>NC_030834.1:32954254-34170254 GCF_001704415.2 Capra hircus | reverse complement strand
GTACTGCTGCTCAGACTCACTGGATCTTACCCCAAGAGACCAGCAGGCAACAGGGAAGTCACCTTCCTGGCAGGGGCGGTTGTCACTAAGTGTCAGGAGGGCACAGGGATGCTTTTATACTAGGTGATCATGATGGGATGTTTCACCTTCCTCCCCTCACATAAAGGTGATTTATCCAGCAACTCTTCTTTCTTGCCTAGTTTTGAGAGTAACTGGACAAATACCCGCGGCCTGAGAGTAGCATGGTTACTGGTGGTTAGAGCTCTTATGAATGGACCTCTGGAACACAGCATCGTTTTACTCACCCAGATGAAATAAAAGCTGAATGTGAGAAGCTCTAGAAAGTATGGTACAGAAGGAAATGATGTCAGCTATGACCTAGAGATGACCTCTCGGGAGGGAGCTTCAGTTGATGGTGTAATTGCCCCTTTTTATTTTCAGGACATTAGTTTACCTTTCAGTTGCTCCCTTGACAAGAGTCAGGGAAATTTCCAATTCTGTAAATTCATGGTAATTTTTCTTACTTGAACACCAAGTATTTTTTGCTGTGTTTCACATGTTGGATTGTTGATCTACAAGGTCTTGATTCTTGTACCTAAGGTTCTGCAGTACAGTAAGACAAGGAAGTCCAATGCAACAAAACGCAAGAGTTAGCCATTCAGCATGTCAAACTTCCCTTCTTAGCACGTGCATATACTGTGGTCACCACTCCCTTCACTTGGTGGTCCACTTCCTTAGGATTTCCTGAATGAGGAATGTTCAGTACCTAAGGTGGTCTTCTTATTGATTCTATCTTCTTGTTTCCTATCTGTGAATCTCCAACTCATTCAGAAAAAAATGATCTCCTGGATAGTATAGTAACTTCTTTGGGTTTAGCTCAGACTATTTCTGAGACCATCAGGGATCATCAGCCTTGTTCAGCTGCTAGGTTGTGTCCTATTCTCTGAGACCCAATGAACTGAAGTGCACCAGGCCTCCCTGTCCTTCACTATCTCCCTGAGTTTACTCACACTCCAGGTCCATTGAGTCAATGCTGCCATCTAGCCATCTCATCCACTGTCACATTCTTTTCCTCTTGCCCTCTATCTTTCCCACAATCAAAGTCTTTTCCAATAAGTCAACTTTTCACATTAGGTGGCCAGAGTAATGGAGCTTCAACTTTAACATGAGTCCTTCCAGTGAATATTCAGGATTGATCTCCTTTAGGATGGACTGGTTTGATCTCCTTGCAGTCCAAGGGACTCTCAAGAATCTTCTCCAACACCACCGTTTGAAAGCATCAATTCTTCAGCACTCAGCCTTCTTTATGGTCCAGCTCTCACATCCATACATGACTACTGGAAAAACCATGCCTTTGACTATAGGGACCTTTGTCAGCAAAGTGATGTCTCTGCTTTTTAATACACTGTCTAGGCTTGTCATCATAGCTTTTCTTCCAAGGAACAAGCATCTTTTAATTTCATGGCTGTAGTCACCATCTCCTTGATTTTGGAGTCCAAGAAGACATCTGACAATCAATCAACTCCTAAAAGTCTTTCTTGCCAGGAGATATGTCCACATACACATCCTCTAAACCAATCCCAGATCTATTCATATTTCCTCATGCGACATTCTTCATTTCACCAGCCTGACAAAAGTGTTCCAAGTGTCCTACTCTGAATTTTTTGGGGGGAAAAGGTAGATTCGAAAGTAGGCTACAACTTAACGACATTTTAGTTTTTCATTTAGATGATTAGCATTAACCAGAGTGCTGAGACATCTAACATTGTTAGTCATCAATACATAAATGAAATCTTCTATATTTTAGCTTTGCTTCAATCTAGCTAGCATAAGCTAAAAATTTACTATTCAAAAGAAAACCTTACTTTTTGTATCATCCTTTTCTGTGATTATTTTCATCTTTCTAATAGCAGCATTATATATGCTATTTATTGAGGGCCTACTGAGCCATGGGGACTGTTAGGTAACTTGTTTGTATTAGCCATTCAGTTCTCACAATATTTCTTTAACTAACAATTGCAATGTTTATTTAAGTGTATAAACAGGAGCTTGGAGATTCAATTTACCAAAGACACCTGGATTGGTAAGTGGTGGAGACTATATACATCTCACTTTGTCTGAAGCAAAAGTCCATGTTCTTTCTATTCTACAGTGTGCCTCTTAACATTAACTAAAATTATCTCAGTGAATTTTATTAAATACTTTAATAAACCTTAAGCTTTAAAAAGCCCCACAAATACTTTATGTTCATTCCTATGAAATTACCAAAATGGTATTTATAAACAAATAGGTATGCAGGGTTTATTTGTATTTTTCCCCAACATAAAACTCAGATCAAATGATGTATTTTCTAAAACTTTGTTTACAAATCAAGATGTTTTCTTCCAGTTGAAATACCTGTCGTATTTTCAGAAAATAGGGCATTCTGGCCTTTGTCAGTAAGGACATTAACATTGGCTCAATTCACATCTACTTTTACTTAAAATGTTAGGAAAACTCATCTGAAGAAGCAGAAAGTGTTGAGCATGACATTCATTAGAATGCAACTGACATTTTTGCTGAAAATAAAACTTTCTAAAACATAACTCAGCATTTTTCTGATAAGAATACATATAGAGGCTTGAAGCATTTTTATTGTTAGCATGATTCCTCTTAGTTTAAACTATTTGTGACTATGGAGGAAGCCCTAGTGATCTAGACACCCATGTCAAATTAGCATCTTAACAAGATTAACAGGTCCTTCAGGGTCTTTAGAACTCAAAGGGGGGAACTGAGGAGAAAGAAAGTTTCATTATTATAACTACTCCCAACATCATTTAGACAGTTCATTTTCTACAGCCAGTGTTACAGTATAAGTTTTCTCTTGCAATGTCCGATAAGTAGGCTTTTAAGAGGTATAATTACAGCACGTTTGCACGTCGCGGGATAGATTGAAATGAAAATGACAAAATAGTGCTTGGTCCATCTGAGATGCTTTACATCACTTCATTCGCATTCTATAAATATTGTCTCATGAAAAGTGGTTTTAGAGCTGGCTACCTTACTTCCTCAGTTTTTACATCTTTAATAGCAGCCAACCCCATATATACACATTAACCTGTCTTAAGAATCAGCTTAAAATATCTTTTCTCGTTTGAGCTAGTGTAACACCGATCAAAATCCAGGCATTTAGAGCATTGAGTTAATATTGAAATTAGGCTAGAGTGCTCTCCAAAGCAGTAATTGCAACCTCTCCCTGAAGTGTATGGTATTATATTGATTCCAGATCCATCACTCCCAGCCAGTCAACCACTTGACTCTTGACAATGGCCGTGGGATGTACAGCGGGTAGGAAACATTAGCGTATTAGGGTTTCCCTCTGGTTTCACACTCCATGTTTTCTAATTTGATATGAATGGCTGCTGAAATCTGGAGTAGAGGGTAGAAAGAGTGGTTGGAAAGTTCATGATATGGAGAGTTTCTCATGAAATGTTTTTTTTTTTTTTTAGTTTGTGATCATCACGTCGGCTATTAAGCTAAATATTTCAAATTCCTTAATCTATACTTATACCTGTCACATGACTAATATACTTTTAATGGGTCTGTTTTGTTCCCATTTGGGGAACAACTGAGGGAAAATTATAGTGAGGAAATATTGGAAATATCTTAAATATAAGTGCATATATCATCTCTCTACGTCTTTCTCTCCAGTTTCTGCCCTTTCCATCTCAGACTAAACAGTAGATCATCCTATGCCCAGTGAATGGCTGGAAGCTTCTACAAAACTGAGTCAGATTTTAGGTATAAACTCTAGGCTAAGGCCTCTGTGTGAGATTCTGAAGCACGGCTAGTCCTTACAGTTCCACTTTTCAACTGTTGCTCATAATAGACAGTCACCCGTCTTTTTTGATCAGTGTGGATTTTGTTTAGATTAACTTTACCTTGTGACATTAATTTCTTCATCAAGTTTGTGTCTGTGCCTACATTGGGTGATGTTTCGGTATACGAGGAAGAATGACATGGCCTTCCCACCCTCAAGGTACTTAAAATCTGGTGGGATAGTGAGGGCATTGTACACAGGAAGAGTCTGACATGATTGCCACTGGGGGAAAGAATTGTAGAAAATATTATTAGAGCATAAAAGATAAATTAACTTATCTGGGAATTGGCTCCAAACTCAGAGGACCCTTACTTTATGGACTGGAACCTCATCTCATTAGTTTACTCAGAACTGCACCTGGTGATGCTCAATTTCCAAGTTGACAAGCACCATGAAAAAGCAAAATTATCAAAAGTACACCCAGGAGGATCAGAGCAATCAGGAGTAAATCTTTACAGGGGGAAAAAAAAAAGAAAATTCAGTGGGACTGATACTAAGTGGGAATAAGGAGTCATGATTTATAAGATTCTAGATAACTGGTTATTCCCCTACCAGAGCGAGCAGGCAATCACACATTCTCCTGAGGCTAATATTAATGGTCTTAATGTTATATTGCAGTACTGACTTTAAGATTCAACTAAGATTCTTGGCCAGTTTCTTTCAGAAGATAAAGACCTAAATATAAATTATGCCAAAACTGAAATCATTATTTTTGGCACTTGATGTCATCCAGATGGATAACAGTAAGCAACTCAATTCAATAGGTTAACTAATTTAGTTGTCTAGAGGTAGGCTTGCAGATGATTTATCCTGGCAAACCCACTGGGAAACAGTCTGTTCAAGATTTTATGTTCCACAAGAGTCATATTAAAAACCCTCTAATGCTAAAAGCAGGTAACTGACAACTCTACTTCAAATTCTTCCAAGAAATGGCACTTTCTGTCCTTCTTTTCCCCCAAAAATTATGGTTCGGAGTTGAAGCAATGAATAGGTCCAAAGCTGTTTTGATAAGCACCTCCTTATTCTTGCCTGTGGGACACCTTGTCTCTCCCACATCAAAACTTTAGGTGGTTTTGAAATTAAGTGGACTTGACTTCAAGAACAAGCTTTGATTCTAGTGAATAAAAAGAATGCGTACTGCCTTTTTAGGCTTACTGATACTCCATTTGTTCATCTGAAAACGGGGAAACAGTATCTCATAGGACTGTTAGGAATTTTAAATGATAATAGTAAAATGGAATTAAAGACGCTTGTTCTTTAGAAGAAAAGCTATGACTGACAGGCAGTGTATTAAAAAGCAGAGGCATCGCTTTGCTGGCAGGGGTCCGTACAGTCAAAGCTATCGTTTTTCCAGTAATCATGTATGGAAGTGAGAGTTGGACCAAAAGAAGGTTGAATGTCAAAAAACTGATGCTTTCAAACTGATGCTGGAGAAGAATCTTGAGAGTCCCTTGGACAGCAAGGAGATCAAACCTGTCAGTCCTAAAGGAGATCAACATGGAATATTCATTGGACGGACTGATGCTGAAGTTGAAGCTCCAATATTTTGGCAACCTGCTGTGAGGAGCCAAATTATTGGAAAAGACCCTGGTGCTGGGAAAAATTGAGGGCGAGAGGAGAAGATGGTGACAGAGGATGAGATGGTTGGATGGCATCATATACTCAATGGACATGAATTTGAGGAAATCCTGGGAGACAGTGAAGGACAGGGAAGCCTGACATGCCACAGTCCATGGGGTCATAAAGAGTTAGACACAACTTAGTGACTGAACAATCAACAGCAGTAACAAAATGTCACTGTCTTGACCATAATAGGTTCTTGGTTATTTTATAATTCTTCCTTCATTTGCAAAATGGGGTGCCACTCTTATTGAACAGAGCTACATAACCTGTCAAACTTTGTTTTTGATACCGTCAGAGTATAGTTCTTTCTATTAGTCCTACATTTTATGTATTAACAACTAATGTTGCAGTTACCTACTGTATCGGATCTCATTATTTAACTCTTAATTTATTCTACATATTTAATAGTACTATTTCTGCCTCTTACTAGAAATATTAAGATTATTGACTGGGGGAATTTTTATAGAAACAAAGGTCTGTGGTGAGTAATTTGTTATCTAGATGATTATTGGAACACTCTGGTCAATAACGTTCAGGTAACAAAAGATGTATTAATATGTCTCAGGTCTATAAGTTGTTAAATAATTTGGATATAAACTGCAATCATAGCTTCCTATGGACTCCTCATTCATTACCGATATTTATGAGAACTATCACCAATACCTTTTAGCTCCCCAAATCTACGGTCCTAGTTTTTAGATATGCTAGCTTATTTTTAATGTGACTATTGTATTTCGAAGACTATGACATGGATTCTCTCTGACTGAAAAGTTAAGTTGAATGAATGATTCCTTAGACTCTCAAAGTTTAATACATAGTTGTTTAAAGGAGTTTTCCGCAGGGTTATGAGGAAAGTTGCATACACATAAGAAAATAAGTCCAGGAAGAGCTGGAAGTAATTAAAGGGCTGTACATCATTATGTTACTAAATGAATGTGACCTACATATGTTGACAAGCATTTCAGTGGGAAGACCAGCAGAGAAGGTAGTCATGTGGTGAGTCATGAGGATACATTATATTTGAATTTAAGAGAGGATATTTTTGAATGGAAATGTTGGGAACAAAGAAACAGAAATTAAAATAACTCAATGTTAATCAAGGAAGAGTTAATATATTAGTTTGGAGTATAGTATGTCTGCAGAATATCCTTTCCCAAAAGTAAAGAAAGAGTGCTATAAAAGAAATGATTAAGCAAAGTTAATCTTTTATCAAAAAAGACATCTTCAGTTAAAGTCCTCACTGTAGTAGTAGGAAGCAGAAGGAAGTATGGAGTTTCATACTGCCACTCACAGCAGCATTATAAATGTAGTTTACAGGCCAGGAATTCAAATTTCTAATGTAAAGGCTTATGTGTAGCACCTTTAAAATGAGGATGTTTTATTTGATTAACTGGAACCGTGAAAATTCCCTCCAACATGTTGTGTGAATATAATTTTGTGTGTAAGTTTTTGTGTAATTTTATGTGTTCCACATAATTATTCAGGGTGCATGGTTTTTTAAAGGTATTGATTGACTTTGTTGCTTCAATTTGAGCTGTTTATTTTGGGTCTTTACCCTGCCATTTTATGGCTGTTGTAACACCTTTTCATTTTATTAGAAATTGGAAATCTATTTTTAATGACAGAAATTGTCCAATAAGGATATTTTTGAAAGTTAATTTTTCTAATCCTTGGTATGTGTTATTGGTTTCTCCAGTTTGTGGCATTGCTTGAAATATTGTAAAACAGACTGAAGCATAGCAAACACCATGCAATTTTAGTTGAGGAGAACATATTCGTTAACAACAGTTAAGAAAAGTAATCATTTTTCTTGTACTAGAGAAAAAGCTATAGTTTTTAACAGTTATTTTCACATATATTTTAATAAGAGGAATATAACCAAAGAAGTGTTTCTAAATAGTAGAATAAATGATGAAAAATTAGAATATAGTGACTATTATTGGGACAATGGATAGTAAATTATAGACTGTGTATTTAAGTTGGATTGTGCAAAGATGTTTTATGTTTTACTTTTAAGAATCTACTTTTTTATAAAATTTAAATCGGAGTTGAATCAGAATTTAAATGATATTAGACTAAATGGATACACAATTTCTTTTTCAGAAAAATAGATACTTTAAATGTATATAGTGATAGATATTAAAAAATTGACTTTGCATATTCATACTGCCATTTAAAATACAGAGATATGAATGTAATGGAAATGGTTCAATTAATAGATTCCAAAATATTTAAATGCCACTGATATAGGCTATCCAATGGCACCCCACTCCAGTGTTCTTGCCTGGAGAATCCCAGGGACAGTGGAGCCAGGTGGGCTGTCATCTATGGGTTCACACCGAGTCAGACACAACTGAAGCAACTTAGCAGCAGCAGCCATAGGTTCACTACACATATGTAATTAGTTTTATATTTGAAACTGATGTTTCCATGTTTATTTTAGGTATTTTTTTTGAGATTGTAATGCTGTTTCCTGAGTGAAACGATATGAATCAGTTATGAACTAAACTTATTTTGATTATAACTCTGGCTTTAGAACTCTCAAGAAGAGCTGCTCTCTTGAGCAAATGATCAGCATCACTGAAGTTGTTGTAAAATATAATAAAACTGGGTAAAACCTGGTTATACTCATTCAGCAATAGATGAGTTCATTAAATCATTTTACCTTAAATGTAGGGCACGTAGAATAAAATGAATAAAAATGTCTTTAATGAACAAATGTGGAAAAAATGAAAGTGATAGTCACTTATTCATGTCCAACTCTTTGTGACCCCATGGATGTGGCCCACCAAGCTCTTCTGTCCATGGGATTTTCTAGGCAAGAATACTGAAGTGGTAGCCATTGCTTTCTCCAGGGGGTTTTCCCAATCCAAGGATCAAACCTGGGTTTCCTGCATTCCAGGCAGATTATTCACCATCTGAGCCATCATACTATTGACTAAAGCTGATAGTTATGTTCATTATAGCAGTTTCTTCAGAGTAGAAAAGATAAATTGAAAAACGGAAACACCAGTTTTTATAAATATTTCTCTCAATGATAACACTTTTAATTTACATTGTTCTCCCTGTGTGAAATGCACAATAGGTTCTGTTTTTATTTTCATGATACATTTTTAGGACAGAAATTTGTCTCTATAAATTATTTTGGGGTGGATCACAAATATATGCCAGTCTGATATGCTTTGTTCTTTTTAACCTATTAGGTAGCAGTGCTTCCCAGGTGTCACTAGTGGTAAAGAATCTGCCTGCCAGAGCAGGAGACACAGGTTTGATCCCTGGGGTCACAAAAACCCCCTAGAGAAAGAAATGGCAACCTGTTCCAGGATTCTTGCCTGGAAAATTCCGTGGACAGAGGAGCCTGGCAAGCTACAGCCCATAGGGTCACAAAGAGACACAACTGTGTACACAGCAGACACATTATATATAAGTAACCTGGAATGCTATTTCTAGGTTTTAGTCACCAGAAACAGATAAATTGACCAAGAAAATCGGGATTGAGCAAATGTCTTGTTGGAGACCAAGTGTGGCTTGATGGAAGCAGTGTGCCCTATTTGGCCGTCATTTACCTGGTACTTCGTATTTAGAACTCCCATGGGAGTGATTAAACAGTTCATTCCAAACGAATGACGTTTCCATTCTGATGTCAGCTGAAGAGTGGGGAGAAGAGAAGAATGTATTAGTGGAGATTCTAAGACTCTGGGGTACTTTTGATTTTCCCTAAAATGCTCTAGAGATGATACTCCTTAATTTTAAGCCTAGTGAAAGTCTTATTTTCCTAGTGAAAGTCACTCAGTCATGTCCGATTCTTTGCAACCCCATGGACTATACAGTCCATGGAGTTCTCCAGGCCAGAATACCGGAGCGGGTAGCCTTGCCCTTCTCCAGGGGATCTTCCCAACCCAGGGATCAAACCTGGGTCTCCCGCATTGCAGGCGACCTGGACTTAATTATCTTCTATGGATGTAAGTCCTTCTGCTGTCCCCGCATACTGAAGTCAGGTTAGTGAGGTCTCCCCATGTTATTTGTGAGGAATTTGCTGATCACTCCCCTTAGCATCTTTGAAGTAATAAGTTTTCTGCTAAGTAGTGACCTCGAGTTTAGCATTCATGCAGACAAAGCATATTTGTTATGCCTGGATTATTCTGCCCTTGTGCATAGAAAAATCATCTCATTAGCACTTAATTGGAACAGTAGAATAGTTATAAACTAGGAAACTAATGCAAAATCATTCAAATATTCCAGATATATTTATTAATAATACTTTCATATCTCCATGTACTCTTTACTTCAGATAATTGCCAGATAAATACAATACAGGATTTTGGGTTTACAAGCAGCAACATAAAACAAGGAAATCATAGCACATTTTGGTATAGACTGCTATGAGAAACAAGCACTTTAAGTTATAACCTGTCTTATTTTCAGCCTATGCTATCCGTTGTAGCTGAACTTTTCTATATGAAATCACACCTTCAGTTGAATATTTTAATTTTATACATTAAGTGCCATAGGTAACAATAATTAGCTTACTCTGCCTTCTAGGACTATTGAGGCCATTGTGGCTGCTTTTAGGACTCAGAAAACATCTTCAGTTTTGCTCAGCTGAATGGTCAAGAGAATCCTTTCCAGCTAATCAGGTTGGCAGGTTTATCTTGTGAGAAACTCTGCTATCTTAGGCATCCCCACACTTGCTTGCCCTGGATATGCTGTAAAGAAAAATGGCATGAGAGAGATTTCAAACTCATCAGATTCGCTCTCATTTTCAAATCTCCTGTTGAGTCAGTTTACCTCAGAGGCAGTCAGCTGCTCATTTTAGGGAGGTTTCTGATACTCTGGGTATGTTACCCCAAGACTGGACACGGCTGTGCCTTCACTCCGTGCCGAGGCTTGGCGACCAAAACAAGGTCGCAGTTCTTTTCTTGCTCCCAGCTGTGTAGCGCAGGCTAGAGGCTGCTGCGCGAGACCAAGACTCCCTGGGTGCAGAGCTTTTTCTGTCTCTCTGATGGACCTTTGAAAGTTATTCAACTTGTCTCCTTCACTTCCATCATCTGAAAGACGATGTCAAGGGAACTAAATGGGTCACTACAAAAACAGTCTTTAAAATGATTCTCCACACCCAGTAAGCCCGCAGTGATTGTTAGGTTATGATTATTACTGTGGTCATTCACTGGGTTTTCTCTGATCACAAAGCATTAAGGCAGTTCTTCTCATTTAACTGGAAACACTGCCAAAGCTCACTCTCTCTCCTGGTTAATTACAATAGCCATCCCTCCGCAGACGCAAGGCCAGGGTGATTGAGATCTCTGGAAAAGGCCCCATGAAAAGCAACCATCTTTCCCACACCAGTTCCAAACAACTTACTGTGTGGCAGATTGAGGCTAAATCATAACTGTTAACAGGAAAATAATAGCCTGTTCCAGGTAAGGAATTGCCTGCTACAACAGGCATACTGCTTCCTTTCTCCTGCAGAAAGGTTGTGAGCAAGGAGAAAAGTAGAGCTCAGAGGAATTTGTAGAGTTTATTTATCTCAGATTTACCAACCTCATCTTTCGTCTACTTCTGATGCAGTGGAGTGGCGGGGCAGAGGAAAGTCAGAATTGTTCTTTAATCACTCTGTCACCTCAGTCAGGGTGGGGGAGAAAATTCTCCACCTTGACCATGGTGTATGCAAAGGTAGGAAGGTACCTCATCGGCAGTCATAAGATATCCTGGCCCACCTACAGTATTCCCAGAGGTATAGTTTCAGTTGGATGGATGCTGACGAAGGCATTATCTACATTTTCTCTATAAAGTTGTAAGCATAGCCAAGCCATAGTTCCCACAAACATTGACACAGAAATGTGCCTCTTGTGAGGGCTGTTCATAATGAATGATTCTTCGGGCATGTCTTTGTCCTCTGTGATTTTGAAACACTCTTAATTATACCCATATTAATTTGTTATGTGAAAACAGGTGTCTGCACTGCCTTGTTATTCTGCTGTCTTCAGTCTCTTCAGGATGTTCGCGTTCTGTCCCTTCACTTTAAGTGATCTGAACAACACCAGTGTCTTTTCTATCTTTGAAGGTGAAAACCTGTTGCATCTTCATATGAAGTAAGTGTGTATTGGCCATGAGCCACCTGAAATGAAGCTATAATGCAAACATGAGGTTTAAGGTGCTAGGTTTTAAGTAAACAAGAGATGGGCCGATGTAGTTCTTTCAGTAGTAATTGTCTCTTCCAAATCAATAGTAAGTCAATGACCTTGAAAGGCGGGTTGGTATTTGTACTACTAACATGAATGCTTTTATTTATTTCTTCATAAATGAAGCAATATCTGCAAAGACAATGGGTCGATTTTACTGCCTAGCTCCAATTGATAATGTGGGTATTGATTTTGTGAGCCCTCCTTATGACTCCAGGAATAAGGAATCAATGTCTTCAGTGATTTTTTTTTTTTAATCATACATAGAAAGCAGATTTGTGTTAAAGAAATTCTCCATCAGCATTTCAAAGCTGTAGTAGGCTAGGCAAAATCTATAGATGTGCTCTGATATGAAGGTCAAGTAAGACATGTTGGCGAATTGCGTCATCTTGTTATGATCCTAACCCTATCTTATAAAAGTATTAAAATATGAAATTGTCTTCAGGCATGGTTGGCCAGCTAACTGCAAATATTGATAGCACTGCATTAACAAACTTCTTAGCATCTAGGTTCTGCATTAGGATTGTACATGCATGACTGTGCGCATTTAGTGTCTGTATAGAATGGAAACCCTGCAAAATTCAGTACATGTCCCATGCTGCCATTTCCTGAACATCTGCCTCAGTTCCTTGATAAGTGGCTCTTTATAGTGATGGTATCTTAGAGGAAGATTGAAAGCCAAGCTACTATATGTATCAGCTTATTAGCACAATGGGTAAAATCTACAATTGTTCCTGTTTTCCAGGTTCTGGGCAAAGTTCTTTACCAGTACTTAGCATTTAACCAATATAACTATGATATGCTGGGCATGAGAGTTCTGATATTCAGTAATTGAACAAGCTACATGGAGAAAAAATGACATGGCATTATAAATCTTACGAATTTTTCCCATACATTTTCTTCCCCCTGTATGGAATATTCTTCTCTAGAGAGCCCTTTGGCTTACTTCTCATTAATATCTCTTCTCTGTTTTCCATGAGAATTGCTTCCCTTTCCTACTTAAAACTGTAACTTTCCCTACTCTTAATTGTGTTTAATACCATTTAATATTCTTACATTTAAATTATTTTTTTCCCTCCCCCAGCTTGGATATACTAGAATCTTGTGTGCTGTGCTCCTTCACTCAGATGTGTCTGACTCTTTGCAACCCCGTGGACTGTAGCCCGCCAGGCTCCTCTGTCCGGGGGATTTCCCAGCCAAGAATGCTGGAGTGGGTTGCGGTTCCTTCCTACTCCAGGAAGTCTTCCCAACCCAGGGATCAAAATGGCATCTCCTATTTGACAGGTGGGTTCTTTATCACTAATGCCACCTGGGAAGCCCATAATAGGAAATTATTTTTCCATAAAGGAAAATTTGCATTCCTTGAACACTTTTTAGGGACTAGTAGGCCCTTAACGTGGAGAAGGAAATGGCAAGCCACTCCAGGATTCTTGCCTGGAGAATTCCTGGACAGAGGAGCTTGGCAGGCTATAGTCCGTGGGGGTCACAAAAAGTCAGACACTACTGAGCGACTGTCACTCACTCACTCAGGCACTTAAGAAATAGTAGTTAAATGAATTTATCCTAAATGGGCTGAGTCACTTATAGGATGAAGTGTGAGTATTGTTCAGAGTACATCATTTGAGTAATTAGTTGAACATACATTATATGGATCGTATACCCAATAAGATTCCATATCCCTTGTAGTTTTCAATATTGAATTATATATATTTTTCCACACCGTGAATGTGTCTATCAAATTGTTGGATTGCATAAATTTGTGGAGAGCATGTTCAGACTTAGCGTTGTGTTCTTGGGAGAACAAAGAAACCCTCCAAGGCATAGGAAGTTTGTGGGTTTTATACTGACTTCTCAACAGTTCAAATGAATGTGGAGAAAGCTTGACTGCATCTAAGTTAACATATTGAAACTGTTTTGTATTCTGGCTTCCAATGTAGACCGGTAACAAGTTAATGATTTGTGTTTCAAACACTCTAGGAAGTTGATTCCCATAACATCTGCACAGGCTCATTGCCTTGGGGAAGACATAAACTTTAAACCGTGTGTGGGTAAATCGATATTACAAATGATTTTAGAGCCTTCTACCCGTTTTCTCTTATTCTTATGGCCTGTATATATCACATGCATGCACAGGCATACGTGCACACGTGGGTACACACACACACTCGTGCATACTGGAAGAGGAAGAGGAGAGCCCGGCTAGGGAAAGAGACTTGCAGTTCACCCCTTGAGCATAACTTGGAATGACTTTTTTCATGTTTTTTCACAGAATAAGTGTAGCAGTATAGTATATGTAATAGTTTTTCTTTTAACCAGTTAAAACATTTTCCTATATAATTATCCATAGGTAGATAATTCTATAAGATACCAAGTATTTTCAGCATTTATTATCTGAAATAAATGTCGCTAAAGTTATGGATACTGAGTAGATGTATACAAAGTTATACCAGAGTGAAACTGTAGGAAATATGTTGCTATCCCATATGGAGAATAATTATTCAATGGATTTTCAATATTAAAAAAAAACCCTCATTCTAGTATACATTCAGAAATTTAGAAGGGAGTGTACACTATACAGAGTTGAAAATATTTTCAGAAATAATAACACTTTGTATTTTCAAATTTCTGAGCCACTATTTTAAAATATAAGTCAATTTTGAGTTTTTTAAATCACTGAACGTCTTTAAAAAATGAGCCTTTATAACAAAAAGTGTTATTTTTCTCAAGTAATACTTAATTTGCCTTGTGATTTATAAAACAACTAATTAATTAAAAAGTCTTTGGGAATAATTATTGGTTAGCGACATCAGACATTTACTACAGTAATAAATTATTCTTATTTTAAAAGCCCATACTCAGAAAATAATAGTAATAATGAATAAACTTAAAAAATGCAAAGATTTAGGCAGGAAAGATAATACTTTGAAAACCTCACTTAATACTCAGTCAGTTTTCATATGCAGTTTTGTTACAATTTGAGTTCAATTAATCTAGAACTAATTTTTTTTTAAACAGGATAATAAGTGCTATGAGTTTATTTCCTTTGGTGACTTACATAACATAGAGATTGGGAGGTGGTTCTTTGTTCTTTGTCCTTTTTTTTTTTCCTGTGTTAAACTTTCATGTAATTTCCAACCTAAATATCTGATTTTTCAACTGCTTAGAAGAGATAAAAAAGCCTTCTTCAGTGATCAATGCAAAGAAATAGAGGAAAACAACAGAATGGGAAAGACTAGAGATCTCTTCAAGAAAATTAGAGATACCAAGGGAACATTTCATGCAAAGATGGCCTCGATAAAGGACAGAAATGGTATGGACCTAACAGAAGCAGAAGATATTAAGAAGAGGTGGCAAGAATACACTGAAGAACTGTACAAAAAAGATCTTCATGACCCAGATAGTCATGATGATGTGATCACTAATCTAGAGCCAGACATCTTGGAAAGTGAAGTCAAGTGGGCCTTAGAAAGCATCACTACGAACAAAGCTAGTGGAGGTGATGGAATTCCAGTTGAGCTATTTCAAATCCTGAAAGATGATGCTGTGAAAGCGCTGCACTCAATATGCCAGCAAATTTAGAAAACTCAGCAGTGGCCACAGGACTGGAAAAGGTCAGTTTTCATTCCAATCCCAAAGAAAGGCAATGCCAAAGGATGCTCAAACTACCGCACAATTGCACTCATCTCACATGCTAGTAAAGTAATGCTCAAAATTCTCCAAGCCAGGCTTCAGCAATATGTGAACTGTGACCTTCCTGATGTTCAGGCTGGTTTTAGAAAAGGCAGAGGAACCAGAGATCAAATTGCCAACATCTGCTGGATCCTGGAAAAAGCAAGAGAGTTCCAGAAAAACATCTCTTTCTGCTTTCTTGACTATGCCAAAGCCTTTGACTGTGTGGATCACAATAAACTGGAAAATTCTTCAAGAGATGTGAATCCCAGACCACCTGACCTGCCTCTTGAGAAATCTGTATGCAGGTCAGAAAGCAATAGTTAGAACTGGACATGGAACAACAGACTGGTTCCAAATAGGAAAAGGAGTACATCAAGGCTGTTTATTGTCACCCTGCTTATTTAACTTCTATGCAGAGTACATCATGAGAAACCTGGACTGGAAGAAACACAGGCTGGAATCAAGATTGCCAGGAGAAATATCAATAACCTCAGATATGCAGATGACACCACCCTTATGGCAGAAAGTGAAGAGGAGCTAATAAAAAGCCTCTTGATGAAAGTTAAAGAGGAGAGCGAAAAAGTTGGCTTGGAGCTCAACATTCAGAAAATGAAGATTATGGCATCTGGTCCCATCACTTCATGGGAAATAGATGGAGAAACAGTGGAAACAGTGTCAGACTTTATTTTTTGGGGCTCCAAAATCACTGCAGATGGTGACTGCAGCCATGAAATTAAAAGATGCTTACTCCTTGCAAGAAAAGTTTTGACCAACCTAGACAGCATATTCGAAAGCAGTGACATTACTTTGCCGACTAAGGTCCGTCTAGTCAAGGGTATGGTTTTTCCTCTGGTCATGTATGGATGTGAGAGTTGGATTGTGAAGAAGGCTGAGTGCCGAAGAATTGATGCTTTTGAACTGTGGTGTTGGAGAAGACTGTTGAGAGTCCCTTGTGCTGCAAGGAGATCCAACCAGTGCATTCTAAAAGAGATCAGCCCTGGGATTTCTTTGGAAGGAATGATGCTAAAGCTGAAACTCCAGTACTTTGTCCACCTCATGCGAAGAGTTGACTTATTGGAAAAGACTCTGATGCTGGGAGGGATTGGGGGCAGGAGGAGAAGGAGACGACCGAGGATGAGATGGCTGGATGGCATCATGGACTCGATGGATGTGAGTCTGAGTGAACTCCAGGAGATGGTGATGAACAGGGAGGCCTGGCGTGCTGCGATTCATGGGGTCACAAAAAGTCGGACACGAGTGAGCGACTGAACTTAACTAGATTTTTTAAAATATATATATTCAAGAAGATTGGCAACTAAATACATATGCTATAATAGTTCAGAGAAACTAAAATATGTTTTTACATTTTTTAAAAATCTGTAAAAACATACACTGTATTATTGGAATAACAAAATCTGGCAGGAAGCATTTAGTAATATAACAAAGATTAGCAGACTCATTCACAAATACCAGTCTCTTCAGGTGTCTTCTTGAGCATCATCCTCAGTATTGTTTTGTCTTCTTTGTAAAAATCAGATTTTGGAGAAGGAAATGGCAACTTACTCCAGTATTCTTGCCTGGGAAATCCCATGGACAGAGGAGCCCAGTGTGTTTGCCAAGAGTTGGACATGATCTAGTGACTAAACAACAGCAGGTGTCTTCTTGGGCATCACCCTCAATTTTGATTTGTCCTCTTTGTAAACTCAAATTTTAAAAAGTACTTAAGACTTTATATAGATTTTAAGAAATATTTAACAGCACCCTTAATTTGGAGAAGGTTAATATGAGAGGTTATTCCTGAATGATACCTACACTTTATCTTGTGAAATAAAATATTTGAGGAATACATTGAGTTGTGGAGTAGAGGCAACAGAATCCTAGAATGGGGTACGTCTCTATTGGAAGTGGAGTGAAAGGCAACCTTTCAAAGTAGAATAGAGACTTCTATAAGAGAAGGCAGAGAATAAACAACTGAGTCAGGATGGCCTTGCCGAGACTGGAGGGCCTGCTGAACTGATGGGTATTGCAGAAAATGACTAAAAACAGGAGCAGATGGACTGGCTGAATCACAGACACAGATGGGCGAATGTGGTGGATGGAAGAACAGAGGAAAGGTTAATCTAGGGGCTCCCTCTGGGAACAGTCTCAGGGAATCTTATGCACTGAGATTAAGATAACCCTGAGAACAATGATTTTGACTTAAAGAACAGACTAAAAGATTTTGGGTCATAGCCCAAGGATTTATGGACTTCCCAAGTACCTCAGGCAGCCTGACAGTGCAGGAGACGTGGGTATGATCCCATGTAGGGAAGATTGAGAAGGAAATGGCCACCCTCTCCAGGTGGAGAATCCCATGGACAGAGGAGCCTGGCAGACTACAGTCCATGGGGTTGCATCAGAGTCAGACACCACTCAGCCACTAAACAATAAAACAACAATTGTGGTTGGTGGAGGGTAAGACAGATGGCTGCACGAAGGTTCCTGACAGTCGAGGATTCAAGGAGCCTGCCTTCTGTAACTGGAGGGACCGATGAAGCGGCTGCAGACTAAGCTGTCCAAGTTCTTCACATCCAGGCAAATAAACTGAGACGCCTTAGATGGTGCAAGGTAATCTAACTGGTCCTGTTTGTAGTGGTGTCGATGCCATAGATAAGTTAAACACTGAGGAAGGGTCTGAAATCCCGACTCTCTTAAAAATATTTTTACCTGTAGTACATACTGAAGTGATGAGTGAGCACCATGAGTTGAGAGCAAAAAGCTCCTCCCACTGTGTGTCTGCCCTTCCTGAGTGACCAAGACCTGTTCACAGTAATGAGTGATTTCTTGGAGCTCCCAGAAGACCGTCAGTGTGTGAAACCTACTTAGCCCCATCAGTTCTCTTACTCCCAGATGCGTCTTTGACCCCTATTCCTAAGTTTGCATATCTGCTTTATATACTGTGCAGCGCACATAGATCAGGCCACTTCATTTCCTGCCTCCCTCTACCCTTGCTAGTCCAATTTTTTTAGTCCTGCTCAAACTCCTCTTATGTGAGGCTTGATCATCTCCAATAATCCTCGACTCCGGCAGGGCAGTGTGCATAGTTAAGTGCCAGGTTCCTTCCGTTCATGCTGTCTACTGTCTCCTGTGGGACTCACATGTGAATTTTGTCTCCCTAACTAGTAGGTAAAATTCTGATGGAAGCTGCTGTGTTTTAGGAATGGTTCAGTCTCCACCCCTGGAAAAGGA
Source organism: Capra hircus (assembly GCF_001704415.2). Taxonomy (NCBI): domain Eukaryota; kingdom Metazoa; phylum Chordata; class Mammalia; order Artiodactyla; family Bovidae; genus Capra; species Capra hircus. Next base: position 34,151,690 of record NC_030834.1, on the reverse strand, counting down.
AATGGCAACCCACTCCAGTATTCTTGCCTGGAGAATCCCATGGATGGAGGAGCTTGGTGGGCTACAGTCCACGGGTCACAAAGAGTCGGACACGACTGAGCGACTTCAATTTCACTTTCACTTTCACTCTCCAGGGCTGCCATATCCCAGGCGTAGAACATACGTTGACCAAATGCAAGTTGTTATATTTCCCACATCTCCATTCAGTACAAAAGATAAAACAGTAAGATAAGTGGTTTATAGTCTTCGATCTCATAGTTTCTCTAGCTCCCATAACATGTTCTATTTTTTTAAACAAGGGCAATACTAGGAAGCAGCTGTTCTTGCCTTGACTTTGTGACACTTTGGCCATCTCAGAGCTCTGTAATTGTGTTCCTTCACCTGTAAAATGATGGCGTTGCCCTTATTTCTGTAATTCCATCACAGGTTTAATGCTTAATTAGATCTAAAAAGGAGCTGTGTTGCTGCCTGTGTCTTACAGACTTCCATTAAAGCATCTATTCACTCAAATGTTTATTAAGTATCTTATTTATGAAATATTTCCTATCAACCTTTAACTATGCTAGGCCTGAGAGGGTAGAGTGATCCCTCATAGGAGGCCAGACCCAGGACTCTTGGAGATAATTGCCTGCAGCTTGGTACTGTGTTCCCAGGAGGGGTCCTCTCAGTTTCAGTACAGTTCAGTCGCTCAGTCGTGTCCGACTCTTTGCAACTCCATGAACCACAGCACACCGGGCCTCCCTGTCCATTGCCAACTCCTGGAGTTTACCCAAACTCATGTCCATTGAGTCGGTGATGCCATCCAAACATCTCACCCTCTGTCGTCCCTTTCTCCTCCCGCCCTCAATCTTTCCCAGCATCAGGGTCTTTTCAACTGACTCAGCTCTTCGCATCAGGTGGCCAAAATATTGGAGTTTCAGCTTCAATACCAGTCCTTCCAATGAACACCCAGGACTGTTCTCCTTTAGGATGGACTTGTTGGATCTCCTTGCAGTCCAAAGGACTCTCAAGAGTCTTCTCCAACACGACAGTTCAAAAGCATCAATTCTTCAGTGTTCAGCTTTCTTTATAGTCCAGCTCTTACATCCATAGCCTTGACTAGATGGACCTTAGTCAGCAAAGTAATGTCTCTGCTTTCGAATATGCTGTCTAGGTTGGTCATAACTTTCCTTCCAAGCAGTAAGCATCTTTTAATTTCATGGCCGCAATCACCATCTGCAGTGATTTTGGAGCCACCAAAAATAAAGTCTGACACTGTTTCCACTGTTTCTCCATCTATTTCCCATGAAGTAATAGGGCCAGATGCCATGATCTTCGTTTTCTGAATGTTGAGCTTAAAGCCAACTTTTTCACTCTCCTCTTTCACTTTCATCAAGAAGTTCTTTACCACATATCAACATGAATCTGCCACGGGTGTTCACGTGTTCCCAATCCTGACCCCCAATACAATACTGTAAAGTAAAATAATAATAATAAGGGAAAAAAAGAATAACTAAAAAAAAAAAAATAAAAAGGGTATATTGAAAAAAAAAGTTCTTTAGTTCTTCACTTTCTGCCGTAAGGGTGGTGTCATCTGCATTTCTGAGGTTATTGATATTTCTCCCAGCAATCTTGATTCCAGCTTGTGCTTCATCCAATCCAGCGTTTCTCATGATGTACTGTGCATAGAAGTTAAATAAGGAGGGTGACAATATACAGCCTTGATGTACTCCTTTTCCTATTTGGAACCAGTCTGTTGTTCCATGGACAGTTCTAACTGTTGCTTCCTGACCTGCATATAGGTTTCTCAAGAGGCAGGTCAGGTGGTCTGGTATTCCCATCTCTTTCAGAATTTTCCAAAGTTTATTGTGATCCACACAGTAAAAAACTTTAGCATAGTCAATAAAGCAGAAATAGATGCTTTCCTGTAACTCTCTTGCTTTTTCAATGATCCAGCGGATGTTGGCAATTTGATCTCTGGTTCCTCTGCCTTTTCTAAAACCAGCTTGAACATCTAGAAGTTCACGGTTCACGTATTACTGAATCCTGGCTTGGAGAATTTCTGTTCTGTAGGGGCAGCATTTGGAGAAGGCAGTGACACCCACTCCAGTACTCTTGCCTGGAAAACCCCATGGATGGAGGAGCCTGGAAGGCTGCGGTCCATGGGGTTGCTGAGGGTTCGGAACAACTGAAGTGACTTAGCAGCAGCAGCAGGGGCAGCATTAGTATCACCTGGCAGCTTGTCAGAAATGCAGCTCATGTAGACATAGGAAACCAGAAGTCTTCGATGTGGATTCCAGGAATCGTGTTATTAACAAGCTTCTGCTGCACAATGAGTTGAGAACCAGTGGTGAGATGCTGCTTAGTTGCTCAGTCGTGTCCAGCTGTTTGTGACCACATGGATGTAGCCTCCCAGGCTTTTCTGTCCATGGGACTCTCTAGACAAGAATACCGGAGTGGGGGGCCATTTTCCCCTCCAGAGCATCTTCCCGACCCAGAGGTCAAACTCACGTCTCCTATGTTTCCTGTATTGCAGGTGGACTCTTTACTGGCTGAGCCATTGGGGAAGCTTAAAACACTAATTTGGTGTCAGACTAACCCCTCTTTTCTACTGGCAATTCAGGTTCGACTACTTGAATCTTTGAGTCTCATTTTCCCCTTTTTGACAAATAGGGATTCTGCAAGGTCTGTGCTTCTGCTGCTGCTGCTGTTGCCTTTTTTTTTTTTTTTTTTTAATGATAGTAAAATTGGGTATTGGTCAAGCATGCAACACGATATCTGGCGCAGAGGGTACAGGTGTTTGTGGAATTTCTTGATAGCATCCTTAAATGACGAGACTGATTTTATTATTCAATTGGAGTTCAGATGTCATTATTTTCAATTTTTTTTATTTCAAATGAGATGAAATTGATGTCTTAATTTGAGATTTAGGTACTTAATTTCAAGATAGCCTGGTTTATGATTAAAAATTCAAATCTTTATACATTGATCTGATTGTTATAAGTATGTTGGCATATTGATTTCACACAGTGTATTCAGTGTACACACCCCTACGGACCACAGAGGAATATCTTTCCTTCCTTCTGTTATTGCCCCAAGTCATGTTTTAGCAAAGTTTTATTAAAGTAGAGCCTTTATTAAAGTTTAAAAGAACTTTCACGAGTGAAATTTACCTGTGGAACCGACACCTGAATCAGAGTGATGAAATCATCACCAGCACCCTAGAAGTCCCTCTCTTCCTGTTGGACCTCCCCAACCCGTCTGTAAGCTCTGCCCTAAATTCCAATGCCTTGGATGAGGTTTGTCAGTTTTGGAACCTGCTATATATTGAATCATGCAATCAGCATTTGTCTTGCTTCTGTTTTCGATATTGTGTTTGGGAGATTCACGCGTGTTTCTTGCATGCAGCGATAAGTTACTTCGTTCTTATTTCTCTATGCCTGAAAGACTTAAAAAAATCAAAGGAATAGATAGAGAATTTAATCCAGGAATCAGTTTACAAAAGAGCGAAGAGGGATTTTAGAACACCTGTGAATGTCTGGGCCCCGAACATATTTGAGTTTCTGCTTTCAGACTTAGTCGCTAAATGGATTTTCTTGGTGGTGTTGTGCCAGTCTGCTCAGAAGACCCCTGCCCAGACACGATAGCCTTTCTGCTCTTTTGAAAATAATCTTTTCTTTTTTAAAAAAATGATTTATTTATTTTAATTGGAAGATAATTACTTTGCAATATTGTGATGGTTTTTGCCATACATCCATATATTCTTGCTTCATTTTGTTAACCTGAATCTGTTCTTTTGTACTAAAGAATCTATTCTCAAAGAATAGTCTCAAGAAAGGAAAGCATTCAGTATAAGCATGAATCACAGAGGTACACTAGAGATTTAACTGAAACTAAAACCTAATTTACCTACCCGCACTCCCGCCCTGTCCAGTAAATCAAGATATTTAAGTGAGATATGTGGGAAGGGTTTCATATCATCAGGAATAATTGCACATTGACAATAATATTGAAACACTGTTTCTTGCCCATATCTAACATGAGCCTTCCACTTTTGAAGTGTAATTAGATGTTTGGAACTGGGATGGGGCAACAGGAAAGGGAGGCTCTTTCCAAGAAATTGGTTCCAGGACCCAGAATTTAAATTGACGCTTTTAACACCCACATAACCATGTGTTCTCCTCTCTTTGTGTTTCATTACAAGCCTTATAAATGATCATTACTGAAAAGACATCTTGAGGTAAATTGCACAGAACATTTGAATATACTTACTTGCCTCCTGTAGAATCGTTGTAAGATTCAAATTTTAGTAACACCACTCAACTTCTGTGGTATCTATAAGGTAAATCTGGATTCTAGCAGCAGCTCCTTTATGGTAACATTACCAGATAATGTTATGTTATAGCAATTTAGATTTAATCAGATGCATTCACTTCAGTTCAGAGCCAAATGTTTTTTGTCTGGGTTTATCTGTTGTTATATCAAATATTCAGTGATTTTTCCCATCTTCTTGCCATTGCCAAGACAGAAATGTATAGAAATGAACATTATGGGCATGAATGATGTGTAACTTAATTTAGTATGCATAATCGATGCATATTCTAAATGATGTTTTAATGTACTGTAAAAATAGCATTTGTTATTTAAAGTATCAAGTACCTGGAGGAAAAATACATTTTATGCCTTATAATGAAATACAGAAAGAGTCAGCAGTAAATATTCAAACATATTCAATGTAGTTAAAGTTATTTATAATTTTACATTATGCATCCCCAGAGATTTAGAAAGGAATGTTTCCATATTTGTATTATTGCACTGTTGAAGAAAATCAAATTATAAATACATATCTTAACTCATCTGCATATTTTAATTCTCTAGAATAAATGGCAAGATTTTTCTTAAATGGAAAAAAAAAAATTTTAAGTCCAATTGAAAAAGCTGAAAGAGATTGTTTAAAAAGTACTATACAGTAACAGGTTTTTGCTGACTGATCAAATGTAAATAGTTTATTTATGTCTATGCTATGATATCAGACAAATGAGTATCATCACATTTGACTGACATCTAGCTATATACAGAATTGAAAATGATTATATTTTAGAAGGTGTAATAGAACTGCACTGTGGTTACATTACATTTTCTCAAAATCATAATAAACCTGAAACTATTAAATTTCATAACTGTGAAATTTCTGGATACCTTTTGATTCAGACACCAGCACTATTTTACAGAAAAATGTTTGTGTGTATATATAGTTTTCTTAACTGTCTATTAGTGTACTTTTCTTCATAATTGAGTTGAATGCTGTCATCCCCTGCTTAAACCTAATGTAGAATAAGTGAAATAATTTTTGTTTGGTTGAGTTTCGTTTAAAAATATAGACACTGTATCTTCCTCATATATTTAGGAATGTCTAAGAAATAGATGAATAAATTAACAAAATAATTACATCAATTCCCAGCCCCAAATGTTCAGAACTTATTTTGGTTTTACCTAAGTCAGTAGCTTATAAATTTTTATCACTGTCATTTTCTGTCAATTTGTGAATCTGAGGACTTTATGAATTATTGTTGCTGATTTTCTATAGCTAATGTTCTCACAGACTATGTTCCATAATATTCTATTGTCCTTGAGTTAGTCTTAGATTAATAGTAAAAGGACAGTTTAGAAATGGAAGATAGAGAACAGAGGGACCATTTAGTATTCTTTCAGTTCAGTTCAGTCGCTCAGTCCTGTCCAACTCTGCAACCCCATGAATCGCAGCATGCCAGGCCTCCCTGTCCATCACCAACTCCCGGAGTTTACCCAAACTCATGTCCGTGGAGTTGGTGATGCCATCCAGCCATCTCATCCTCTGTTGTCCCTTTCTCCTCCTGGCCCCAATCCCTCCCAGCATCAGATCTTTTCCAATGAGTCAATTCTTCGCATGAGGTGGCCAAAGTATTGGAGTTTCAGCTACAGCATCAGTCCTTCCAATGAACACCCAGGACTGATCTCCTTTAGGATGGACTGGTTGGATCTCCTTGCAGTCCAAGGGACACTCAAGAGTCTTCTTCAGTACCACAGTGTTCTTTAGACCCTCTTCAAATCTTGTGTTCTTATTTGTGCAAAGTGAACCATCCACTGTAACTTACTCTTGCCATGCAGTCATCTCCACAACTGTAGCTGGAGTTCTCTGAAATATACCAGCATGCTTCATATTAATGCTGTTTAGTCTTTAAGTCTTGTCTGACTCTGTGATCCCCATGGACTATATCCTGCCAGACTCCTCTGTCCATGGGGTTCTCCAGGCAAGGATACTGGAGTGGGCTGCCATTTCCTTCTCTAGGGGATCTTCCCAACCCAGGGGATGAACCCAGGTCTACTACTTGGTAGGCAGATTCTTTACCAGGGAGTCATCTGGGAAGCCCAATTAATATTAAAAACTAATATTGAATGTATATTAATTTCCAGGAATTTTTCTAAGAATGCACTCAAGTTTACAAAGTTAGTGAGTGCCAAAATTAGGATTTAAACCCAGTTTTGTCCCTATTCTCCTTGGTTAAGAAGGACAGAAAGGATTATCACAAATCATATCATTAATATCATATGCTGCCACAAAAACAATATTTATTGTTCTGAAGTTTGGGCACTATTATCCCCACATATCAAGAGAGACCTGACATTTTACTGTTTCTCCATCTACTTATACCCTCCAACAGTGGAAAGAAAAAAAATGAATTTTAAAGATCTGGTATTAATATTATTCCACTAACTCATTTGCTACTGCCCTAAAATGTCCTTTTGATGGGAATTATAGGAGATGGTTTGAGTGTCAGCATCAAGAAGTTACGCTAACAGATCAAATGAGGCGGTCAGTTTCCCTCACACTGTGCATGTGTGTATCGTGCCCAGTTTTTAAAAGACTGAGATATTCTTAAAGTGTCTTGAATTCATGAAAGACTCTGCTAGAACATGTGTGCGGACTTAATAATGTTAAACCTCGAGAAGATATTTTGTATCCTGATAGACATGGTGATCTAGAAGGTTGAAATCAATGATACAGAGATTACAGGCAATAGTACTAAATTTGTATAATGAATGGAATCATTATCAAAATAAAGAATGAGACTGGGATCACTCTATGTCCCAGGTGGCACTAGTGGTAAAGAACCTGCTTGCCAGTGTAGGAGACTTAAGAGACCCAGGTTCGATCCATGGGTCGGGAAGATCCCCTGGAGGAGGGCATGGTAATCCACTCCAGTATTATTGCCTGGAGAACCCCTGGACAGAGGAGCCTGGAGGGCTACAATTCGTGGGGTTGCAAAGAGTCAGATACAAATGATGTGACTGAGAGCACACGCATACCAGATCTGGCTAGTCAAAGCATTTCTTGTACTAGTCCTTACACTCGTGTGAGCAGGATCATCTGGGAGCTGGTCAAAAGGCAGCTTCTTAGGCCCACCCCAGACCTACTGAATTTTGATCTGCACTTTAACGATTTCCTCATGTGATTTGCATACACATGAAAGTCTAGGGAGGGCTAGTCCAGAGAACAATAAAAACTGCCTGTGTAAATATGTAGTAGACTGCTTCCTGGCTGCTTTCCCAGGATATGCTACCTACACTGATATGAGAGAAAAGAGTTGTTTAACTTCTATAAACTAGACCTGCTTCATTTAAAAATGAGATTTCCAGGTGGATAGTCGACTTAGGTCTCAAAGACAGAAGAAAAGATCAAAGTGTCTAAATGTAAAGTTTATTGGCAGAGATCCATCTTTACATCCTGATGTTTGGGCAGCATGAAAATCATGGTCAATAATCATGAAGGAAGATGAAACTCAAAGCTCAAAATGAGTGGAAAGCAACAGGCTGGCATGTGGTATGAGCAGTCCGAGGCAGACAGAAGCAGAATGTGTGAAGAAACAAGACGGGGGGAGGGGATAGTTTCAGGTGGATCGGGGCTGAGGTTATTTTCACCCTAATGCCTTGGAAAAGAGAGATATTTTATCAATTACATGACAAATATGCAAAAATGGAGAGCTTACTGATTCATTAGTTTCTAAAATACTGATTACTAGTTATATTTGCATATGTAGATAAAAATGTGAATGTGATATACACTTAGATCTAAACATAATTAATACCTGAGTGTTGCCAGGGCACAAATTATCTCTGTTTTACTACTTTCCCTCCAACACAGTGTTCCATAAGTAGCTGCAGACTGGATGAATTACTGAATATTTATTTTTTAAACTACAATGTTATCCTCAGGGTCAGTGATATAGGAGAGACCTCTAGGGAAAAACAACATGTTTTATTTGCATTTCTTTCTGTGTTTTCTTTGTAAATGATTAAATACCTTTGCTTGAGAGTTAATACTCACTGGAAATATGAAAACAACACACTGCATTCAAGATTTGGATTATTAATAGCTCAAGTCATAAGGATAGATATGGTTTATCTCTTCTGTTTACTGTGGATATGGAAGGTCACAAGTTATCATTATTATTAGTTTCCTTCCTGCAAAAAACCAACAATAATAAGAGTGAACACTGCTGAGAACTTACTGGGCTAAGTGAGGTTTAAATGAAACCTCTACAATTCTATGAAGTACTTTCTGTGATTAACACCCTTTAACAGATAAGGAAAATAAGCCTCAGCTATTAAAGAATACTGACAGGATATAAGCCCATAAGGGGTTATGCTCATGATGTGGCACAATGCCTGTGTACAAGGAAAAATATATATAGGAATTCCTTGAAAATAATATACTGAAAATGGTCGAAAACATTATGACTCTAGACTGGTTCCTTGAAACACTATTACCAGCAGGACAGTTGCATCAACAATACAAATGTTGATAAGTGAATCTTGATTTTTATTCTAGCATTAAAGTAGTGCTGATTTTTATAATCTCTACTTTAGAAGAAAAATCCCTTTTTTTTTGTCTTTCATTCTATCACAGTTTCTTGACCATGACAAGTCAGAGGTTAAACCCCCCACTCCCTAGGTATTTTACATTGGTTGAAGGGAGACTTTCCAACTTATAGGAGATTACAAAAGAATTTGGTATGTCCCCAAATGGAAGAACTAAGCTTATTAAAACTAAACATTTTACCCAAGCTTTGAAACTTTTCATTGTGATGGATTATCATTATGCCCCAGCATGCAAACATTTCTTTTGTGCTTTACAAATAGCAGGAGTCTTGGAAATTAATGCATGTAATGAATGGGATGACTACAATAAAGGGTCATTCACCTGCAAAGTGACTAAAAGTTACGGATTTTCTAGAAGGAGATGAATTTAAAATTTCTGTCAAGTCAAATGTCTCTGGTGTTTTGTTTTCCAATATAATGGAATTCATTTTTGTAATCCTTTTAAAAGGGACACAAGTGTAGCTATAGCAACATGAGGGGATATCAGCTTCCTGAAGCACACGCAGAACTGTAACCGGGCAGATGCATATTTTTTGGAGAGATGTTGTGCATCTGAAATAAGGAATCAGTTTTCAGTTGCAATTTCACTTTCCTTAAATTAGAATCTCACTATCATATTTTAGTCTGGAAAAATTTGTCAAATTTCCATAGCGCTATGAAAGTATCTTCTATATTTAGGTGTCTTGCCTTCCAATTTTTAATACTATGTGAGCATATAGTTGTACCTGTAAGTAAAATAGTCACTGGACACGTGACAGAGAGTGCTGGATACTCGTGCCAAGAGTTTTGTCATTGGGTTCATATCACAAATGTTTTTCACAACCAAATTTGCAAAGCAAATAATGCAAAATTGTTTCTAGAAAGATAAAAAGCAAAGGAAAGCTGGATGAATTGTGGAACTGAAACTGAAATTTCAATCCTTTGGCCACCTGATGTGAATAACTGCCTCTTTGGAAAAGACCCTGATGCTGGGAAAGACTGAAGGCAGGAGGAGAAGGGGATGACAGAGGATGAGATGGTTGGATGGCATTGCCAACTTGATAGACGTGAGTTTGAGCAAGCTCTGGGAGTTGGTGATGGACAAGGGAACCTGGTGTGCTGCAGCCCACGGGGTTGCAAAGAGTCGGACATGACTGAGCGACTGAACTGAAATTAGAAAGTTAAGAGGGAAAATAGAAAAACACAGATCCGAATTGAAGGTGCTTCCCTACTAATCTTTATCACAGTCACTTGGTTTTATTTGGTTTAATATCCTTTAGTATAAAGCCAAAGGTTCCGCTCTCAAAGTTTTGAAAATAGAGAAGTGCATAGAAAGTACTATGCATATACCGATCCATTGTGCCAAGATGATAACTGATGTCAATTTCGTACTTTTACTATAATTCTAAAGCTTGTTGAACCTGATATTGTTGCTGTTGTTGTGTCCCTCAGTGTGTTCAACTCTTTGTGACCCCATGGACTGCAGCACGCCAGGCTTTCCTGTCCTTCACTATCTCCTGGAATTTGCTCTAACTCATGTCCATTGAGTCAGTGATGCCAAGCATCTTTGTATAGTCTGTTGAAAACCAACTGCTTTATTCATTTGAGTATATTACTGTGTCATTGTGTGAATAATATCCCTTAAAAGTCCTCCTAGATTCTACATCATGTTCACCTCCAGCTTATAAGAAATTTGCAGCTGCTTCTCATTTGGGTATTTAAACCTCTAAGGAGATAAACTCATTTGTACTGTTTCAGATTGTATTCTTTGTATTAGCACACATTTTTAACAGACTTTTTTAGAGCAGTTTCAGATTCACAGCAAAACTGAGAAAACACTATAGATATTTGTATGTCCCCTTCCCCACACGCAGGTGTGTAACCTCTCCCATTATAAACATGACTCACCAGAGTGCTGTGTTTATGACAGTTGGCAGACGTGCATTGACACATCATTGTCAACCAACGTCCATGGTTTGTTCGGATTCATCCTTGGTGTCATACAGTCTATAGGTGTGGGCAAATGTGTAGTGATGTATTCCATCATTAACAGTACTCTCAGTGCTCTAAAAATCATCTCTGCTCTGCCTATTTGCCCCTTCACATCCCCTCCACGCCGGCAGTCACTTATCTCTTTACTGTATCTGTGATTTTGCGTTCCCTCGGATGTCATATAATTTGAATTGTACAATACGTAGCCCTTTCAGTTGGGCTGCTCTCATTTAGCTATTTGTATTTACATTCCCTCCATGTCTTTGTGGCTTAATCATTCATTTATTTTAAACTCTAAATGATTTTCCATTGTCTGGGGGCCTAAAGTTTGTGCATCCATATACCTGTGAAGAACCTTTGGCTGCTCTCAAATTTTGTCAGTTATGCATAAAGCTGTCACATTCATGTGGGAAGTTTTCATGTCAGCTTAAGCTTTTATTTCCTTTGGGAAAGTGGATGAATACCAAAGAACCTGGCTGTTGGACTGTATGGTAAGAATGTTTAGTTTCGTAAGAAACCATCAGGCTGTCTTCCAAAGTGGCTGAATTTTTTTTCATTCTCACCAGTGTTGTGTGATAATTCCTGGTGCCCCATCCTTGTCAGCATTTAGTACTGTCAGTATTTTGGATTTAGGCCATTGGGATAGGTATGTAAAGTGGTGGCTGATGGTTGTTTTAATTTGCATTTCCCTGTTGACATAGCATAGGGATCATCTTTGCATATGCTTACTTGTCATCTGTATATCTCTGAAGTATCTTCTCTGTTAATGCCTTTTAGCCAGTTTTTAATTGGGTTGTCTCTTACCAAGTTTTAGGAGTTCTATGTATGTGCATTTTGGGTAAAAATTCGTGATCATGTATATCTTTGGCAAATATTTTCTCAGGCTATGTCTTGTCTTTTTATACTCTAGACATTGTCTTTCAGCAAGTATGAAATCTGAATTTTCACAAAGTCCCAGATTCTTGATTTCTGTCATCCAAAAACTTTGATAAAGAACGTATTTGACACCAATGTCTCCATTTCCCAACTCACTTGGTAACAGAGCACCCGCCCTCCTAGCTTGAAGGAAATTGTTAAAGAAAACATTTTAAAAGATATTTCTAGGTTCTTTCTGTGATACTCAAATGTTATACTTGCCTCTATCCTCTCATCATCTGTTATTCAAACTACTTCTCCTCAGTCTAAATATTTAAACCTTCATTGAGAAAATAGTAGTTCTCCAAAATGTACTTAGCTATGATTACTGTTACCATTAATTTTAGAAGAACATAGAGAAAATATTTGGATTTGGCTAGGGGAATAAATATAGAAATTAATACAAAAGGAAAATTCTGACTCTTTTGTTAATAAGACATACAAGATACACATGACGTCTCTTCAGATCTTAAAGGGTTTTCTTCTAATAGGCGATTTTAATGCTTAATATATATAATCATGTTCTTCACTACTATATAATAATGTAAATTATCAGAGTTTACTCTTATTGCAAGGTTGATATGAGCCTAAGACTTGGGTCCACTAAAGAGACTTGTTTTCATTGCATTCATTCCAAATCAGCTAGAATGAAATTATCCATGTCTATACAGCCAGTCCTGTGCAGCCCAGGGAATATGTGGTGAGTTCTCTCCTGGGTAGGATGCAGGTTAACTGGGTCTCCCCAACCTCAGCAATTTTTAAGGATTCCCTGTTTCTGATAGCTTTAAATTAGAAGTGCTCAGCGCCACGGGAGAATGAGAGAGTCTGCAGTATTAAACTGCTATGTGTTTTCCCAAGCCTAGGCCTTGCTTTTATTATCTACCTGGGGTTTTTTGCTCTGGGTTTCACTTGTTTACCCATAAAAGACAATATCAAGCAGAGACTAAGGTTTATGCAACTGAAACTTAAAATCATGCATGTAACTTAACAGAAGTGTATCAACATAAGAAAAGAATTTTGAACCTCAGGACTCCTGTGTACTTTTGTCACTGAAAGAAATGTGCTCTTGGCTTTCAGAATTTAGAGAAACCCATTACAGACATCAATTCAAGGGGCTCAAATGTGAAATTATGTGTAAAACACTATGCTGGGTTTTATGAAAATCACAAAATGAGTCTGTATTCATTATATGGTCATTACTTCCAGCAAAAGTTTTTTTTGTAGCATACACTTTAGCAAATTTTTCCTGATACTTGTTTCAGGCATCATACTTAAATGAATACATCGTTGAATATAATTCTCATAATAACTATTTAGTGGCACTGTTATTCACATAAGAATAAAAAGGAGGCAAAAAAGGTTAAATGGCTCACCAGATGCCTTAGCTTGTAGCATAAAAGGTTTTCGCTAAAGTGTATGTGGGCATTAAGCCTGTACTTTTGATCCGACATTTTTCTAGCTTTAGGGCCCTGATTATTGGGTTGGAAAGGCAAGAATGAAGACGCTGAACTAAAATATAGATAAATGTGAAAAAATGAGAAAATAGAGTGGAAACATTGATAAGGAGCAATTAATTTGGTATTAAGTAGGAAGAGCTGAAAAATATTGGAGAAAAGTCAGTGTTTTGTGTTTGACCTTGATGTGTGAATAGAATTGCTGTGGCTACAAATGTTGTACCTGGGAGCAATGTTAGTTGAAGACAGGAGAGAAAGAGAGAGAGAAGTTCACAGGCTATTAGAATCTGATCATGGCATGACCAAAGACATCAGGAAATAAAACTTACACATGGCTTCTCCCCAAAATGATGAGTAAGCAGGAGTGGATATGTAGAGGAGGATGGCCTATATCCCTGTTTTGTTCAATGGTTCTGGAGTGCTGAATGCCAAGTTAAACATAAGCAATACATTTTTGAAAGGCCCTTTTCAAGTTCAGTTGTGTGTATCTCAATGGTCACAATAAATAGAATCAAATAATAGGTGACTAGGTTTTAATTTTTGGCAACCTTTCCCTCTATTTTGGGGAGCTCCCCGCCATAGAGAGAACCTGAGAAAGAAGGTGAGAGAGTAAGAAAAATTAAGACATAGGTTATGTGGTGGCACCTCAATCAAGACAGGGTTCATTCTTCATGTTCCAAATGCCAGGGACCTTGAGGAGTATGTATGACATTATCAATTAATGTTTTCTCTTTTGAATTTTAACATGAAAATTTTGGTGTTAAGATCCGTTTCTTGTAACGGATATGATATAACTTCTTCCACTTCCATCATATTTCCTAGAGCTCAAACTGTGGCCCTATATTTATGACTAGAGAAGAATGCCCATCTTTTATACCACTTTTATATATTAAATTGACTATTGTATATTCATGCTGTTCAAACAAAACCCAAAGCTAATAGTAGGATTTAGATTAATTCTGAACTAATACTTGTTGAACATCACTTGATCTTATTTTGACAAATATTTATTGACATCTAGCTTTTGAGAAACCCAAAATATGTCTGTTAATATAATAGCCATGATACCCATATAGGCTATATAATGCCTATCTTCTGAGTTATCTTTACCAGTCATTTCTGATGCTTTCTGCTAAAAGAGAATAAGTCATATTCAGAATAAGAAAGTTGTACTGCATTATTTGCTCAATGTGAATATATTTCACTTAAATTTAATAATTACATTTAAAATTTGGAATTGGAATTTTTAGGTTTTAGGTTGTATTTCAATCAGTAACACTTAAAGTATAAATATATGAATAATATATTTTAGTGAAAGTGAAAGTGAAGTCACTCAGTCATGTCTGACTCTTTGTGACCCCATGGACTGTAGCCCACCAGGCCCCTCCGTTCTTGGGGTTCTCCAGGCAAGAGTACTGGAGTGGGTTGCCATTTCCTTCTCCAGGGGATCTTCCCTACCCAGGAATCAAACCCAGGCCTCCTGCACTGCAGGCAGACGCTTTACCCTCTGAGCCCCCAGGGAAGCCCATATATTTTAGTAATAAATACTAAAAATATTTTGGTAATGCTACAGTTAGAAATATATTAATTAGTTATCTTTTGATAATTGAAAAATAAGTAGAACTAAATACTGTGAGTTTATATATCATTTACTTATGAGTTTTAATATACTCATACAAGTGTAACATACTAATCTTGGATCCATTATTACATTTGAATTCCTTCAGGTATACTGATTATTGTTATCATTAAAAAAATCCTCTCATCAGAAAGAAACATTATTAACATGTTAGTACTTTAGGCATTCTTGATATCTTGTTGGAAGACTTTTCCCACATATTTTCCTTAAAAAGATATAGTATAAATCATTTTGTAATTTGAAACCACAAGGAAAGAGAAAGCTAATGGAGAAATAAAGGCGTAGATTTAGAAATGTTTTTGGATTTGGTCAAGATAATAACTTAAGACAGTTGTTCTTCAAGTCTGAGCCCTGCTTAGCCTTCAATCTCGAATCTTTCTTCTTTACTCACCATTTATTCTACAGTCCTGTTGCGTTGCTTATGGTTCTCGGAATAATCTGATAGTTGGATTTTCCCACTGCCTCTGGCACTTAGGCACTCAGCTGTGCTTATCCCTGTTATTGAGTCTCTATCACCTTCCAGGGCCTTTCACATAGTACAGGTTGTAGGCAAGTTTGCTTAAAAAAGAATTAGATGAAACATAATAATGAAATACCAATATCTCTTGAACTTTAGATCAACAGTATCAGTTGTCAAAGTGAACATATTGGAGAAACATGGCAAAATCCCAAGCAAGTGATAGCCAGGAGAGTAAACAATTCAAATGTGCTTTAAATCTTACCTTGTTGGTGACTGTACAAGGAGCGAGAGTTGCTATTTATTTATTTATTTTTTAAACACTGGAAGGTAATTGTTGCTGAGATGCTGCTCCATTTTACTTAAATCACCTGTCAGAGCATAGCAACTGGATAGGTATAGTTTGATGGATTGGTTTATTATGGTTAAATTGAGCATGGAACAATCTAAATTAATGACTAAAGAGACCAAATCCTGAACCATCCATGCCTTGGCTGTTTCAATTCAGTTCTATACCCACCTAAAGGCAAAACAGGAGAAAAACAATACAGATTTTCTAAGCATTTCTGAACATTTTCAACACAGCTTTGTTAGAAAATAGAACACAGAGATGTTTTCAATGACCAGATAAAAAACAAATGTGACAACTGACAGTATATATTATTCTCTAAAACATCTCAGACTATATTACTTTTTGTTTTCATTTTATTTGTCATAAATCTGTTAGAAGGATTTTTATAGTTTTTTTTTTTTCATTTTTATGTTAAACATTTCTTGTTATAGGGGATTGGACATGCTCCATATCCCTGACTCAGGAATTTTTGTACTTAGCCATAGAGCTCTCCTCATAACTATGCTGATGGTATTTTTGTTTTTTTTGTTTTGTTTTGTTTTGCAAGTTGTACTCTCATTCGAGGAGATGGGCTTTGCTAAATACAGCTCAGATTTCCTTGTTTGAATTTGACTTCTAGTACTGGCTTATTTGCTCTTCCCTTTTCACTTAAGCCATATCAAATATTAATACATAATTCACATCTTTGCGAGAGGTCTTCATTTTCTATATAGTAATGTGATAACTCAGTTGATTTTTCTGAGAACCAGAGAGAATTACAGTTTGGAAACCGTGTCTTACGATTCTCTGTCATCTTATATACCAAGATAAAAAGCAGAGCTGGGAATCCTTAAATTATTCTTCCTTTACTAAAGAGCACTATGTTTTTGATTTTAGACAATTGAAAAAGCATGTTTTAATGAAAAAAATAAAATTAAAAACAATTACTACCCTACTCAAGCACCCAAGCCTAAACAGTATTTACATTTTTATGAATATACTTGTCTAATTTCTGTACAAATACATACTTTTCTACAGTTTCCTTTGGTTGTGTCTTATAAAATTAGATTTTGTAATTTTAGTTTTTAATCTAATATTTTTAAAGTCATATTTACATTTTTATATCAGTAATTCTTCTCCAGCCTCACTTTAATATCTGCATAATATTGCCTCTTAATATGAATGTTTAATTTAGCTAGTTTTCTATAAAAATTGTATCTTCAATTTTCCAATATTAGGTATATTTTAATAAATGTTATTAAACACTTATCAAGTTGTGAATATTTTCATGAATATTTCCTAGAAATTTTTTAAAACTTAAATTTCTCAATATGAGACAGGCTTTCCTCTACAAATTCAAATGTAGGATTTATTTCTTATCTCAATATAACCTAGAAGGCTGACAATAAGAAAGCTACTTTAGAATTTTGAGAAGCATTTCATAATGCAAGAAGACATTGCAACTCAATCAAATGGCCTTGTGAGGAGGCCTTGCAAATAGCTGTGAAAATAAGAGAAGTGAAAAGCAAAGGAGAAAAGGAAAGATATAAGCATCTAAATGCAGAGTTCCAAAGAATAGCAAGGAGAGAAAAGAAAGCCTTCCTCAGCGATCAATGCAAGAAAATAGAGGAAAACAACAGAATGGGAAAGACTAGAGATCTCTTCAAGAAAATTAGAGATACCAAGGGAACATTTCATGCAAAGATGGGCTCGATAAAGGACAGAAATTATCTGGACCTAACAGAAGCAGAAGGTATTAAGATGAGGTAGCAAGAATACACAGAAGAACTGTACAAAAAAGATCTTCAAGACCAAGATAATCACGATGGTGTGATCACACAGACAACCTGGAATATGAAGTCAAGTGGGCCTTAGGAAGCATTACTATGAACAAAGCTAGTGGAGGTGATGGAATTCCAGTTGAGCTGTTTTAAATCCTGAAAGATGATGCTGTAAAAGTGCTGCACTCAATATGTCAGCAAATTTGGAAAACTCAGCAGTGGCCACAGGACTGGAAAAGGTCAGTTTTCATTCCAATCCCAAAGACAGGCAATGCCAAAGAATATTCAAACTACCGCACAATTCAACTCAGTTCAGTTCAGTTCAGTCGCTCAGTCGTGTCCGACTCTTTGCGACCCCATGAATCACAGCACGCCAGGCCTCCATGTCCATCACCAACTCCCGGAGTTCACTCAGACTCACGTCCATCAAGTCAGTGATGCCATCAGCCATCTCATCCTCGGTCATCCCCTTCTTCTCCTGCCCACAATCCCTCCCAACATCAAAGTCTTTTCCAATGAGTCAACTCTTCGCATGAGGTGGCCAAAGTACTGGAGCTTCAGCTTTAGCATCATTCCTTCCAAAGAAATCCCAGGGCTGATCTCCTTCAGAATGGACTGGTTGGATCTCCTTGCAGTCTAAGGGACTCTCAAGAGTCTTCTCCAACACCACAGTTCAAAAGCATCAATTCTTCGGTGCTTAGCCTTCTTCACACTCCAACTCTCACATCCATACATGACCACTGGAAAAACCATAGCCTTGACTAGACGGACCTTAGTCGGCAAAGTAATGTCTCTGCTTTTGAATATGCTATCTAGGTTGGTCATAACTTTTCTTCCAAGGAGTAAGCGTCTTTTAATTTCATGGCTGTAGTCACCATCTGCAGTGATTTTGGAGCCCCAGAAAATAAAGTCTGACACTGTTTCCACTGTTTCTCCATCTATTTCCCATGAAGTGATGGGACCAGATGCCATGATCTTCATTTTCTGAATGTTGAGCTTTAAGCCAACTTTTTCACTGTCCTCTTCTACTTTCACCAAGAGGCTTTTTAGTTCCTCTTCACTTTCTGCCATAAGGGTGGTATCATCTGCATATCTCACATGCTAGTAAAATAATGCTCAAAATTCTCCAAGCCAGGCTTCAGCAATATGTGAACTGTGAACTTCCAGATCTTCAAGCTGGTTTTAGAAAAGTCAGAGGAAACAGAGATCAAATTGCCAACATCCACTGGATCATGGAAAATGCAAGAGAGTTCCAGAAAAACATCTCTTTCTGCTTTCTTGACTATGCCAAAACCTTTGACTGTATGGATCACAACAAACTGTGGAAAATTCTGAAAGAGATGGGAATAGCAGACCACCTGACCTGCCTCTTGAGAAACCTATATGCAGGTCAGGAAGCAACAGTTAGAACTGGACGTGGAACAATAGACTGGTTCCAAATAGGAAAAGGAGTATGTCAAGGCTGTCTCTTGTCACCCTGCTTATTTAACTTCTATGCAGAGTACATCATGAGAAACACTGGGCTGGAAGAAGCACAAGCTGGAATCAAGACTGCTGGGAGAAATATCAATAACCTCAGATATGCAGATGACACCACCCTTATGGCAGAAAGTGAAGAAGAACTAAAAAGCCTCTTGATGAAAGTGAAATTAGAGAGTGAAAAATTTGGCTTGAAGCTCAACATTCAGAAAACGAAGATCAGGGCATCTGGTCCTATCACTCCATGGGAAATAGATGGAGAAACAGTGGAAACAGTGTCAGACTTTATTTTTGGGGGCTCCAAAATCACTGCAGATGGTGACTACAGCCATGAAATTAAAAGATGCTTACTCCTTGGAAGAAAAGTTATGACCAACCTAGATAAGCATATTCAAAAGCAGAGACATTACTTTGCCAACAAAGGTCTGTCTAGTCAAGGCTATGGTTTTTCCTGTGGTCATGTATGGATGTGAGAGTTGGAGTGTGAAGAAGGCTGAGCACCGACGAATTGATGCTTTTGAACTGTGATGTTGGAGAAGACTCTTGAGAATCCCTTAGACTGCAAGGAGATCCAACCAGTCCATTCTGAAGGAGATCAGCCCTGGGATTTCTTTGGAAGGAATGATGCTAAAGCTGAAGCTCCAGTACTTTGGCCACCTCATGCGAAGAGTTGACTCATTGGAAAAGCCTCTGATGTTGGGAGGGACTGGGGGCAGGAGGAGAAGGGGATGACCGAGGATGAGATGGCTGGATGGCATCACTGACTCGATGGCCATGAGTCTGAGTGAACTCCGGGAGTTGGTGATGGACATGGAGGCCTGGCGTGCTGCGATTCATGGGGTTGCAAAGAGTCGGACACGACTGAGCGACTAAACTGAACTGAAGTATATTGCAAAATATTAAGAAGAGTTTGTCATAGAAATTCACTTAACATCTGATAAACAGACCTTGAAAAATCCATATAAAAGAAGTTTCTTTTAATTCAGTTTTTGGCAATAGCCATCATTTATGAATATAGTGTTACTTATTCATGTATTTATTAAGACTGACAGTGTTGGCACCCAGCTAATTAAGGTCTGTGGTCACAGGACATGGGTTATACATATCTTCTGCATTAGAAAGCTATTATACAGAACAGGCTCGCGACCTTAATGAAGAGATGATTAATATTCTAATCAGCTCCTCTGATTTTGGAGGATGTGTCACAGTTTTCATAAGGTGGCTGAATAGATGGTTTCCCCCAGTGACCCCACATGCTTGGCCCAAGAACACTCTCAAAGATCCTACCTTTTTGTTATCTCGGAACAAGGCTATTCCCAGTTAAATAAATGTCACACAAGTGACAAAAATAATGAGTCTTCTTAGCATTCTGGAATTGGGATAATATTTAAGCAACAGTCCGACTTGTTTAAATACAGTCCTGATGAGATGTTCAAAATATATTTAAAATTTAGGATATGAAGTGTTCATTAGAGGGCTCGATAAACCATCACCTTCTTTTGCTCAGTACTCTGCTGACCAGAAGGCCTAATTAACTCCTGGTTGCAGTGGCCCCACAGGCAGGACTGCTCTGGAGAGGATAAACCTCACTAAAGCAGGAACTGAGACTCATTAGCTTTTAAACTGCTATTCAGACCCAATTTCCATTGAATAAGGGCATATTTATGATAAAGAGTAAAAATGTTTACCTTATGTTCATATCTAATTAGCCTAATGGTTTTTATATCAACATGGTTTATTCCTTATATTTCTTAGGCAAAGAAATGGCCATAGAGACCTACTGTTTCTTTATTACCATTAAGTGTTCTTACTTACAATGAAACGGTCCCTCTCCTGCAAATGCCCTTGGCTATTGCATTTATTAAAGTCATTGACAGGAAAATGAATGAATTAAAAGATACTCAAGTAAGCTATAACCTTTCAATCCTATTTACATAGCCCTCTGTCTTAGAAATAATTCCAATAGGTTCCTTACAGCCCAGTTATGATGATTCTGTTTCTCTTAAACATTTTCCCCCAGTAAGTCATTTATTATTAATGAAGGTGTACCTTATAATCCCCACTAGCCTGCACAGTTGATGAATAAACATGAACAATCCACCTCTTTGCCAGCACTGCACCCACTTTAACAATGAGGAGTTCATTCAGTGCCTGGATATCAAAAGTCAGTGAATTCTAGGAGATATGTAAACAAGCCGAATGGACCTGTGCCTCAAACAGGCAGTGGGTGGTAGGTGTAAAAAATTTGCATGTCAAGTTTTGACATGAAATACAGCCTGAAAAAGCTTACATTCAAGTCAGATCTCAACCTACAGCAATTGCAAAGCTGTAGGTTGCAAAACAGCAATTTGCAAAACTCTGTTAGTTTTTTTAAAATTAAAATTCCTTGATTACCATGAACTGGGCTTACTGATTCATCTTTTTTTTTTTTTTCTCTCTCTCTGTCTTTTTAAAATTTATCTCAGAACATCGTAAGCTCTGTGTACAGTCATGTCCATCATTTCCAAATCTAAATCTAACCACTTGGTGGTAAAAATCATAGTTGTATTTCCTCTTTTATTTAAAAACCCATATATTCTGATTTATGTTTCTGACCCTCAGTATATATTGCATCCCTCACAAACTTCAAAACCTTTTACTAATTCTTCAGTATCACAGGAAAGGAAAATATTCCCTTCTTGGTTCTTTGGCTAGTCTAAAAAATTGAATTGACACAAAACAGACTACAGGAAAAAAACTAGCTTAATTTTATGCTTAGGGAATACCATAAAATGTGAGACCCAAAGGTAAGTTCGGCCATTGAAGTTGGCATGCCATCTGAGTTAAGAAGTGGGATGGGGACCTGGGGCTTCAAAAGGGAGGAAGATGATTCTTAGGAAGATCAGGGTAAATGATTGGCATTAGATATTTGCCCAGCCATGCAGTTAAGTCTTTCAGATGATAAAAAACTACCTCAGGTAGTAGCTCACTTTCTGGAACAAGCCCTGTACTGAAATTATTTTAACCAGTTAAGGGTGAGCGTTTGCTCTGTTGATTGCTACAGGTCAAAAGAATCCCCGTTCCAAAGTAGCACATTTGGAGGTGGCATACTCTGCTCGCCTTCAGTATGAAAAAGGATATTGAACAAACCCTTTCAATATTATGACTCAAGTTCTTAGGATCTTATTCATTTTTTGAGCCTCTGAATTTAAGTGTACATTTAGCTTCCTGAAATCCATGGGAATTTTTAGCTTTGCTCATGTGTGGATAGATATGTTGATGTGTCCTTTTTTCCCACATTTTTTATTTACTCTGATAGTTGACCATGCCAAATGCATTTTAATTTCTACGTATATTTAATTAAAATTTTAACTTTTTAAATTTCCCTTAAGATATTTTTTTCTGTGCATTTCATGTAACCAGCATCTATCTAATAAATACCTGCCTTTTTCCTACTTCTGTGTTAACATTTAAAATAATTTGCAGATATTTAACAACCCAAGAAAATTCATAAAGTGGAAACTTAGTTGATTCTGCTACAAATGGCTTATTCTCAGCTGAGTTTAAACTAAATTTACTATACAGTTCATACTTACACTTTATTTCTGGAAGGCAATTTCTTACCCTATCACCTCCTCACTCTCATTCTAGTTGATGAGTTTGTTTTGAAATAAGTGCTCTTAAGAGGCTTCCTCAGTGGCTCAGCAGGAAAAGAATCCATTTGCAACACAGGAAACGTGGGTTCTATCCTTGGATCAGGAAGATCCCCCGGAGAAGGTCATGGCAACCCACTCCAGTATTCTTGCTTGTGAAGTCCCATGGACAGAGGAGCCAGGCAGGCTACAGTCCATGGGGTTGCAAAGAGCTGGAACACGACTAAGCAACTGAGAAAAGCTATTAAGGAAAAGGAAAGCACATAGAGATGGGGAAGGGCAGATTTTGCACATGACATGGTGACTGTCCTTTAGCTCAGCCACCAACTGCTCACTGCATTTCTTAGGAAACAGGGGACTGCAGGTGAAAATGGAACAAAACAAACACAGGGTTTGTTTTGGCATGCTGTGTCTGAATCTGCTTGGATGCTATAGCCAGGCTTCTAGAGTGGGTAGATTGAACAACAGATATTTAGTTCTCACAGTTCTGGAGGCTGGGAAGTCTAAGAGCAAGGTCCTGGCAGATTTGGTGTTTGGTGAGGAACCCCCTCTTTGGGTTGTGTCTTCACGTGGTAGGATTGAGACGCTCCCTGGGGTGTCTGCTTTATAAGGGCAGAGTATTTATAATCCCAGAGTATTCCACCTAATCACTTCACAAAGGCCACAGCTGCTAATTCCATCACGAGAGGCGGTCAGGATTTCAGCATATTAATTTTGGTGAAATACACACAGTCATTCCATAATACACCGGAGGCCTTTCTGAGCACAAGGGCCATTGCTTTGCTCCCATCTAATAGAGCGTAAGGAAAATTGGGAGAATGTAATTTTCATGGTAGTATGTGACACAGTTTCCATCTACTGAGAAAATACAAGTTGATACCTTAAGTGGGGGTGCTACCCTGTTCTTGCAGCTTTTGGTGGCTGAGAGCCCACATCCCAACGGAAGACAACTGTGGTGGCTCCAGGAGCCTCAAGTAGCCTGAACAGTAGTAGTAATTTCCTAGTACTGCTATCATAAATTACTACCAGCTTAGAAAAGACATTTATTCTCAAATTTCCTGAGGGCAGAATTCCACTGTGTGTATCTGTGCATCACTGTGTCCGTTTTCTCTTATGGCACCTGCCATTGGATTAAGGGCCACCCTAATCCAAGATGAACTCAACTTGATTGTATCTGCAAAGATCCTATTTTCAAAGAATGTCACATTCATAGGTGCTAGGGGTTAGGACTTCAGCATGTATTTGCTGAAGGAAGGGAGGGACCTCAATTCAAACCACAATAGGAATGCAGAAGAAGTATTTCATTGTTCAGCAAGTCAGGAGAATCTGTAGCAAGTGAACTACTGTGGGGGCAAGCGGTGGAGATTCCATGGAAGAGCTGTAGGCAACCTTTATTTTCGTCTACTTTGGGGGAGAGTGATCATGATTTGAGGGAGATAATATGTTGAACTTCATGAGGACACTAGTTTCATGAGCCAAAACAAGTTTAATACTGGTGATTTCTCATGACTCAACTTACAGGTAAAATGAGAGTCAGAATTATTATGTATTAACAATGTGGCCATTTCTTGACACCCCAATTGCCATTCTTAAATTACAGAAAAAGAAAAAAAAACATGACAATAGATTTACCTAAGGTAAATTGTTGCTTTTCAGCTTTTTAGCCGATGTTTAAACTGACTCTAGTTAATTTTAAGAGTTGTAAGCAAACTTAATTGTCAGGTATACTCAATGGATGTATAAAAATCTGATTATATTAGACAATATAATCTTTTCTGAGTTAGGTCTGATGTGAATAAATAGGCATTCACATCACAGGTTTATCTCATAGTAACCAAGAATAAAGCAAAGTGAGTTGAAAGGATTTAAAATCCTGCATAAGCCCATGAATTACCTTCAAACCTTTTCAGTGATGAGCTAGATATCATTCTATTTATTTACCCTTAGGATTTGCATAGTGATTTTTTTGCCTCTCAGCATTTATCTAGATCGAGCAGCATCAAATTTATTTCTGACTGCTTTCCCAATTTTTCAAAGTAATTTATATTCTAATACTATGTTACAGGACCTGGCTGGCCCAACTGCTCTCCTCCTAGATTTGCATTGATATTGTTTTGAAATTTGTAATGTCATCTCAGACCTCACTTGATTTGATTGAATTAATTTAATTTTAGATCTCACCACACTATTTCTAGCCCCTTAAAATGTTATCACCAAAAATATTTTCATATAATAACTTAGGTTTGTTTATGTGGATTCACTCAGGGAAGAGTCAATGTAGCTAAGCTCTGTTTTTGAAAAAGACTCCTTTGATGTTACTACTGCTGCTGCTGCTAAGTCGCTTCAGTCGTGTCCGACTCTGTGCGACCCCACAGACGGCAGCCCACCAGGCTTCCCTGTCCCTGGGATTCTCCAGGAAAGAACACTGGCGTGGGTTGCCATTTCCTTCTCCAAAGCATGAAAGTGAAAAGTCAAAGTGAAGTCACTCAGTTGTGTCCGACTCTAGCGACCCCATGGACTGCAGCCTACCAGGCTCCTCCATCCACAGGATTTTCCAGGCAAAAGTACTGGAGTAGGGTGCCATTGCCTCCTCCATTGATGTTACTACTTAGGTTGATCACTTTAGTGAACACACCACTCATGCAAAATTCACTGAAAAGCAATCGACAAGATGGTAACTGAGTCAAAGGATGGTTACTCTGATATTCACAGGTGAATCTGCTTTGATTGTGCCTCTTTTAAGCATTATTTTAAAACTTATGAAGACATGTGTGACCTGGAAAACAAAAATACACAAATAGAGATATTGTAGACAAAAAACATGAATGAAATTTCTCAACTATCAGAACATAAAATCCCATGTTAACAAGCATAGTGTTCAACCGTGTGTTTAACAGAAAAACTGACTTAAGGTTTTACCGAAAATTGAGACTCTCAGTGATACACTGATATTGAGTTGTTTCTCCTGAGGGTGGGGGAGGGGAAACATTTTGTTTAGAGTAGTGATAACCACTGCTTACTATGTGCATTAAACCAACATTTTATTTCTCTTTCAGTCACATATTCTGGCAGCTTGAAATGCGTAACCAGGGGCAAGGAGTTTCATTAGGTAGTAGCTAGAGGCGACATAGACTGATGTTCATAAATAAAAGAAACTTTGTAATTCTGACCTCATCAGACTGCTAGGGATGACTGCAACTTCAGCAATGGCTCTGATTTCTTTTCAGCTGATGCCCATCTCTGATACATGTTTAGGAAACATCCTGAATAGAAAAAAACTATTTCTGATGCAAAAGTTAGGCAAAAATCCAAAGTTGAAATGGTTAAAGGGCTATTTATATATCTCAAAATTTAGACAAGTCGTGTACTTAGGACTTTTCCCTCAGTTTTTACCCTTAAGTTATATTGTAAATCACCATTACCTGTGCTACCTCTGGTGTCTTTATGGTGCTGAGAAAATTTTTAGATATTCATATACAGGTACTGCTTAAACAATGCAGACGGTTGGGGACACTGATTGTCCACAGTTGAAAATCAGTATATAACATATTAGGCCCTCCAAATGGATGGTTTTTTACATCTAAAGATTTAGCAATCACACATTTTATAATATTATCATATATTTAAAAATTAACATATAAATGGACCCATACAATTTAAATCTGAGTTTTTCAAGGGTCTACTTAATGGTGGTCATTAGTTTCTAAGTGAGAAACCCTAAGTCACTAGGAGTGTTTAATCAGACTCTTGATTGTGAAATGGTGTCTCTTGCTACTGCAAATAATTTGCATGAATACACTTCAGTGATGTTCTCAAAGTTGTTCAGTCACCAAGTTGTGTCCATCTCTTCACGATCCCCTGGACTGCAGCACACCAGGCTTCTCTGTCCCTCACCATCTCCCAGAGTTTGCCCAAGTTCATGTCCATTGCACAGGTGATGGCATCCAACCATCTCAACCTCTGTTGCCCTCTTCTTCTGCCTTTGATCTTTCCCAGCATCAGAATCTTTCCAATGAGTCAGCTCTTCGCATCAGGTGGCCAAAGTATTGGAGATTCAGCATCAGTCCTTCCAATGAGTATTCAGGGTTGATTTCCTTTGAGATTGACTGGTTTGATCTCCTTTATGTACAATGGACTCTCAGAAGTCTTCTCCAGCACCAAGGTTCAGAAGCATCCATTTTTCCACGCTCTGCCTTGCTTTTGGTTCAGCTCTCAACAACTATATTTAACCACTGGAAAGACCATAACCTTGACTATAAAGACCTTTGTTGGTTCTCATAGTATTAATGCCAGAAGCTTAGCCTCTCCACACTGGTGCTGAATTGAATCTGAGTCAGTGAGTTTGAATTTAACCTTAGACAGAGTTTGGGGTGAAGTAGAAAAGAATAGCTTTGTTGCTTTGCCAGGCAAGGGGGAAAACAGATGGTGTGTGCCCATGAAAAAAATGCCCCAGCAGGGAGGATCTGGTAAGGAGTTCTATAGCACTGATTCAATGGCAGAGTTGCTGATAGATGACGGTGTGTGCAGAGTCTGTGCTCCATTAACCTGGTTGCAGATAATCTCTTGATGACTTTTCCTGATTCCTTTTAATCTGGTCTCAGACGGTCTTCTCTGGAATGAAGAATGATGACCTCTATTTATCGAGGGTTTCATTTCTATATGCATCCATGATGAAATCTATGTGTGCTGTTTTTTTTGGAATTTGTGTGCATCTTTTGTGTTTTGGTGTTATAAAACTTATAAAAATGGGAAATGTTTCACCTATCCAAAGAAAGATCTTTGGGGTGCATGTTAGATATGTTAAAATCAGACAGTAATGACCCCTGAATGGGTCACAACTAAACAATCTGGTAGTCAGAAGCACTTTACAAAGGGGAGAACAGTTTAAAAATGAACATACCCAGGGGTCTCCTTTGAACTTCAGGCACTGAGTTATAAGTTCCCCTACAGAAGCCCCAGAGAAGAATATGGGAACCAACTCCAGTACTCTTGCCTAGAGAATTTCATGGACAGAGGAGCCTCAGATCAGTTCAGTCGCTCAGTCGTGTCAGACTCTTGTGATCCCATGGACTGCATCACTCCAGGCCTCCCTGTCCATCAACAACTCCTGGAGCTTGCTCAAACTCATGTCCATCGAGTCAGTGATGCCATCCAGCCATCTCATCCTCTGTCATCCCCTTTTCTTCCCACCTTCAGACTTCCCTGTCCATCACCAATGACTGAAGCTTACTCAAACTCATGTCCATCTAGTCAGTGATGCCATCCAACCATCTCATCCCCTGTCGTGCCCTTCTCCTCCCATCTTCAATCTTTCCCAGCATCAGGGTCTTTTCAAATGAGTCAGCTCTTTGCATCAGGTGGCCAAAGTATTGGAGTTTCAGCTTCAGCATTAGTCCTTCCAATGAATATTCAGGACTGATTACCTTTAGGATGGACAGGTTTGATCTCCTTCAGTCCAGGGGAGGCTTCTCCAACACCACCGTTCAAGAGCATCAATTCTTCGGTGCTCAGCTTTCTTTTTGATCCAACTCTCACATCCATACATGACTACTGGAAAAACCATAGCTTTGACTAGATGGACTGTTATTGGCAAAGTACTGTCTCTGCTTTTTAATATGCTGTCTAGTTTGGTCACAGTTTTTCTTCCAAGGAGCAAGTGTCTTTTAATTTCATGGCTGCAGTCACCATCTGCAGAGATGTTGGAGCCCCCAAAAATAAAGTCTGACACTGTTTCCACTGGTTTCCCCATCTATTAGCCACGAAGTGATGGGACCAGATGCCATGATCTTCGTTTTCTGAATGATGAGTTTTAAGCCAACTTTTTCACTCTCCTCTTTCACTTTCATCAAGAGGCTCTTTAGTTCCTCTTCACTTTCTGCCATAAGGGTAGTATCACCTGCATATCTGAGGTTAGTGATATTTCTCCTGGCAATCTTAATTCCAGCTTGTGCTTCATCCAGCCCAGATATTCTCATGATGTACTCTGCATATAAGTTAAATAAGCTGGGTGACAATATACAGCCTTAACATACTCCTTTCCCTCTTTGGAACCAGTCTGTTGTTCCATGTCCAGTTCTAACTGTTTCTTCCTGACGTGCATACAGATTTCTCAAGAGGCAGGTCAGGTAGTCTGGTATTCCTGTCTCTGTAAGAATTTTCCAGAGTTAATTGTGGTCCAGAGGAGCCTGGCAGGTTACAATCCATGGTATTGCAAAGAGTTAGACACTGCTGAGAACTAGCACTTCATTTCTATAAGGAGCTCAAAAGATACTCTTACTTATTTCCCTTGAGGCACTGCAGCCATGATATTAAAAGATACTTTCTCCTTGGAAGAAAAGCTATGACAACCCCAGACAGCATATTAGAAAGCAGAGGCATTACTTTGCTGACAGAGGTCCATCTAGTTAAAGTTATGGTTTTTCCACAAGTCATGTATGGATGTCAGAGTTGGATCATGAAGAAAGGTGAGCACCAAAGAGTTGATGGTTTTGAACTGTGGTGTTGAAGACTCTTGAGAATCCCTTGGACTGCAAGGAGATGTAACCAGTCCATCCGAAAGGAAATCAGTTCTGGATATTCATTGGAAGGACTGATGCTGATGCTGAAGCTCCAATACTTTGGCCACCTGATGTAAAGAAGTGACTTATCAGAAAAGACACTGATGCTGGGAAAGATTGAAGGCAGGAGGAGAAGAGGACTACAGAGGATGAGATGGCTGGATGGCATCACTGACTTGATGAATATGAGTTTGAGCAAGCTCCAGGAGTTGGTGATCAACAGAAGTCCAGCGTGCTGCAGTTCATGAAGTCAGAAAGAGTCAGACACAACTGAGGGACTGAACTGAACTGAAATGAGGCAGAACCAGGATCCTGTCCCAAGGCTGCACTACTGTTTCTTGGCTACTCCTCCCTTGTTTTTTGCATCCTCTCTCTTCCCTAATTAGCAACTGTTTGAATCTGTCTTTCAGGACTCAGGGAAGGTCATGGAGGCTAGAGACTGTTCCCTACAAACAATGAGTGGGGGACAGGACACAGAAACATTTGTTCCCTGTAGCCACACAGGATCCTGCTTGGTTTCAGTACAGGACACCAAAGACAGGTATTGATAAAAGGGGAAGAAGACTGAATAGTGTACCTTTCATCCTTGAGGGAGAAAATAATCATACTCAACCATTTTTATAGCATTAAAGAGGTAATGACTTTGTGATACGCAAATGCCCACATTTAAGGATCAGTTCAGTTCAGTTCAGTTCAGTTGCTCAGTCGTGTCTGACTCTTTGCGACCCCATGAATTGCAGAACACCAGGCCTCTCTGTACATCATCAACTCCTGGAGTTCACTCAGACTCATATCCATCGAGTCAGTGATGCCATCCAGCCATCTCATCCTCTGTCGTCCCCTTCTTCTCCTGCCCCCAATCCCTCCCAGCATCAGAGTCTTTTCCAATGAGTCAACTCTTTGCATGAGGTGGCCAAAGTACTGGAGTTCCAGCTTTAGCATCATTCCTTCCAAAGAAATCCCAGGGCTGATCTCCTTCAGAATGGACTGGTTGGATCTCCTTGCAGTCCAAGGGACTCTCAAGAGTCTTCTCCAACACCACAGTTCAAAAGCATCAATTCTTTCGCACTCAGCTTTCTTCACAGTCCAACTCTCACATCCATTCATGACCACTGGAAAAACCATAGCCTTGACTAGACGGACCTTTGTTGGAAAAGTAATGTCTCTGCATTTCAACATTAAGGACAGTGAAAACCAACTGAGAAACCAAAATCAACTGAGAAAATATTACTCCAGAGAAACTAGCCTGTTGCTTTGGGATTGAAGTATCAGCACTTCAGAGGGTTGTCTGACACTTGTAACTTTGTATCATTCTGGCAGAATAAACTAAGGGTAGAATGTAACGTTGCCCTACCACAGGGCAATTTTCATGAAGGGATTTTGCTATGAACTTGTGAAGATGTTGTCAACAACTTTTATTCAGTGAAAATGCAAATGCTATCTATATACATTACAAGCATGAAATACATCTTTTACATAAAATTAATTTCATAGTCTCTTTATACACATGTTTTCCTATTATGCACGTTTGAATATTTTGCAACATTTTATTTCCCAGTGGTTGCTGAACAACTGTAGAATTAATGTTTTACCAACCACATTCTCAAACAGATGTTTTGAAAGGATGATTTTAATCAAGAAAAATCCTTTTAAAAAGTCTGTAGTTTTAGCAGAATAATTAATAGCCTTGTTGTGCAGAGACTTGACTTGAGTTCAAATCCTGGGTTCAACCTTTCCAATTCACTTAACTTCTCTGAGGTTTAATTTTACTTACCTGTAAGTGAATATATCAGTAAGCTACTTCAAAGAGCTACTACGAGATATAAATGAGATATGTAGGTAATGCATATAGCCTAGTATAAAATAGACATTCAGTAAATGTCAGACATGGTTTATAGTAAGATAAGGCCAGCTATTAGTTACTTGCTTTGTGTTCCTGCTTTTCAGTTAACATTTAATTATTAAGCAGAAGTATGAGGTGATTCATTGGAAATTAATTCATCCTCCCATCTCACTAAATTCTGTCATTTGCTTACACACATGTGAGCAATTAAATGGTTTTAGGAACAACAGAATGATTTAGTGTAAATGTGGAAGTTTTAATATTTTATATAAAATTTTCAAGGAGAGACCAGGTAATAATAGGAAGGCTTTGTGTGGAAACTAATGTTTCCTCTGAGTGTTGATTATTAAAATAACTTCTTAACAAAACCTAAGGACAGTCTTTTCCTGGATAGCTTCTGCCTTTGTGGTTTGCCTCCAAAATTCAAACTCTTTCAGATGTATCTGTTTCACATAGTGCTTTGAGACTCTTCCAACTTTTTCTGTGTACGATACTTTAAGATGATCTCCCCAGTGCTTGCCAAATATACACTGTGGCTTCCTTTAATTTTTGTTCTAAGAATTTCTCCTCCCTTCCGCTTCTCAACCTGCCTAAGAGCTATTCATTCTTCAGGACTTTATTCAAATTGGAATGGTCCTCCCTCTTCTAGCAGTGATTAATACCTGCATACAGTATTCATCTATATAATTTTTAAGAAGATCTTCCAGTGTTCATACATACGATTACCTTTTATCTAATCATATAACATTACATACAGCCACAATGCCTGACACGGTTTCTATGGACCCCATGGGCTGTAACCTACCATGCTCCTATATCCATGGGATTCTCCAGGCAAGAATATTGGAATGGGTTGCCGTGCTCTCCTCCAGGGCGTCTTCCCTGATAAATGAGTGAGGGTAAACAGTTGTTTTTCTCCTAAACATTGATTGCAAATTTTCATAGAAATTAAAGGGAAAATACCTTGTTTTTATAAGCAATTCAGAATCATACCTAGCAGTGATCCTTGATTAACACCATGAAAATCTTTGACCCTTTTTTTTAGGTATTAGAAATGTGTCCTACTTACAAGTATTTATTGAGGAGGATAAAAAAAATGCATTTTCCCTCTTGTTTGCATTTATAATTACACTCTGAAAGACAGATTTTTTTTCACTAGATTCATTATACCTTATTTGAAAAAGACAGTTGCAATGCCATCTGGCTTGGAAAACTGAGAACAATTTAGTTGTTGATTTTAGACATGAAAAATATCAATGTCACCTTTTGAAAATAAAAGTTTGAAATGTAAATAATCACTGAAAATATAATATTAAAGTAAAAATCAGGAAATTTCAGATTTGTGACCTAGATTTTATTTTACCTTTGAAATAGACAGTTCCCAAGGAAGTCAATCTGATGTGTTGAATCTATGATTGGACCAGAAGGCGTTGGTTTTTGACCTATTCAGGTGTCCAGGATCATAGTATTTAGTTTACTGTTGCCGTCATAACCAGAATCTACCTCTTTCTGTCAATTTCCTACTGCTTTTTACATTTTATCTAGTTGACCTGCATATTTCTGTAAAGTATATCAAGCATTTTTGAAAACTATAAAGCATAAATAAACATACAGTACACCTGAGAGATAAATAATAGGTAAATAACCTAGAAGAGGCAGACAGATAGGAATGACATTCCCCGCTGCAGTTTACGAGATTTATTAGACAAGGTTATCCAGAAGTGGTGTTTGCTCCTGCAGCCGGCCTTATAGTTATGATACTTGGAACTGTTGATACATCTTCTATTTGTATTTTTTAAGATCCCATATCATCATTCAGGAACGTTTAAAAAATATTAATGGCAACAGCAAAGTAGCAATGCCAAAGGCATATACCCTGGTGCAAAAATGTCTGACTTATAAATATGAGTAGCATCAGTAATGTTAGGAAACCAGAGGAGCTGTTCTATGGCCTTTTAAATCCTACTTTGGTAAGGACTACTGTCGCTATAATGAATTCAGGTATGTGTATTCCAGTTTTCTTCTGTCAGCACTTTTTTGTTACTTATATAAATTCATAGTGCACTGTGAGTGTATATAGATTTTGATGGCTGCCCAAAGAAGCAGAGAATATACTTGAAGACAGGCTTAATTTTTTAAAGAACCTTAGAGATGTCAGAAACAAATATTATTGAGTTTCACAGAGTTAGTAATTACAAAATAAGAGCAGCATAAATATATAATATGTAAGAATCTAATATTTTAATTTGCTGTTCTCTATAAGCTCAAGAATATGACTGTATATTTAAGGTTGTTGAAGCAATGAAAATTATTGACTTGGCCTAGAAAACTAGATAGATTGATCTATGACACATGTAAACATACATATTCATGTTTTCAGATTTGAAAAATAGTTTGAAGTTTTATTATCCCAATTTCCTTATTTTATCCATTATGAAAAGTAATAATTATGATTTGAAATGCTACCTACTTTAAAATACTATCTATTAATATGGTTCAAGTGTTAATAAGTCAAAATTATGAAATGGCTATAAATGGTCCCTGAGAAAGGTGAAGAATATAGTTCAGAATGAAAGAAGGTTAGCATTTTATTTATTTGTTATTTATTTATCTGTGCATGCTTAATTTTTATGGAATTAATAGTAACAGGAATGATATAAATTTCCCAAAATCTTAATTACAGGAAACAATTGCCATGGCTTTACTTCCTAATGTTGCCAACCATGTATTTGGTTGAACGTGTATTGGACGGAGCTAAATTGCACAACAGAAATTGTAATGACTACAAGTCACTTCTTTCTTGGTTGGAATGATTTCCATTCTCTTTGCTGCACTTCCAGGTTGCAAATCTAATTGTTATAATCTTCTTCTAAAAAAAGCTAAATTGCTTCTGGTTGCCCATAGGGAAAGTCTGAATTTCTTAGTTTGCCTCACATGTCCATAAAAATTAGTTCTTGCTGACACCCAGGTCATGTTTTTTTCTAGAGTGTCTCCTGTCCACTGTGTATTCCAGTCTAACATACTTTTATTTCAACCCAATAAATGTGTCTCACTGTCTTTCACCTCCAGACGCTTGCATATGCCCTTCTCTCCTGGGGATCATTCCGCTTCCACCCATATGCCTTTTCTTCACCTGGCTCTTACCTGCTCATCATTGAGGCATCAATGTAGTCTCCCCTTCCCCCGCAAAAACCTCATTTCCTAC
Source organism: Capra hircus (assembly GCF_001704415.2). Taxonomy (NCBI): domain Eukaryota; kingdom Metazoa; phylum Chordata; class Mammalia; order Artiodactyla; family Bovidae; genus Capra; species Capra hircus. The sequence continues at coordinate 34,117,528 of NC_030834.1, read as the reverse complement.
AGTGCTTCAATTTTCTTACCTGCACTGATGGAATTGTAAGATGCTGATCTGAGTTACCTACAAGCCTCTCAGTCAGTGAGTGTATTTGGCACAGTCTCTACTTCTCAATCCCCAACAGATTTCCTTGAACATAGTGCGTACTTAGCAGTAAATATTTGAATAAATAAACTACCACATCTGGAAAGATGCACAACTATATAATTGGGCAACGAAATTCCAGGAGACAGTGCAGGACAGGAAAGCCTGGTGTGCTGTCGTCCATGGGGTCTCAAAGATTTGAACATGAGTTAGTGACTGAACAACAACTAGGCAATTTTAGGTAGTTATTAATTCATTTACTACACACTGTTTCTTTCCATACTATTTTTTAGTAAAATTGATTGTTTCTGGCCCGTTGGTCATTGGTAAATGTTTGATCACCTGGCCCCTTGGTTAATGGAAAGGAAGAATGCATAGGAACTTAGAAGTTTTAAATTTCTTAGAGATATTTGGAAAATTATATAATCTAAGTCACATAAGCTAACAATGTATGTTTAAGTTGAATTGCAGAGAATTAAAAAGATTGTTAAACATTACATAGCCAAGTGCAAAAACTAGAATAAAAAAGCTATATGGCATTTTAGCTGATACATATTTTTCATAGTCCAAATGCAGTAATTCATCTACTGTCTTCAAAGGTTAATATGTTTGTATCATGAAGGAAAAAAAAAATCCTACATGGTTCCAAGTAAAACTCGATCTTTTACTATGCTAAATCCTCCAGTGGAGATTGGATTATTCCTGTGTGGTTTACAGAGGTGGCTATTTCAGGGAAACCTGTCGACTAGTAGGTACTCAGCAGCTTTAGCCACTATAGGGGGTCTTTGTCTTAGTTTAATAGTTTAATTTTAGAAAGTCATGGAAATGCTCCATGAAGAGCAAAACAGCAACAGGAAAAAAAATAGTTTAACAAGGATGAACTATGACTAGAGTTGTGGTTTAGGGAATAATACATTAGGTTTGTAATCAATTATGGATGAAATGTCTGGTCCATATTTTTCCACATCATCTACCTGCCGCGCATCCCTCATGCCAGAGCCGATTATGGAAGTAGCACCTCTTCTGTCATAACTGCCTGGACCCAGAAGGATATGATACCTGCAGAACAGCAATTAGCATCAGAAACCAGTCATCCTTAGGCTGTGTTTTCTAGAGTTCATCTAGACAAAAAAATAATCCTCCAATTGAGTCTATATGTGTGCGTGCACACGTACACATGCTGATATTTTTTTGTAGTCTATTGAATTGGAAACCTGACATTTTCTGCTTATGTCTGAAAGCAGAACAAATCAGTCTAGTTAAACCCCTGAAAATAAGAATGTGACATCCCAGTGACACACAGGAAAACAATTAGATCTGAAGTATTTCTTAATGTTGCCAATCCATATTAGCATATATAAATTGGCTGATTACCTAGTGCAAACCTACTGTCATTGTTATAAAGGTTACTGAAATTTTATGCTCAAACAATCAAGAAAACTTGGTGAAAAAAATAATGGTAACAATAAAAGAATGAACCTTTCCAGAGCTAATTTTATCTATCAGAATTTTTAACACTGCTTGAGCTAATATCTTCCTTAATGTAACTGATAAGTATCTAAGGTATTACCCCTAAAATGAAATTTGGATTTATAAAATAATATAACTTCTTTCAGCTTGTAGGTGACTCAAAGGGAAGAAACATATATAATTGAACGATTCAACAATCCTGGTCTATGCAATCATGCAGCGTTTGCACATTCTGTGTCTGTGGAAACATTACAGAGACTTACTCCTTGTTGATTCTAAAATGTACACCAAAAAATAGCAAAGTTCAAGACAACCTTTCTTTGTCATAGCTTTAATACTCGATAGTAAATAAGTGATATTTCATAATCACTCCTTTTTTGTGACAGCTAGATGCATTTGTTACCACTGATAAGGGTAAATATAAAATATGAAAATAGGTGTTGAAAAAATTATAACTGGCAAAACATGACCCTCAAATCATGTGGAACTTCTTAACCTGTAGACTACTATTCAAAATAGTCTACAGGTTAGACTAAATGTAAATCCCCACACAGGTGTCGCCTGTGTGTTCTGAAGTCACACCAGCTAACTTTATTCCAAAGTGGCACAGGTGACTTCTGGTTAGGAGTCAGGGAAAAGTTCATGAGCGGAGAGGTTTCTCCTGCACCAGGCTTTTTATTTATAACAGTTGCTGCATTTTCTTCATTTTGTCTTCTGCGTAAGCCTCCCTTGGAAAAGCTCTAACAACTGGTGCTTCTAATAGCTATTCTGTTACCTTCTCTGGAGGCTCCTCTATGACCATGTGAATACCAAGAAAAAAAAAAAGAAAGAGACCATGTTTCGCTCGTCTTTGTGTCCAGTCCTGAGCCTGGCCTGTCAACATGCGATGGATACTTACATTGTTTACTTAAATCTTTAACAATACGTGCTGTCCTGAATTATTTTTGCTGATAGGAGATTTATCTCTGTCAATGCTACCTGTTCTTCAACATTATTAAAGCACTTGCTGAGCCTAACAGCACTTAAAAATTCATTCTTTGTATATTGTATTTGAAAATATAGCTCTCAAAAAAAAAAAAAAAGAAAGAAAATATAGCTCTCACCGAGCATTTCTGCGATAAAAATAACAAATGACTATTTTTCTTTACTGGATTTAATAAGTTAGTATAATCAAAACCCATTAAAACCAGCTTTCCGTAAATCCAAAGAAGGTACTCTTTGACAACTGTTTTCATATGATAGGCTGAAGTGTCTTTTAACCTTCACTGGCTATAAGCAGAAACATAATTAGTAGGCACTTGCTATTTTAATCATGAAATGCAAAATAAGTATTTCATTTACAGTTTACTTATTATCCCTCGGTTGTCTTTGTGGCACAAGGCATCAGGCAGGAATATTGTGAAGTGAAGAAAGTGAAGTCAGTCAGTTATGTCTGACTCTTTGCAACCCCATGGACTGTAGCCTACCAGGCTCCTTCGTCCATGGGATTTTCCAGGCCATTTCCTTCTCCAGGAGATCTTCCCAACGCAGGGATTGAACCCGAGTCTCCCACATTGCAGGCAGATGCTTTACCATCTGAGCCACCAGGGAAATCAGGGATATTGTAGCATAGACTAAATATGAAAACAGGTATGAAGAACTAGCATCCAAATTACCCAGTTTGGGTTTCGTTTGCCACATACGCAGTTTAAATAGTAGTTTCTGATGGCTGCTATAACAAAATAACTTCAATCAATGGCTTAGAACACCTCAGATTTATTTTCTTATAGTTCTCGAGACCACAAGTCCAAGATAATAGGGAGAGCTGATTTTCTCACGGAGACTCCAGGGAAGAATTTATTTCTGTGCCATGCCATTTCTAGCATCTATAGGATTGACCAAAAGGCTCCTTCAGGCATTTCCATATGGTGAAACAGAAAAATCCAAATGAACTTTTGGCCACCCCAGAGTTGCTGCCTTTGTTTCTCGGCCCCTGGTCCCACAGCTCCCCTCCCTCTTCTGCTTCCAGTGTTGCGGCTGGCCTGACTCTTGGCTTCCTTGCCTCTGTTACAAGGACCCTTGAGATTATTCTAGACTTCTGGATAGGGACAGCATACTCTTCCTGTCTGAAAACACAAAGTTAAAACATATCTGCAGGGTCTCTGTTACATAAGGAAACCTACCACCAGGTTTTGTGAAGTAGATTATGAACTTTTTTGAAGTGTCATTATTAATTTAGGAAAGATTTCTCCCAAATGAAAGCAATTTAAATACCTCTTCTATTAACCCTTGGCCTATGAGGCCTTCTCGGGGTGGGGAAACCAGGGGTAAAGGAGATAGGTGGTACGGGTCTCATTTGGATCTGGAAAATCCATAGCTATTGAGATTGTGCATTTTCATTTGGGATAGAAGGATAAAGTATACTCTAATTAGATCTTTACATAGTTATCTTTGCTCTCACATGTTAAACTCTTTTTGGAACAAATACCTAGATTACTTTAGAAAGTTTTTGTAAGGTCAGACTGAAAATATTGATTGTCAGGTCTTGATTTTGCTTTTCTCCTAAGGCTGCCAGAAGTTGTCATGAACACATATATTTCTTAAAACTGATTTGACTTGAAAGAGAATACAGAATGTAAAACTTATAGCAGTAACTCTTGAAAACCTAAAATTTTTATTTTTCTTGAATGATTTTTTTTGCTTGGTCAATATCAGTAGATTTCTTAGTTATTAATGTTTATGTTCAATATATGATTTAATCATCTTTTATATACTTATATTCAAGCTGTTTGAGGATGTGAGTTTCTCTTTCCTTTATGTGCATCCTTTTTTAGTTGATTATTTTCATTAAGATTGGAAATCATGTCTTTTTAATACTGTAATATAAAATCTTCCTCTTAAAAGGATATTTTTCTGACACTTAAACTCTAGGGTTTGAATCTCAACCCAGGGATTGAACCCAGGTCTCCCACATTGCAGACAGATTCTTTACCAGCTGAGCTACAAGAGAAGCCCAATAATACTGGAGTGGGTGGCCTAGGGGATCTTCCTGAGACAGGAATCCAACCAGGGTCTCCTGCATTGCAGATGGATTCTTCAGTAACTGAGTTATCAGGGAAGCCCTTGAATCAAACAAGGAAGCTTAAAATCCTAAATACCCTGTTCAGTGTGCTGAGTCATGTTCGACTCTTTGCAACTCTGTGGCTTGTAGCCCGCCAAGCTCCTCTGTCCATGGAATTCTCCAGGCAACTATCGTCCAGGCAAGAATAATGGAGTGGGTTTCCATGCTCTCCTCCAGGAAATATTCCCAACCCATGGATTGAACCTGTGTCTCTACATCTCCTGCATTGGTAGACAGATTCTTTATCACAAGTACCACCTGGGAAGCTCAGTAACTACTCTGTGTGTTTGTTAGTCAGTTATGTCTGACCCTTTGCAACCTCATGGAATGTAGTTCACCAGGCTCCTCTGTCCGTGGAATTCTCCAGGCAAGAATACTGGAGTGGGTTGCCATTTCTTTTTCCAGGGGATCATCCTGACCCAGGGACTGAACCTGGGTCTCTCACATTGCAGGCAGATTCTTTACCATCTGAGCCACCAGGGAAGCCTGACAAATACCCTACTTGTCTTCAACCTCAGAATATAAATAGAAAATATCTTACTGTTTATTTGGTTTATAGATAACTTGAACAGTTTTATAATAGTTCAAAATATTATAGCTTCATTTTATAATCATTTACCTTCCTGATAGTCAAGCTACTTTCTAGAGTGTTTTATGATCTACAGTAAAAACTTTTGGGGGACAAATTCCCCACATGTTCTCAAACTAAGATTTAGTTAACATTACGAATGTTGAAAATACATGTTCCTTTTAATGACTAGTGTCATTAAATATTCAACATTTCTCTCAAAGCTTGAAAGTGTCAAATACACTTTGGGGAATGTTCATGTGATGTGATTATTTTGTGCTAGAAATACAGAAATGGCATTATCAAAGAAAAGTGAGTTTTGAGAAATACCTTGTATTTACCTTAATCAAAATGTGAGATGCTTTCCAATTGATTCTTGTAAATGGTTTCTATGACATTAGCCATGATGGTCATTAATTTATAGCCCAGTGTATATTTGGATCCTTTCCGTTTTTCAGAACTAAAGAAATGGTGTTGGCTAGTTTTCTGCTTTATGAGCCTCTGCAAGAACAAATGTGCTCATAAAATGTACATTAAAAGTTCTTCAATTATGTTCCTTCTTCCTTTTGCACCCCAGCCTCCTAATAAGCTTTTTTTAGGTGTTTCTGCTGCATATTCATTTAATTTCTTCAACTTTTCTCGTAAGTTTCATCATGATTTAAATGAAATCCTGTTACAAATTACAGCAGAATTATAACCAAGTTCATTCACTGAGTGCTTATAGGAGCTTATTTCATTATATGGGAAGAAAAATAATTTACATTTAATATCTTCACTTTTTTCAGTTTTAAGAAAACCATTGAAATTTCATACATACATTTATATACAGGTATATTTAACAAATATACACAAATATTTTAATCACAAAGGAAGATTCCCAAGATGATCCAATCCAACGCTCTTTTTATACATTCCTCAAGCTAGGTAGTCACATAGCTGAATGAGATGAGAGCAGGAACAGCACTAGGATTCTGATCTCTTTAGGTTAAGTCCATCATCTGGTCAATTATCCTGCCTTCTTGACAGCATGTACAGTGAGCAATATAAAGCCTGACTGCACATGATACACCTGGGCTGGGGGCCCCATTGACTTTTTCTGGTACAGAACTTGACACTCCATCCAGTTCCTGCTGCAGCTGTCATCATGACCTGTCACTTGCCTGACACTTTGATAGCATATGCCTCACACAGTATGAGTCCAGGCAGAATGTGATTTTAATTATATGTGTGGGTGTGTGTGTATTGTCGTCTTTATCATTGCTAGATGATGCCCAAGTGATGGATACAATAATGAATATGTATCAAGTTGAGCACGGACATAGTCCCTTGTGCCTGTGTGTGTCTTCATGCTTGTTTATTTCTTTTTAAATGTCTGATCATTTCATCATTTGGATTTTGGTTATTGAGCCTGTCTTCTCCCAGTGTTGGAAGTTTTTCGCCAGTGTCTTTTTACCTTTGGCCTTCTTGAAGGATTTTGTTGTTTCATATAGTTTGCTTTCTATTCCCCTTGCTTTGTTTCATAATCGTCTTTTCTGACTTTCTTGCTTTATGTTACATATATGAATTTAAAGCTATAGTTTCAATATTTACTTTTTGAGCAAAATTTTTTTTATTTTTATTAAGTAATAAGTGTTCATTGATTCATGAGCACTGCAACTGGAACTAATAATATAGCTCAAGTTTGGTGTATTATAATATTTGAAATCAACCAGAGATGGGGTTTAAATGTCATCTGTCACATGGTTACCAATATATGATGCTGAAAAAGTGACTTAGATTCTTGTAATTTAAGTTTTCTTCTCTATACAGTGGAAATAATAGCAAGTAACTTTAAAAAAATACTGTGGAAATTACTGAGACATTCCTTGATAAGATTCTGGAATGCATAATATCCTTACTGCAGAGTGGCTAATTTTCATTCACTAATTTGAAAATATAATTTATTAAACAAACTGGGAGATGGTCTGAGAAGTCAAATACTGGTTAAAAGGCCCAGGGTAAGTGAAAAATTCTTTAAAAAAAATTATGTAAGCCCCTCTTCCCAAAATTTCCAAAATAATTTGCTTTCCCAGAAACCGTCAATCTTTTCTCAAAGGGAAGAATAGCCTTCTGGACTTGGCCTCATCCATTTAATTAGCATGTATCTTACTGGGTCTCAAGTTCTTCTCCATAGATTGTGAAGAGATGCTAAATGTTTATTTGTGAAATTTGTGAGATCTTCAAAAAAAAAATAACAACCATTATTCTAGAGCTTTCTGGTTCTCATATCCTGATTGTAAAAATATTGAAAACATTATCATGTTCTATCATGTTGTGTGTGTTATTTATTTACTTGTGAATTTGTTTAGGATTCATCTTGCCCCTAATATAAGTTGCATGAGGACAGAGGTATTGCAGAGTTTATCAACTACACTGTCTCCAGTGGCTAGGAAGATGCATAGCATACTATAGACGCTTCATTAGTATATACTGGATGAGTGGATGGATGGATGCACTTCAAATATTAGATATTCAGCTACAGAGATTTTAAAGACTAGTTTTCAGGCATTAATCTTTCTTCAATAATTTAAGTAAAACAAGATTTTCCAAACACAAAACAATTCTTCAGATTTTGTTTTCAACATATTGTTAGTCATGAGTTTATATATCTTCAATAAAATATGAAGTTTGTTAAATATAAGCAGAGAACTTAGCCCAGTTACTAACTACTACTGAATAAATATTAAATATTAGTCATCAGTTAGTTTACTAAGAAACTTAAAATCATCAGATCTTGAAATAAAATTTTTCAATTTTTTGGTAGTCTACAAAAACAAGGAGAATTTTTTTTTTATCATAGCAAGGTAAATAGCTAAGAACTGTCTCAAATTTCATGTGCGTCTCACATTTGACTCCATGGACAGCTTTGCTTTTAAGATGTGGGAGATGATATTTCAGCTTGGTTATTAAGGATGATTAGGGTTCCTTCTTGTTTTGCAAAATACAGCATTATAAGAGAATTTTTATAACAATAGCCATCAATAATGATGAGTTTAGATAGATCCATAGTGAGTTCATTAAAATGACTGTAGAATTGCACTTATCGTCTTGCTATAAATGAGCTACAAATACTCATTCTGAGCTTGAACATGTTACCTTTTAAACTGCCCATTTTACAACACAACAGAAATTAAACTGAAATAATTAATACTTTAAAAAATGTTGAAACGAGTTACTGCCATCTGTTTTCATCAGGGATGTTAATGTACATTAAATGCATCTTATTATAAAGTAGGAACAGCTGGCAATAGAGTAGTAATTTCTTTGACTGTACTTTTTAAATAAAGATCACCTGGACACAATGATTTATTGCAATTGTAGCTAGAGTGGTAATTACACAACCATAAATGTGTTGGAAATAATGGCCTGTAAACAAATTTCCAATTTTATTTGTTGTTATTTTACAGTTTTAATGTATATAATGTAGTTGATGACTTTAAATAAAATTTAAATGGATTAACCTGAAATATATATTTAAAAGTAAAATTCTTCACTCACTCTGAAATCTTTAGAGGAATGATAGTAAATTTAAGCTACAAATAATACTGTGCACGTTTCAAATAGTTTCAGTGATGTTTGAAGTAAAAACTCAATTTTTAAATTCACCAAAGGTATCTTTTTGGAACTTACATTTTTGCAGTGCATAGTGAATGGATCATTATGGAAAAATTTGAGAGTACCATTAAAAATGTGTTCTCTACATTAAAATGAAATAAAATTTCCTACCAACACATTAGATGGTGTTATTTTGCAATTTAATATGAACTACATTAGAGTATAAGATTCTTCAATAACCTTGTTAAAAATAACTAAAATGTGAACATTATTTTTAAATGAAAATATTATTTAATCATTTTAAAAGCTACATCTTTTGACATGTTATAATCATTTTCATTGAGAAAGAGATTTATTGTTCCTTTCATGCGGTTCTCATTAACTTGTATAAGGCATGCTTATATAACTTAACTAAAATGTAACAAGATTCTTCGCCTTTCACAAATGTAATTTACGGAAGAGCGGAAGATAAGCCAGTCCTCAGTATTACACCGAAATGAATCATCGTTGATAACTGCACTTCTTCCTCTCTGCTTAGCTTTTTATCTTTTCTCCTCATAATGTACTTGTGGATGATGAGTAATTTGAAATGGATTCCATTCTAACAATTATACAAACTGCTCCACTCCTATTTCCTGACAAGCTAGATTTAGACTGAAAGGAGTGCAAGAATAGCACAGAATAAGAACTCCTTCTCAAGCAGAGTGTGAATGTTAGGAAAGAACCTGTTTGCTGATGTTGGCTGGATGGTAATTTGGGGAGATGGGGAAAGAATAAAGGGCTTGCAGTATGTGATGTCACAGGTTGTGGGCAGAGCCCTCATTCCCATGCAAACGCTGGGAAGGAAAGTAAAATGTCTGTGGAGCAGAGCAGAGTAGCACCCAAACAGTAACTTAGCATCTCATTAATGCTGCTGTTAATATTTTAATTACTCTTATTAATGTTTATTATTGTAACTCTCAAAACTACCTTTCTTTTACCGGCGATGAAGTTTGACAGTTGACTTTGGCAATGAAGACACTGAGCTGGAGGCGTCAGAGTGGTGCTTGTAGATTCAGATAGGGCTGCATCAGATTCATCTCTCTTGCTGCTTTGCTTGCGTAATTTCATCTGTGTGTTCACTAATGATTTATTGACAGACACTGTTCTAGGTGACTTGGATGCAAATATAGTGAAAGAACCTTGTCTATTCAAGTCCAACATGTACAACGTTCATTGCAACCATGCAGTGAGGGCTTTAGTAGTCAACATGTACGAGACAGTATGGAAACTCAGCAGGGAGGGCTTTATTGCCTCGAGAGATCAGTCCAGTCCATTTGGACTCCTTTGGGCTTGCAGTGAATGTTCAGCCTTTGCATGAAGGGAGATGTTCTTAGCTGAGTAAACATTTATGGGTAAAGACAGGATGAGAGAGCGTATGGCTTGTTCAGGAATTCGAGTGATTGGAAAGTAACTGACAAAGGAAATGTATTTACTTTTCTATTTCCCTGCTTTTAAATATTTATTTTTTTAAATCTCTTTAATTATTTACCACCTATGCAGTTGATCCATAACTAGCCCTGTTAGTGATTTGGGTATCGTTCATGCATCGTGTGCTGGGAAAGCTGCATCCTTTGACACTGAATTGTACTACCTCAAGGATTTTAAGTTTTCTATGATAGTACTCTACCACTGAAAAAATAAAATGGTTCCTTCCTGTCAGGGGTATTAATTATATAATAAAAAAAGGTAGAAATGTTGGGAAAACATTTATGATTAAAATTTGGAAGAATGATCTTTGCATTCTGCTTTTGTAAGTAACCTTCGGCAATTTATTTATAGATTTCCTTGTTGCAGAGTTCACTGGGGTAAGCACTAATTTCTAAAGGTGCAGTTTATTTAGTCATGACAAATTTACAAATGATAATCCTGTCAGCAGTTCAGAGGGAAAAAACGGACATCTTGAGAAAAGGCAATTGTGTAATCCTCAGGCTTCCCCAGAAAAATGCTGCCATGATGCCATGGTAGCAGAGAGCTTCATTTCTAACAGCTTTGATCTTGAATTTGTTACTGCATGTACAGTAGCAGTGTGATTGGTTGGAGTCATTACGGGCCTGATTCTCTATTGATTTTCCACCCATATTGGGTATATGTTGAAAAATCTAAGGCTGCTTTGAAGTCGCTGGAGAGCCACGTGCAAATGGCATGTTTCTTGCATTGATCACAATGCAGAATTGACTCTTACCATCTGAAAAAAAATAGGCAAAATATTCAATCAGAGAAATAAGAGGTATTGTTTATGAAGAAGGTTGTACAGAGAGCTTCAGTGTTTTAAGGATGAAGGTGTGCTTCCAAAAGAGATATCACATACATAAATAATGACATTTAATACTCAAAAGGTTGCCTGTGCTCTCTAGTAGAAACATATTATAGTGGTGCTTTGTGTGTTTGTCTTGTATGGAAAGTGGAGACTGGAAAGTTTCTGATGGAAGAAGTGAGAGATCTGGAGGTTTAGATACTGGCCTTAAGAGCAGAAGATTAGAAACTACAGCCTATAGGCCAAACGTGGTTACTGCTTGTTTCTCTATGGGTTGCAATTTTTTTTTTCTTTTATATTCAGTTTAGTTCAGTCGCTCAGTCGTGTTTGACTCTTTGTGACCCCATGAATCACAGCATGCCAGGCCTCCCTGTCCATCACCAACTCCTGGAGTTTACCCAAACTCATGTCCATCGAGTCAGTGATGCCATCCAGCCATCAAATCATCTGTCATCCCCTTCTCCTCCTGCCCCCAATCCCTCCCAGCATCATGGTCTTTTCCAATGAGTCAGCTCTTCACATGAGGTGGCCAAAGTATTGGAGTTTCAGCTTCAGCGTCAGTCCTTCCAATGAACACCCAGGACTAATCTCCTTTAGGATGGACTGATTGGATCTCCTTGCAGCCCAAGGGACTCTCAGTTTTGAAAGGTTAAAAAATAGTTTGTTACCAGTGCAAATGATTTAAAATTGCCAATAGACATTTCAGTGACCATAGCTAAAATTTTATTGAAACAGACTCACTTCATTTATTCACATGTGGTCTGTGGCTGCCTTTGTTTGAAAAGCAGAGATAAGTAGTTGTGACAGACAGTCAAGGCTGAAAATTCTCAAATATTTATTATATGGTTTTTGACAGAAAGTTTGCTAACCTCTGGGCTTCGCTGATGGCTCAGACAGCAAAGAGTCTTCTTACAAAGCAGGAGACCCGGGTTCAATGCCTGGGTTCAGAAGATCCCCTGGAGAAGGGAGTGACTACCCACTCCAGTATTCTTCCCTGGAGAATGCCATGAACAGAGGATCCTGGTGAGCTACAGTCCAAGGGATCTCAGGGCTGGAAAAGACTGAGTGACTAACCCTTTCACACTTGCCAACCTCTGATTTAAGAATCAAGGGACTGGAATTCCCTACCAATCCAATGGTTAAGACTCTGTGCTCTCACTGCTGAGGGTGTGTGTTCAATCACTAAACATGGGAAATTAAGATCTGACAATCCAGGTGGTCAAAAATATAATATATATATATATATATAAATATGATGTGATATAATATTATATATATATCATGTAGAATATCATGTAGTTAAAAATAAAGGACTACACACAATGATACTGAAGAGTATCAAGAGATTTCAGAACACCGAGTTACTTGTGTAAATTCCTTTAGGTTTCAGTTAAATTGCAGAGAACAGTATCTGAAAGCCAAGATAGAAGATTTTCTTTCACTTCTCTTTTGTTAAAAACTGAATATATATATATATATATATATATATATATATAGAGAGAGAGAGAGAGAGAGAGAGAGAGAGAGAGCCTGAAAGTCCATAGTTGCTAGAAACAGGCAGGTACATGTAAGTGGGTGAGCCCAGCATATGGATTTTTCAGTGACTGGGTGCTTGGGATTCAGCACAAGGAGAAGTCATCTACAGTGAGCAGATGGCCAGCATCAGCAGCAGTAAGAAGAGATGGGTAGAACGACATGCATCACCTCTCCCCCACTGTTACTATCCAGAAAGTCAAGAAGCATGTACTTCAGAAATCCGAGTTGCAATTCACAACTCTGTAGTAGGTGTTATATCCTTTATAGACAGATAAAAATATAAAATAGGTTAAGCTCTAAATAACAGAACTAAATCTTAGGATAACAGATCCACTTTAACTCCAACTGAATTGCAATATACTTGTCATACTGGGGGGAGAAAAAAAAAAACAAACAAAAAAAACAACCTAGTTCTCAACACTGAACACAAAACTGAGAGAAAAAGCCCCAAAGAAAACCACTGGACAGTGTATAATTTTAGGGTCTGCTAACTAAACTCAAATAGATGAATGAGTGAGTGAAAGTTGCTCAGTCATGTCTGATTCTCTGTGACCCCACGGACTATACAGTCCATGGAATTCTCTAGGCAGAATACTGGAGTGGGTAGCCTTTCCCTTCTCCAGGGGCTCTTCCCAACCTAGAATTGAACCCAGGTCTCCAGGCAGGCAAATTCTTTATCAGTTGACCCACAAGGGAAGCCCCAAATAGCTGAGAGTAATGTAAATATGTAAGAATGGTAGTCTCATGGAATCTACTTACTGCATTCAGAATATTCAGTTAAATGTAGGTGAGGTGGTTGGGGAAAAAAAACACATTGTAATAGATATAGATAGAGCCTTTGTTTTTTCAGAAAACCAAATTATACTTTTCCTAAGGTTTTCTTCTATGCAAAATATAAATAGGAAATTTACTCTTTCATAGGAAATTTATAGATTCTCAGTCTTTGAAAAATTTTCTAGGGAAGGTATTTATTAGTTCCATTTTACTTTTTCCATAAGCCCCATCCTTCCCTCAATGGACACAGGGAATTGATACAAAAGATCCTCCCAGTTTACTTACAACAGTTTGCCCTGGAAAATGGCACCCCGCTATTTAAAGAAAAAAAAAAGCAAAACACTCTTTTCTTCTTCACTTTTCCCATTCAGGATCTACTTAAATACCATTTTCTGATGGCTGGGTATCCAGTGTAGTCAGTGTTTTTTGTAATGTGCTCTCGCTCCTTTCTCATCCACGCTCTTCTGTGCTCAAGTATGTCGTGTATTGATGCCTCTCTGTGCTGTCACCGCTGTGCAAGATCTCTCAGCGGGACTTGCCCTGCTTTCTCCTCCAGACCTGAGACTCTGGCACCTTCCTGCTGGTAGCCTGGGCTCTTGGGACAGCTGCGTTAGCACCGCTTAGGGCCGCCTGCATTTCCAAGAATGGTCAGCGATACAAAGAAAGCGAATGTGAAAATGTTCAAGAGGTTCCACTTTGGCGAAGTGTTCTTTAAACAAGTGGTGCCCTATCAATCTGGAAAAGGAAATGGCAACCCACTCCAGCATTCTTGCCTGGAAAATCCTATGGACAGAGGAGCATGGTGGGCTACAGTCCACTGGGTCGCAAAGAGTCGGACATGACTGAGCGACTTCACTTTCTTTCACTTTATCATTATCAAATGAAATACCAAGTGAGGGTTTTAAATGGCATGGTTTGAGCATTTCTCTGTTGTTTCATCTTGTCCTTCAATAAAGTTTTGTTCAGCCTGAAACAGATGCAAAGGTATCAGGAAGCAGGGATGTTTCCAGCATAATTTTGTAAGGAGGCTTCCTGGAGGTTCTCTGAAAGCACTATGAGAAGAGCAGTTCATGAGCACGCATGACGCTTCTTTCTCTTTTCATTTGTATGTTTTTAAAAGCTAAAAGTAGAGTAGAGGTTGGATTTTCAAAGATACAGTATAGACATTTCTCCAAAGAAGACATACGGATGGCTAACAAACACATGAAAAGATGCTCAACATCATTCATTATCAGAGAAATGCAAATCAAAACCACAATGAGGTACCACTTCACACCAGTCAGAATGGCTGCATCCAAAAATCTGCAAGCAATAAATGCTGGAGAGGGTGTGGAGAAAAGGGAACCCTCCTACACTGTTGGTGGGAATGCAAACTAGTACAGCCACTATGGAGAACAGTGTGGAGATTCCTTAAAAAATTGCAAATAGAACTACCTTATGACCCAGCAATCCCACTGCTGGGCATACACACCAAGGAAACCAGAATTGAAAGAGACACATGTACCCCAATGTTCATCGCAGCACTGTTTATAATAGCCAGGACATGGAAACAACCTAGATGTCCATCAGCAGATGAATGGATAAGAAAGCTGTGGTACATATACACAATGGAGTATTACTCAGCCGTTAAAAAGAATTCATTTGAATCAGTTCTGATGAGATGGATGAAACTGGAGCCGATTATACAGAGGGAAGTAAGCCAGAAAGAAAAACACCAATACAGTATACTAACACATATATATGGAATTTAGGAAGATGGCAATGACGACCCTGTATGCAAGACAGGAAAAAAGACACAGATGTGTATAACGGACTTTTGGACTCAGAGGGAGAGGGAGAGGGTGGGATGATTTGGGAGAATGGCATTCTAACATGTATGCTATCATGTAAGAATTGAATCGCCAGTCTATGTCTGACGCAGGATACAGCATGCTTGGGGCTGGTGCATGGGGAAGACCCAGAGAGATGTTATGGGGAGGGAGGTGGGAGGGGGGTCCATGTTTGGGAACACATGTAAGAAGTAAAGATTTGAAAATTTAAAAAATAGAAAACTAAAATTAAAAAAATAAATAAATAAATAAATAAAAGCTAAAAGTAGTCCTCCAGAGACTTCCCTGGTGGTCCAGTGGTTAAGACTTGACTTTCCAATGAAGGGAGTGGGCATGGGTTCAATCCCTGGTCAGCAACTAAGATCCCACATACTGCATGGTGTGGCAAAAAATAAATACACAAATAAAACATTTTTTAAAAAGTAAAAAATAAATAAAAATAAAAGATATTTTCTATTTTTACTTATGGACCTTACTGCTGGCTTCAGGATAGGAGGTACATGCAGTGGATTCTGCTGTTTTTTAAATTATGCATGTAGAACAAGGTCATATTATACAAGCTTGTTCCTTGGGATGTATAATACTGGATTACTAACTATCCATCTTTATGCTTTGGAGAATTAATTTCATTTTATTAATGGTGCTCCTATTTCTATTTGAATTTAATTTATCCTCTTTAAGTTTCTGTTCATGAATTTTCTTTAATGATCAATAGTTTTTATACCTCAGACATGTCTATAAATGTTCCTTTAGTAGGGTTAAATTATTCTGTTAAACCCACTCAATTTTTTTTTAACCTGAATTTTTTTCACTGTTGATTTTATTAATACCAAATACATTCATTTGATATACATGAGTATATTATTCATGTATACATTCCAGGTTAATACCACTTTTCCCCAGTGTTTTAAATATATATATATATTTAATGTAAACTCTCTAAATTCAATTAAACTTTAGATATTTTCAAATGTTTCCAGTGTTTTCTTGCCTTTGTAATTATTGTTGAGAAACCTAGCCAATACAGTGTCTTTCACTTCCAAAGTTCTTACCACTTACGTAATTAACTATCACAGAGATGGCTTAGAGAACATTCTTTACATTGGAAGTTTTCATTTACAGTGTGAATTTAGGTCTCAAATCTATGTTGGGGGCAGCTTAGGTTTATCACTTCTTATAGAAGCTTTCTTTGTTTTTTAAAAATTAATTATGGACAGGGCCAACACCAGGTTTCTCGGCATTGGTACTATTAACAGCTGGATGATTTGTTGTGGGTCAAAACTGTCCTGAGCTTAAAAATATTGAGCAGGATCCCTGACTCCTGCCCACTAGATACCAATAGCACAGTAGCATCTCCCATTAGTTTTCACAACCAAAAATGTCTGGAAACACTGCCATCTGGCTGTTTGGGGGTGAGGAAAATATGGTCTCAGTGGAAAACCATTGATTAAGACCAAAACCAGCATGTTTCCAGGGGCTCTTCTTTGCAAACGATGTGTAGGTGTGTACTTTTCCTAATTGACATTTTTCTTTTTGGTCTTTTTTTTTTTTTTTTGGTCATATTGCAAAAAGGAAACCTACTTATTTTGTGTGTATCATGAAAATCTGTTTAAATGTAACAACATTAAGAAGTTCCAATAATTTGCTCTATAGACTCCCAAATAATTAAAAGAGAAAAATCACTGTTTAAGAGATGAAATACTTCAGTAAATTATATCATGGTTTGGAGAAGTATTTATAGAGTATCTATCATGTAGCTGGTATTAATATTCTCAGACAAGTTTATAAATTATTAAATACATTGGTATTAATACTATTAATAGTCAATCATATTGTCACTGTTGTAACAGTAAAATGCTTATTAGAACTCTGTAAACAGATATA
The DNA here is from genome assembly GCF_001704415.2 of Capra hircus. NCBI lineage: Eukaryota > Metazoa > Chordata > Mammalia > Artiodactyla > Bovidae > Capra > Capra hircus. The sequence continues at coordinate 34,100,399 of NC_030834.1, read as the reverse complement.
TGTACAGGATGATTGTAAATAAATGAAGAATAAACTCAGCTGCACATCCGAAGACCCTAACCGTCTATTATATACCTTCCTAGTAATGCCAGATATACAGAAGTAAAACAAAGTTCCTAAAAAGTGACAGTAATTATGCAAAACCAACATAGGCTTACAATAAAAAATACTTACCCCTTTATAGTTTAGGTCAAACACAGAAGGATGTGTGAATATATACAGCAGTCAAGCCATGGAGTTAATGAATATGATTTTGGAAACTTTCATTTCAGAATTCCTTTGGACCATAAGATTTCTATAGAGAAGAGTTGAGTCACAGTCTAGATTTTTTTACTAAAAACATCTTATGCAATAAAGAGAACTAAATTTGGATTTCTTCGTGTTTGTCTCTAGTGTAGCAAACATATTGTGAATTCTGCCTCCCAGATGCCATTTCCTGCCACTCTGGCTCACAGCCTCCCTTTCCTTTGCATAGCTGTCCCCTGCCGGCTGGGCCCCTCACTGACAACACACAAGTGCCTAAGAGAAGCTGACTACTTCCGGCTACAGGGGCGGGGCCTGGAGATGAGACCTGGTCAATTTGCTCAAGAGTGGGCATATCACCTGAAATGGTCCTGTCAGAGTGAAGCTTAGGAACTGTCTACTGTTTGTGGAAGAGACCCTTACACTGATATTTTGTGATTATGAGAAGAGGGTGTCCCAACAAGGCAGGCAGCACTAAGTGTATTAATTAGGACAGTGTCTGATGATTCAAGTAGCCATTAGCAGAAGGAAGTGTTTCCCAGCCCTTATTTTGGGCTGTGTGAGTGAGCATTGCCTTCCTCCAAGCAAACACCACACTAGGCTGGAATGACAGTTACTAATATTGTTGTCATTGAAAATCTGTGTATTAGAGAAATAAAGGATTGTTGCTGTTTATTTGCTAAGTCATATCTAACTCTTTGAGACTCTGTGGACTATAGGCCACCAGGCTCCTCTAGGGACTTAATTTCTTCAAATGTTGCTTTAGGGATACAATGACTTATGACCCTTTGTGCCTGACAGCATGCAGAGGTGAATATGGTTGTGGCGTCCTGATAACTTAGGTCGAATCTTTTAATCTATGGTAAAACTTTTCTGACTTATATTGGTGATCGGTACTATGCTGCCCAAGTGCTCAGAAACAAAACCCAATCAGCTCTTGGCTTCTTATCTACACGCTGTAATGACTGATGAAAACCTTTTAGTTCAGTTGAATTCAAATGCAGACAAGTTTTCCACATTTAGTCACGAGGAGCAAAGATCTATAATGTTAAGTGGTCTGTTACTCAATGTAAAGTGAAAGTCACTCAGTCGTGTCCAACTCTTCGCAACTAGTCCATGGAAGTCTCCAGGCCAGAATACTGGAGTGGGTAGCCTTTCCTTCTCCAGGGGATCTTCCCAACCCAGGGATCAAACCGGGGTCTCCTGCATTGCAGGCAGATTCTTTACCAGCTGAACTATGAGGGAAACCATACTCAATACAGGAAACTCTTAAATCCTAATCATGCACCAGTCATAAAATATACTAACTTAAAAGAGTTCATGCCATGGAGAAGAGTGTGCTTGTGGTCTTAGCTTGATTCTTGCTCCCTCTGCTTACTTCAGTGACTTGTATGATCTCATGCCATCTACCAAGTCTCATGAAGCCTTAGTCTATGCGGAATGAGTTAATCTCACCTCACTTACAATTCTTAACATCATATAATATATACATGCCCAGTAGAGTTTTTTACACACAGTGGTTGCTTAATACATTTTAGCTGCTCCCAGAAGAAAGCTCAAATGTCCTCTGTTTTTTGTTGGAGACAAAGCATGGAGACCCTTCAAGGATTAAAATGCTAAAACAATGGCGCCAAATTCAGCATGCAGTTCATTTAAGAGAGAGAGTCAACAGCCCAGCGCTATTGAGTGACCCCTAATGGTGTCCTCTGGCAATTAGAGAGGATGATCTCTCATATACTTGTAGTATATGTAGCAGTCTCATATACTTTGCTCTTTGAACTTCCTAAATAAAAGTTTAAAATACAGTTACCTATTCAACTTTTTCTTCTTCTCAACAGAAGAAAATTGCATAACAGGGCTTTGTCAAAGAGTCAGCAAAATTACTTTTGGAATTTGTACCTTGTCATGTAGGATCCCTTTTCAAGGTACTAAAAAAAAAAAAAAGCCTGAAAAACCTTCTTTTCTCCTATGGCTAAGGCCTGTTGATTACTCTTCTATATTCACCCACTTTCAATTGTACTTCATTGATAAGTTACTTTTTTTTTTTTTTGAAAAGATATTCTTAACATTTAAGTCTATAATATAAGAAAAAACATAGAAGGCAATTTTGAGAATTAGAAATAAGTATTTCCTTTATCCTTAAAGGTTCTACATAATGAATAATGGGATTTCACTTAAGCTAACATTGGGAATAAAATAATTAGGAAAATAACTAGAGATAAGTGAAATGACAGTCATTTTTCTGCCTTCCATTCTTCTCTCATATTTCAAGCATCCATCTTTTCACATTGAGTATTTCAAAAGCCTGTCAGGTTATGACCACAATTATAATTCTTTTGGTGTATATATATATATATATATTTACATGATCATCCTTTTTTATTTTTAATATAAATTTATTTATTTTAATTGGAGGTTAATTACTTTACAATATTGTATTGGAAGGTTTATGGTATATATCCTATACCTAAGATAATTTTGTGCTTAGCCCTCAAATTACCATTTCAATTACAATGCAAATGGACACATTCATGTGATTTTATTTAAATGCATTACCTTTCTTTGACTGTTGCATTGCCAAGGTGCTGTTCTCTTTGGTTCATTTTCTGTTGTTTTCAGGAACTAATATTTGCAATTATAGTGAATGAGAAATTGTGATTTGACCTATAGAAACTGGCTTTTTGAATATTCTTTTTCCACTGTTAAACGTTATGAGCAACCTAGATAGTATATTCAAAAGCAGAGACATTACTTTGCCGACTAAGGTCCATCTAGTCAAGGCTATGGTTTTTCCTGTGGTCATGTATGGATGTGAGAGTAGGACTGTGAAGAAACCTGAGTACTGAAGAATTGATGCTTTTGAACTGTGGTGTTGGAGAAGACTCTTGAAGTCCCTTGGACTGCAAGGAGATCCAACCAGTCCATTCTGAAGGAGTTCAACCCTGGGATTTCTTTGGAAGGAATGATGCTAAAGCTGAAGCTCCAGTACTTTGGCCATCTCATGCGAAGAGTTGACTCATTGGAAAAGACTCTGATGCTGGGAGGGATTGGGGGCAGGAGGAGAAGGGGACGACAGAGGATGAGATGGCTGGATGGCATTACTGACTCGAACGTGAGTCTGAGTGAACTCCGGGAGATGGTGATGAACAGGGAGGCCTGGCGTGCTGCGATTCATGGGATCGCAAAGAGTCGGACATGACTGAGAGACTGAACTGAACTGAACTGAAATGATGTCATCAGTTTTGTTTCTATCATTTAGATTTTTTTGTTACCTGTACACCATTCCAAGTATGATATATTTTTTGGATTAAAGAGACTCATGGTTCTTTCATATTTAGACATGTCAAAAATTTCACACTTGTGATTTTTACATTGTCTGTCACTGAATGGAGGGGAATACATTTCCTGCAAAATTTATATTTTATTGTCTGCCTAATTTTTTCAAGCTGTCTAGTTCAATTCTTCCTTTCCCCCTCTCATAAATACCATGTACCATCTAAGCAATCACAATTTAAGGTTGAATGGTGAGGAAATTTCCATAGCTCCATTTCCCCAAGAGATTTTGACATTTAGAAGAATGTATACATTCTCTTACTTGTGTGATTATGTTTTTCTTTTCTCCTTTATGTGACTTCTGCCTTTTAACCCAAAATTGGGGAAACAAGAGGAGTAGGGATGTATAAAGGCTAAAATCTGCCTAAAGTGGCTATTCTAGATGTTACAGTTGATCAGCAGTCAAGCTGGGAGCTGAACTAAAATCAAACTTTGAGCAAGTGTCTCCTCTCACTCTGCTAGACAGATTATGGTTTCTACATCTGAATTTTTTTGAAGCAATGAAATAATGGTTTGTTACCAGAGATAATAAACTTAATCTGTTAATTACACTAAGAGGCAGCACTATGGATGGCATTGTTTTTTTGGTGGTAAGTACTCTTGCCACCAAAATATTTAAATTTAATTACATTTTGACAGTGTCTGTGTATTTTCCGTTAGACCTAACCCTAGATGCTAAATGCTTGAAAAGCAATCACTGACTTCTAGAAAGGAGCTTATTACTGAAAGTTGTCTGTTCTAGCATAAACCCTACTTTTTGATTTTGCTTTAATGATTGAGTCATTTAATATCTTCTTGTAGCTCTTTATTGACTTTGTGAAAATAACAGCATTTCTCACCTCTCTAATGTAGGCAATTTAATAAATTATTAATACTTATTGAGTATTTTAAACTACTGCCTTAAACTGTGTACACTAACAGATAATGGTATGTGAGAAAAATGCCTCAAGGGTGACCTCACCTGTGTTATGATGTTGACCTCTGCACCAATCCAGATAATGGCTGATGGCTTTTTCCATGAAATAATTGTTGATATGTTTCTTCAACCCACTGCTTCTAACAGTCTCCTTCCTTTTCAAGGAAACCCAATGGTATGCCTTAGAGGCACTTTGTCATTATCGCTTCTACTCCTTGTGAATAGTCAATAGGAACATTTCAGGATTTCTAGAGCTATATTCATTTCCTACTTTCCTCTTAAATTGTCTCAGGCAGTAAAGCAGAAGTAAATAAGTCAGCTAAGTGTTCAGTATGCATGCGTTCAATCAAAAAATGGAATTTTGCACCACTCAAGATTATCCAGGTTGAGTAGGGGGCAATTCAGAGACGTGATAGCCAGAGTTGGATCAGTGGAAAAAATGTAGGTATACAGTATGTATACAATGGGACTTTTTGTGTGTGTGAGGCATAATTTATGTTAGTGAAAATGTCACAATGTTTTCTATATAGTTAACCCTTATATAAAACAATGAAAGGACTGAATCAGAAAAGTTTATCTATGTATAGTATATAAAAATATTTTCAAATATGCAAAGAATACCATATAACTATTTAGAGTGAGGTGCTCTTATATGATTCCAGAACTTAACAGATGTTCTCTTAAAAACAAAATACTCTGCTCTAGCTGTGATGAGGTTTTTAAGTGTGTACACCTGAAACAATCAATCAATCAATCAAACAATCACCTCGAATTCATTAAGTATTTATTGAACTCCCACCATAGGCTGATCACTGTGCTCAGAATTGGGTGTACAAAGATCAATGGAAAGCAATTCTTGTTCTCAAGAAGTAGCCCACATAGCAATAATAAAGAACAAAGTAGTAAGTGCTGTAAGAGAGCTACTGAACCACATGAAAATCAGGAAAAGAATCATAAAAATGATGACAGAGATGAATCTTGAAGAATGGGTAGGTTCTTTGTACAACAGTATACATGATATGTTCTGGAAATATCAAGATATTCTACTTGACTTGAGGGAAAATATAGGAAAGAAATAGAGCTGATAAAAAATAATGAAGCAGGGAAAAGTAAAAAGACGTTAAATTTCAAGAAACTTGAATGTCATGATAAATTTGGACTTTGGTCTCCTGGGAATGAAGAAACCTACAAGAACTTCAAGCTTTAATGTATGGGTCAGTGATCCTCAGGAGGGCATGCGGAGGACAATATGGCCTCTCAGGAATCATTTGATAATATTTACAGACATTTCTGGGCTTCCCTGGTGACTCAGTGGTAAATAATCTGCCTGCCAATGCAAGAGATGCGAGTTTGATCCCTGGGTCAGGAAGATCCCCTGGAGATGGGAATGGCTACCCACTCCAGTATTCTTGCCTGGAAAATTCCATGGAAAGAGGAGCCTGTTGGGCTACATACAGTCTATGGGGTCGCAAAGACTCGAACACAACTTAGCAACTAACCAATAATAACCAACATTTCTCATTGTCATGGTTGGTGATATTCTAATTAGCATCTAGTGAATAAAGAGGTGTGGGGTGCTGTTAAGCACCCTGCAATATGAAGGACAACCTCACAACAAAGAATACCTAGACCACCATAGCAGGATTGCTGAAAAACCCCTGTGTAGCCTGTGGGATGGTTAGAAAGAGTTCTCCATGGTGGACTGCTTTCTTAGGAGACTAATGCTATAGTTCAGATAGAAAACAAAACCAGAGCTAAGAGGCTAAAGGAACTTCAGAAGGAGAGTCAGTGGATATACTGGTAGCTTGTTGAAGGTAGATGGAGCTAGAAACACTGAAAATGACTCTGAAGTTTTCAGACGTGGGTAACTCTGGGAATGACTGTGGATCTAATAAAGTTGGGGATGTTACATGAGTTTAACTTCTAATATATTGAGATTTCAGTTTCTGCAGCTCATCAGAGGGAGCTGTATCATAGGTAGTCACAAACTTAAGCGTCAGGAAATTTTTATTTTTTCAAACATTAGATCTTTATTTAATGCTTCAATCTAGGCATATGGACTCATACATCCATCAGTCAGACATAACAGATGCCCACACTGAACTCCACACTCTTCAGTCATAAAGATAGATCAGTGGTGTATGTAGATGGTGTTGGCCCTTTTTTCATGAGAAATTAGTTGTTTTTTGAAAATATTAACATGAGGTGGTAGTGGTGTAGGAAATAGATAATCTCATTTAGTTCTGATGGGAATATTACCCAGTAAAAGGTATTGAGATGGTAATTTGTCAATGTGTTTAAGATCATCCTAAGTCTCTGCCAAGTTAGTCAAGTTGTAAGAAACAATCAGAGATGAATTAAAACTTCTCAGGGAAAGCAGTTATCACAGCATGGTTGATAAAAGTGCATAGTTAAAAGTGATGCATGTGCCCCCAAAGCTGGTATAGTGTAAGATAAATCATCATAATTTCATAGGAATTAACTCTAAGCAGACATGAGATTCAGTGTAGGGGAATGGCCAGTGGCATGTGAAATATCCATGACTTAAGACTAAATGAAAAAAGAAATGCAGTTACTTATGAACATCTTAGGTGAATAGGTACACATTTAAATAAAAATATTTAATATGATTCTTAATAGGATATTAAAAGTGATGTGCATATTCTTATTTTCTGTGTTGCATGAAGGGTGATCAGGGTGAATGAGGCAATAACTGGGGAACATAAAAACCTTAATGAAAAACCGTGATGTTTGAACTCCATCCTGGAGATGCCAGAATTCAGTGAGAGATTATAAAGGGAGATATATTCACCATATTACATTGTTAATTTTAGAGTGAACTCTAACACATGGTTCTATGAATACACATATCCTAATAATAGGTATACAGTGGAAGTGACAAATAGATTTAAGAAACTAGATCTGATAGACAGAGTGCCTGACGAACTATTGATGGAGGATCATGACATTGCATGGGGGACAGGGAGCAATACCATCCCCAAGAAAAAGAAATGCAAAAAACCCAAAATGACTGTAGGAGGCCTTACAAATAGCTGTGAAAAGAAGAGAAGTGAAAAGCAAAGGAGAAAAGGAAAGATATACCAATTTGAATGCAGAGTTCCAAAGAAAAGCAAGGAGAGATAAGAAAGCCTTTGTCAGTGATCAGTGCAAAGAAATAGAGGAAAACAACAGAATGGGAAAGACTAGAGATCTCTTCAAGAAAATTAGAGATATCAAGGGAAAATTTCATGCAAAGACGGGCTCAATAAAGGACAGAAATGGTATGGACCTAACAGAAGCAGAAGATATTAAGAAGTGGCAAGAATACACAGAAACTGTACAAAAGAGATCTTCACGACCCAGATAATCACGATGGTGTGATCACTCACCTAGAACCAGACATCCTGGAATGTGAAGTCAAGTGGGCCTTAGGAAGCATCACTATGAACAAAGCTAATGGAGGTGATGCAATCCCAGTTGAGCTATTTAAAATTCTAAAAGATGCTGCTATTAGGTTGTTGCACTCAATATGCCAGAAAATTTGGAAAACTCATCAATGGCCACGTTACTGGAAAAGGTCAGTTTTCATTCCAGTCCCGAAGAAAGGCAATACCAAAGAATGCGCAAACTACTGCACAACTGCACTCATCTCACACGCTAGTAAAGTAATGCTCCAAATTCTACAAACAGGCTTCACCAGTATATGAACCTTGAACTTCCAGATGTTCAAGCTGGTTTAAAAAAAGGCAGAGGAAACAGATCAAATTGCCAACATCTGCTGGATCATCGAAAAAGCAAGAGAGTTCCAGAAAAATAGCTATTTCTGCTTCATTGACTACGCTAAAACCTTTGACTGTATGGATCACAATAAACTGTGGAAAATCCTGAAAGATGGGAATACCAGACCACCTGACCTGCCTCTTGAGAAATCTGTATACAGGTCAGGAAGCACCGCTTAGAACTGGACATGGAAAAACAGACTGGTTCCAAATAGGAAAAGGAGTACATCAAGGCTGTATATTGTCACCCTGCTTATTTAACTTCTATGCAGAGTACATCATGAGAAACGCTGGACTGGAAGAAGCACAAGCTGGAATCAAGATTGCCGGAAGAAATATCAATAACCTCAGATATGCAGATGACACTACCCTTATGGCAGAATGTGAAGAAGAACTAAAGAGCCTCTTGGTGAAAGTGAAAGAGGAGAGTGAAAAAATTGGCTTAAAGTTCAACATTCAGAAAACGAAGATCATGGCATCTGGTCCCATTACTTTATGGCAAATAGATGGGGGAACAGTGGAAACAGTGTCAGACTTTATTTTTTGGGCTCCAAAATCACTGCAGATGGTGACTGCAGCCAAGAAATTTAAAAATGCTTACTACTTGGAAGGAAAGTTATGACCAACCTAGGCAGCACATTAAAAAGCAGAGACATTACTTTGCCAACAAAGGTCCATCTAGTCAAGGCTATGATTTTTTCAGTAGTCATGTATGGATGTGAGAGTGGTTATAAAGAAAGCCGAGTGCAGAAGAATTGATGCTTTTGAACTGTGGTGTTGGAGAAGACTCTTGAGTGTCCCTTGGACTGCAAGGAGATCCAACCAGTCCATTGTAAAGGGGATCAGTCCTGGGTGTTCATTGGAAGGACTGATGTTGAAGCTGAAACTCAAGTACTTTGGCCACCTGATGTGAAGAGCTAACTTATTTGAAAAGACCATGATGCCGGGAAATATTGAGGGCTGGAGGAGAAGGGGACATCAGAGGATGAGATGGTTGGATGGCATCACTGACTCAATGGACATGGGTTTGGGTAAACTCTGGGAGTTGGTGATGGACAGGGAGGCCTGGCATGCTGTAGTCCATGGGACCACTGATCGACTTCACTTTCACTTTTCACTTTTATGTTTTGGAGAAGGAAATGGCAACCCACTCCAGTATTCTTGCCTGGAGAATCCCAGGGATGGTGGAGCCTGGTGAGCTGCTGGCTATGGGGTCGCACAGAGTCAGACATGACTGAAGTGACTTAGCAGCAGCAGCTTTCTTTTTAGATCCATACATATTGATTTTTTCCCTCTTTCTACTGAGCTCTAACAAGTTTAAATGAGACAAGTGAAAGTGAAAAGTGAAAGTGTTATTCACTTAGTCATGTCCGACTTTTTGCGACCCCATGGACTGTAGCACACTGGGCTTTTCTGTCCATAGAATTCTTCAGGCAAGAGTACTACAGTGGGCAGCCATTTCTCTTCCAGGGGATCTTCCTGTCCCAGGGAATGAACCTGGGTCTCCTGTATTGCTGGCAGATTCTTTACCATTTGAATCACCAGGGAAGCCCTGGGAACAAAGTACACATGTTTTAAAAAGACACAGAAGGAATTAGAAAATAGCAAATCTGTAAAGGGCAATTGGTAGACAGGTACTTGGCAAGGCACAGGGAAATGCTGGAATTGCAACTAGAGTTCTTTTTCTTCCAAAACAGGTTCTCCATGCCTCAAACTTAACTTTAAGTTCTGGAGGAATTTTTATTTATTTATTTATTTAGAATTCACAGAACCTGAACTTAAATGAATAATCAGCACTTCCTTGCAGTCATGATATTTTCTCTTATATTTACCTTTCCCACACTTTGAGATGACCAGCTGCATCCTTTCTCCTAAAATCCTTGACAAAGCCACCCATCCCTTTCACTCAGGGGTACACTTTCCTTACACATGATGGAGAAATGGAAGTTACTGGCCAACGCTTTCCCAGTTGTTGACTATTAAATGCAAGCGTACATCTATACCAATCTTTTAACTTTCTTCCTATTAAGAATTATTGAATATTGTGAATCTCTTTCCCCCTTTTTCAAGGAATTCTTCCCCTTTGTTCTCCATCTCCTAAACTGTCTTCAAAAGTATATTCTAGATTTTCTGTATCCCCTTTTCCTCTTTGTTTTAACCTCTCCATCCTCCCCAAACTGAATTCTTTCCCTAACAATTCACTGAAGCTTTTCTCATCAGGAACAACAGTGAATTTTGCTTTACCCTGAGCTTCCTGATTATATTTGCTTAGATTTTCCAGCAGGTTTCAAAAGTCAGTCACTTGCTCTCCCTTGAAATACATTCATGGAGCCAGGGTATCCTTTAGATTTTGTTGGCTGCTTACATTAGCATTATTATCTGCCTTTCCTCTACCCATTCTTTGCAGGCTGAAATTCTGGATTCAGCGTGTTGCTTACCACCTTTCTACCTTTATCTCAAACTGTACTATGTTAGGGGTCATCTACTTTCCCGAGCTTTTAAATACCACCTAATTGTTAATAATTCCTACTTTTTAAAGCCATCCTAGATGGCTATTCTGATTTTTGGATGTGTATATGCAAGTCAGTTTCCCAAAACTGTGAACTATTTTCTCCCTCATCATGCTAAATGGAATCATGCTTTCAGACACTAGTGCAAATCAGTTGCTAAGAAGTTATTGCTGTTCAGCCACTGTTTACTGTTTTTACCAACATCTTAATCTAATGCAGTTAGACTAATGCAGTATGTCTACTTATTGTCTTCCTTGTCGTGTCTTTCTTGATCTCTAGAATATTATTTTCTTATGGCAGGAACATTATTTTGTGCAAAATTGTACATGGGTCACCTCCAAAATTCTGGACACCAGTGAGTTGTAAGGTTGTATATTTTTCTTCCAGTAGACAATTAAGGAGACATTGTGACTTAAATAATTGAATAGGACATATTTAAACATGAGGAGTTACATACTGAATTTGATAATGTTATCTTTAGTAGACCATATGGTTCAGCTATTTTAAACATCTGCCAAATCAGGACCTGAAACCTAGATATCAAAAACTTACAAATATATCAGATTTGAAGTGATTCAGAATACTAGAATAACCTGAGATGCTTTATTATATGTTAACTATATATCCTATGTATTAAATATTAAATCATATTGCAAATAATTGTATTTTGATAAAAATACAATAAATGGCTGTGAACAATTTTAAAGAATTGTATTCAAAGCAGAAGGAGAGTTTGCTTCCTATTCTTTTGATTTAAATTCAGGTAGCATTGACAGCTCACTTCTCACTCGCAGGGTATCTTCTGGGTAGCAGCTGGGGCTGTGGTTTGCAGGGTCAACTGATGTTCATATTTCTGTCCCTTCACTTTGGAATCTATGCTCTACCTTTGTTGCCTTTGAGTGATGCTCACTTCGATTCCTGCATGCCTCATGATGCTGCCATCACCTAGCAGTAAATAGCATATGCTGCCTTGTTTAAAATTGTATTTAAACCTGGTTTCTCTCTACACTTTGGATGAACTTAGTTTTGCTCCTAACACTACAGTCTTTGAGTTATGAGAGTTTTAGAGATATAATTTAGATGACGATCATAGTGGTGGTAAAGAATTTGTGATAAAAAATATCATCATTGATGATAACGATAAAGCAAGAATGTCTTAGAGTCTCTGCGCAGAGTAGACCTTGGATATGATGCTATGGGGCTGACTTAAATTAGCACCTACTTAATTAAACAAAGGAAGAGCTAGATGTTTCTTTAATTCATTAAGGATGTATTTTAAAGGGGAGTCAGAGCACATCTGGCTCTCAAATTGTGACTTTTCCTCAATCAGTAACCTCATCTCTAATGTACTTATGTGTTAAGATGCGTCACCTTCTATTAGGCTATGCAAAAATAAAATACTCTTTTATTTCAAGAGAACATTTACTTTCCAATCACAAATTGTGAGTTAAACGTTGGACACTATGACTAAAGTTGTCAATAGTGTACTAAATTTGTGTTCAATGATTATAATATATAGTATCTTTAACTTTTAATTTATGCATATTAATGATTTAAAATACAGAAAATACATATTTTAATGTCTGTCCATAGTTACACAAATGTGCTTATTCCTTTTTTTGCTAAATAAAATTCCATTATTGCCAACTATTATTTAAAAAGATTATATTTCTCATTTAACTTTTACCTAGCTCAAAATTGTAAGGTAAGCAAAAATAATTAAACATAGATTTCAAGCTGGTATTTAAGAATTGATTCTTCCTTGATATATCACACGTTTTCATCACAGAAATAAATCTATCCATTTATATTTCTTTTAAAAAAATAATTTATTTATTTTAATTGGAGGCTAATTAATTTACAGTATCATGGTGGGTTTTGCCATACATTGACATGAATCTGCCATGGGTGCACACGTGTTCCCCATCCTGAACCCCCCTCCCACTGCCCTCCCCATCCCTTCCCTCTGGGTTGTCCCCGTGCACAGGCTTTGAATGCCCTGTTTCATGCATTGAATCTGGACTGGTCATCTATTTCACATATGGTAATATACATGTTTCAATGCTATTCTCTCAAATCATCCCACCCTCACCTTTTTCCACAGAGTCCAAAAGTTTGTTCTTTATATTTGTATCTCTTCTGCTGTCTCACATATACGGTCATTGTTACCATCTTTCTAAATTCCATGTATATGCATTAATATACTGTATTGGTGTTTCTCTTTCTGACTTACTCCACTCTGTATAATCGGCTCCAGTTTTGTCCACCTCATTAGAATTCATTCAAGTGTGCTCTTTTTAATAGCTGCATAATATTCCATTGTGTATATGTACCACAACTTCCTTATCCATTTATCTGCCAGTGGACATCTAGGTTGCTTCCATGTCCTGGCTATTGTAAACAGTGCTGTGATGAACATTGGGGTACATGTGTCTCTTTCAATTCTGGTTTCCTCAGTGTGTATGCCCAGCAGTGGGATTGCTAGGTCATATGGCAGTTCTATTTTCAGTTTTTTAAGAAATCTCCACACTGTTCTCCATAGTGGCTGTACTATTTTGCATTCCTGCCAACAGTGTAAATGAGTTCCCTTTTCTCCACACCCTCTCCAGCATTTATTGTTTGTAGACTTTTTGATAGCAGCCATTCTGACTAGCGTGAGGTGGTACATCATTGTAGCTTTGATTTGCTTTTCTCTGATAATGAGTGATGCTGAATATCTTTCCATGTGTTTGTTAGCTGTCTGTATGTCTTCTATGGAGAAATGTCTGTTTAGTTCTTTGACCCATTTTTTGATTCAGTCATTTATTTTTCTGGAATTGAGCTGCATCAGCTGCTTGTATATTTTTGAGGTTAATTCTTTGTCAGTTACTTCATTTTCTATTATTTTCTCCCACTCTGACGTCTGTCTTTTCACCTTGCTTATAGTTTCGTTCATTGTTTAACAGCTTTTGAGTTTAATTAGGTCCCATTTGTTCATTTTTGCTTCTATTTCCATTACTGTGGGAGGTGGGTCATAGATGATCTTGCTGTATTTTATGTCAGAGAGTGTTTTTCCTATGTTTTTCTCTAAGAGTTTTATAGTTTCTGGTCTTACATTTAGATCTTTAATCCATTTTGAGTTTATTTTTATGTATGGTGTTAGAAAGCTTTCTAGTTTCATTCTTTTACAGGTGGTTGACCATTCTTCCCAGCACTACTTGTTAAAGATATTATCTTTTCTCATTGTAAATTTTTGCCTCCTTTGTCAAAGATAAGGTGTCCATAGGTGCATGTATTTATCTCTGGGCTTTTGATTTTGTTCCATTGATCTATATTTCTGTCTTTGTGCCAGTACCATACTGTCTTGATGACTAACTTTGGAGTATAATCTGAAGTCAGACAGGTTGATTCTTCAAGTTCCGTTCTTCTTTCTCAAGATTGCTTTGACTATTCAAAGCTTTTTGTATCTCCATACAACTTATGAAATTATTTGTTCTAGTTCTATGAAAAATATTTCTGTTTCTAATAATATATTGAGTAGTAGAATAATTGAATATAATAGCATGTTGAATAATTGTGAGCCCCCCACCCAGCTAAGTAACTTCCGTTTACCTCAATGTCCTTTCTGTTTGATTTACCAAATTGTTACAATAAGTAACTACATCAGGAAAAGTCATATAAACTTTTATGAAATTTTATTTCAGAGACTTCCATATAATCTGAAAATTTAAATTCAAAATACAAATGATAATTGTACAGAGAAATTAGTAACGGAAAACATTGGAATTTATTCATTTATTTGTGAATCTCAACTGTTATTGTGTCCTGAGTGTACTAGCCAGGACCAGTAGCATTTTCTGTTTACTTCTAATAGAGAGGTATGGGTAACGACAATTACTGTATTAGTTTTACTTGCACGATGAGTAATGTGATTTAATTTGAGGGCTTAGCACATATCGATTTTATAAATTAGCCATTCATTGTTTAGGGTGGGCACATTACTTGAAGATTGTGGCTTTATAAAACTCTGAATTACACTCTGACAGTTATTTGAGACTGTTTCATGAGTCTTGATCTTCATCATTTGTGAATATCTAACTCTCAATATTAAATATACATAGTCAATTTGACATTTACTTGAGTAACTTAAAATTGTATATTATTTTGAATCAAATAACAGGACACTCAAACAAAAAATGGCAACAATTATAACCCTTTGTACTCAAAGAGAGAAAAATATGAAAAGTAATGCAATTAACGTTTTCACTAAATTTCTACTTTGGAATTAGAATAAAGATAAAATAATATATCACCAATGTAATGATAGTCTCATGTTTGAAGAGTTTTCTTTAAATTTTATATATGTGTAACTAAGTTTGAAAAGGATGAAATGAATTGTTCAAGGTCATGTTAGTTATTAGCAAAAGGCCAAGGTGGGAATCATGGTAATCTGTAGTTCAGTAGGGTCATGAAGCATTCACAGTGGGCAAGAATTTCAAATATCTTCCATCTCAGTCTAAAGGATTAAAAAACTTTTGTCATTTCAGTTTACTACTTGGACTTCCTAGAATGAAGATTAGTGAGATACAATGAAAATAATGAAGACTTTTGAAATCCAGATAGATCCCAGTTTGCATATCAACTCTGACACTGTGTCTTTGAACAAGTTCCTAAATATCTCTCATCTCAGAGTTCTTGTTTTCTCATCAGTAAAACATATTTTGTACCTCAGAAATAGTCAAAGATATATAACTGAGGCCACTGTCTACAAATTTTTCAATAAATATTAATGCTTTGTTCTCCCAGTATGGTGTTTCCCAGCAGATTATGTTGCTGATCCAACCTGGGGTTTAAATAACAATTTGATCCAGCTATAAAACAATGTATAAAGAAGCTGGATTCAAGTGAAGGCATGACTTGCTTCCAAAATATGTGCAATCAAAACAAGGAGGGAGCTTCCTAGTATCACGAGAACTCATAATAAATAGTGATTTCTATAAATGAACAACAGTGGAATTAGAAAGGGAGGGAGCCGAATGGTACCAGTGGCAGTGGAGCACATGACTAATTCATAATCTCCTTCATTTACCTGGTTCTAAAATGTACAGTTCTTGTGTAAAAAACATTTTGATGCAACTCAAAGTTTTTTGGAAGAAAGTTACTCTGTCTTCATAATAAAAAGATATTTATAATACAATTAAAATGATAAATAATATCTAGAAGTTTTGTGTATTTTATGATGTTGTTATTGTTCAGCCGCTAAGTCATGTCTATCTCTTTGTGACCCTATGGATTGACTGCAGAAGGCCAGGCTCCTCTGTCCTCCATTATATCCTGGAGTTTGTTCAAATTCATGTCCATTGAGTCAGTGATGCTGTCTAACCATCTCATCCTCTGCTGCGCTCTTCTCTTCCTACCTTCAGGCTTTTTCTTAGCATGAGGGTGTTTCCCAATGAATTGGCTCTTTGCATCAGGCAGCCAAAGTATTGGAGCTTCAGCAATAGTCCTTCCAATGAATATTTAAGATATTTTCCCCTATTTGAGGTGGAACCACATCTTATGCTGAGAAGTATGAGAACATAATGTTAATAATGTTGGTAGAATAGAATATTCTACATTGTTTTTTTGCATTTAAGGCCAATCCATTGAGTATTTTGAAATATCCAATACTTTGAGGTATTTTTAAACTTTTATATGCAAGTATACTCTTCATTTAACTTTTAAAACACTGCTATATATGAATATTAAAATAATAGCAAGTAGTGAAAGTATGACGATTATAATCTTTCACTCTGTTAACTATTAAGAATAAAATGCCGGCAGTGAGTTTCACTCCTGGTCCTGGTGAGAAGTCTGACACTGAGCACCACCTCAGGAATGATCATCATCTTCGTATGCTTCTCCATTGAATGGCCCCGTTTTTCCTGATCTGAATCAAAGTCCACTAGTTTTACTTGGTCCATTTCATCAATCTTTTCTACTTCCTTCTCAGGAGTTTTTCTAGCAAAGAGAGTTTATCAGGGGAGAGAAAGCCATTCTTGGAAAGTTTAACCTCAATTCAGTGATTAGGCAGCCCTTTTCATATAGTCTATGATAAATTGGCATGCCTTCATTTAGCACACCCTTAATAATGTCTTTATGCTTGACAATCTGACCTGGATGAGAAGTGATGACTATGGTTTGATCGTCAAGAGTAGATTGCCTTTTGGAAGCCACACAAAACTGCAGCCAGCTGCAAGTTCATGCACACGAGATGGTATTCTCCTCCTTAAGTAAAAGCATGGTCCTTCTGATCTAAAGCAATGATAATATCCTCTGTCTCCAATCCTGGTTCTTGATCTTCTTTACCATGGAATGTTACCTTCTGGCCATCTTTCATGCTTTTGTTAATATGAGATCCTAGAATTTTCTTCTAAATACTAAAATTCTCATTTAACACTAGTGTCACAGTGAAGTCCAGTCTGGAAATATTAATGTCAAAATTAGGGATAAATATAAGGGAGTGACAGTAAACAGTGCCCTTTCACATCTACACTCAACAATCAGGAAATTGTCATTGAAGAGTTAAAAAAAAAAAAAGCTATAATCCATGATCTTAATTTTACTACTCTTTGTTTCAAAAACAAATCATGCCAAAATCTGCTCAAATCTGTAGATAGATAGCCAGGGAAAACTGTTCTGTATCAGTCTCTTAATCCTTTCTTTCAGTTAAACAGCATAAAAAAGAACGTCACTTTCAGCATCTGAAGATTCCCAAGAAGGTGAAAGCAAGAAGATGGAAGCATCACCTTTTGAGGAAAATCTATTCCAGAAAAGTTCTTTCATTTTCAAGATTGTCGTTAGACAAACTGCTGAAAACCAGTCTGCCCACATAGTGTTGTCATCTGAAAGAGATGAATAAATTTAATCAATTCAAGTAATCAGTAGGATGTTTTGTCTACATGGTGAATCCAAATATCTGTGCATTTGAATGTTACTAAAATATCTGGAGAAAAAGTTGAACTTTTACAATTTTGACAAGAGTGTCTTTCCATTTGACAAATTTAAGCTGTCCCGCTTAAATTTAATTAAAAATCTGTCCTTAGTTCATACTTCTTAGTAGTTTGAAGTTTGTGCATTTTCCCATGTTTATAATTAATTTTCATATAGTTTTACATAGAGCTATTTTAACTAGCTTAATATATTCAGTCAGTAGAGTCACCTCAGATGTTTTAATACATAAACTAAGAAATTTAATTGATCAAGAAATATTCAAATCAAATGATATTGATATCACACAGTATAAGTCTAGAGTAACTCCCTTCTTAGAACTCCAAGTGAGGAGGAGTTTTTGTCCCTGTATAGTTTAGTATGCCAAGAAATATTTTATAGTTTTTTAAAAATCCTGGAAATGCTGATAAAGTACCAAAATACTTGATCGGGAATAGCCATGAGCTCTATTATATTTTATGTGCCAGTTAGCTCTTAATGCATTTACATGGCTCAATACATTATTAAATAAATCTATTGAAAAAAAAATAAGACCATAGAGATATTCTTGAACAATATGCCAGGTCCAGAATTATTTGGGTTGAGATTTGGATTCTGAATAAATCCCATAAGAGATGGAATGCTCTAGCTCAAGATTTTGTTTTTTCCCCCTCATTTTAGAGGGAGATGTGTATTGAATGGCTTCTTTCCCTCAGAAACCTGGTGAACGTCTTGGTTAAATGAGACACTCATTAATCAAGAACCTCACCTACCTTGGTATTAGAATAGAGAATTTCCATTTACCCTTTGAGAAGCACTTCATTATATACTATTTGGTAAATAGTAAAGCTTGGTAAAGCTGATCTACAATATTTTGGCCACCTGACACAGAAAGGGGACTCACTGGAAAAGACCTTGATGCTGGGGATGATTGACGGCAGGAGGAGAAGGGGCGACAGAGGATGGGATGGTTGGATGGCATCATCGACTCAACATGAGTTTGAGCAAACTCCAGGAAATAGTGGAAGACAGGGGGCGTGCTGCTGTCCATGAGGTTGCAAAGAGTGGGACATGACTAAAGTGACTAACAATAGCCTCTCATGTCTAAAGGCAGGTTATTATTTTCTAAATGGCAAATAAATCTATATTAAGATTCAAGTCATAAGGTAACCAACTGTCATGGTTTGCCTGGAATAGAGTGACTTCCTGAGAGGCAGGGATTTCAGTGGGAAGTCTGGGAAATCGCCAGACCAGCAAAGACGCTGGTCACCATATCTGTAAAATAGGTTCATTTTCTGAAGTTATTTTTTTAAATAATTTGCCAATTGGTTAATAGCTTTGATAATTTTGTTGTTTTTCCTTATAATATCAAGTTTGATCATGTTATCTCTGAATTTTTAAAATTCACTTTACTTAGTAAAATCTTAGAGGGAGACCAATACAGGACAAAGAAGCTACCATTAAAGGATTTCCCTTAAAAAAAAACCTTTGTGGTTCAGAAGTAAGCCTGGTTTTCATGCCATTGTTAGGTCCATCAGTTATATTCTGTACTTAAGGATAAAAGATTTCCTAATGTCTTCTGTGGAAAAATAGGATTCTTTTTCTTTGTACATAAGTAGCCTTCCAAACCTTCATCCTTGGCTCTTTGAACAAAATAGGAGAGGAAGTTAGGTGGTTTTGCAGGAGCTGCAAGTTGACTGAACATATCTAAGCTAAGGATACCTTGATTTTAGGACCTCTACTTTTGAATGAATAGATCATCTTTGCTCTCTCTTCCTTTGGTACTTACTGAGTTGGAAATTTTCACCACACATGATCTCTTGCAGCAGAAAGCAATGTTAGTACAAACACAAGGGGTATGAATGGAAATCAGTGACATGTGATGACCTGCCCTCAATCTTAGTGATTATGGTATTAAATCTGTCTACACTTCCCATTTACAGGCAACAGCTTTTACAAAGATTTTTTTTTTTCATTTTCAAAACATCCATAGTAATATATAGATATCTATATCTCTGTATACTTACTTCAGACTTATCGGCATTTCAAAAAAAAAAATTGGGGAAAAACAAAGAGTCATTTTGGTGATAATGATAACTTGCTTGTTCACTTTTTAATTTATCGGAGGCCAAATGAAGTCAAACTCTTAGCCTTTTATCTCTTTGCTTATTGTCTACTCTTGTTCTTTGTCCAGTTTTGTTTTGGTGTTAACATTTGTATCTCTCAGAATTTATATATAGAAGATATTATTAACCCACTTAGCATACTTGTTGCAAATAATTTTCCAAAAATGTCACTTGACTTTCATGATTATTGCTTATAAAATATTTAATTATATTTTCAAAGTTATTGATTTTTCCCCTTAGTTATTTGTTTTTACTGTCACTTTTCTGCCTAGGGAGGGATGTAGGCATATTTCTTAATCATATCTTCAGTTCACTGGCAAAGAAATAAAATGAAGTAATTTTTTCAATGTTTTCTTATTTCTCTTGCATTTTCACTTATATGGCTCTAATCAAAGGATAAAACTTTTGAAGGACCGTCAAAATAGGCAAGAAATCAAAATTATTTACTAAATACAAAGTTGACTGCACCCTTCCTGACACCAATACTGAGCTTTTAGGTTTCTCCGGGAAATATACCCTAAGGAGCATATTGTTAATCTTTTTTTTTTTTTTTAAGAGATAAACTGAAGCTTTACATCATAAAGTACTATTTACCTGACAGATTTAAGTAGATCATTTTAGTCCTTTTCTCCCCTCTCCTTAGAAAGTGGCAGTCACATCATCCTTACCCTTCTTTCTTGTCAAGCATATTTAACAACATGCTCAGAAGCAGATGGACACAAACACTTGAGGTGAAATCAAAAAATGTAAATCATCTCAACTGAGAAATTCAGGTTAGTCATCGCAGAGTATGAATACTTGCATCCAGTCTCTTCCCATCTTTTTATGTTAAAGCTGGGCCACTTAACCTTCTCCCTATAGATTTAGTTTCATTTCACAATTTAATTTCAGGGTTAGGGAGAAGGAAAAAACACAAATTATAGAACTGACAAGAGTGAGAATAAAATAAAAAAGATTGTAAACCATTTATAATGGTTTTCCTGCATACAAAGTTACTTACTGGATGCTTTACATATTCTCATGACAATCCTCAATGATAAATTAATTTGCATTATACCCCTTTACAAGGGAAGAATTAGGGGTAAAAAAGTACCAAAGGGCATAGAGTGGCATGTTTTCCAATTGGGGGCAGGAGGAGAAGGGGAAGACAGAGGATGAGATGGCTGGATGGCATCACTGACTCAATGCACATGAGTTTGGGTGAACTCCAGGAGTTGGTGATGGACAGGGAGGCCTGGCTTGCTGCGATTCATGGGGTCACAAAGAGTCGGACACGACTGAGCAACTGAACTGACATATAATATATTAGTATTGGGTGTACAACATGATTAGATATTGGTATACATTGTAAAGTGATCACCACAATAGGTCTAGGTAACTTAATAATCTGTTACCATACCTCGTTACAAAAATTCTTTGCCTCTCATTTTCTTGAGGAGCTGCTGTACTGATTTCCATAGTGGCTACACTAGTTTATATCCTCACTAACAGTTCACAGGAGTCTCCTTTTCTGAACATTCTCACAGCACTCATCTTTGGTCTCTTTAGTATTAACTGTTCTAAGAGGTATGAGATGATAGCTCATTATAGTCTTGATTTACATTCCTCTGATAGTGATGCTGAGCATCTTTCCTTGTGCCTGTTGACCATCTGTATGTCGTCTTTGGAAAAATGTCTTTCAGTCCTTCTGCCTAGTTTTTCATTGGATTTTTTTCCCTACACCAAGATGTGTGGGTTCTTTGTCTATTTTGGTTAACTCCTTCTCAGATATGTGATTTGAAAATAATTTCTCTTATTCAGTAGATTGCCTTTTCATTTTGTTCCTTTGCTGTGCAGAAGCGTTTTAGTTTGACTTTGTACTTGTTTTGCTTTTTATGCTAGACTAAAAAAAAAAAAAAATCGCCAAGACCAATGTCAAAAAGGTTACTTCCTATGTCATCTTCTGGAGTTCTTCGGTTTCAGGGATAGTACTTGAATGTAAATTCGAGTCTCAGGTCTGTTTTGAGTTAACTTTTGTGTAAGTATAGTAGTCCATATTAATTCTTCTGCATGTGGCTGTCCATTATATCAGTGCCAGTTATTGGAGGGTCTGTCCTTTCCTCACTATATATTCTTGGCTCCTTTCTTATAAATTAATCGACCATGTATGTGTGCATTTATTCCTGGTCTCTCGTTCTGTTCTATTGACCTATGTGTCTGTTTTCATGCGAATACTTTACTGTTTTATTTACAGATCTTCTGACTCCCAGGCCAACCTTTGAAACATGTGGGAGACACTAACCGTTGTTACTGCCATTTTTGTTGACACCGTATTTCCTTAGTAATAAGACTGATGTCACATACCTGACTCCATGAGTCCCTGCTTCATGCCAGATTAATCTAGAATGATACTGTGCATGTGTGCTAAATCACTTTAGTTGTGTCTGACTCTTTGTGATCCCATGGACTGTATAGCCCGTCAGGTTTCTTTGTCCATAGGATTCTGCAGGCAAGAATACTGGAGTGGGTTGCTATGCCCCTCTTCAGGGGAATCTTCCTGTCCCGGGGATTGAACCCACGTCTCTTACATCTCTGCATTGACAATACGGATCTTTATCCCTTGTATCACCTGGTAAGCCCCAGAATGATACTATCCTCCCTATATTTCTGTTCAGGAAAGTGTCTAGATTTCCTAAGCACTATCAAAATGTTCTTTGCAACCGAGTCCTCAGTATACATCACTCAGCATCTCTTGTTGCTAATACTCTATTTGCAAACGTAGCCTCCATTGATAAACAGACAGTTCTTTGGACATTAAACACTCTACCCCTCAGATTCTCTAGCCCTGAGTTGAGACCTCATGAAGAACTGGCAGAAGAATTAAGAGAAACAGGATCCACAGAGCACTTAGTACAGTGCTTGTCACATAGTAAATGCTACATAAATGCTTATCAGATTCTTTTAAAGCTCTTTTAAATTCTTGTTTCATTTATAATCAAGATTTCTCTGTTGCACAGTGCCTGAAGGTTGCATTTGGAATCAGCCTTTAATTCATCTTCTGAATCTTAAATGTGGCTTTTCCAGAGTTTTCCATTTACAAAGAGAACACATAGCCTTTATAAATGGACCTTAGACCCCACTGAGTGCACATATCTTTAATGGAATTGTAAACGATTTTTTTCATTTTTTAAAAACACTTTTATAAAAATGAATAGCTTTGACAGGACTAAAATAGAAAATGTAGAATTAAAAATATTATCCTTTACACTTGGCAAGGGTATATATTGTTTCATAAAACTTTTATGGGATGTGTATGCATTAGGTTGCAATGTACATTGTATATCTTATTCTGGGTCACAGTCATTACAGTTTGAAATAAATGAGTCCGTATTATTAAGTATTTAAATTGTATGTCTAGAGTGGCTTGAGAATCATTGGATTCTATAATCTCACTGTCAAAAGAGACATAATAATCTATATATGTTCAAAAAATTCAAAGCAATCTTCAGTGAATAGTTTTTTTTTTTTTAAGTTTTTGCTTTAAGAGAGCATAAGCTTCTTTCTGTATATTTACCCCTTTTTAAATGTCATATTTGAGATTTGTATGGGCAGGAAGAACTGTAAACTGTGCTCTTAAATATTTGGGATAGAAATCCAACATCCCAAGTACTACATTATGTAAAACTTTAGCTGATACATACATGGGCTTCCCAGGTAGCTCAGCTGGTTAAGAATCTGCCTGCAGTGCAGGAGACCCTGGTTTGATCCCTGGATTGGGAAGATCCCCTGGAGACAGGATAGCCTACCACTCCAGTATTCTTGGGCTTCCCTGGTGGCTCAGATGGTAAAGAATCTGCCTGCAATGCAGGAGACCTGGGTTCCATATCTGGGTTGGGGAGAGCCTCTGGGGAAGGGAACAGTTACCCACTCCAGTATTCTTGCCTGGAGAATCCCATGGACAGAGGAACCTGGTAGACCACAGTTCATGGGTGGTAAAGATTGATTTAGCTCTATAAAATAGGTATTAGAAATCTTTGTTTTGAAAGCAAATTAAGAAAAATCTTAAAATTTACCTAGATTTTCTATGAATTACCTGTTCTTCAGCTAATATATTTGCCAGTTTCTCCTATAGAAGACATATTAATTAAAATTCTGCTTTAAAATGTTAACTTTCATTGTTTTCTTATTTTTCTTTATTTTTAATTCCTTTCCCTTATCTCTCTCCCTCCCTTCCTTGCTTCCTTCCTTCTTTATTTTTAGGAGATGGAGTCTTTTTTAGAAAATTGGTATAAATCTTGACTAGATCCTTGAAATGCAATAGGATCCAGAGGATCAATTTTTTTAAAAAGATTCGTGTGTGACTGAACATATTCTTTAGGTTTTTTCTAAGTATGGGAGAAACCTCTGTTTTTAGAGATTATGATTTACAGAGAATAAGGAATAAAGTGAAACAATTTTCTTCCTTTGAAAGGGATATAATTCCCATGAATTCCTTCACAAAGCATAAAAAAAGATGATTAACCAAGCAAAACAATTGGCCTGTACCTTTATCTAGCTGTCTTGAATTGAAAAAAAATTACTTACAATTTAGCTCTATACTTTTATATGGATAAGTGTCTATTAGGAACTCAAGTACATTCATAAAAATAGTGTCTATGAAGTCTTAAGATGCTAAAATACTGTTGTCAGATTTTACTGTCTCTGAGAGTCTTGCCATGAAAGGTAAATTAATTTTAGTGACATGTAACTTAGGCATAATATTTTTTTGCCCCTCTTAAGTTGTGGAGACTGTGAAGTTGTTATAATTGATCTTGCCTAATTGAAACCTCCACTGAGTGTAGACCTTGTTAATCTGTTTTGGTTATAAACCCAGTTAGTCTGGAGGGATTTTACAGACCTTGTTACATTCTTTTCACAGATTTTACTCCTCTCATTTCTTCTCTAGAGACATTTAGTCAATCAATGCTACCAAAAAAAAAAAAAAAAAAGGAAACAATGACACTGGGTTTTTGATGCACCTGGTTTTTTATATACATGCTTCTCAGCTGCAAGGGAGTTACCTGCAAGTGAATTTCTATCTTGCCTCTGTTATTCCATACTTAACCTGATCCTATCCCTTTGAATATCTTGAATGGCACCTTGGAGAGGCAGTCACTTGCACATCCATTCAAGAGATTGTTTCCCCTACTCTGATTAAATACTGCAGACAAGTGGGTCCTCCAGACATTACTTTTAATTCTTATTCTTCTTATTTAAATATGAGATATAAATTATGACAGTCCTCTATTATTGAAATAGCTTTACCTATTGTGGCTTTCCAATTAGTATGATTAGGTACCTTGCTCGATGGCTAATATCTAAGCCATATCTGAATTTAGCATTATATTTTAAGTTGGCTTTGAGTGTGGACATTTTGTTAGTAATTGATTGGCTCGTCTTCCTTGGGCAAATTCTGTCAGTCCTCACATAGCAGCATGTGGCCTGAAACCTGGCTTTGTGGAATTCACAATTAAGTATTGATAAGATAGTTACACAAACAGTCTAATAGAAAGAAGACTGTGAGTTGGACAAAAGGGTAGGTACTAAGAGTAACAGAAAACAAAACACCTTCCGTCTTTCTGGTTTTCTTTCAGTCCTTGTCTTTGGCTAAGATACCTGTTTTTGGAAATCAGGGGCCATGTGTGATCATAATTGCAGTGTACCTGGCTTGCCATCCTCATTGTTAGCCTATTTTGGCCTTTATCCAGACTATTTGCATATCCTTATCCCCCAAAGAAATCAGCTCATTCTTTGTGAAGACAGTGCTAGCCATGTGCTCCTACCCTGGTGTTAAGTACAGATCTCATCTCGAGAAGTCGATAGAGTAATTGAGGCAAAAGCTGTTATTGTTAAATCCAGAGTTTGCCTTCTTGAGGAAGACAAGTGACTTGTGAGCCTGTGGAATCATAAAGTACAGTTTATTCAATGTCAGCTCTGTCTTCTCCATGAATCCCCTGTGAGTTTCATACTGATTTTGGATATATGGATACCAGGATATGAGCTAGCCCAGCTGGGTTTGGAGAGTCAGATGCCCTAGATACTTCCATGCCTCTGAAGACACAGCCACTCATGCGGGAGCCCTGGAGTACCGCCAGCCACTTGTGGGCTATGAAACAGGTGAAGCTCGGGAAAACGTGTTCTCAGAGTGTCAATTTTAAATATATAATAGGCTTATAATAAAAATGATAACAAACCAACAAATGGAATTGCTTATAGAGCCCTACTATGACTAGCAGTCCATCTCATTCTACTCATGGTTTATCTTGTACCAATATCAGAGCAAGCTATGAGGTAGAGATTATGGTGGACCCTATCTTTAGCTGGGGAAAAAAAAAAATAATAATGGCTCTGAGCAAAGTTAAGTAATCTTCCCCCAAGCTGAGCAGTAAGGAAGTCATGGAGCTAAAATTTAAACCCAGAAAAGGCTAACTCTAGAGCCAGTGATCAAAACACTGCACTGGTTTTGAGGATTTTGGGGAACTTTCAACTCCTTTAACAGTGGCAGTCATGTTTTAAAGCATATTTATAAATGCTGTATGAAACATTTTAAAACTATGACAACCTTTTTTCCTTTGAGATGAATTGATGAAAAAATTCTTTCAGAATGTTGTTAAGGGAGCAGAGGGCACAACATTTAAAAAAAAAAAAAGCAATTCCAACAATTTCATTTGTATTTAGAAAAGAGACTCTATTTGATTCTTTTCAGCTCATTACAGTTGAGCTATTGTTTAAAAGAAAATTGTTTAATTTATTCAATGTTAAACTTATAGCCTGAATTTTAAAAAATAGTTATTATTGACACCTCTTTGAGAATTCAGTCACTTCAGTCGCTCAGTCATGTCCAGCTCTTTGCAACCCCATGGACTGCAGCACACCAGGCTTCCCTGCTGTGGCTGCTAAGTCGCTTCAGTCGTGTCCAACTCTGTGTGGCCCCATAGACAGCAGCCCACCAGGCTCCACCTTCCCTGGGATTCTCCAGGCAAGAACACTGGGGTGGGTTGCCATTTCCTTCTCCAATGCATGAAAGTGAAAAGTGAAAGTGAAGTCGCTCAGTTGTGTCTAACTCTTAGCGACTCCATGGACTGCAGCCTACCAGGCTCCTCCACCCATAGGATTTTCCAGGCGAGAGTACTGGAGGGGGGTGCCATTGCCTTCTCCCCAGGCTTCCCTGTCCATCACCAACTCCTGGAGCTCACTCAAACTCATGTCCACCGAGTTGGTGATGCCATCCATCTCATCCTCTGTGGTCCCCTTTGCCTCCCGCCTTCAATCTTTCCCAGCATCAGGGTCTTTTCCAATGAGTCAGTTCTGTGCATCAGATGGCCAAAGTATTGGAGGTTCAGCTTCAGCATCAGTCCTTCCAATGAACATTCAGGACTGATTTCCTTTAGGGTGAACTGGTTGAATCTCCTTGCATTCCAAGGGACTCTCAAGAGTCTTCTCCAAAACCACAGTTCAAAAGCATCAATTCTTCAGTGCTCAGCTTTCTTTATAGTCCAACTCTCACATCCATACGTGACTACTGGAAAAACCATAGCTTTGACTAGATGGACCTTCGTTGGTAAAGTAATGTCTCTGCTTTTTAATATGCTGTCTAGGTTGGTCATAGCTTTTCTTCTAAGGAGCAAGCATCTTTTAATTTCATGGCTGCAGTCACCATCTGCAGTGATTTTGGAGCCTCCCAAAATAACATCTCCCACTTTTTCCATTGTTTCCCCATCTATTTGCCATGACGTGATGACTAGAGTCACTTAGGTAATAAAAATATGGCTGGCTTTGCAGTATTCAGGTTTATCTTCTCTTTTGTAAAGTGTAGCCAAGGTAAAGTGAAGCAGTGTTCATTTAACATTTATAATGTTAGCTTTTTTTTTTTTTTTTTAAGCAGAAGTGATTACTGAACACTTACATGTCAGGCACGGTAGCAAGCCCTGGGGAAAACAATGATTATTGGTCACATCCCTTCCAGTAAGTGGAGAGAAGAGACCAGTAAATGAAGCAATAAGCCCTGTGTCAAAGCCTGTCCTGCATGTCCTGGGGGGTATATGGCACCTAATACCAGCCCAGGAGAGGCACAAAGGTCATGGGATAGAAAGAATAGAGGAAGCTTCTGTCCGGAGATGTGCTGTGGAAAGCAAGTGGGAGCTAGATGGAGGAGCTGGGTGGCAAAAATCCTAGGCATATAAAAAAGATGATTCATAGGGTATGCATTTTCCTTTTCCAAACTATCAAGGAGAAAAGAAGCTGAGAAATCTAAAAAGGCGTGAGCTGGAGCAGATGGCACTTGGCATTGTGTATCTTGATACATAGTTTTGATCTTGTTCTGTGAAAATGGGATGTATCAAGATTCCATTTGAGAGTCAGGGTGGGCCATAGTCAGATTTGTAATTTGGGATGATCATCTCTGGTGATGGCAATATCGGAGTGGGGAGCCAGAATGGGAAGGAGAATACCAGCTAAGAGTCCGCATGGGTAATAAGAGTGATGCCAGGGGCCTGAGTTGAAAGCAAGGCAGGGATGACGTGCTGACAGCTGTTTAATGGGTAGGACTGAAGACTTGGCAGGTACGTGGATTGGGACTGGGAGACGAAGTGGTAGGAACATGTCTCAAAATTCTCCCAAGAATCCAGTGAGAGTATTTTTAAGTTGTTGCTCTTCTTAGAGACTGGGATAAAGGAGGAAGAACAAGCTGGTGGCTCTTTGGTGGGGCTAGGAATGTAGCATGGTATCCTGGTTTTTGGTTCATGTAGTTAGCCAATGGTTAGGATGCCTTTAGAATTTCCATTGTTGACTTATTGGCCCATTTTAATTACTGTTCTGCTAATGAGTCAACTGTTTCCTTGTATACAGAGAAAACAAGTTTACATTAACATTTCAATAAAAATGACATGAATGTAATTTCTGATGTACGTATTCGCTCTTTCCTGAGTATGGAAATATGGTATGGCGATAGACAGTAGGTCTCAGGTCAAATGCTGCCTGGGTTCAAACCCTGTTTCCAGACTTAAAATTCCTGAGACTTTGGACAAATCACTCAACTTCCTTGTGCTTCAGTTAGTGTATCTTTGCAATGAGGGCTTCCCAGGTGGCACAGTTGTAAAGAATCCACCTGTCAATGCAGGACACACGGGTTCAGTCCCTGGGTCTGAATGATCCCCTGGCAGAGGAAATGGCAGCCCACTCCAGTATTCTTGCCCGGGAAATCCATAGACAGAGGAGCCTGGCAGGCTCAGTCCATGGATTGCAGAGTCAGATGCAACTGAGCGTGCACACACATACTGAGGTCAGTAACTCCCACCAGGAATTGTTTTGAGGAACAAATTGGCCAGTGTATATAAGATATCTGGTACATGGTAATCACAAAAGGTCATTAATTAGCATCTTTTCTACTTCTGTGCTAAATCTTGTTTTTGGAGCTTTAAACACAAAGTCAAATGGGACATAATTATATTAGGCTGTGGTACTTTGTCTTTCATTAACTCACTAATCAGATGTGTTTAACACTAGAGAGTTCATGTCCTTTTCCTTGTAAATAAATTTTAGTTTAGTGACATCCTCTATTTTTAGATTTAAAAAGTAAAAAATGATTTCACTGTTTCCTGGAAAACCATGCTACTCTAATTTAATGGAAAAGGATGTTGAATTGTGAGCAACTTCATCCTGAGTTTGATAGATAAGTTATCGAAAAGGAGAAACTACTTTTTTCATGTAATTTGGAAACAATTTTCTAGAACAATTTATTTTCTGATTAAAATATTTTTAGTCTATTTTGCTTTGTATCATGAGTTGAAGTGTAAAGTATTTACAACACTGTTAGCCAAATATTTAAACAATATACTTTATGGCAAGATTTTTTTTTCTTTTCTTCCTTCACATTTATTGTGAACTTATATATCCTGAGAGTGTTTCCTGGAAAACTAGGTGAATACAGGTCTGATTTTCCTCCATTTAGTTTTAAACTTTGTGCTTTTAGAGCTGGTTCCATGAACAACAATGAGTGAAGCAAGGCAAAGGTGAGTCTCCAGAATGGCACAGGAGTTGTTAGGAAGAAAAGATTTCTTGTTCTAATGGGTGTAAAACTGTCTTTTCCTCCCAAGGTAAACAATATCACATCCACAGACCATGGAGAATACAGAATTGAATATGTATGAAATAATAAACTGGCAGTAGCCATTAATGTTCAGAGCCCTGAGACTTATGCAGCCCCTTCCACTGCATTCCAGAGCATCACCTGCTTGTAGGACTCCCATAAAGCATCACTACTCAGTGTGTGTTCAGGGGTACCCGCAGGCTTCTTCAGTCTCGTTTTAGGGTGTTCTTAAGCTCCAAACCACAAACCAAAACAATGCTAAAACACGATTTACCTTCTTCATCCACTAGTGAACAGTGAGTTTTCCAGAGACTACTTGATATGTGATACCACAAAGCAAAAGTTCCTTGAAACAATTCAAAATAATAACATTTTATTCCCTTTTATTAATGTGAATTGTAATGTTGTATTAGTTTCAGGTTGCTTTCAGTGTTAGTTGAAAAGAGTTCATTGAGATTACAAGCAAATCAATATTTAGATCCCATGTTAAAACTAATCCAGCTCAAGAAAAAGAAAATGGATAAGAATTTTTCTACTATTCACCCAAATATTTGTCCCTCCATGAAAATAAAAGTGGAAGATTTTCCATCTCTGATGATTATTTCCAAGTGGCGTAATGTATTAGGTGGATCTAAGTGGAAGAAATTTTAACTGGGAATATAATTTTAACCAGAACAATCAACAGATTGATTAGAGAATACCCACAAATATCATTTGTCTCTTTTGACTCTAAATACAATGTTAATCATAAATATAAATCATAGTTGGTAGGACATTTAGCCCCATAGAGTCACACAGGTTCCTCCTCTCAGGTAAGACCCTTTATGGATGTCTGTGATGACTAAGCAGGGACAAAAGCATTTATGTTACATTCCTGAACAGGGGATGCTTGAAAAAATTGTCTCTGAGGATTAATGTTGTGGCAGCAAAGGGTGGATTGGTGAGGAGAGACCAGAGTCCAAGAAAATAGCTGCAAGCCTCTTAAAGATGTTTGGCATAGAGAATTCCACTGTTAAAATGGAAAAATTAAAAAAGAGAGAGAGAGAGAGAAGATGCAAAAGAGAACCTGCAGAAGGAGGACTCAAAAAGTGATGCTCTCAAATTAGGTCATATTAGAAGCAGCAGAGTCACAAGCAGGTCAAAGTTTCTAGACATTACTAGTGAGTCCAGTGGCTGGTAGATTGTGATAAGGAAGACTTGGTACATAGGGGAAAAGAAAGAATTCAGTAGCGAGCAAAAGTTTGCCTTCAAAGCAATACCAACAAGTTAAATGTTTCGTACTAAGTTGTGAATTAAAAAAAAAAACAAAAACAACTTGGGTAAAAATGAAGCATTGGGCATGAAGTCTCTTGGAGCAGAGGAACAGTGACAAACTCAGTCAAAAGGAGGACTGCCCTGAGCTTGAATGAGTTGGAGGAGAGAGATGAACCTGGACCACTGTTGCAAATTGGGTTGTCTCATCTTTTCAGGCAATCTCCATGCACCCTGAGGCTGCAGAGCATGGTGCCAGAATCTAGCTGGAGCTTTATGAACTGTCATGTAGGGGGAGAAAAGAGTATACAGGTCTATTAAACCATGAGGCTATAATCAGAAGCAGTCAACACATATTTCAAATGAAGTGTGAGTTGCTCAGTTGTGTCTGAGTCCTTGGAACCCCATGGACTGTACCCCACCAGGTTCCTCTGCCCATGGAATTCTTCAGGCAAGAATACTGGAGTGGGTTGCCATTCCATTCTCCAGGAAATCTTCCCAACCCACAGGTTGAACCCGGGGCTCCGTCATTGCAGGCAGATTCTTTAGCATCTAAGCTTAATCATATATATCATTATCTTCATTAACTACTTGTGGAACTAACATCACTGTAATGACAGCATGTTTTGACATATAAAAAGTTGTCCATCCGTTACAGAAATAACTAGCACATCTCCTGTTTGGATAGGGGTAAGAATGGCAGCTTCTGACAGTGGGAAATGTACATTATGAGTTTCACTGTTTATTTATTGAAATTGTCTGAGAAGAAAGAGTGACAAGTAGGCTAATAACACACTTAGTGTCAACAGTGGGACGCTAGCGCTCTCCTTACATGGCCACTGTTTAACGATACTATGTATTTATGAGACATTTTAACCTTGGTTGTTTTTAACTGTGAAATACCTAGATCATATTATGTATAAAAAAGTATTGACTGGGAATCAAATTTATGGAGAAAAATATCACCCTTTGGGTTGAAAAATTGACCACTACTAGAATATAATTTCTGAAAATGCAGCCTGAAGGCAATTCACTAGAGGGTAATTTTTCAGTGCAGTAGGCAAGTTTTCACAGGATTCTGACAGCCTCTCTCTCCCTTTCTCTCTTTCCCTTAACCTTTAAGGCATATTTTTGTTCTAAATATGCTTCAGCATTATTGCTCCTTAAGACATCTTGTTTAATTCATATAGTCATATGACATATGAAGCATAATTAATGCCTAATATCAGAGTCTGGGTTGTTAGTCAAGACTTTTGAATGATTAATTTGCAAAACAATATAAACATATTAAGTCTAATTTAGGTCAGTAATGATAGACACATGTACTATTTTGTGTACAACATCCTAAATAATTTCCCAGCTCCTAGGTTTTTTTTGTTTTGTTTTATTTTTTCCCCTTTCCTGAAGAATTCAAACACTGACTTTTCTTTTCAAGCACATAACACTGGCTATGCCATCCTGCTCCAGAACCTTCGGTGGTTTCCTACTGTTTGATAAAAGTAGAAAATTCTAAACTGGCAAGTAAGGATCCTCTAATCCAATTCCAGGATGTTGTTGTTCAGTCATGTCCTACTTTTTGTGACCCCGTGAACTGCAGCATACAGGTTTTCCTGCCCTTCCCCATCTCCTGGAGTGTGCTCAAACTCATGTCCATTGATTGACTCAGTGATGCCATCCAACCATCTCATCTTCTTCTTCTCCTGCCATCAATCCATCCCAGAATCAGATTATTTCCTCAGGAGTTGGCTCTTTGCATCAGGTGGCCAAAGTATTGGAGTTTCAGCTTCAGCATCAATCCTTTCAATGAATATTCAGGGATGATTTCCTTTGGGATTGACTGCTTTGATCTCCTTGCAGTCCAAGGGACTCTCAAGAGTCTTCTCCAACACCACATTTAGAAAGCATCAATTCTTTGGCTCTCAGCCTTCTTTATGGTCCAACCCTCACATTCATACATGATTACTGGAAAAACTGTTGATTTGACTATATGGACCTTTGTGAAAAAAAAGTAATGTCTCTGCTTTTTAATATGCTGTCTAAGTTTGTCATAGCTTTTCTTTCCAGGAGCAAACATCTTTTAATTTCATGGCTTGCAGTCACCATCCACAGTGATTTTGGAGCCCAGGATAATAAAGTCTGTCACTGTTTCCATTGTTTCCCCATCTGTTTGCCATGAAGTGATGGGACTGGATGACATCATCTTTGTTTTAGAATGTTGAGTTTTAAACCAGCTTTTTCACTCTCCTCTTTCACCTTAATCAAGAGGCTCTTTAGTTCCTCTTCACTTTCTGTAATAAGGGTGGTATCATCTGCATATCTGAGGTTATTGATTTTGTCCCAGCAATCTTGATTACAGCTTGTTCTTCATCCAGCCTGGCATTTCGCATGATGTATTCTATATTTAAGTTAAATAAGCAGAGTGACAATATGCAGCCTTGACATACTCCTTTCCCAATTTGGAACCAGTCTGTTATAACATGTCTGTTTCTAATTTTTGCTTCCTGACCTGCGTACAGGTTTCTTAGGAGGCAGGTAAGGTGGTCTGGTATTTGCATCTCTTGAAGAATTTTCCTCAGCTTGTTATCCACACAGTCAAAGGCTTTGGTATAGTCAATGAAGCAGAAGTAGATGTTTTTCTCGAATCTCTTGGTTTTTTGATGATCCAACGGATGTTGGCAATTTGATCTCTGGTTCCTCTGCCTTTTCGGAATCCAGCTTGAACATCTGAAAGTTCTTGATTCACATACTGTTGAAGCGTAGCTTGAAAAATTTTGAGCATTACCTAGCTAGCATGTGAAATGAGTGTAATTTTGTGGTAGTTTGAACATTTTTTGACATTGCCCTTCTTTGGGCCTGGAATGAAAACTGACCTTTTTTGGTCCTCTGGCCACTGCTGAGTTTTCCAAATTTGTTTGCATACTGAGGGCCACATTTTAACAGCATTATCTTTTAGGATTTGAAATACCTCAGGTGGAATTCCATCAAGTTCACTAGCTTTTTCATAGTGATGCTTCCTAACACCCACTTGACTTCACACTCCAGGATGTCTGTCTCTAGGTGAGTGATTACACCATTGTGGTTATCCGGGTCATTAAGATCTTTTTTGTATAGTTCCAGTATGTGTACCGGGAGAAGGCAATGGCACCCCACTCCAGTACTCTTGCCTGGAAAATCCCATGGACGGAGGAGCCTGGTGGGCTGCAGTCCATGGGGTCACTAAGAATTGGACACGACTGAGTAACTTCATTTTCACTTTTTACTTTCATGCATTGGAGAAGGAAATGGCAACCCACTCCAGTATTCTTGCCTGGAGAACCCCAGGGACGGGGGAGCCTGGTGGGCTGCTGTCTCTGGGGTCGCACAGGGTCGGACACGACTGAAGCAACTTAGCAGCAGCAGCAGCAGTATGTGTACCTGGTTATTCTCCTTACATGGTATACTCATCACCCCCTCTATGCCTTTGGTCATGGTGAGGATTTTAATACTAGATTTTATAACATAGCAGTAGCCGAAGGTGGCATTTAATAGGCATTTCCCTTAGGAGCAGTTTTTAATATTAAGTAGTGCACAAAGCTTTAAATATTTCAGGCATTCTTTGTAGATTCCTTTAAGGTACATTTGATTTTATGAGTAAAGGGAGTAATAGGAGTTTAAAGAAAAGAGAAAGGGATGGAGGGAAAGAGAAAAATGAACACAGAAAGAAGAGAGAGAAATCTATCTGTTTAGTTGCAAAGTAGTTATGTTACAAATCCAGTCAAATGAGAAGCTCTCCTTAAGAGTTATTTTGGACACAGATTTCATTCCACAGTTGGATTTTCTTTTTTTTTCCTCTGGGCCATTTAGGCATAATAACTTATATTGGGATGTTAAATATTAATAGTTTTATATATTAATGATAGGCCTTTGCTATATTAAATTATAAAATCTATTCTATTAATGGTAAAAGTCCATATCTTATGAGGTGGTGTAGATCATTGTAACAACCAATACTTCAAATTAAAAAAAAAACAAAAACCTCTTGGAGCTTAGGACTGACCTGGTTCCATTTTAAATTCAAATGTTACCTTAAATGTCTTGGTCTTTTCACTATAATCTATATAGATAAGTGTTAGTTGCTCAGTCATGTCCGATTCTTTCCAATCCCATGATTTGTACCCTGCCGGGCTCTTCTGTCCATGGAATTCTCAAGGCAAAAAAGCTGGAATGAAAGAAAAAAAAAATGCTAGAATGGGTTGCCAGGGAATCTTTCCCAGGGAATCTTCCTGACCCAGGGATTAAACTTGAGTCTCCCCTGTGTAGGTTAATCTGGTAGCTTTTATAAATTTGTTTGTGTTTCAGATTAAAACTATTGAGTGCTCCCAATTTTTATATTTTTGGGCACATTCTTTTAGTCTCTCTAAATTTCTCCTCCTGACTCCTAATATCCTTTATAATGATTCTTCTGTCTAGCTAAGAACTTAGGTATTTTTTTCTGCCTGTTTGTTTTATGACCTATGCCACGACTTCCTCAGTAGATGACCTTGGGTAACATCCTCACCTGCCTGAGCCTATATATTCTTGTCTATATAATGGGGATAACGGTAACACTGACTTCAGTGAGGTTATACATGCAGAGAAGCTGATGTGTGCTTAGATTACAGTAAGCACCCAAAAATAAGCATGCTGTCAGAAACATGTGAAGCCTGTGTGGGTGAATGTTTAACTGAACATCTTACTGTAGCCTTTGTGTCAATCCTGGATGTCAGATTGGCTGAGAAGAAGAGGTGCAATTTAGTGCTCAACAAGCCTTTTTTCATAGACTTGCTGTAAGTAAGCAGCATGATATTTTAGAATTCAAGCATTTTTGAAACTCCTTTTGAAAGTATGGTTTCTAGGCAGTAAATGGTCCTTTATTCCACTACACGCCACCAGTAAAAAGAGAAAAAAATCATGAAGAAATATTGAGTAATTCCTTGCTAAAAAATCCAATTTTTAATTTATAGAATTAGGCATGAAATAGTTTTGTTTTACATTAATTACTAAGTTTGGCTATTTTGTGAAATATTTTGATCAAGCCTCATTTATTTAATTGACTTCACGTCTCTATGTATTTATCAAATCATTCCACAAATACTTATTAAACATATACTATGTGTTTGGCACATTGCTAACTGCTTAGAATACTGTGGTAAACAAATAAGGCTCCTTGTCTCAGAGAGCTCGCCATCTCTAAATAACTTCTCAATGTATTTATATCTTGACATTAAAATTGACACTGAACATTTCTTAAAAACCAATTAGGAAAACATCTACACCAAAATTATATTTTTCCTGTACTATGTAATTTTCAAAAACACTACCGCTGTGTAACGTATACAGATATATCCAGATAATGTCAATGTGATGAATTAAAAGAAACATTGCCTTTTCTTATTTACAAATTAGGTTTTGAACTGTTTATTTAGGTGCAGTTTAGCATAAAATATCTCTAATTTTCTCATCATTCTGGTAAAACTACTTCAATATTCATCTATATTATGTTTAATGAAAGCATAGCTGGGATTTGACAGGGAGAAACATCGATTTTACATATAAATTCTGGCCATTTATGCACTTACATGGGTTAATTTGCAATCAGACTTGGTAGGAATCAGAATATATGAATAAAATTTTACATAAATGTACAACAAGTGAAAACAGGGCTTCTATTTTTCTTGAATACTGCAGTGAACAGCTGAGAAGTGGTATGTATGAACATATACCTGGTCTTTCAAAGATGCAACTTGGTGGGTTTTTGTTTGTTTGTTTGTTTGTTTGTGTTTTCCAATGATGTAACAACAGCCCCTAATATATGGAGCAGATTCACGCTTATAATAAGCTTCTAAATATTGTGGTAAAAACCAGAAACAAACTTTGCTTAATATCACATTGTTTAGAAGGTTGGTGGATTGAAGAAGGGATTTTTTTTTTACGCCACTCATAATTTTGATGTATTTTTCTCAGTTCTAACCCAAAATGTGTTGAATACAGAAAAACCATTTTCCAGGGCTGAAGCTTAGGCTTCCAAAACATACATCTCTCAAATCTGCTTAAGATGTTACTATGCAACCCAGTTTTATTTTTTCATCCATTTGCATTTTTAGATGTGTTTCTCTCCCTCTCCGGTTATTAAAGTTGGCGGCTGCATGGGGTAGATAGTGAGCCCCACTGTATGTCGGTGTCTTCGTGGAAATCACCTGGGGCCGAGAGTTCCGTCTTTCTCACCTTATCGTATCTGGAACACAGATTTGCTCTGCTCGTCATATTTTAGCATCTGTGAATCACCGTCATGTTGTCATATTCGCAGTTACAAAGTAGCCGATGGGAAAGGAGCCAACTACTTGAGGCACTTTCAATAGGGGGGAAAAAGTCTGATTTCAGCATTATTCATTGGAAATGCTACTTGTGAAAGCATTTACTTCAGTTTCTGAGATGCTGGCAATGACTTTAATAGGCAATGCATAATCTTGCTTTTTAGAAATGCTCCTATGTGCTAGAGAGTGGAGCAACCAGTAATTATCGACAGCTACAGGTAAAATGGCACGTTTAGGAACCCAGAGTGAATACTTATCCGTGACTTATTTACAGTTTATCAATAGTTCCTGCAACTTAAATGAACAATGAACAAGTCATGTCAATAGAGGTTATTTATGAGAATTAATTCTCTCAATCATGTACTACTAGTCCCTTACCATTTTACCTTTCTTCATAAATTACAATGGGCAAAATTAAAACTGAATTTTAAAATTAAGTGAATTCAGGGTAAATCCTGAAAAATAGTAGCAAATAAATTTGTTAAAGAAAAGATCTAATGTTTTTAAGTGAAGCTAAAATCCATCATAAGTATAGGCAAAAATGCTA
Source organism: Capra hircus (assembly GCF_001704415.2). NCBI lineage: Eukaryota > Metazoa > Chordata > Mammalia > Artiodactyla > Bovidae > Capra > Capra hircus. Next base: position 34,062,309 of record NC_030834.1, on the reverse strand, counting down.
AAAATATTTTAAACATTATGTTTTGTTTTAGCTCTATATATTTAGTAACGGTTTCTCAGTAAATTAAGTTCCCATCTCTGTGTACCTATCTATCTGTATATTATTTAAGTTAAGAGGATTCCTTTTGGTAACCTTCAGGGAGATACACGGTGTAAACACACACACACACACACACACACACACACACACACACACACAGAATGACTTTACAACTTCTAACTACACTAAGGTTCTTCCAACTCAACTTAAACTTTGAATTTATGAATCTTCTCAAATGGTCCCCTAGTAATTTTATATATATTTTGCTGTTGTTTGAATGACTGTGGTGACAAGATGGCAGTGCTAAGGCAAATATCCCAGGAAAGCTATTCATTTACAATGGAGTGTATAGATATTTCCTTAAGCAAGCAATTATAAAACTTTTATTCTGTGAATACTATCTGTGGTGGTATACTTTGAAAAATAAATCTCAGAGGACTGTAGTTCAATAATTTTGGAAATTCTACACATTCAAGTTTTACTTAGAGCTTCAGAATGAACATTAGCATTTAAAAGTGTCTGCAGAATCCTTCAATAAAACAGTTTACAAAAACACTTTGAAATATATTTGGCCACCGATTATTTTTTCTCCCTTAAAACACAGTTGTACCCCAGGGAACATATTTTGTTTGGAAAATCTCTCTTAACAGAGAGACTCATGGCTGCCTACAACGATCGAAGTGTCCTTCAAAGCAGAATGGTGAGCTACATACGTATTCTAGAAGAATCAGCTTGTTGAGTCTTTTGGCAATTCTGTTCTAAACCCACATCTTAATCATTCAGACCACCACATTATTCAGAACACCACTCCTAACACAGGAATGCTAGTCTTTCCTAGGGATTGTATCCCCAAATCTTCACAGCGGAGTCATCTAAGTTTTCAGTCTTTCTGTGGAAGGTATCAGGAGAAGGGAATGGTAACCCACTCCAGGGTTCTTGCCTGGAGAATCCCAGGACAGAGGAGCCTGGTGTGCTGCTGTCTGTGGGGTTGCAGAGTCAGACACGACTGCAGCGACTTAGCAGCAGCAGCAGCGGATGGTACGAGGCCCAGCCCCACATTGATGATGTGTGGGAACATGTGGAAGTTGGGTGGCCTCAGCCTGCAGCGGCTTGAAGCAAGGTTTCCATTCCTGGCCAGAGGTTAAGTGGGATCATGGCAATGAGAACACCAAACCCTAGCCACTAGACCAGTGGTCAGTGACAAGGGCCTGGCCCTTTGGCTTTGCAAAGAAGATTTCCCACAAAGACGGAAAGTCGTGAAACAAGCAAAGTGTTTATTAGGAGGAAAAGAGTACTATGCCTGTGGACAGACACTCCCGCAGACTCAGAGTTGCAGTCTTGTGAATTTTTATGGGCCATTTCTTTCAGGTTTCCTTTGGTCAGGCATCTTGATTTGCCTCGTTCTGAGTCCATATTTGGTTTATCTCTGTATCCTCTCACGTGTGCACATACATCTCTTAGCTGAGATTAGTTTTGCCAAAGAGGACTTTGGGTAGTTGGCATCACTTACTATAGGATGACACTCCCTCCATTTTTGACCTCCAAGGAGGCTTTCTGTGAATGTGTAGTCAGGAAGGTATCCTGGATTTGAGAATGAAAAGTACGTGGTCTTTCCTCTCTTATCTGGGCAGGGCCCAGCCTCGTCTGTCAATTGTCCTGCTATTCTTTTCTAGGAGTATCATTCCACAAGGAATGAATCGCCAATTGTTTTGTCCTTTGGGGGGTGGGGCCATCTGCTTCCTGCCTCAGTGTGAGCCATTTTGCAGAAATACATGTGTGTAAAATGAGACGATCTTCTGAAATATGACAAATGATTAATGCCTTTAATATGAAAATAACTTCTACAAGTGATATGAAATAGATCAAGAAAAATAAGTGAAGTGTGTGAACAGGCAAATTCCAGGGATGAAAATAAAAGTAAGCTTTAACTCTCTATGAAAAGAAGTTTGCCTTCAATAGTGGACGTGAAATCCAAATTAGAGCAAAATGAGATCGCATTTTCTTTCACCCATCAGATTGCCATATGGATTCACCTCTAGAGCTGATGAAAGTGTAGGGAAATTGACACTATTAATTTACCAGTGGATTATGAATTATAACTTTATTTAAAGTATAGTCTGTCAGTAGCTATTAAGATTATAAGTGTATCTCTTGATCCAGTATATTTAACTCTGGAGGAAAAAAAAAAATAGACATTATAAATTTCTTCCTGGCTGAGCTCTTCAACCTCCCCTCCCTCTTACTTCCCAGCCTTCTGCATCCACCTATACAGATCCACCTCCTTATCCTGTCCACTGTTAGCTCAAATACCACTGCTGAGTCAGTCAAGGTGGAGCTGAGCATCCAGGTAGCACTGCTTATGGTGAACTTGCAGCCACTGCTGTTGGCCAAGTTCCAGGTACCACTAACCCACCCAGTCACCGTCTCTAGAAGCTACTTCTCCCACTATCCTTGTGCTGTTTTTTCAGTTGAGATGACTTCCTTTCGCGGTGGATGCAGTCAGGCTTGTTAAATCTCAAAATTTCAGCTTTTTGGAAATGTCGCTCATTCAGTTCATACACACATCGCTACCCCTCCCCCAGTGCACACAGGATTGATACAGTGAATGTGAAAGGGTTTCTGAAAGACGCTGGTCCAGGGTAGTTGGTGGTTTTAGTCGCTAAGTGGTTTCTGACTCTTGCAACCCTGTGGACTGTAGCCTGCCAGGCTCCTCTGTCCTTGGGCTTCTTCAGGCAAGAATACTGGAGTCGGTTGCTCTTTCCTTCTCCAGAGAATCTTCCTGACCCAGGAATCAAACCCAGATCTCCTGCCCTGAAGGAAGATGATTTACTGACCAAGCTATAAGGGATGCCCCGCCCAGGGTAGCAATCCCTGACTGCTGTGTCCTTAAAGACTAGTTGACTGTCCTAGACTCCTTTCAACCTCAGGGTAACTTTCCTGCCAGGAACACTTGGCCTTCTCGATCGGGCCTTGGTCATTAGCGATTTAGGTGACCAAGGATGACCATTGGATGTGTTTGTATAATTCAGATGTGTTCTAATTCAGACGACAGTTAGGAACTCAGGGTCCTCTGGAGCTACCTCCATCTTTTATGCAGATACCTGGGAGGAGCATCGGCACCTAGCCTTAAACACAGCAAAGAACATTGAGGAAGAGCTGACGACCATCTCTCATCAGACCCTTACCCAAGCAGAATATCCTGCTAAAATAACTGAAGATGATGAAAATTCTCACACCGAGGCTGCCTCATGGCGTTTAGATGCCAGTTCTCTTAAGATAATGATCTGGAAGCATTATTTTCCTGCCCTTGTTTACCTAATCAAGCTCATTCTTATGAACCACACATGTTCACTCTCTCCTGCTGGCAAGAATAGCCTCTCCAGGAGTCCAACCCACCACACTCATCAGGTTTAATTTCTGCCTAATTGACTGCCTTGCCAGATCCTCCTCCTCTGTTCAGATTCTGATTTCAGAGTCCCCTGGGGTGAGCCTTCTTCTCCCTCCCCACCTCTTCTCATGAGATCATCCATATTCCCAGTGTCAAACTCAGGCTTTATATTTATACCTAAATGTGTATCTCTAGCCCAGTGATCGTCAACCCAGAGAAATTTTGCTTTCCCATCATTTGGCAGTGTCTGGAATCATTTTCATCACAACCATGTGAGGGATATACTGTCATCCAGTAGAGAGGGGCAAGAGACAAATGTGCACTTTGTAGGGTAGTTCACAGCTTAGGACAGAAGCATCTAGATTTAGAGAGAATACTGTGGAGGTTGAAACTCCCTGTTGCTGAGACAAGCTCTGTTCTAGAATCATGTATGCAACATTACCATTACATGTCAGTGTGGTCCACACACTTGATACTGATAAAACAGAAATATTTTCTTCCCCAATTCTGTGTTATTTTTCCTGTTTCAATCCCATCTTGGTAAATGGCAGCATATCCTATTTTGCCTTCCTGAGACCTGGGAGGTAATGGTGCTTTCTCTCTGTCTCATATTCAGTCTCTCTCACATCAGCAAATCCTGGGAGCTCTATATCCCAGCATCCTTCTGGCACCATCCCTGTGTCTCTATCTCACTTGTAACTGCTGTATCCAACTCCCATCATCTCTTTCTTGGTCATTGCGATAACCTCTTAACTGCTTTCCTGGCTTCCACCCTTGACCCTTGCTAGCAATTGACACAACAACATAAGTTTAAAAATATAAATCGGACCAGTGCCACCCCTCCTTCCAAACCTCAGTGTTGTCCCTTTTGCACTTAACAAACCGCCCTGAAGTCAAAACCTGGTCCTATGCCCATCTTCCTGACCATGCTCAGAAGCCTTCCTACTCAAAGGATTTCTGCTCACAGATTGCAGCAGTTTTATCCCCATCCATGCCTTCCCTGTTGGGCTTCCTTCTTCCTGGAAGTCCGACTGCTGGGTTCCTCCCAGACTGATAGCTGCTTGTCATTCACTCCCATCTTCGATCAAGTGTCACGTCTTCTGAACATGCTTTCAGTGTTATGCAAAATGCGGTGGCCTCTCCCATCCACTGGCAGTGTGTCACCTGTTTTCTTACAGTATTTAAGCTGTTTGTTCATTTTTAATATCACTTTTAAATTTAGATATAATTGAAAAGTAACATAGTTCTAGAACAGAATGATTTGATATTTGTATGTATCGCAAGATGATTACCACAATAAATCTGGTTGACATCCATCCCCATACATCCATCCCCATACACTGTTACCATGTTTTCTCAGTAACGAAAAATTTTAAGATTGCTCTCTTAGCCAAATTTCAAATACACAATTCACTATCATTAACTATCGTCACCATGCTATTCCCTCCTCATGGCTGATTTAATTTATAGTTGGAAATTTGTGTCCGTTAACTCCCTTCACCTATCCCCCCACCCCCACCCCCACCAGTAATTAGCAGTGTTCTCTGTATCCATGAGCTTGGTTATTTATTGTAGTGGTGATGGTGGTGGATTTTTGGATTTCAATTACAATTTGTCTTGCTCTGTCTGATTTATTTCACTTAGCATAAGACCCTATCCATGTTGTTGCAAATGGTAGATTTTCTTTCTCACTCCTGAATTGTATTCCACTGTATATACATACCGCATTTTTCGATCTGTTCATCCATCAGCAGACCCATAGGTCACTTCCATATCTTGACTGTTAAAAATAGTGTTGCAGTGAACATTGGTATATAAATATCTCTTTGCCATAGTCTTTGTTTTCTTCACATATATTCCCAGAAGTGGAACTGCTGGATCATATGCTTATTCTGCTTTTTAATTTTTGGAGGAATCTCCGTATGGTTTTCCACAGTGGCTGCATCAATTTACATTCCCACCGACAGGGCACAAGGGTTTCCTTTGCTCTACATTCTCACCAACACTTGTTATTTTTTTTGTCTTTTTATTATTAGCTATTTTGACAGGTGTGAAGTGCCATTTCATTTTGGTTTTGATTTGCATTTCTCTGGTCATTTGTACTGCCGAACACCCTTTCATGTAACTGGCCTCCTGTTTGTCTTCTTTGGAAAAAAAATGTTTATTCAGATCTTATTTTTTAATCAGATATACTTTTTGCTGTTGTGGTGTGTGAGTTCTTTTTGTATGTTAGATATTAACATGTTAAGAGATACTACTTGCAAATATTTTCTCTCGTTCAGTGGCTTGACTCTTGATTTTGATTATGGTTTCCTTTGTTGTGCTCTGCTTTTTATTTTGATTCAATCCCACTTGTATATTTTTGCTTTTGTTGCCTTTTGTCATCAAATCCAAAGAATCGTTTCCAAGACCTGTGTCAAAGACAGTTCACGATTTCTTCTCAGAGTTTTATGGCTTTAGATTTTGTATTCAAGTCTTGGATCCATTTTGAAGTAATTTTTATGTGTGGTTAGGGGTCTGTACGGAGAAGGTGATGGCAACCCACTCCAGTGGTCTTGCCTGGAAACTCCCATGGATGGAGGAGCCTGGTAGGCTGCAGTCCATGAGGTCGCGAAGAGTCAGACACAACTGAGCGACCCCTGATACTGCTGCTGCTGCTAAGTCACTTCAGTCGTGTCCGACTCTGTGCGACTCCAGAGATGGCAGCCCACCAGGCTCCCCCGTGCCTGGGATTCTCCAGGCAAGAACACTGGAGTGGGTTGCCATTTCCTTCTCCAACGCATGAAAGTGAAAAGTGGAAGTGAAGTCGCTCAGTCGTGTCCAACTTAGCGACCCCATGGACTGCAGCCTACCAGGCTCCTCCATCCATGGGATTTTCCAGGCAAGAGTACTGGAGTGGGGTGCCACTGCCTTCTCCAGTGTATTCTTGGGTCCTTTGTTATTGACAGTGTTCGTGTATGTCTAGTTCTGGGTTCTGTTTCATTTCATTGATCTATGTCTGTGTGTATGCCAATGCTATACTGTTTAGATTACTGTAACTTTTTAATATAGTTTGAAATCAGGAAATGTGCTGCCTCCAGCTTTACTCTTTCTTATGATTGATTTTGCTGTTCTGAGCCTTCTATGTTTTGTTCATTCCGTTCTCCTCGGTGCACTCACATAAAGACCCCTGTCTCCTGTATTGGTTACATTAATTATTGTTTTCATCAATACAAATGATCAGCAATAAAGCATTCACTGTTAGCCTGACAGTAAAAGCTTTGTAGAGAGGCTAGAGATCATAGTTCTAAAATTGAGTAAAATATTTCCAAACAGTAGTGTGGACCCACGCAAGATGATATAGCTTGGACATCTTTCCCAAACTTTGCTTGCCTGCCAGAATTAACAATTTCCCTCAGTTCTCTCTTCTGTTGTCATTTTCTCATGGAAATAATCCTCTGTTACCTAACATTGTATTTATTCCTATTTCATTTTCAACTAGATTATGGATTTGCTTAAAGGCAAAGATTCTTTGTATATTTGTATCACTTGCAGCATAGTGTTCCACCTTAAAAACAAAAAAAAAGAACTCTGAGACTCCTCTGTATAGCCAACATATTTCAGATGTTGTACAAAAAATTTGTGATATGTATTTGGCACTCATATTATTATTACTACTTAATTTTCTGCTGAGTTCAGGGTAATTGAGGCATTATAGTATTTCATATTCAGCAAAGCCTAACTTATATAATAAATATCACTTGGTAACTAATCTACCAAATAGTAGAGCAATAGAGTCACTGAAACTGTTATAAAAGCTAACATATTGAGGGTGAATTATGTGCCCAGCCATGTTCTAAATACTTTTAATATGTTAACTCATTTAGTCTTCATAATAGCCCTATGAGATAGTGATTATTTTCCTCTTTTGACATTTGATGAAACAGTGGCAGAGAGAAGTAATTTGCTGAAGGTCACACCATAATGAAGAACTACTAAGTGCCCTTTCAACCTAGGCAGTATGACTCCCGAGTCAATATCCTTAACCTCTAACCAGTCACTTTTGATCAAAAATATAACTGACTTTGTATAGGACTGTATACCTTTAAAGTAAAAGAGTTCTTTCCATCTAGATGTGACTTCTTAAAATTCTAGAATGGATTTATTACTGTATACACTACACAATTACAGATGTCTCAGCCTTCCACTAATTTTGGTGATAAATAATATTTCTGCTTTCTGATACGATAAAAAATTCTTTTTTTATCCTCTATGAAAATGCAACACTTTAGTTGAATACAGTAACATATCTCTGCATAGTTGGGTGGGGGAGGGTGGAATGCAGGAAAATAAATCACTCTACCAATGCATCTTGGCAGCATAATCATCTATTTCTAGCAAAGAGCAAAATAGACATTATATGACACACTCTTATTTGAGATAATCTTTTATGTTTTGTGGTTAACAATGCAAATAAATCAATGTGAACAAAGTTTAAGAATAAAAAGATAACCCCAAAACCCTTTAATCGTCCTTTCTATCAAAAAGAGTACAGTTGTTATTTACAGCCACAATGAACCATGCTAATTTTCGCAAGAGGCTAGAGAGGCAGCATATTCACTAACAATAGATTTGCATAACAACGATGAAATGCACAAATAAAAATCTCCATTAAAAGCTTGTTAGAGGCCAGCCTGAAAAAGAGAAATTAAAAAAGATTCTGAGGACATTTCTCACTAGGTAGCCAACTCAACTCTAAGAGCCATCTGGTCTCTTTTCATGCTCCATATCCACTGTCCTCACCGACGTAGACATGGACATGGTTTTTGGTCCTCTAATTAGGTGGAATCAATGTGGAATGGTAGGGCCGAGCTGCAAGACCATTTGCATCATTTTTTTGACAAGGTAATTGCCCGTCAGTAATTAGGCTTCAAAAGGATCTCACACCAAGGGAACGAAAACGTTCACCAGAGAGATGACTGCTTTCGTTTACTAAATCTTAACTTCACAGTATATTAGATAAATCACAGGTTGAGACACCATCACTGCCTCGTAGATGAAAAAAATGTGGTATTTAGGTGTGCATTTAAAAGTCAGGAGCCAATTCTACAACAGAAACAGAATTTGGAGGAAATAAAATCTTTTCTTTACCACCTAGTAGCTCTATGCCTTTGAGATAGCATATATGTCTTAGTTTAATTTTGCTCAATTATAAAATTAGAGTGATGTACACCAAAGTGTTGAGCCAAGTCTCCCAAGTTTTTCCTGAACCTCAACAATCTGAAACCTTTAGTCTGTTAACCCATCATCTTCTCTTACCTCTCATTCTTCTTATTTCTTACATGATACACTCAACTGAAAATTGCAGCTATTGTCACTCATGCCAAACCTGGAAAGATATTCTATAAACTTCTGTTCACAGATGGTCAAAACTCTATCAGTTATACCTCTTAAACATTTTGGGAATGTGTTGTTTGCTGCTGCTGCTAAATCGCTTCAGTCATGCCCGACTCTGTGTGACCCCATAGATGGCAGCCCACCAGGCTCCTCTGTCCCTGGGATTCTCCAGGCAAGAGTACTGGAGTGGGTTGCCGTTTCCTTCTCCATATGTTGCTTAATTCTCCTTTGTTCACTTCCCATCGCCTCTGTCTCTGTGACGTTCTTCACCTTCTCAGTTATGGATTACATAAAAAGTCTCTCAATAGGCCTGTTTCCCTAACTGTAACCAGCCACCATACTGCTAACCTGATTATCAAAGTAAAAAAATATGATATCAGTCTTCCTTTTTAGAATCCCCTGTATCCTTCAGTTAAACAAGTAGAAAAATCTTATTGGAGCATAAAGACTTGGGCCCTTCATCAGTACTTCCTTTCCCCACTAATTTAGCCAAAGTGATGTACCGAATAAAATTCTCCCCCTTGTCTTTGACTTTGAGCTACTCTTTTGCCACTGTGTGATTAAATCCACTGTCTTTAAGAGTCACAGTTGGACGTCAACCTTCAAAGAAAGGAAAATTTATTACCTCACTCACCCCAATAGTGTAACACACACACACACACACACACACACACGTCTGAAAGAAGAGGCCCATTTCAAGGACCTCAGTGTTCATATAGTCAGCTCTGTAATTACCCATCTCTGTGGAGAGTTTATTTGAAAACTGATGGTCTGAGGGGGACATCTACTGCTCCCAGTTGTGCTCAAAGAGGATTTTGCTTTGGCCTGATTACAAAGAGGGTGGCAAGCTCTGCAGTTCAGTTCAGTCAGTTCAGTCACTCAGTCGTGTCCGACTCTTTGCGACCCCATGAATCGCAGCACGCCAGGCCTCCCTGTCCATCACCAACTCCCGGAGTTCACTCAGACTCATGTCCATTGAGTCACTGATGCCATCCAGCCATCTCATCCTCTGTTGTCCCCTTCTCCTCCTGCCCCCAATCCCTGCCAGCATCAGAGTCTTTTCCAATGAGTCAAGACTTCACATGAGGTGGCCAAAGTACTGGACTTTCAGCTTTAGCATCATTCCTTCCAAAGAAATCCCAGGGCTGATCTCCTTCAGAATGGCCTGGTTGGATCTCCTTGCAGTCCAAGGGACTCTCAAGAGTCTTCTCCAACACCCCAGTTCAAAAGCATCAATTCTTCGGCGCTCAGCTCTTAGGAGTGTTGAATGGCTTCCTCTCCCCTGTCCTCACATCCAAACCATCATCAGTACATTCAGGTGGAGGAGTAAACATCAGCTGCTGCAGCCCGTGGCTGGAAATTAGCCGATAAATGTGAATGTGTTGATGGTGGAGAGAGAAGCTGATAAGAGGCTTGCCCAGAAATGAGCCCAGGTTGCCTGTAAGTGGCAGTGATTTGGGCTGTGGTCCAGCTGCTGAAAATCTTATAAGTTTATTCCACATTGTTCTGATTTTACTTAAAAATATTTAGGGGGGTTCTTTTTATGATAGCTGCATGGTACAGGAAAGGAACAGTGAGGACATTTTCCACCTTATGTAACACAGAATGTGGGCAACCATCAGGCCTTAAGGCTCATCAGCGCCTTCAATGTTTTCACTTAAAATTGGGCTTCCCTTCTGAGCCTTCACATAAAGCTGATGCTTCCTCCACAGAATGTGTGCCATGTGGGTTGGCTTGCTCAGACCTGCCCTCAATTACATGCATCGGCACCTAGCTTTCATTGGTCTGAGAAGTTCCCCCACTTAGATGGTAGATTGAGGTTCACTCTACCTATAGGGAACCAAGCAGAGCTCAAACTTTCTCTCTGCAGTGCATGAAAAGAGAAAACTGAGCAAAACACAATTGCAGTTTTGCAAAAGAGATCCAGTTTAGGATTCTTGGGAAGAATCTTAGAGAAAAAAAACAAAAAAAGTTTGAAATTTGTAAGTGAAGTGAAGGGTCATAAAGGTGAAAGGACTTTCTCAGCTTTCACACTAGCCAAGATCCTGGCTTGAGACCAGGAAGAGGGTCACTGATGGGAGCAGGGAAACTGGCCAGTATCTGTAATGTCATGAGAAGGTGTTGTGAGAAATTAGAGTAGAAAAGTCAGAAATTTTCCGAGCAACAAGCCTTAGAAGCCAGGTCAAGGGTTTTCAGATTCATTCTGAGTGATAATCAAAATATTTAAGTAGTGCTGAAACTTGATTATATCTGTTCCTTCTTAAAAACAAAAACAAAGAAACAAACAGTTCTCTGCCATGTGCATGGATAATGGATCAGGAGTGAGGTTAGGTGTGTGGACAGCAGAGGAGTTATGGAGGCCCCATAACAAGGCTAGTGACAGTCATCATAAGAGATTGTGGAAATTAATCTATTGTGGAAAAACTATTTATCTTCAAGGACTTGAAGTTGTTGTTGTTGTTGTTGTTTTTGTCCTGAATGCGTCCATTTATATCAAAGCAAAGAGACACCTAGAAGTCATCCCTATGGGCAGGTGGATATTTACATTGTATGATTTAATCCGTTTTGGCCTGAATGACTGAGAAGAGCATCTTCAGAAAGGGAACATGACCTGACATTTGCAGGGGGCAGTCAAGGGCAATACGAGACAGTGGGGCACCAGGGGTGGCAGAGGGTCTTCCGGGAGCACAGCCCAGCCCCACATCCAGCAGCAACATCAGGTCACCTCTCCTTCCATCCCTGAGCGCCTCTTGCCCTGTCTCTAAATCTTATTAGAAAGAGTTCATCTAGGACTAGAGTGAGAAGCGATTTTCCTGTCCTGACAATTTAACACTCAAGTGAACTCAGATGAATTTACACCAGGAGCCACCTCTGTTTGCAAATTAGTTTCAAGACATTATCAGTTTTGCAAGTTTTTGGCTTTTAACTTGTTTTGAGGATACAGTTAAACTCGGTTAAAATCATATTTTTTCAATACCTACAGGCACCTCTCAATATCAAGATTTGTGATACATTTAAACAGTAGGAAAAAAATGCATCTGTGTAGTCTTACACATGCAAATAGAGTTCATAAGAAAATTACTCTTGATTTTTTTTTTCTTTTTTGCTTCTAAGAAAATGAATTCAGGTCCTGTGGGAAAGAAAGTACCGTCAAAGGAGTTTCTTCTATGGCTATTATTTCTCCTACTATAGCCTAGCCTCTGATTAGGATTAAATGTTATATCGATTCAAGTCAGTATTGTTTCAAGTACAATCTTGGCTGCATATTATGTGGGACCATGACTGTGTTTCATCTCAGTGACAGTTGTCAGGCATTGTAAATAAAAATCTCTCTGACTTTAACGTGTTCCAGTGAAAAGTATATGAGAAATTCAAATAACTAATGCAATCTTTGAGAAGAGTACATCTTATATTAATAACTTTTCTCTGGTATTTTATTTTTATTTAGTAGAAATGAAAGTTGCTCTAACACCTAATCCTTAAAACTTCCAGCATAGACATCAACTCCCATGTGTCGTATTACAGTCACTGAGCAGAAGGGACTGAAATCTACAGCCGTGACCTGGATAATGTGCCCCGTAATTTCTGTTTTTGCTCTCAAACATGAAACTCATTAGCTTTTGTGCTTTCAGTGCACATGTATTGAACAGAAAGGCATTTAATTATTATAAGCAAAGAGGTGATTTTAATTTTTAGTGAAAAAAGAAGCTAAATGAAATCAGGAAAAGTTTTTAAAGTTGGCCTATAATTGTGCTGCAGATAACAATGAATCATCCTTTATATTATGTACTAGAGACCAACAAATGATATATTTTATTTTAACAGGCAATTTGCTGCCAGAACTGTGCTTTTCCTCTAAAAGGTAAGTGCATTTTAAGAATTATTATATAAAATTATCATGGTTTCTGATTTATAGCTTTGAAGAGCCTATTAATTTTAAAGTCTCATGGTTGACAGCTGTGTTGTTCAAAGGCAAGGATATATAGTATTAATTATCTTAAGCTCCAGATATTTGTTCATGGTGGAGACATTGCATATAAAGGACAGACTGGCACTTTTTTTTCTCTTTTAGTAGGAATAATTAATTAACCTGGTGACTTTAAAAGAAATACCTGTTGAAGTAAAATACAAAGAATACAGTTTTAGTTTTGTTAATTTGCTTCACTTCTGGATGGCTTTTGACAATTTTCATGGAAATTACCAGCCAATTGGAGCTTGCCTGCAGTTTTTGCTGCTGATCTTTCTTGATTGGTTGCTTGGTTGACTTAGTCATTTTGAGGGTGAAAAACAGTTGTATCTTCTTGGTAGTATTTGACAATTACACTTTTGAATATATAGACTTTTAACGTTTTGGTGTAATATATTGGGTTTATTCTAAAGGAAATAAGCCCTGGGTGTTCTTTGGAAGGAATGATGTTGCAGCTGAAACTCCAGTACTTTGGCCACCTCATGCAAAGAGCTGACTCGTGGGAAAAGACTCTGATGCTGGGAGGGATTGGGGGCAGGAGGAAAACGGGACGACAGAGGATGAGATGGCTGGATGGCATCAGTGACTCAATGGACATGAGTCTGAGTGAACTCCGGGAGATGGTGATGGACAGGGAGGCCTGGCGTGCTGAGATTCATGGGGTCACAAAGAGTCGGACACGACTGAGCGACTGAAATGAACTGAACTGATTAGGTTTAAGTATGGATTAAATTTTGTTGCTGCTTCAATCTAGTAAGTAAATTTTCAAGAATCCTCTGAGGTTGAAAAGTAATCTAAATGCTTGAGTATAGCGTATTCTATGTTTACCATGTAACAGGAAGCAACCAGATCATGGTCTTGTGTTTCTGCTTGCCCGTCTTGAAGCATTCGGTCAGACAGTGAAATCATGACAGGATTATTAACTACCCCAGCTGTAATTACTCTAGCAATATGCCCAGTCTAGCAGGCATAGAGTCTGCTTCTTGATAAAGGTGTGGTCTCTGTCTTCAAATGATGCCCTTCAACACCTTGCATAGCAAACATCGATCTCTATTACCGATCTTGATTCCATGCCTCATTGTTTCTGTATGTTGGTTGCCGCCCATCACATTTTTACCGTTACATTTGTGGATGCTGGAAGGAGAGGTTCACTCTCTTTGCGCCATTGGGCCCTGATATGGGTTGTAGTAACCAAGTAGCTGTATGTGTCACTAACTTGTTAAGATGAGTAAATTCATAAATTATCACTCTTTTACCACCTAATAGTTGTTTCTTCGTATGCTTTGTATTTGTTTGGTCTGATGATCTTGGTCTATTAGCCCAATTTATTGTATTAGGACCCTCATGCCAGGTTGTTTAGTAAGCAAAGAAAAGCATTTTGGGGAAAAATAAAAAACACTGCTGCTTTTCAAAGTCCTGCAACTGTTATGATTGCAGCCCATGAATAAGTGACCAAGAGACATTTTTCTAAAGCGTAGTTCAAATTCTCCCTTCACAGCGAGTGTTAGCTAATAATAGTTTCAACAAAGTCTTGCTAATGTTTAATCTGAACTATATAAATGTGTGATATGTAAGTTTCACTCAGTGTTCAGATCACATTGCACAAAAACAACCGAAAGAAGTTAAAGTTTCAAGCATGTTCCAACACCTCACCTCCTCACATGCTGTGATGGAAAGAACACGGACTTCGAAGTCGATTAAAATTCATTTGTACACCTAATCCCAGCTCTTACCCCCTGTGCAACCTGAGGTAAACTCCTTAACCTCTCAGAAATAGTTTTACTGTTCTTCAAACTGGATATTATCATACCTACAATGCAAGCCTGTCGTCAAGACGCCAGAAGGTGACTTGTCAGTTCCTTACTTTCTAAGAATTAATTTATTATGGACAAACTCCTTATTGCTCTATTTGATAAAGCAATAGTTTTACAGTGTGCTTTTTTCTTCTTGTGTCTTTTTGCCTTGGCTCTGCTGACTTGGTAAGATATTGAGATTTATAAACATGAGGGCATCGTGTCTTGCTCACTGTTTGTAGAGATGTTGTTATATTCTGTTGGTGGTGTCTGTGTGTAGAATCAGGGGATTGTTCCCAGGCATTTGCGGACACAGACAACACTTATTTAATACTAGCTCTTTATATATCTTAAATATTTGTCTTTTCTTTGATGTTCCTACTTAGGGTCCCACATCTGCAGATTCAACCAACTGCAGATCAGAAGTGTTTGGAAAGGAAATTCCAGAAAGCAAGCTTGAATTTAGCTTAGCTCCAGATATCAAGCTTGAATTTAGCTTAGCTCTAGAAAGAGAAGCTTGAATTTTCTGTGCACCGGCAACTGTTGATATAGCACGTCCATTAGGTATTAAAAGCAATTTACAAATAATGTAGAGCATATAAGAGGGTGTGCAGTAGGTTATTTGACCTGAGACTTGAGAATTTGTGTGTTCTGGTATCCCAGGAGGCTGTTGATCCAGTTCCCCACTTGGATACCAAGAAACATGTATGCTGAAGCTTGGAACCAGCACCCTTTTCTTGCTTCTTTTATTCCATTATCTAGAAAAAAAATCTCCTTTGTTGCAATGCTTTCTATTAAAACACTGCTGGGTAATTGGATAGTTAAATAGTTGAAAATGGTTCAATAGCGTTCTTAGGTAATATTTACATTTTAATGAGCATTGTAATGGTCTAACCTAAATGCAAGGGAGTATGATGACCTCTGTGGCAGTGGGAATCACTTGAGGCCATTAAGTCTTTGCCAGGCAGCCCTATAAACTATAAAAAGTAGGGTTGCTTCCTCTCCGTCCTTACGGTAAAGCTTCTATGTGTGTGCACAATCTCTCATTCACATTCTTTCTTCCCCCTCTCTCACTGCCTGTAAAAAACTTTAAACTGACAGAGGTTGATATCTAAGCCTCTTCTGAAAATTGTAAACACATTTTCCTCTGTATCCATTTTAAATATCCTCTGTTCTGTTCGCCAATCCCTTAGGTTTTATTAGTTTCTTCCAAACTTTAAGACTAATTTCCGTTTTTAATTGTGTTTACTTGTCACAGACTTTCATATACCTTAGCCAAACAGTTCCATTAAGGTTGGAAGGTGTTATCTAGTGTTGCTCATCAGGAAATGAGATGAGGTTGCTTGGCTCATCAGAAGAGCAAAGATGGGTTAATGCTAGGGCTTTTGACATCCAATCCACTCCAGGTAGGCAGACATTATTCTATCATGTAAAAGCAATTTATGCGCTATTTTTCTTCTACAGATTTATTCATATGTATGGAAATAGGAGGGAAAAAGAAAACCAGACAAATGTACTGCATGTGGTAATGTGACTGAACCCTTCAATAAGTCAGACTTTCACCAGGCTGCTTGCCAGGATAAACTCAGTGTTGACAGGGTGCTTGATTTTTGGGGAAAAAATAAATAAATAAATTATATATATATATATATATATATATATATATATATATATATATAGCAGAAAGCCTAAAATGAAAATACTTTACAAATGATAAATAAGAAATTCATTTTAAAAATAGAGTTCTCTGCTTAAATAATGGAATATGTGTATGACATTGCTAAGCTTTTTGACAAAATAGGCCCTGCTTGCTACATTTTGTTGGACACAGTTAACGGATTCTGGCAAGGAAAAAAAAAAAGTGGATTCCCCAGAGAAAATTTTAATGTCATTCCAACTGCATTAGCAATAAAGACTTAAATTATTGATATTTGTTTTCATCTCAAAATTTTATGTGGATTTATTTTCTGTTATTGCTGAAAAGTGACTGCTGGGTTCCAGTGCTTGCAGAAAATACCTTTTTTTTTTTCATCTCAGTTCTTTCGTCTGCTTGAGTGTAGTGGTTCGCTCTACTTGAGCCAAAGCTTACCAACTATATCTGTCATAACATGAATTTTCCCCAGTTGGCCAAATGGATGCTTTATCCGCTTCTTGATTAATTTAAAAAAAACTATGTTAATTTTGATAAGTTCAGATAGGTTAAATGATCATGAGAGGATTCTTCTTGAAGTGATTATCCATCCATGCATTTAGGTTATCTCAAATAGGTTGGTAGGACTGTCTGTATATTATGAGGGATTGCAACTATATGAGAAACACTCAAAACTAAAGTTAACCTTTCTGAAAGAAGTTCAATTTTATCATTCATTTTTTTCCTAGAAGACTGAAAAATCTTTTTCTTTACAGTTAGAATGCCCTCTCTTAACACTAACATTGTGTTGGTATACTATTGTTTGTCTCACCCTGTTTGGTGGTCTCTCTTTTATGTTTGATCGCTACTCCCAGTCATTTTCAATAACCATTAAGATGTCTGAAAAACACTGTAGCAAGTTATGAAAGTGAAAGTGAAAGTCACTCAGCTGTGTCCGACTCTTTGAGACCCGAAGGGGTATACAGTGCATGGATTCTCCAGGCCAGAATACTGGAGTGGGTAGCCTTTCCCTTCTCCAGGGGATCTTCCCAACCCAGGGATCGAACCCAGGTCTCACGCATTGTAGGCAGATTCTTTACCAGCTGAGCCACAAGGGAAGCCCAAGAGTACTGGAGCGGGTAGCCTGTCCCTTCTGCAGCGGATCTCCCCAACCCAAGAATAGAACTGGCGTCTCCTACCTGCATGTGGATTCTTTACCAGCTGAGCTACCAGGGAAGCCCTTGGCACTTCTTTAATATCGGAATCTACCTCTCTGTTTTTTATACCTTTCAACTTGTAACATATTTTCACTGGCCATTTGATTATTGGCATATATATGAAACCTAACTTTGAATCACTATTTTATGTAAATATTTAAAGTATAAAAGAACCCAAAATTTGTTTGTTTGATTGTTCTTTAATGGGTTTCTCTCTGTGTAGAAAAACCCAAGATTCATTCCTTTTTTTCTATATATTATTATTTGCCTTTATATGTTTATCTTGAAGTATAGGATGGTCTCACTCAACTTTAGAAAAGGATTTAGAGGCATCCCTGGACCACCTATCTGTCCTCAGCATTCCCAGTGATTAATTTTTTTTTTTTCATTTAAACAAGTACTAGCAGTATAGAAACCTCCTACTGACAATAAGTATAGATCCTAAAACTTAAGATTCTAAAATTAAACGAATATAGATAAACTTTTCTTTGGGCAATGAAAAAATGTTTGTCAAAAGAGTACTGCTGTAGCCAGTAGACTGGTGAATTTAAAGGAGGAAAAAAAAAAAGAATTTACCATAATCGAATCATACCACCTCTTGAGATATTTCTGTGTGTTGTGACATTTCTGTGTGTTTTCCTACTCTTTGATGCATCTATTTAGACATAAAAATTTGATTACACCTGTGCAGGCTTATTTCAATCATTTTCTTAGATAGATAAATTTCCATCTACCTTTCTATCCCAAAAGGCATCAAGGCCTCCCTTGCCCTCTGGCTTCTTTTGGTTCAGTGAGTGAGAGATGTCAAAAATGAGAAAGAGAGAGGAGAGGAAGACTCAGGTTTTATTTCCCCGGTTCCCTTCTTCCAGGGTTGCCTCCAGCAACCTCAGCCACAGCTCAGCTCCTCTCACAGCTTCCCTAGACAGCTCCCCGGGTTCTAGGAGCTGTTTGACAGGGATGCAGAGCTAAGCATTCTCCTGTGCAGCCCTCTGGTTTCTGTGAACAAAACACATCTTTGTAAATAGTCCTTTCTTAAACTCAGAGTTGTCCTAATTTAAGCATACTGTCTGGTTATAGTTGGAACATTGACTCATGCTATACTTTTTAAATAATTGTATCACCTGTTTTTATTGGGCTCTACAATATGTCTTGAACATCCTGGCACGCAGTTCAGCATCATTTTACCCCAGTCTGATAATTCTTGGGCCATGCTTATCATGAACGGACATTTACTTTGTTTTCAATGTTTTGTTACTAGAAGTACCTCGTTAGAATTGACTCCTTGGAAAAGACCCTGATGCTGGGAAAGATTGAAGGCGGGAGGAGAAGGGGGAAACAGGAAGAAATGGCTGGATGACATCACCGACTCAACAGACACGAGTTAGAGTAAACTCTGGGAGCTGGCGATGGACAGGGGGGCCTGGTGTGCTGCAGTCCATGGGGTCGCAAAGAGTCAGGCATGACTGAGGGACTGAATTGAGGGAGCACCTCTGTAGGGATGTACATGTACATCCAATGTGCCCTTGGGATAAATTTCTGGAAGTGAACGACCAGAAGTACTTTCCAAATATTAATATGTTATTATTGCTTCAGATCTGTAATCAAAGAATGCTCTCTATTGATCATCCTTTGACTGTACCAGCTCTGCACTACTTCAAGCCATTCAGCAGTCACTTTTAAGTCCTACTGCTTGAGAATGAGACATGGCTTCTCCAGGCTCTAGGGTTTCCTCCGTGTACAATCTAAGTTTTGTTTACTCAGAAGACCATCAACCCACTCTTCTTAATTAGCAATAGGGGATCTGTTATGGCTGGAAATCAGGTCAGGCAAAGAAGTAGAAGCCTCTGCTACCAGAAGGCTATTCAGTGTTTGGGAGGGCATTCGGCTAAAAAGTCCTCTATTTATATCTGTCCAGGCTTCACTCATCCCAATCACCAGTTCTTCCCAGTTTGGGACAGAAAGCCTGTGTCTCCTGAAGAAGTAGCAGAGGAGCAGAGAGAACCCAGCAGAAGAACACTCAGGAATAAAGCTACTGACCATGTTGGAGCATCTACAGAGTGCATTAACACACAGTGCCCTTTAGCAACTTCATGGTTAAGAGTCCAGTGATTCCCTTTTCTTACCCACCTGCAATAACGTGAGGCTGACCATCGTGGCCAGTTTTCAATCATATAAATGCCCAACTTTATATTCTCAAGGAACTGAAGCAGTTGAAATAAAATAAAACAGAAATTCAGGCTTTTTTTCCCCTCTTTTTGTTAAATAGAATTATAGATTGCACACAACTCAAGTACTTTATTTGTAGCTATAATAATGACCTAGGTGATACAAATTTTGTCACCAGAGTTATCAGCATGTTTCTACATCTTGGCTAAAAGCCCAGAAAGAATAGATTTACAGACTGAAAATCTGGAGTGTTTTATAAATATTATAAGTATTCTTCTTCCTGAGGAAAATGTGTTTTGGGGGCAGCAACTCTTACAAGGAAAATGCAAAATTTTCATATATATCATTTTCTCAAATATTTTCTCATCATTTCTATGTTCAGTTCAATCACTCAGTCGTGTCCGACTCTTTGCAACCCCATGAATCACAGCACGCCAGGCCTCCCTGTACATCACCAACTCCCAGATTCACTCAAACTCATGTCGATCGAGTCGGTGATGACATCCAGCCATCTCGTCCTCTGTCATCCCCTTCTCCTCCTGCCCCCAATCCCTCCCAGCATCAGCGTCTTTTCCAATGATCAACTTTTCACATGAGGTGGCCAAAGTATTGGAGTTTCAGCTTCAGCATCATTTCTTCCAAAGAACACCCAGGACTGATCTCCTTTAGGGTGGACTGGTTGGATCTCCTTGCAGTCCAAGGGACTCTCAAGAGTCTTCTCCAACACCACAGTTCAAAACCATCCATTCTTCAGTGCTCAGGTTTCTTCACAGTCCAACTCTCACATCCGTATATGACCACTGGAAAAACCATAGCCTTGACTAGACGGACCTTTGTTGGCAAAGTAATATCTCTGCTTTTCAATATGCTGTCTAGGTTGGTCATAACTTTCCTTCCAAGGAGTAAGCGTCTTTTAATTTCATGGCTGCAGTCACCATCTGCTGTGAATTTGGAGCCCCCCAAAATAAATTCAGCCACTGTTTCCACTGTTTCCCCATCTATTTCCCATGAAGTGATGGGACCAGATGCCATGATCTTCTTTTTCTGAATGTTGAGCTTTAAGCCAAATTTTTCACTCTCCTTTTGCATTTTCATCAAGAGGCTTTTTATTTCCTCTTCACTTTCTGCCATGAGGGTGGTGTCATCTGCATATCTGAGGTTATTGATATTTCTCCTGGCAATCTTGATTCCAGCTTGGGCTTCTTCCAGCCCAGCGTTTCTCGTGATGTACTCTGCATAGAAGTTAAATAAGCAGGGTGACAATATACAGCCTTGACACACTCCTTTTCCCATTTGGAACCAGTCTGTTGTTTCATGTCCAGTTCTAACTGTTGCTTCCTGACCTGCATATAGGTTTCTCAAGAGGCAGTTCAGGTGGTCTGGTATTCCCATCTCTTTCAGGATTTTCCACAGTTTATTGTGATCCACACAGTCAAAGGCTTTGTCATAGTAAAGAAAGCAGAAATAGATGTTTTTCTGGAACTCTCTTGCTTTTTCGATGATCCAGCAGATGTTGGCAATTTGATCTCTGGTTCCTCTGCCTTTTCTAAAACCAGCTTGAACATTAACCAAAAAGAAATCACTGTTCTTGGAAAACAAATAAGCAAATAAAAGCAATTAAAATACCTCTTCTCCTCATGACTTTCAGTGTTTCAGAGATGTTTTTCAAACTTGATCTCCTCAGAAACTATACATCCTCAGACCTGTTTTCAGAGGTCCCTGGATTCCCAAGCCAGGCTTCAACAGTACATAAACTGAGAACTTCCAGATGTTCAAGTTGGATGTAGAAAAGGCGGAGGAACCAGAGATCAAAATGCCAACATCTGTTGGATCATCAAAAGAGGAAGAGAATTCCGTCCAAAAAATCTAATTCTGCTTCATTGACTACGCTAAAGCCTTTGACTATGTGGATCACAACAAACTGGAAAATTCTCTAAGAGATGGGAATATCGGACCACATGACCTGCCTCCTGAGAAACCTGTATGCAGGTCAAGAAGCAACAGTTAGAACGGGACATGGAACAACAGACTGTTTCTAAATAGGAAAAGGAGTACGTCAAGGCTGTATATTGTCACCCTGCTTACTTAACTTATATGCAGAGTACATCATGGGAAATGCTGGGCTGGAGGACGCACAAGCTGGAATCAAGATTGCTGAGAGAAACATCAATAACCTTAAATATGCAGATGACACCACCCTTATGGCAAAAAGTGAAGAGGAACTAAACAGCCTTTTGATGAAGGTGAAAGAGGAGAGTGAAAAAGTTGGCTTAACCTCAACATTCATAAAAGGAAGACCATGGCATCCAGTCCCATCACTTCACGGCAAATAGATGGGGACACAGTGGAAACAGTGACAGATTTATTTTGTTGGGCTCCAAAATCACTGCAGATGGTGGCTGCAGCCATGAAACTAAAAGATGCTTGCTCCTTGGAAGGAAAGTTATGACCAGTCTAGACATTACTTTGCTGAAAAAGGACTGACTATTCAAAGCTATGGTTTTTCTAGTAGTCATGTATGGATGTGAGAGTTGGACCATAAAGCTGAACACTGAAGAATCGATGCTTTTGAACTGTGGTGTTGGAGAAGACTCTTGAGAGTCCCTTGAGCTGCAAGGAGATCCAACCAGATCATCCTAAAGGAGATCAGTCCTGAATATTCATTGAAAGGAGTGATGCTGAAGCTGAACCTCTGATACTTTGGCCACCTGATGCAAAGAGCTGACTCATTTGAAAAGACTCTGACGTTGGGAAAGATTGAAGGCAGGAGAAGGGGACGACAGAGGATGAGACTGTTGGATGGCATCACTGACTCAACGGACATGAGTTTGAGCAAGCTCCAGGAGTTGGTGATGGACAGGGAAGCCTGGTGTGCTGCAGTCCATGGGGTCTCAAAGAGTCAGACATGACTGAATGAACTGAACTGAATTTCCTATGAGATGTTTATGAATAAGTATATATCTTTAAAAATATTGATAAGATAATATCAGTGAAATCCTAATTAATCACCTTATAATATTGGCTGCCTTGCTATTTCAAATTGTAATGCTATGATTGATAAGAAGTCACAAAGATGGGGAGGAAAGAAAGACAGAGGAAGATCACTGAAACAATGCATTAATGTTAAAGCCACTTGGTACCCGGAAACCTTTACTAACCAAAATTTCAGTGTATATGGAATGTAGCAAATTGCTGGGAGAATTGACACATTATTACGTGTCAAATAATAGCACAGTCATATGAAATTTATAAAAATCCCTGTGCTAAAATTCAGCAATGCCATCACTTAGAAGTGCCAGTTTATTTTCAAATAAATGACATCACCTATTATATTGTTTTGTGATAGTATATTAGTCCTGTTATTTTGAATTGTGTAGGCTTTATAGTTTTATTTATGAATAGGTTTTTAAAATCATCAGTGTTAATTTTCTGTTTATATGCTGATACATAATATTAAAATGAAAGTTATTTAAGCTAAAATTAGGCATTTTTGTCAAAATTTGCTTCATATGTAACATATTCATTGCAGAATTTTGAGACATACTTAATATTGGTTATCCTCCTAGCACTCAGGATCAGAATTATATCTATTTTTGAAACATGCCTCTGCCTCACCACTAGTTTTTCCGTGTATTCAGTTAGCCATTAAGTGTCAAGGTTAAATTGTAGTCTAGCTGCTAAAATTAGCTTAGGAATTTCTGTGGAGAGTATGGACATTAGTCATGATACACATAAATAATTCTCAGTAAAACATACATCTCACTGAAATGTCTGGAAATGCAGAAGTTACTTTACAGAAAGCATTAAGTAACCAAGTGAATGTGTGCTATGCTTCACTGTGAATCTCACAGGGATATGGAGGATGATTTAATTTCTAAGCATTTTGAGACTAGGACTTGCTGAGGTGTGAAGAGCTCCGAACTTCATTGTTGAAAGATCTTCTTGAGTATTTCTAGGCCCTTCTTGGGCTCTGGTTTCACTGTGAGATTCAGGTATTTTGCAACATTATTCCTTATTAATAAATATCACATGTGATTCTTCATTACTGTATATAGTGCAATATTAGAAGTGGAATGTTAGAAATAAATATATTTCTAACCATTTTGCCTTCAGTCTGCCAATCTGCTCACACCATCTTTCTTGACACTGCTAAAATAATCTCTGCAAAGATTTTTTTCACTTGTTTGAAAATCTTCAGTATTTTTCATGTCTTACATTGGCATTTAATGCCCCTCTTCCTTAACCTGTCTTTCTAAATGTCAACTTCCTAACCCATACAATGACCCTCTGTTCCAGAAAGACCTGCTCGTGATGCTGAAATGAACCTTACTCATTTCACTCTGTCGTCTCAGAATCTTTTTGTGCCCAGTCTCTAACTTTGTTATCCACCTCCAAGCCTCATTTCAGATAGGATACAGATCATCAATCCTTCATTGATTATATTTCTGATATTTGGAAGTGGATTCATATTCATCTAATTAGATAATACATTTGAGGAGAGTGTAAACTTCATTTTTTATGTAGCATGTAGAATGATTTTAGCCTTATCATAACATTCAATAACTTGTGGCTGCATTAAGGCCTTAATTTTTATTTTATATTTATTACACTGAAGCTATTTTATTTTATTTATTTATTTATTTTTATTTTTACTTTATTTTACTTTACAATACTGTATTGGTTTTGCCATACATTGACATGAATCCACCACGGGTGTACATGCGATCCCAAACATGAACCCCCCTCCCACCTCCCTTCCCACAATACCCCTTTGGGTCATCCCCGTGCACCAGCCCCAAGCATGCTGTATCATGCATCGGACATAGACTGGTGATTCGATTCTTACATGATAGTACACATGTTTCAATGCCATTCTCCCAAATCATCCCACCCTCTCCCTCTCCCTCTGAGTCCAAAAGTCCGCTATACACATCTGGGTCTTTTTTGCTGTCTTGCATACAGGGTCATCATTGCCATCTTTCTAAATTCCGTATATATGTGTTAGTATACTTAAAGATATGTTTATGTTAAATGATATTATATTTTTTATGTACTCTGCAGTAATAGTCTAGAATAATACCTCTCTGATTCCATGGAAAATAAAATAACCACAAAATAAATATTTTGAAAGGAAGTAAGGAGACAGTTGTAAAACCTCTAAGGAGTTCTGGAGTCTCAAATTAGCTTCAAAATACCAAAATATGGATGTTCTTTGTATGTAAGCAACTCCATTTAAAAATCTGCAAACTGCTTAGCTCCATACCTAATTTACTCAATGCTGAGTTTTACCTTAAGCACAAAATATACAGACATGGAAAAGATGTTTTGCCAAAGTTAAAATACCTGACTACATAGATATTAACACAACTAACTTTCTGAGAACTATTTACCCTCAGTACAGAGAATTTATTACTTCCGGTTGTAAATCAGGATAATTTCATACATGTCATACATAATATATAATACAATATTGACATACTGTATATTATTCACTTCGAGGGGAAACTGACAACTCCATGAAATTGATTCAGGCCTCACCTCTGTGAATTATCTGAGAATGTAGAAAACGTTAGACAAATTCATAAATTTGGTTTAGTTAGTTAGCAAGTCAGCCCAGAATCTTGTGTCTGGTGATGTAGAGGACACTTTTGTGTGAGAACACAGTTGCCCACTATGTCAGCCTCATGGCAGAAATTTGTTCCTCTTGCAAGACCAAAAGAGCCTTCTATCTGCCTGGTATTGGAGAACAGCAAGACAGATGGTATAACACATATGTGTTCTCAAATATGCTTTATTTCTTTGAGCTGGCAGTTGCAGCTTCTCTTATGATAAAAATACACTTAGAAGCATGGGCCACAGAAGTGTTACTACTCAATGATAGCAAAACTGAAAAAGAATTTTGTTCTGAAAATGGACTAGAATGAAAAATTTGTGTGCAGTTAGTTCAGAAGCTTTTGAAGAACGACAGATTGAAACTTTCAACGACATGATTTCAAGAAAGCTTTTTGGAATTTTTATAATAGCAATTTCAACAGATCATTTAAACAGATGTAAATACACATTCAAAGGGATGTTGACGTTATAATTAGACTTTAGCCCTAGAAAATCTAGAGCATCAATATGATTACAATTTAACCATAGACTAATTAACATATTATTTGTTTTGACACTTTAGAGACCCTTTTAATTCATTTAGGCAACAAATTGTACAGTCTTAATTTCTTCTTCTTCAGGAGGAAACAAAGATAAAATTGCTATTTCATTAGGTTCTGACCTCCATAATGGCATCTCTAAACAACTTCCTTATTAGTAAAATATGATAGAAATGCCTTTAGGGTACAAATGATGAATATTTATTTAAAAACTGGCTTTTGGCCAATTTTTCTGTACCCCGAAGGCATAAATATTGCATACCAGAGTATTTCATTTCCTAGGCACTTAGAATTTTGTTCTCTCCACTTTTGTGGAAGGAACCAGTATCTGCATGACACTTTGGAGAGCTCATTTGTCAAAGGCTCACTTGCAGTTGGAAGCCATAACAGGCATTTCTATTCAATCATGAAATGTTAAATAGGTATAAATTTTGAGTAACCATCTCCAGTAAACAGTTCAAATATAGGGGAGAGAGTGCCAACTAGTTGCCGAGATTTTGCGTAGGTGGTTTTTAAAGGTGAGGGAAGTAGTTAAAAGGAAAATAACTTGTGTCCCTGAAGTCAGCCTTTGAGACACTGCAGAAAACTGGCAAGCGGTCTTTTGAGAACATTCTCTGTGTTGTCTGTCTGTCTGCCTGTGGAGAAGGTTTGCCACACCTCTCGGCATAATCAGTATAATTGATGGAACAGGTAAGTTGAATTATGGGTGTTGATGCCACACATTGCTAAAGGGAACCATTGGCGTTATGTTCGAAACCCTCACATCCTCTTGAAAATATGCCAGGGTGGTTTGCATGCAGCAGAATTCCCCTACTACTCACTTCTGTTTTCTTTTGACTCAATTGCACCGAGTCGTCTGCAGCATTCACGTCTCTAAATCATTTGTAAGGAGGGAACGGCTTGAGAAATACTAAATTTCCTCTGGTTCACTTCTCTACTACGACTCAACATTTACTTTGTATTTAATACTCACTGTGTTTTATGCCTTGTAAATGAAAGTTGTGTCAGACTCCTTCCGACCCCACAGGCTGTAGCCCACCAGGCTCCTCTGTCCATGGGATTATCCAGGCAAGCATACTGGAGTGGGTTGCCATTCTGTTTTTCAGGGGAACTTCCTGACCCAGGGATCAAACCTGGGTCTCCTGTAATTTGGGCAGATTCTTTACTGTCTGAGCCACCAGGGAAGCCCCTTTGTGCCTTAAGTATTATTATTAAAATGTCATATGCTCATAAAACACTGAAGGAACTGAAGATTTTTGATTTTATTAATTGACTTTTCAGTAAGTATTGTGCATGAGTTGAGACTTCACAAGTCATTTGGATTTTTATTAAATTTGGCAAAATTGGTTGTATGAATTCTTTCTTTCTTTGAACTTGACAAAACACTGAGTGTTTTTAATGACACCACTCAATCTTCTTGGTATTATAGTTATTTTGGTATAACCATGCCTATACTATAGTCCCCCAAATCTAAGCTCTGCACCAACTAACTTGCTTGTTCTTTGTTTTCAAAGACAGGGCACATGAGAAAGTGATTATTGCTAAACCAAATTCACAGTCACCAACGTAAACCATGGACTTAAATATTTCATAATAACTTTTAAAATTAACAATATCTCAGCAATGTAGGTAAACATTTCCCAAAAAGCTGGTTCTGTGGATGTGAATAAAGTACGTGCAGTAAATTCAAATATGGGCTTAAAAAAAAAAAGAAAAAGATAATTCCTTGTTTTAGAAACAGGAAACTACAAATAAGTAGTAGTGGGGAATGAGGAAAGAGAGAAATCTTTCTGGGGTTCAGGCGCTATTTGATTAAGCTAAGAAAGTTTTCTGGAGGAAAGAGCAACCCAGTAAAGCCCAGGGCCTAGATGACAGGAAGGCGGTCAGGTTGGAGAAAGTGAAGGCAGGCATCAAGAAGCAGAGACGGAGGGTCTGCTGTGTGCAGGGTGCGGTGCCATGTGGAGTAGGCATGCATTTTGAAGATTAGAGAGTGTAGTCATAATCCTTCAGGAAGATAAAATCACAGAGAAAGGCAAGATCTCAGAAAACCAAAAGCATTAGTGGAAAGTACAGTCAGTGCTTGAAATCACTGCTGAGAGAAAAGGATAATAGAATCCTAGGAAGAAAGAGGTTTGTGAGCAATATATGACATCATGGATGTGAAAACTCCATGTCACCTGCCAAGTGATGTAAAACCATGTGGCTCAGTAGAAAGGAGTCTGTGACTTTCGGCTAGCCCTTTCAAAATGATGTGTGGGTAATACCAGGGATGTTATAGATACAAAAATCAGTTGCATAATATCAGGCTAAGCTCATCTGGGGTAACAGGAGCAAGAATCAAGGACTGTTGGTAAGAATTTACATTTTCTTCTCATTAGGCCTTGAAACAGATTTCCTGATAGTCACATTCGCTAGTAACACAAATTCACATTTCAGTCATCATTCTAATTATTTATTTACAATGTTCACACAATGACTTTAGTTATACTATAAATTGTAGTTAGGTATCTCAGCCTGACCATAAAGCTGGTTAGCACTGTATATATAAACCACAGTATACCTGAATATATGGCAAGAGTGGAACTTTGTTAGTAAAAATATTTTAAGAATTACTACCCAATACTCACATAAATGTTTGTAAGTCTATTGCATGTGTTTCATATTAATATATCATGTGCCTTATTAAGCATTCATAAAAATGGTAAAAATGGATGAGACTAAGAACAGTCATAAGTTAAAATTCTCCTCTGCATACCGTCATCCATGGATCATCTGGAACACGTGTATTTGTGGGTTTTCACCTTACTTTAATGCCTTGATTTACCATTGATGATCATCATATAACTGAGGACCGTTATATGATCATATTTATTAGTGAAGTCGCTCAGTCATGTCTGACTCTTTGCAATTCCATGGACTGTAGCCTACCAGGTTCCTCTGTCCATGGGATTTTCCAGGCAAGAATACTGGAGTGGGTTGCCATTTCCTTGTCCAGGAGATCTTCCCAACCCAGGGATTGAACCCTGGTCTCCCACATTGTAGGCAGACGCTTTACCATGCCTTTGAAACATACTCATTTCTTGTTCAAAAGACCTGAAAAAGATTTCTTTCTGGGGGTGTTTTTCTTTTGGCAAGCAGACACTATTTCCTCTAGACATTTCTATTGGCTAAGTGAGGACATAGAGACAACTGCAAGTTTTAGGCAGTTTTGTGGTTTCAGGCAAGCCCTCCAGCATGATGGGGGTGGATGGAGGGCAAAGGAAAAATGAGTGGGGGTCAGTCTCAGCCGAAGCTAGTAGACCTTCGAGAAGATCCGCAGTCTGTGTCTGCAAACACCACAGGTAGCCAATTAACCAGTGTATCCAGGACTTATCTCACCTAGCCAAGGCCTTAGTACAATATTTGAACTTGTTCTGTTTAGATTTCTCATTTTAACAGATAAAATCCTTAGTTCTTTTGTTATCCCTCTTTACAAAAGGAGCTTATGAGAACATGCCTACTTTACAGTGTAGTTCAAGTTGTGCCATTGCCCAGTTTTGTGTCTGTTTGATACTGTTCATTTGTCTTCTAATCCATTGCATCTTGGATTAGATGCGATCCAAGTCCTAGCTTGTGTATATAACTGAAATATATCTTATACAGTAGTGATTCAAATCATGTGCTTTAAATGGCATTTTCCTGACTGAAAAAAATGTGTTTATAGATATATATGTATATGTGTGTGTGTGTGTATTTAAGCTCTAAGACAGAGCATTGTTTCTTTCTAGGTACTCAGTCGTAAAGGATACAATTTAAAAATGAATAATATTTTGAGGGATTAATGTAAATCTTGGTGACTATAGTTGATAGCACTGTATTGTATAACTGAAATTTGCAAAGAGTGAAATTTACGTGTTCAGTGATGGGTGTGCTATTTAACTAGATGGGAGAAATCCTTTCACAATATATATGCATATCAAATCACATAATCTGTACTTTTGATGTCAATTTACAATTTGATCCCAGTTTTATCTTCATAAAACTGAAAAACTAAAAAAAAAAAAACAACCTAAAAATTAGGATATTCTTCAGAAGTTAGAGAAAGCACAGTTAGGGTAGCCAGGAAGTGGTAACTGATTAGACCTTTTCATATGGAATGTGAAGCCATAGTTAGTGGTACAAATATGTGCTGTAAGAGTCCATGTAACTGAATGCCAGGGGGCAAACTATGACCGGAGAACTCAGCTATAGGTATTAAATCTTATGCTGTAGGAAATTAGACTAACCTGGGAGGACTGGCCATTCTATGCAACAAGTTTCAAGTTCAGAAAATAGGATTAATCAGTATTTTTCTCTTTTTCCCCTCAGCAATGTTATTGATCGCTATCGTCATCATGTCATTCATTATACCCTAAGTATCCTCAGTACTTATTCATATTATTATTGGAAGTTTGTGCATTTTGATGACTTCCTTCCATTCTGCTAATCCACATCTCCTGCTTCTGGCAAGCAAAATCTGATCTCTTTTTCTTTGAGTTTTTTTTTTTTTTTTTTTTTTTTGTTAAGAGTCATCACAGCAGTGAAATCATGCAGTATTTATTTTTATCTGATTTAATTCACTTATTATAGTGCTCTCAAAGTCCAATTGTGTTGCTACAGCTGGCAGGATTTCCTTCTCTTTACGATTGAATAATACTCCTTTGTATATATCACAACCTCTTTATCCATTCACCCATCAGTGGACACTCAGGTTAATTCCATGTTTTGGATATTATAGATAATACTTCCCTGAACATGGGGCTGTTTAGATGTCTCTTTAGTATAGTGTTTTTGTTTCCTTTGGACATATTTTCAGAGGTGGAGTTGCTGGGTTATGTGGTGCTTATGGTTTTAATTTTTTGAGATTCCTCCATACTATTTTTCATAATGGCTATACCAGGTTACAGTCCCACCACCAGTGCACAAGGGTCCCCCTTTCTCCACATCCACACCAGTATTTGTCATCTCCTACCTTGTTTTAACAGCTATTCTAGCAGATGTAGGGAGATAAACAGCCATTCTAACAGGCATAAGGTGATAGATCATTGTGGCTTTAATGTGCATTTCTCTAAAGACTAGTATTACTGATTATCTTTTCATGTACTTGTTGGTCATTCTTGTATCATCTTTGGGAAAAAATCTCTGTTGATTTCCTTTACCTATTCTTATTTGAATGAGTGATTTTCATCTTGAGTTGTATGAGTTCTCTATATATTTTGTATATTAACCCCTAATCAGATAGCTGACTTATAGATATCTTTCTCATTCTGCAGAAGTCATCCATTTCTCTCTGGGCCAAATTAGAGACATTAAGAGAATTGGGACAATGGGACTGAATATCACGGCAGGGCCCTATTGTGGTGGAGAAGGTGAAGTTACTGAAAATGTCTAGGAGTTTTTCTATGGTGTAAACAATGACTATTACATTGCTTCAAATTCCAGCAACAGTAAAAACCACTTTGGAGTAGGAATTCCATAATTTTTGCGAATAAGTAATTCCAGGGAAGCTGGCAGGTTGGTTTTTCTGCCAGGGCTGAGATCTCCTCTAGTCAGAGAAAGGAGCTGTTGACTATAGCATCACACTCCTGCTCAGGCAGCACCATCGCTTCCTCCTTTTCTCATTGTGCCCAGAGCAGGTGGCTTTTCCATCACTTTTGTTTTAAACTTTTGATTAGTGCCTTGTGACTAGGAAAAACTGAAAACATTTTAAAAGAGTCTACTAGAAGACTGTTCAAGAACTACATGAGGAAATTGCTTCTCCAGATTTCGCCCCTGCCCTGTCCTGTGAAACAAAGACCCCAGTAGTCCTGCCTCAAACCTCCACCTTCAGACACAATCCCTTCAAAGCACACTGCACACATAAGAAAAAGATCTGTATATGCTCCCGTGTTTCTTTGAACACCCTCCTGCTTGAAGTTTAAATGTAGCTCAAAACCCCATAATTTTCAAACCTTAACTCCCACCAATCTCATGACTTTACTGCTAGAACCAAATGAATCAATAGTAACCACCAAACCATCCCATGCATCAAACAAGGAACCCTAAGAAACACAATGTATAGTAGAAATAAATGGCAGGCGACGCATGTTTTAGAGCTTATCATTTAGTGCCTTAACCATAGTATGCACTCATATAACAATATTACTGTGCTCTAGCAATGAAAGCAACGGAGTACTAACTTGATTGTTACCAAGCGCACTGATTCTATCACTGTAATTTCAGGAAACACTCTTCGCCTTCCATCACCAGCTGGGTTTATTTTTTGTACACACTTCAGAGAAGTTGTCTATACTGTTTCAGTGAAAGCATTGTCACACGTGACTAACTAGCCAGGAAAATAAAGCAAATGGGGAAGGGGGACCAAAGAATCATGAAGTGACAAATGGCCCATTTGGAGTATAGCAGATTTGTTGATTTGGGGGATAACTGCCCTAGTCCGAGGTCAGTGGCGGCAGCTGGGAGGAGCTACCCCGCGCCCAAGGCCAGGGGCGGTGGCCAGGAGGAGCAACCCCATGTCCAAGGAGAGGTGGCTGCACGGGTGCAGGAGGGCCTAGAGGAGCTATCCCACACTGAAGTTCAGGAAGGGCAGCGGTGAAGAGATACCCCTCATCCAAGGTAAGGAGCAGCAGCTGCGTTTTCCTGGAGCAGCCCTGAAGAGATACCCCCCACCCAAGGTAAGAGAAACCCAAATAAGATAGTAGGTGTTGCAGAGGGCATCAGAGGGCAGACACACTGAAACCATACTCACAGAAAACTAGTCAATCTAATCACACTAGGACCACAGCCTTCTCTAACTCAATGAAACTAAGCCATGCCTACGGGGCAAGCCAAGACAGGCAGGTCATGGTGGAGAGGTCTGACAGAATGTGGTCCACTGGAGAAAGGAATGGCAAACCACTTCAGTATTCTTGCCTAGTGAACCCCATGAACAGTAGGAAAAGGCAAAATGATAGGATACTGAAAGAGGAACTCCCCAGGTCAGTAGGTGCCCAACATGCTACTGGAGATCAGTGGAGAAATAACTCCAGAAAGAAAGAAGGGATGGAGCCAAAGCAAAAACAATACCCAGCTGTGGATGAGACTGGTGATAGAAGCAAGGTCCGATGCTATAAAGAGCAATATTGCATAGGAACCCAGAATGTCAGGTCCATGAATCAAGGCAAATTGGAAGTGGTCAAACAAGAGATGGCAAGAGTGTAAGTTGACATTCTAGGAATCAGCAAACTAAAATGGACTGGAATGGATGAATTTAACTCGGATGACCATTATATCTACTACTGCGGGCAGGAATCCCTCAGAAGAAATGGAGTAGCCATCATGGTCAGCAAAAGAGTCCAAAATGCAGTACTTGGATGCAATCTCAAAAATGACAGAATGATCTCTGTTCGTCTCCATGGCAAACCATTCAATATCACAGTTATCGAAGTCTATGCCCCAACCAGTAATGCTGAAGAAGCTTAAGTTAAACGGTTCTATGAAGACCTACAAGACCTTTTAGAACTAACACCCAAAAAAGACGTCCTTTTCATTATAGGGGACTGGAATGCAAAAGTAGGAAGTCAAGAAACACCTGGAGTAACAGGCAAATTTGGCCTTGGAATGCGAAATGAAGCAGGGCAAAGACTAGTAGAGTTTTGCCAAGAAAATGCACTAGTCATAGCAAACACCCTCTTCCAACAACACAGAGAAGACTCTACACATGGACATCACCAGATGGTCAACACTGAAGTCAGATTGATTATATTCTTTGCAGCCAAAGATGGAGAAGCTCTATACAGTCAACAAAAACAAGACCAGGAGCTGACTGTGGCTCAGATCATGAACTCCTTATTACCAAATTCAGACTTAAATTGAAGAAACTAGGGAAAACTGCTAGACCATTCAGGCATGACCTAAATCAAATCCCTTATGATTATACAGTGGAAGTGAGAAATAGATTTAAGGGACTAGATCTGACAGATAGACTGCCT
Source organism: Capra hircus (assembly GCF_001704415.2). Lineage (NCBI taxonomy): Eukaryota > Metazoa > Chordata > Mammalia > Artiodactyla > Bovidae > Capra > Capra hircus. Next base: position 34,028,593 of record NC_030834.1, on the reverse strand, counting down.
GAGGAACTATGGACAGAGGTTCGTGACATTGTACAGGAGACAGGGATTAAGACCATCCCCATGGAAAAGAAATGCAAAAAAGCAAAATGGCTGTCTGGGGAGGCCTTACAAATAGCTGTGAAAAGAAGAGAGGCAAAAAGCAAAGGAGAAAAGGAAATATATAAGCATCTGAATGCAGAGTTACAGAGAATAGCAAGAAGAGATAAGAAAAGTCTTCTTCAGTGATCAGTGCAAAGAAATAGAGGAAAAGAACAGAATGGGAAAGACTAGAGATCTCTTCAAGAAAATGAGAGATACCAAAGGAACATTTCATGCAAAGATGGGCTCAATAAAGGACAGAAATGGTCTGGACCTAACAGAAGCAGAAGATATGAAGAAGAGGTGGCAAGAATACACAGAAGAAATGTACAAAAAAAGATCTTTATGACCCAGATAATCACAATGGTGTGATCACTCATCTAGAGTCAGACATCCTGGAATGTGAAGTCAAGTGGGCCTTAGAAAGCATTACTACGAACAAAGCTAGTGGAGGTGATGGAATTCCAGTGGAGCTGTTTCAAATCCTGAAAGATGATGCTGTGCAAGTGCTACACTCAATATGCCAGCAAATTTGGAAAACTCAGCAGTGGGCACAGGACTGAAAAGGCCACTTTTCATTCCAATTCCAAAGAAAGGCAATGCCAAAGAATGTTCAGACTACCGCACAATTGCACTCATCTCACATGCTAGTAAATTAATGCTCAAAATTCTCCAAGCGAGGCTTCAGCAATACGTGAACCGTGAACTCCCTGATGTTCAAGCTGGTTTTAGAAAAGGCTAAGGAACCAGAGATCAAATTGCCAACATCCGCTGGATCATGGAAAAAGCAAGAGAGTTCCAGAAAAACATCTATTTCTGCTTTATTGACTGTGACAAAGCCTTTGACTGTGTGGATCACAACAAAGTGTGGAAAATTCTGAAAGAGATGGGAATACCAGACCACCGGACCTGCCTCTTGAGTAATCTGTATGCAGGTCAGGAAGCAACAGTTAGAACTGGACATGGAACAACAGACTGGTTTCAAAAAGGAAAAGGAGTACGTCAAGGCTGTATATTGTCACCCTGCTTATTTAACTTATATGCAGAGTATATCATGAGAAATGCTGGACTGGAAGAAACACAAGCTGGAATCAAGATTGCCGGGAGAAATATCAATAACCTCAGATATGCAGGTGACACCACCCTTATGGCAGAAACTGATGAGGAACTAAAAGCTTCTTGATGAAAGTGAAAGTGGAGAGTGAAAAAGTTTGACTTAAAGCTCAACATTCAGAAAATGAAGATCATGACATCTTATCCCATCACTTCATGGGAAATAGATGGGGAAACAGTGGAAACAGTGTCAGACTTTATTTCGGAGGGCTCCAAAATCACTGCAGATGATGACTGCTGCCATGAAATTAAAAGACGCTTACTTCTTGGAAGAAAAGTTATGACCAACCTAGATAGCATATTGAAAAGCAGAGACATTACTTTGCCAACTAAGGTCCGTCTAGTCAAGGCTATGGTTTTTCCTGTGGTCATGTATGGATGTGAGAGTTGGACTGTGGAGAAAGCTGAGCGCCAAAGAATTGATGCTTTTGAACTGTGGTGTTGGAGAAGACTCTTGAAAGTCCCTTGGACTGCAAGGAGGTCCAACCAGTCCATTCTGAAGGAGATCAGCCCTGAGATTTCTTTGGAAGGAATGATGCTAAAGCTGAAACTCCAGTACTTTGGCCACCTCATGCTAAGAGTTGACTCTTTGGAAAAGACTTTGATGCTGGGAGGGGTTGGGGGCAGGAGGAGAAGGAGATGACCAAGGATGAGATGACTGGATGGCATCACTGACTCGATGGACATGAGTCTGAGTGAACTCCAGGAGTTGGTGATGGACAGGGAGGCCTGGCGTGCTGCGATTCATGGGGTCACAAACAGTCGGACACGACTGAGCGACTGAACTGAACTTTACTGTCCAACTCTACCTCAATAATTTGTAAACAAAGAAGGTAAGATTTCCCTATCACTTACAATAATTTGTTTTGTTCTTTATATTTGTTTCATTAAGTGTTGCTATTTTCTGCATAAATCTTCAAGGCAACGAATGCCAAGTAGAAATTTTGTCTATATAAATCGTAGCCAAATGTCACTATCTTGGAATCAAATAATTTCCCTGTGTAAGTTGGGAAGATAGGATGTTCGGGTCAGGATCAGAGATCTGAGACAGGTTTTCTAACAGTAACAGAGAGAGGTCATACACAGCAGCCATGAATTACAAGATGCTTGCTCCTTGGAAGAAAAGTTATGACCAACCTAGACAGCATATTAAAAAGAAGAGACATTACTTTACCAACAAAGGTCCATCTAGTCAAAGCTATGGTTTTTCTAGTAGTCATGTATGAATGTGAGTGTTGGACTGGGAAGAAAGCTGAGCGCCAAAGAATTGATGGTTTTGAACTGTGGTGTTGGAGAAGACTCTTGAGAGTCCCTTGGACTGCAAGGAAATCCAACCAGTCCATCCTAAAGGAGATCAGTCTTGAATATTCATTGGAAAGACTGATGCTGAAGCTGAAACTCCAAAACTTTGGTCACCTGATGCAAATAACTGACTCATTTGAAAAGATCCTGATGCTGGGAAAGATTGAAGGCAGGAGGAGAAGGGGACGACAGAGAATGAGGTGGTTGGATGTCATCACTGACTCGATGGATATGAGTTTGAGTAAACACTGGATGATACCAACTTGATGGACATGAGTTTGAGTAAACTCCAGATGATGATGGACAGGGTGGCCTGGCATGCTGCAGTCGATGGGGCCACAAAGAGTCGGACCAGACTGAGCGATTGAACTGAACTGAATACAGAGAGGATGTCATGACTGACTGTGGCTGATGGGGTTGGAGCTGGGGGATGGTGCCTTACAGATGGCTACTTCCTCACCCTACAGTGATTAGACGTATTTGTTCAATCATCCATTCATGTAGCAATCTCTCCATTGATTGAATAAACACACCCTGAACCCATTATGTGTGCTAAGTATATTGTGAAGACACAATTTCCTCATTCAGGAAATTGATATTCACTTCTTTCAACAACCTTCCTCAGTCTGAACTGGGTCAAATGTCTGCTACCTTTCCCATCTTGTTGTAACCCCAATACTTTTTGCAAAATCCTGCCTTTGCCGATGAAAGTGAAATATGCCTTATAACAAAGTTTACATTATATGGTCAATGAAGAATTATAAATTCAGAAAAGATTATTGAATATTCAGAATAATGATTTTGTAGAACTCCATGTTTAGAATAAAACTGTCTCTTTGGAGTTTTATTTTCACATAGAGGAAAAAAAATCATATCAAACATTGTGAACTACTGTGAGCCTTATAAGCAAAAACATGAGATTAACTTTTCCCCTTAGATACAAGACTATTATATATTATTTGGCTGGAATAATTAATTTAATCATTTTCTAATGACATTGAGATGTTACCAAAGTAATGCAAAGATATTAAACCCACTTGCCCTCCTCCTGATACCATGAATGTATCTCTATGGTAACAGATCTTTCACAGTGTCACTGTGAGATGAAGCCAATTAAGATAAATAATGAGAGATCAGTGTACAGTTCACTCTGAGCATAAACTTTTTAGGAAATTGTTGCCATCATTGGGTTGCAAATAAATCACTTCAAAGTATTTTGTAAAATCTGAAGCTTGGAATGATTTTAAACACAAGCCTATTTGTGTTATTCACAGCATTAGAATTTACTTGTGAATAACATTCTATTCAAATCTATATTTTAGAAATGTCAGATCATTTGCAAGGAGTTTTTTTATCATAGTTATATTTTTTAATGGTACCCAAATTGTTGCAAAAATTGTCAGCTAATATAGAAGGGAAGTTTTTATAGATTATAAAAAAGGTTATTAAAAAGAATTTTTCATCATTAGGAAATCAAGATACAGGTTTCTTTTATTTCTGCTTAAACATTTTATAATGCATTCCCTCATTCATCAGGAATTTTGTTATTTTTACTCAACATGTGTCATATTATTAGAAATTTGAAGCAAATTTTAAAAATTTTTATTTTACTTTCTAGGATCACGTGATTTTAAGGCATTATATTAATATGCATACTAGACTATTTTTACAATGAGACTCAATACAACAACAACGATAACTTAGGGGGAAGTTTTATATATCCTGTCTTGCGTATAGATATCAGTTGCCCTTTTGATCTGTATGTATTTTTCAAATAATTTATTCTTAAGTAATGTATTCATAACTTTTCTTCCAAGTAGCAAACGTCTTTTAATTTCATGGCTGCAGTCATCATCTGCAGTGATTTTGGAGCCCCAAAATGAAGTCTACCACTGTTCCTACTGTTTTCCCATCTATTTCCCATGAAATGAAGGGACCAGATGCCATGATCTTCGTTTTCTGAATGTTGAGCTTTAAGCCAACTTTTTCACTCTCCTCTTTCACTTTCATCAAGAGGCGCTTGAGTTCTTCTTTGCTTTCTGCCGTAAGGGTGGTATCATCTGCATATCTGAGGTTATTGCTGTTTTTCCCAGCAGTCTTGATTCCAGTTTGTGCTTCATCCAACCCAGTGTTTCTCATGATGTGCTCTGCATATAAGTTAAATAAGCAGGCTGACAATATATAGCCTTGACATACTCCTTTTCCTATTTGGAATCAATCTTTTGTTCCATGGCCAGTTCTAACTGTTGCTTCCTGACCTGCATACAGATTTCTCAAGAAGCAGGTCAGGTGGTCTGGTATTCCCATCTCTTAGAGTTTTCCACAGTTTATTGTGATCCATGCAGTCAAAGGCTTTGCCGTAGTCAATAAAGCAGAAATAAATGTTTTTCTGGAACTCTCTTGCTTTTTAAATGATCCAACAGATGTTGGCAATTTGACCTCTGGTTCCTCTGCCTTTTCTAAAACCAGCTTGAACATCTGGAAGTTCACAGTTCATGTACTGTTGAAGCCTGGCTTGGAGAATGTTGGACATTACTAGCGTGTGAGATGATTGGAATTGTGTGGTAGTTTGAGCAATCTTTGGCATTGCCTTTCTTTGGGATTGGAATGAAACTGACCTTTTCCAGCCCTGTGGCCACTGCTGCATTTTCCAAATTTGCTGGCATATTGAGTGCAGCTCTTTCATAGCATCATCTTTTAGGATTTGAAACAGCTCCACTGGAATTCCATCACCTCCACTAGCTTTGTTTGTAGTGATGCTTCCAAAGCCTACTTTATTTCACATTCCAGGATGTCTGACTCTAGGTGAATGATCACACCATTGTGATTATTGGGGTCATGCAGATGGTGACTGCAGCAATGAAATTGAAAGATGCTTGCTTGTTGGAAGAAAAGTTATGACCAACCTAGACAGCATATTAAAAATCAGAAACATTACTTTGCCACCAAATGTCCATCTAGTCAAATCTATGGTTTTTCCAGTAGTCATGAATGAATGTGAGAGTTGGACTATAAAGAAAGCTGAGTGCCAAATAATTTATGCTTTTGTTCTGTGGTGTTGGGGTCCCTTGGACTGCAAGGAGATGCTACTAGTCTATCCTAGAAGAAATCAGTCCTGAATATTCATTGGAAGGACTGATGCTGAAGCGGAAACTCCAATATTTTGTCTACCTGATGCAAAGAGCTCACTCATTTAAAAAGAACCTGGGGCTGGGAAAGATCGAAGGCAGGAGGAGAAGGGGACAACAGAGGATTAGATGGTTGGATGGCATCACTGACTCAACGGACATGAGTTTGAGTAAACTCTGGGAGTTGATGATGGACAAGGAGGCCTGGTGTGCTGCAGTCCATCAGGTCGCAAAGAGTTGGACACAACTGAGCAACTGAACTGAACTGAATGTATGAACAGATTCCAGAGTCCATGGTAGATTAATAGAAAGAAGGTTAACACATTTCTGACAGGAATTTGGCCCATGTAGAAATCTACTTATGTGCTTATCAATTGAACCAACCAAAGGACATTGAAAAGTGTCTTTAGGGGAAAATGAAATTGTAACTTTATCTGAGAAAGAATAAAGGAACTAAAATTAGTCATGTCCAAATTTTTTTAAAAATTTGTTTTATTGAAGGATAGTTGATTTACAATGCTGTGTTTATTTGTACAGACAGCATATTAAAAAGTAGAAACATTCAGTTATGTATACACCCATAAGATCTTTTTCATATTCTTTTCCATTATGGTTTTTCAGAGGCTATTGACTATAATTCCCCGTACCATACAGGGACTGTGTGAAACCAAAGTCTGTGTCTCTAACCAGTTTACTAAAAACTGCCTTTTCAATAAAGAAAGCTCCATTCTTTGTATGATTTTATGTATTTCAGATATGTTTTATGTGTTAGATGTAGCTAATATCCTGGTCTTAGTTTCTTTATCTCTAAAACAAGTCTCCATGGAAAGGTGGCTAAGACCCCTTCTCCCCTGACAAGTTCTGTGTAAAGTTATTTTTGCTATGAATCAGTAAACTGAACAGATGCAGAATTCAGTAATTAAAAAGTGTATGAAGTCCTGTAAACATCTCAGGGAGAGTCAAAGAGGGGAAGAACTTAGAAAACTTAATGACTTATTTGGGTGAATCAAAACAGGCTGAACAGAGCTGCAGCTAAGAGTATACATGAATTAAAAAAAAGTACGATGGTGTTGCTATTCAAAATATGTCTAACATATTAATCTAGTTTTAAAATTGCCTAGTCACTTGGTATTTTAACTTGAAAAAAATTTTTAACTTCTCTGTTCTAAATCTGTGACTTACCTTGGACTTTGTCACAAAATAATAATCTTTATTATCCTTATTTTTCTTATGAACAAAAATTAAAATCGACATTTTATTTTAGTATCTATGAAAAGAAGAAATGACAGAATACTTGACACTGTAACACTTTTGTCTATTTTCATTTTATCAGAAAAGGTATTTGTAAGATTAAAAAAGAGAGACTTTATTTTCTTGGGCTCTAAAATCACTGCAGATGGTTACTGCAGCCATGAAATTAAAAGATGCTTGCTCCTTGGAAGAAAAGCTATGACTAACCTAGACAGCATATTAACAAGTAGAAACATTACTTTGCTGAAGAAGGTCTGACTATTCAAAGCTTTGATTTTTCCAGTAGTCATGTATGGATGTGAGATTTGGACCGTGAAGAAAGCTGACTGCTGAAGAAATGATGCTTTTGAACTGTGGTGTTGGAGAAGACTCTTGAGAGTCCCTTGGACAACAAGGAGTTCAAACCATCAATCCTAAAGAAAATCAGTCCTAAATATTCGTTGGAAGGACTGATGCTGAAGCTGAACCTCCAGTGCTTTGGCCACTGATAGGAAGAACTTACTACTCCTTAGAAAAGACCCTGAGTCTGGGAAAGATTCAAGGCAGGTGGAGAAAGGGAGAACAGAGGATGAGATGATTGGATGACATCATCAACTCAATGGACATGAGTTTGAGCAAGCTCTGGCAATTGATGATGGACAGGGAAGCCTGGCATGCTGCAGTCCATAAAGTCACAGAGAGTCTGACGTGAATGAGTGACTGAACTGAACTGAAGATTAAAAAAAGCACCCTGTAAACAACTTCCCAAAAATAGTGTGCAGAAAAGTCCTATATCCTTTGGATGTATTTGCTCTTCTAATCCTGCCAAATTTATGTAATGTATGTGTGTGTGTGTTTGTATATACACAGGGGCCTCAGGTGGCATAGAATCTGCCTGCAATGCAGGAGACCTAGGTTCGATCCCTGGTTGGGAAGATCCACTAGAAAAGGGAATGGCTACCCACTCCAGTATTCTTGCTTGGAGAATTCCATAGACAGAGGAGCCCAGTGGGCTTTAGTCCACAGGGTTGCAAAGAATCAGACGTGACTGAGCAACTGACCCTTTCACTTTTTTCTTATATATATGTGTGTATATATATATATATATATATATATATATAATATTCCTATAAGCTTAGGGAATGAAAAAGCAAAGAAATTATACTGACATTTAAATTAACCTTCTAACTTTCTAGAAAATGAAATCAAAATTAATAGTTTAATTTCTTGTGACCTACATTTTTAAAGGTAGGAGCAAGGTTTATTGCTGAGTAGTATATGTATATACATATAAATAGGTGTATGTATACATATATATATACACTATATATATGTGACATATATATGTAACGGTGTGTTTAACTTTGGTTTCTTGTTATATAAAACTAAAAAATAAAATTTTATTTACAAAATCTTCGGAGATAATTGTAAATAATGAAGGGACAAATGAGTGAATACAAACAAACACATACTCAAGAATAAAGAAACTTGAGCAATAGGTAGCAGTTTGAGATGATACGTTACAGTTTTCTTATATCTGTTTCATTTAGCTTAATACTTTTGAGGTCAAGTTGGTATTGAGGGCCTACTTAGATTTTCCTCATCCTCATATCCAAGAAGTGGGGCAAGAATTAGGCAAGCACTGTCAGCTTAAAAAAAAAAAAAGAAAAGAAAGAAAGAAAGAAATGTTATCTGGTAAAGTAAGACAGATGATTCCAAAAATCAAAATAACTGTCAACAGAGTTTTTTCTGCCTGAAATAATAATCCTGTGACTCAGATGCCAACTGTACAGAAATAAGCATGAAGTAGCCCCCGCCTTTGGGACCTCACAGACAAATGTGGAAAATGAAGCAGTGAAAAGCTGTGAGAGAAGAGAGAGATAAGAATATCCTATGATTCAACATTTACATCAGAGACTAAAGCATTCCTCTTGTGTTTCTTATTTCCAGAATTTTCAGTTAGATGTTTACAGATATTTAGATTTCAAGAAAATTAACACAGTGGTTCTCAGACTTTAATTTACATGAGAATCATCTGGAAGATTTTGGAAAGGCTTCTGTTGTGACCTCCCTGCGCCACCTACTCACCATCAGCTTTTACTTTTGTTTGTGTTGGAGAAACCTGAGAATTGATATTTCTAAATTCCCCTGTGATGATATTGCTGGTCTGGAGAAAACATTTTGAGAACCATGTCTCTAGAATTTATCTCAAATAAAGATTGTAATAATGCTTGAATAACGTAAGCCAGTATCGCAAAAACCCAAACCAAGTAAAGAATGTATTTCTCACAGCACTGCTACATTTAAGGACTTTTAAAATATTATAGTAAGCCAGTAGAATCTACAAATTTCTCATAGTGTTAAAATCCATCATTTCATCACCTTAAAAAAACTACTATCTCATGGCCTTCCTTCTCAAAGCTATAAGTGATTGATTACCATCCCCACTCCTGTGTTTTTTCTGTGTTGGGGATAAATTCTGTGTTAACTTCATTGTTAACATTATATTGCTTTTTGAGATATTAATTATCCATTGTACTTCATACAGGGAAAATAGTGCATACTTAGAGACCAAAAGTAGACTAGTTAAATTTTTTCATGACCCCATTTAAAGAATTTCTAAGTTGAATTTCTATTTCTGGAACATGTTTTTTAATTTCCTACCTTGTTTTCCCTCCAGCGCTAGTCGACCACAGAAATCCTTTGACTTTAGCCAAATTGAATACATATCATTTTTTTTTTTTCTGATGAAAAGCCAAAGAGATTAGTAATCCTTTTGACTTATCCCTGCCTTGCAAACAGCTAAGTGTGTGAAGCATTACACAGGAGTCTACATTCTGAGCAGCATTCTTATTAAGCTTTCGACATGTGTTGACTAGGAAAAACACACACATGCATATACACATACAGACTCACACATCATGAGAGCTGTGAGTCCAGCTTTATTTGGGGGTTACTGAGGACTATATCCTGGGAAACAGCCCCTGCGCTCTAAGGAAGGTGGGAGAGAGCTGACAATGCCTATGGTTTTGGTGAACAGGGTGCGTGCCATGAATCACACGACTCTGTAGATGGTTGCTACAAATCAGGAGGAGCAGGTGTCTACGCTGATAATTTTTAGTGCTTCTTTGGATATGAGGTGAAGCAAAAAATTGCATTCATACAATTCTTTTCAAAATATCTATCCAGGGGTCTGTTCTATCAGTTTTTCCTGGATCACAGGGCCTCATTCCTGATCTCTGCCCTGACCTCCTTTTGGGGTGTGTCGGAGGTCAGCAACTCTGGTGGCTAATAACCTAATCCCGTAGAGCCAAACGGTGAGGGACATTCTTTAGTTGGCACATGTGATGTGTGCCTCTATTATGGAGTAAACTCTGTGTTAGCTACCGAGAATTCAGAGGAATGCATGATCCTGTTTTTTAGGAACTTGGTAGGAACTGAGGTGTAGACAAGAAAAAAGCAGTATACTCTGAGATGCGGAGCACTGTCTTGTAAAGATAAACAGAGAAGTGAGGTTGCTCCAGAAAGGCAGGAGTGCTCCACATATGAAATCTGGGAAGGCTACCAACCAGCGGATATCTTCCAGGGGGCTCTTAAAAGTAAACAGGAATATTCGGGGCCAAAAAGGAGAAAGGATCCTCTAGAGAGGTAGGAAAATGATTAAAACTTCATTTAGTGATTGAAAACAATGCCATCCCATCAGTGAACCTAACTTAGGGGGTTTGACATAAATGCCTAGGATCACAGGCATCAGTATGTGGTTATTTGTTTTACTGCTATTACATTTTTGAAAATGAAACAATCTGAAAGAAGAATGCATCAATATTAAATATTTTGATAAGGTCGTGGTAGAGATTTCCTGAAAAATTGAAAGCAAGAGGAAATTTTTCTCCAGTTCAGTTCAGTTCAGTCACTCAGTCGTATCCGACTCTTTGTGACCCCATGAATCGCAGCATGCCAGTCCTCCCTGTCCATCACCATCTCCCAAAGTTCACTCAGACTCACGTCCATCGAGTCAGTGATGCCATCCAGCCATCTCATCCTCGGTCGTCCCCTTCTCCTCCTGCCCCCAATCCCTCCCAGCATCAGAGTCTTTTCCAATGAGTCAGCTCTTCGCATGAGGTGGCCAAAGTACTGGAGTTTCAGCTTTAGCATCTTTCCTTCCAAAGAAATCCCAGGGCTGATCTACTTCAGAATGGACTGGTTGGATCTCCTTGCAGTCCAAGGGACCCTCAAGAGTCTTCTCCAACACCACAGTTCAAAAGCATCAATTCTTCGGCACTCAGCCTTCTTCACAGTCCAACTCTCATATCCATACATGACCACAGGAAAAACCATAGCCTTGACTAGATGGACCTTAGTCGGCAAAGTAATGTCTCTGCTTTTGAATATGCTGTCTAGGTTGGTCATAACTTTCCTTCCAAGGAGTAAGCGTCTTTTAATTTCATGGCTGCAGTCACCATCTGCAGTGATTCTGGAACCCCAAAAAATAAACTCTGACACTGTTTCCACTGTTTCCCCATCTATTTCACATGAAGTGATGGGACCAGATGCCAGAAAACCTTCGTTTTCTGAGTGTTGAGCTTTAGGCCAGCTTTTTCACTCTCCTCTTTCATTTTCATCAAGAGGCTTTTTAGTTCCTCTTCACTTTCTGCCATAAGGGTGGTGTTTCCTGCATATCTGAGGTTATTGATATTACTCCCGGCAATCTTGATTCCAGCTTGTGTTTCTTCCAGTCCAGCGTTTCTCATGATGTACTCTGCATAGAAGATAAATAAGCAGGGTGACAATATACGGCCTTGACGTACTCCTTTTCCTATTTGGAACCAGTCTGTTGTTCCATGTCCCATTCTAACTGGTGCTTCCTGACCTGTATACAGATTTCTCAAGAGGCAGTTCAGGTGGTCTGGTATTCCCATCTCTCTCAGAATTTTCCACAGTTTCTTGTGATCCACACAGTCAAAGGCTTTGGCATAGTCAATAAAGCAGAAATAGATGTTTTTCTGGAACTCTCTTGCTTTTTCGATGATCCAGCAGATGTTGGCAATTTGATCTCTGGTTCCTTAGCCTTTTCTAAAACCAGCTTGAACATCAGGGAGTTCACGGTTCACGTATTGCTGAAGCCTGGCTTGGAGAATTTTGAGCATTAATTTACTAGCATGTGAGATGAGTGCAATTGTGCGGTAGTCTGAACATTCTTTGGCATTGCCTTTCTTTGGAATTGGAATGAAAAGTGGCCTTTTCAGTCCTGTGCCCACTGCTGAGTTTTCCAAATTTGCTGGCATATTGAGTGTAGCACTTTCACAGCATCATCTTTCAGGATTTGAAACAGCTCCACTGGAATTCCATCACCTCCACTAGCTTTGTTCCTAGTGATGGTTTCTAAGGCCCACTTGACTTCACATTCCAGGATGTCTGGCTCTAGATGAATGATTACACCATTGTGATTATCTGGGTCATAAAGATCTTTTTTGTACAGTTCTTCTGTGTATTCTTGCCACCTCTTCTTCATATCTTCTGCTTCTGTTAGGTCCATACCATTTCTGTCCTTTATCAAGCCCATCTTTGCATGAAATGTTCCCTTGGTATCTCTCATTTTCTTGAAGAGATCTCTAGTCTTTCCCATTCTGTTCTTTTCCTCTATTTCTTTGCATTGATCGCTGAAGAAGACTTTCTTATCTCTTCTTGCTATTCTCTGGAGCTCTGCATTTAGATGCCTATATCTTTAGTTCTCTCCTTTTCTTTTCACCTCTGTTCTCTTCACAGCTATTTGTAAGGCCTCCCCAGACAGCCATTTTGCTTTTTTGCATTTCTTTTCCATGGGGATGGTCTTGATCCCTGTCTCCTGCACAATGTCATGAACCTCATTCCATAGTTCATCAGGCACTCTTATCTATCAGATCTAGTCCCTTAAATCTATTTCTCACTCCCACTGTATAATCATAAGGGATTTGATTTAGGTCATATCTGAAAGGTCTAGCGGTTTTCCCTACTTTCTTCAATTTGAGTCTGAATTTGGTAATAAGGAATTCATGATCTGAGCCACAGTCAGCTCCTGGTCTTATTTTTGTTGACTGTATAGAGCTTCTCCATCTTTGGCTGCAAAGAATATAATCAATCTGATTTCAGTGTTGACCATCTGGTGATGTCCATGTGTAGAGTCTTCTCTGTGTTGTTGGAAGAGGGTGTTTGCTATGACTAGTGCATTTTCTTGGCAAAACTCTACTAGTCTTTGCCCTGCTTCATTTCGCATTCCAAGGCCAAATTTGCCTGTTACTCCAGGTGTTTCTTGACTTCCCACTTTTGCATTCCAGTCCCCTATAATGAAAAGGACATCTTTTTTGGGTGTTAGTTCTAAAAGGTCTTGTAGGTCTTTATAAAACTGTTCAACCTCAGCTTCTTCAGCATTACTGGTTGGGGCATAGACTTGGATAACTGTGATATTGAATGCTTTGCCTTGGAGATGAACAGAGATCATTCTGTCATTTTTGAGATTGCATCCAAGTAGTGCATTTCAGACTCTTTTGTTGACCATGATGGCTACTCCATTTCTTCTGAGGGATTCCTGCCCGCAGTAGTAGATATAATGGTCATCTGAGTTAAATTCACCCATTCCAGTCCATTTTAGTTCTCTGATTCCTAGAATGTCAATGTTCACCCTTGCCATCTCTTGTTTGACCACTTCCAATTTGCCTTGATTCATGGACCTGACATTCCAGGTTCCTATGTAATATTGCTCTTTACAGCATTGGACCTTGTTTCTATCACCAGTCACATCCACAGCTGGGTATTGTTTTTGCTTTGGCTCCATCCCTTCATTCTTTCTGCAGTTATTTCTCCTCTGATCTCCAGTAGCATATTGGGCACCTAATGACCTGGGGAGTTCCTCTTTTGTTGTCCTATCATTTTGCCTTTTCCTACTGTTCATGATGTTCTCAAGGCAAGAATACTGAAGTGGTTTGCCCTTCCCTTCTCCAGTGGACCATGTTCTGTCTGACCTCTCCACCATGACCCGCCCATAATAAATCAGGAGTCTCTATAGCAAACAAAAAACTTCAGGTAACTCTTGGAGAACATTCAGTGTTTGAGTGTAGGCTCACGTCTGACAGTGGAGAAAGCAGGGTGAAGAGAAACAGCCCAGATTTGCAAGAAACCAACATAAAATTTATGAATGTTTTCTGACACTAAATTTTCCAGAATATCCTTGCCAATATGTATAAAAGGATGTGTGTATGCGTATATATATTCCTCATATATTCGAATATACATTAAAATAATGGATTGTTTGTTTGGATTTTTGTTTATAAAGAGCTGCCCTCACGATAAATCTTTTGACATTTATAATTTCACATGATGTAATATTTATGATTTTGGCAATGAAGAATGATTTCCACTCCACCTGCTGTTAGTCCTGCGAAAATAAAAATAAATTTATTTCTCTCACAATCCAAATGATAAGCTTTTTCAGATATTTGTTATAAAAAAAAATCTTGAATCATAGTAAAGGAAGATTTTGTATATGTTCCCCAAAGTTTTTCAGTGCTTTTCATCTTGGACTCCTGTGACTGACTTACTCTGTTTAAGCAGTGAAGTAAGTCAGCTGGCCAGAGGGCCTGGCTGGTGGAATGTGGCTGCAGAGCCGGCCAGCCTGTGCCTGTCTTGTGCCAGTAAGCCAAGATTGTTTCCTGAGCTAAGGCTGATCATTCCTAATCAGAGATAAATATCTATGCTGATTCTTTCGAGTTATCCAGACCACATCTCCTGCATTAACACACAATTAGAAGTTTACTAGCTATTTATCCTGCAAGTCCCTGTCTTTTTAAATGAGGGCCATTTTTCCTTAATATTTTGATTTTTTTTTTAAATTGTATTTTTGGTTGCACTGAGTCTTTGTTGCTGCGCATGGGCTTTCTCTACTTGCTGTGAGTAGGGGCTACTCTTCCCTGAGGGGACAGGCCTCTCATTGTGGTGGCTTCTCTTGTTGCTGAGCACAGGCTGTAGGCATGAGGGCCTTGTGGTTGCAGTATTCAGGCTCATAAGTTGTGCATAGGTTTAGTTGCTGTGTGGCATGTGGGATCTTCCCAGACCAGGGATTGAGCCCGTGTCCCCTGCACTGGCAGATGGATTTTTTATCCATTATGCCACCAGGGAAATCCCCAAATGATGGCCATTTTAAGTGAAAGAAAATAATTGCTAAAAAATGGAATTTATGTTTGACCATTTTATATTGCTGGTCAAAGGGAATTCTGCCATCTCCCAGTCTGCTCTGAAGATGGCAATAAAATCAGCAGGTTAGTCTCTTCCCAAATGACTTTCTAATTAAGTTTGCATTTTAGATTTACTACCTGTCTCTCCTGCTCTCTGATGGTTTAAAGCCTTCTTATATGTGCTTCCATAGAATCTACATGAGTCAAGAAGTCAGTGATAGCTCCAACTATGAAAAGAGACACCAATTAAGGTGAAGTAGTGTTTATGCTTTGAAGAGAGTTATGTGTTAAGCTGAGGAATAGTTTGGAAGTTCCCTTCACAGTGAGGGAAAAGGATGTACAGTAAATGATTATGTTTCAAAGAGCTCGGCATTCACAGCAACTGCCAGCGAAACGTGTGTTCTGAGATGAAGAGGAGTAACATGAATGTCTATCTGTCAGTGTGTTCAAGGAGTACATATGCATTCTATGTGAACAAAGGGTTAATTGTTTGAGGAACTTCTCACAAATAATTTTTTTTTTTCATCTAGCCTTGATTCCAAAAAGAAAAGTGAACGCGGGGTGCTGTAAGGCATCATGAAACCAGGAAAGATATGTTAACCTTGAAAGTAGCATCAGGAGACCCTGCGATCCCTTGGTGATGACTCACTGACCGCTCCTCCACTTTCTGCCCTCCTCTGACTCTCTGAAACAGAGAACCTTCTGTTTCATGACTAAGAAGCCAGGGGGAGGGAATCGTTTTAAAGTGGTATCCCTTGGAGTGCATACCACTTTGAAAAGTGGGGGTCCTGACAACATAGTTAAGCTGTCTTAACCTACTAGGAAAATCTGGCTCAATACACACCAGTACGTTCTCACTGCCTGGTTTGCATTATTTGTTTGGTGGTCAGGATCTGTTAATGTATTTGAGAGATGCGTAGGGAGTTCCTGGTCTGAATCTGGTGCTGACAGCTGCTGTTTACACACAGATCAACACCTTCGCTGGGCACCTCTTCCTGGAGCTTATGGTCTAGTGGTGGTGGTGGTGTTTATTTGCTAAGTTGTATCCAACTCTTTGCAACCCCATGGACTGTAGCCTGCCAGGCTCCTCTGTCTTTGGGACTTCCTAGGCAATAATAATGGAGGCGGTTGCCAATTCCTTCTCCAGGGTATCTTCCCAACCCAGGGAGTGTTAGGAGTCATCTAAAATGAATAGCTTCAAAATAATGTATTATTTTTTTTTCTTTTTTTTTTATTTTTTAAATTTTAAAATCTTTAGACACATTGTTCAGTCTGTTTCTGAAAGGAAAATGCAAAAACATTCTAGGAAAATACTTCTCTATAAGAGCATTGACACATAGTGTACTTTCCTTCAGTCCTGTCCGATAGTATACTTTCCTTCAGTCCTGTCCGAAGTATACTTTCCTTCAGTCCTGTCCGACTCTGTGCGATCCCATAGACTTTCCTTATGTCTCTGGGGAGTTGAGGGTGAAAGGATTTAAACACAAACAGAACATAACCATGCTTCTCTACATAGTGAACTATGTCTGGGGACTAGGGAGCCATCCTTCATCCTGCGACAGTTTGTAGAGAACATGCTGAGGACCATTCAGGGAGCACTCCTGTGTTCAATTCAGAGCATTTCGTTATAATCCTTTCATATATTTACTGAGCAACTCTTATGTTCCAGACTCTGGCCCTACCAGTGCTGAGAATATCAGACTTTGATACTTTTTAATATCATATTAAAAGTAAAGCATCTCTGGCAACAATTCATTTGGCTAGAAAACCCAAATTATTAAAATAGCCCAATCTCAAGACAGTCTGTTAGTCATGTTTTACCTCAGTTATTGTTTCTTTTTTAAATGGCAACAAACTATAGCATTATTTTTGAGCTCATTTATAATTTACTAGACAAATGGGTTTATGTGCTTAGTCATGTCTGACTCTCTGAGACCCCATGGACTGTAGCCCACCAGGCCCCTCTGTCCATGGGGATTCTCCAGGCAAGAAAACTGGAGTGGGTTGCCATGCCCTTTTCCAGTGGATCTTCCCAACCCAGGGGTTGAACCCAGGTCTCCTGCACTGCAGGCAGATTCTTGACCATCTGAACCGAAAGGTCAGCTGCATTTTAAGACACCTTAAATTAATAGTATAAATTGAAAGAGACACGTGTACCCCAATGTTCATTGCAGCACTGTTTATAATAGCCAGGACATGGAAGCAACCTAGATGTCCATCAGCAGATGAATGGATAAGAAAGCTGTGGTACATGTACACAATGGAGTCTTACTCAGCCATTAAAAAGAATATATTTGAATCAGTTCTAATGAGGTGGATGAAACTGGAGCCTATTATACAGAGTGAAGTGAGCCAGAAAGAAAAACACCAATACAGTATACTAATGCATATATATGGAATTTAGAAAGATGGTAACGATAACCCTGTATGTGAGACTGCAAAAGAGACACAAATGTATAGAACAGTCTTTTGGACTCTGTGGGAGAGGGAGAGGGTGGTATGATTTGGGGGAATGACATTGAAACATGTATAATATCATATAAGAAATGAATCACCAGTCCAGGTTCGATACAGGATGCATGGGGCTGGTGCACGGGGATGACCCAGAGGGATGGTACGGGGAGGGAGGTGGGAGGGGGGTTCAGGATGGGGAACATATGTACACCCATGGCGGATTTGTGTTGATGTGTGGCAGAACCAATACAATATTGTAAAGTAATTAGCCTCCAATTAAAATAAATTTAAATTTAAATAAATAAGCGGGGTGCCAATAATAAATTGGGATTTGCTGAGTAATTACTAATAATTATATTAAAAAACTATTATTCTAAAGTCCTGACAAAAGCCAAATATCAAACACGTACAGAGATGCACTCGACTCATATGCGTTTCTTACATCCTCAAAAAGTTACAAACGCTTGAGTTTAAAATATGGGATGCATTTGGAAACCTTCTTTTTGTCCTTTGAAAACTTTAAACGTTTTCTAAGATACTACTTTGCTTAATTAGAGAGAGGTCATATGTTTATTAAATATAAGTTTAATCCATTCTACTTACGCCTGGTGGCCAAGGTAACATTTTGGAGGATTTAAAATATTGGGCCATCCAAGTTTTTCCATGTTGATTGAAGTCAGAGTTTGGGACTTAGTATACTAAGGAGTGTGTTCCCATTACTTATGCATTTGAAATGTAAAAGGCTTTATTTTGAATGCACTGAGCCATATTAAAAGTAAAATGGAATTTTGTATGCTTCAGATATAGCCAA
Source organism: Capra hircus (assembly GCF_001704415.2). Taxonomy (NCBI): domain Eukaryota; kingdom Metazoa; phylum Chordata; class Mammalia; order Artiodactyla; family Bovidae; genus Capra; species Capra hircus. The sequence continues at coordinate 34,010,270 of NC_030834.1, read as the reverse complement.
GGAGATTTGCTCAATGTCATTTTTAATGTTCCCCAATCTGAGGGTGGAATCCCTCAGGTAATACTGGAAACATTTTGAGCCCTTGTATTTTGAAAACAGGCAGTTGATATAAACAACCAAAAATGTTTTTAAGCAAAATATTATATATATATATAATACACATATATAGTTATATCCATATATAGGCTTATATCTTTGGTTATTCAAGAAGTAATACAATATTGAATTATTTTCATTTTTTAAAATATTTTTCCAAAACAGGAGTGCTAAAAACAAATATTTTAGGCACCATAATCCTCTACTGCCCCAACAAGTAATTCAAAGATGCGACAGAATCTTAGTATGATCGTTGTTTTTTTCCTGTTCTGTGCCTTTATTAACAAGAAATATGGGTTGAACTTTGCTGACATCTTTGACTAGTCTTTGGTGCTAAATTATTTGTGAGCATACAGAGCTAAATATAGACCACTTTTACTTTTGCTAAAAAATTTACTGTTGTCTTTCTCAAAATGCATGGCAGGGTAGAGAGGAGAAGGGATGGGGTGAATGCAGTATTTGCTTATCAGAAAATGCCCAAGTATCTATTTTGGTGCATCTGAGAGCAGAAATGAAGATTTCCAAGTAAATAAACAAGCTACATGAAAAAACATCAGAACCAAAATGCCACAATTCCCATTAGTGAGAGTAACAATAAGAAGAAACAATTACATTCTCTTATAAATTAGCTATATAAATGAAATCTTTATAAGCCAAGTTTGTGTTTAAAAATAGGGATAATAAAGACATGTATATTTATGGTGCTGTTAAAAGATTCCAAGTTACAGCAGACAATCACTGTTTATATTTAGGTTGGGGAAAGAGGAGAAATGAATTTCCTCTTTCAGTTAAATATGCGGTATAGACTTCTGGGCACTTTAATTTATTTTCACATCCAAAGTGTAGGCAGTGTTCACCTATAGGAGATGAAATGTAAAGTGTTCATCAGTTTAAAGCAGATTCTAGTGGATTTGGTTTTAATTGATATATAGTTGATGTACTATGTTAAATAAGTTACTTGTGTGCTAAGTCACTTCAGTTGTGTCCCACTCTGGCCTGCCAGGCTCTCAGTCCATGGGGTCCTGCAGGCAAGAATGCTGGAGTGGGTTGCCATTTACTTCTCCAGGGGATTTTCCCAGCCCGGGACTGAACCTGCATCTCATGTCTTCTGTGCTGGCAAGCAGGTTCTCTACCACTAGTCTACTTGGGAAGCCCATTATATGTCACCTATGTACAACGTGGTGATGCAGTTTACAAAGGTTATACTCCACTTACAGTTATTATAAGTTATTGGCTATATTCTGTGTTGTACAATGTATGTTTGTAGCTTATTTTATCCCTAAGAATTTGTACCTCTTACTCGTCTACCCCATCTCTTGCTTCTGGCTGCCTCTCCAGTCTCATTTCTTGCTATTGTCATCTTGACCTCAGTCCAGCCAGCCACAATGCCTGGATTCAGTTTCTCCAAGATTTCATTTCCTGTCTCACACTTTCCGCAGTGGCTTCTATTTGTTTAAGTAGCTCATTTAGATCTCTCTTTGGGTTCAGGTTTCAGTTCTGACTCAGTGGGAGAGCTCTTCCTGTCCTCTCTCTCTAACACCAGCCCTCTCTGGTCTAGCCTGCCACCCAGTATGCTTTATTCTCAGCAGTCACAGCTCTCTGAAATCATCTTGTATTTGTTTTCTGTGTGTTCACTGACTGTCTTGACCCCATGCACAAGGCAGCTCCTTGAGCACTCGCCTCTCGTCTGCCTAGATTAACCGCTTTGTTCCTAGTGCCTAAAACGTGTTTGTCCTAATAGCTCTAAGTAAGAAACCAAGAAATATTTTAAAATTAGCTGCTGCTGCTAAGTCGCTTCAGTTGTGTCCGACTCTTTGCTACCCCATAGACAGCCTCCTACTAGGCTCCTCTGTCCCTGGGATTCTCCAGGCAAGAACACTGGAGTGGGTTGCCATTTCCTTCTCCAATGCATGAAAGTGAAAAGTGAAAGTGAAGTTGCTCAGTCATATCCGACTCTTAGGGACCCCATGGACTGCCGCCTACCAGGCTCCTCCATCCGTGGGATTTTCCAGTTGATCAAATTCATGAGTTGCAAAGTCATCTATTAGATTTATCAGATAACCTAAGGGAGAAGAGAGTAACTGGCGCCAACGCTGCGCATTTTGAGCTCCTGGTTTTCCCTGGAAACAATTCCAGGCAAAGAATTGATTCTCTGCAGAGAATCAGGGGTATGATTTGCCTCTTCCTGTGACATTTACCCCCATAGCTGTGTACCTTGAAATGTAAGTCTCTACTAGTGAGTAAGTCTGGAGTGAAAGCCCCTTGTGTACATGATGGCTCAGACATTGAAGGTGTGAAACAACAAACTGGATCCGAGTCACAGCCCTGCACTCTGGCCCTGTTTTAATTTACTCTGATGGGAAACTGTATCTGAGCGGCAGGGAAAGTGGGTGTGTTGCCGACAGCTGTTTCCATGCATTGAGCCATCAGATAGTGGGGCTGGCAATTGTGGACAGGAGCAACATAAAACATGCATGCTTTATGCTTGTTGGTCTGTTTGGGCTGAGCAGTTTTTTGTGATTTTAGTGATTTTCAGGGTCACTTAGATGCTTTCTGAAAAGTTTACAGTCATCCATCTCACGTCAAAAACTGTATTTAGAGGGATCAGTGACACAGATGACGTAAGCTGCTCGGCACAAGAAGAACTCTCATATTCAGAAATCTTCAGTCTAAGAAGTCATCATGGGACTTCAAAAGCTTCCAAAAGTGTCGCGTTGTATCTACAGTAGTATTTTAAGCACTGCATCAAGGACGTAGTTGGCTGAAGGCGTGTGAGGCACGTGTTTTAAAAGAGTCCTTGTATTCCTGCAGGTGAATGTTTTAGCCCTTTTGTGAAGGTAATTGCAAGTGTATCTTATTGCATGGACTTGGAGCATCTTAAATAGAGACAGACGAAATCCTTTTTTGGAGCCAGATGATAACTGCTGAGATGTGAGGAGAAAAGCAGCTCCTCTGCCCCTCATCCCGGTGTCTTTTAACCAACCTCACTTCCCCATGCAGTGTTTCCCCTTAAAATGATGCAGCTTTGCTTCACGAGGGGGAACGTCACTTTATAATGGATTTGAGGCAGCAGCTGTGGGCGAGTGAAAAAGTGGAACTTCAGACCCCAGCCGCTTCACCGCAGCGTCCTCACAAGGGAACTGAAGCATAGTCCTTGCTCTTAAGGTAGTAGCTTGCCGGGCGCTGAGGCAGAAAGCAGACATTCCTCAACAGGGTGGTTTTCCACCTGCTGACCAAGGAGGCTCCAATTCCCAGTTGTAGAAGACCTAAGACATTGGAAGGTGTGTAAAAGCCAGCTCAGGGGCCTGCGTAAGTACCCGTCGCAAATATAAATGCCCCTTGGAAGATGTGCATAAAATTCAATAATCTCATAACAGCTCCTTGAGTTTAGGGTTATATACTTCCTGCCATTCCATGCTGCAACATTTGCCCTTTTATGACAGAGTGGTGTTAATCAGGGCACAAATGCAAGTTGGGTTTTTAAATTTTCTTAATTGTCTCCTCCCCTCACCCTGCAAATGGACACTGACCACTGATTGATCCTCAGATGGCATTTTAATTCATATTGATCCATGATCGGATTTTAAAACATGGAGAGTGCCGATTTAGACTTCACTTTTTAACCTCATAAAATATATGTTGTTTCATTTTGCGTATAACAGTTACAACCTTCTTCCCGATATCTAATTTCATGTCACACCTTTTTAATAAAGAAACCCGCACAGGCTATTTTCACGTCTCCCACCTAAAAGCTGCTTCTAGTGGGCAGCTGACACATGACCACATTGCCTCTCATAGGCATGATTGTGCATTCTTCCACGTCATTGGATTTCTATGATGATTTCTGCTGACACTGCCAGAGAGAAGGTGGCATTTTGAAGTTCTGTTCTGTGAGCCCTTCCAGGTCAACAAGAATTCACTATGTGGTATAATGAGTTTGTTTGGCCTTCATGTTTGTCTCCAGGTTCAGCTCAGTTCAGTTCAGCCACTCAATCGTGTCTGACTCTTTGCGACCCCACGGACAGCAGCATGCCAGGTCTCCCTGTCCATCACCAACTCCCGGAGTTTACCCAAACTCATGTCCATTGAGTTGGTGATGCCATCCAGCCATCTCATCCTTTGTTGTCCCCTTCTCCTCCCACCTCCAATCTTTCCCAACATCAGGGTCTTTTCAAATGAGTCAGCTCTTCGCATCAAGTCTCCAGATTAATCTCTTGGTAATTGCTCGTCATCAGTGACATTCCAGGGTCACTTTCATCTCCATCTACCAACATAAAGGGAGAAGAGGGTAAATACACTCTTGTCACCCTCCCTTGGTGTACCCTTAACTACTCAGCCATCAACACACACTGGTCACCTGACGAGATTGTTTTCAGTGTGAGGCCAAGTTATCATACACTGAGTCCTTATCCCCATCAATCCCAGGTCATTGACATATTCTTCTCTTTGAGGTTGCAAGCGTTTGCTTTGTGATTTTTGGCCGTGGTCTTTGTGACACATGGATTTCTTGAGGGCAAGGAAGGTATCTTCTCATTTTGATATTCCTAGTACTTAGCCCCAACTCTGGCAGGAAAGCAGTGAATGCAGAGCCCTGCTTAGCAATTCTTTACCATCTGCTAGCTTTCTAGTCAACTCTACAAGTCTAAGTCTTTCTGTGGTTCCAGGGAGCTGAGTGCTTTAGGGTCAGATGCACACAGGTATGAAAACAGCTTGCTTACAATGATATTGTTAAGAAAATGAAGCCCGAGATTTCTTTCACATCTAAACACTAGATGCTTTTACCAAAAAAAAAAAAATAATAATAATAATAATACTGTTTCTGTTAATAGAGCACTTCAAAGTAAGTACATCAGTAAGAGAAAGTGGACGTTGTCATTGAGTAAAGTACAATATTTCTGCATAATTAAGAAAGAATAATTGAAGGTTGTTCTTTGATTTGGTAGGTCTGATTTGAAGGGAATTTGTACGTTGCACAGCTCAAGATGAAAATGAAATAATTTTGCATTTTGATATTTTCTATTATCTGTTGAAGTGTTTCCTTTCAAAGAATATCTATTTTTATGTACTGTCCCCAAATGTGATCTTTTCAGAAGGTGTGTTACCATCAAATGCATTTTCACAAAGCATAACACATTATGGGATTTGAATGGAGAGGGAAAATACATTTATAAAAGCAATACATAGTAGCTGCAAATACAAATTTTGTTTTCTGATGTTAAACTTGATGAATCTACAAGTCAGATATTTGTCATTAGTAACAATGACTCTTGGTTAAATGTGGCATAAATAAGTGGTTAAAGGCCTCATTACACAACTAAAATTAAGAATATAAGCTTTGTAGAACTCATGTTTTTTCCCCCCTCAGACAGTGAAACAATTAATGCATGAGTTATGAAACAGGAAAGGAAAAAGGGAAAATTCTATGTGTTGATTAACTACCATACCTTATGCTTCGTATTTTCATGTAATTTTTATCTTCTAAACCTGAATTTTCTTCTGCGTAGGTTATTTTCATCAAAGGAAGCTGAGGCTCAGGGATTTTAATAACTTACCCAAGATTACAGGTTATAAGTGGCAGAACCAGAATTTGTCTGACACTGTTATTCATAATCTTCCCAGTACTTTTTGAGGCTCTGAGCAACTGCTACCTATGAGAATCTCCCCAATCTGAGAAAGGCTGAAATCCTGATTTAAGAGTAGCTTTCATTATAGCTGTTTGAAAGGAGCAAAATGCTCTGTCAGAGGTAGCAAACCTAAATTATAATCAACAATGATAACAACTGTGAAACAGGACACTTACTTGTGTGAAAGTATAGCAAAACAGTCAAAGGCTTCAGGCAGACAATAGTCTGGGAAAAGGGCAATGAACACGACCAGTCCCATACACCTGGTGATGTCCAAGGGAGCAGTTTTGGTCCAGGGTTTTACATGTACTGAACAATACGATAGAGGAATAAGACGAGCTACTCTTTAGCCACTCACCGACCACTAGCACAGCTGAGAGCACAAGCTCAAGATTTCATGAATCCTTTGGGCTCTGAATTATCAGGACAGTTTTAGAAATGAGGGCCCAAGCTCAGACATAAAAACAAAAACAAAAAAAAACCTACCCCAAAGCATCCATCTAGTGTGTGTCAGGACTGCGATAAACTTAGCAGTGGTCTAAATGCCAATGAAATGCTTACAACCATATCGCCTTTGCCTCCCTAGGGGTCACTGAGTAACAAGACACAAGAGATATAAGGCAGAGTTGATCTGAATAATGGAAAGTGATGCCTGGTGGGAGGTATTGAGGGAACAGGAGGAGGGCGCAGGTGAAGGAGCTGGTATTAGAGACAAGAAGGGGTGCTTCGCTTTCTGAAGTTTCAGGGCACAAGCTGCCCTTGGAGACAGGAAAGGGTGCCCCTGCCTAACCCACGAGGTCGGACCCTCTCCTTCCTGACAGGCAGACCCTTTATTTCTCCCGTGCTTTGTTTGTCTGACCCTGTCACTGCTGTTCGCCTGCTGGAAGCAGTCATCCATTCTGCCTGGTTAACATCAGCTTTCTGCTGTGATTGGTATTTCTATATACCTTGCCCTGAGTGTAGAAAGATGTTGGCTGGTGATTAAAATGCACAAAGGGGGGCAATCATTAAATGAGAACCTTTTCTTTCCATGTGGCATCGTGAGTAAAGGGGAGGTTTCTCCTCTAAGAGATTTGAGCCTTCATCTCTAAATTTGTCTACTTGGCAGATTCACTAACCCAAAGATATACACATTGGCATCTGAGAAGTAGGGTAAGGGCACATCTCCTCTGGCGCAGCTGATTCTGTGTTGCCAGGTGATGATGTTCTGAAGCTGAATATGGGGAAATGGATGGGACTGGGTGGTCTGTGGCAGAAAGTCCAGGAATGTTACATTGGGTATGAGTCTGTAGACCAGCGCTTCTCAAAATGTGATGGAATCACCCAACCATCTTATAGAAGGCAGACTCTGATTAAGTTTGAGATAACTACCTGAGATTTTGCATTCATCACAAAATCGTGGATGGTGTATGCATGCCTTATCCATTCAGGCTGCTATGAAAATATACTGTAGGTTCAGTGGCACAAACAGTAAACATTATTTCCCACACTTTTCGAGACTGGAAACTCCAAGATCAAGACCCCAACCAATTCATGGTCTGGTGAGGACCCCCTTCCCAGTTCATGGATAATTGTCTTCTGGCTTTGTCTTTGTGTAGTGGAAGGAGCTGGACAACTCTCTAGGGTCTGTTCTATAAAGGCACTAATCCCATCCACAAGGTCTCCACGCTCATGACCTACTTAGCTCCAAGAAATTCCATCTCTTAACACCATCTCATAGGGAGTTACATACAAATGGGATTAAGGGGGTGGGAGAGCATAAACATTCAGGCCAAAGGTGCTCAGAGAACATTTTGATTTTTCAGGCTGTGGAGCATCTTGCTCTGTTGCATTTGCATTAATCATCTATTTCCAGGGCAGAGCCCCCAGGCAGCAGCTTGCACTAATTCTTCCTAAATCATCTGTGTAGACTATGCCACTTGATGCCAACAAATCATCCAGAGCTGATTCCGCACATCTCTTCCCAACCCCACACTCTGTGAGATCAAGGTGGTAGGTTGATGACAGCTGCAGTCGGAGTAGTTTCAGCACAGACATCAGTGAGTGCTACCCATCAAAAGACTTTTCTTAGCAGCTCGCTCACTCTCTGTTGCTATTTTACGAATTTATCATGACCCGAATCATGCTAATTCAGAGTATTTTCTTCCAGCATGTTTCATTTTTACAACATGATATTATTTTATGTGTATTTGTAGGATGGAAGCTCCAGGCTGCCCAGGAGGTTATATTTTTTAAGACATCTAGACTCAGAAATAAGCTGAGTGATGCACCCTACTCACATCCTTTAACCTGGGTTGTTCACAATATGGTGTCACCAACAGAACTGCAGTGAATTACGAGGTATAGAGCAGAATTTTGAAGCTTATTTTAAAGATAACTTAACACACTTGGGCCTGTGTTTCATAATGTATGCAGTAAGCACATTTATTATCCTCAACAAAGCCTCTGCATAGCTACAATTTTGATATCATTTCAATGGGAAAACAAGTTCTGAACTACGCAGTCCACTTACAAACACACATATGAGCCTGAATTGATTTTGCAAGTTTTGGAAAATTATGTGACCTGGATCAAGGATTTTTCTTAGATTGCAGTTAAGGTTTGTGCTAATATACCTATAAATGATAATAAGATTTATAATAAAAAAATTAAATTTACAGTTAAAAAAAAAGCAAGAAAAAAAACCCGTGTGTGTGTGTGTGTGTGTGTGTGTGTGTGTGTGTGTGTGTGTTTATATGGAGAAGCTGCACAGTAGGGAAAGAAAGGCGGGGGGGAATCCCAGCGAGGTGATCACTTGCCAGGTAAGAGAAGCTATGCAGCAAAATCTTGCTGAAACTAGCTTAAAACCAAGTGGCACTGTGGTTGCTATCAAGGGACTGAGGCTCAGCGATCACAGATGGAGAGCAAAGCAGCATAAATCCCATGAGATTGTATAGGACCTGCTTTGGAATAGAAAAATGAACTTTCCTGAATTTTTATTTCTCTCTCCCTCTGTTTGGGCTCTCGTAATTGTGCTTAGTTAGGTGTAGTAAAATTATTCCAAGACAGGCAGCAGAGGGTAGAGGGATGAAAAATGAAGAGGCCCGCTGTTAATTAATAAATGATTTTAACTTTGAAGGTTGGCTACGCATTTAAGATGCACATGCAGGGAAACGGCAAGGCCCTTATAAAATACCCAAAGTGTTAAGCCTTTTCTGAAAGATGGCTTCATTATCATGATTTCTTTATTATTCATCTTTATCAGAAAAGCAAAATAAATTTCAATTTGAACACTATTAATAAGAGATTGAGCAGGAGTTTGAAGTATTCTACCATCTGGCTAAACCATCTGAATGTATATTGAGCTTATAAGCAAAATTCTGTCTATAAATAGCCAGTCACAAGGCTAATTTTTGTGTATAAGTTCCAACAGAGACAGATGTAAACATCATGGAAAATGTCTTAACTGCCTAGCATAAGTAAAAGATACTGCAGATTCGGGATTTGCTGTCAGGGTTTGTTTCTTTATTTTTCTTGTTTTGCAATCACTGTAGTAAAATATATGGTTTTCACAGCATTAGGGATGGTGGCAAACTGAAATAAAATGAAAAGGAGACTGAGTTAGAAGGCGTGGCAGTGTTTAATCCTGAGAGTCATTGACAAGTCATTTAAATTACCCAGACCTCTGTCTTAAGGTATAAAGTAAAGATATCTCTATTTGGAGACCTGTAAGGTTCAAAAATCATCTGATATCATCATTATTCTCAGATTTGGAAATGGAAAAATTTTCATGACCGCTGTGGCATCATCTGAGGTTCCCTACAAAGAGCAGTGATGTGCAGTCTAACTTTCTTACTGTATCTGGGTCATTCAGAGTGTCTGACTACATAGTATGATATTGATTAGACAGGAAAAAATGACAGGATGGGAAATGAAATAAGTGGCTCATTACAAACCGAAGAGTGGGAGAAATAATGGTTAGTGATCTGCTCATAGGTCAGTATATGATTGAAGCTCCCTCTGTGATGAGGAAACACATGGCAGTCTGAAACTCAGGGCATAATGTCAGCCATTGTCTGAAGTACCAGGAATATAATTTGAGTATAACATTGAAAACATCTACTCATATGGTATTCTTCAGTAATAAAATGGATGAATAAAATATCAGAAGAGTGGTTTTCAGTCAGAGGTGGGGTATAATTTTGCCCTTTGGGGACATTCAGTGTCATCTAGAAACAGTTTAGTTTATCATGACTAAGAGGGTGGTATAGCATCGGGTGGGTAGAGGACCTGGACGCTGCTAAAGATCCCACAGTCCACAAGAGGACCCCTCACGACAGAGAATTATTCCCCCCAGAATGTCAACAGTGCCCAGGTTGAGAAACTCTGAATTAGGAAAATCTTCTCCAACATCAGTTATCCCGTGCGCTGCTTCAAATGAGGGAACTCTTTTAAATTCCACAAGGCAAATGGGGCAACTGACGAGTCGTTGACCCATCACACAGGACTCAGAGGTGGAATGACAACTTGACCCGTCTTCTGGCCCATAGTGCAGTTTCTTGCCTGTAGTATTTCTGAATGTGGTCGTCAGGGCAGAGGATTAGGGCCACCTGCAATGATCTCACGGAGAAGGCAATGTCACCCCACTCCAGTACTCTTGCCTGGAAAATCCCATGGACGGAGGAGCCTGGTGGGCTGCAGTCCACGAGGTCGCTAAGAGTCGGACATGACTGAGTGACTTCACTTTGACTTTTAACGTTCATGCATTGGAGAAGGGAATGGTAACCCACTCCAGTGTTCTTGTCTGGAGAATCCCAGGGACAGGGGAGCCTGGAGGGCTGCCGTCTATGGGGTCACACAGAGTCGGACACGACTGAAGAGACTTAGCGGCAGCAGCAGCAGCAGTGATCTCAAAACAAACCCTTTCTTTGTTCATTCTTCTCCAGCCAGTGCTGCTGAGTTTGAGGAATCTGAATCTAGCAGGGAAGAGGAGGCAGGTATCTGCAATTCTTTAAAGCCCCCATGAGTGCATGCATGTGTGATCGGTCATGTCCAACTCTTTTCAAACACATGGACTGTAGCCCACAAGGCTCCTTTGTTCATGGAATTTTCCAGACAAGAATATTGGAGTGGGTTGCCATTTCCTCCCCCAGGAGATCTTCCCATCCCAGAGATGGAAACTGGGTCCCTTTAATCTCCTCCATTGGCAAGCCGATCCTTTATCACCGCATCACCAGGGAAGTCCTTGAAAGCTCCCATATGATTGTAATTCACATGAACATTAGAGCTACTGTACTTTACCAGACTGAACACTTAATGTGCACCAAGGATTTTTCATGGTCCTGAAAGGATGCAGCAATACATATGCAGAGGAGAATCAGAGATGCAGAGAGGCTTTTATTTATGGTCATGGTTCAAAATAGTAAATAACACTGTAAGCCATGCAGCATCAGTTCAGTTCAGTCGCTCAGTTGTGTCTGACTCTTTGCGACCCCATGAATCGCAGCATGCCAGGCCTCCCTGTCCATTTCCATCTCCCAGCATAGCTATTTAAAGTGTGAAAATGATTTATAAATAAAGGCTGAGTATTCCTTGGTGGCTCAGTGGTAATGAATCCACCTGCCAATACAGGGTCCCTCTCTGGGGTGGGAAGATCCCTGGAGGAGGAAATGGCAACCCACTCCAGTGTTCTTGCTTGAGAAATCCCATGGACAGAGGAGATTGGCGGGCTGCGGTCCGTAGAGTCTCAAAGAGTCAGACATGACTTACTGACTAAACAAAAACAACAGCAAATTAATGCTGCATCTGCCAAATACATGCTCAAAGTTGAACAGCCTTCAAAGGAGGAACACTCTGGGCTGGACCAGCTGCTTAGTTGAATAGCGTAAAATTCTTATCCTCCCAGAGCCATGGATTTGTTCACTCCTTGGATCATTCCACTTTAGTTAGATGGAAATTAGTCTGACACTCCATGAGTTTCCTATAACAACCTGTCTCATAAATGCTATCTGCTTTTTGCCACAGAAGTCGGGGAAAGAAAGTATTAGGGCTTCTCCATCATCTTTCTATCCCCTGACAAACCTCAATGATCCCAGGTCAAGGCCACCTAGAATAGTCCTTACCATTCAGTTTATATTTATGTGGGTTTCACTCCACAGTTACAGAAATCTTCTGAAACTATTAACTCCTTTTGGATTGAGTTGAATACATGGGACTCTTGATCCCGTTTTGCTGTCATGAAGCTTATAAAATTAATAAATTTTGAATGTATAACTAAGAGGCTAAAAGAAAACTGGGTGAATCTATTTATGGCAGCCAGTTGTAAACATATTATTTTATAACAGTAATCTTCAATTTTATTCCTTGACCCTTTAATTAAAGTAAAATATTACACCCTCCTGTAGTATTGGTTTTAAGTTAAAAATTAACTTAAATATTGTGACTCAACCAAAGGAAAGTAATGGGGAAAAAGTAGCGCTTTGTTCATGTATTGCTACATGTGCCTCCTAGCCCCTTCCAGAGGCTCTGATGAACTGCACACCTTGAGAATCGCTGAATTAGAACGGCATGGAGAGTAAGAACATTACATGCTGGGCAAGCCGATTATTATTCTCATAATCTCTTTACGTGTTTGCAGATTGTCCTGCTAAGTGAACGGGTGCTGAAAACAAACTGTTTTGTGGTATTTGCTGATGGTATGAACTCTACAGCACAAGACCAAATTTTCTTTCCTGGGAAGCCCTCTTGTTTAGTGTTTGCAGACTCTGGGTTATTCGGATCTTCCAAGAATGCTGATAGGAATGCATGTGTTAAGATCAATGTAAAAACTTGAGTGGTAAAGAAATTCAGATGGTCCAAGTTCCTAATAATTACCCCAGGTTTGTATTCAAGGCAACAGCAAGATTTCTTCTGCTTAATCTCATATTATAAAAGAAAAAAGAATCCTACAATTCTCAGGTGGAAATTAAATTATTAAACTTAAATATTAAACTTTTAAGTTATGCAAATACCTACCTGCATTACCCAAATTCCATTACAAAATAGAACTAATAAATATATGGCAGTACAAACTCCAGCAATAAAGTATAAATGTATCCAATAATAGTTAAAGGAAGGCAAAATTATGCTGTTGTTAATTTTAGAGTTCTTTGAAATTTACTTGAAACAGAGTCAATACAAGGTCTAAAGAAAGTCATGTGCCTACTCTTTGTGTCCATGGTCATTTCTCATCTATAAGGTCAGATGCCTTTCAAACACAGTTCTCAACCGTGGATGTACAGGAGAGGAGACTGGGGGGCTTTCATAAAACAAATATAGCACTAGCAAATACCCCCAAGATCTTGGCTCTATTGGTCTGCACTAGAACCTGGACATGAGTATTTTCTTCAAAACTCTTGAGGTGATTATAATGGGCAGCTAAGGTTGAAAGCCATTGGCAAGCAGAAACTTTGACTAGAGTACTTTACACAGTCATGCAGCTGTTAATGAAATGCAAGATTTTTGCCCTATTAATGATCTGCCAGACATTCAGGAAAAAAAAAAGAAAGTCTCTGCTTCAATACTTGTCATCTGTATAGACCAACCTTGAAAAACATTATCTCTTAATTAGATTCTAACTATCTGTACTCCCCCTTCCACATGCAAAAGACAAGGAAGAAAAGACAGTGGAGAAGGAGGTCATTCTGGTGACTCTAGATTCAAGGGTTAAAACCGCATAAATCTTTATTGGTGGATCGATATTTTGATAAATGGTCAACGGTATTAATGAAGGGTTTGCAAATAAGGATTCTTTGAAGTAGTTTTTTATCCTGTCTCTTCCAGAATGTGCTATAACGGTATTTTAAGCCATTTTAAGCCCGGTATGCAGTGCTTCAGATGTATTTTTCATGATTCGAGAGTGAAATACATTTTAAATTCAAATACATACAGAATGGAAAACTCCTAGTTTCTCTTATCATCAGTAGGTTGTAAGCAATTTGGAAAATCCAATGGACAAAGCAATCATAACAAGCCTCGAAGGATTTCATGAAGGAGCCCTAGTTTAAATAACTTAAAAATCTTGTGTGAGCACACGTGTGTGTGTGCGTGCGCGCATGCGTGCATGTGAACAAACTTGCTCTATATAAGTCCCGTCACTTTTTTTCCTATTTATATTGCAAACATATTGGTTTATTGTTTATTATCAGGTTGCTTATTTTTACTATTCTAATGAGGATAATTATTTTTGGTCTAAAGAGAATAATATGGATGCAAAGTACTCAACTCTCAAAGTGTCAGCGGTGTTCGCATGACAGGTAATGAGGCAATTTGGCAGAACATCACAAACTAATTGAGCTCAGCTCACATCAATGAGGCTTGTTCAGCTGAGGCTGCGCCTCCTAAAAAGAACAGTGGAATTAAATGAGACAATGTGACATGTACAATTTTAATTGGAAGCTCTAATTTAAAATATTTAAAAGCATGTTTAAAATAATTTGTGAATCCATACAGATGCTTCCTTCTCCAGCTAATTAAGAATATTCAGTGGGTCATATAAAGTCTAAGTGTCAAAACTATGAATTATTGAAGTCCCTGCACATATAAGTGTACTTGCACCTTTAGGCAAGATCAAATTTAGTTTAAGAGAGGAAAATGGGAAAGAAACAATCCTCATGACTGCAGAAGGGTAGGTGAATTTTAAAGTGATATTTTTAAAACCATTAAAAGTATTATTGCCCATCTGTTTTGAAATATCTTTATTAATGTTATATTTGAATATATTTTAAAACAAGTCAGCTAGGTAAAATTTGGAATGTAATTTAGAGAGGCTATGGTGCAATGCTATTTTGATTTTTTTTTTTTGGATGCCATTAATCTACTTTTTATTGCTTTTAAGTTGTTCTGTGTCCACATAGCAAACAGTAGTTATAAAGACAGCTTTTTAATAACCATGAAATTCTTAGTTTCTAATACTGCTTAAAATCTACAGCCACTCATTGTTTAAAATTCACCGCTGTTCTCGTTTTAAAAGAAAAGAGAGTTTTGGAGAGAAAAGGAAAAATAGTTTTATTGCTAACATAGTCATAATTCAGTAATAAATCACCAGTAAAAAAGAAACTTGTAAAATCTGATACCTGCTAACTGAAAGTGTAATCGCAGTATACTAATGACTTAGACTGACAGGAAAACAACTTTTCTAGAACTATAGCAATGTATCTCCAATTTATTTCAGTAGCCTTAGTGTGATTTCCTAAGGAGAATATCATAAATTTCAATGTTTAGTCACATTTTTTATACATTAGCAAATGATATCGACAGTGAATAATTACAGAGCATGATGTTTTACCATGGTTTTATTTACGTTTTTATTACTATCATAGGTTTCCAAATGTTAACAAATATAATGGATTCATCTTAGGTAGTACTGAAAATTAGAAATGTTCTTAGGAAAGGGAAGATGTCTCATGAGCTAAGTGGGAAACTCTTAGGAATCTAGGACGTAAAAAGAAAAGCAATACAAGAAGAACTGAGGTGGATGAAGAAAGATTGATGTCAGAGAACGCAAAGCAAAGTCATTTTATTTTAACTGGGGTCTGGAGAAGTGAATTAAGGAGACTGAAACATGCTGGAAGAAACATAGAACCTAATAACATGAAAACAGACTATCTTAAGTGGAACATTTGTCTCAAAGCTGGTGCCTAAGTACTGCAACAACAACTTAGATTATTTTGTACATTATCTATCATCTAGGGTCTTTGTCTTGCACAATTGCAGAGAGGAGGCAAACCCAAGGAAATTCCTGTCCTCAGACAAAGGAAAATAAGACTGAAATCTTATTAACCATAACATACATGATGCATACACAGTACGTATACATCAGACATGCGTGCGTGTATCACACATACATGCACCTGCATATGTGTGCAGCTTACATCAGAGATAATACATAGCTCATGCATATACACATATCATGGATACATGACATCTGAATGCATCAGACGTGGCTAAATATCCTGAAGACAGGTACCCGGGCTCCAACTTTTCTAACTCCTTTTCTGGGTCCAAATGGTAACAGAAGATTTCACCCCACTGATTTATTCTCCTTGATATATAAGTATTGGGGCTGTTCTTTAGTAAAACCTTTCTTATTCCACTTAAGAACAGAACTGAAAAACTGGCCCATTTTATTTCTCTTTGAAATACAGCCTAATTTTCTTTCAGCCTCCAAAGGAGATGATTAATCTCCACCTAGGTTTTAGCCGGTTTTTCCAGGTAGGCAACATTATGACCAGACAGCATTGCTAGCTTTGTGGTTTTTCTATTAGCACTATGTTTTAAAATTTGCCCAGGCCCACTTAACTTTGCAAACAAAGAGACTAGAACTCAAGAAAACCTATTCTAGATTTAAATATTTATTTTTAGCTCAAATCATTTTCATAAAACTCACAATTCCATTAGGAATTACATCTGTTAATCACCTACGCTGTTGCCTTTTCTAAGAAGAATTTGAGAGATAGCCATTTCATTTTGTGAAGTAGCTTCTAGTGTTCTTCAGTAATACTCCATAAATAATTATTACTGCCTATACCAGGGCTAATTTGAAAATAATTTATACCTAATTAGTAGGCATTACTCCAAGGATTAAGAAGATGTAAATGAACACTGAAAATGAACCCCAAACATGTGGGTCATTGACCTATTAAGTCCTAGCTCCTTGTGAGAAATCTCATGTGATCTCTTAAGACAAAGAAATCGCATCACTATTCTATTACCATAAAAAGTCTTAGAAACTACATGGCCATCAAACTAATACCTTTGAATACATATATTTTTATGCATACATGTATTGCTATTTTTGTACAAATGTTTCTTTTTTATAGATAGATTTACCTCAAAATACCAATTTTTTTTTATGAATCAAAGTGATTAAAGGAAGAGAAATAATATATGGAATAATGTGTTTTGGGTAATATATCATAACACACATTCCAAAATATTTCAATATGCTTTAAAGTCTATATGTGCTTTAAAGTCTGACATATTACTCTTCTATATTTTAAAAAGCATGTGGTAATAACTTCAGGGATGAGAGGCAGGGAAAATGTTGTAATCGGGATATTCTGACAAAACCATTTCCTTCTGTAGTTGTACAGAATTAATTAATTAATTTCTTGTTTTCTTTAGAAAATAGACAACATTTAATATATAAATACAGGTTATATTATAACTGTATTATCAATAGTATGTTTCCCTCAATGATAACTCTTTGATCACCTATGTTTCATTCTTTTTAATAAGAGAAGTAAGTGTTTAAGTTATATAAAGTAGAAATACCTATAGAAAAATCTCTCATACAATCTGATACTTCTGGAAGCATATATTTTATATTTCTTCCTGGACTCAACATTACCAACGAAATCATATATCCTTCATACCTGACTTTTAAATAGATAATCAACATTTCAATCTTGTTTGTTAACGTATTGGTAAGTAGAGATTTTGAAAAGCAGATCAGTAAAAATCAAACACCAAAATTTCATTTTCTTTCCCATTAGGATACACATTTTTATGATGTGAGTACTTTTTGTTACAACCTTTTATATCCCTGCCAGATATACAAATTGTTTATTTTTGCATTTAAACTGCCGGTTTGATTTTTTCCAAACTGGAGACAAATGTGCTATTTTAAATGAACAAATGAGCCTAAATTGACGAGCAGCCAAAAATTCTCAGGAACTTATAGGACACAAGATGAGATGGCATTTAATCATATGATATACTGGTTAAAGCTGATGTGATTTAGAAATATAATTAAGACATCTTAACTACATCAGCCCCATTTTATCACAGACACTCAAAAACTCATGGTGCCTAGTTGCAAATTGAAGACAGTATATAAATGTAACCCCAGCTTGGCAAACACTAGCTTTTCCAGCAAAGTCATCTTGTGTTACAGACTATATAGTATGCCCAGTGAAAGATGATTTGTGTCAGCTAAAACTGTAGCCTGGAGCTACACTTGGTGTGTTATTACTTTAATCTAGTTATTGCAGCCTTGAAGTGTGTGTGAGCAAGTCCAGAGAAGAAATATCAAAAGCACAACCTACCCTGATCATTAAGAATTTCTAGGAATAGCAAAGAAAAAGACTCCAGGATATTTCTCGTTTGTTTATTTTTTGAGTATGTTGGCTTTTTATTCAAGAACAGGTATTATCTAATGTAAGAAAATAATTAGAGTTTACCATTGTGTAATGTTGCCTTCCATAATTGAGCTTTTGAAAAATTAGTTGAAGATATGCGAGTAAAGTGATAATTATATAGATTGAAAATTTTAAATCAAATATAGCTGTTAACATTAGGACCAGTCTTCTGGACTGTACTGGGGGTTGCCGATCATAAATTTTCTTTACTTTATAAAAATGAGAGTATATGTATAGTTTCAAATAAGTCTAAGAAAAATGTTGTTATAAAATGCCTTAATAACAGAATAGAGTATAAGTAAGCATTCAGTCATCACATTTGAATAGAAACCAAATTCTAAATAGTAATAAGTGGGATTTAAAGATCAGTGTAATCTCACCCATAAATCATTTTTTTTAACTGATGGAAGGAAGCAGATTCAGAATTTTCTGTTGTTTTATATCAACATAATATAAAAATGTGTTCATTGAACACATAATTGTGGATAGAAAAATAAATGAATGGCAAAGTGAATTTTCTATTTGCTCTCTATTTTTGCTCAGTGTTTTTACATTGTTTCCTTTAAAAATTAATTATAATGCTCAAGTTGTTTTAAAATACTTCAGTTGGTTCTTAAACATAGAAAATATTTTGCTATTATGAGAAAAAAATGAAAATAAAAATTACCAAAAGGATAGACCTAACATAAATGCACAATACATTATGTTAATATTAGTAAATTCATTATATTTATATAATTAGATAAATTATTATATTTTATAAGTGAAACATTTTGTATGAGAAACAAGGAATTATCTTACAGGTTAATTTAATCATTTGATCTTTGAACTTTATTTTATCAGTCAGTGACTTTATCATCTATAGATAGTAACTTTATCACATCTTTGGTTTTAGCCTGATGGTTAGTCATATCCATACACATCAATGCTTATGAAATTGTTAAATATAGTAACATGAAAGATTTCATGTTAAATACTAAAAAACTTAACATGATAAAGCTTAAAAAGATGAAAACTAAAATGATATGGTACCTAAAAATAATTCCTTTTCACTCTTTTAGAAGCCAAAGAATGTTTATATTGTAGATTTTTAAGATGAATTAACAACTTCCAATTCCAATAAAATTTACTTCAAGTATACTAGTCTGAAATGAGTCTCTCTTGTGTCCAGTCATACAAGGCTGTAGGATAAGCTATTAAGCAATATAAATATTACATATTATGTATTCACATTTATGTAATTTGCTTAAATTTATATGTAAATTTTATCTAAATATAGACTATATATGTAATTTATTTAAATTAAACTGCACATATATGCCACAAGACACATTGGAGTTGGGAGAAAAATACTTTAAAATTACTTTCTGAGACTGAAAAATATTTAGTGGCAGCAATATCTCTTTTTAAATACTAGACTATTGAATAGTTTGAGAATATTTTTTTAAGAATTGCTTCAGTCTCAGAATAGTGCATCAGAATATCACCTTATGTTGTTTTAAAAGCAATAGGTTATATTTAAAAATCTATTCTAATTTCGTCAGAGTGCTTATTTTATTATGTACCTATCCTTGAGAAAGTTAATGTAAATAGTATGTTCTATTTGAATAATCCCACATAGTACTTTTTAGTTTTATTGTTATATTTAACATGATGAGTGAATACCATTTTTCAGTTAGATTAAGAAAAGTAACTTTGCAATAATAATGTTTATGAGCAATAGAATGACAGAACAATCTTGTACATCACTGCCTACACATTTTTTAGTTAATTTATTCTCACTCCTTCTATTATAATCATCCAAAACAAAATTCTTTTAAACCCTACCTATCACACTCTCCATGAAGGGTTCATTACATGCTTGGCATTCTATTTTTCTATATTTTATTCATAGCAAGAAATCTATGAGGTACTCTAACCGGAGGGGAGACACCTGGTGGGTTTAATTAGATTGCATCTGGAAGTAATTAGGAGCAAAGGATAAAAGTTGACCAGCTGTAATAGTCTAGATGACTTCAATTATTATATTGAGACTGTCCAACAGAAGAGTCCTGACCTTGGGAAAATAGTAAAAAACACAGTGAAAAGTTTTGAGTATAGAAAAGTCGAAATGTGAAATCAGAATCTTCACCAATATTTTCCAACCAATGGAGTTCTGCAGTGTTTAAAGTCCATGGAGGGCAAGACCTAGTCTCCTAGTAAATGTTGGGAGAATACTTTCGTGAGGTTGCAAACTAATGGGACAGACTTACCTGGTAGCTCAGCTGGTAAAGAATCCGCCTGCAGTGCAGGAGACCCAGGGTCAATTCCTCGTCGGGAAGATCCACTAGAAAAGGCATAGGCTACCCACTCCAGTATTTAAGAATCCACCTGCAATGTGGCAGACCTGGGTTGGATCCCTGGGTTGGGAAGATCTCCTGGAGAAATAAAAGGCTACCCACTCCAGTATTCCGGCCTGGAGAATTCCATGGGCTGTAGCCCAGGGGGTTGCAAAGAGTCAGACACAACTGAGCAACTTTCACATACTTATGGAAAGTTGGAATGACTTGATGGATGTCTGACAGAAGACCATTTTGAATTGTGTTTTCTTCGCTTTGGCAACTTAAATAAGTACCAAGACCAAGTCAGAATTTGTTGTTGTTGTTTTTCAGTTGCTAAGCCATGCCGAACTCTTTGTGACCCCACGGAAGTCAGAATTTAAAGGGGTTTTATTCACTTTGTAGTCATATAACTTTAATCATACTGAATATATTATTACTGAACTTTGTAGTGGCATATACTGACATCAGGATATGATATTAATTGTATGTGTGGAAACTTTGGGTGTCAGCTACTGCTGCTGCTGCTGCTGCTGCTGCTAAGTCGCGTCAGTCGTGTCCAATTCTGTACAATCCCATAGACGGCAGCCCACCAGGCTGTGCCGTCCCTGGGACTCTCCAGGCAAGAATACTGGAGTGGGTTGCCATTTCCTTCTCCAATGCATGAAAGTGAAAAGTGAAAGTGAAGTCGCTCAGTCATTTCTGACTCTTTGTGATCCCATGGACTGTAGCCTTCCAGGCTCCTTTGTCTCTGGGATTTTCCAGGCAAGAGTACTGGAGTGGGGGGCCATGGCCTTCTCCTTGGGTGTCAGTCAGAGACTGCGTCATATATGCGTTTGTAAAGGTCTACCTAGAGTCTTGACTCTAGTCTGTGGGTATAGCTACTGTTTTCTTCTGTTTCTCAAAAGTGGCAGGCTTGACTCAGATGATTGCCAACATGTAGAACAAAGTGGTATTATTTATTTGACTCTAGATGGGAACACAGAAATCTGAGGAAAAAGAAATGAAAAGCAACCATTTCCAAACTATCATTTCCTCAAGAAATGTTTTGGAGATGGAAACCCGGGGTAAATCTTTTGATTTGATCCTGTCAGTCTTCTTTTTAAAACTGCTTCATTTCACATCCCCAATCTGACATGTCCACAGAATCTGCTGGGTTTGTGCACATGTTCAAAAAGGCAAGTTTGTCATAAATTCTAGCTAACTGTCATTATTTCTCAAATTTTGCTTGGAAGAAAAAAGCTTTGATCATCTTCATTGCTAAATTTGGAAAGCATCTTGAAATGGAGATTGACTTGTGTCAAGAAAAGTATTTTAAGTAAAAATCTGGAAATAAAGTATACATTCAGTATGAAAATGTTGTATCTGACTGTTTGCAACACCATGGACTGAAGCCTGCCAGGCTCCTCTGTTCATGGGATTCTCCAGGCAAATATACTACAATGGGTTTCCATTTCCTCCTCCAGGGAATCTTTTTGACCCTGGGATTGAACTTGAGTCTCCAGCATTGCAGGCAGATTCTTTACTCTTTGAGCCACCGGGGAAGCCAAAATTAGATATATTCTGCTTCTGTTCTGTCACACTGTATCCAAGACATAAGTCCATCGGAAATGGATGCACATTGGAAAAACAGAGTAGACAGTATTCTTCGGGAACTTACAGGGTTAATGCACCACCGAGTTCAGGTCCCTACTTTCAACTGCTGGAGAAAAGCTCATTATTTAAAAAAAAAAAAAATGACCCCAAAGTTCTGTGTGTGTCTGTGTGTTAGTCGTTCATTTGTGTCCAACTCTTTGCAGCTCCATGAACTTTAGCCTGCCAGGCTCCTCTGTCCATGGAATTCTCCAGGCAAAATGGAATCTTTTTTTTTTTTTTTGTTTTTCACATTCTTGTCATCTACTGCAAGCTTCTTGCAGGAAAGAGGTTCTTAAGTGGTATAATCATGAAGCTAAGAAACGGAGGTTTCTTTTGAGATCATCCTGTAGCTTTTGTTGTTGCTGTTGTTCTGTTTCTTTTCTCTTTATACCTAATACTTGCCAAAGCTGAGACTCAAAGAGGTGCAGTGACTTGTTCAAGGTCACAGAGCTCAGAAGCAAGTGCGAGTCAGGACAGTTGCTTTCCAGGGGAGTGCTTGCTCTTAGCTGAGGGTCCCCCAGCTGCTTCCTCTTTCCTGCTGGAGGCTCTCTTCTTGGAATTATTCCCAAGAATTTTAACTAACATGTCAAAACTAATCCAATTATAATATCTAAAATGAAAATGTATTTTTCTTTTGGAAATCAGTTTTAAATATTTCATCATAATGGTACTACATTTTATGACACTTCCACAAAATTTCACATGTAAGTGTGGAGGTATCCTGTATTTTGAAAGTATTTAAAAAATTTGATTGGTCATTTTGATGACTAAAACCATAATATTTAAGCATCTAAACTTTGCTTCACACAGAAATTTTGATGTTTTTTCATGTAATGAGGGTTTAGTTTCCAGTTGAAATGTTATTTATTGGAATAAAGGGATCATTTTTTCCCCACATTGTTCTCAAAAATTTTTAGGATAGTATTCATCTCACAGGGCTTCCCTGGTGGCTCAGATGGTAAAGAGTCTTCCTGCAATGCAGGAGACCTGGGTTCGATCCTTGGGTCGGGAAGACCCCCCCTGGAAAAGGAAATGGCAAACCACTCCAGTGTTCTTGCCTGGTAAATTGCACAGACAGAGGAGCCTGGCGGGCTACAGTCCAATGGATCTCAAAGAGCTGGACATGATTTAGCAACTAAACCACCACGACCCATGCACTTAGAATATCTCTCTATTCGTTTAATCCTTTCATTTCAACCATCAGATTTTTGTAGTTTTCTCACAAAGATCTTGTACATATTTTGTTAGATTTATACCTAGGTATCTCATTTTGAGTAGTGCTAATGCAAAGGATTATGTTTTAATTTCAAATTCCACTTGTTCAACGTTGTATCCTATAATCTTGCTATAATTTCTTATTGATTCGAGAAGCTTTTTGTCAATTTTCTTTCAAATTTTCTGCATAGATGATCAGGTCCTATGTGAACAGTGATGGTTGTATGTTTTCCTAATCTGTATACCGTTTATTTCTTTACTCTGCTGTATTGCACTAACAAGGATTTTTAGTACAATGATGACAAAGAGTCCTGAGAGGGGACACCCCTGCCTTTTTCCTGATCCTAGTGGGAAAGTTTCAAGTTTGATTGAGTTTGCTCTTTTTCTAGTTTCTTAAGGTCTAAATGAAGTTGATTAATCTTTGATCTTTCATATTTTCTAATATATGCATTAAATACCTCATATTTTCCTCTAAGCACACTTTCACTGTATCTCAAAAATTTTGATAAGTTGTGCTTTCATTTTCATTTGGTTCAAGATACTTAAATTTCTCTTGAGGTTCTTTCTTTGACTCATGTGTTATTTAGAAACATGTTATTTAATTTCTACTTATTTTTGAAATTTTTCCTATTATCGTTATCTTAATTCCATTGCAGTCTGAGAGCAGACATTGTACAATTTCTGTCTTCAGTAGGATTTTCAAAAAGGTTATTAAATAAATACTAGGCAGTGTTTTCTAAGAATGTAATCCCGTGTTTGCCTTCACATGAAATTAGATTCTGTAGTGTGTAGGAAAATTTTCTGAGACCCAGAAATCAGATGCATTAAAAGTTAAATTTTCTGCAGTGTGAACTTAATTGAGGTACATGTATTGTATTACCTTGCATATTATAGGGTGATTAAAAGCTGGGGAAGTGTTTAGCCACATTTTACTGACATATTAGTCAGTATCTGGGCTTACATAAATTTTTAGATGAAAAATGAAAGTGTTCGGAGATCAAGGCAAACCTCCATCATTATGAGAGTGATAAAAACAGGGCTCCTGCAGTGCATATCAATAGTACTCTAAGAATATAGAGCAATATTCTAGGTGTCCAGGGTCTCAGTCTGTTGCTCTATTATAGGAGATTTTCCCCATCCTTAAAATATTGGAATGCTTTCACAAGATTATATGTTCATAAAATAAAGTTCTTAAATTATAAATTTAATTTCCTTATTAAATATCTTTCTGTTAGTTTCTGCCCATCACTCAATCTATAAATGTCTTTTTGAGTCCTAATATTCCTATCAAAAACATTAATTGTCATGGTGCTTAAAGACACTTAACTATTAATATTTATATTCTGTGTTTTTTTCTTATAAATAGAAGCATGGTCCCAGATATGGTTGTTCTAGCAATAGCAACAACAAACTGATGAATCCTTCTTTTCTCACCTTCTACTCTTTGAACATTATTCATATTTACTAAATCACCTGCTTGCTGGCTCACTTAACTTCTTCCCCCTATTAACACATATGTATCATGTTAGAATACTTTCTATGAACTAGTTTTCTTTTTGAAAGAAAATAAAGTCTGTTAGTATTGACCTTCAAATGCTATTAAAATAAATAACGTTAACCCAGAATTATAGTTTATCTGAAATGTTGCACAATATATAAAGGGAAACAAAAATAGGTCACCTTTGAGTTTGTTTTTTGCTAAACAAGCCAGGAAGAAATACTACTATGTTGATTTTAAATTTATGGCTTATAAAATGGCAGATTATCTCAAGCTCTTAAGGATTCCAAGTCAAAAAGGAAACATTTTACTTTCAGAGTAAATATAACTCTGAAGTGACCATATTCTACTATCAAAATGATCTGAATAAATCACCCTAATAAAAACCCTATATTTGAAATGCAAACCATAGGTAAAAGCATTTTAAGTATTTGTCAAAGAGCAGAAGTACACCTACATTATTATGCACATGGTAAAAATGCTTAGCTAACCAGCAACCCAATGTGATGGCAAATAGCTCCCCCATCTAGCGTCAACTTGTGTCAGTGGCTACCAGGAAGGCTCTATTGAACAGACTGTGGCTATACCTGGGTTCAAGGAGAGGGTGCCCTGGTCGTTACTCATGGCTTCAGCAGATCCAGGAGAGTGGTGAGATGTGATGTTTAATAGGTGTCTGGGACTCCATGTAACCGAATTTGGACCCAGTTTTCTTTGCTTTCGCCTTGCACCTAAACTTCCTGTAGATTTTCCTATCAGCTGGTAGGGAGTCCAGCTGGCTGTGAGTTAAAAACCAAAACCAGAATCCAAACACTTCTCATCACCTTGTGCTATCCTAGACAGAGCATCATCGTCTCTCACCAGGAATGACACAAGACTCTCTGACTTGTCTGTGTGATAAACTGTCTTTGTTCCTCTAAAATCCATTTTCAATACAGCAGTCACATTGATTGCTATAAAATGATTAGGCCATGGCATTATTAAACCATGTCATTTCTGCACTCCTGTTGGCTCCCATTTCCATTAAACTAAAAGACGAAGTCCTCATAAGGAAAGATGAGATCCCTCATAATTGGCCAGACCTCACCCCCATCTTAGTTCAGTTCAGTTGATCAGTCATGTCTGACTCTTTGTGACCCCATGGACTGCAGCACGCCAGACTTCCCTGTCCATCACCAACTCCCAGAGCTTACTCAAACTCTTGTCCATCGAGCCAGTGATGCCATCCAACCATCTCATCCTCTGTCATCCCTTTCTTCTCCTGCCTTCAGTCTTTCCAAGTATCAGGGTATTTTCTAATGAGTCAGTTCTTTGCATCAGGTGGCCAAAGTATTGGAGTTTCAGCTTCAGCATCAATTCAGGACTGATTTCTTTAGGATTAACTGGTTGGATCTCATTGCAGTCCAAGGGACTCTCAAGAGTCTTCTCCAACACCAGAGTTCAAAAGCATCAATTCTTTGCATTAATTTATAATCCAATTATAGTCCAATTTCTTTTAGTCCAATTTTCACATCCATGCATGACTACTACTGGAAAAACCATAGCTTTGACTGTATGGAACTTTGCTGGCAAATAACGTTGCTGCTTTTTAATATTCTGTCTAGGTTTGTCATAGCTTTTCTTCCAAGGAGCAAGCGTCTTTTAATTGCATGGCTGCAGTCACCATCTGCAGTGGTGTTGGAGCCCAAGAAAATAAAGTCTGTCACTGTTTCCACTGTTTCCCCATCTATTTGCCATGAAGTGATGGGATGGGATGCCATGATTTTTGTTTTTTGAATATTGAGCTTTAAGCCAGCATTTTCTCTGTCCTCTTTCACTTTCATCAAGAGGCTCTTCAGTTCCTCTTCACTTTGTGCCATAAGGGTGATGTCATCTGTGTATCTGAGGTTACTGATATTTCTCCTGGCAACCTTGATTCCAGCTTGTGCTTTGTCCAGCCAGCATTTCTCATGATGTACTATGCATATGAGTTAAATGACAATATACAGCCTTGATGTACTTCTTTCCCAATTTTGAACCAGCTCATTGATCCATGTTTGGTTCTATCTGTTGCTTCTTTACCTATATACAGACTTCTCAGGAGGCAGGTAACGTGGTCTGGTATCCCCATCTCTTTAAGTATTTTCCACAATTTGTTGTGATCCACAGTCAATGGCTTTGGTGTAGTCAACAAAGCAGAGGTAGATGTTTTTCTGGAATTCTCTTGCATTTTCTAAGATTCAGGGGATGTTGGCAATCAGTTCTTATTTATTTTGCTGTAAGTGTGCTGGGCTTAAAGACATTGTTCTGGATCTTCCTTCTTCGTAGCAAACTCTTCTCTATTGTATTCATGTAATTAACCCCCATCTTCCTTCCAGCTCTGATCGAATAGCTTTCTTAACAAAGTCTTCCTTAGCAAATCCTATCTAAATTTCAATTAGCTATTTCCCCCCACCGTTACTGATCCTCCTTACTTTGTTCTGTTTTCATCATAATACATCCTACCTGCCACATAACCTACTATTTATTGTGTTTATTAAATTTTGTTCATCACCCCCAGCTAGTATTTTCTAATACACCCCCAAAGTCCTTGGTAAATGCTTACAAATCCTAGGCATTCAGAAACTATTTTGCTAAAAATTTATTATTACTGGTAGAAGCGTGAAGAGAACAGCACAACATCCTCCGAATGATTAAGGCATTAAACTTTCAAACAGTACATCAGGTACCAAGTCAAATCGGAGGCAGCTGTAACATCCCTGTCTACCTTAGGAAAAGAAGAGATGAAATCTGTGGTGCCAACCACTCTCTACCTCACTAGACTTAGCAGAATTAGTAAAGAATGGGGCTTTTTACCTTGAAACCCATTACCCCATTTTGAACAGTCTCTTTCTAGAAGCACTGAGAAGTGAAAAGATAAAGTACAGAGGTGACCTTAGACTTACATTCAATTCCAATTACATGACCTTCAGCAAGTTGGCTCATCCACCATGAGTCTCTGTTTCCTTGTTTGTAAATGGAACTGATCATCTAGTTGTTTTTAACAAAGAAAATGAAAAGGGGTTGGGGGGAGAAACTAAACCACACGAAGTATAACACCGAATAAAACAGATAAGTAATTGACAAAAGCTATTCATTATAAGAAAAAAGATTTTCAGATAAGATTCACAGTTTGGAAGGTATTTCATAGCATCTCATTTGATCATTTTAATATTATTGTATGCTATATTTTCCTAAATTTGTTGACTTTAACAGCCTTTGTGCCTCCACAGTAAATTACTGGAGATAACTGAGAATAGATTGAATTAAATTGATACAACAAAGTATTAAAATTGAAACAGCCTCAACACATGCCAATGGAGGAGATTTCAAACTTAATAACAAATATAGGCTAAATATGTATATTGTATTTTTTATTTAGAACTGACTTTCCTGGCATCTGAAACAAGGTGGGCTCCATGATTATCAGTTATTTGAAGGGGTGTGTCAGTTCTTTTGTTAGAGGACTCCGTGCACCAAAATAAGTTTTAAAGATTTTTAATTGCATTAGCCTTTATATAAGAAATAGTGCATAGCATTTATAAAAGATTAAAACACCACATTTCAGAAATTGGAGCAGGAATGTATATTAGAAGGTAACTCAAGTAAAGGCATGCCTTACAGGAAACTAAGGTAACAAGGTCTTATTAGCTGTTGAGATATGTTTTAGGCAAAACCAAGGAAATGGTGGAGACCATAATCTTCAAACCATCAGGCTTGCATGTCATTTCTGTTACCCTTGGAGATGGAGTTATGGTTTAGTTATCATGTTAAAAACGGCAAGTGATGCCTGCTATTATAGAAGATGAGTCAGAGCTGTAGCCAAGTCCCTCTTACCCAGGGGGAGTCTTGGAATAAATGTTTTCTGGCTCAGCTTTTTCTCATAGCCAGGTCTATGGCTATTCTTGCAGTCAAACAAATCTATCAAAAATGAAAAGTTGTCACTGAGGCATGATGTTCTAATGAAAACTTACTAGTTTTTGATCACACTTCTCAAAGTGCTTAATGGAATTTTTAATTTCTGTTTAGTCTTTTGAGAGTAAGAATATAATGCAGATCCATATTAACAAAGACAAAATGAGGCATAGTATTAATTATTGTAAGGTGTAATGATTTTACATTAGGATAATTACTTGTTCCATTTGTCAAATTATAAAATTAGGATTCTGGTTTATTACTAATCTCTAGAATGAGTACTTTGATTTTTTTTAATAGCTCTCATTAAAAGATTTGAAATATGTATTAAAATTTTCTATTTGGTTATTTTGGGGATACAGATTTGAAATATGGGATCTTAAAAGTTTCTGCTTAAGGTCAGAATATGTAAAATTATAGTGGTAGGTAAATTTTAGAACTACATTTTAATCAGAATTTATTATTAGAAGAATATGTTTATAAATATAGAATTAGGAAAAGTCAAGTAATCAATGCTTTACATTTTAACCAATGATATAGACTCTAATGGTTTTGAACATAAATCATTTTGTGTATTTCTTAAACTTTTATCGAATCATTTGCTTTCTCATTAACATTGTTCAGGAAGTATGATGTCTCAGTTATGACTATTGGTTTCTTCTGTATTAATAGGATAAAATTGTCCTATTGACAGTTGTTTCCTGTAAATATAGGCAATAAAGCTCCTGAAAAATTATACAGAGTGTTTGCATTTCAGCATTTTTAATCATACATATCAGTGAAAAAATTATAATTAATTTTTAAGTTACTATTTTCCATGTTATCATCTGAGCCGCTTATTTTAAATTTATCCATTCAACATATATTTTGTCATGCCTGCCAGGTACCAAGCACTGTCTTCGGGCACTGGGGATACTTCAAAAACTGAAAAACTCTTCTTATATGAAACTTTCATTGTAATGGGAAAAGTTAGATAAGAAGTAAGCATAAAAGTAAACAATAAAACTTAGCTGGTAGATAGTGTCACAAGGAAAAGTAGATAAGATATCTGCAAGTAGATTAAGATATAGAAAATATTGGGGATGCATTTCGAAGAAGGCAATCAGAAACCTCTCTGAGAATGATATGAGTAATGCAGAAAACTAGCTACAGAAAAACCTGGAAAAAAGGTAACTCAGCTGTAAGTTACCTTCTGTGTGAAGTATTCGTGAGAAACCTGTTGCCCAGGCGGTACAAGGAGGGCTCAGGAAGTTACATAGTAGGTTCTATGTGATCTGATCTCTAGGTCTTGGTAATATTTTTTTTTTTTATGTTGGAGTCAGAAGTCATTATAAGGTACTGGTGGACTCAGTGTTGAGCATAGGAAAGGAGAAGACTAGAGGAGGCTGCCTGCTTATCTGGTGTAAGCCACTGGCTAGATGGGGGTGCCTCTCACTGAGACAGAGAAGTGAAAACAAGAATGGCAAGGTCAGGAATGCTTTAGACACGTATAGTTGAAGTGCATATTAAATGTCTGAACGGGTATAGTAAAGCATTAATTCAAGACCAGTACCTTTGGAAATACAGTAAGTCAATCAGGGACAGAAAGACTCAATGGTGTGTTTATAAATAGAACCATGCAGTTCTTTGCACTACACCTTAATGAATTCTCCAGGCAAGAATGCTGGAAGGGGTAGTCACTCCCTTCTCCAGGGGATCTTCCCAACCCAGGGATCAAACCGTGATCTCCTGCATTACAGGTATATTCTTTACTGCCTGAGCCACCAGGGAAACTCCACCTTAATGAATAAGTGTAAGAATAGTATACATAAAAATAGGGCTCTTACTACTTGGACAATTTTCTTTAATTTGTGCTATTTTAATTCACATTTTATGATAAAATGTACTGCCATTGATGCATATGCTATATTTCCTAGAAGGTAAAAATCTGGGGTTATTAGTAATTATAAATGTATAGATAATTGATTAATTGATTTAGATGAATGATTAGACCTGCCAGGAATTACAGATTATTAGGAA
The DNA here is from genome assembly GCF_001704415.2 of Capra hircus. Lineage (NCBI taxonomy): Eukaryota > Metazoa > Chordata > Mammalia > Artiodactyla > Bovidae > Capra > Capra hircus. Next base: position 33,979,777 of record NC_030834.1, on the reverse strand, counting down.
GCAGTGGGTTATGTGTAGAATTCTTTTCATTTGATTCATTTTAATTCACTTCCGCAAGTATATTTGATTGTGTTCTCTTCTTTCTCAGCTCTTCAGATATTTTTCATTCTTTACAGACTTTCTAGAAGTTCCTCAAGAGCATTCTAGGGGAGTTTGTTGTGGGGACATTCATTTCATTAAAGCAAACACAACAGATGAAGATACAGAGTATTCCAGTGAAAGGAATAAATATTTCTTTCCAGTGTTGCCAATACATGCAAATGTATCTTGGCTGATATTACTTCAGTATCAAAAGTGGCTATGTTGATAGTATTACCTGAAACAGACAAAGGGAAGAGATAGCCCTGGATATTCTCTCTGAGCAGTGCTGGTCTGACTCTTATAAGTGCTGTTTTACAGCTCTATCGAAATAGAAGTTAACTTACAGATTTTTGTCTGGTAGAGATACAGATGTTTCTAAATGAAACAACCCCAAAGATTCCAGTTCATGGCCCTGCTGGATACCATTAAGTTTCATATCGAATCCAGAAATCTGATCTTAATATTGCCTATAAATCTCTAGTTTCTCAAATACTCTTTGGGCCGATTTTCCCATCTTATTAGTTCCATCAATAATCAAGTTGAATGGAAACTGGACCATTTTTCCTCTGAAAGTCATATAAGAGTAATATTTTGCCTGTTTTGAAAAAGTATTACCTTAACTGCAGAGGGGCATAGGAAAGTATTTATCCTGCCAAAATATTTTAAAATGCAATATAAAACATCATTATATATTTGCAGAGCATTTGAAAAAATAGCCACCTCCATGTTTTGAGTGGTTACTTCAAAATATTCTTTATGATATAAAATACTTAGTATTTGATAAGACATTTGTTGATAGAAAAAGAGATTGACCGTTTCAAGATGATATTAATAGCTTCAAAACTGTACAAAATTTCAAATGTGTATTATATTCATATGCTTTATTTTAAAAGTAAGCCTTGTACACATTTTAAATTGTATGAATATTTCATTTCCAAAATTACTTCAAAAGCATGAATGGAAGCATATAATGAAGCAATTGTGTGGCAGACTTCTGTTTCTAGGTAAAGTGTGTAGAGGTTGCTTTGTGAAGAGCACAATCCATGTCCTGAGGCAGCTCTGACATGTTCTGAGAAAGAGAACTGTATTGTGAGGCAGTGTAACATCTATATATTCATTCATAGGAACTGCATTCATTGAAGGTCAAGTACAGGCAAAGGGCTCTGTTAGATCCTGTCAAAAGAATAATGGACTAGAAGAGCATAGTTCCCTTCTACAATCAGCTTATACTTACAGTCTTCATTATTATTATAGCTAGACTTTATATTGAGTACCTGCAATATTCCTTGTACCCTACAAGGTACTTTACATTATTTATCACATTTAATTTTATGGATGAGAAAATGAAGACTCAGAGAGGTTAAGTAACTTGAACAAGCTATTAGTTTGTAAATGGCAGATCCATCTTATCCTGAAAACTTGCTCTTTCTAGTACGCTCTTTCCTGGTCTAATAAGGAGAATAACTGTGTGTGAATAAGTATGCGTGGAACTGTAGCACATCTCATAATTTCCTAAGTTGGAAAGCTATGCAAACAGAGGTCCCTGGGAAGTCAGAGAAGAAAGTGATGTTTAGATAGTGCACGCGTGCTGCGTCCTTTCTGACTCTTTGCGAACTTATGGGCTATACTCCACCAGGGGCCTCTGTCATGAGATTTTACAGGCAAGAATACTGGAGTGGGTTGTCATTTCCTCCTCCAGAGGATCTTACTGACCCAGGGATTGAAACGGCATCTCCTACATTTCCTGCATTGGCAAGCAGATTCGTTAGCACTGAGCCACCTGGAAAGCCTTTTTTTTTTTTTTTTTTTTTTTTTTTGGTAGAAGGATTAGCAAATTTTATCATGCAACTGAGATTTGACATAAACTTAGATAATATATTGAGGTTTAATTTTCTGAGCCAGGGGCAACAGTAATTCATTAGGAGGGGGGAAAAAAAGAAAACAGCCAAAAAACTTGTTTTGGAAATGTATGTTGCCTAACTTAATAGCGAGTGTTGGCATGTATTAAAAAGGAAGAGAAAATATGTTGATACTGAATTGTAGAGAGTCCCTACTGTGTGTTAAAGAAACCAGAGACAAAAGGAACTGAGATTATTAAAGTGGACAGTAGGGGATGCACTCCAGAGCAAAGGAGTCGAAAGCAAGAGGCTTCTACAAACCAGATTTAGATGTAAAAGGAATGATCAGCTGAAGGAGTCAAGAATAAATCTAAGATTTGGCGTTTAGAAGGCTGGTAAATGTGATACAACTAGGAGAGCAGATTATAAGAAGAACCTGCTGTGTGTCCTTACAGGTCTTTGGTCAATGGTGCTGATGTCATATTTTATTATATGTATCTATTTGTGTGTGCCCATTGTGAGTAGCTCAAGGAGCATGGCTGCGTCCTACTCGTCCTTGTATCCTGGGTGGTGAATGAAGTGTCTGTATCATAGCAAGTCCACTGTTTGTGGACTGGATGAACAAATGATCACAAGGGCAGCGTGAGGCCAGGCAGCTCATGCCCATAGGATGTTTACATAGATACCTTACTGGAAGCTGAAGTTCAAGACTAGGGCTTGGAACAGAAATAGAACTATAGATAAATATTCTGGAGTCAACTGCATAGGGACTATAGTTGAAGTTCTGAAAGTGTTAGGTGAGAGGTAGGGAGAAGAATGCAGGGAGAATAAAAAAGAAGATATGAAAGGCAAAACCTTTGAACATTTCTATCTCTTATGAATGATATAAAAGTGGTAGGGAAAACACACACACACACACATATATATATATACCCACCCACACATATATATGTATATGCAAGTGAAAGTGAAGTCGCTCAGTCATGTCTGACTCTTTGCAACCCCATGGGCTGTAGCCTACCAGGCTTCTCCATCCATGGGATTTTCCAGGCAAGAGTACTGGAGTGGGTTGCCATTCCCTTCCCCAGGGAATCTTCCTGACCCAGGGTTCAAACCCAGGTCTCCCGTATTGCAGGTAGACGCTTTGTCCTTTGAGCCACCAGAGAAGCCCATAGCAGTTCAGACTTCTCCTCTCTCTGTATAGTAATGCCGTAGACTTATCAACAGGAGTTTATCCCTCTCAGTTCTGGAGACTGGAAGTCAGAGATCAAGGCACCAGCAGAGTTGATGTCTGCTGAGGGTTCTCCTGGTTTGCAGATGGCTGTGCTCTCGTTGTATCCTCACAGAGTGTAGAGCAGAGAAAGAACCAGTTCTTGTGTCTCTTCTTCTAGGGCATTAATTCCATGTGCGAGGGTGGAGCCGTCGTGACCCAGTTTCCTCCCAAAGGCCCCACACCCCCATCATTTAGGAGGTTAGAGTTTCAACATATGAATTCACAGGTAGGGGAACAAACATTCAGTCTACAGTGAACACCACAGGATATTTTAGAGAAACTGTTAAGCAGTTGAAAAGAGGGTAAGAACAATGTAGTCTCATCGAAACCAAGATAGAAGAGTTTCAAGTACTACAGCTGTTATGAGCAGTGTAGGCTTAAAGAGGGTACTTGGTTTTCATAACTAGAAGGTCATGGCTGACTGCTGAAACACTCCAAAAAGTCAAAATGAGAAGAGTTAACAAATAAGTGGGAGCTGATAAAGAAACATACTTTACTGAACTTTCAGTGGTGAAAATCAGACATTTTTAAATGGTGGTACCGTGTGTATTGTTGGTCTGAAGTGAGAAATTATAAGGTTTAATGATAGGTTGATTTTCACCTTCTCCGTTTGATGAGGAAACTGTTTCACCTCATTGATTTTTCTGTGCTAAAAGAGTCATGTTTGCCTGTTCATTAGAGCTTGCTTCATTTCTTTTCAATTTGATGTTTTCATCAATTTGGCACTTCTGTGTGTTAAGGCTTTGCTTCATAGTGTAATTCTCTTTCATATTTCAGATGTGACATACCCACTCTGAAATATGAAAGAGAATAAAATGCAGAGTCATCATGGGGAGCACAGATGCAAATTTAGTGGAGTAGACGGAATGATTCTTCAGTTTTGCTATATTTATCAGATCCCTTGTAGAACAGTTCTTATGTCAAGATAAGAAATAACAATAAATAATAAGGGAATGAAGCTCTATACCTCAAGTATTTGTACCCAGTAAAAAAATTAAGTACCGATCCCTTAGCTGACTCATAGCAAATTTTATTGGGCATGTATATTCTACTTTATTATATAACTATAAAATACCTCAGGAAAAATTAAATGAGCTATTTCTGCACTATTTACTTAGGAAAACTTCTCAGTGAATTCACTGAGAGTTTTACCTGAGAAAACTAAACAGTCAGGTCTTTTTTTTTTTTCCCCAGAATATTCACAGTAGTACGAAAGTAGTTTTTCAGTATTGAAGTGCTAGTGTATTTCTGCATGAAAAGTCACCTGTTTTCATCAGTATATTGATGGTGTCTTATTCACAGCTCAACTGCTGTGTAACTTATGGTGTGAGTTACAGCTTCAGCCTATTGTGATTAACTCCACTTAAGGGATCAATGTGTTATGATCAACTAGCTTTATTATTATTATCCAAAGAATTATAGTCAGTACATGATTTTGGCAGGAATATGCCATCAGAGACAAACTGATGTATCAAATGTACTCATGGGACAGAAATAAAATTTCTTATTCCAATCTAAGAGAAACATTGTGTTGTCCTAACTTAAATGTGTGATTGGGGACATGTTAAAAATGCTTCTTGCCAATTCTGGGCCATACCTCCATTAACTGGCAGGCAAGGAATTGAGACATAAACTGAACCTGGGCAACACTGGTAATCAATTTAAGTTTCCAGAAACTTTTTGTTAAATTAGAGCATATTGTTTAATTTTTCAGATTTTGTAGTCATGGTTCTGAGAGACTTCAGAAAAATCTCATTTTCTCATGCTATTCAAGGATCAAATTATATCTGTCTTGTTCAACCAGGTGTAGATTTATTCTCAAAATAAACCATGAGGTGTTATGATCAGTAACCATCCTAAATGTATTTTTTAATATAGCGTCTCTGTCTACGCATGGGGCCACTGGGGACAGAAATGTAGATAAGAAACACTGGATCTTCAGAGATAAATCCACACACCTGTGGACATGTTATCTTTGACAAAGAAGGCAAAAATATACAATAGAGAAAAGATAGTCTGTTTAACAAGTTGTGCTGGGAAAACTGGTCAACCACTTGTAAAAGAATGAAACTAGAACACTTTCTAACACCATACACAAAAATAAACTTAAAATGGATTAAAGATCTAAATGTAAGACCAGAAACTATAAAACTCTTAGAGGAAAACATAGGCAGAACACTTTCTGATATAAATCACAATAAGATCCTCTATGACCCACCTCCCAGGGTAATGGAAATAAAAACAAAAATAGACAAATGGAACCTAATTAAACTTAAAAGCTTTTACACAATGAAGGAAACTATAAGCGAGGTGAAAAGGCAGACTTCAGAATGGGAGAAAATAATAGCAAACAAAACAACCGACAAAGGATAAATCTCCAAAATATACAAGCAGCACATACAGCTCAATACTAGAAAAATAACCAACCCAATCAAAAAGTGGGCCAAAGAACTAAACAGACATTTCTCCAAAGAACACATGCAGATGGCTAACAAACACATGAAAAGATGCTCCACATCACTCATTATCAGAGAAACACAAATCAAAACCACGATGAGATACCATCTCATGCCAGTCAGAAAGGATACCATCAAAAAGTCTACAAACAGTGCTCGCTTCGGCAGCACATATACTAAAATTGGAACAATACAGAGAATTAGCATGGCCCCTGCGCAAGAATGACACGCAAATTTGTGAAGCATTCCATATTTTTAACCAATACAGTATTGTAAAGCAAAATAAAGTAAAAATAAAAATTAAAAAAAAGAAAAGAAAAAAGTCTACGAACAATAAATGCTGGAGAGGGTGTTTAGAAAAGGGAACCCTCCTACACTGTTGGTGGGAATGCAAACTTGTACAGCCACTATAGAGAACAGTGTGGAGATTCCTTAAAAAACTGGAAATAGAACAGCCATACGACCCAGCAATCCCACTGCTGGGCATACACACCGAGGAAACCAGAACTGAAAGAGACACGTGTACCCCAATGTTCATTGCATCACTGTTTACAATGGCCAGGACATGAAAGCAACCTAGATGTCCGTCAGTAGCAAATGGATAAGGAAGTTGTGGTAAATATACGAAATGGAATATTACTCAGCCGTATAAAAGAACACATGAGTCAGTTCTAATGAGGTGGATGAAACTGGAGTACAGTATACCAATACAGTATATTAATGCATATATATGGAATTTAGAAAGACAGTAACGAAGACCCTATATGCAAGAGAGCACATAGATATAAAGAACAGACTTTGGGACTATGTGGGAGAAGGTGAGGGTAGGATGATTTGAGAGAATAGCATTGAAACATGTCTATTACCAAATGTAAAATAGATGACCAGTGCCAGCTCGGTGCATGAGGCAGGGCGCCCAAAGCTGGTGGACTGGGACAACCCAGAGGGATGGGATGAGGAGGGAGGTGGAGAGGGGTTCAGGACGGTGGGATAAATGTGTACCCATGGCTGATTCATGTTAATGTATGCCAAAAACTACCACTATAATAATGAGTTCATCTACATTTGGTTTCAAATTCAGATAGATAATGGAGGTTCAGTTCAGTTCAGTTCAGTTCAGTTCAGTTCATTTCAGTCACTCAGTCATGTCCAACTCTTTGTGACCCCATGAACTGCAGCATGCCAGGCCTCCCTGTCCATCACCAACTCCCAGAGTTCACTCAAACACATGTCCATCGAGTCGGTGATGACATCCAGCCATCTCATCCTCTGTTGTCCCCTCCTCCACCTGCCCCTAATCCCTCCCAGAATCAGGGTCCTTTCCAATGAGTCAACTCTTTGCATGAGTATACTCACACACAAAAGTCTGAAATTGCAAGTCATAGAGTTGAGAAGCTGATTTTGCAGGACCAATGAAATGATGTTATTAACTACATTGTTCAAAAGGTGAGGCTATGGCCCTCCCAATGGTCATTTCTAATTTCGTGGGAAATTTTTTTTTCTATTTCCTTTATACTCCTGCTTTGATCAGATTGTCTGGAAAGGCATTATTTAAGCAGGCTAGTTACCAGGAAAGAAGAGCAGTGGCACCCTTTCAAGGCAATTATAGCCATATTTTGTGTTATATGACTCAAGTCTTCAGGGTATAGAGATGACTTTCTTCAAAATAAATTTTGAGACATAAAATCTCCACTTTAATAAAGCTGAGGGAAGTTTCATGGACAACCTTTCATGTGTTTTATGGAAGTGAGTTGTATATGTAGTTGAAATACCTGAAATACAGGTATATCGTAACCATTTATTGATCAGGCAAACTCCCCATGCTGTATAAGCACAGATACCTCTTCCTCTTTAGTTGGCAGTTATTTTATGGAGGTGCACTTTGATTTCCTCCTTACCTATTTTATTTAGTAATCATTTATTAAAAACCTACAGTGAGACAGTCATTAGCCTTAGTGTTGGATATTCTTACAAGAATGGAATTTGGCACATCCTAGGGGTCACATGCTTATAAAGAGATAATTAGATCTCTGTGTTACATAAAATGGAAGATAAGTGATTCTGGACCTCCAGAGCCTGGGATACCAAAGAAGGATTTTCAGGAGAGGTAGTATTTGCTCTTCGGAGAAGGCAATGGCACCCCACTCCAGCACTCTTGCCTGGAAAATCCCATGGACGGAGGAGCCTGGTGGGCTGCAGTCCATGGGGTCGCGAAGAGTCGGACATGACTGAATGACTTCACTTTCACTTTTCACTTTCATGCATTGGAGAAGGCAATGGCAACCCACTCCAGTACTCTTGCCTGGAGAATCCCAGGGACGGGGGAGCCTGGTGGGCTGCCGTCTATGGGGTCGCATAGAGTCGGACACCACTGAAGCAACGCAGCAGCAGCAGTATTTGCTCTTAAAGACTGATTGGGGATTTAACAGGTACACAAAGAGGAAATAGATATAAGGGCAGAGAAATAGATGATGGGAACAAAATAAAGTATGCACAAAAGTAGGAAACGTTAGCCCTATCAAAAAAGTGAAAAAAAAAAAAAAACCAACACAATTTACGGGGGTCAGGGTAAGCAGGAGATGTGACATAGTTGACAAGCAAGTGAAATCATAAAGTTTCTCCCATGTCTCGGTTGGTTGGTTTAACGAAGAGCCTTACTCCTGACATTGGAAATACTTTGAAATATATTAAAGAAAATGTGCCATGCTTAGAGCTGTATTTAAAAAGACCCTCAGAGCAGCATGATTCAGGTACCGAGTGGTTCAGTGATGCTAACAACCGACCAGAAATCAGGAAAAAGCATCTGATCAATTTCTGATGTGAAGCTTATTTCATTTTGTTCTTTTTTGTGTGGGGGTGGGGGAGGGGGGTGGGCGGTGGGTGGGGAAGTATTTGACTGTGTCACCAAATAGGGGAAATGATTCTGGAGAGATTATTACAATGGAGATTGGAGTTTTCAGTACCAGTCACATTTTATATATTCCATATTTTATGTGTTAATCACATTTGTGATTTCTTACTTTGTGACTATTTACTGTTTGTAGCTTGTTGTGTACTTGCTGTAAGCCTTCATAACTCTTTTTGTTAAATAGCATGGAAAACAAATTTTCCTTTCATAAGAACAACTCAACTCATTGTTTATCGTTGGTCGTGGAATTCAAAAATAACTCATAGAAGTCAAGGCCTTCATTTCCTTTCTAGAATTCAATAAAAGTTAAGGATGGAAAGCAAAATGAATACTAATCTCCTTTTGTTTCTTTTTATCATAATATATATTTCACTGAAATAGTTCATTCGTACAATAATTATTCCTTTAAATTTTAAACTCTCTTCTTCATGAATATTGATGGAGATTTATTCAAGCAAATAATTTTAGGGATAGAAATCTCTAGTCAAAATTACCACTTTGCATGATTACTGAAATTTCTATTCTGTTACTGTTTATTTTTATCAAGGAAATTCTTGATAAAACACTATTCATTGAAAATAAAGCCCCAGCTGCCCCGACAGTTAAAACCAATGCACAGTGTTCTCTTTTCTTTTCTTTTTTTTTTGAGTTTTTTTTTTAATTTTTATTTTTACTTTATTTTACTTTACAATACTGTATTGGTTTTGCCATACATTGACATGAATCCACCACAGGTGTACATGCGTTCCCAAACATGAACCCCCCTCCCACCTCCCTGCCCATAACATCTCTCTGGGTCATCCCCGTGCACCAGCCCCAAGCATGCTGTATCCTGCATCTGTTTCTCTTCTTGACATTAACTATGGATATTTTGTATGCTGAAATTGACATGGCCCTGTTTAACCTAACATTGCCCTCTTTTTCCATAGTTCTTGGACTTATTCGAATATTTTGTCTCTATGTGCCTTGGGGAGGGGGAGAATTGAATGAATTGCAAAGATGCATATGGTTCAGTGCCAGTGACTAAAACACAGAGTAAGCTTGAGTGAAGTCTAACAGTGAAGTCAGCTTCATCCCAGGCTCTGAAAAACCTTTGGCCAAACCAGCAGCTGTGTACAGTAGAGGCTAGCAGGAGTGCTTTTGGAGCAGCCAAATAACAAAAAACTTTATTTTTGTATCCTACTGTATTTGTTGAACCTTTGCAGTCCATGGGGCTGCAAAGTCTGACATGACTGAGGGAGAACTGAACTGAACTGATATTTGTTGAAAAGAAAAATTACGTTGCAAGAAATATATTGTCTGTGAGCAATGCAAATGATTTTTTTAATGAACAATATAAAATCTTAATTAGATGATCAATTCCTACAAAGCAATTGATTTCAGGGCAGAAAAAGACTTAGAAAAATAGTAGTGACATTCCTCCAGGGTTTGTTCTGCAGTTGTAATACCTCATGTATCAGAAGATATTCAAATTGTATACAGAATTTTAATACCTGAAGTTTTAAAGGTCCTGCTTTATATATAATAGGACAGAATGCAATTTGGGTACAATATTTGGTCTGCTAGAGTCAGTAGGAAATATTCCAGGAAGCTTGTAAACAAGTTTTTTTTAATTATGACTCATAATGTTTATTTAGAATTAGATCACATGTTGCTGAATTCAGTGAAACTAAATAATGAAATATCTATTTCCTGATTTGAATGTATGGTAGCCTGTTTTCCATGACAGCCTTTTGCCATGATTTTGTAAAAAAACTTTATTTTGGAGTGATTAATGTCATGAATTGAAAAGCATGGATGGTAGTTTGTAAAATAGTGAAGAGTGAGGTCTTTCCAGTTATAAAGACTTGGATTTAAACCCTGACTGAACCACTTTACTGGTCTACCTTTGGTAATTTACTTAATCCCTCTAAATTTCACTTTCTTCTTCTGTGTGAAGGGGTAATAATGCATACTTCATAGTTTTTTAGGAAGATTGAATAACGTATTTTCTGTATAGTTATATATTTAGCAAAACTCAATAAATGGTGGCTGCTATCATCATGGTAGGACATGGTAGGCTGCAGTCCATGGGGTCGCTAAGAGTCGGACGCAACTGAGTGGTTTCACTTTCATGCATTGGAGAAGGAAATGGCAACCCACTCCAATGTTCTTGCCTGGAGAATCCCAGGGACGGGGGAGCCTGGTAGGATGCTGTCTATGGGGTTGCACAGAGTCAGACACAACTGAAGCGACTTAGCAGCAGCAGCAGCTATCATCGTTAATATCATCATCATAGGTTTGCTGAAAGAGCCATCTTATAAATTTTTTTAATCTTTTTTGGAAAATGTTCTTAATTTAATTATTTAATGTAGAATCAAAGTAAAAAGAAGCAGCAAAATTAAATAGTGTAGGAATGATATCAAGGTATGCCCTATAAATCACTGTAGTTATAAATCCAATTGACATACTTAGCTAAGCAAATGCCATGACAGAGAGTCAGATTTAAAAAAAATAAAATCAGATCTTTCTTGTTAAAATTCCTGTGACTGTCATAACAGCCAATTCAATCATGCCTGTATATAAAATATTATTTTCAGAGTAATGTAATTTAATTGCTATCGGAACTGTCTTGACATAACTATGCCTGAATCGAGCTGTTTTATTTGCTCTTAAATATTTTCTTTCCTACATGTATAGCAAGATACATGTGGTAAGCACATGCAAAATAAACAACTAGGCTAGTATTTAGACCATTAACAGAAACATGAACTCTTTTTTCCCCTTCCTCACTGAATGTTCCCCCTGTTCAAAAATAAATAGATACCAAAAAAAGTTGATAAATATACATGCAAAATTATCTAGAAAAGCGTTCATTGGGTATTAGCAAATAAGTTGATAAGCACAACCACTTTTCACATTTAGAAACCAACTATTTGCAATTACAGAACATACCAATTTATCTCTTCCTCAAATTGAACCTTCAGTTCTGTCTAATTTTAAAGGGGAAACAAAAGCACAGTAAAATAGATGCATATATGTGTATGCAAATTTTGGATGAATTTGCCAATTAAGAAACAAAGATAAGAAAAAGCTGCCCCTTTCCCCCCCTTGGCCAAATTAAAAATATATACATCTTGAATTGCGGGGGGTGGGGGGGAGCTAGTTATGATTGGCAGTAATAATCTTGGTTAAGTTATTAAATAATGAGAGTCATGGTTCCCTACTCATCCTAGCCTTTACTTTCCTACTCCATAACCCATCATAACAAGTGGCAACAGAGCAATTAAAATCAGTGTGAAATTACTTAGAAGACAGCTAAAAATGCCTGCACCTCATCCTGCTGCAGGCAAAGGAGAAAGCTTTATCTTAGAAAAGGGAGCTTTGGTCCAGTGAGCAAAGTAGAGTTGAATGAGGAAGACGAAGACCCTGGAGACAGACTGCCTGAGTTTGCAGTTTTGCTCTGCATTGTCTCCTCACCAAAATCTTCAATTTCTTGCCCCAGTTTCATCATCTGTAAAGTGGCTAAAGAGTAGTACGTTTATCATGAAGTTGCTATAGGATTAAATGGGGTAATCACATGTACGTACTTAGAATGCTTACTACCTGGCACATAGTAAGTGCTCAGTAAATGTTAGCTGTTAGGATAGTTGAGTCTATAAGTTCTGATCTTCTGGGATCCAACCAAAATCTCTTGAGCTTGATACTCACTTGGACAATTCCTGACCCAGGAAGGTGAAGCATTCCAGAGGGTGTTCTACACCTGAATGTCATAGATGTTCACTGATCCATCCATAACTGTGGATAGAGGGAAATGTGCTAACTAGCTGATTGTCTTTAAAGTATTGGCAATGCATTAACTTCCTACCTGAAATAGCTACAAGAAGAGGGAAGTGCAGGCGGTTCTCTAAAAAAAAAGTTAGTGTAGGGTTAGGGTTCACTTTTCCTTCTTGAAACTTGGCTAGTCACTGCATAGACCTAAGGAAAACAGTTTGCTTCATTCAGCATTTGCTGGATCTGCTTGTTATGCCTTGCCTATTTATTTATTTTTTAGTGCATGAGGTTTTAAAATTTGATCTTCATTTTCACTAGTATATTACCCAGGAAACATCTTTTTTACTGTTACAGCTATCCCTTTTATTTCATTATTGAAAAGGCATTACATTACCATTTTTTTCTGAAACAGTGAGGTTGAGAACTGATGTCATTAAATATCATTTTGAAAAGAAACCTTTCCTGTCTTCAGGCACATTGTTGTAAAAGAAAGAAAGAAGGAGATGATGAGGCAGGGTTTTTCTAGGGCACAATGAGATCGCATTAAAATGACACACAGTTCAAATGGGAATATAAGATGACTGAAAAGAACTGGGAGGTAGGACATGAAAGATGTTTCTAACCCATTTATGTTCCCAAATGTTCCTGATTGATAGTCCCCCATGTAAACGTAACTCCTTTTATTCCCCCTCAAACTTAGTCCTCCAGTGGAGAAATCAAGAGCCAGTGTTCCAATGATCTTGGCAGATGAAGACAATCTTACTTTTAAAAGAGTATTTCCAAACAAACCTCTAGCCTGAAGGAAGATAACATTTTACTAGTTGCCTGCCCTTTATTAGGGAACCAGTTTATGCAAATCCTATGTAGTGACCTCAAGTGGCAGTTTGAAATGCAAAACATTGAGACAGAGAGATTATACTTTGTACTTTGATAAAGCACAGCATTTTACCAAGAAAGAACTTGGAAGAGAATTTAAAATGAAATCTTTTCTGATGAGGTTTCTAGCTTTTTTGAAGTTTGTACTGACTTCTTCACCTCGTTCTTTAACATCAGTCGGTATCCAGCCCCATTGAGAATTTAAAAAACAAGTTGTTTTTTTTTTATGCCTCCCTGATACTGTATTTTGTTGTGCTCTGTCCCCCAACATAAAACTCAAAGACAGCTATACATGAACAAAGATAGAAAGCTGAATCCACCTAAGAAACTTCCGCCATACGGAGGAGCAAAACACTGACAGAAACTGCATGAAAGGAGGTGGAGGAACGGTTTTGTTTTGCCTTCCTCATCTCATGCCTCAGGCAGATATTGCTCAGCACCAGGCCAACACTTCTCAGACTGAGCATCCCTCCCTTAGAACAGGAGAGCAGGGCAGATGACCAGATCCCCCCCACCTTCCAGGGAACTGCATGAAGGAACTTCAGTTTCAGTATAGCCAGAGAATATCACAGCTGAGACTTCTTGAGATGCTGAAAGTCAACGTGAAAGTTGCTCAGTTGTGTCCGACTCTTTGTAACCCCATGGACTATACAGTACATGGAATTCTCCAGGCCAGAAAACTGGAGTGGGTAGCCTTTCCCTTCTCCAGTGGATCTTCCCAACCCAGGGTTCGAACCCAGGTCTCCCACATTGCAGGCAGAATCTTTAGCTGCTGAGCCACAAGGGAAGCCCAAGAATACTGGAGTGGGTAACCTATCCCTTCTCCAGGGGATCTTCCCCACCCAGGACTCAAACTGGGGTCTCCTGCATTGCAAGCAGATTCTTTACCAACTGAGCTATCAGGGAAGCCCAAGCCACAAGGAAAAGGTCAAGGCTACCAGTATTTTCTGCACAGGAGGAGTCACCATGTGTCCCAGTGGCCTGTACTGCAGAAAACCCCAGCAGCCTTTGCCTATGAGACCCTCAGTAGCCCTTGTTAACACTGGGGACCCCTCACAGCTTTTATCACTAGGTAACCCCTCATAGACCTGAGCAGAATAGCAAACTTATCTATGTTGGATCCCAATAGCATTTACCACTGATCAAATCATATCTACAACAACCTCTGTAGCCACTGCAGCGTCCCTGCACATTACAAAGAAGACAGCAAGAGAAGGAGGAAGAGGATATAAAAAATGCCTAGCAAACAGTTCAGTTAGCAAAATGGCAGTGGTACAGCCTTACCTGCCATATATACTTTAAATATAAATGAACTAAATTTTCCAGTTAAAAGATATAGAATGGCTGAATGGATTAAAGAAACAACGGTAACCTCTTGCATGCTGCCTACAAAAAAACTAGCTTAAGCTTTAAAGACACACACTAGCTAAAAGTGAAGGAACAGGAAACAATATTCTATGCAAATAGAAATGAAAGAGAGCAGCAGTAGCTATACTTCAAACAGACAAAATAGATTGAGGCAGAAGCTGTAATAAAAGACAAAGTGATTCTATAATGATAAAGAACCCAGTTTATCAAGGCAAAGTAACAGTACATATGCACTTAGCTTTGGAACATCTAAATAAACAAAGCAAATTTTAACAGATGAATAAGAGTAAAATAGAATATAATAATAATAAAATACTTCAGTAACCTACTTTCAGCAATGGTTAGATGACCCAGACAGAAAATCAATAATGAAACATTGGACCTAAGCTATACTTTACACCAAATGAAGCTAACCGAATTTTATATAATATTCTTTCAACAGCAGTGAAATGCACATTTTTCTCGAACACAGGAAACATTCTTCAGAATAGAGCATACATTAGGCCATAAGACCTAACAAAAAATCAATCCAAACAGGATTTAAGATTTGAACATAGGACTTGAAATCATACAACCCTGAAAAGAAAACATAGGAGATAAGCTTCTAAACATTGGCCTTGACAATGATTTTTTTTTAGATCTGACACAAAAAATAAATCAACAAAGGCAAAAATAAACAGATGGGACTTCTTGAAACTAGCGAGTTTGTATACAGCATAAAAAAAAAAACAGTCAACAAAATGAAAAGTCAGCCTACAGAATTGGGGAAAGTGTTCATAAGCCATAAAGAGTTAATATTCAAAATATATAAAGAACTCCTATAACTCAATAGCAAAAAAAAATCTAAATTAATTTACAAATGAACAAAACACCTGGATAGACATTTTCCAAAGACCTAGAGTCAACAGGTAGACACAAAAGTGCATTTTCATCTTAGTACCTACTGTCATGCCATCTCTAAATCATTACCTTATTCTCTGGGATAACCGTTAATCACCTACAGTCTTAATTTCTCTTGAACAGTCCACCTACTCTTTTCTGTAAATGTTAGGTTTGTACTCAAAGTGATTTGGGGCTAATAACATTCCTATCAAACTAGTCCTTTTGGGGGGGGGGACTTTATTTTGCTTTGGTTCCATCATCCAATTTTATATCTCTGCATTCACTAAAATTAACAAATAAGGACTTATTTTCCCATCTTAATATTTGAGTCTTAATACCCTCTAAAATAAGGCATTATCTGAGAGGCATTATGCCTCTAAGATAAGGCATTAGTTTATATCCACTGAGAAATAATAATATGATAAATACATCTACTCATTAATTTGTTCATCAAATATTTTCTAAAGATGGCACATCACACTGTGTAAAGACATCAGGAGACGATAGACAAGCACATTTGAAAGTTAAGATAAAATACACAGGTGCAGTATAAGGGCTGCCAACATCAGGTCAAAAATAACTGATATATTGATAGTAAAAAGTGTAACTGGTAACTGTAGAAGTCAATAAAGACATTTTATTACTAAAGGGTATAAAACTGGATTTTGAAAATTGTTTATATCTCAAGAAATCCTGGAGATATGATAAGGGCATCCAGACAAGAGAACTATGATTTCAGAGGTTTGGAATAAAATGATCTTACCTTCCCTCCAAAGCTTCAAGTTGCTTATGCAGGAGGAGACCGTTTTTGAAGCATGGGTGATAGATGATTATGAACAACACACCAAAGAGAATGGGTTTTTTAGTTAATATGATGCCATTGCAAGTTTTTCAAATGAATGAAGCTGAAAGTCTTTAATACTGTTGCTTGTGTAATGTGTAACCTAAGTTGGATACACTCAGCTGTCAGCTCCTTCAAGACTGGGACACATTGCTTGTATGTTTGTATTCCGTGAATCACTAAATAATGGCTTAATGAAAGAAAGAATAACAGTAGTGCTTACTTGGATATATTTACAGAGAGTTAGACTAAGAGGTGAGATGTAAGTCAAAGTATCACAGCTCACTACATGGGACTACATCAGAGAAAGACAGGTAGTCCTGAAAAATCCTTTGGACAGAGGAACCTGGCAGGTTTGGGGGTTTGGATAGTGTTCAAAATTAGGGGTTTGGGTAGACAGTGTTCAAAATTGTACTTTGAAGGAGTCTAGAATGTTCCTCTGGTAATGGAGATCAGTCAAAGGGACTGATGTATGAATCAGAAGTCAGATATTTTTAAGAGGTTCTCAGGATTACCTAGCATATGTTCATCAATATTTCTAATATAAAAATCTATGTAAATGATTAGTTAATAGTTCAGAATTTATTCATTTATTTTGCAATAACTATTAAGTAACACTAATGGTGATTTAGCCACTAAGTCATGTCCAACTTTTGCAACCTCATAGACCAAGCCCTCCAGGCTCCTCTGTCCAAGGGGTTTCCTAGACAAGAATATTGGATGGGTAGCCATTTCCTTCTCCAGGGTATCTTCCCCACTCAGGGACTGAACCCAAGTTTTCTGCATTAGCAGGTGGGTTCTTTACTACTGAGCCACCAGGGAAGCCCCATATGCTAATGGAGAAATTGAATTTACTGAAGAAACTGAGGTATAGATCTCGTAACTTCCTTTACAATTGCAATGAACACAACAAAGTTAAAAGTTGCATGTAAGTATTTTGTCTACATACCTATGGAAAATTTTGGGAACAGACTTTACCTTGGCAGTGATAAGGTGTGTGTTCATAAAATAGTTCAAATTTTATCTGAAATACTGCTGTATTCTCCAGCTTATTCCTTCCCAAAGATAGTTTTGCTGTTATAGAGTCTAGAGGAATAAACTCTGTGCTAATTATTTGCAAAGGCTTTTTTTCCAATTCCCCTCTTGAAGAAATATACATCTACTTACATAGGACCAAATACATTATTTTAATCAAATTCAAAACATAGCACTTTACTATTGTCCATTGAGCTTTAATGTCTTTGGATGGAATTCACACTTGCCCTCTATACTGGAAAAACATTTCCAAAGAGACTGTAGGAACAACAGTTATTTTCCCATTGTCAGACTGTCTAATAGTGATAGTTAAAATTAACACTTCTCTAGCTTGACTAGAGACATTAGTCAGACCAAGCAAAAATTACATTTCCCTAAGATGCTGAATCTGCCTCCAACCCACTTTACCTATATTTGCACCTCAGTTATTCTTGAAAATAAAGGTAAAGTTACATGCATTTCATTTGTTGAAAAAAACCCACTTGATATTTCAGTATTTTACAATACTCTTCTGTAATGGGACCTCTAGGCTCTTACCTTTCATTGACTTTCTTTGGAAATCTGATTTTCTTTTATTGTTTTCCTATAGACAGTGTTAAATTTAAGATGAAAAATATCTACTCAACTTGAAATGGTCACAGTTATCTAGACTCCCTTCTTAGATCATTCTTCTTGAGTTTAAGGCAAACATCTCCCCAAGGGACAAAACACTCTTGGAAGGTACTCTTTTCTGTCTCATGAAGCAGTATAAAACTCTGTAAGCTCTGGTATTCTAAACAGAAAACTTTACTTTCCAGTTTAAAAGTTGGCAGTGTTCTCAAACCAACAGTTAAAAGGAGATCCCATGGTTCAAAACAACATAAATAACTGTAGGTAAAAGGGTAAAATCCTAATTCTCTAAA
Organism: Capra hircus; assembly: GCF_001704415.2. NCBI lineage: Eukaryota > Metazoa > Chordata > Mammalia > Artiodactyla > Bovidae > Capra > Capra hircus. The sequence continues at coordinate 33,961,564 of NC_030834.1, read as the reverse complement.
TTCTCAACACCCTCAATGCCTCTAGATTTATCATCTTAAAATAAATGCATTTTTACACATCTCTGTGGATAACAAATGTTCACTGTGCATGGGAAAAATGTAAATTATAAAGCATCAAGTTATAAAACCAAGAATTAGACACAGTGTGCTTATTTGGAGCTGTCTAATGCTTAAATTATAACCGTGTGTTTTCCAGATCATGCTTTGGTCTGTTTAATCAGTTATCATTCTTGTTTTAGATCTGTATATATTTAAAACATTAATCCAAATTTATTTTCCTGTCTTATAAACTGAATACTTTGTTTTATGGTGCACATAAATGTGTTTTTAGATCTATAGTTTTTCCTTTCCTAAAGTAATAGATTGTTTCCTGAAGTCAAGGAGATAGGAATACATTATGTGTGCGTGTGTGTGTGTGTGCCTATATATTTTTTCCCATGTCTCACTCTTTGTGAAACACTCAGGACCAACTGTGATAATCTCCATTCCTTTCCTTTTAAGCTTTTTCTAAGATCCAGGCCTCACCTAACTAATTGAATCCTAAGTAAAACTAATCATTCTCTGGGTTTGCTAGATATCCGTATTAGTCTGCTTGGACCATTATAATAAAATACTATAGATTGATGACTTAATCAACAGATATTTTTTCTCACAGTTTTGGAAGCTGGGAAGTCCAAAAAGAAGGATCCAGCCAGTCTAATTTCCAATGAAGCTTTCTTCTTGGCTTATAGATAGCTCTCAGAGCTAGGTTCTCATATGGTAGAGAGAGAAGTCTCTTATATCTCTTCTCATAAGAGGATTAATCCCATCATGAAGGCTCTACCTTGTAGACCGAATTACTTCCCAAAGATCCCATTCCCAGATACCATCATCCTGGGGTTAGGGCTTCAATGTATGAATTGGGGGGAACAAAATTTATAGTAATGCCAATTTTTCCAGAATTAGTACAATCTGTGTAAATAATTAATGGTACAATGCTACAGGAAAAATTCTTTCATGATCACGTGTTCATTTTAAAATCAATTCATTTACTTAATGGGATTAAAATTCTAACCATTAATAATTTTTGTGTATTGCCACCATCAAATCTAATTTACCATCAGATCCCATTTAACCAAGGCCTTCTCTGGTGGCTCAATGAGTAAAGAATCTGCCTGCAATGCATTAGATGCAGGAGATGCCGGTTCAGTCCCTGGGTTGGGAAGATCCCCTGGAGGAGGGCATGTCAGCCCATTTTACTATTCTTGCCTGGAGAATCCCATGGACAGAGGAGCCTGATGGGCTACAGTCCATGGGGTGGCAAAGAGACACAAATGAAGCGACTTGGCATGCACGTACCCATTTAAATTTTACCTTCAGTGTCTTAACACAGTGCTTAATGTAGGCAATTGAGAGATTATATCAAAGGTGGGAGGGATGCCTGTCGTAGAATCAACCTTCATTCTCATCTGAAGATTGTCTATACATGTCCCTGGAAATTCATGTATCTGGAAGCTTTATTTATTTTAATCATTAAATTGTCTTTTTTCATTCACTTGTATATTTATATAGCAAATATAGTTTGTTATACTTTACATTAAATATATACATATATACTTATACTTTAAATACATTCTAAAAATTATACTACAAATTGAGTATTGGGAAAAAAAAAAAATGAGTAAGACAAACCCTTGCCCTCAATGGAGTCATTACCTCTTAGATGGCAAGTTCATAGACAAATAGTTACAAAACACTAAAACTCCTGTATTCTTATTTATATGTGAATTCTACTAGCAATTGTTATTGATCAATATCTTTTATATTTTTTATGTTTAACTTATTTTGCACTTTGACTTAGAGATTTTAAGTTTTTTTCTTTGTGTAACAATGGGTAGACAAAAGAAGATAATGTTAGTATATTACTAGGTGATATAACCCCATATATTGTATATTTCTGACCCTGGGGAGATAAAATTGGCTCTAGAGTAGCATGATAATAATGCTTCCAATGATGTATAAAGAAAATTTTTAACTTGTATTAAATAACTGCAAGAGAATGTTGTACTTAAATGAAGATTCTTGTTATTTAGCTAATATAGGAAGCCATAAAGACCCAAAGTCAAAGGGCCTGTTATAAGATGTCTGAGGCATTAACTTTCTGAATGTAAGAGATACAAATGGAAGAATAGTTCAGCTCTTTCAGGAGCTAGTCTATGTGAGACATCTAGAAGATCACAATATTTTGACTTCAAAATTTTGCCTTCTATGCTGTTTCAGGGTCACTGTTTTGCTGGGGTCCATCATTTGCTGTAGGATGGGCTGATAGTCCCAAGATATGTGTCTGTGCAGTGTTCCAACCTTCTTGCTGGTTTCTTGAAAGACCTATGCTGATCTATGAAGGAAATATGTTAGAATCTCATGAGCACTATTTCCATTAATTTCATGTATTTACTTTGTAAAAGAGAATGTGCCATCCCAGTTTGTCAGAAATGAATGAATAAGTGAATACAAAAACAAGCCAAGTGTATGGCAGTGAAAGTGGGGTGGGTTTTAATGACCCTATGAATATAAGAAAGCATCAAAGACTGTAAGATAAGACAACTTAAACTTGGAAGATTAAGTAAATGCATTTCAAGAATGTGCAAATAGTAAAGAATTGAGCAGGGTTCAAATTCTGATTCATCTGACCCCAGATAAGAATAGTTAAGCCAGAGAGAAGAGGGGCATAGGGAAGGGGAAAAATCTGGGAGGGGGAGGGGGGAGAAGGTGGTGGGGTAAAGGGAGGACCTGGATGGATCAATTTGCCTTGGAATACCCCCTTGATTTCTTTATTACCCCCATGTTTATTCCCCATAGTGGTCTGTCTGTAACACCTCATCTCACAACTAGTACTAAGAAAATCCTTCATGGTTTTAACACTAGGGATCTAAGAATCACTTCTGATGATTCTTGAAAGATCTAAGTATAGAAAACCTTGGTAAAAATAAATGGAGCAGGAAAAATGTCTTGGTTCAAATGACAGGGTGATCTTTACACTTGTTCATACATACTGAAAACATTGCAAGTACAATCAGGTTTGAGTACAACACACACAAACACACACACATATATGTACATAATTTAGCTTTGAATTGAATTGTTGAATATTTCAAAATATTTGTGGAAATACTTATATTGAAACAAACTATATGCTGCTATCAGACTGAAAGGTGTTTAGGAAAAATACTAACAAATATATAAATTATCTTCACACCTCCATTGCCTAGTGTAGCACCTGACAAATATGAGTTTTAATATTTGCTGAGCTGAATTATTTTAAGGGTGCTAAACTGACATTTCTTAGTTTAATTTACAAAATCTTAAGCCAGGGATCTTATCTGCTTAAAATACATAAACCAGTAACTCCCTTTCTATTGAATAATTTTAACTGCCAAATTATTTTATGCTCTGAAGTTACATAAGAATTTAATATCCTTTCCCTATAGAATTATCTGTGTAAGTAATTTTCATTCTATTTTTCTTTTAGAAACAGATGCTGGGGAGTTTCCACAAACGAGTGCTTTTCTGTGATGACTTGAAGACATATGTGATCTGGTGTGAATGTGTCATTTATTTCAGATTAGGGTAATGTCAGTGCATCGTATTTCTATGTGGTAGCCAGCGATTCCTATCGGTTATTCTAGTAGTTTGCTGAGGTTAAAGTGATAATTCAACATTCATTCATGAAATCAAGTATCCTTTTTCTTCCTGCTCCCCATTTGTAAGTGCTGTTTCTGGAAACACTGTTTTGCTGATCTAATGAAAAAGACAGTTCTTTCCACTCCTCCCTTAACACTTATCACTGCTGCAGCCAAAGTTTCAGGCCCCATAAGCATTTGCGACTCTGTTTGGGAGACTTCCACCCCCCACTGCAAGAGCGGCAGGCTGACTGCCATGGTTGATTGCTAGCACTCCGTAGCTCTGCCATGTCATATTTGAGGGTGTGCTTTATAGCATTCTGGCGCCTGCTCTGTTTACAGTCATCCCTCAGCTCAGCCAGATGCTTGCTTAGGTATTACACTGTCCCCTCTAGTTCAAATACATGGCTTGCAGAGCTTCTCTGTCAGAGTGCATAAAGCCTATGGGCTGGTAGAGGGGATTTGATATGAGCAGGAGTTGATCATTATGGCTTGTCATTGAGTGTTGAATTTGCTTTAGATATGATCTTGTTTTCTTTTTTTTTTTAATCCAGTAAGCTACATAGAAAGTCGTTGGTAAGTCCTGAATTTACAGTTGTTGGCACAACATGAGACAAATAGCATTTCCTCAAGTGATGGATATAAAAAGAGAAAGTATTGAATGTATTGTGAATATTATTCAACCTTGGGAGAAGGATGGTAATAGGATAACTCTCTGGGAGGGGAGGGAATCAGATTTTTGCATTTTTGGCTGGAAAGTTCTTTCAGGGAGTAAGTTTAGCTTTGCTTAGCTTTCACTTCGAGGATAACTTTCAGCTGCCACATTAGGATTTCTGGGACCTGTTCAGCTCTGTCCCCACCTCACCTTTCTTCCATCACAGAGTCATTGAGATAGAACATTTAAATTTAGAATGCCAAATTTAGATAAAACACTCATCGTGTAAGATTTCTGTTTGATCTAGAAAGTAATGTCTCACAAACATTAGACTCTGGCCGACTCACCGGAGTAGGCAGTATCTCAAAATCTGCCTGCCATCAGGAGGTACAGGAGGTGCAGATTTGATCCCTGAGTCAGGACGGTCCCCCGGAGGAGGAACTATCCACCCACTCCAGTATTCTTGCCTGGAGAATTCCATGGACAGAGGAGCCTGGTGGGCTATAGTCCATGGGGTCACAAAGAGTCGGACACGACTACAGCGACTGAACATGCACTTATTCTAGTTTTCAGACATTTTATCAAATGATACCTAATTTGTTTCTGTGATTGAGGTTAAATCAATTGAAGTATCAGAGTATTAAATTATTTCTAAGAAAAATCTGTTGATACACATGGCTTAATCATTTTTGCCTCATCACTGGTGAAATGGCTGACTCTGCCAAAGGACTATAATTTGTTCATAGTCTAGATTTCATTATCTTGATATTATACTGTTCAGCATAATTTTGATACATTGTCATAAAGTTTGCTGTCTTAATTTCTTCGGGTAAATTAGTAATAAATCAGATGCAATTGTATTTAAAACGATAAATGGGATATTTACGTCATTAAAATGCATTGCATTCCTAAGTAAGAGTACATTATAAGTGTTTAACTTTGTAGTCAGATTTTAGTTGTACAATTAGATGCTTCATCTGCAATATATATTTTTTCTTTTTTTTTTTTTGTTTTCAAAGAATAGTGGGCATTTAAATTTTTTAGGTAAAAAGAGGAAGAAAATTGTGCCTGTGTGAAATATCTGCATCATGTATTTCAGGATCATATGTTCTAATAGGTTAAAGGGCTAATATTAATAAAGCTGAAATATGTCACTAAATAAATTTAGACTGTCAAGTTACTTTTTAAAAGATCTACAAAATTAACTACCTTATGCCCCAGAATCTCTGGATAGTGTATCAGAGAGCTAGTAAGAACTGATCAGGATCAACTACTATTTAAGATCACCTTACAAATTCTAAAGTAAAGTGCCTGCCAATGGAGATTCTAGTTCAAGCTCCACCAGGAGTTCTCATTCAATAACAGGAATAATGTGAAGATAAATGTAGAGTATTATTTAAAATGTTTAAAAAATTTTTAAAATTAGCATTTTGCAATCTGTTAATAATCAAAGATGGCGACTTTAGCTAAGATCTGAAAATGATAGTGGCTTACACATGACAGAGATTTTCTTTCTTTTTTTTTCTTTTTTTCTGACATGACAGTCCAGGTGGAGGGAGTGTGGTCCTCCTATAGTACCTCTGCAACATGGAGAAGCTGGTCCTTGCCTCTCATGGTTGAGTCATGCTCAACATGCATTTTTAACCTAGTGACTCTGACAAAGCTGATCTAGGTATGCCCTCTAGCCCCTCTCCCACATCTGCTTTGCTAAGCAGAGAGAAGGGGTAGAAGTCATGGCTCTTCCCCTTAAGGGTATGGCTTGGAAATTACACGGTGCTCTGCTGCACGTGCACCTCTGGCCAAGACTTGGTCGTATGCCTGGGCATAGTTGCAGGGGAGCCTGGGAAGTGTAGTCTTTAGATGGCCAGCCATGTGCTCAGCTATAATCCTGGATTCCATTTTTAAGGGAAGGAGGAGAAGAATGGGTATTGAGGGAATCATAAAGCTTTCTGCCATATAGGCATAATTATTAATAATTATCATAATTTATGGTGGTCTAGAGTAACCTTGAGAAACATTGCTTCTATGTCTATGCTTACACATCTGTCCAAGGTGCTTCTAATTAGTTCCACTATACCTGACTAATTCCTGCTCAGACTTTGGTAGTTCTCTAAGGTAATATTTCCCTAAGAAGCTTTCATAGGCACCTAGGTAATGATCCACAGTAATGGCTTAGGTAATCATTGACTGTATTTCCTTAATAGCCTATACATGTCCATTTGACTGCAGTTAAAATAATGTATTTTGATTATTTCTCCCCATATCTTTGTTCTCCTGTGTTCTAAGAACTTTTAGACAAGGACTGTTCTATTTTTATATTCCTAGACCAGCAGCTGGTATATGATATGTGTTCAGACACTTTGTAAATGAGTATATTAATGAATAAATAAATGAGGTTAGGTATTCCAGAATATTCAGTTAGATGTAGTGGGATCCCAGGCATAGAACTGTACCTGCCAAAGTCTTTCAGCTTCAGATCCAAAGACCAGTGTCATCTCATTAGTGAGCGTGTTTTGTTCTTGATACTTAGTAAAGGATATGCAATATTCTTCCCAAGTGTTCAAATAAAATCAAAGGAAGAAATGACATACTTTCTGTGGCTGAGCACAGAGATATAGTTTTGCACTGCACACCTTAAGGAGGGCCCTTCACAGGGACTATAAACTTTACAGTGACAATTTGCAAATAGAGTTAGCACTGATCAAGTAAGCACTTTTAACCTTATATAACAAAGCAAATTCTTTAAAGAAGCATTTAAAAATAGGGAATGTTTCATAAAAATTGAAGATACTTTCACTAGACTTTTAAAATACTGAAAGACAAATATATCATTCTGAGGAATAACACATCTATGATAATAAGTGCTTATAATTTGGCCTTAGAAAACTATCTAACATTTTTATTGTAAGATTTAGACACATAGGAGAAAAGAAAGTTTAATGCTATAGGTCTCAGGTACAAAAACCTAGATCTATGTGTAAGGTTTATAATAAGCTGAGGTATAATAGTAAATTATCTAATCATATGTAGTATATATGAGATGGGCTCGATAAAGGACAGAAATGGTATGGACCTAACAGAACAAGAAGATATTAAGAAGAGGTGGCGAGAATACAGAAGAACTGTACAAAAAAGAGCTTCATGACCCAGATATCACAATAGTGTGATCACTCACCTAGAGCCAGACATCCTGGAATGTGAAGTCAAGTGGGCCTTAGGAAGCATCACTACAAACAAAGCTAGTGGAGGTGATGGAATTCCAGTGGAGCTATTTCAAATCCTGAAAGATGATCCTGTGAAAGTGCTGCACTCAATATGCTAGCAAATTTGGAAAACTCAGCAGTGGCCACAGGACTGGAAAAGGTCAGTTTTCATTCCAATACCAAAGAAAGGCAATGCCAAAGAATGCTCAAACTACCGCACAATTACACTCACACGCTAGTAAAGTAATGCTCAAAATTCTCCAAGCGAGGCTTCAGCAATACGTGAACCGTGAACTCCCTGATGTTCAAGCTGGTTTTAGAAAAGGCAGAGGAACCAGAGATCAAATTGCCAACATCCGCTGGATCATCAAAAAAGCAAGACAGTTCCAGAAAAACATCTATTTCTGCTTTATTGACTATGCCAAAGCCTTTGACTATGTGGATCACAATAAACTGTGGAATATTCTAAAACAGATGGAAATACCAGAAAACCTGACCTGCCTCTTGAGAAACCTATATGCAGGTCAGGAAGCAACAGTTAGAATTGGACATGGACCAACAGACTGGTTCCAAATAGGAAAAGGAGTACGTCAAGGCTGTATATTGTCACCCTGCTTATTTAACTTCTATGCAGAGTACCTCATGAGAAATGCTGGGCTGGAAGAAGCACAAGCTAGAATCAAGATTGCTGGGAGAAATATCAATAACCACAGATATGCAGATGATACCACCTTTATGGCGGAAAGGGAAGAGGAACTAAAAAGCCTCTTGATGAAAGTGAAAGAGGAGAGTGAAAAAGCTGGCTTAAGGCTCAACATTCAGAATACTAAGATCATGGCATCTGGTCCCATCACTTCGTGGGAAATAGATAGGGAAACAGTGGAAACAGTGTCAGACTTTATTTTGGGGGGCTCTAAAATCACTGCAGATGGTGATTGAAGCCATGAAATTAAAAGATGCTTACTCCTTGGAAGGAAAGTTATGACCAACCTAGATAGCATATTGCCAGCAAAGGTCCGTCTAGTCAAGGCTATGGTTTTTCCAGTGGTAATCTGTGGATGTGAGAGTTGGACTGTGAAGAAGGCTTAGAGCTGAAGAATTGATGCTTTTTTTTCTTTCCTCATTTTATTTTTTAATATAAATTTATTTATTTTAATTGGAGGCTAATTACTTTACAATATTGTATTGGTTTTGCCATACATCAACATGAATCTGCCAGGGGTGTTCACATATTCCCCATCCTGAACCCCCTCCCTCCTCCCTCCCCATACCATCCCTCAGGGTCACCCCAGTGCACCAGCCCCAAGCATCCTGTATCATACATCGAACCTGTACTGGCGATTCATTTCATGTATGATATTACACATGTTTCAATGCCATCCTCCCAAATCATCCCACCCTCTCCCTCTCCCACAGAGTCCAAAAGACTGTTCTGTACATCTGTGTCTCTTTTGCTGTCTTGCATACAGGGTTATCGTTACCATCTTTCTAAATTCCATATATATGTGTTAGTATACTGTATTGGTGTTTTTCTTTCTGGCTTACTTCACTCTGTATAATCGGCTCCAGTTTCATCCACCTCGTTAGAACTGTTTCAAATGCATTCTTTTTAATGGCTGAGTAATAATTCATTGTGTATATGTACCACAGCTTTCTTATCCATTCATCTGCTGATGGACATCTAGGTTGCTTCCATGTCCTGGCTATTATAAACAGTGCTGCGATGAACTTTGGGGTACACGTGTTTCTTTCAAGTCCGGTTTCCTCGGTGTGTATGCCCAGTAGTGGGATTGCTGGATCATAAGGCAGTTCTATTTCCAGTTTTTTAAGGGATCTCCACACTGTTCTCCATAGTGGCTGTACTAGTTTGCATTCCCACCAGCAGTGTAAGAGGTTCCCTTTTCTCCACACCCTCTCCAGCATTTATTACTAGTAGACTTTTGGATCACAGCCATTCTGACTGGCATGAAATGGTACATCACTGTGGTTTTGATTTGCATTTCTCTGCTAATGAGTGATGTTGAACATATTTTCATGTGTTTGTTAGCCACCTGTATGTCGTCTTTGGAGAAATGTCCGTTTAGTTCTTTGGCCCATTTTTTGATTGGGTCATTTATTTTTCTGAAATTGAGCTGGAGGAGTTGCTTGTATATTTTTGAGATTAGTTGTTTGTCAGTTGCTTCATGTGCTATAATTTTCTCCCATTCTGAAGGCTGTCTTTTCACCTTGCTTATAGTTTCCTTTGTTGTGCAGAAGCTTTTAATTTTAATTAGGTCCCATTTGTTTATTTTTTATTTTATTTCCAATATTCTGGGAGGTGGGTCATAGAGGATCCTGCTGTGATTTATGTCGGAGCGTGTTTTGCCTATGTTTTCCTCTAGGAGTTTTATAGTTTCTGGTCTTACATGTAGATCTTTAATCCATTTTGAGTTTATTTTTGTTTATGGTGTTAGAAAGTGTTCTAGTTTCATTCTTTTGCAAGTGGTTGACCAGTTTTCCCAGCACCACTTGTTAAAGAGATTGTCTTTTCTTCATTGTATACTCCTGCCTCCTTTGTCAAACATACGGTGTCCATAGGTGCGTGGATTTATCTCTGGGCTTTCTATTTTGTTCCTTGATCTATATTTCTGTCTTACGAACTGTGGTTTTGGAGAAGACTCTTGAGAGTCCCTTGGACTGAGATCCAACCAGTCCATCCTAAAGGAGATCAGTCCTAGGTGTTCATTGGAAGGACTGATGCTGAAACTGAAACTCCAATACTTTGGCCATCTCATGCGAAGAGTTGACTCATTGGAAAAGACTGATGTTGGGAGGGATTGGGGGCAGGAGGAGAAGGGGACGACAAAGGATGAGGTGACTGGATGGCATCACCAACTCGATGGACATGAGTTTGGGTAAACTCTGGGAGTTGGTGATGGAAACAAGGAGCCCTGGCGTGCTGCAATTCATGGGGTCACAAAGAGTCGGACACGACTGAGCAACTGAACTAATACACATATATACACACACAAATATATAATTATATTACATGTTTATAATTAACCTCTGGAAGGTATTTTACTCACTTCATCTTATTTTGCTATTAATCAAATTTAGTTATTTCTTTCTCTAGTTGAGGTTTGTGAAAATTTTACTAGCATTTGGATTAAATATACATTAAAAAAAGGGAAAATCATAATCTTGTTGTGGTTGAGTAGATTTCAATCCTTAATATTGAAAACTTTGTTTTTAAATAAGTTCTTTTTAAAGGTTATCAAAAGAAAAGTATATTTGTCAAAATATAATCATTTGTTATCATCATCTTTCAAACAGATGTGTAATTAGTTGTGACTTTGGTTTTATATAATTACATTTCATCAAATATGGTGCTTGGCATACAGGTCCTTAATACATGGTAACATGTTTAGGTGATGCATTTCTGAGATGAGTGAATATTAAAAGTCTCAATTTAGGAAAATAAAATAACATTCTAAGACAATGCTGTCTAGCAGAACATGATGTAAAAATATCTGTGCAATTCAGTAACCCCCAGTGCATGTTGCTGTTGAACCCTTGTATGTGACTAAGATAACTGTGGAATTTAATAATTGATTTAATTTAATAATTTACACTTAAAACCAAGTAGCCATAGACAGCTAGTGGCTACCATTGGCTAATGCAGTTCTAAATGACTCTGGAAAAACTATATGGGAAAGTTATCCATTTTAATGCAGCACAAGAATTCAAAATTTTGCATCCATGTTTAAAAGCATTATTGAAATTAGTTTAATATTTGTGCTTGGAAGTAGATAATGTGGTTTAATTTTCTAATCCATGTTATTTTATCAAAGAATAAAAACATGCTAAATAATTTTCTGTTTAGTCTTAGAAGCTACAGTAACTTAGGAATTCTATTTAAAAATCTCACCATAATCACCGTGATAAAATAATAGGAGGTACAGATGCATAAGCTGAATGATTTATATATTATACTGATAACTCTGATATATGCTAACATATATAACATTATTTTGAAATATCAAATTTGGAAGTGGAACAAGAAGACACTTCAGGATAAGACTTCAAGTAAACAATAGTGCTATTGGTTTATAAAATGCAGTACTTAAATGACAGCTTAGTTGTTAATGGGAAAAAATGTTAGTAAAGTCATGCTGCTTTTAAACTAGAGTCAAAAGTGATTTTTCACTATTGAAATGCCTTATTTTAAATCGATTTAGAAATATCAGATAGATTAGATTAAAATCTAAAGAATTAAATGATGAGCAGATCGCGGCTAGCAACAAACCCAGTAGCATGTCTTGTTGCTTTCTCTGTGATAGAGGTACAATCAGATGAAAAGCAAATGGGAAATGTGCATTAGGTGCCTGGTTTAAGGGGGAAAAAAGAAAAAAGCTGTTTGCAATCAGTTACAGTTGACTGCAACAAAAATTAGTTTCCAGGGATCAAAGGAAATGAACAGCTGACCAGGGCAAGCCAAATATCCCATAGTGTGTTAAATATTTATTACTGAGCCACTTTGCCCAACACAATCTGAATCTTGGCATATTTCCACCAAAATAGTCCATCAGTAATTAATTTGGCATGCCATTTTGCATAAGATCTGTAATTAATATCAGTCTATATTATCCTGAACTTTTTTCACTGCAGGATTCAATCTCCCCCCTTTCAAAAACGTGATAAAATGGCCATTTTCTGTTTTGTTTCGAACTCAGGCCATATATTAAAAAGAAAGAGGAAAATGCATTGCAATACCCATGAAGGAGACAGCGAAGTTTATAGACTCAATTTATTTGAGGTTTTTCAAGGTCATTGCATTTTTTTTCCCTTCCACTGCTTCATATTATGAGGCTGTAATATGAATAGATCTCCAGGCCAGTACCAGAGTTTTAATGAACTATTAAGGCAGATCCATGATATTCTCTCGTCTTTTAAATGAGTCTCTCTCAAAGTTTAACAGGTTATAAATGGAACTTCTGCAAAATACATCATTTGGTATGGACTCTTTTCTTGATCTTTTGAAATTAACCCCTTTTCTACATAAGAACCGTAAGAAAATGGCTGCATTAGTTGATGAACTGCCCCACCTACCTTCCTTAAGTTTCAGCAAAATCACAATGTTCAAAGCATCTCATTCTTTACAGACTTTAGTTTCAAGGAAGGAATTATTATATTTAATTCAGTTATTTAAAGTTAAATTACACTTTGCCTAAATGAAAAGCAGACTCAACTAGTTGGTCATTCCTATCTCTTGGTGACATTTCCTCTCCAATTTCTCTTTCGAGGCTACCTTTAGCAAAGGATGGCAGTGCAGGAGACCTGAGTTTGATCCCTGGGTCGGGAAGATTCCCTGGAGGAGGGCAGGGCAACCCACTCCAGTATTCTTGCCTGGAGAATCCCACGGACAGAGGAGTCTGGTGGGCTGCAGTCCCTGGGGTCACAAAGAGTCAGACACGACTGAGCGACGGAGCACACAGCACACATTTAAATGAAGTTTTATTACTGTAGTTTTTTTGTCTGTACTTTTCTCCAAACCTAATTTATGGGAAATTTTGTTTGAAAAAAAAAAAAAAAAACTTCACATAGGCTTGTTTTAGTTTCTTTTTCAAAAGCATGCGGTTAAGCACAACAGAAGATCAATACGCACATAATCGCCCTATTCCTGGTCTCCTTCTAAGTTGCCCCAGGTCCTGTCTGCTTTCTGGCTGTTATATGTATGATCCCTTTACTTGCCTTTTCCTCCCATTTCTTTTTAATTTTTCTTTATTGGGGATAATTGCTTTACAATATTGAGTTGGTTTCTGCTGTACATCAACATGAATCAGCCATGGGTATACGTTTGTCCACTCCCTCTAGACCCTCCCTCACACCTCCTTTTTCCCCACACCCCTCTAGCTTGTCACAGAGCGCTGGCTTTGAGCTCCCTGCATCCTACAACAAATGCCCACTGGCCATCTGTTTTGCATATGGTAATGCATAGGTTTCAATGCTACACTCTCTATTTGTCCCACCGTTTTCTGTCTTCTGAGATGGCACGCAGGCCGAGATCAGCTTGCCAAAAGGCAGAGAAATAGTAATGGTGCTCCTGCATTTCTAAATAAGCTACTACAATGTGATGGATGTACATCTTTTGTATCTGGACCAGGCAGTCAACTAGGCCCTTACACTTTGTTTCTGTTTCGTTGAAGTTCAATACTAACTTTTGTAGAATGTGTTACTGTCTCCATTGTTCAGTTTAGAAAACTAGGGCTCAGTTCCAAGTCACTTGCTGAAGGCCCTACAGTGATTAAAGCAGATAGAATGCAAATCCCTCTTTAAACAAGGAAACTGATTCAGCACCTCATACTCTGGCTCTACGGCTTCCCAAGTGCTGCTGCTGCTAAATCGCTTCAGTCGTGTCCAACTCGGTGCGGCCCCATAGACGGCAGCCCAAGTGCTAGTCTTACTTAACTGGCTTCACCACGAGGCACCCTCCTAGAGGCAGACTTTCCCACAATGTGGGATGCCATCAACTGATGCTGTGGGGCCTGTGATCTCCGCCTTCTGCAGGAGACAGGGAGCAGAAAAACACTCACACCTGTGCTACATGCCACCTGACTCACTTGAATGGCCCCCTGTTTCTGGCTTGACCCACGTGTTTCATGATCAGTCCTGAGATCAGAGGCACTTTACAAAGAGTCTTACAATGCAGGACCCCATGCGCTGGGTTTCTACTCTAAGAAGTTTTCATAGTTACAGTAATATCCCTGAAGATATTAGCACTTCTAAGGGCAGCATATGTGACATTACTGGACTCTGCATGTCTAACTCTACTGCCCTTGATGTACAGTCACTATGGCAGGAGCAATTAGTAAATTGAAGAGCTGCTGGGGGTCTCCTTTACCTGGTGACTAGTCAATGCACTAGGGACATCTTTATTAATACTTTTCAACACACCAATTAATAAATTAACCACTATGTCTAACATCAGCTTATTAGGTTACCAGTTGAACTAAAACCCAAACACACGTGATATGCAGGGTAATAAGCTATAATGGCAACCCACTCCAGTATTCTTGCCTGGAGAATCCCATGGACAGAGGAGCCTGGTGGCCTACAGTCCATGGGGTCGCAAAGAGTCAGACACGACTGAGCGACTACACTTACACTTATGGAAATTAAAGTCAAATGAAAAAGTCTGCAGTTTGGAACAGGACCTATAAGTTCATATTCTGGGAAGTACACAACAAATGGCAATCTTAACAACTGAGGCTTTTAGAAATGAGCCAGTCTATAAAGAATGAAGGGACAGGTTTCAGTCTAACAGTGATGATAACCAAGTGCAAACTTCCTTTTTTCACAGAGAAGTCAGTTTCTGTTCTTCTGGTGAAGTGTCTTCACTCCATGCATTCATTTTGTCAACAGTCCAACAATGCCTGGTATCAAAGCACTGATGCTAGTGCTTACTGTCTAGTATCTAAAAGCTCATCCCTCAAGGGCTTTATAGTATAAACAGAAAGGAGGAAATGACTCTTCTACAACATATACAAGCAATATACACAATATAGGAGCATGATAAGATATTGAAGGGTCATGTTTTCAAGAGTTAAGACAAAGGTGACAGTTTGGGGAAGTGGACCTATTTTCACCTAGCCAGAGTATATCCTTTTTATTCCAGTAAAGGAAAGCATGATACCAATGACAAGGAAGGAACTGTGAGTTTTTGAAAAAGTAGAATTAGTTAATGCTCACAAAATTTTAAGGCTGGAAGTATTAATCGGCTCTCAGTTATGATGAGTGTTAGGTTCTTTTCCTGCAAATTGTTGAGTTGCAGATTTTTTTTTTTTTTTATTGCAGAGATTGTTTTCATTCTTGGAATTTCATCTGCTTTCCTACAGTCTTTGGAAAGCAGATGAAAGTCCATTTTATTTGGACAGTTGAGCACATATCTGTTTGTCAAGCAACCACTAGAAAAACCAAAAAAATAAAAAGAAAAGAAAAGAAATCCAGCAGCTGAATGATTTGGCTTTTCAACATCTGGTACTACTGATTTTGTCTCCCTCTTGCCCCTCCTCCAACACTGACTGACTGATAGCCTTGCCTTTGCATGAAAGCCCATGTGAGTCAGATTTTCCCCTGTGAATTTCATTTACTAGTAATGTCAAGTACAAATCCTTTTTAGGACATGTTGATGCCCTATGTAAACCCCTTTAATCGCCTAATTGTTTTTCCAGGGAGAAACAGCTCTAAGAGAGGAATAAAGTTCCTTCAGTGTTCACGACCATATCCTCCAACCTTCTAGATTAAGAAGCAACAGAAAAACAAAGACTCTAAACTCATTCAGAGAACCAATTTATTATTGGATCTTAACCCCCTTTATTTTATTTTCTGTTTTTCAAAAGAATCTTTATCCTTCTGGACTGAGTGTGATTAATTATGGCATAATACATTAAGATAGCATTTTTCCCCCTGAGTAACCTATATTTCAGAGAAGCTTTGTGATATATAGATAAGCTTATCTTGACATACGAAATGATTAAGAAACAGACACAACAGAGCTTCTCAGGAAAAATGCTCTCCATGGCTTAACTGTGAGCTTACCAAAATTTGTCAAGAGACAACACTAAGCCTGCCTTCAAATTCTATATTTCTTGGCCATTTTCAAGTTGGAGCAGAAAATACTTCATTTTTATAGGCTTTGGTGTAGTTTTCCTAAATTTTAATATCTTAGGTACTCTGTTAATAACTGTGTCACAAAGTGCTCTGTCCCTATGGAAAAAATAGACACTGTTTTCATGACATAAAAATTGCCCAATGGTGTTTGCAAAGAATACCAGTTATCCCAGCTTTATTTAACTTATTTATTAATGATAAAAATAAATCAGACATGAAATTATCTAAATCAAGTATGATAAAAAATATGTGTATTCCAAAATCTAAGGTGGTTAACATTATGAACTAGAAACCGACATTTAGCTTGTAAAAGGCAAAATGAGAGAACTAAAGGAAGCATTGCGACATATTTTGGGAATGAGAGAGTGAATATGCAAATGCTGTGAAAGAGTTAGATGATGGCACATTGCTAGTATGGTAGTAAAAAGGGACATCAGTTCAGTTCAGTTCAGTTCAGTCGCTCAGTCGTTTCCCACTCTTTGCAACCCCATGAATCGCAGCATGCCAGGCCTCCCTGTCCATCACCATCTCCCAGGGTTCATGTTGTGTATATATTCTGATCCAGCAATTCTTGGTCTTGCTGACTCTGCATCACTTGCAGAGAAATACCTTGTCCAAAAGCCTGTAATAGACTGAAGGTGAATCCCTCCAGACTTCATGTGTTGAAATCCTAACCTCAGGTGCGATGGCATTTGGAGGGAGTCATCTGGGAGGTGATGAGGTAGTAAGGGTGAAGCCCTCCTGAACGAGATTAGTGCCCTTATAAAGGGACCACAGAGAGCTCTCTCATCTCCTCTCTGCCAGGTGAGGACACAATGAGACAATGGTCATTTACAACCGAAAAAAGGGGTCTGACACCATACTGACACTCCGTTTCAGAGCTGCAGCCTCCAGAGTGTATCAGTTCAGTTCAGTCACTCAATGGTGTACAACTCTTTGTGACCCTATGAATCACAGCATGCCAGATCTCCCTGTCCATCACCAACTCCCGGAGTTCACTCAGATTCATAGCCATCGAGTCAGTGATGCCACCCAGCCATCTCATCCTCTGTTGTCCCCTTCTCCTCCTGCCCCCAATCCCTCCCAGCATCAGAGTCTTTTCCAATGAGTCAACACTTTGCATGAGGTGGCCAAAGTACTGGAGTTTCAGCTTTAGCATCATTCCTTCCAAAGAAATCCCAGGGTTGATCTCCTTCAGAATGGACTGGTTGGATTTCCTTGCAGTCCACGGGACTCTCAGGAGTCTTCTCCAACACCACAGTTCAAAAGAATCAATTCTTTGGTGCTCTGCCTTCTTCACAGTCCAACTCTCACATCCATACATGACCACAGGAAAAACCATAGCCTTGACTAGACGGACCTTAGTCGGCAAAGTAATGTCTCTGCTTTTGAATGTACTATCTAAGTTGGTCATAACTTTTCTTCCAAGGAGTAAGCATCTTTTAATTTCATGGCTGCAATCACCATCTGCAGTGATTTTGGAACCCCCCAAAATAAAGTCGGACTCTGTTTCCACTGTTTCCCCATCTATTTCCCATGAAATGATGGGACCAGATGCCATGATCTTCATTTTCTGAATGTTGAGTTTTAAGCCAACATTTTCACTCTCCTCTTTTACTTTCATCAAGAGGCTTTTTAGTTCCTCTTCACTTTCTGCCATAAGGGTGGTGTCATCTGCATATCTGAGGTTCTTGATATTTCTCCCGGCAATCTTGATTCCAGCTTGTGTTTCTTCCAGTCCAGCGTTTCTCATGAGGTACTCTGCATATAAGTTAAATAAGCAGGGTGACAATATACAGCCTTGACGTACTCCTTTTCCTATTTGGAACCAGTCTGTTGGTCCATGTCCAGCTCTAACTGGTGCTTCCTGGCCTGCATACACCTTTCTCTGTATCAGCCACCCAGTTTCGGGGAGCCTGTGATAGCAGCCTGAACAGACTAAGACAGAGCTGTTGTGTGGAATCAGTGCTGGCCCTTCTTCCGCTGGATCCTTTCCCATCCCCTCCTCAGACAGCCAATGTTTAATCCCACTCTTCACTCAAGGACACTCTCATCTATGTGGGGTCTCGTATTCTTCCTGCCACCTTTTAATGACTCATTGTTAAAGGGCTTTTGGATCTTGTAAGCCAAGGCTGCTGGTGACTACTGAAGAGAGAAGACACACCCACTGAAAATGTGGGAAGAAGTACTGAACCAAATGAGGCTTTTTGCCAATATTAGGGTAAATGTGCAGTGGTTGCCATTAGCATCACCTCCCCATAACACCATGGCCAAACGGTTGCTTGAATAAGTAGTGCTTGCACCTGAAAAGTGTCAAGGCATAAAACAGCTGTGAAGACAGGTAGACAGCCTTGGAAAAAGCACCATCAAACTAAAATTGTCTGGAAACTGGTCAGTCTTTTCAGGATTAGTCCCTCTGGCCCCATGCATTATTGTCTCCCCCAGCCCAATGCACTGGTTTAATAGGAGAAAAACAATTTAAATAATTTAAATTTCCTGGTGACTTTACAAATTCCTGGATGCCAGGGCAAATCATTTGACCTAGAAATACAACTAGTTGAAAAGATGAACAATCCTTGTCTCGCTGATTATTTGAATATATGGTTTTTAAAAAATTGTCTAAAATGTACTGATTTGTATTTGCCACAGTATTCTGTGAAATAAATGTATGTAATATATATATAAGATATACATATGATGACATGTTCATATGTGTCCTAGTGAAGATTGTTTTTTCAAGGTTAACCTGTCACCTGTGTTTAGTAGTAAGAGTTATTGACATGCTATAAACATTTGAGATATTATAATATTTTATGATTTCCTATCAATAGCTAATATAAGCCTTTTTCTGTTGTAGAAGTGGACATAAACAGGTCACAGCATTAATAGAGAGGAAGCAAGTATTTAAAAGTGATTGCCAACAGATACTATTTTTTTTTCTTGTCCTAGCCAAATAGTCATCACACTTAGCCCACCGATTCTTTACACGTGAGAAGTAGTCTTATTGCTCCAAGGTTCTCACTTCCACCTAAATCCCCAAATTGAACTTTCAGTTCAAAGGGTCAGTTCTGCTTGCTGTCACTTGAAAGAAAACAGACGGACTTGGGTGGATCTGCTGAGAGCACCCCGTTCACCACCCCGCACCAGGCACCTGACCGCATCGCCCAGGCCCGAGGTGCCGCGTCAGGGCCTCTGGGAGGCGCTCTGGCAGAAAGGCACTCAGGTCTGTGTCCCTGTGATGTGCTGGGTGGCACAGGTACTTGTAAGGGCAGCTACTAGGACTCCAGAACCCACCATCTTCAGACACCCCTGTTTGCTTGTTGATTCTTGGTCACTGGTCAGCAATCCTTCATTAGAATATTCTAAACTTTGTCTGACTTCCACTAACTGTTGACTTCTGTGAAGACCTTTCCAATGGATGAAATAAGACTTCAACATTTTGAATACAAAGAGAAGGCATTTTTGGTTTATAAGCCCTTTCCTCCCTGAAGAATGTCTGACTCCCACCAATATAACATCAGTCCTTTCTTTATTCAAATGAAAAAGCTCCACAGAGCAAAGGGTGTAAGACCACAGATGCAACCTCATCTCCCTGCACAGGGGAGCTCCTGGTTTGGCCTAAGGCAACAAAACCCCCTTACCCTTCAACCCTTCATTCTCAAGTGGGATGTCTATTTACGTCATGCCTTACACAACTAAAGGGACACGTCGGTGGTTCTTTAATAAACTAGTAAGGTTTGCTCCAAAATGACTTTGAACTTTTTTATTGGAGTATAGTTGATCTATAATGTGTTAGCTTCAGCAAACTGAATCAGTTATATGTATATCCACTCTTTTTAGAATCTTTTCCCATTAGGGTTCCCTGTGTCCTTACTGACTTCCCTGGTGGCTCAGATGGTAAAGCGTCTGCCTACAATGTGGGAGACCCGGGTTCAATCCCTGGGCTGAGAAGATTAGTTATCTATTTTATATATAGCAGTGTGTACATGTCAGTTCCAATCTCCCAATTTACTCCTCCCTGCCTTTTTCTCTGTCTTTCTCTGTATTGTTTTCGGCATCTGTGACTCTATTTCTGTTTTGTAAATAAGTTCATTTGCACCATTTTTTTTTTTTTAGATTCCACATATAAGTGATATCACATATTTTTTCTTTCTCTGTTTGACTTCACTTAGTATGATAACCTCTATGTCCATCCTTGTTGCTGAAAATGGCATTATTATTTTTTTTTCTCATCAGTTGAGTGGATAGGATTGACAATCATTATTCTGGGGTAAATCTTACAATAGGTAATGATCATAGAAAGAGTCTGAGTGTGAGAACAGATTGTCCCAGCGTATTGATGGAGTGACCTTGAGAAGTCGGTATGCTATATAATCACATCTCTAATAGAGCCAAAAATGAAATAGCAAAAGTAAGCTGAAAGTGTCTGACTCTCAGTCATGCCTGACTCTTGGTGACCCCATGGACTGCCTGCCAGGCTTCTTTGTCCATGGAATTCTCCAGGCAAGAATACTGGAGTGGGTAGTCATTCCCTTCTCCATGGGGTCTTCTAAACCCAGGGATCAAACCTGGGTTCCCCTCATTGTAGGCTGATTCTTTACCATCTGAGCTACCAGGGAAGCCCAAAAGTAAGCTGAGAGAAATGTAAATAACTTCATGTTTAAGAAATAGCACATTACTAGGATGTTTCTGAAAACCTGTCAAATAACAGAGCAGATGCCATAGTCCATGTCCCAGGTAGAAGTCAATTTTTATAGGAAAGCCCACTCGGATATGTCTCCCTATTTTTTTTCTGCAGATGCTAGCATGTATGAATCTTGACGTGAGATATCCGTCTGTCTTTCCCTCAATCTGTGCAGCAGGAGCTGTCCGTCTTGTACTACCATTTTATCCCCAAATCCTTGCATGCTGCCTGAAGCAGTATACATTTAATGAGTGAATGGATGTTGAGTTAAGAGACTTATAATATCACTGCAATAGAAATAATACTGATATCTCAAGTTCATTGCTCTGCAAATGCTGTTATTGGGTTCTTGAACAGATGCTGTTGTATAAAAGTTTAAAAAATTGTTTTAAAATTCAAGTAAAGATAGTCATTGATTAAAACAAAACATGAAATTTAGTACTGAAAATTTTTGAAAAATTCAAATATCGCTATTAATTAGACCTATGCCTTTTTACACTTCCTTTGACTTTATAAATGCAAGGGAATATTATAACACACACACAGCTGAAATAAGTCTTGTTAGGAATGAAATTCAGTATCAGCCTGAAAAAAACCATGCTTCATGTGCCACCATTTGGTGAGATTCTGGAGTTGCAAATAATTATTGCTAATTTTTGCATCAAAATAGAATAGAGATATTCCTATGTATATTATTTAAAATTAGAAATAATGCTGGAGATTTTAAACCATGCCTTAATTATGCATACAAGTATAAACTCTAAATCCATAATTTAAAAATGTCATGAATCAGTTTCTAGTAAGGAGAAGTTTAGCAGTTAAGGGAAGTTCATGAAGGACAGGGAAGTCTGGTGTGGGGTCTGTCCATGGGGCCACAGAGTCAGACACAACCTAGGGACTGAGCAACAGGATTTTTGTATACCTGACTGCTAATGGTTGTTTTACATGTTAATATCTGACCAATGTAAACAGGGGCAAAGAGATTCCAAGCTGTGGAGTCCCATTTATTTCTTTACTAAGGTTTCAGGACCTAAGAGGCTATGCTTGCTGTTTTGTGTGAGACTTGACCTTAAACTAATGAGACCAGTTTTGCTTGTGTGGTTCCTAAGTTGGCTTTGAAGCCAGTTCCCAAAGAGGACCTCGGAAAATGGACTGAACAAGGACAGCATTGTAGGAAACAGTATTTACCTTCCGCGGGGACAGCCTTGTCGACAGGAGAAGCTGTAATTTAACTAGAGATCACCTTGGTGAAGATGGATTTTCACCAGTAATCATTTTGTGGCCAGATGCCCCAAATTCTGTCTGATTCTGCCATTAGGGTTTTCTTGCTGTGGTGCCCACTTCTTTAGGGCCACATGGGGTCCTCCTGAAGGTGAGAACACTGCCCACTGCAGCCTGGCTCCCTGCGAGTGACAAGGGCTGCAGAGAATAAGGTGTTTGAGGAAAACTTGAACTCTGGCTACCCGCTGTGATCTTCTTCCATCAAACTGTCTGGCACTTGGGTCTTTTGGACACAACTATTGTTAGTAGACTTCAGATTGTGCTCAAGCAAGAGTAGATTCACTTGTGGCTCAACTGGTAAAAAATTCTGCCTGTAATGCAGGAGACCTGGGTTCGATCTCTGGGTTAGGAAGATCCCCTGAAGAAGGGAAAGGCTACCCACTCCAGTATTCTGGCCTAGAGAATTCCAAGGACTGTATAGTCCATGGTTTCACAGAGAGTCAGATATGACTGAGCTACTTTCACTTTTAAGAGTAGATTGGGAAGATTACACATTTTGTTCATTTCAGATTTTTCTTTTCGTTCTCTTTTCTAAGTTTGCTGATTCACATTTTCAAAAGAACTGAAAGTCCTATTCTTAGTAGGCATGGTATCTAAAAAGATTTAGAGGAATGCTAAAGTTAAGTTCTCTAAATGTGTACCCCAGCCATAGAAAATCTTTTGAACATAATTTTGAGAAATACCATTTAAAATTAACAGAGTCCCTATTGAATTATTGTGACCTGTATGGAAACAAATAACTTTGATGTGACTGAATAAATCTCTGCAATTTTTGGATAAAATGCCTTTACCTTAGCTGTGAATTTCAGAGTAATCTTGCAAATGCTATAGTTAAGTTAAAATGCCTTGCAGGTCAGGAAGAATAATCTTGTCTCTTATTACCTGGAAGTCACACCACCTCTTCAGGCCATAGAGATAAGTGTTTGGTGAAAACGGACTCTATGTGAAGTATTTTTACATTTAGATTACTGTATCATGTATTAAAACTGTTTAAAGGTGCCTTAGGCTATACTTGGGCTTCTCTTGTGTCTCAGCTGTAAAGAATCTACCTGCCAATGTGGGAGACATGGGTTCGATCTCTGGGTCAGGAAGATTCCCTGGAGGAGGAAATGGTAGGCAACCCACTCCAGTAGTATTGCCTGGAAAATCCCATGGACAGAGGAGCCTGACGGGCTACTGTCCCTAGAGTCACAAACAGTCGGACACAACTGAGCGACTGAGCTTGAGGACAAGTGCACAGGGCTGTACATGGAATTCATTTAAAGGATTCTATTTGAAGTTTGTTGTTTGTAGAGAACATGAAACATGTCAAAGAGAGGGTATGCGATTTCTGAAAACTAAAGCAATAGTCTGTGATTACTTTAAAATACATATAAGGATCATTCAAAACATTAACTATTATTTGTTGTTTATAACATTGATAAATGCTGCTAAATAATTGGTAAGAAGGATTCAAATGCTGGAACAGTAGGGCTATGTTTGTTTTCATTTCCACGTGGTTTTGTACCCAGAATTAATGAGAACTTCTGTAACCCAGATGCACTGTCTCATCCCGTGGGAATGACAGTATCAAACCTCTGAAAAATTCACCTTCAGGGAAAGATGGCATACAGCTTCGGTTGCTGAATACTATATTTTAGGATGACAATTCTCAGATATGTATTGGATAAAATGTTTTTAGTTACAGCTGTTCAGTCAGTAATGGTAGTACAGCAATGAAAAAAGTGAAGTCAGGAAAAAAAAATAATAACTTCATAGGTGGAAATAGCAGAATAAAAGAGTTAAATAGCAATAAATTAAAACTAGATTTTGAAATTCTAAGTCACAGAAATTTTTATTAGAAACAAGATTTTCTTTTGATTTTAAACATAATGTTGCTGTTGCTCAGTGTCCCAGTCATATCTGACTCTTTACCACCCCATGGACTCACTGTCCCTCACTGTCTCCCGGAGTTTGCCCAAGTTCATGTCCATTGCATTGGTGATGCTGCCCAGCCGTCTCATCCTCCGAGGCCCGCTTCTCCTTCTGCCCTCAATCTTTCCCAGCATCAAGGACTTATCCAATGAGTGGTCTGTTCACATCAGATGACCAAAATACTGGAGCTTCAGCTTCAACATCGGTCCTTCCAGTGAATATTCAGGGTTGATCTCCCTTAATATTCACTGGTTTGATCTCCTCGCTGTCTGAGGGACTTTCAGGAGTCTTCTCCAGCACCACAGTTCAGAGGGATTAATTTTTTGACCTTCTGCCTTCTTTACAGTCCAGCTCTCACATCCATACATGACCACTGGGAAGACCATAGCCTTGACTATATGGACCTCTGTCGACAGAGTAATGTCTCTGCTTTTCAACACACTGTCTAGGTCATCTTTCCTGCCAAGAAGCAATCGTCCGCTGATTTCATGGCTGCAGTCACCATCTGCAGTGATTTTTGAGCCCAAGAAGAAGAAATCTGTCACTACTTCCGCCTTTTCCCCTTCCATCTTCACGCAGTAATGGGGCCAGATACAGGGCTCGCCTGCAGGCTCAGACAGTAAAGAATCCACCTGGAATGTGGGAAACCTGGGTTTAATCCCTGGGTTGGGAAGATCCCGTGGAGGAGGGCATCGCAACCCACTCCAGCATTCTTGCCTAGAGAATCCCCATGGACAGGAGAGCCTGGAGGGCTACAGTCCATGGGTTGCAAAGAGTTGGACATGACTGAGCCACGAGGCACAGCACAGCACAGCACTGCCATGATCTTTTTTTTTTTTTTTTAATATTTAGTCTTAAGCTGGCTCTTTCACTGTCTTCCTTCATCCTCATCAAGAGGCTCTTTAGTTCCTCTTCACTTTCTGCCATTTGAGTGGTAGCTGAGGTTGTTGATGTTTCTTCCACCTATCTTGAGTCTAGCTTATAACTCATCCAGCCCAGATTTCTCATGATGTGCTTAGCGTATAGGTTAAACAAACTGTTCAGTTCAGTTCAGTTGTTCAGTCATGTCTGACTCTTTGCGACCCCATGTACTGCAGCACATCAAGCCTCCCTGTCCATCACCAACTCCTGGAGTTTACTCAAAATTATGCCCATTGAGTCATGATGCCATCAGACCAAACAAACAGGATGACAACAAACAGCCCTGCCGTACTCCTTTCTCGATCTTGAATTAATTAGTTGTTCCATAAAGGGTTCTAACTGTTGCTTTTTGACCTGGATACAAGTTTCTCAGGAGACAGGTAAATGGGTCTGGTATTCCCATCTCTCTAAGAGTTTTCCACAGTTTGTCATGATCCATACAAAGGCTTTAGCATAGTGATGAAACAGAAACAGATGTTTTACTGAAATTCCCTTGCTTTCTCTATAATCCAGTGAATGCTGGCAATTTGATCTCTAGTTCCTCTCTAGTTCCTTTCCTAAACCCAGCTTAGGCATCTGGCAGTTTTTAGTTTGCATAATGCTGAAGCCTAGCATGCGAGGTTTTAAGCATGGCCTTACTAGCCTGGGAGATGAGCGTGATTGTCCAATGGTTGGCCCATTCTTTGGTACTGCCCTTCCTGGGAATTGGGATGAGAATTGAACTTTTCCAGTCCTGTGGCCACTGCTGGATCTTCCAGATTTGCTGACATAAAGAATGAAAACCTTGATGGCATCATCGTCTAGGGATCTGAATAGTTCTGCTGGAATTTCATTGCATCCACTGGCTTTATTAGCAGCAGTGCTTCTTAAGGCCCACTTGACTTTGCACTCCGGAATATCTGATCCTGGGTGGCTGACCGCACCATCCTAGTAATCTGGTCCATTAAGATCTTTTCCATACCGTTCTCCCGTATATTCTTCGCATCTCCCCTTGATCTCTTTAACATCTACCAGGCCTCTACCTTTTTACCCTTTATTCTGCCCGTCTTTGCCTGAAATGCTCCCTTGGCGTCTCCAGGTTTCCTGAAGAGCTCTCTAGCCTCTTTTGTGTTTTCTTCTATTATTAAGTATTGTTCATTGAAGAAGGCCTTCTTGTCTCTTCTAGCTATTTTTTTTGAAACTCTATGTTTGACTGGATGTACCTTTCCCTCTCTCCCTTGCTCTTCGCGTCTCTTCATACAAAAATAATATTCAATAGTAAATGCTATTTTAGACCCACTTTAGCAACACTCTAGACTGTTAGAGAAGTACATTTCAAAGCAGTTTTAAAGCTTGTTAAATTATCAACTAAATGATGATTGCAACAAAGACGTGGTTATTTCAAGAAATCAATGTAAAGGCCCTAATTACATGTGAAACATACTATGAAATGGCTTATATCCAGGCATTGTCCAAACATCAATACACCTACTGTTTATTCTAAATTATTCTGCAGTATCTCTTTGCATCACTGTATTAGTAGCACCAAAAAGTCACTTTTTCTTTTTTTTTCTTCTTTTTATTTATTTTTTTTTTGGCTGACTTTGCTTCTTTAGAAAGTAGACACCTGGAATAATAAACCACTTGAAAGTGTTCTTTGTGCATGTCCTCTTGTTTTCCTTACAAAGAAATTCTAAGAATTAGCAAAAATTCATATCACCATTTGTTTGAGAGTGGGTAGCTATGAATGGTTATTTTTATCAAAGAGTCTATCTAAAATTAATGGCATTTGAATGTTTATTGCTGTGCTGTGCTCAGTCAAGTCCAACTCCTTTTGACCTTATGGACTGTATCCCACCAGGATCCTCTGTCCATGGGATTTCCCAGGCAAGTGTACTGGCATGGGTTGCCATTTCCTTTTCTAGGGGATTTTCCTGACTCAGGGATGGAACCGGTGTCTCCTGTATTGGTAGGTAGATTGTTTACCTCTGGGCCACCTGGGGAGCCCTTGAATGTTTATTAGTAATAATGCTTCATTAATCAACAAGAATCAGTTGAGATGGGAAGTAGGAATTGGCATACACGTGAGGTTTATTTGAGCACTTAAGTGCTAAAAGTCACTTTGTGTATTTTAAGGTATTAAAAAAAAAATAACTTACCCTTATTTTTATGGTAGTTTAGTGAGGTGAGGATGGAAGAAAGATGAGACAAGCACAATTGACATTTTATAAAGCTTAAAATGGCATTTAAAGTTGCTTGCTAATATAGGTTCAAATGCTTGCCAGGTACTGCTGTGTCAAGAAAAGCACCTGGATTTATTTTGTTCTCATCTTCTTTGGATTAAATTTCAATATTGCAGCTCCAAAGTGCTTAGGACCTAGAAGGTGCCCAGCCTAACCCCTGCCATTTCTGCCTTCAGGACCAAGCAACAACCAAACAACAAATCCTCAGCCATTTGACTAGAAGCCACTGTTGCTTTTCCTTTTATCATCTGCCAAGCAGGAGTCAGGGCTTGTACCTGAGATGTCTTGTAAGCACACAGCAACACACCACATGGGATTTGAATCATTTCATGGACTCTCACCTTGTTCTTTCTCCGTTACCCACCATGGAAAAGCATCCCACTGTGGGCTTTTTGTTACCATCCGTAGCTGGGCAGAAAGAGTAACTCAGGCCACAGCTAGTGTAGAAAAAGCAGGTTGAATCTGGTTTACAAATAGATTTGTGTTCCTTTTCTCTCTTTTCCTTTGCTGCCTACAGCTCCCTCCAAGCACAGCTACTTTTGTGATTGCTGTTGTTCTTTGATCTTATGCTGTGCCTTAAACTGTGAACAGCTCGCGTGAAGAACTGACTCATTGGAAAAGACCCTCATGCTGGGAGGGATTGCGGGCAGTAGGAGAAGGAGATGACAGAGGATGAGATGGCTGGATGGCATCACCAACTCGATGGACATGAGTTTGAGTGAACTCTGGGAGTTGGTGATGGACAGGGAGGCCTGGCGTGCTGTGATTCATGAGGTCTCAAAGAGTTGGACACGACTGAGCGACTGAACTGAACTGAACTGAATAGTGTCAGTTAATTCTGGTATTTGGCCAACTCTCCCACATTGCTGTGATTGTAACAGTGACCCTATGGCCAAAAGACACAAGCAGATAGAGAGGACATATATGTTAGGGGTGCTTTATAATATGGTCTGCTATCTTGTAGGGATTATTAGTAACACTGTTCAGATCCCATAACTGTGGTCACATCTTTATGGGTATAATGAAGATTTAAGAAAACTTTTGCAATAATTCCAACCAAAAGCAAAATCCTCTGCTATCTATTCATGTCCTCTAAACTTGTCAGATGACTGATCCAAATTATAATACAGATTTAAGCATACAATATCCAGAGTTCAAGTTTTAAAACTCTCATGAAGTTTTATCTCAACTTAAGAATGTCTAAATCAGATGAAGTATAAAGTGGGAACTATAATTTTCAAAAGATTCAGACTCTTAGATATGTCTGCTTGAAACATCTGCTGTGTGCTCAGTCACGTCTGACTCTATGCAACCCCGTGGACTCTAGCCCACCAGGCTCCTCTGTTCATAAGATTTTCCAGGCAAGAATACTGGAGTGGGTTGCCATTTCCTTCTCCAGAAACATCTAGTAAATTGAAATAAAAATTTATTGTTTTTCTTGAATTCTCTCTAGAGCATCCTATCCCTTATAGAGCTGATTACAGATATTCAGGGTACCTGTTTCTAGATGAAACCAGAAGATTATTTGCTTTATCTTTCATAAATATCTTCTGTATTTTCCTGGTAATAGTCATAATTTTTTGAATCTGCATACATTTGGGAAAAATATAATTGTGATAGATGATATTTCTATGGCTTATTTAATTTTTATTTGAACATAAAATCTGTTTTGAGGATGGACCCAGTGCTATCAGTTAGGATTACATGTGTCGTAAGGGCCTCTGCTAATGACATGCACATCTATCTTCTAGTTCAGTGAGACTGAGACTCTTCTCCATGGAATTGAAACTAAAACTATTTGTAAGGCATGTAGGCACAATTTCCTTTTCTACTTGAAACTGGAGATTCTTTCAGTGTTTTTGTGCATTGAAGCATTTCTTTTTTATTTTTTCCCCTTCAGCACTGTATCTTTGCCAACACAGAATCAAAGTTGCTTAGGAAGAATAAAGAATATACATCAAATATCAGAATTACCACTCAGAAAACATCTTTTGCCACAGTGTGTGGTAAAGCTTTTCATGTTTGTTTTCTGCTCAGGATATACTGAATGTTGTTCTGACTTCATGCGGATAAGTGCAGAACCATGATTACAGCAAATTTGCCTTTAATCAGCCACGGGTATTTTGGTCCATCTTAGAGAGTGTTTAGTTATCTGATGGAGTTTTATACATTTAATTACTTTAGGAAGCTTATAAAATGGAATGGGGGAGTGTGGAAAGTCTCTGCTGTTTGGCAACTTTACATCATCATTATTATCATTCATTGTTTTGAATGTAACCCACAAGAATCATAAACTCTGCATTTAAAAACCCTTCATTCAATTAAAACTAAATTTTAATAAAATCAAATGGGGTATCCCCCATTTACTTTTTTTTCCATAATCACCTATATCATTCCAAATATTTATTATTCTGTTTATTTCCTAAAGTCCAGTATTAAGCTTTTTCTCAATTTTTTCAGTCATAGTCACCCACTAAATAAGACATTGTTTCCACAAATATTGAATGTTGCTTTTAACTTTGATTTTTATAATTTTGCCTTTTTTTTTTCCAGTACAATCTTTGTAAAGTGCAGCCATCTTATAGGTCTAGGATATGTAGAAGAATGATCTTGGATTAAGACCTTAGGGTTATTAAAGGAAAGACTGCTGTCTTAAAACCTATGGATGTTTGTATCCAAATTGCTACTGTGATAGTGTTTGAGATTTCAGACTCTTGGTGAGAAAGCCATCATAGAGAGTTTACAGAAAATAACTCTTCTCATCTCTAATTTCATTATTTAAGTATTGCCTCTACTGAATAAAGCACACATATTAAAATTGTTTTCATTTATTATGCAGAATCTTTTTTCAAACAAATATGGAGACTGATGCAAAGAGCTAGCCATTCTTCATTGAAGGAAATTAAGGATGAGGCTGATTTGGGAACACAAGAGAATTTTAATTTAGTGATAAATACTGTTTTATGTGGGAAGGAGGAAAAAGGCAGGGAGATTTTTTAAGGAATTGTTTCATTTTACCATTTATCTTAAGCCTTTGTATATTACAATTATAATGACAAGACAAATCATTTCTGAAAAAAATCAAGTAATAGAAAATTTCTTCCTCAGGATAAAAGTACATGATCACTAAGTTGTTCCTTTCTCCTCTCAAAACTGGT
The DNA here is from genome assembly GCF_001704415.2 of Capra hircus. Classification (NCBI taxonomy): domain Eukaryota; kingdom Metazoa; phylum Chordata; class Mammalia; order Artiodactyla; family Bovidae; genus Capra; species Capra hircus. The sequence continues at coordinate 33,931,218 of NC_030834.1, read as the reverse complement.
AACTGTTCTTCCATTTTAAAACCTTTTTTTATGTATAGCACATCACTCTTTCTCAAAAGTACTACTAAAATTGAATAAATTGTTTTGAATAGCAATCATTATAGAATGCAATTACTATTTTAATTGGGAGCTAAATTTGTTTTAATATTATAAAAATTAGTAAAGATTGGCTTAATTAGAATCATTTTAATAATTTCACTTGGACCTTAAATGTTATTTAATAAAGATCGATCAATGCTATTTAAATGTAAAAATACAGTCATCACTTGGTATCTGCAGGGGATTTATTCCAGTGCTGCCACCTTGCTCTACCCCTACCCCCAGGACACTATAATCCTCAGATGCCCAAGTTCCTCTTCCCCAGTGGTATAGTGGTTGCAGGTAACCACATTTGTCCTCCCATATTCAGCCACGCTGTGATTGTGCTTCACAGATGTTGCATTGCTTTCAAATTGAAGGTTTGTGGCAACCTCTGGATATCAGATGATGGTTAGCATTTTTTAACAATAAAGTATCTTTAATTTAGGTATGTACATTTTTTTAGACATGGTGATGGGTTAGTCACTCAGTTGTGTCTGACTCTTTGTGACCCCATGGACTGTAGCCCACCAGGCTCCTCTGTCCATGGGATTTTCCAGGCAAGAACACTGGAGTGAGCTGCCATTTCCTTCTCCAGGGGATCTTCCCAAGCCAGGGATAGAACCCAAGTCTCCTGCATTGTAGGCAGATTCTTTACCAATTGAGCCATACTGACTAGATTACGGTATAGTGTAAGCATAATTTTTGTATTCACCTGGAAACCAAAACACTTGTGTGACTCACTTTAATGAGGTACTCACTGTATTGTGGTGGTCTGGAACCAAATGCACAATATTTCCGAGGTCTGCCTGTATGTTAAATCATTTGTAGATTGCTTAGAATGCCTAATACAAGGAAAATGCTGTGTACATAGCTGTCAGCACACAGAGAATTCAGATTTTGCTTTGAAAATCTTTCTGGAATTTTTTGTTTGTTGGTTTAATATATTTTCTTTTTTAAAAAATTTTTTAAAATTTATTTTATTGAAGGATAGTTATTTTCAATTTGAGATTGGTCGAATCTGTGAATGTGACCATGCAGATAGAGTAAGCTGTACTGTTTGGTGTTTGAAAGTTTTCCACTCCTAAGAGAGATCTGTTGATCCTTCTCCGGTGTGCTTGGGCTTGTTTCTCCTTTTCCAGGGCATCTTAATGAAGAAAAGAAACATGAAATTAGCATTCCCAAATTACTATTCCTTTGTATCACGTTAGTCTAAAGGAAGGAAAGTATAACGTTCAGAAATTTAGTAGCTTTCTGATCAATAATATGGAGATAATGAGGTAGAAATGTATATGAAGACTCTTTATAAGCAACAAAATATTTTAAGAATTTTTATTAAAATATAGTTTATTTATATTTTTAAAATAGTTGTGTTAATTATTTTAAAGTAGTATCTACAGTATTTGTTATGAGCAGCAGTATACTTGCCTTTTTTAAAGTTGCTTCTTTCCCTAACCATGATATATAATGTAGATATATAGACAGCAAGAATAAAGGGAACAACATAGAACCACAAGTAATAAATGACAGTCAATGGAACCATTTCCAAGCCAATAGTTGGTGTAAATTTCAAGATTTAGAAAATAAGGGAAGCCTAGTACTTTTTTGCAGATATATTCTACCACTGTGTCAGTAGCCTCTCCTTTTTATCATCATTATAGAAACACTGTTTAAATAGCACATATGCTTTTGTTAAACAGTTGTTTTCTTGTCATTCGCAATCCAGTTAATTCTATAAAATTCATAAAGAATTCAAAATTAAATCCAGAATACTGCATAATTTCTTAGATCAAGAAACAGTGGACTTAGATTTTATTAACAGATTTTTTAAAAATCTATAACATTAAATTCTACCTGCTCTCACAATATTGTACTAAAAATTAACATGCTACCATTTACAGTAGCAATTCATCAAGTGTGGCTCATCAGCAAGGCTTATTTGGGACCTTCAATTTCATCTTTTTATAGAAGTTATCCCTTTCCAGGAAATGATTGTATTTTAAACATTTTCACAGTAAACTGACAAAATCACTTGTGAGGTCAAATATTTTTATAACTAGTATTCTTTAAAGAGCAGTCATCAGAATTGACCAAAATGTCCTTGTTAGCAAAACGTTTCAAAAGGAAAAGTACTCCCCTGATTTAAATGTCTCTACTCCTTTAGAATTAACATCATAAATGCTGCCTAAAGCAACAGCAATCACAGACAGAACCTGAGATTTTTCAGTATATTAGGATGTTGAAAATATTTAAGCTGCAAGCAATCTGTTAAACAAAATAAAGGATAGATTTTCAAATGAGAACGGTCTTGGCTGCCAAAAACTGCCAAAGCTGCAGCAAAAAGAAGTTGTTCCTGAGCGTTATGGAGGAGGCCACAGGACAGGGTTGTCCATCCTTGCCTGAATATCAGAATATCAGTTTCTGTCTCCTATCCCTGTGCCTGCCTGGGCTCTTTTCTGTCTGGATTTGATAGTGTCTATATCTTCATGAGCCCTGTAATCCATCTTCCTCCCATGTGTCAGCAGCCGTCAGTGGAAAACAAATCCCTGACTTTGGGCTTAGAGTGAATCACAGAAGCAAATTTGCACATGCGCAAAGGGGATTTGACCTCTGTTTCACCACAGAGTGAGACGCTGCAATGTCACTGGGCCCGTGAGTGTCACCAAGTCCGCACACAACTTGGAATGGATGCAGATGGCTCTTTGGGCTGACCTGGTGGCTCATACAGTAAAGAATCCGCCTGCAATGCAGGAGACCTGGGTTCAGTCTTTGGATCAGGAAGATCCCCTGGAGAAGGGAAAGGCCCTTCAGAGTCATCTTCCTTTCTGTGAAAGCTGCCCCACTCCGTCTCTGGGCTTCTACTCTGCTACTGGGCCCTTCCTATTGCATAGAAGAGTGAGATTGCAAGTGAATGATTCTTTCACAGCAAAGAATACAGACTCCTGTGTTCTTTAAAGGAAATTGTAAAAACATCAGGGAGACAGTGAGAGCTTCCTTAATGCAAAGGGTGGCACATAAAAAAGGGATTTTCTATTGTGAAAGAGAATCGCTGTGTTTTTGGTTTTGGTTTTTTGGTTTTAATGCGAGGTGACAAAATTCTCCCCACACCTTTTAAATTATAAAACGTGGTCTTATTTTTTTTTAATCACTATCTACTCACATGACTGGCTCTATAATTTATTTTCGGAGGCTACTTAATGAGCAGCAGAGGTTGATCATGAATTCAATTTCTGTGTAAGTATATAATTAGATATCTTTTCTCCAGGAGGAAAAAACTTGCATTTGACTTGAATTGTTGGTTGGTTTGAAATCGACACCTACCAAACTCCTATCTCCTTTAATGATTGGAAAAATACATTCCAGAAGAGAGAGATGTTGTATCTTTCTGTTACTGCTTTCTGTGAATTTGGCAGCAAAAGAAGATATCACAGAGACAGCATCTTTTCGACAGATTAATGGAAACATTTAAAAATATGTTGAGTGGCCTTTCTATAGAAGATTGTAGGTTAATATCCTCATCTTCAGGATTTTTTCTCTTTGAATATATGCATGAAAGAGACTTCTAAAACTTTGATGTTACAATACTCATTATATAGCTAAATGTAGAGATGATTGTAGGGAATGATTTTCCAGTTGCTAAAAGGCAAGATTACTAAAAATTATAACATCTTACATGTATATGGTTTAAATACTGCTTTTGTAGGTCTTGCTGGTTTTGTAAATTTTTTCTTCCTTTTTTTTTTTTTTAATTTGGGCTTTTATAATCAGATGTGCATGAAGACTAGATTAGCTGTTTTTTTGTGTGTGTGAAATTATTTTATATTAATTGTAGAAAATCAGTAGAGTAAAACAGTGCAACAAATAACCCTGGGAATATACCGTAATTCAAATACCAGCCACTGTTAACACTTCTCAGGGAAAGTTTCTCTGAGAACATATATATGTACTTATATATCATAAAGAAAGTAAGTGAAGTCGTTCAGCTGTGTCCGACTCTTTGCAACCCCATGGACTGTAACCCACCGGGTTCCTCCGTCCATGGGATTCTCCAGGCAAGAATACTGGAGTGGGTTGCCATTTCCTTCTCCAGGATATCTTCCCGACCCAGGGACTGAACCTCGGCCTCCCACATTGCAGGCAGGCGCTTTACCGTCTGAGCCACCAGGGAAGTCTCTATATATTGTAAGGTGGAATCATATATGTACAAGCCATTTTTAACCTCTTTCCACACAACGGTATACTGAGTACACGAGACCTTTAAATGACAGACAGTATAACAAGGGTCAAGTTCAGCCCCAAAACATCCCGCTGCTTATTCTATTCTTTCTTTATCCCTCTCTTCCCATCCCTGCTTCGCTCCACTGCCGTGTGATTGTTTCTTGCTCCTGTCCCTTCTCTGATACTGAGTGAGCCAATAACCTGTTCTAGAAGAATAGCAGCACAGGCTCCGTTCATTACAAGCCCTAATGTGATGGCTCCACACATGAAGTGTAAATGCTTTCACCTTTTAGTTATGCTTTCACTGAGAAGGGTTATTGGTAGGTGGTGAGATCTGACAAGTTTCCATGAATGTACATGAGCAGGGTCCAGCTGTACACTCTCAACAAATGCCCAGGAGTTGGGAAGTGTAGGAAGTGCAGCAGGGGCGATGTGTCCAGACTTGCTGCGGCAGAATTCCTGCTGGCTGGCCTTGTGCAAATTACCTAAACTCTCTGGGCTTGGTGTCCTCCTTTGTAAAAGGGGGCTGGTGCTCCCACTTCCTTCATAGATGTTTCTGGGAAGCAGGGAGTTTGCACACACATGCAGCAGCCCAAAAGAAGCACTCGGGACAGTGTCTGGTGTGGAACAGGCAGAACCTGAGCTCTTGGTCAATCGCTGGGAACACTGTTCTCGATCACTGTCTGTGCTAATGATAAAGCAAATGTGTAGTGGATTTTACAGAAGGAAGCTTGATCAGTCAGTGTGAATGCATTACTTTGCTGATGGTAATCGTTAGAAGAAAAATTTAAACAACTCTGTTAATGCTTATCTGGAGTGCCAGAGGGTGACTCAAGGACATATGTTCCTTTATTAAATCTACCTTATTATTTTTATTAATCACACCATTTATGACTAGATACTGCTGCATATCTGAGCAGATATATTCCATTTTGGGGCACACGGAGACTCACTTCAATCAGTACATAAAATGTGGAGCCCAGGGCTTACTGCTGATAGAACACCTATGGAGAAGTGGCTACATAACTGATTCAGAAGTCTGTCATTTTATGAAGTTTACCTTCTAGTGGAGTCACATTACCACACGTGACAAACAGAGCACCGTCTAGGAGGCGACAAACTCTCCTCTTTGAAACAACATGCATATACATGTAGTAGTCTGGCAAAAAGAAGCTTCATGAAGGATGCAGGACTTAACAGTCTCCTTGAAGATGTGAAAGATTTGAGAAACAGGAAAAAGGTCAGAAATAATTCCAGGTAAGGGGGAAACAAGGAGAATAAAGGCGAGACTAAACTCTGGAGCAGATGAGCCTGGGTTAGATAGCTGAGAGTTTGCAGAAAGGATGTACAGTGAGTTAGGCAAGGTGCACACCAGGGGGAACGGTTCATATTACATCGATGTCCCTTGTGACATGAGCATTCAGGTGTCCTCGGGGCCACCAGTACTTCAGGCCAGCTGGCAACAAATTCAGGGGTTCCCATGGCCACTGTCAGATGTGATGGTTCACTCGACAGACTCGCAGACTTCACTCAGAGCTGTTATGTGCATGCGAAAGTGAAAGTCGCTCAGTCCTATCCAACTCTTTGCGACCCCATGGAATACACTGTCCATGGAAATCTCCAGGCCAGAATACTGGAGTGGGTAGCCTTTCCCTTCTCCAGGGGATCTTCCCAACCCAGGTCTCCTGCGTTGCAGGTGGGTTCTTTACCAGCTGAGCCACAAGGGAAGCCCAAGAATACTGGAGTGGATGGCCTAACCCTTCTTCAATGGATCTTTCTGACCCAGGAATTGAACCAGGGTCTCCTGCATTGGAGGCGGATTCTTTACCAACTGAGCTATCAGGAAAGATTATATGATGTGCTTGGTCACATTTGTTATAGGGAAAAGACACCAGTAACCACCAGTCAAAGAAAGAGATCCAGAGAAGGAGGAACTTGAACACTGAGCTTCCAAAGCTCTTGTTAATGGATCAAGGATGGCATTTTTCCCCTCTGGTCAATGATGTGTGATAGTACATAGACAACACTGCCAGCCGAGAATGCTTAACCCAGCCTCTGGGGCCCTAGAATTTTATGGTGGTTCTAGCACATTGTATACCTGACCAACATTTGGTCTCCAACCCTTTCTGGAAGGCTAGAGCTAATATCTTTAGTATTTAGTTCCTTTGGAGCTTGGAAGTTCTATGGCTTGTCCCAAAGCCTCCATTATTAATCACATCATTCGGCTGCCCTGTGGCCAAACCCCCAAGAAGACAAAGACATTCCTACCAGGCAGGATTTTACGGGTAGTGAGTTATCTCCTCTCAAGACCTGATTGAATGCAAAGACCAGAACACTCCCCAGATTAATTTGATCCTTCCCTCCACAGGATGGCATAGCAGTGTCAGACTGAAGCAGTTACTACTGTGGAAATGCTGCAATTTATTGAAACTGAGACAAACAGATCCAATATTTTAGAAAGTTGATTCCATTGTAACTGTAGCACCTAACACAATGCCTGACAATGTGACTGCTAAATATACTGGCAAAAGAGACTGCTTGAACATAAAGGGTAACGTTTTTGAAAATATTTCACTTCACTTGTGTATGTTAGTGCTTTAAAAATGTTGGTGTCGGAAAACCTTCAGGAAATGACATGGATGCTGTGGGGTAAATGTACAGATGTGCTGAATCTGAGACAGTAATAAATTCACTTGAAAATTTCCTAAAGCAGTTGGATGGTGGACTGAAATCTAGTTAACAGATGGAGAGTAGATATATATTGTTCTTATTGTTTACTTGCTAAGTTGTGTGTGTTGCTGCGACCCCATGGAATGTAGCCCACCTGCCTTCTCTGTCCTTGGGGTTTCCCAGGCAAGAAAACTGGAGTGGGTTGCCATTTCCTTCCCCAGGTAATCTTCCTGATCCAGGGATCAAACCCATGTCTCCCACACTGGCAGGTGGATTCTTTACCACTGAGCCACCAAAAAAGTCTTAAGCAATATATTATAATTCTGTGGTTATGGAATTGAGAATCATGAGTGCAAATGGTTCTTTAAAAACATGTTTTTAACATTTTTTTAAACCAGGGATTTAGATTTTTTCACAGTTATTTACAAACACAAAAGTACATGAAACACATATGCTGCATATTCCCTGAATGTTTATGTGCTGTCTTCTACATCGAGGATGATAGAAATTAATATTTCTTTATTCTACTCTAAGGGAAGTGGTGGTTGGCTTTCCCATTCTCCATCATTCATCCCCTTTCCATCTCTGTCTTCCAGAGAGGCGGCTGCATAACTCAATCTGAAAATAGGTCAGGGGCTGAGGTCTACCCTGCAGCGCTGGACAGACTTTGTTTCCCTTTTCTTCTGCTCCTACCTCCTTAATGCCAGAATGTAGCCACCCTAGATTCAGGAAGAAAGAAAAAAACTGAGGATACTTTGCAGGCATCATGGAACTAGTGAACCAGCATTAGTTGCTGCCTAATTTTTGGACAACTCGTTATATAGACAATAAATCTCTATATATGCCAGACATTTTATTTGGGTTTACTGATGCAGCTGTATTCTGAATTTATAAGCTCGCTGACTCAGACCCCTCTTTGGTAAAATGTAGATGATCTTAATCACACCTAACTACTCCTGTGGCTGGGAGGACTGAATTACGTTTATGAAAACGACCTCGCAAATTGTAAAATGCCATACAAATGTTAGTTGTATTGCTCATAAAAATCATGTGTTTCCTTTCTCCACATCCATTTATGAAGCTCAATGATGATGGCTGAAACAGTAAGTTTGCTGAAGGAGAAAGGAATAGGTCTTACTGAGTCATTAACAGCAGGCCTCTTCCGTGGCCACGCTTTGAAAGAGGACATCTGACTGCTGTGGGGCTGGCTTTTTCTGCTCCACTCCAGAGGAATTCACGACTATATTCTCATTTCTCCCAAGATCATAGCTTCCAGAATTACTATTGGAATTCCTATGAAAGGAGAATAGTGTGTTGATGATGTAGCTAAATGAGGGACTTTTTAAAAGAATTATGCAAAAGGTCAAGTCCTTTTAAAAAACAAGATGCTATGCCACGATACACCTAGTGTCTCCATGCCAAACGAAAACACAAATACTTGCGTTACAGTTCAAGGAAATTTAAATTTATCAAGATGGCAAAGCACATAGTTCATATGCTAACCCGAGGCTGCTATTGAACGAAACAGAGTTCATCCACAGTGTGTTGAAAATGTCTAGGGGTTTACTTTCTTCACACAAAATGTGTAAAACTGTAGCTACCAGTTGTAATCTTTCATTTAACTTTCCTATACTTCCAAGTGCATGGGGATTTGTTCTGAGTGAGTCTCTACACCAGCCTTATAAGGCCAAGTAAATACTCAGGTAGGTCACAGCTGTTTGGATTATGTATCTTGCATGACTTTGGACTCCTGAAGGAGCTCCCTCGCATGCCCTGACCTGGGAAGCTATTCCAAATTTCCTTCTAGGAGGATGCAGATAGGCCTCCAGGAAAGCTGTGCTTGCAACCTGCTGCTCACCCGCTTTAGGAATTATAGCACAGGATGGAGACTGGGTTGAGGTGAGTGAGGTACAGACGAAAACAAGCCTCAGTGAGCAAGACAAAAAGTTCAATGTGATATCTCAAGTGATCGAAAGAAATGGAAAACATCTGTGATGAGCAAAGTACCAAAAATCTTTGCATTATTTTGAATTTTTAAAATTCGCATGAAAATGCAGTTTATCCTAATTACTAAGTGTGCGTGTGTGTGTGTACTATGTTTCAGGTTCAAGACAAGTGCTTTACTCACCCTACCCTAGTTACAGTCCTACTTGAGAAGAAGAATGATTTCTTATGAGAAAAGGCTAATATTCTCTGTTGCTTTATCATACGGCTCAATGTTCACTAATGGAGTGAGCTTCCTTAAAGTCAATGAGATGGCAAGTCTAATTTATGTTTTCTTTGTAATTATTACCTGGCTTCAGGTAGCTTTACCCACAGATCCAGTCAGTCATGAAGTATAGTGATGTAGTATGTAGTATGAGCTTACTCTCTTAAATTCTTCCTGTTAATTATTGCAATGTGCCAGCTTTTGAAACAACTTTCCCAATATCTCAACCCATTATCCTCACAGCTGAGGGAAGGAGAGCCCACCATAGTATATCCTTTTATTAAGCGCACATCAACTAACATTTATTCATTGGCTCTTATTCAATACCGCTTTTGTGCATGTAATTTTTAAGTTAACTAGGGATACAGAATTGAATAAGCTGTCAGCAAATTTACGTTCCTTGTGGTGCTGGACAAAATAAGCAAATGAATATTTAATACTATGAAGAAAGTAAACCAGAGTTAGAGAACAGAGTGATGGGTAAGAGACTTTCTTTTACATCAATCACTTCATCTCTTTTTCCAATGTCATTATACTCTTGATACATGGACAGAATTGTTGGCAGTCTTGCGAAGTTCCAAATTATGACTGAAATGTGATGTTGGTTGTCATATTAATGAGGTTTGCTTAGTAATTTAGTGATCTTCTCCAACATACGAGACTTTAAATAACCCGGCTTCATAGTTCTGAAGGGAGCTGGCTGTACATTGCATTATTAATCCGCTCAACAACAATCCTCACTGAAAATTAATATTATCGTGGATATTAAAGGGCATCTAGCAAGAGTGAAAACTGCCAGTGTTGACTCATTGTCATGCACTGTGATAGTGTCATATCAATGCTATCATGTGTTGTCAGTATTGTCAATTATTGTAATGCCATCATGCATGGCCAATATCAGATAACTAGATATGTTAGTAATCCTTCCAAAGTACATAAGCTTTAGTCTTCAGTGCCTAGTATTTTAGTGGCTTGTTCTCTCTTAAGAGGAACAAAGAAGGGACCAACATATAAACATCACTTTCAAATGTTTCATTTTACATTGATACACATGCTACTTACAATGAAAGCAAAAGTCACTCAGTCATGTCCAACTCTTTGCGACCTCATGGACTATATAGTCCATGGAATTCTCCAGGCCAGAATACTGGAGTGGGTAGCCTTTCCCTTCTCCAGGGGATCTTCCCAACCCAGGGATTGAACCCAGGTCTCCCACGTGTCAGGAGGATTCTTTACCAGCTGAGCCACAAGGGAAGCCCAAGAGTACTGGAGTGGGTAGCCTATCCCTTCTCCAGGGGATCTTCCCCACCCAGGAGTCGAACCTGGGTCTCCTGCGTGGCAGGTGGATTCTTTACCAACTGAGCTATCAGGCAAGCCCAATATGGTTCTCTGTCCCTTTAAAATGGTTTTCTGTCTATTTAAAAACCATTTAGTAAGCACTTTCTCTGGACCAGGAAATAAGGGTGAGGGATCAAGGGGGTAACAATACAGACCTCGATTGCTCTCCAGTGGAGTCTATAAGGAAGGAGAGTATGGATTTGAACTGTTGCCGACATTGCAAAGATAAAGAAGTAGAGAAGGGTGTTTCCTGCATGACTGAAGAAACAGATCTAGGTTTGTGGGTCAAGGCAGCCTCTTGGGACAAATGATGTTTAACTTGACTAAAGAAGTGATTAAAAAGATGTCAGTGTTTGGGAAGAGAACCTGAGAATATGCATTATGAACTAAATCTATGAGGTAGGCACTTGTTTGTGATGTTTCAGGAAATAAAAATAAAACCAATGGGCTTGAAGTGTTGACATGAAAGCAGAAAATTGCCTTTTATGTTGGTGAGGTTAGCGGGAGCCCAGTCAGGCAAAGTCTGGCAAGACATATAATTGTTCAGAGCTAAGGGGCAAGAGGAAGTGAATGATGGAGTTAAAAAGGAATGAGGAGACTGGTGTTTTAAATAAATCCTTTTGACTTATTAAGATGAAAAAGTAAAGATTAAGATTAGAAATGGTTCAGGATGATGAATGAAGTGCCTGGTATAGAAGTCAATGCAAGAAATGGCACGCACAAGGCTGCAGCATTGATACTTGACTTCTGCCAAATGGGTGGAATCCACGGACGCGAAATGAAACAGCCTGCAAGATTCCGCAAATGACTGGATGAGGCTCATGAAAGAAGGCATCAGGATTAAATCCAGATTCCCGAGGAAATGAAAAGAGAGTGATGATCTTTATAAGATTGCTACCTGTGTGCCCGGGGAAGATGACTAGCATTTTCTACACCCACCTGGGCATCATTCTCTGATTTCTCAGCTTTCGTCACTTCCCAGAATTATTCAGAAAGTCATTTCAAGTTGGAGGACTAAACAAGGTCTCAACCCGATGGCAATCACTTTGAGGTTTCTCTAATGGGTAATTCATTTAGTTCAGAAATTTCAGCCAAAAACTTGGGCGAGGAAAAGCATTCTTGAGTTCCACTGGAAGGCTTAGAAGTCTGAGGCAGGATACCTGTTGTGTTTGAAAGAAAAACATGGCTCTTATCAAGTTGTAAACTGTAGCTCTCAAGTTCTCAGCTTCTGGAATGTTCAGTGAATATCAGGCTTCAATATCCTTGTAAGACTCGAAACCCTGCAACTTTGCCTTCCCTTTCCTTCTTTCATGGTGTTTTGTTTTGTTTTGTTTTTCTATCCTTCTTTAAAGGATGAACGCTTAGTATTAATACCAAACATATTCATCTATTCTTTGCAAGCCATTTCTTCCCACTTCCTGATTTTGTGTATTTATATGACTTTCAGTTCTTAAATTTTTAATAATTTTTTAATTAGTCAGTGTGCGATATTTTACTTTTCACCAGAAAAAGAAACTGGATATTTCTCTTGTCCTACTACTGAGGATCTAAAAAAAGTTTAATCCCATAGAAACACCACTAGTTATTCTGAGCTCTTATCTTCTTGTGCTTACACCCCAATCTCCTATATAAACCTCTGCCCTTTTTAATATTTATGACTCTCACTTGCTCATTGTAAGACTATACTCCTCAAATGTATTATCTGTCTATCCCACTGATGGGTATAAAACAATGATCTAAATGGTATATACAGAATGTAAAAAGGGTTTGTCATCTAACTGCTTAAATCATGTGATAGTGCAAATGATAGAAAATTTGTATTAATCAATATTCAATTCAATTCAATGTGTATCTACTTGTTCTCATCTGTCAAGAATATTGGTTCTCAATTGCAGATCACCTTCCACGCTAAGGGTGACGTGGCATTCAGATCTACTCAGTGAGCCCTCTTTTGGACATTTGTTCATTCTCTGAAAAGAATCGGATCACTTTAATTAGATTCAACATCATAAGTCCTGTCCTAGTCGAATGTGACCCACTTTTCTCAGTCTAGCTCTGTGCTTGTATGTTCTGTTCTCCATCCATAAGGCTCTAATAGTTAGTCCATGTTCTCAAAAAACAAGGTCAATATGTATAGATTAGATGAGCCATCCCAAATCTGTATGTGATGCTTTCTAGCAATATTGAGCAAACTAATAACCACAGAGAATCAGAAATAATTTTAGAAATTTTATATCTTGACTTTCTTTTGCAAGTTCACAGTCAACCCAGATGAAGCATTTATCCCAGACTTTGAAGCCAAAGGATAATCTAGGCATTCATGTCTACAAAAATGTTACTATAAATGTTCCCCTTGCCTCCCCCTTTTCCATTTATAAATTAAACAGACTCTGAGGCCACTTCTAGGACTAGCTTTATATATTTCCATGATTTTACTTAGCTCACATATATTTTTTTTAAATAGGGGAAATCAATAAATTGTGACATCTTCATAACTTTAAAATTGTCTTGATGTGTGTTTTCACTTCTAAAATTGTTGATTGTTCTTGATAATGGAAAAATGCATACATACAACCAAACTATATATGATATTTTTCATGGCTCAGGTCAAAATTTGCTGGACAGCCTTTCCCGTTCAGTGCCTGAGAATACTGTGTTAATAGTACTCATTCAGAAGAATGCATTTAAGAGTCTGTATCAATACCATAGTATATATCAAACTCATTCTATAAAAGAAGTAGTTTCACAGACCTGTTAAGGCTAGTATCATACACTAAAATAGGATGTTATCATAATCACTGCATGTTAAAATCATCACCTCAGTCTTACTTTAATTCATTTCTGGACTGGCTCCTGTCACAGCAGTACATTTATTATATAGGTATGTTATTTTATGTATTTGTATATAGAGGTTATTTCATTGCATGGTAGGTAGAGTTGTGGATAGTTGGTTTGATTATTTTTAATATACTTTACAATGAAGAGGAAATAGAATATTTTTAAATTTTTAAAATATTTTTATTTATATATCCACTGGCAATTTTTAAAGGTTCTGTGAGTTTCAATATGAATAATATATGATCTGAGTATTTCAACTGGAGAAAATAGAACATATCAAAATAACAGTTCTCTTTTTTAGTCAGGGGAAATTTTGAGATTTATTTTAAAACAAACAAATAAAAAAAAATTCAAACTCAATCCAGTGCCATTCTGACATCAGTGTCTGCAAAAGTCAGGTGACATTTAGTGAGAAAACAGCAAACAAATAGAAACCACCCCTCCCACTACTGCTTTGTAATCAGGTTGTACTATGTAATGAAAGAAACAATACTATTATTACTTGCTCATGAAGTGTCCACTTTTGATTTCTCCTGTAATTTATCTTCAACTGACCTGATATTGATTTTGTGGGGAAAACTGCATATTCTCCAAGGAGAGTTTTACAGGACTAATCTCAGTTTGTGCTTTAATTTCCCCCCACCCTCCTGCCCCGCCATGGTTTATTCTTCCCAGTGATTTATCTACCTAATAACATTATAGATAAAACCTGGTCTTTCAATTTATTTCTTCAGGAGCTGTTCATGTTTGAGCATGCTTTGCCCTTAATTGCCTGGGGATTTTTAGATAGCCCTGTCTTCAGTGGTCTGAAACAAGTCGCAATGTAAGTAATTAAAGCACTGAGCAGCAGACGTCTATAAACGGCTGTTTTGCTTCCATGTGTGATATTTAACTAATTGCTCATTGCTGTGAAAACCTTTCACTTCATAGATGTCATGACTTTAAAGTGAATAAACATCGCTTTTATATGTATTAAAATAGTGTAGTGTAATAATGACTACTACAGCTTCCAAGTACTCAGAAACACTATATGCTGTATAGGTTGATTGCAGACAGTTGAGATTATCATCTATGCCTTAAAAACCTGTAACAGACATTAGACTTCTACAGAGAAACTACAGGATGTGGTGGGTGAAGTGGGTTAGCTGGATTGAGAGACTTAGACCCTAGTACACTCCTGCCTGCTTTTACTTCTGTGGTCTTATTGCCGCATCGAGAAAGTTAGGGATTACATTAGATGACTGTAAATAGACTTTTCAACAGAATGTTTCCATGGGAGATAAAATAGGAGATGTGTATGGAGTGAGATGAATGCCTTGTATCATTCAAACATTGTCATCTAGATATGTACTCTGCTATTTGGAAGATATTTTTTAGAAAAAAAAAAATTAAATAGATGTTTCTTTGGCCCTTAAGTTTTGACACATTGTTAAAACCTTTCCCTGAACTTGAATGTTCAAATGATATTCTTGGCCAATCTACCAAATGCTGCGTTAGGGAAGACTTTTGCTTGCTGGACCTGTGTTTTTTGAAAAATATACTCAAGAAATGTGATGTATGAACTTGTTCTGAAGTTTGCATTAGGCATCATGAACTCTGTACCTGCTATTTATTTTTATCATGGTCCTTTCCCTTGAAATGCCATCGGCAGCTTTTCTCCTCTCTGCAGTTGAATGCCTGGTAATAATAACGTCCCCCAAAATACAACCACAATGAGTAAATAGCAATAGTTCTTTTAACTTTCTCTCAAAGGAAAATTTGATGCCTAGCAAGACATTTTCTTCTTCCTCAGGCATTTAAAAATGACCTGAGTCTGCAGACACAATCTGGTATCATCTCTGCCTATAATAGAGATGTCAGTATTAGAAAGTGTGCTTTTCACCAGTTTGCATCTTGAATGGATCGCTTGTTGGATGGTTTTATTCCTAGAAGGATGGAAGTTGAGGGCAAGCAAGACAGACTTGAAATATGCTCCCTGGTAGGATCTTTTTTTTCTTGTTGTGGTTTCCAGCTTGAAAAGAAAAAGAAGGATTTCAGTCCGAAGCTGACGTTATAAAGGAGAGACTGCTTCAAAGCAATAAGAAGTAACAACATTTTTATTCAAAGACTCTTGAAGCTTGTGGATATTTATGCTGAGTTTGCAGAGTTGCTTTTCTGCAGACACTTGAGGTTTTTATCAGGAAGAATCATAAAGCCTTGGCAAAGGAATGCATAGAGGAGAAATAACAGGTCTTATTAGGCCTTTTCAGCCAGCTGGTGTAAAATTCTTTCTTTCTTTTACAAAGGAGACATTCCTTTATAAAATTGCCACGGACCTGGAAGTCGTCCATCTTTATTAGAAGGCTGATTGTTGACACCACTAGGTGGCAGTGGAGTCACGTATTTATGTTTTTTCATGGTTTCTTCCCAACCAGGAGGGCTTTAGGCAGCAGGGTTGTTTCTAAACCCCTCCTGCATCCTGATAATCCTGTCTCCTTTATTGACAGGACAGGCATGTCTGTGCTGAATGACTTAATCTGTATTTCCACTTACGTTTGCCTTTATTTTTCAAATAAAACATTTCACTATATTTTCAAGATGATAGTACAAGTTACCATATAGTTGTTGTTTTTTTTAATGATCAATAGGAGAATGTTCTTATGAGGATATGAAAAATGAAAAAAAAAAGAGATGACAGTGTTTTAAAAATTCTTCCTAAACAAAAATAAAGCTTAAATTTGTCTGATTATTTTGAAGGATAAATGAGGATATATGATTCCAAATCTCAGAGTATTATCAAGGGCATCAGTGTTTGAATCACTTAATGTATTCATGTAAAATATTTCCTCCATTAGACTTTTTGGGAATAATTATGTTTTAGAGTGGTGCATTTTATATAGTTATACTTTTTGTATGGTTCTGAATAATTTATGTAGATTATTATAAATTCTTTCCTAGAAATATACTAATTTGTTAACAACTGATATATTCCCACATTCCTTTGCAGAGAAACTTGTAATACCCCATTTCATATATTTTTGGAAGACTTCCATGTTTCAGGCTTTTATCACCTTCTTCGACATACAAAGTACAGTTATCTGTAATTCAGAGGGTTTTTAAAAAAAACTCAATAGCATTATTTTCTGCTTCTCATGACTTTTCTTGTCATACTAAAATGAAAGAAAATAAAAATCAAGCCCAGAGAGTTATGCATCTAACTAAACTCATTTTGCATATGAAAATTCTAAGCTTTATTTATTCAGCTGCTTCTTCCATCTTGGTCTGATTCTTTCTGGAGAAGCTGATCTAAAGAAAACTTGAAAGAACCACTCTTAGTGGAGACCCAAAGAGGAGCTCACATGTGCAGCTTCTTATAGAGGAAGGAGCCCACACCTACTTCCTGTCCTCAGTCTCACCCAGAAATTCTCCATATTGAGGGCCATGCCTCACACCACCCTGTCCTGTGAGGTCTGGGAAATGCTGACTCAGAGTAGAAGCCCCCACTGAAGGGGAGAAAGCTTAGGAAAAGGCAGGGGTAAGAGCTGAATGTCATATTTTGTGAGGCTGATGAGAATATATTTAGGATGACATATGCGTCAATGTTGGAGAAGGCAAAGGCACCCCACTCCAGTACTCTTGCCTGGAAAATCCCATGGACAGAGGAGCCTGATAGGCTGCAGTCCATGGGGTCACTAAGAGTCAGACACGACTGAGCAACTTCACTTTCACTTTTCTCTTTCATGCATTGGAGAAGGAAATGGGAACCCACTCCAGTCTTCTTGCCTGGAGAATCCCAGGGATGCGGGAGCCTGGTGGGCTGCCGTCTATGGGGTTGCAGAGTCGGACATGACTGAAGCGACTTAGCAGCAGTAGCAGCACGGGTCAATAGTGCCAGACTACCATGGTTTCATAATAATGCGATGAGTGTCTGCAAACAAAACAAAAACTGACCAACCGTAGAAAAACTTTTCCTTACTGACCTTCAAAACATTCATCTGCTAGGCTTTATAACTTCTCAGACTTCATTGTTTATCTTATAGGGGCTTTTCCCTGGTTGTTTTGTTTTTCCCAATAGGTGGGAATGATAATATAAGAGGACTGTGTTCAGTTGTCCCGTCCAACAGTTTGTGACCCCATGAGCTGTAGCCCGCCAGGCTCCTCTGTTTGTGGGGATCCTCCAGGCAAGGATACTGGAGTGGGTTGCCACCTCCTCCTCCAGGGATAGGAGGAGTGTAGCAAATTCCTATCAGGTGTGTAATTCTAATAGGTCTCCGCAGGGGAAGTGGCTTCATCTGCGCTTCACTGTGCCCACTGGTGGCAAAAGAGATACAAACCTCAGATGTGTTCTGAAAAGCCTCTCTTCAGCTGATGTTCATCCTGACCTGTTTTCATCATCTCGACCTGGTTACTTTTGAGATAGATTGTATCAGAACATCTTTTGGACCCCTGTGAGAAAGAACATTCATGATTAAACTCATGCATCAAGCTTTAAGCCATGCATGGAGAAGGCAGGCACATCTTGGAAGGTTAAGAGTCTCTGATGGAGCATACAGTTCAACGTTTTATTAATACAACCGCTATTCCTGGGGAGGCAAGAGACCGGATATGGGACTACCAGTCTTTACTCTTGGTGACATTCTTACTGGATTTGTAAGAGTATGACCGAGATAATAGACAAATCAGAATGCCTCATTTAGCCATAGAGAACAAGTTAGGTCCCAGGGAATCTTGGAGTGCAACATAAAGGAATACATAAATTTCCTTCTGTCTCCATCTTTCATAATTTGAGCTATTTAAATTCAATGCCCAAACAGTTGACTTTCAAGATTTAAATTCCCCAATTGAATGACATGACCACCCTCTTGCTTGTCACATTTTGGCTTTTTCGAAAGACTTCCATTATTTATCTACATTGATTAGATGACCTTTGCCATCTATCTGCCAGCTTTTAAAAGATGTACGTCTTCCATAAGTATAATCTGCCTGCATTCTCCCCGGGTTAATTAGCATTACTGGTCTCCTGTCATATTTATGACGCACTTCCTTTACTTTTTACCTGCTCGGACTCATTTCAAGACTGTATTATCCTTACGAGATACAAAGACTCACCTTTATTGCATAACCTTAAGAAAAACAAATGGTTTTTATGGAACTAGAATTTAAAGCATTTCTTTCAACATCTGCTTGCTCTTATAATGTTGAAACTATTGTACATATCAACTACTCCACATCAAAACATACATAGACCAATTTGTGAAGAGAGTAATGCAACGCAGAGTCAAATGAAATGAATTGTTTTTGTATTTTCTCTGGCTTGGAAATAAGGAAAGACTATAACATAGGTTTGAATAGCTTTGATTTTTCTCAGTGCAATATAGGGTTTCACAGCCCTAAAGTTATCTTTTGAACTATCTAAAATTTTCGAGACTTTTTAAGGAAAAATAATGCAGGTATATTCACTGTGATATATAATAATTGCAGTTTGAATACTAAAAGAAAATATACTACAATCCCTTCATGTAGAAAATTGGGAAAACAGTAAGTCAGATCTGTTTGGGAAAAGTGTTGACCCATAAATTTTCAAACACTTCTCCAGACGTTTCAATAGGATCAGTGACTTCCTGTCATGTTCATGTACGGAGGATCTTCTACAATAATTGTGAAACTTGGGGTTGAAATCCATTTGACATCCATGTGTCTTGGTACTGCATCTTCAGTCTCAAGGATGTGGTACCACAATTTAGTCTCATGGGAATAGCATGTCACTTGAAACAAGGCTATAGTTTTATTTAATTATGTAATGATTACAAAAACTTTGTGAATAACCAAGATCAAAATATTTCTTTTGTTCTTTGTACGTGACACTATTAAACCATCCCTACAGGTACTGCAGCAATACTGCTCCCCACAGAACTTACAAATTCAACTCAAAATCAATTGCAGGCACAGTGAGTAAGATGCTGTATCACAGGTACAATGACTGACTCTTTAAAATGTAAAATGATATGTCCATTTTGCTAAGCTCTAACTTACCATATTAAAAACTTCTAAACAGTAGGTGAAGTTTCTGTTTTAAGACCTAAAAATTTGATTCTAGAGTCTTAAAAAAATAAAAACTCAAGGCTTTTCCTCTTGAAGAAAAAGGAAAAGCAGAGTTGGTGTTTTATATTTATTTACTAACCTAATTTGTAGCTATGTGTTTGGGCCATGAAGGTAAACATTTTGCAGGAGCTCAAAGGAGAATTAAATTTGTAGGAACTCTTGAGCAGAGTGGACAGACCTAAGTGGGAACAGGTGAGCAAGAAGACAGAGCGTGCAACGTTCAAGTGGAGACATCACTGAACACAGCTCAGAGGAAGGAGCCCATACCGGACAGGCTTATTTACTTGCCAAGATGGCCATGGCCTCGAATGAGGAAGCAGACACTACCCAATAGTCTCCAGGCTGGGTTTCCCCAAACAGATGTAAGTCCTGGGTGGAAAATAGGAAGGCTTTACCTCTCTCCCAACTTGCACATCTTCTTCAATGTCTATTTTCAGCAGGAGTTTGTTTGATCTCTTCACACTTTCCTTCTTGCTGGTCTTGAGTTTTTTCAAATTTATCATAATTTAACACTACTTATATTTACTTGCAAATAACTGAACTGAACTAAACTTGCAAAGGACGATTTAACATTACTCATGTTTACTTGGAAAGGACAAGAAAGGGAGGGTTGGTCATGGATCTTAAAGACCACGTGTTTCTGATGTTCAGGCATGAGTTTGAAGTGGTGTCGAGGTAGAGAGGATGTGGCCCAACCTCAGTGAGACTAGGTGACTTGGGAAACATCCCAGGGATAGAAGCAAGCCTTCTTGCATCCTCTGCACAAACTGTTTGCAAAGTGGAGTGTGGCTTCTCCGTGTCAGACTGTGCCTGATTCCTCTTTCAGCCACCTGAATCAACTGCCCTGCTCACTCACTGGTGCTCAGATTCTGACAGTTCACTTGGTGTGACCCGAGTAGAGATGGGGGCCAGTCACCAGGGTGGCAGAGCGTGTGCTGTACCATGTTGGTGAACTGTACACAGGAGTGCCTGCCGCCCTCTCTAGGCGGTACTCATTTACTCCTCAGATGCCACCCAGTATTCAAGCAGCAACAACGCTGAGAAGTGGCTGGCTGCACGTGTGTGGAGTGGAGGAACAGAGGATGGACCTAGCACTCCACCAGCTCCAAGGGTCCCTCCCCACCCCCATTTACAAAAGCAAGCAAACAAAAGTTTAGGTAAAATCAGGTAAAAACTTAGAAGCAACACCCCCGTGACAGTATCTTAAAGACTACTTTAAAGTCTTTAATGTGGAAGCAAAAGCAACTTAATTTTTATGCAGCCATAGTTGGAGAGACTTCTATTTCTAAACTTTTGCTCGCATTTTGGGATATGTCATTACATAATGAGCAGTGTTTACTCTCAGTGTTACATGGCAACTTTTTGAGGTCTTGGGGTTAGTTTTTCTAATCATGTTTACTCCAAAGATTTTGGATCATTCTACATATTCTCCCAACTTCTCCGTAAAATGGGTGAGGACAATAAGTCACCAGAAGTGTGAAGCTAAAGCTTATTTACAGAAATAGATCAACAACTAGAAAGCACAGTTTAAAGTTTCCAGGAAAAGTGTGCTTACTGAAAGTCATGAGAGTAAATGTTTGCTCTTAAAATGAATCCTGACTCAAATAATGAATTGTTTTTGCCCTGATAAGAATCTTTAACATTTAAGATTTTTAAATGTTGAGGGCATGGACTTGCTTTGTCTTGTGTTTCTGGATTGCACAGAGCTTTCAGCTAACTCTGAGTTTTTGAACAACTCTCTGGGAATCCATGAAATAGGAAACAGGCCAAGAAAAGCAGTCTAAAGGGCCTTCCAGTGGTCAGAGAACATGAAAGTCACTTTAGAACTCAACTACTATTTTAACTTTGGTTCTGATGACTCTTCTATCCGTGTTTGGGAACTTGGTGTCCTCTGTCTCCAATCTCACCTTCTAGTAAAGCACACTGACCTAGACCTAAGAAGCCGTGATGCTTTTTTTCATGGGGCCACTGTGACACTTACCCTATAGCCTAAGAGGAAGAATATTGAATCAGTCCCCCAAGTATCCTAAGGATTTCAGTAGTGTCCCAAAAATGTACCGCTTCTTTTATGTTCTAGTAATAATCACGTGGCTTGGAAGGTTGACCAGGCATTGTTGTACCATTTTAGTGCAATGAATATTTTCTCTTGAGTGGCTACATGGCATAAGCCAAATAGATGAAAGACATAATATATTAACCCGTGTGTTTATTCAGTATTACTTAGTGATCAGAAAGCGCCCAATTCTCTCTCAAAGAACCTGGTCAGGTAATAGAATTTTTGCTTTGAAATCTGGTTTGAAATCTTAGAAAGCCAGTTCAATGAAGTTTATATTACATGCATCATCCTTGTCAAGTGCTAACTTAAATATGTTTGCACAAGAAATATTACTTCCTCACCCCTGCCCAAGGCTTCCACTGATAACACATCGTCAGCCTAGGATGGAGATTTCAAGGGTGACAAAATGTCATTTACATAATAAATGTTACCCTCGTTTTCAGTTTCAGGAATGTCTTATCAATAATTTAGAAAGAATTAATAATATATTTATAATACATGCTAGAAGTAGGATAAAATTATTTATAAATGCTTAATAAATGTTTGATAATGCTTTTGCCATCCATGTTATAAATGATAAATAGGTGACTATAGATACCTTGTTAAAAATTAATGCCCACTGGTTATGGTTATTCTATAATGGCTTGAAAATGTTATTAAAAAAGTGAATTAACCTGATGCTTTCTATAACCAATTGTGGCAAAATATAAACTTTAAGGTAGTTTGTACAAATTCTTGGGTTATTATAGTTAATCATATTTACTCAGTACTGGTGATTTTCTATGCATAATACCAAGGCCACAAAGATCCAGTTTCTCTTCATCCTAAATTCTAAATCAGTAGTTGTCAAACTTTGATTTATTACATCCTGAGATATTACAGATTTAAGGAAATTACATTTAAATCCTTTACACTCAAATGTGAACTTCAAATTGTACTTTTTAAAATTAATTTTTACTGGAGTATAGTTGATTTACCATGTTATATTACTTTCTGCTGTACAGCAAAGTGAATCAGATATATGTGTATATATATTCTCTCTGTTTTAGATCCTATTCCCATATAGGCCATTACAGAGTCGGAGAATTCACTGTGCTATACAGCAAGTCCTTATTCTGTGCAGTTCAGTTCAGTCGCTCAGTCGTGTCCGACTCTCTGCAACCTCATGAATCACAGCGCGCCAGGCCTCCCTGTCCATCACCAACTCCCAGAGTCTACCCAAACTCATGTCCATCAAGTCGGCGATGCCATCCAGCCATCTCATCCTTTGTCATCCCCTTCTCCTCCTGCCCTCAATCTTTCCCAGCATCAGGGTCTTTTCCAATGAGTCAACTCTTCTCATGAGGTGGCCAAAGTATTGGAGTTTCAGCTTTAGCATCAGTCCTTCCAAAGAAATCCCAGGGCTGATCTCTTTTAGAATGGACTGATTGGATCTCCTTGCAGTCCAAGGGACTCTCAAGAGTCTTCTCCAACACCACAGTTCAAAAGCATCAATTCTTTAGCACTCAGCTTTCTTCACAGTCCAACTCTCACATCCATACATGACCACAGGAAAAACCATAGCCTTGACTAGACGGACCAGTCCGTTCTGAAGGAGATCAACCCTGGGATTTCTTTGGAGGGAATGATGCTAAAGCTGAAACTCCAGTACGTTGGCCACCTCATGTGAAGTGTTGACTCATTGGAAAAGACTGTGATGCTGGGAGGGATTGGGGGCAGGAGGAGAAGGGGACGACCGAGGATGAGATGGCTGGATGGCATCACGGACTCGATGGACGTGAGTCTGAGTGAACTCCGGGAGATGGCGATGGACAGGGAGGCCTGGCGTGCTGCGATTCATGGGGTCGCAAAGAGCCGGACACGACTGAGCAACTGAACTGCACTGACCTGTAGTGTGTGTATACCAGTGTCAATCTCCCAATTTGTCCCTCCCCCAGTTATCCCCTTGGTAGCTGTAAGTTTGTTTTCTACATCTCTGACTCTACTTCTCTTTTGTAAACAGGTTCATTTGTACCACTTTTTTTAAATTCCACATATAAGCAATATCATATGATATTTGTCTTTTTCTGTCTGACTTGCTTCACTCAGTGACAGTCTCTAGGCCCATCCATGTTGCTGAAAATGACATTGTTTTGTTCATTTCTATGACCGAGTGGTATTCCATTGTGTATTTCTACCACATCTTCTTTGTCCATTCATCTCTTTATGGACATTTAGATTGCTTCCCTGTCTTAGCTATTGTTAATAGTGCTGTTATGAACATTGAGGGTCATGTGTCTTTTTGAATTATGATTTTCTCTGGATAAGTGCCCAGGAGTGGGATTATTGGGCATATATCCAGCATAGTATGAACAGTAGCAGAGGACCTTGGACAAGTAAAAGGACAAGAATGAGCCTCTGTAATGGCATAGAATGAAAGAAATATTTAAAAAACAAATCAATTGCACTTTGTGTGAGAAGAAATTCAAGGTTGTAGCATAGGACTGCAGTTTCCTAAGGAGGTTTTTATTTATTTTTACTTTTATTTGCATTTATTTTTTGCGGCATTTATTCCCGGGCCATAAGTTTTTGTTTCTTCTGGGATATCTTTTTCTTCTGTGCCACCTCCTCTTCTGGTTTAGGAACAATCTGTTCCTTTCCCATAAGGATCATCTCAATGTGGCAGGGACAGCTCATGGAGGGGTTGACCCGACCGTGAGCTCTGTTAAGTGCTGCACCACCTCTTGGGGGCTTTGGTCACCTGGATGTGCTCAATGACCAGAGAATCTACGTCTAAGCCCTTGAGTTCAGCATTACTCTCTGCATTTTTGAGCACGCGTAGTATAAATCGGCACTCTTCTTGGGCCACCGACCCTGGGTCCTGTGTTTGGCCTGTGTACACCTACCAACTCCACCCTTGTAATGACCAAATGGCACACGTTGCTTCTTTCAAGTGCCATCCTTCAGATACTTGGTGGCTTTCTGGTTATGCATACCCTTTATGGCCTGGGCAGTTTCACGAGTGTTCTTAAAGTGAACACGAAGATTTGAACCTCTTGATATTGCATGATTTTGTGAGGTTTTCAAGTTGAGTGACTGGTGCACCATTTTTAGGGGTCACATCAGGCTGCTTTCCGGAAAAGCCCTAAGGAGGTTTTTAATTTGGAATTGTCACCCAATCTGCTGGACTCTCACAAAGAAAAGCATGGGGTGATGAGTAAGTGACGAGGGCTCTTAAAGGTTAGAAGCATCAACTCTGGGTAACCATTGGGATTTCAGGTGTGGAATAATCCATTTCTCGCACATCCCAGAAAAAGGAGGGGCTGAGTTTCTCCTATATTCTATAAAAAGTGTGTACCCACCCCCTACGTCACCCATATCATTTATAGATATGTTTGTATATAATGGGCTTCCCTGATGGCTCCCACGGTAAAGCATCTGCCTGCAATGCGGGAGACCCGGGTTCGATCCCTGGGTCGGGAAGATCCCCTGGAGAAGGAAGTGGCAATCCTCTCCAGCACTCTTGCCTGGAAAATCCCATGGACTGAGGAACCTGATAGGCTACAGTCCATGGGGCCGCAAAGAGTTGGACACGGCTGAGCGACTTCACTTCACTTCACTTGTATGTAATATTTCTTCAAACTTATTTGGTATTTGTGAAACCACCCAATAGCCTGCTCCCCAGAGAAGAAGGGTGCTGTGAGGAGCTTCCAGGAAAACACCTCTGTGAATTCCACATATGCCTACTAGTCCACTGATCTCATGAAATGTGAGAGGCTGGGGCTGCTGGCCTAACATAGGGGGTGTAATGAGAAAAAGCAGTTGCCTCCACCATCTGACCAACAGTACAGGAATTCGCGGGGACAAAGTGTGAAACTCTCAAACGGAATGTTGTGGGGTTACTTTTGGTTATTCTGAAAGAAGCTTTTCTCTAGACATATTTTGCCAAAGGACTTTAACATGAAACTGTGGGTGGAGCAGGATTAGCCCCATGGGCGCAGAGTGGAGAGTTTTCCTGCCAAAGCCAGCATCGCATCTCCACAGGCACGCATGCGCCCGTCACCCTGCTGCGTCGGGACAGGGGGGCCACCGCTGATGCTGAGTGCACACCGCACCCATGGGGATACAGCTGCATTAGGTGCTGAGGGAAAACAGTAAGGTTTTCCTGTCCACGACTTCATACACGAGGACAGACACAGTCAGACTTGGCCCCAGCACACTTATCTTTATTACTTTAATAAAAACAGTGCCAAAGTTTAAGAGTTCTACAGAACTCATTCTGCAGAAGATGGCAACAATATAAAATACACGGGGTTCCTGGAGTGAATTTAAAGGACTGCAGCCAGGCAAGGAGGAATAGGCGTCTCTGAGGATGAGAGGCAGCTTTAAGATACTTATGATGAAAGTGAAGGCGTGGTTGGTAAAGCAAGCACAGTGTTCAGAAGAAGTGTATCACTTGCAGTGTGTGTTATCCCAGGATGTGCGAGAGAGTGAGTCGTTTGGGAGAATGAAAGTATGTTTCCTTTATTGGGACGAAAACTGAGATTGAGGATTAAGGGATTTAACAAATTCAAAACTTGAGTAAAAACTCAGGGATGACCTCACTCTGCTCTGAATTCACCTGTTACGAATCATCCAAGTGATTTATTTCATAGCTAGCAAGCACTGCCCTTCCTTATTATTCAGTTCCGTTCAGTTCAGTTCAGTCTCTCAGTCATGTCTGACTCTTTGCGACCCCATGGACTGCAGCACGCCAGGCTTCCCTGTCCATCACCAACTCCCAGAGTCCACCCAAACCCATGTCCATTGAGTTGGTGATGCCATCCTACCATCTCATCCTCTGGCATCCCCTTCTCCTCCTGCCCTCAATCTTTCCCAGCATCAGAGTCTTTTCAAAGGAGTCAGTTCTTCGCATCAGGTGGCCAAAGTCTTGGAGTTTCAGCCTCAGCATCAGTCCTCATTATTCCTATAGGGCTTTTTGTCTCCTTAATTAAATCATCAGCTTTTGGGGAGTGAAAAATACCTGCTATCTCATCAACAAGCCCTGCGCGGGGTACCTAACAGGCATCCAAAAATCATTCATGGGTTTCAGGGTTAGTCACAGGGTCACGCACAGCTGGTCACTTTTTTCTGCTTTAGTTCACTCTACTGGATCCAGTTGCAGTAATTCACTCAGTCAGGTCAGCCTAGGATTGTGGCAGACCATAAAATGGAAATTAAGGGACCGACTTGAGAAATATGGAGAAAATCATCAGTAGAATTTAGTGACACACCGGATAGAGTATGACAGAAACTCAGGTGCCATTTTGGAAAATGCCAACAGCATCGTTGAGGGCAAAATCACCTGAGCAGGTGCCTTTATGCAATCAGGCAGTGCCATAAAAGATCTCGTTATCACAGGAGCCTTTTCTCCCCCTCTCCTTCCTGGCGTGCAAATACTGTCAAGCTACATTAGCACCGAAAGGAGTTAGATTGCAGTGACCTTTACTAATCCACTGCATTTATGTTTGTACTTTTCTCGCAATAAATGTAACATTACAATTATTAATGTCAGCATTTTCTTTGGAAACAGTGGTGAACTCATTAAGCACACTGCCAGGTGTTGCCCACCCCAGGTGTGAACCTAGTGGTTAGTGAGATGTAAATAACTCTTTATGGAAAATTTGCAGTCTACCGAATTAGTAACCGCACACAAAGCCAAACTAGTTTCCTGTGATTGGCTTCCTTACACCACTAGCTGCTTTAGTGCAGGTTGAATGAAAGAGTAACAGATGCCCCTCCTTTCAGGATATAAATGAGATTAGCATCTCCCTCCTTGCCCTCTGTTTTCCAGAGATAGCTGTTAGCCTTTGCACAAAAATGGGGAGAGATCCACAGTGAAGCGTATGTCAGGATGCTTAGTATAATTTCACCCCGTTTCTCTGGGATGCGAGCCCTGTGAGCAGTGATGACGTTTGTCCAATCACTAAGATACTCGTTGTTGCCTCAGCATCTTCCGTATCACTTGCTATTTAAAGGAATGGCATCTGGTGGTGGGGGAGAGGAGAACCGTACTCTCGGATCCTTACGCGACAGCTGCTGGGCGGCTAGCAGCTGTTTCGAGGTTCCTTTCCTGGTTCAGATGCTGTTTTCCATTTCTCTTTCTGTAATCTCTGAAACAAATGTCAACATGATTAGGAGAGGGAAAAAAAAGAAGCATGTTGAGATCTCAGAGTCCAGATGAGCCAGTCTGTTAGGCTACTGTGACAGCTGTTTGTTAATACCTGATGTCATCTTTAAAGAGGCCAGATCCTTGAACAGGTTGTGAATTCCCACGCGTGACATAATAGCGCTAACGACGGAACCCTGCCCCCTGCCGCCAGCGCCGGGTGGCTGCCGTACTAAGTATGTGGGTCTGCAAACTAGATTCGATTAATATAATTTACACTGGATAACTTGTAAAGCAGTCATGTTTCACTATTTCTGTAGCCTGAGTTTTTTTTTTTTTTTGCAACATGGAGACTGCTTATTTTTACTTACTTGATGCTGCTGTGGGTACAGGTAGGAAGCAATTATTTTGATGAGATGTTATGTTGCGCAAGTGGCCCACCCAGCTATACGGTCTTGGGCAAGTGACTTGACCTCCCAGGGAACGCAGGGGTAATAATTTCAGCCTCATAATGCTGCGGTGAGTAATGCATGAGGTACCGTGTAATTATCCATCAATTAATACTGAATATAGCCTGTGTTCATAAATGCTGGTGTCCCACTGTTTTAGTGAAGCAGTAATCTATGCAGTGAAGTGCCTGTTTGGGTTCTTCAGTAAGCACGCATTGACTGAGGATGAATTACATGTAGTTGCACTTTCTTGGCTGACACCAGTCATCTCCAGTGCCTTCCGTGCCCCTCTCACCACCAGCAGCGCTGTTCCTGGGAAGAACTCAATGTCGGGGAGCCCTTCTGCAGAGCCACACCACCGCCCTGCTGCCACCGCCTCTGCACTTCACCCATAACACCTAGGTAGATTGGTTGAGGAGAGTCCTTTTTTTATACCGTTTAGTTTCCTCCTCTGTGTAATATAATTATAATAATTATCACAAAAGCCCTTTGACTTAGCATTGCACTCTCAATATAGGTGAGTATAAGAAGAGATGAAGGGGCAGTTTGATTAGAATCAAGCCCTTGATGGCAAGGACTGTTGTCTTTGCAGCTTGTTAGCCATACCCAGGAAGGCCGGTGCATCTAGTAGGCTTTCAACATTGTCGTTGAATGGTGAGATGAAAGAGCCAGAAATTTTTAAGCATAATAGGTAGGATAAGTTTAACTAGGAGCTCTCATTTATAATATTCTGCCCTGTATGCACAATGTATACAGGGCAGATATTAAACGATTTTGTCATCAATTCAGAAGAAATTAGAGATAGCAGGTTCAGGTTCATCTTGGTATAATTCATTGCAATTTTCTTAATCAGGTCCTAGAAAGAAGTATACTTTCATTATTATTTGTTTAATTCACAAAATAGCTCTGTATTTGCTATGAGCCATGGTTAGGTCATTTATTCCTCATAGTAACCCCATGAGGGAGGTACTGTAAGTATCCCCACTGTAAACCAGTAGAAATACATGCATAGAAAGCTTAAGCACCTTGACCTCATTCATACATTTGGTTGGCCATGGCGGTCAAGCTCTCTGTTATTGCAACATCCTTCTGAGACCACACACTGCCTGTCTACTTAGTGGATCATTTTATATGGTGGACATGTGAGGGAGAGGCAAAGTAGAGTGAGGAATGAAAATAATAATTTCTAAAGCCATTGTCAAAGGAGGCAGGGAGATGGTGCAGCTGAGAGAAACCAAGAATTGGGGACTTCCTGTAGTGAGTGAAGTCTGGGCACAAAATAAGTGTGCTATAATCTAGCCCCTGTCTGCTCTTGCACTCCTGTCATGTAACCTCCTCCATACACACAGTGATTTATTCAGAGCTGGCAGTGTCTTCTATTATTGATCTTCTTCTTCCATCTCTGCCCCATCTGCATGCTCACATGCTTTTACCCAAAACTGAGCTCAAACTTCACCTTCTCTGGGAAGGAATCCCCTATTTGGGTAACTTTTTTCCCATGTTTCTCTTGCATGTTCTTGAACACTTGATTATAACAAGTGTACTGTGTTGCCTAAAGAGCCTTTGTTTCTGAAAGTGTCATATTGATGAAAAAAATAATTAGCCTTGAAAAAAGAAAAGGCTCTATGTCCTCTGTGGGGGGGTGAAGGTATTCTTCCTCCTGACTTAGATTTTGAGACTTTCTAAAATAATTTAGGTTGGGAATACCTTATAGTTAATTCAGTCTTTCTCCATTCTGTGTTCTATCTAGTTACATTCAACAGGAAATCTAGATTCTGAGGGGAAAAAATGTATCAAATATATAGAATGAATAAGGGACAGGGTTAGCTCCCCGTTGGAAACACTTTAATGAACTATTCTTATCAATAAAAAGCTGACACTTGCCACTTGAAATGTGTCAAGCAGAAGCTGTGCACTTTGCCTGGAAAATTATATTCAAAAACAATAGTAATAGTTGCTAAAACTTCCTGAACAGGTAACTTGTCCAAAATCATGTATCTGCTGAAGCATATATTAAACCCAGCCTAACCCCGGAACTCAAGCTCTTTATCATCTTCACACTGGACCTCTCACTTCTGTGTCTGCTTTTCAATGGGGAAGAAAGGGGGAAATACTTAGTAGGAAATTCTGATCAGCATCACAGTCCAAAGAAGGACCTGATGAAGGTCATAAGTTGGCCTTTTCTCGGGGTAAAGGGGGGCAGAGTGTAACTTGCTTTTGGAAGGGGAACTTACAGAGGAGAGGGCAGGAGTAAAGGTCTTTACCAAGGGAGGGGCTGTGTGAACAGAAAGGGGCAGAAAGGCAGGCCCTGCAACCTGCTGTGCAAAGCTCTGCCAATACTGCTCGAGTCCAGCTCTGTTTTCCTTTACGCACATAGAAAAGACCAAATGAGTGGTTTGCGGGAGGTCTACGCATCCTTATTTTTAGCATTTTATATCCAGGCTATTAAGAGGGAAGCTGAAGTCTTGCATTGTTCGCCACACATATTCAGGTTGTATTATCTGTGCTTTAAACATCACACAAAAGCACTTGTGTAACTAACAGCTGGCTTTCCCCAGTCAAACAAGGGTCACAAGAGGTGGCATGCCTAGAAGAGTTACGCAGTATCTCAGGCCTTTGCTCTTCTAATCCCTGTGTGGAAAAGCCATTAATGCATTTCTTCAGAAGTGTTTTCTGTTGTTCTCAGATGAAAGGTAGCATCTCACTGTAGGCATATTGTACTCAGTAATTGCGAAAGTAGGCAATGGAGGTAAGAAGTCAGTTTGGATCGCAGGTCAGCTTACCCCAGCAAGAGTGCCAGTTAACCTGTAAGATGGAGCTGTGTAGCGGTTTCTTTTCACGTGAATATATAGTGAAATAAAGGAACTTCTGTTTTAAAGAACAGTTAACCGATGTTCCCTACTTCCAGTACCATTCAAGGCAGAGACATATCCTGAATACATTCTCCACAGTGACATTTGCATGTTTGAGGTTTATTTCCTTCACCACCATCTTGTGTCTAAGTGACAGTGGCGGATTTACATGAAGCAGTTAGCTCAATTGCCCTTTTTCCTTAAACTCTGGGAAATGTCCTTATAAATCTTTCCCTTCGCTACCAAGTAGAAAGGAATGGGACAGTGAGAAAAAGAGCTCTGCTGGTTCCAGCAGCAGGCTCAAGTGCCCACTGGTAATAGACTTTTTATAAACATCTTCATGATGCCACTGATTGCTCACCCCGTGCTTCAGTATTTGAGAAATGGGCAATTATTAGCCAAGCAGACCGAGTTCCAGGATTCTGAATGCACAGGGACTGTGATTTTCCAGCCATTCAAGCCCACATTGTATTGTCCTCAGGAGAAGGGGGCGACCGAGAATCAGATGGTTAGATGGAATCATCGACTCAGTGGACATGAGTTTGAGCGAACTCTGGGAGACGGTGAGGAACAGGGAAGCCTGGAGTGTTGCAGTCCATGGGGTCATAGAGTCGGCCACGACTGAGCAACTGAACAACAGTACCCTAAGTTTACCACTACTTGGATTCAGTATTTACACTTGACTTTTCGTGACAAATGAACATGAGACTTTCAATGGTTCCCATTATGCCCACTTTGTCTTTGAGTCTATTCTCCACTTGCCTCTCACAGGGTCACCCACGTGACATCAGATTGTCGGTATTTGGGGGTAAAAGGTGAAGGGGGGCAGACTGGATAGAAAGTGATTTGGATTCAGTGGAAAAGTAGTATTTTTAGAGATGGGAGGCATATGTATACTCTAACTATAGACTGTGAAAACTGAGAAGAAATTATTTAAAGAGGAGATGCATTTTGTTTATTATTAAAGAGAAGTTTTGTTGTATTTTTATTTATAATACTTGTTTTCTTGATGAAGCTAGACTAATTATATAACTTAGTGTTTAATAATAAAGGTCAGTATATATCAAAAAGAGCCTCTTGATTAGATGTCTTTTATTTATAAGATAATCCTATTAAAATGTCAATTTATATAATCTTTTAATATTTATGCAGAATAATAATTACCATCTATATAATTAATATTGCAAATGATCTTATTTGAAATAAAATAGAACATTAGAAAGAAACAAGTACATATCATTTCATATCTTAGCAAGCTATTATTTTAGCATTTTTAAAACAAATTGTATTAAGCCTTCCAAGAGTGTTCTCCTATCTAAGCAAGATAATCTATAAAAGTAAGATGTTTGCTCAGAATGCTGTCTTTGTTCCTTCAGTCCCTAGGATATTCTTTAGGGCATAATTGGTGCAATGGGCAATTTTTCATTAATAGTATATGATGTATTCTAAAGCATAGAGATGGAATTCATATTTAAATATGCAGAAAGATAGACTAGTATGTGTGTTGCTTCCCAATTTGTTCTTTTCCAGCACTGCTGTTGCTGCTAAGTCACTTCAGTCGTGTCCAACTCTGTGCGACTTCATAGACGGTAGCCCACCAGGCTCCGCCGTCCCTGGGATTCTCCAGGCAAGAACACTGGAGTGGGTTGCCATTTCCTTCTCCAATGCATGGAAGTGAAAAGTGAAAGAGAAGTCGCTTAGTCATGTCCAACTCCTAGCGACCCTGTGGACTGCAGCCTACCAGGCTCTTCCGTCCATGGGATTTGCCAGGCAAGAGTACTGGAGTGGGTTGCCATTGCCGCCTTCTCTTTTCCAGCACAGCAGGGCACTAATAATAGGGCAGGAAAAGGCTACAGTGACTTCTCACGGTAGTTTCCAACTCTTGTTTTCTACTTACCATAATCCGAGGTGGCAGCACAGTTCAAACACAAAGGAATAATTCTGAAACAAAAATGATGTGTCCGTTCCAAACACTTACATGTTTGAAATTGGCGACTTTTATGAACTATTCTTTCTTTAGGCAAATGTTTACTACACTTGGGCTAATTTTCCTGCAGTAGGTCTTTAGTATGATCACAGACTATGAAGGGCCACAGGAGAATTCTTAGTGGTCCTCAAGGTAATTGTGCGTGAAAGTCACGGCGAAAGAGTGGGCCAGCCCGGGTCCCCACTGGTGTTTCTTCCAATTATTATTTTGAGATGAGTCCATTGTATGACCTTAGCCATAACAGGAAACTTCCCTAGTTGCATTCCTTCATTTATCGCAGCCAGCGACTGCTCTGAGGACATAGTGGCCTCACAGATCTTATATTCTGGTGAGGAACTGTCAAATAAATACGCGTATGAATATTTAAATAAGATCATTACAAGTTGCCGCTGCTGCCCTGAAGGAAATAAACTCACTGCTCTGAGAGAGGGAAAAAAAAAAGAAGATGGATCTAATTTAGATGGTATGTTTAAGGAAAGTGTCAACTAGAAACATGTAGGCGTAGGGATAGTGAGAACAAAACTGTTACATGTGATAATTCTGGATCAGCTTACCTCTGGAGTTTGTTGTAAGATTGGTGCGAGGTCATTGTTGTGGAAGAACATTAAAAAAATTGGAAATGAAATATAGATCTACAATTTTGTAAATTTTATAAAGTATTACAAAGATGCCTTTCCTTCCCTGATATTCAGAGGGCCATATGTCTACGACCAACCTTATTTCTCTGGAGAAGGAAACAGCAACTCACTCCAATATTCTTGCCTGGAAAATCCCATGGACAGAGGAGCCTAGTGGGCCTCAGTCCATGGGGTCACAAGAGTTGAACATGACTTTTTGACTAAATAACAACAACAAACCTTAGTCCACTGCTAGGATAAGAAAGGAAATTAGACAGAATTTAAGAAGTGACTGCAAATCTAAGAATTTTGTCTAATAAATCAACTTGGCATGATACAATACCACCTTGAAGCCCAGTTCTATTATTCTAGCTGATAGAGTCATTTGGTTGAATGTTGCTTCTTAATATACTAAAATCCATTATAATATAAACATAAAATTTTTATATTCCTGGATTTTATCATAGAGTTATTTAAAGTTTTTAAAGATTTAATAAACACAGATATAGAAAGCCAAGCAGAAGCACAAAAACATTTTTCTCTAACAGCAGGACCTATTTAATTTAATCTTAGAATACATGATTTATCTTTAAAGAGAAATACTGTTAGGGGAAAAAAAAAAAGAAAAACATTGTTCATGGCCATATGTTATTGTAAAACAGCATATTTGAATATTTTAAAGACACTAAATTTGGTCCAAATTGAAGTAGGCTTTTTTCTTTTGTTGACAGTATGAAGCATATGCTAGGAATATGAGCCATAATTAAGCAGTAAGACACAACAGGGTGTGTGTGTTGTGCTGGGAACGGTCCATGTACTGGGTGTGTAAAGTATGTGGCCAAAAAGAGAGACGCCCACAGCCACCACGGTGGTGGCTGTCATCCAGCCCAACATACGAGCGTATGCCTTTCAGCATGCTTTTGCTGTGTGAACATGCTCTTATTATGAATCATGTTACTTTATCCTATAAGAACATTTTCAATCATTATACTTTGGGCGAAAACCAGAAAAATGCAAATCCCATAATGAGACCTCTTCTTTTCCTTGATGTGGAAAGGGTTTGCTTGACAGCATTTCCTATGTGTTTTGGGTTTGCTTCAGTTGGGAATATGGCTTTCGTACTAGTTGGCGAAGTAGACAACAGGAGAGACAAAGGTGGTCTAAACCACCTTTGGGGAAGGTGCTAAGGGAAGTGCTAAGAGCTAAATCTTGAGCACTCGCATGCCGTTGAAAACTGAAGTCATTTATTTTGCCTTTCCAATTTCAGGAAATAGGTTTGACCCTCTGAAGTTCTTAAATAAGAGAAGCATAAATCTTATTCCAAGGATCCTTTGAGCTTTAAAAAACAAAAACAAAAATTTTTTTTTTTTTTTTAAGTAACAGAACAGAGAAAATTTCAAATTCATCAAGTTCTGGTTACATTTAAGATTGTATTTTGAGAAACTGACAAAATGTATGTCGCCTTTTACTCTAATTAACAATGTGGTGTTGCTTTTAAGAGTTGGAAAGGGTCTTAGGCAAATCATTTGTCTTTCAACCATCTTTAAAAATGCACTGTGACAAGTGAGGCTTTGAAAAGGAGAGGGAAGACTTTTTGAGATGAGAAGCTAAGGAACGCCCTGAAGACATAAGGCACCCTATTCCTCTTGCGGACCAGATGTGTCTAATACACAAGCTCCAACCACGAATGAAGTCACATAGAATAGAGTATGTGCTCTTTGTAATAAAATTAGACCTAGACTGGGTAGCTATTTTTTAATGATATATTAGTGTTTAATTGAGAATAACCAACATTAAATGAGACACTATTTGTAACCATGTACAGTAATTAAATGCCAATACCCATTGAAATTGAATGAATAATAACTCTGATATGACTTGGTCTGAGAAAATTAAAAGAGTTAAAGCTTGAGGTAGAGCTTGTTGAATTTGGGGTATCCCTTCTAAAAAGAGAAAGAGAAAAACAGGAAAAGATCCCACTGTAACTGGAAGTTGTATTTCAGTATATTGAATTTTCTAGACTATTTTAACAATTTTTATAATAAAGCCCTTAAAATATTTTCATAGTTAAAATCTTAGGTTTTTAAATTCAAAGTATATCTTATCTGCAACATATGAAATTTACACAGCTAGAAGTAAAGAATACTTCTTTTCTCAAAAAGCTCAAAATTTAGGGAGACAGATAAGACGATTCAAAGGGGGTTGTGATTCAACAAGGAAATAGGTCAAGTGCCTTAAGAAACAGATGGGGATTCAAAGGAGGGAACTATTTGTTTCAGAGATATGAGGTGTGGTCTTCTGGAGGGAGTTTGATGTAGCAACTCAGGTGTGGATGGGCCATGAATAAGTAGAGGAGAGGTAACTAGGGCCGCATGACTGGATAACTTTAGGTGGAGTGGTTTGCCATGCCCTCTTCCAAAGGGTATCTTTCCAACCCAGGGATCAAACCCGAGTCTCCTGTGTCTCCTGTATTGCAGATGGATTCTTAACCCACTAAGCCACCAGGGAAGTCCGAAGTGACTACACAATAACTAGTAAGGAGGCCCAGTTTGCCCTAGAAATCAGTGGCTTGGAGTGTAGAATGTTACAGAAGAAAGGCTTTTGTGATCTTTGCTTCTGATCACCTTCTTTTCAGAGGAAAACTCCAGTGACCCCAGAGTTATGGGTGGCTGAAACATACACAGTTAGAATAAGCCCAGAGCTTAATGCCAATGTGCTGACTTCATTGTCCGCTGATATTTTTGTATGGTGAACTAATTTGAAAGGCATAACAAAGAAGTATTTTATCTTAGCAGCAGTAGAAACCTGTGAAGGATTGTGCATGAGGTGGGTTGAGACAAGCCTTCAAGTAAGATCCCTCAAATGTTGGGTATAGGAAGGACTGAACCCTTGTGTCAGATTGTGTCAATCAGCTCAAAAAACAATTAAGTGTATCCATGAAGATCGATGTGTAATGGATTACTAAGGAGACACTGAGTATTTGGGGGGTGCATTTTTTGTGTATCATGGAAGATAGTTTCTATGTCTGAAGAATCAAGGAAACAGTCCACCAGAGAATCTTAATTTCCTCAGACTTGGAGAAAACCTCCCCACATTTATGTACTTCTGTATTCTTTCATAAATGTTACGGTCTTGAGAAAAATAATATATGCCTCAAAAGAGATAAATGATCAGATAGAAATGGGGAAATAGAAATATAGGTAGATCGTTTATTCTTAGATATCTTATTACTTTCTTTTTCATTCACTAAAAAATGAAAATTTGTTGTAAGTAGAGGGAATAAAATAGTTAACAATCATGAAGTATTAGTCACTCAGTCATGTCCAACTGTTTGTGACCCCGTGGACTGTAGCTCGCCAGACTCCTCCATCCATGGAATTCTCCAGACAAGAATACCAGAGTGGGTAGCCATTCCCTTCTGCAGGAGATCTTCTTGACCCAGGGATTCAACCTGGGTCTCCTGCATTCCAGACGGATTACTTACCATCTGAGCCACTTCATGAATACCTGTCAAACCAAAAGAAAGTCCAGACTATAAGATTTTGAACTTAAAATTAGTATGCTACAACTGACTTAGGAGGAAAACAAAAACTCATGGACAGTGGTTTTTTAGAGAAATCCACCTTATCCTGGCGGCGTCCACATCATAATTGTCTTAAATAACACGGCTCTTTGATAAAGATGCTGCTAGAGAAATTGGTGTTTTGGGTGACAGCCTGGGTAGTCAGGCTAATGAACTTCTCTTGGGGGCCAAGGGTATGTTAATTACCTGTCTCTTTGCTCCTCATGGATGAACAGCTTCAGCCTGGGGAAAAGCTGTGTGTATGCCCGGAAATGTAACTCCCTACCCCTTCTTTGCAGCCTTGTGGTTGGAACTGGTAGGTATTTCTGCTTAAATACAACACAAGAGGAGGTCTGTATCTTTTACGGGCAGAAAAGTCCATTCATATAGGCAAATAATTAAGGATACAAACTGAGGTGAAAATAATTTAAGGTGAATAAGCTGAAAAAAAGAAAGCTTCAAGTTTTGTGAAATAGTTCCTTTCAGTGGGGCAGGTAAGTAGGTCTATCATCACTGAAATGTTCCTTTCCACATTTGCTTTTATTTTGCTATTGGAGACCGGGAAACAAAATATCCCCTGGAAAATAAGGGGAAATTGTTCATTCTTTATTCACCATAATTGAGCCTGAAAATTTCAAGTAACGCCGCTCAGATGGAAAATGCCACGGAAAGCACCATGTGGGTCTAGTTCAAGTAGCAAATGTGAAGCGTTTGTTAAGCAAAATGTACCTTTCAAACACAGCTGAAAACATCAACAGGAAGATAGGAATGGTTCATCACATTTTATCTTTTAAATTTTTTCATATTTGTCTAAGGTTAGCACAGACATTAGAAACCTATTACTTAGATTCATAAACATGAATTTATTTGAAGATTAAAACAATGAATTTTGTAACTATCAAAATTTAAGGACTTTCTTGTGATTGCACAGGTAATTCCATAAACTTCTCTTTTAAAAATGGACCTCAAGTTGATCAAGTTACAAGTGGAGGAAAGTTTGGAGGGAACTTGGCTTAGACAGTGAGAGGATGTTCAGATAGTTTGGTAATGATGTGAATAGCTGTATTTATTTGTAGTTACTAGGCTCCTGGGCTTCTGCTGATTCTTCACATGTATCTTTCAACTGGGCATAGCCTAAATTTAAGGCTATACTTTTTTCTTTTTTGCTGAGTCTGGCAATCCCACTCGTATGAAAAATAAGAAAATTGAAGCTAAAGAACTCTCCCTAAATCAGAGTTGTTAAGAAATAAGCTGGACCTGGAACCAAGCTCTTTTTTGCTTCAGAGCCTATATTTTAACTTCTGGGCTATAATCTAGCATGTGCTAATGAAACAACCCGCAAGTTGAATAAGCAGAAAGACTTGATGACACAAACAATGGGGGGAATTTATCTCATTGACAAGAATTCTCAGATACTGTGAGAATGAAGAAAAATGTCTTTCACTTTTCTTTGAATTTATATTTGACATATTTATTGTGTCTTTATAGGAGAAGTTTCTCTTCAATTTGATTTGAATAGGCACTGAATAAACACAGCTGTTTCACTTTAACTTTGGCACAAACAGCAATGTATGTAAAGTTTCTAAAGAGAGCGAGCAGAAACTCTTTTCAGAGAAATGGAGAAACAGAAGTAGACTTCTATCAGGTTGTGTGAAAGTAATTGCAGT
Organism: Capra hircus; assembly: GCF_001704415.2. Classification (NCBI taxonomy): domain Eukaryota; kingdom Metazoa; phylum Chordata; class Mammalia; order Artiodactyla; family Bovidae; genus Capra; species Capra hircus. The sequence goes on along the minus strand of NC_030834.1, from coordinate 33,892,469 downwards.
TTTTGCATTGTTGCCATTTCTCATTTAATACTAGAATACATTCTTAAATATGCTTATATTATTCATCACTTTAAAGCACAATTCTCAGCTTATGGTTTTTTTTGCTAGTGACTTATTACTTGTTTGTTTTATATGTATTTCGATTATAGAAATAATATTATACAAAAAGTAAATTTGAGTGATTTTCTTGTTCAAGTTGAAAATGGGTCATAAAGCAACAGTGATAACTCACAACATTCACAATGCATTTGGCCCAGGAGCTGCTAATGAAGGTCAGTGTAGTAGGGGCTCAAGAAGTTTTGCAAAGTTGATGAAAGTCTTGAAGGGGAGGAACATAGTGGCTGGTCATTGAAAGTTTACAACAACCAGTTGAAAGCCAGCATCAAAGCTGATCCTCTTCCAGCTACGTGAGAAGTTGCCGAAGAACTCAACACTCACCATTCTACAGTTGTCCAGCATTTGAAGAAAATGGTAAAGGTGAAAAAGTCCAGTAAGTGGGTATCTCGGGAGCTAACCACAAATCAAAAAACAAAAAAAAAAGTCATCATTTGGAAATGTTGTCTTCTCTTATTCTGTGCAACAATGAACCATTTCTCAATTGGACTGTGACATGTGATGAAAAGCGGATTTTATGCCACAACCAGTGATGACCAGCTCAGTGCATGAAGTGATAAGAAGCTCCAACACACGCCCCAACGCCACCCTTACACCAACAAAAGGTCATGGTCACTAAAATTTTCTGAATTCGAGTGGAACAATTACATCTGAGAAGTATACTCCACAAATTGATGAGATGCACCGAAATCTGGAAGCACTGCAGCAGGCATCGGTCGACAGAATGGGCCCAATTCTCCATGACAACACCCAACCGCATGTTGCACAACCTATGCTTCAAAAGATGAATCAATTGTGCCACAAAGTTTTGCCTCATTTACCATGCTCACCTGACCCCTTGCTAACTGACGACTACTTCTTCAAGTGTCTCAGAAGCTTTTTGCAGGGAAAATACTTCCACACCCAGCAGGAGGCAGAAAATGCTTTCCAAGAGTTCATCTAATCCTGAAGCATGAATTTTTTATGCTACAGGAATAAACAAACTTATTTCTCTTTGGCAAAAATGTGTTGAGTGTAATTGTTCCTATTCTGATTAATAAAGATGTGTTTGAGCACAGTTATTGTGATTTAAAATTCACAGTCCAAAACCACAATCACTCTTCCACCAACCTCATACAAATATTTTAAAGAAAAGAAGCGCCTTCTTACTGTAAATCCCACTAGATTGATTATGTGAAATAAAGTATTATTCATCAATTATTCATTCTGTGCAACAGTGCACCATCATTTTGGAGTTAAAAGAGTGAGGAAAAACTATGATTACTGCCCCCATGAAACAAGAGAGAGAGACATACAGGATAGGGCATGAGAGAGCAGAGGGGTAAGACAGTGGCCTCCAGACCATCTGATTCATTTCCTGCTCTATCACTTACCAGCAGTACATCTATCTCTATGATCAATTTTCTCATCTGTCAAATGGGCATAATCATAACACAATCTCCTGTTAGGAAATGCAATTTAAACAAAAAATTCAATTTGTGAAAAAATAAGAAAAAACCTCTCCACAAAGGTAGAAGAGAAAGAAAATTTTTCATTATCAGACAAGCATTACACCAGAGCACATACCTCAGGCAATCCACTAAAGAAATACCCCCCTCCCCTGCCTCCAATATAGCCAAGCAGATACAACTCATTACACACTTCCTCAATCCTGACCATAATCCCTAAATAGGAGGATGTGATGATGGCACTGTTGGTCAGCCATCATTCAACCCAAATTCATCTAGTCATGGCATTACTGTGTGTATTGGTTCATTGGTTTTCTCTGAAGGAAGAATAAACTTTCCATATTTTTGCAACACGAGATAGCGTCACAGTTTGGAAGAGGGTGCCTTCCAAGCTAGGCTCCTACCCTCCCAGGAAGATGGGGAGACAGTGTGATCATCTTTCTTGATGAATCCATTTCAAAGAGATGGTTCCCGAGTCCTTGAAAAAGATATCCCTGGCTCCCAAAGCTGGAATAAGGCTTATTTAGATTAAAAAAATTAAAAAATTACATACATCTCAACCAAGGAGAAAAAAACCCTTAGAATTATAAGTTTTCTAAGGTAAATGTTCTACAAAAATGAAGAGGGAGGGAGTGAGCTTTTTCTCTTACTTTCCACGGGTAGAATTAAGCCTTTTATTTTAAATTTTCATTTGCTCTTACACTTAAATACAGAAGGTGTTTGGGACAGAGACTCTTTGTTGTTGTTCAATCACTAATTAATGTCTGATTCTCTTAAATGCAATAAAATATTATTGCTATTATCAATTCCACATAGTACTGCTGTTCATTCACTGTCATGTCCAGCTGTTTGTGACCCCATGAATTGCAGCACGCCGGGCTTCCCTGTCCTTCACTATCTCATAGAATTTGCTCAGATTTATTTTCATTGAATTGGTGATGCCATCCAACATCTCACCCCCTGCCACCCTCTTCTCTTTTTGCCTTCAATCTTTCCCAGCATCAGGGTCTTTTCCAATGAACCAGCTCTTCGCATCAGGTGGGCAAATATTGGAGCTTCAACCTCAGCATCAGTCCTTCCAATGAATATTCAGGGTTGATTTCCTTTAGGATTGACTGGTTTGATCTCCTTGCAGTCAAAGAACTTTCAAGAGTCTTCAGCAGCATCACAATTTGAAAGCAATCAATTCTTCAGTGCTCAGCTTTCTTTATGGTCCAAATCTCATGTCCATACATAACTACTGGAAAAACCATAGCTTTGACCATACAGACCTCTTTCAGCAAAGCTCTCTGCTTTTTAATATGCTGTGTAGGTTTGTCATAGCTTTCCTTCCAAGGAGTAAATGTCTTTTAATTTCATGGCTACAGTTATAGTCTGCAGTGATTTTGGAGCCCAAGAAAATAAAATCTGTCACTACTTCTATCTTTTCCCCTTCTATATATATATGGCATGACTGGTCATATAATCAGTTGCTCATGTTTGTCTGTATGATCATTGATATAAATTGAATTGGTGGATAAAAGCCCCCTAAAAGACACGGTTATTGGAGTCATCAGAAAGATGTTAAAAAGCAGAGCTATAAGTGGGTCACAATTATTGGCTGTTTGAGTGGGGAGAGGGAGATTATAAAAGGAGGGTTGCAATTTTCAAACATGAATGAAAACAGTAATATCTACCAGGAGGTTAGAGTCAAAGGAAATAAATAAATGGGTCTGACCTAATAAAAAAGACTATGTGTGGAAACAGTTGAGAAATTTGGTAAGAGATATTAATGGGGATCTTTTAATATGGAATTTAGATTTGATGAAAAGAGAAAGCACCATCTAGGAGATGGTAGAAGAGGAGAGCCAAGTGCTAAGTCTTTCTGTGGTATGTGTATAGAAATTTCATGAAAACAAGATTACCAAATTTATCAGTGTGACCACAGTTGGCCCCTCCCCATGTACAGGTGTGGCTACAAATGCACTAAAATACCCTTTTCTTTAAAGAACTTGAGCATCCATGCATTTTGGTACTCATGGGATTCTGGAACCAATCTCCCACGGATTTAGAGAGACAACTGTACTAATCCACATTCTAAAGTCTCCCTCCATTGAAACTTCCTGGTGGTCTGATGGCTGGGACTTGATCCTCCAGTGCAGGGGGATCAGGTCCAATCCCTAGTTGGGGACCTAAGATCCTACATACCTTGCAGCCAGCCAAAAAACCAAGCATAAAACAGAAAATAAATTCAATAAGGACTTTAAAAATGGTCTACATTAAAAAAAAAAAATCTTAAAAAAGTTAAGGTTTTCCTTCCTGATTCCTAGGGTCCCTCAGAAAGCTTTCCACATGTTTGTAAGCATCTTCTTCTCCTTCTCTAAAACTGGCATGTGAGAAATTAGATCCTGTTGTTGAAATACAGAATAGTGCGATAAGGAGAGGAGAGTAGTTGTGACTCATAAAAGCATTTTATTTGCTTACAACATGAGCTTCAGTCACTTTAAATACAAAAATTGTGTTTTTTCACCTTGCGCTTGCCCTGTTTTGCCCCGCACTTGCCAAGCACTTGCTCCAGCATCGGTTCTTCATTGTTGCTTAGTCACTTGAGTCCTGTCCAGCTCTTTTGCAACCCCACAAACTGCAGCCCTCCAAGCTCCTCTGTCTATGGGATTCTCCAGGCAAGAATAGTGGAGTGGATTACTGATTCCTTCTCCATGGTTCTTCATAGAAGGTTGTGAAACTGAGCTGTGCAGTTGATGTAATGGTGTAAAAAGCTTGTGAATTTCTTGGGAATTGCTGCTCAGGAAGATGGTCTGGGGAGCCAAGGTGGTTTGGTGAGATTCCCAACCAATAAGGGCAAGTGGAATATGCAGTGGGTTAGAAGAGTTTGGTTATTTGTGTTCCTATAAAAAGAGCATCAGTGTCGCAGAGTGTGAGTAGAAGCAAAGAAAACTAAGAGTGGCATTAGTATAAAATTAGAATTTCTACGGAATGCTCAGGAGAAGGCCAAAAGAAGGAAGACGTTTGCTTTGAAAAACTATAACCTTCACCCCCCTCTCAACTCTCCCTTTGTAATTTAAGGGGGTTTCTCCAGTCACTTTTCCCCGCAAGAATTGTAGGTACCTCATTAAGCTGCCTCTAAATTGTATTGTGTGAATATTTTATGAGGCAATTTTGTTCATCTAATCACCATTTTGAGATTGACTAAAGAGAAGAGAAGGATTGGTTCCTTTCAGCTATCTGCGCTATTTGTTGTTGTTTTTACAAGTACTTTCCCTTTTCTCTACAGAACTGGATTGTATTATCCTAGGGACATTCATGCTTTATTCAGAATTTCTTCCTATTTGAATTGGCAAATTCCGTACTGGTATTTAACAATGAAGTCTCAGTGGAATATTCCTTTTTTATGTTGTCATTTTTTATTTTTTCTTTCCATCCTAGGCAAAAAAAGAGATGATGCCAAAGTGCCATAGACTCTGGCAAATTATCCATCCTATATAGAAAATTGAGACTCTTACTTTTTTTTTTTTTCCTAAGGATCAGTCTTTCTTGCTAAGAAGAGTGAGAATGAGAGTCTTCAGTAAGAGATGTCTGGTCAATATGCAAGGTGGCATTTGCATATTGACCTTTTCCAATTTCTAATAACCCTGTATAGCCCTTCAGTTATCTTTGTTTGGGAATAGTGGTATCATTTCATATCTAAAAATCAAAAAGTAAACAAACCAGCAAAAGCCAGAGGCAGCAACTATATTATCTGGTAATACTAAGAGAAATAAGAAAAAAAATTTTTTTTTCTCTTTTTCCAGAAAGCATTCTTTTAATCCCAATACAAAGCAAAATTCCTTCCATTATTAACCATAGGTCGAGTCTAATATTCCAAAGTACCTAACCTTTCTCTGGGAGAGAATTTTTCCTCAATTTGTTTTGTAGTGGACATTTTCCTTAAGATTTATATTATAACAGAGTAATTTTAAACTTTTGGTGAATGATTTAGCTTCATCAATTGGGGCTTAAAATAAAACTAAGGAAGGAATGGCTCCCTGTACTTAGTTGTCCTGAATTCACCTGGGTTATGTCACTCTCCTGGACCTATGTTTTCAAGGAATTGTTCATAAATTGCAAAATGTGCAGTGGAGGGTAAACAGAAAGAACGATCTAAATGTATCGAGGATCTGATCATGTTTAGCAAGAAGAGAAGGCTTTGGGACAACTTGATTAAGTATGTTAAAATATTGAAGGGGTTGTCACTTAAAAGAAATATTCTTTCACTAAATCACATTTGTGTAGTCCATATGTGAGCAGCATATGTATAGTTCACAGTAGGCACATTTAGAAAGAGTATACTGAAAAATAATTTTGCATGTATAAAGATGTAATGCATATACTCAGGAAATAGTGAGTTCTCCACCTTTAGTGGCTGTTAAAGATATTTTTCCATAGAAAGCTAATAATATTTGAGAAGAGATCACTATGTATAAAATTTTAAATTCATTTTAAACAAAATATAAACAATATACTTTTAATAGTACAACACAAAATAATATTTGATGATATATATATTTTTGTTTATAGAGTATTAGAGCATATGATTATGTTTTAATAATTCATTCAATACAAAGATATATAAATATTTGTTTGCTAAATTATCTTTTATAATTTTCTCAATATTATACATGTTGTCTATAATATTATCTTTGTGTGTATGTGTGTGCTCAGTCGTATCGACTCTGAGACCCCGTAGACTGTAGCCATCCAGACTGTTTTGTTCATGGAATTCTCCAGGCAGGAATACTGGAGTAGGTTGCCATTTCCTCCTCTAGGGGATCTTCCCCGCTCAGGGATCAAAGCCACCTCTCTTGCAACTCCTTCATTGGCAAGCAGATTTTTTACCACTGTGCCACCTGGGAAGCCCAGTATTATCATTATTTCAAGTTATAACTTTTTTTTTTCTTTTCAAGGACCTATTTTGTAGCAGATGGCCACATGTAACGTAGTTATTCAACCTCTGCTAAAACTTGGTTTTTCTCACCAGCAAGAATTAACCTTGATTTGCCTTATTCTTGATGTCTTTTGCCTATGAACATATAGCCTAGGCCAATTTGCTTGTAGTATCATGAGTTTCTAACAAGTTTTGAAGGCAAAATAAAATTAATAGGGTCAGAAATGTCTTAAGGAACATTTGAAAGTACAGTTTTATCTGTTACATATGTTTCGTTGTTGTTTTGTAGCTCATATTTCTGAGGTGTTTCCACATAAAACTAGTGGTCCTTCTATATTTTGCTACATGATGTGATATTTTCATGCTGTTTGCATGGATGTAAACTCAGGATGAAAAGAAAAAAAAAATACAGAGATCGCAAAATGTGCGGGACAAGATTCCAGTCATTTCATGGTTAGATAAGTCATTGAGTCTGAGCCTAACAGCTTATCAAATCCCCAACCGTGAGGTATGTGGAACCTGGTTGATAGAAACTTCCTGGCTACAAAGTGAAAGAACTTTGTGAAAAGACTGATTTCGGAAATTCATAAGTCTACTATTGGAGATGTCCTCCCCTAAAATATAATTTTACTCATCCTGATTATTTACTGACTTTACAATATATAGTATACTCTGCCAGATTTTGAGGATCAAAGAGGTATGTGTATCATTTTCTGCCACCAAACAACTTAAAAATCAATTTTATGGTCAATGATATGGAGAGAGATCCGGTTTGAGGGGAGAGGGAGATGGTAAGCTACATTTTATTTGAGCTCTAAAGCAATGGTAATACATACAGGTTTAGAGTCCTAATGGTAGAAAAAGAGTTAAAATCTAAATTTCATATTTGACAGTCTTTTAGGCAGAAGTGGACCATGAAACTAAATGGGAAAAATGGCCAGCAAAATATAAAGACTCTACCCCTTTCCAGGGCTGACAGGAGGATAGGTGTAGCTTCTGGAGGATGAGAGAACCAAGATCAGGACTGGGTAGACTCAACCCCTTGTTGAAATATTATTGATATAAATAAATCTCTTGAGCAAGTTTACAAAATGCCAGCATACTGAGTAATGTCTTCTGCTGCCTTCCACACTGGCTGTCCCTGTAAAGATATGGCCTGTTTCAGGTCTGTAGAAAAAGCTTCATTGTTCTATTCAGGGATCCTGTTTAGATTACAAATCAGCCCACAGTGGCTGCGTCTGAGTCACGTAGAGGTCCGATGCCATCATCTTCAGAGGATGTTTAAAAAGGCAACTCCTTTCTGAAAAACATATACCTAAACACATGTGTCACTTCCCCATGCTATAGAAACCCCAGTGTTCAAATTCTAGAAGAAAATCTGAAAAAACATCCTCACTCAGGCATAAGTGAGCACATCTGCTTATTTATTAGTGTGACGTGTGTGTTTAAGAGCCCACTAAGTCTGAAGGAAATGTTACACTTGTTTATGATTTGAAATTTCCCAACACAAAGAGAAAAATGACAGTGTATTTAGAGTTTTTAAAAGTAATGACATATTCTGATATATATGGATAATCAAAAAATATACAATTACATGTTTATGCAAATATTGAGAAATAAGTTAAGCTAAAATATATGATTAAAAGACATTTTAGAAACTTGATTAATAGCTGTACATAGTAAATTATTAGATATCTTGTGTGGGTATGTGAGATTTAGTAAAAGTTTTTGTGATTTGAGAAAATATTCCTCTTAGGCTTATTTACTTTGTTATACTCATAACTTTATGGCAAAGAACAATAGAAAATAGGGTTTTACATATAGTGAAAATCAATTTTCTAGTAAATAGATGCACTCCAGATTTAGCCATGGGTCTAATCTAATCCCTCATGATAAGGTAAATTTTGCAAACCTTAATATAGAAAATATCTGCATATCTTTATGTTTTATTTATTTTATTGTTCCTAATCCACAACCCACCCTATTGGAGTTATCAAATTTTTCATTTCAACATTTATGAAAAATCAATAACAGGAACTCAGATAGACAGAATTTAAATTGGTGTCTAGAGAAATTCCTCAATACCCTCCTCCCTCATTATTGAAGAGGCCAGGGTTGTGGTTCCAGAGACTATCTACCATTTATAGGCCAATTTTCAATGAGGTAATTCAAGTCATAAATCTTAGTGGGAAATGCTATTGTTGAACACTCTTGGTGTTCCATTAATTGAGAGGGATGGTGGGCCTGTGATGATGCTGTACTAACCCAAGGGCCTTCTTTCTTCCCTGTGTTTGGGTGCACTCAGCTATCAAAACTACACTGATTTAACACTGGCCATTGCAACTGGGATTTCCAGATGCTAAGTGCTAATGCATGATTTAAAAGTATGCTATTTCCTGGTTCTTTTTGGGTGGCAAAGCTTTTGTCTCCAAGCTACAAACATCAAGGTCACTTGAAGGTTGAACTGAGAAGCAACCACATGATGTAAACTTCTGTGGTTGGGTTCTGCTCCACGAACAAGCCTGTGGTCTCTTGACTTCTACTTGTAGGCTTTGATAACTGTTCCTTTAGAGAATAAAAACAGAAAGTTGCTTAATTTTAGTTGACCCAGTATTTCTAAAAGATTAAACTATATCAACTTAAATAGAATCATTGGTGAGGATAAAGGAAATTTTAGTCGTTTATATTCTTTTAAATGATGGCTATTAATTCCTAGAAACCCCGATACACTATATACATTTTTGGAAGTTAATTTTGTAGTAATAATTTGAGTTGACCAGTTATATTCTTAATACAATATGTCACATCAAAGTATCCCACAATGCTATTGAATTTTGATGCAAGTCTTCCATTTTTCATGAAGGCATATAATTTTCTTTATGGAAACTCATTATTTGATGCTGCACAATCAAAACTTAGGAAAAATAAAAGTGCCACTCCAAGTTCCAAATCGAAGGATCCTTTTTCTTTCCAATGCCAGACCAGTCAGTAAGAATAAGAAATGAAGGATATTTGAGGCTTTCCTTGCTATATAATTATTTTTGAATTGCATCTTTCTAATGTGTTTATGGGCTTTTCCTGTCACATTAGAAGATATAATACAACTCTAGAAAGACTGGCGGTAAAGAAACATTAAGTACCAGAAATTAATTTCCTCAATGGTTCTTGAAAAATTTCATTAGCCTAGAGGGTTAATTTTACAGTTTTAGTGCAATCATTATTTATCATCTCTTGGTTTACGGGAAAGAATTAGAGTTATTAGCTATTAAATTATCCATGAAAATTTGACACTCTTCTAGACCAAACAAACCCTGGGGCATGCTGATTTTCCCAGTGTGAAACATCTGTGGCTTCAACTAGAAAGAACTTAACATTGTCTAATTAGATTTCCAAGATTTATAAGGTTTAAATACTCTGTTATTAGAAACCTGAGAATTAGCCCAAAAGTTGAAATTCTCACTTAGTAAAGTTTATTTAAATCATCCTTAACAAGAGCAGTATTTTTACCAGAGGAATTGATTTCTAATCTATTCAAATCAACCAACAATTACCTGTGATTACAAGATCGGTCTTAGATAACACGTCTGATATAAATATGCATAAAACTGTTCTAAAAACTTTGAAATGATTTTGACAATGATTAGAAAGTATTGGAGAAATTTTTAAATCTGACGTTTTCTCCAAACCATTGAATTACAGATATATTATGTTCTTGCTAAAGATGTTGATGGGTCTCTGATTCTTGATTACCTGAGGAATAAAAGACAGACATTAACTTTAAACTGATTTATTTTACAAACTTTCCACATCTGATTTCTCCATGTATCTTTAATGATAACAAACACTTGAAAGAAATACAGGTCTAGAATAGGGGATTTGTAAAGCTGTTGACTCTCCGTTTTATACGCCCCTTGGCATATTCTCCCAAAGAAACCAACAGAATTAACTTTCACATTTTTCCACAGGGGCCACCCTGGGATTAAATTACCATTTTGTTTTGCAACAGGGAGGACAGGGTGCAGAAAAGACCATGTGGGAGGTCCACTCCTAGTTCAGGATACTGAACAAAGGAGCAGAGTATTTTCTGCAAACTGCTACTACCCACCATCTTAACCCTACACTTTCAGTGACTTACCTCATCCAAGCTGGGCAGGGGTTATGTTGACAACAGAACCCTGCTGCCTCTGTAAAGGAGGGGTCTCCAAACAACATAACCAGAATCACTACCAAAGAGAACTTGCAGATTTCACCTCAGAGTTGGAACATGTTTATTCCTCCAACCTAGGAAAAATACATTATGACTTATTGTAGTCGATTTCAAGGACTTGTATTTAATTGATTCATCACTGAACTTACAAACTGTCTCAGTTATTTAAAATATATGAAAGGTAAACTCAAGGAAAATTATTCTAGCCGATAATAATCCATGTATATTGTATACCATATGTGAATAAGCCATGCTTATACATATACATATATAGAATTACTATACATTTAATAATTACATTTAGAAAGGAAGGTGATGTTTCCTTGGCATTAATTTTTGAGTACCATGTAGATTTTTTGGTTTGCATTAATTTTGGCTTCTCGAGAAGGCAATGGCACCCCACTCCAGTACTCTTGACTGGAAAATCCCATGGACGGAGGAGCCTGGTAGGCTGCAGTCCATGGGGTCACAAAGAGTCAGACATGAGTGAGCGACTTCATTTTCACTTTTCTCTTTCATGCATTGGAGAAGGAAATGGCAATCCACTCCTGTGTTCTTGCCTGGAGAATCCCAGGGACAGGGGAGCCTGGTGGGCTGCCATCTATGGGGTTGCACAGGGTTGGATACAACTGAAGTGACTTAGCAGCAGCAGCAGCAATTTTGGTTTAATTGACAAAACTGAAAACAAAGTACAACAAAAATTAGAAAAACCCTATAAAACTTCAGTGCTAAAGACATGAATTTAATTAAAGTATTTCAAAACTCTTTTTTAATAATATAAGTATATCAAGAGATTACTTGAACATCAAGAGCAGATCTGGAATTTGTAAGAAAGTATTTTTCACATCAACTGGCAACCAACCAATAAATGCTTATTCAGCTATAGGGAATATCAAGAAGTGTATGCGCTTTGACAACTATACTGTAGGAAATTCCAGCCTAGTTGAGAGTGTGGCATGAACAAAGAGTACCATAAAATAAGTATGAAAGGGAAGCAAAGACAGTAACCATGATAAGAACTTTTAAGTGGGAATGATGACTTGTGTGATGAATACATTCGTAAAGAAAGAAAGGACATGTTTAGGATTTAATGGGCAATAGCAACCAGAAAGGTCTTCACAGGCAGAGTAAGAGCATTGCAGCAAGAGAAGGAAGAGAGGGAAGACAGATTGGAAGATGAGAAGCCACCTGATTGAAAGTGACTGGTGAGCGGAGCTGGAGTGGAGTTTAGTTCTCCAGCGGCTCTCACACTCCTTCCCCTATTGTCAGGATGTGGGTTTCTTGCCCTGACATTTGTGAAGATTAATCCCTATATGAGTCTGTCTATATGAGTCTGCTTAGGATACCATAACAGGATGATACAGACTAGGTGGCTTAAACAAAAGAAATTTATTTCTTCCCGATTTTGGAGGCTGAACGTTCATGGTCAAGGTGCCCACACAGTTGTCTCTAGTGAGCTCTCTCTTCCTGGCCTGCTAACAGCTACCTTCTGACTGTGTCCTCACATGGCCTCTTCTGTGTAATGCACGTCCCTGGTGTCTTTTCTCTTATATGAGCTCCAATTCTGTTGGAGGCTCAAATGGTGAAGAATATGCCTGTGAAGCAGAAGACACAGGTTTGATCCCTGGATCAGGAAGATTTCCTGGAGAAGGGGTTAGTTACCAACTCCAGTATTCTTGCCTAGAGAAGTCTTTGGACAGAGAAGCCTGGTGGGCTATAGTGCATGGGGTCACAAAGAGTCAGACATGACTGAGTGACTAATACTTTCACTTTTTATCACTTTTCTGTTGGATAGGGGCCCCATCCATATGATCACTTAACCTTAATTACCTCTTTAAAGTCCATATTGCCAAATACCTTAACATTGAGAGTTACGACTTCAACATATTAATTTGGGTGAGAGGTGGGATAGTGACAAAATTTAGTCTATAACACAGTCTTTGTCACTTTAGCTCCAGTTTCCCAAAATTGGATTAGGATGTGATCTTAGAAGAAGCAGAATATTCTCATAGCCATCTCTGCTAAAGTCTCCCTCCTGTTTCCCCACAGTAGTCCTGATGATACTGCAGAGAATATGAGGAAGGAATAGCTGATTTGTTTGCCAGCAAATTTAGTCATTAAAGGATAAATCTTTGGAAATGTACCCTTCAAAAGAAAAGAACTGTTGAAAATGGAACAACTCTCAAGTAAAAACATATATTTGAATGAGAGAAGCTGCCAAGAGTTAGAACTGTAACGTTCTTTGTCCTTCAAAAAAAATTGGTCCTTCAGTTTTCCTATGAGATTCCATTGTAAGAAAATTGAACAGCACACATCGACTAAAGGACATCAGCAGTGAAGGGAAAGATGTGTGTATCAGTGTCTTTTGAAAAGCTTCTAGGTTGCTTTAACTTGAACAGCAATAAAATATGAGAATTCTATATTCTCCAGATTGGGGAGGCATACCTAGAGAGTATGACCTTCAGTATAGAAAGAAGGCTGAGCACTGAAGAACTGATGCTTTCAGGTTGTAATGCTGGAGAAGACCTTTGAGAGTCCCTTGGACAGCAAGGAGATCAAACCAGTCAATCCTAAGGGAAATCAATCCTGAATATTCATTGAAAAGACTGATACTGATACTGAAACTCCGATACTTTGGCCACCTGATGTGAAAAGCTGATTCATTGGAAAAGACTCTGATGCTGGGAAAGATTGAGGGCAGAAGAAGAAGGGGTCAACAGAGGATGAGATGGTTGTGTTAGGTAGTTAGAATAGGAAAAAGGAGTCCAGAATGGTGGTAGCTAAAAGACAAGGAAGGGAAAAGCCCACGAAAATAGAACAAAGGATGGTCTGAGGACTGGAGTGAGGACCTCAGGTAAAACAAACAACAGTCCTGGCTAGCTCAATGGACATGAGTTTCAGCAAATTCCAGGAGATAGTCAAGGTCAAGGAAGCCTGGTATGCTGCAGTCCATAGGATGGCAAAGAGTGGGACATTACTTAGTGACTGAACACAGCAACAAATTTGAAATAAAGATCTGTTTGTTATTGATCTGAAAGCTTTCAATTAAGTTTCTCTTTAATAGTTGTAAAAGCCAAAATTTCTTGAAAAGGAAATGAATTTTAGCTTTAACAAAGAAATTTGTAATAGCCAAAAAACAATAATAATTGTTTTCCAAATATTATCTGAGCGTAACAGAATGTATAATATAATCCTAGATATTAAAATCAATTTTCACATGCACAACTTCAAAGGCTGTATCTATTTCAAATATCATGTGTAAAAAAAGGAATCTGTCATACAATGAACTTTTTTAAAATTCAAAATATGCAGAAATTAATCGAGACTATTCTTTGGATTTGAAACTAACTCCTAATCATACAATAGGGGCACTTATTTCTTTCTCATCTGAATTGATGAAGCTGTTATATGCTAATTTCAGGGTGTCACTAGCAACCATTTTGAGAGTAAAGATTGATTTGAATAACAGTAGGTTTTCCTTGCGGTAAAGTAGAAATACAATTAGAGAAGGAAGCTCATAATTTATCTCAGCTTTATGTAAAAATATTATCAAAAAGAATAAAAGCAACTAACAAATGCTAAAATGTGCCAAGAATTCTTGATTTTCTGTCAGATTTAGACAAAAATTTTAATCAAATTCTCTTTAGTTTGTCTTGTAAATGTTGCTGAAAATACTGGCATCTTTAAATTTAGTGTTAGATGCCATACCTAGAGTAGGTTTAGACCAGATTTGAGGACACATTGTGTAGTTAACTTGCGCACACAGATATTCAGAATTTGGATTGTTGATGAAATGTCACAGTTTTCCAGAAACACCAATATTGCCATTATCTACCTGATAAAAAAATTTAGACATCTAATAATAGGTATTCTACAGAGTAAAAGCTTATCTTTATGAACTTAGGAAGACTGCTTGAAAGTATTGGAATGTATTTACCTTGCAGTGTATTTCTAGAAATGACATAGTTGTTGAACCTGAGTTCATATGACTGACACACAAAGAGGCCAAATGAACTGAAACATTGGAGTTTGGAGCAGAGAAAGATTTTATTGCAAGAGAGAACAGGTGACTGTTGCTCAAAAGCTCAAACTCTCTGATGGTTTTTGGGGGCGGGGGGTGGGGGCGGTTATAGGCAAAATTTATGGGTAGGGCTACAGGATGTGTGACCTTTCCTTGATTGATGGAGGTGTAGCAGGGTTGTGTGCCAAGAATCTCAATCATCAGCCTTTTGATTCCAACCACTCTGGAGTCCAGGTGCTTATGCTCAGCTTGATGTTACCTTCTTCCACATAGTGGAGGCTCCAGGTCCTGTGGAAGAACTCAGAACAGATTGCTCTGCATCCTCTGAGAAGGAACCAGAACCCTGCCCCAAGTCTGCACTGCACTCCTGACTGCCTCTCCTTTGTTTCTGAATTCCCTCACTCCTTGAATCAGCAATTTTGAACCTGCTCTTTGGAACTCAGGAAAGGTGAAAGGGGCTGAAAGTCTTTTCCCCACAAACAAGAAACAGGGGACATGCAAAGGCTTTTGTAACTGGGAGGGTCTCAGAGGGTCCTGCTCAGTTTCAGTATTATAACATTTGGATAGCATATGAAGTAAGAACTTTCTCTTTAATATTAATAGACTCTGAAAATATTCAGGGCAGAATATTTAGTGACAAAGTGTTTATTTTATGCTTTACACTGGAATGTTTGTGATTTAGTTAGATTTGTATTTTTAAGGATTGACATGACACAATATGTAGGGTTTTTTTAAAAATCATATTTTGTATATTAAAAGCCTCAAGTAATTTCTTTTGAGTGGTTTTCCCATTGGGTCACTTTCTCATTTTAATGATAGCATTGCTGTAAAACCCTGACATGGGGTTCTTATCTATGTTTATGTAACGTATAGGAGAGGGAAAAATCTTCCTTCTGCCATCTTAGATTCCATTTGTTGGACATGTGAATGAAGCTGATAAAAGACAGATTCACAGGAGAAAAGGCTAATAAGTTTTGCTAATGTTTTGAAGTTATGTTCATGGGGGTTTCAAATAAGTCAAAAACAAAGAGGCAAACTCTGGGACTTATACTGCATTTTAACAAAGAGTAATAAATTATGGGAACTGGATAAAGGAAAGGGCTTTTTAAGCTTCTATCAGTGATAAATTATTGAAAGGTGACTAGAAAATATGTGGGGGAAACTGAAGGTCGATAAAAGTTTGTTTATGCAGACTCATCTTTGTGCCATCTCTCCAATGATAAAGGTTGTTCTCTTTCTAGTACAGGAGAAGGGGATGCCTTCATAACTTAAATTTATACCTTGCCTTTGAGCAGAAAAAGGAAGGGAAGAGAGCTCTTCCTGACTGCGTTTTCTCAGTTACCTTCAGCTCTAAGTAATCCTTATGTGAAAGTGACATATTTTGAGTGATAAATTCTGATCCCCTTCAATTTCATTACATTTACTAGAATGAATGTGTGAATAAATGAAGAAAAGAATGAATAATATATGTTTGCTTGCTTGTTTACACCTCATCTCATTACTAACAAGCATTTGAGGTGTTTTCAGGTCATTTCAAAAATAAAGCATCTAAAGATTCTTTTTTAGAAATGAAGATTCTTTAATTTAGGAAATACTGATGTTTATTATATCTATGGTCTTTACCTCTGTTTCATTTATTCCATTTTATTTGGGGTTTAGTTTACATATACTAAATATAAATTGTTGAGATTCCACACCTATGGGAGTAGTTAGGTCTCAGAACCCATAAACCTAGGCAGTTCAGTATCTGAACATAAGTGATCTCATCTGTAAAAATTGAGATAATTTTTGATAACACTTGTGGTTCTAGTGGTAAAGAACCCACCTGCCATTGCAGGAGACATAAAGAGATGTGGATGTGATCTCTAGGTTGGAAAGATCCCCTGGAGGAGGACATGGCAACTCATTCCAGTATTCTTGCCTGGACAATCCCTTGAACAGAGGAGCCTGGCAGGCTATAGTCCATAGGGTTGCAAAGAATTGGACATGACTGAATCGACTTAACATGTGTGCACATGGCATTTACAACAGTAATAAATGCAAAATTTTCCTTTGGCAATTCAGGGATCCTTTACAAATTAATAGTTGGATTTTATGGAGTAAATGATTGCTTTACTGTCTTTTTATCATTATATGACTCAACAAATCATTTCCTGTTTGAATTGTCAAACTATCCATTCACATCTGCTCACATATCCAAAAAATCTTTAGAATACATGTTTACCCCTGTGAGATTAAAATATTATTTCCCCCTGATATACTGTACTTATATTAGAAAGTTTTAAATGGTCTGAATTATCTTATTCCTATGCTAAGCTATTTTTTAATTTTTTTTTAATTTTAAAATCTTTAATTCTTACATGTGTTCCCAAACATGAACCCCCCTCCCACCTCCCTCCCCATAACATCTCTGTGGGTCATCCCCATGCACCAGCCCCAAGCATGCTGTATCCTGCGTCAGACATAGACTGGCGATTCAATTCTTACATGATAGTATACATGTTAGAATGCCATTCTCCCAAATCATCCCACCCTTTCCCTCTCCCTCTGAGTCCAAAAGTCCGTTATACACAGCTGTGTCTTTTTTCCTGTCTTGCATACAGCGTCGCCATTGCCATCTTCCTAAATTCCATATATATGTGTTAGTATAGTGTATTGGTGTTTTTCTTTCTGGCTTACTTCACTCTGTATAATCGGCTCCAGTTGTTTGAAAGTTTCACAGTGATTATCATCAAGTTTGATTTCTACTAACACGCATACTCTTTTAACGTTTGTGTGTTTTAATATTGGGAAGAACTAGCAATGAATCCAAAGAAAAGAACCATAAGGCAGGTTAAAGTGATATGTGAAAACTACTATAGAGTATTTGAACTAATTTAAGTCTTGTCTGTACTCTTATTATATCAGAGATAGAAGACTCTGAGTCCATATGTATTATGCAAATTAACAGTAAGTTAATCTAATTTTTTTCTGAATATCCATAGAGCTATACCATAACTTGTTATGAAACAAGTCAGTCTTTTAGAACAGGCACATTAATCTTTTTTTTTTTTTCTTACTGAATGCATGACAGCTAATACATAACAACAAAGTGCTTTTAAAGGATGGAAATGATTTTATGTTTATAAAATATGCTTGGGTAACAATGCATTTCAAATTGCAACTTTATGAGTTTATTTTGTGTTTCATCAATCTGAATGAATTAATGTACTGTTCATGTGGATCTTGCATATATTTTCATTAATGCTTTAATATTCTATTGAAATACAGCATTGCTTTGAGAAGAAATTAATTAACATTGAACAAGTTTGTTTTTATTTTCCTAAATGGGTCTCTATAAAATTTGGCCATTACAGACTTAATTTTAGCTAGTAAGTGATTAAAATTATTTTGTTGATTTCTTAGACCTTTATTTAACTTTTCTAACATATTATGAATCAAAGAGGGAAGCTATCTGCCATCTCAGAAACCCTTCTCACACTATCCTCCCTGATTTCTTAAAGACCATAACAGCATAGAATTCTTATCTGCCCACTGTTTTAAACTTTTTTTTTTTTTCAATTGAATTAGAGTTGATTTACAAGGGTGTGTTAGTTTCAGGTGTATAATACCTCTCTTCCTTTGGTAATCAAAAGTTGTTTTATTTTATTTTTTCTCTGCTTGTGGGTCTATTTTTGTTCTGCAAATAAGTCTTTGTTAGTTTTCATATTGTTTGCCTTTTAAAATATCTTATCAGATCTCCTAGTTATTTTCTTTTACTTCTTTGGGTCTTTATTTATAGATGTTTTCCTAGATATTTAAACAGGAAAGGTAGATCATTGATGTTAAGCTTTTTTTTACCTAACTGCTACTGCTAAGTCACTTCAGTCGTGTCCGACTCTGTGCTACCCCATAGATGGCAGCCCACCAGGCTCCCCCATCCCTGGGATTCTCCAGGCAAGAACACTGGAGTGGGTTGCCATTTCCTTCTCCAATACATGAAAGTGAAAAGTGAAAGTGAAGTCGCTCAGTTGTGTCCAACCCTCAGTGACCCCATGGACTGCAGCCTACCAGGCTCCTCTGTCCATGGGATTTTCCAGGCAAGAGTACTGGAGTGGGGTGCCATTGCCTTCTCCGTTTTTCCCTAATATAAGCATTTAATGCCATAAATGTCCCTTTGAGAAATGCTTTCAGTTCAGTTCAGTTCAGTTCAGTTCAGTGGCTCAGTCGTGTCTGACTCTTTGCAACCCCATGGACTGCAGCACGCCAAGCCTCCCTGTCCATCGCCAACTCCTGGAGTTTACTCAAACTCATATCCATTGAGTCGGTGATGCTATATAGCCATCTCACCCTCTGTCATCCCCTTCTCCTCCTGCCTTCAATCTTTCCCAGCATCAGGGTCTTTTCCAATGAGTCAGTTCTTCATATCAGGTGGCCAAATTATTGGAGTTTCAGCTTCAGTATCAGTCCTTCCAATGAATATTCAGGATTGATTTCCTTTAGGATGGACTGGTTAGATCTCCTTGCTGCCCAAGGGACTCTCAAGAGTCTTCTCCAACACCACAGTTCAAAAACATCAAGTCTTCAGTGCTCAGCCTTCTTTATAGTCCAACTCTCACATCCATAGATGACTACTGGAAAAACCATAGCTTTGACTAGATAGACCTTTGTTGGCAAAGTAATGTCTCTGCTTTTTGATATGCTATCTAGGTTGGTCATGACTTTTTTTGCAAGGAGCAGGGTTTTTTTAATTTCATGGCTGCAGTCACCATCTATGGTGATTTTGGATCAGAAAAAAGTAAACTCTGTCACTGTTTCCATTTAGCATTTAATCTTTTATTATTATTCAGTTTAAAATGTTTTTAATATATCTAATTGATTCATGTAGTCTAATCTCTAGAATATGATTTGCTCATAGTACAAGAAAGGCAAGACACTCCACGTGGATGAGGTTTAAATAGATAAAGTACCTAAAGCCTTTCTCCTCTACACAATATGACAATCTTTTCCTGCTAAAAACAGTTCCCCTTGACATGTGTCCTCTATTCAGTATTGAAACTCATTCTTCTTTAATTCTAGTTTATAGATGTTTTATCTTTTTTAAACATTTTTATATACCTTGCAATTTATTTTCATATTTAGAACCACTGTTTCTATTAGTTCATCTGTGGCCCCAGTCTTCATGCTATCAAATCTGGAGTTTGATGTTCCTATATGCCAAATTATTTACACTAACCTCAATAATGAATAATGATGGTCTTTTCTATTGCTAATTTAATTTTTCTCTTGATTTCAACAATATATTCTTATCCTTTGATCTTAATTTTAAGTACATTTTCTTTTGTCTTCACCATACCTAGATACATGGCAAGTTAAAGTTGAAAACACTATGTTTTAGTCCACCAAAAGAGAGAGAGAAATTAATGAGAAAACTGAATGCCTTGAGAGTTCATGCTGAAGGGACAGTGAGTCAGTATGTCACTAAGAATCCTGAGATTTAGAGAAAATGGTAGAGTCAATGGATACATTGAGCTACGTGGAAATGGCCGGATGGTTCTTTCCTAGAAAATCCATATATACAGATTCAGGAAACAGCACCACGGAAAACCCAGAATGTGCTGTTTGGAAATGGAGGCTCAGTTCAGAAGAGTCTAACGAGATGCTCAGTGCCCACAGCATAGATGAAACTGGTTAAGGAAATTCTGAGCAGGGAAACTAAAGAGTTAAGTGGGTGCTAGAGTTCAGGCAGCTCCAGAGAATTCAGCCTAAAGCTAAATAGTTAAGGTTGAAACCCTGAGAAACAAATCCTATAAGGAAACCCAGAGAATATAAATAGCTCCTTTGAAGGTAGGTCAGGGAATAACAGGCAGAAAAGGATCCCGAGTCTTGGAGAGTTGGATACATTTGTAAATGGAAGAAAGTAAAACTGATTGGTCCCAGAATAAATGGGATAAATGTGAAATATGCTAAGATATCTATGCAATGTGATGTCTTATCAATAGTTCTTGAGTGTGCTTTTCTAGGTTCATAATTTCAAAGGCAGTCTTGGATTCCTACGTGTTGTACCTTACCTGTGTAAAAATGCCCCACACCATCCCTAAGAGCCTGCTTTACTGTGTCTGACCCTGGAAAGTACAGACATTTATGAGTGCCTCTTCCATTGCTAATATCTCAAATGATTAGAAAATTCTTCATTCTTTTGGTCTCCTATTTGCCTTTCAATGACTATTGCCTGTTGGTTTTAGTTCTACCCATATTTTTATGGGAGCCCTCCATGTGCACTTTTTTTGTTTCTTTTTTCTCCATGCCTGTTTTCTTTGTCAGGGAAGATGTCTCAGTTTTCATTAACTATTTATGTGACATGATTTTTAGAATCCTCAGCATTTTAATTGCCTTCCTCCTGGAAGTCTTCAGCTGTCAGTTTCCTTAAAATAATTCAGGTGGGGTTTTTAAAATGGCATCTCTCCTTGCATATGGAAGATGCTTATCATACTAAGTGAACAAGAAATGAATATGTGAAGAGGAAAGAGTGCCACAAAACTGGTCTGACTAATGGAAAATATGAACAGTTGACTTATTCTGTGACTAAGATATTACATTTCTGTTTATTCCAACTAAAATTACATTTAGCTTCTATTTATGCCTATTTGTTTTAATATTCACCTTAAAGCAGTTCTTGTATCACTGTTTTATGTTATAGTTTGTTAAAATGCATTTGGATCTTTTTCACGTGAACCATATAGAATCTTTTGCTTATATTTATTTTTTAAACCTAAATTTGGAACTTGGTAATTACTCCATTTAAATTCCATTTTGTTAGCTTTGGTTTAGTGTACTAAGAAAATAATTTTAAATTTCAATTCTTTTAATGTCATTTCATGTTTGTAAAATAAATTAAATTTTTGTGCCTTTTTCTAAGTCATTGATTTAAAATGTTTCCTGGGCTTATATTATACTTTAATTACAATTTGAGTTTGTTTAGTAAACACTAAATCTTATATAACTTACAATTATCTAATTCCCAGAAAATATCTTTACATTTTCTCTACAAGAATAGAATAGACAACCTGTCACACCCAGCTAAGATCAAAGTAATCTTTGGTGGTCCCTTGATAAACCAACCAGTCAATTATATCTTTACAGTGATTGATGTTAGTTGTGTAGCTCTTGGTGGCTCCTAGTGGGTATCATTTTTATTTCATATGTTCAAAGTATTTTTCAACTTTTTTCTCACTGTCCTATGGTTTCTTAATGATTTTTTTCAAATTTTATGTATGTAAATAAGGAAAAGATATATTAATCTATGAGGAAAATTGGTTTACCCATTTCTAATCTTTTGCTGCTCCTAATAATCATTATTTAAATATTTCTAGTTACAACTATAAGACCATACCATTTTGGAAGTTGGTTCGTTGAGGCCTAAAATCTTGAGCTCATTTGAGAATATTACAGGCAATATTAGCTAATATTTGGACTAACTAAATAAAGTTAGTCCAAATAACACCTCCTGTTTTCAAGGGCCATTATCCTTTCTAGAAAAATAAAAGAAAAAACAGAAAGAGAGAATGAAACATAAAATAGGTTTATCTTTACACAAATTGTCTTGAACAATTCTATCTCCTGACTATGGCTGGGAGGCATATTGCTAGAGAAGAAAGGAGAGGAAAAGAAATAATTGCCTAAGATTTTAAAGGGAGAATCATTTATTGTTGATGGCTAAAGAAATAAGACTCAGCGGGAGTACACCTTGTTTTGAGAATCAGCCATTTAGTTGTGCTTTTCTTTAATAATGTCTTTCCTCTACTTCAAAGGTTAAGCATTGCTGGATAAATAAAATTCTCCCAAAATACTGTCATCTGGCATTTATAACTTTCACAATCTTTCTAAAATTCATGTGCATCAACAAATGGTGAATTTTGTGTTTATTAGTTGAGCTTAACATTTCTTTCCAACTTTAACATCTTACAATCATATGTAGCCAGTCCTTAATTAAACTCTCAAGAGCAGCAAGAGCATGGTATCCAAAACTTTTGCTAATCAAAAGAAAATGTAGATAGCTTAAAATGGCAAGAGGAAAAGCAAATTAATATTTAGAGTTTTGTTAGGATAAAGTCTTCGAACCTCACTGTTGGCTCACTTGCCTTAGGGAAGAGCCAAGTGTGGAGAAGTTCTGAGCACAGTGCTAAATACAACTGTACAGCTTCCATTTATTATTTTCCTGCTGTGATTAGATAATTAGTAAGGTACTTTGTGTTTAGGTGACTTTTCATTAGAAAAGCAGTAGAATTAAATTGAAATGGCAAAAAGTACTACTTATTTCTTCTCTTCTTTAATGTGTTGATTTCTCCATGGCAGTCTTCAAGGATGAGCACAGCATGTGAGCTCCCATAATTTCACCTTTATTTCTTATAATTAAATCTAAACATATATTGAAATCAAGGCTACCTTGTTATTTTAAGGGCATTTCTGATAGTTGTAAATGAACATGATCAATTTTAATAAACTAAAAAGGATACCCATGGTCAGTCATGAATTCAGTGTGTAATAGTAAATGCATAATCCCTCAGAAGAAAGAGCAAATCTCCTTATCACTCAGAGGTGACTCGATCTCTGTGGCACAAACATACATTTTCATTGAAATTAATTGTGTCAATAAAAGAGTAGCTTTAAATACTCTTTATCTCCTATTAGTCTATATAGAATGGGAGATGGAAAAGAATTTTATTATTTCCTCTGAGTTTCTGTTTAAAAGAAACTTGCAGTCAAGTTGGAGAGGGATTCATGTTCAGGAGAATGAAGAACCAGAGAAGGAAAAGAGGGCTGAATTTGATGTATAAATAATACGTTAGTAATATTAAGGGAAATGATTAGCAGAAATTAGAGTTGGCACAGAAGAGGTGTTTAATAAGTTTATGTGAATGATTGAATGGATTCATGGTCTATAAAGGAGGATAAGAGAAGATTATTGTCACCAGAAAATAACCATAGAACAAGAATGGCTGAAGGCAAAATACTCAAGTGTTTGATAAATAAGGATGTGGATGGTTTATTGTGGAGAGTAGTATCCCAGATTTGGAGAAAAATTAAGGACAGTGTTTGTTCAGGGGAGGATGAAGCATACATAAAAGGCAGAATGAGCCCTGTTCTGACCTGGGTCTCAAGGGGGGAATTAGTTACATTACTTAAACTATAATGCTGCAACCAGATTGTGTTGATTTTTGAATGATACTGAATTTTGCTAATATTATTTCTAGTTTGCTTTTCTATTTGAACATAATGTATTCTAGGTCAGAGGAAGGTGAAAGAATATACTAGGATTCCGGTTTTTTTCCTCTCCATTATCTCTTTAAATTATCCCTGCTTTGACATACTAATGAGGTAAAAGTATGTGAAAACACAAGACTGCCCTTACAATACATTTTAGGTGAACATCATGAACATACATTTTTTATATCTTTTGTTACTAGAAGCTGACTGCACATTCATGTGGTAAATCAAATTTTACCCTTTTCCACCCATAATTTCTGATATTCTAAATAAGCAAGTATTAGAAAACATTTATATAATTTCAAAATATTTAGAATTAAAGCCCATTATTCTTACACAAGAGTAGAAATTGGACTTTTTCTAGTTGTATATTCCCTCTCATAAATCCCTAGAATATCCAATTCTTCAAAGCATGCAAATTTTCCCAGAAATGCAGTAACATATAATTTTAAAATATAAGTGATCCATCTGTCTTCTAAAAATATTCTATATATTCATCTAGAAAAATAGTAAAATAAGTTTTCCATCAAATAAACTGTATAAAATAGTACATTTTTTTTTACTGTTATAACTTGTACAAAAACTTAGGATATTGCAAGTTTTTGTTTTTATTTTTGAAACCACTAAAGACATTGTGTTCATCGTGATTAAAACAAAACAGGATCCTCTTATATCATTCATCAGCAAATATGTATCGGCTACCTGCTCAGGTAGGAAGCACTAGGATTTGGTCCAGGCTCACTCTATAGAGTCAAGCGACTCATCACAGAATCACCAGCCTTATTATTCAAAGCTATCTCAGTAAGGTTAAAAAATAATAAAATAGAGCTATACAACTAGAACTCTAATATTGCTTGTGTATGCTCAGTTGCTTCAGTAGTGTCAGGCTCTTTTGGGGCTCCATGGATTGCAGCCTGTCAACCTCCTCTTGTCCATGGGATTTCCCAGGGAAGAGTACTGAAGAGGGTTACCATTT
Organism: Capra hircus; assembly: GCF_001704415.2. NCBI lineage: Eukaryota > Metazoa > Chordata > Mammalia > Artiodactyla > Bovidae > Capra > Capra hircus. The sequence continues at coordinate 33,867,536 of NC_030834.1, read as the reverse complement.
CCTTCTCCAGGGGATCTTCTGGACTCAAGGACTGACCTTGTGTCTCCAGCCCTGGCAAGTGAATACTTTACCACTGAGCCACCCGGGAAGCCCACTACTGTTGTTAATGACATTCCTAATAAAATCTACAAATAGATTGAATAGATTTAATTGCATCCTTCCTGTTAAAGAATACATAACGGAGTGAAAAATCTTGTTGGCCTCATTCAGTGATTCATGCCTTGGGTATCCGATCTAGTCGATAGAGAGGCACTCCAAAGGGTTGTGGAACTGGAGACGGTTTTATAGAGCAACCTGAGCAGGAAAAAGAAGTGACCCTGGTCATGTGCTGTTTGGTGGAAGCAGGTCACTTCCCTTCTGTGGAGCAGAGGGAATTCTGGGAAAAACTCAGGTAGCTTGTGCTGATTAGCTGTCCCAGGCCTCTTCTTTCTGGGAAGACAAAGCTTAGAAACTTAATTAAATTTTGCTGACATGGGGCTTAGCATGAGTGACTTTATCTTGAGCCTAACTCATTTCTTTAACACTCCAAAGAGACACAAAATTCAAAATGATTAAATCAATTTTTTTTTTTAAGAAAAATAATAATACTATAGTCTAGGGAGTTCAAAATAATAGGAGTCCCCATCCTTTTTTGTCACTTTTAATTACTGGCTTCTGCAGTTGAAGTCACGGACTATTTATCAGATAGAACCTTCCCCTGACTCAGTCTCAGCCTTTCCTCTGTCGGGGCTCAGAGCTGGACAAGGACCAGTCTTTGTGTGATTGGGTGGCAGTCTCAGTGTTTGGCGTGCTCTATACCCTCGTGTGTCCAGAACCCGCCTTTTCAATTATTAATAACTTCTGTTTCCCCGATGAAAGGTGGAGCCTTGGGAATGATACAGCTCAGTAAGCTTAACGAGGCCCAGGCCTTCCTTTTCCCGACCCTGTTGGGTCACCTTCCTGTAGATAATGGTGGAAGAGATTCTGCAAGTTCCAAGCCCTGATGAAATGGAGAGCTTCCTAGATGTTAAGGGTTAGGTCTTCTACTTGGGCTTCCCAGGTGACGCAGTGGTAAAGAATCTGCCTGCCGATGCAGGAGGCACAGGGGAGACAGTTTCAATCCCTGGAGAAGGAAACGGCCACCCACTCCAGTATTCTTGCCTGGGAAATCCCATGGACAGGAGTCTGGTGGGCTACAGTTCACGGGGTTAGAGCGTCAGAGGCGACCGAGCACACTTCTGTTGGTTATTTTCCTTTCTTCCTGGCACACAGTAGTAGTTCAAAGAGCACTAAGCCACTCACTGAGTTATTCAGAAATTCTTCCAATTTGTTTTTTCAGTTCCCTTTTTTTTTTTGTAGTGTTCTGATATTTGAAGAACCACAGAAATAGAGATCAGAACTAATACTGGCCTCATGAATCCCCCTAAAACTATTGAACAGGACAGTGCCAATTGCATACTGCACCAATTCAGAGATTATTATTTTCTGTTTTTGTTTTGTTTTGTTTCGCTTTCCGAAGTCAAACGTGAATGCTAATTAGCAGTGTACTTATGAGCAGTGCCTTAGGGTTATTGCTTTTGGTGAGATAAATGAATAGACATTTTACTGTCAGCTGAATTTTTGAAACTTAAAAGTTTAATTGTATTTCTCAGAATTTTATTTTCTCATAATGGACTTGGACATTTATTTAGCATGCTTGGAAAAAAAAAACACTATTAAAAATGCCAAAATCAGGCTTTGCTATATTGCAATCCATATGGCCGTTATCTGTACTGTGTTCTGAAAACAGTCTGTGACAGTAATGTAGATATAACGATTTAAGAAGTTATCATTCTAAATGTGTGATGCTGAATAGATGCAGGTATATTAATTAGTGTATATAGTGGATATTGGTAGTCTTTCTGATGGCTAAATTTAGTGGATATAAATATCAATGCTTTTTTGACATGTAAACTTTTGATTATTAATCATATTTGATGATGCCAAAACCAATATGAAATTACCGAGAGGTATTTAAGTAAACCTTGTTTTTCTCAAGAGAAGTGCAAAAATATTTCTAATTTTCATATCTATAAAAACAAAATGCAAAACATACAATATTAAACATATGAATTCAAAATATCAGTATAGATTGTACCACTAAATCAGTTTTCAATTGCACTAATAGCTTTACAGTTTCAGAAAAGAAAACGTTCATAAATGCTATCTTTAATAAGAAATGTCATTGACTTGCTTGGGTTATATTGACAATCTCCATAGGCTAATTCAAAGAAACTAGTTCAGAGGAATATATACACATAAATGGACATCATCAGAGTAGCACACTAACCAATTTAGAGTTTAACTATTTCCTCGAGTTGAATTACTGTCTTTTCTTTTGAGGTGAGCGATCTACCCAGTGATAGATTGCAATATCAGAGAATAGGATATGTGTGCTCACTTTGTGGCTTAACGATGTAAGGTCTGCAGTTCAAAGAGCTTGGAAGTTCTGGCCCCAGGTTTTGCATCCATATACTCTGCCAATGGTCCAAGCTGTTTGCTGTCACTGTGTCCACTTTCCTATGAGAAAACTTCAATGAACTTTAAGTACGAGAGTGTACAATTAATTTCCTGAAGATAGTAAATAACAAGCAATCTTAGTTGTCTCTAATATGACATGCCACGTCATTCAAGCTCATATTCATTGGATACCTAGTATCTGTCCAGTTCTTGTGGGATCTCAGAATTGCCTAGAGAAAGATCTATGGAGTTCACACTCTTGCTTTGTATCATTTTATCATATTTGCATGCAGTTAATTTGCAGAGTATGTTACTGTTTTTATAAAAGTAAGTTATTTTAGAAGCACAAGTGAGTTTTATATAAACACAGTGTTTTAAATGGTGACGTTCAGGGAATCTGCTGGCAGTCCACTGGTTAGGACCCCATGTTTCCACTGTAGTGGACACGGGTTCCATCTCTGACGGGGGAACTAAGAGCCTGCAAGTTGTGCAGCTAAAAAAAAAAAAAAAAAGTCTTAAAACTAATCCAGAACATAGAAAAAAAGTTTCCCATTTCTTTATTTTAATAAGTGAAGTTCATAAAAGATCACTGAAATCTCAGAAAGGTATAATTTATTCTAATTTTAAGAGATAGCAGAGATAAAGGAATGCCCCACTTATTAAGAAATTTATTCCAGTTTTAAGTCTTAAACAATTCTAAGTTTAAGTACTTGAAAAAACCGGTTCTCTCACCATGAAAATGAGAGGTATAAGCAAATTTTTATTCAAAGATTATTTATCCCCCACACTCTGTATAGATAGCGGCTTTGGAACCAGGAAGCTGGACATAAATGAGGTGTAACACTTAGTTAGGGTAAATGAAGAAAGTGGTTTAGAAGTAGAATGCTCATGAATCCCACTTATAAATTTTTACCTTTGAGAAGAGCTGAATCAGGGGATGAATCTGCCTCGCTGGTAGATTCTCTTATCATTTCTACTCCCTGTTCCTCTGATCAGGTTTTTTTTTTTTTTTTTTTTCCTCAGCTAGCACACTGCAACCTTCTTTTATTCATGTTCTTGAAGTCCTCTCAGCTATGTATGTGTATGGGGGTGACAAGAACAGAAATACAATAATAAAACTTAGAATATACTCCAAGCGTTACATTAAGGAACATATAAATGCATGAGTCCATTAACCACATGCTTGATTTAAAAGGCCAGAAAGGAAGAGGATGAAGCAATCAGCCGACTTGCCATAAAGGAGAAAGTATTCAGGTCAAATGCAGACATATATTCCAAGCAGAGCAAACAGTCAGCCATGGATATATGTATATGGAAGGGTGACAACAGTAGACATGTTCAGAAAATGATGAAAATCTCATGTAGCATGTGCAGTGGGCAGTAGAGGAAAAAGGGGGCTTGCATTCAGAGCAGTTTCAGATTCCACATCTGACATTTGAGTTTGCACATTTATCCCACCACCAGTCTCTTGTTATGAGAATATTTTCAGTTTTTTTTTAGCTAGTAATGGTAAAAATGAGTCACAAGTAAGATAATAAAGAAAATTACAATTTCAAAAGCCCTTCCTGACTTTCTTTTTCTTCCCTGGACCTCAGATCCTGAACTTTCGCTGGATTTCAATCTTGCCCATCCCAAGTTCCTCCAAGCTTCTGCCACTGTTCTTTTGCATTTCTGATGTTCTACGTGAGTCTGGAGAGAGATCCAGCTGCCAGTTTGGGGGAATGGTTTATCACATGGCTCCCAACCTCCATAGCTGTGTAGCTGGCAGAAACCCACCCTCCACTGCAAATGGTTGGGTATTTGACTGAGAAGCTGTGAGGGAAAAACATCCACAAAAGGTTTACATAAATCTACTCTTATTTCCCACCACGTACTCATGAAGCCAAGCTGTTAAATTTTTGTTTATAACAACTATTGACATGCTGTTTTTCTGTCGCTTAGTCGTGTCCAACTCTTAGTGACCCTGTGGATTGCAGCACACCAGGCTTCCCTATCTTTCACCATCTTCCAGAGTTTTCTCAAATTCACATCCATTGAGTCGGTGATGCCCTCCGACCATCTCATTCGGTCGTCCCCTTCTCCTCCTGCTCTCACTCTTTCCCAGCATCAGGGTCTTTTCCAATGAGTGAGTTCTTCACATCAGGTGGACCAAGTATTGGAACTTCAGCTTCAGCATCAGTCCTTCCAATGAATATTCAGGACTGATTTCCTTTAGGATGGACTGGTTGGATCTCCTTGCTGCCCAAGGGACTTTCAAGAGTCTTCTCCAGCACCACAGTTCAAAAGCATCACCACTGTTAGTGCTCAGCCTTCTTTATGGTTGAATTCTCACACCCATACATGACTACTGGAAAAGCCATAGCTTTGGCTATACAGACCTTTGTCCACAAACTGATGTCTCTGCGTTTAGGTTTGTCATAGGTGCTCTTCCAAGGAGCAAGCATCTTTTATTTTCATGGCTTCAGTCACTGTCCACAGTGATTTTAGAGACCAAGAAAATAAAATGGCACTCTTTCCACTTTTTCCCCATGTATTTGCCATGAAGTGATGGGACCAGATGCCATGATCTTACTTTTCTGAATGTTGAGTTTTAGGCCAGCTTTTTCACTCTCCTCCTTCAACCTCATGAAGAGCCTCTTTAGTCCCTCTTGGCTTTCTGCCATTACAGAGGTATCATCTGCATATTCTGAGCTTATTGACATTTATCTGGGCAGTCTTGATTCCAGCTTGTGATTCTTCCTGCCTGGCATTTTACATGATGTACTACTCTGCATTGAAGTTAAATAGGCAGGATTATAATATACAGACTTGACAAATTCATTTCCCAATAAACAGGTGCATGTATTTAAAATATAAATTCAGTATAATACAGCACTTCTTACTTAGAGAACCTTTTTAACTGATTCACTAGTCTTTTTTTATTTTTTGCAATTTTTTTTAAGTTGAAGTATAGTTGATTCAACTTAAACTTATATTGGGCTTCCCTGGTGGCTCAGATCGTAAAGAATCTGCCTGCAGTGCGGAGACCCAGGTTTAATCCCTGGGTCAGGAAGATCTCCTGGAGAAGGGAATGGCAAACCATTCTTGCCTGGAAAATTCCATGGACAGAGGAGTCTGGCAGACTACAGTCCATGGGTTTGCAAAGAGTTGGACACGACTGAACAACTAACACTTTCATAACTGCTTTACAATATTTTTTTTTTATTACTGCTGCATAGTAAACTGATCCAGTTATTCATATATATGATCTTTTGTATATTATTTTCCATTATAGTTTATCAAAGTATATTGAGTATATTTCTCTGTGCTCTACAGGATGCCCTTGTTTAATGGTTCACTAGTCTTGATGCTAATATTATAATTGTTTTATTTTATTAAAACTATTTTAAACATATCTTCAACTTCCTATTCAGTTTGGTCTTTATTTTAGTGTGTAATGTATAACATTAAAAGGGAAACATTTAAATCTGATTTTTTAGGAAAAGTTTCACATCTGTTCATTCCAGTGTTGCATTTTTTAATGTCCTTTTTATCCAATTAAGGGAAAAGGTGTTTTGAATATAAGGAAAGACTAAAAGCAATGATCTGAAGCACTTTTTGTTTGTTTGGTTCTGAAGCACTTTTTGTTTGTTTGGTTCATAGTAATCACAGAATCTCATCAAGCAAAAATTTCTGAATGACATACTCTATGTAAAAGTGTGATTCTCTCAAAAGCAAGTTAAAAGTAAGATTTTTGGATATCTCATACCATGTTTTTACTAAATTTTGGAGTTTTTGACATACAGTCTCTGTCCTTTAAAATCGTGGAATAGTTCAAGGATAGAAAAAAGAATCAAGAAGTTCAGGTCAACATGAAACTGAAGTATACATATTCCATAACTCTCTTGAGGTATTTAGCGTTAATAATAGAATTTTTTTTTCAGGATGATTGTTTGAATTTCATGGTCTCCTTTAATGGAATAACTGTTCTCATTCGTAATAAGAGGCAGGATGTGAGGCATGGAAATTGAGGGGATATGACTGTTTGTATAATCTTTGCTTTCTTTCTAATGTTTATATCAACGAAAAGTATTACTAAAAGCATTACTGCAGTCCTCTAAAAATTCCTTGCACACGTGGTAACTTATTGTTAGGACTGGCTGCACAAAACAGAAAACAAAAAACAGTGGCTTTGGCACACTGTAAGTTATTTTTCCATGCAAAGGAAGTCCAGAGATTGGGGGTCTAGTGCTGTTTCATTAGATCCATGAATAAATTGGGCCTCACGTGCCTTGCATTTTCCTATTCTCTTGTCCTGGACTGCTGGCATTTCAGCCTAGACACCTGAGTTCCAGGGAGCAAAAACTAGAAAAGGGAGAAGCAGGAGGAGGTCTATACCTATCCAGGCTTGTTTACAAAAGCTTCCATGAATTCTTTCCCTGCAGCATTCACTTCTGTACAATGGGTCAGAACATAGAGTCATACATACTAGTTCTATGAGATGCTGAGAAATATGGACCTTTAGCTAGATATGTTGGAATCTCTCAATAATATAGAGTTTCATTAATTATAAAGAACATAGAGTAGATTTTAGGTAAATGCTAGCCACATATCTCCATAATTAAAAGTTTAACTTTGAAGATACTAGGTTACCTAAGTTTAATGCAAGTAGGGAGAGCCCATGCTCTTCTGTATTTCTTCATCTGTTCTTGTAACTCCACATTTATTTAATTTTATTTCTATCATTAGCTTATAAATATGTTTCTTTATATCATATATTTCTGAGATATACATCTTTTAATCAGTTTTTCCTGTATCTATATTAATTAGTAAATAGTCCATCATTATACAAATATTTGTTTATGTACTTGTCTCTAAGCTCTCTATAGTGTTTATTTCTGTGTTAAGTTTAAACTATTTTAATCATAAGACCTTTATAGACTTGGTGAAGCATGTTTCTCCTTATTATATATTTTTATAAGTATTTTTTGGCAACTTTTTATTTACTCATCTATGGAAAATTCAAAATTAGCTAATTTTGTTACAAATGATAGTAATGACAATTTTGATTTTGATTGGAATGACATTGAATAGGTTAATTAATTTGAGGATAGTTTCAGATTGTATCTTCCCTTTCAGGAACATGTTATACTTCCTTATTCCATCCCTTTGATGTGTGTGTCCTTCAGTAAAGTTTTGTGTGATACTAGTATAGATTGGGTACTTTACTTTTATATATATATAATATATATATATTAGTTTTTGTTGATGCATTGAGTAGGGTTTTTTGGTCATAAATTTAACAAATGGATTATCATTGGCATGTAAGCTACTAATTTTTGATTATTTAACTTACATCTGTCATATTATAGAACATATATGTGTTCTCAGAATTTTTCAGTTAGTTTTCTCAGATTTTATAAGAAGTCAATGTTATTTTCAGTTTCTAAGATTAATCTATATTTTCTTACACCATTGGATTAGATAGAACTTTCTTTACAGTACTGAAAATAGTGTTAATGATAAACATCTGCAGATTGGTTCTATTTTAATGTTAACTGTTAAGATAAGGTTCAGGTAAATCTTTAATCAGGTTATGGTCATTCCTTGTATTTCTAGCTTCCTAAAATTGAATATATATATATATATATATATATTTAGTAATATCTATTGAATTTGATCAAATGAATTTTCATCATTAAGAAGACATATGCTTTTTTTCTTTATATAGTACTTAGTTAAGTGAGACCTCTTAATATTGAATAATCTTTTCATTTCTTGGATGGAGTCTCCTGGCTCGTGATGTATCTTTTTTTAGTACTCAGAAAAAACCTGTTTATTAATATTTTGTTCATCTATTTTACAGGAAAATGAGTTTAATTTCCTGTCTTCTTACATTCTCTATTGATTTTGTTACCATCATATAGTCTGTGAAATTTCAATTTTTTAAAGTGCTAATGCTTAAAAAAATATAAATCACATATATCTTAAACGGATATCTAGAACTAATTGAATACATTTTATTCTTTGATTATTAAGATATTTACTGATATTTAATCTGTATGTTTTCTAAATCAAGGTCTATTAAATTAATTCTTACATAAATATCAGTACAAATGAGTATAAATATTTTCCTTCTGTAACTCATTAATTCCTATCTGGTATTATAAATATTTTCATTATTAATGTGATTTATATTTTCTATGCTTTTTTTGGACCCTTTGTCAAGCAAGCAAGTTATATTTTATGAAATGTTACAAAGAAGTGACTTATTTTACTGATTAATTTCTATTATATTCTTTTAAGTTTACTAATATTACGTTTTATTAATTTCTTCATTCTACATTTTTATTGTATATTTTTTCTTTCTTAAAAAATACTTATGTCATTTTAATATTTTTTGTTTCCCTTATACATATATTTTATGTCACATTTTTCACAAGTACTAGTGTATACATATTCTGTATGCAACATCTCATATATTGTTCATTTCAAAATATATAACAATGTCAATGGGATTCCCTGGTAGCTCAGCTGGAAAAGAATCTGCCTGCAATGCCAGAGACTCCAGTTCAATTCCTGGGTCAGGAAGATCTGTTGGAGAAGGGTTAGGCTACCCTCCAGTACTCCTGGGCTTCCCTGATAGCTCAGCCAGTAAAGAATACACCTGCAATGTGAGAGACCTGGGTTTGATCCCTAGTTGGGAAGATCCCCCGGAGAAGGGAAAGGCTATCCATCCCAGTATTCTGGCCTGGAGAATTCCATGGGGTCACAAAGAGTCAGACATGACTGAGCGACTCTTACTTCAACAGTTTCAATATCTATCTCTTTCTTTTATTTTTTTCTTGTTTTTAATTTTTGTTTTATTATTATTATTGCTGGGAGCCAGCATGGGCCATCCCACCCATGACAAGGTCATGTGGAAGAGAGCTGTTAAGCAAGGCTTCAGGACTCGAGGGGCTCCCTAGACCAGCTCGAGCATCTACTCCACAACCAGAATCTGTCTGTCTTACTATTTTGTGCCTTTCACCAACTCTCCTGACATTAACAGGGGGCTATCCCTGACCACCTTTCTCTGGAGAAAATCAACTTAGGGCTCTAGCTAATAAGTCTCCTGGACATGAGAGGAATGTTTCAAATCAAACCCCCTCTGTTAGCATTCTAGCTTGCTTGGCAAGTTTATCCAGACTCTTGCAGCTATGCATATGATTGTTCACAGCCTCCCAACTGTGAGAGGCATGGGAAGCCTAAAACATAGAGCCTTTCAAAGAGTTAAAAGTTATTAGAGTAGTGCTGGTGTAGGATTTCATTATTGGGCCAATGCTTGTTGCTAAGTCCCATATCTCTTATTCACTGTGCACCTGGGAGTGCATTAGTTAACATAGTTGGAATGTAAGAAGAACAAGTGTAGCCTAGAAATTAACCACATCAGAACTTTGAGCTAATTGGTTCTTTCTTGTAACTCACTGCACCTTTGCTCCATGAGAAATGTAACTCTCTTTAGCATTTTCTAAGGCTGACATAGATTAGAAATATAAAGAAAAAAACATTTCAAGGGAAAATAAGTTTTCTGGTTGAGCAGCCTTTATCAAAAGAGGGTCATAAAATGTTCACAGGCCTCCAAGGCCAGAAGATAATGTACACAATATTGTTTACAGGAAAGTTATGCAGAAAAAATCCTGGTTTTGATAAAGACAAAACAGATGTAATGTTTGGGCTGACTCTGTATGACTTTGCATCTTTCATTTCCCTCTATGTACAAGTTAAGGGATAAAAGTCCCTTTTGAAAATAAAGTAATGGGCCTCGCCCGAAGAAGCTTGGTCACCCCGTGTCTTTTTTTTTTTCTTTCTTTCTTTCTCTCTCTTACTCTCTTTTTCAGGCTGATCCCTTGGAGCCTAGAGGCTCTCTGCATTAATACCAGCCTCTTTCTCTCCTCTATTTTCTTATCTACAACATTCTTTCTTTTAGTTCAGTTCAGTTCAGTCGCTCAGTTATGTCCAACTCTTTGTGACCCCATGAATCACAGCATGCCAGAGCTCCCTGTCCATCACCAACTCCTGGAGATCACTCAGATTCACATCCATCGAGTCAGTGATGCCATCCAGCCATCTCATCCTCTGACGTCCCCTTCTCCTCCTGCCCCCAATCCCTCCCAACATCAAAGTCTTTTCCAGTGAGTTAACTCTTCTCATGACGTGGCCAAAGTACTGGAGTTTCAGCTTTAGCATCATTCCTTCCAAAGAAATCCCAGGGCTGATCTTCTTCAGAATGGACTGGTTGGATCTCCTTGCAGTCCAAGGGACTCTCAAGAGTCTTCTCCAGCGCCACAGTTCAAAAGCATCAATTCTTCGGTGCTCAGCCTTCTTAACACTCCAACTCTCACATTTGTACATGACTACTGGAAAAACCATAGCGTTGACTAGACGGACATAGTCGGCAAAATAAAGTCTCTGCTTTTGAATATGCTTATCTAGGTTGGTCATAACTTTTCTTCCAAGGAGTAAGCATCTTTTAATTTCATGGCTGCAGTCACCATCTGCAGTGATTTTGGAGCCCAAAAATTAAAGTCTGACACTGTTTCTACTGTTTCTCCATCTATTTCCCATGAGGTGATGGGACTGGATGTCATGATCTTTTTGTTTTCTGAATGTTGAGCTTTAAACCAACTTTTTCACTCTCCTCTTTCACTTTCATCAAGAGGCTTTTGAATTCCTCTTCCCTTTCTGCCATAAGGGTGGTGTCATCTGCATATCTGAGGTTATGGATATTTCTCCTGGCAATCTTGATTCCAGCTTGTGTTTCTTCCAGTCCGGTGTTTCTCATGATGTACTCTGCATATAAATTAAATAATCAGGGTGACAATATACAGCCTTGACATACTCCTTTTCCTATTTGGAACCAGTCTGTTGTTCCATGTCTAGTTCTAACTGTTGCTTCCTGACCTGCATACAGATTTCTCAAGAGGCAGGTCAGGTGGTCTGGTATTCCCATCTCTCTCAGAATTTTCCACAGTTTATTGTGATCCACACAGTCAAAAGCTTTGGCATAGTCAATAAAGCAGAAATAGATGTTTTTCTGGAACTCTCTTGCTTTTTCCATGATCCGGCGGATGTTGGCAATTTGATCTCTGGTTCCTCTGCCTTTTCTAAAACCAGCTATCTCTCTCTAAATCATTCACCGTCGCAGCTTCTCCTTCGGGTTCCCCTGGATACTGTGGGGTTGGACCCCGGCATATTATTTTCTTTCTTTTTTTTTTTTTTTACATTACAGAAGGCAATGGCACCTCACTCCAGTACTTTTGCCTGGAAAATCCCATGGATGGAAGAGCCTGGTCGGCTGCAATCCATGGGGTCGCTAGAGTTGGGCACGACTGAGCGACTTCACTTTTACTTTTCACTTTCATGCATTGCAGAAGGAAATGGCAACCCATGCCAGTGTTCTTGCCTGGAGAATCCCAGGGACAGGGGAGCCTGGTGAGCTGCCATCTATGGGGTTGCACAGAGTCGGACACGACTGAAGTGACTTAGCAGCAGCAGCATTGTATTGGTTTTGCCATACATCAACATGAGTCCACCACGGGTGTACACATGTTCCCAATCCTGAACCCGCCTTCCACCTCCCTCCCCATACCATCCCTCTGGGTCATCCCAGTGCACCAGCCCCAAGCATCCTGTATCCTGCATCAAACCTAGACTGGCGATTCGTTTCTTATATGATATTATACATGTTTCAAAGCCATTCTCCCAAATCATCCCACCCTCTCCCTCTCCCACAGAGTCCAAAAGCCTGTTCTATACATCTGTGTCTCTTTTGCTGTCTTGCATACAGGGTTATCCTTACCATCTTTCTAAATTCCATATATATGCATTAGTATATTGTATTGGTGTTTTTCTTTCTGGCTTACTTCACTTTGTATAATCCACTCCAGTTTCATCCACCTAATTAGAACTGATTCAAATGTATTCTTTTTCATGGCTGAGTAATACTCCATTGTGTATATGTACCACAGCTTTCTTATCCTTTCGTCTGCTGATGAACATCTAGGTTGTTTCCATGTCCTGGCTATTATAAACAGTGCTGCAATGAACACTGGGGTACATGTGTCTCTTTCAATTCTGGTTTCCTTGGTGTGTATCCCCAGCAGTGGGATTGCTGGGTCATAAGGCAGTTCTATTTCCAGGTTTTTAAGGAATCTCCACACTGTTCTCCATAGTGGCTGTACTAGTTTGCATTCCCACCAATAGTGTAAGAGGGTTCCCTTTTCTCCACACCCTCTCCAGCATTTATTGCTTATAGACTTTTGGATCGCAGCCATCTGACTGGTGTGAAATGGTACCTGATAGTGGTTTTGATTTGCATTTCTCTGCTAATGAGAGATGTTGAGCATCTTTTCATGTGTTTGTTAGCCATCTGTATGTCTTCTTTGGAAAACTGTCTATTTAGTTCTTTAGCCCATTTTTTGATTGGGTCCTTTATTTTTCTGGAATTGAGCTGCAGGAGTTGCTTGTATATTTTTGAGATTATTTGTTTGTCAGTTACTTCATTTGCTATTATTTTCTCCCATTCCAAAGGCTGTCTTTTCACCTTGCTTATAGTTTCCTTTGTTGTGCAGAAGCTTTTAATTTTAATAAGGTCCCATTTGTTTATTTTTGCTTTTATTTCCAGTATTCTATTTCTTGAATATCCCAAATGTCATAAACAAAGCCAGTTATTCTGTTTTTAGTTTGTTTACCCAAAGTATTAAACTTTATTTTCTGTCTTCTTAATTCTAATTTCCAGTTTAACTGCATTTATGTCAGAGAATATAGCTTTTATGATTTTACTTTTTAAATTTTTTTGAGAATTTTGTTTCTATTCTGACTTACTTCTTGTAAATATTCATGTAGTATTAGAAATAGTAGTTTTTTTTCTTTGTTTTATGCATAACTTTCTCTCCCTACATGTACATAAACAATCATATTTTAATTCACAGACTATATCCTAACTTATTTCTTTATCTATTTGCTCTACATTTTTCTGGGCATTGTGTGCTATGTGCAAATTTAGGACTAGAGTTTTTTATATCCCATCTTATATGCCTCATAGATCACTCTTTATAGATCTCAGTACCAGTTTGTTATTTAACATGTAAATGTCAGAGCCTGCTGTATCATCTTTGAAAACTGTACTGTATAGTGTAAGCAGAAACAAGAAAAACTATTTTCTTGTTTAGTTTTCTGCTACATTAAGTGCTTCCTTGCAAGTTAGCATTAATTAATGCCATGTCATCTTCTGGGATTGTTCAGTTAAAGTTCAGTTATGTGCGTGTGAAGTATATTTAAGATAGAGGACTTTGTCACATAGCAGTACTAAGAAGTTCACATTTAAATAAAAGAGCATGCATGATGCTCAGGTGTGATGAAATATCAATATTTCAAACATCAGTAGTGATTTTTATGTAAGTTTCATTCATGGACGAGTGAGGTTTCACTAAAGAAAAGCTGTGATAGCCATAATACCTATTAAGTTTATGCTTCTTTTCATGAACATTCAGGTCTAAAATCTCATGATCCAAATATGTATCCATTCATCTCAGTGCACTGAAAAATATAACAAAAGAAAGTGTTTGAGTTTTAAGTAAACTGTTAACATTGCCTTCTGAGAGTCAAGTTATTCTTGGAAACCCCAAGAATGATAATGCATTAGTATGACTACTGAAAATTCAATAAAAGTGTTCTTTTATAAATCATAAATTTTGTTAGGGAAGTAGGCATTTTCCTGGTTTAGCAAAGAAAAAGCAATTGCATTCTGGAGAATATACTTAGTAGCACTTGCTGATGAACTTTCAGTGAGACCCTAGGGTCTTAATATTCCATATGAAAGACTGCTGGTAACACAGTTTCCAGAAAATAAAGTTTTATAAGATCAAGATCCATCCTCCTGATTCCCGGATTGCAGTCACTTAGTTTTGCTCAAAATATTTTCTCAAAACTAACAATAAGGAGTTTTGTTTTCTTCAGGTTATCCTAAAGAACGGAAAATTTGCATTTACTTTGATGCCAGTTTTTCTAGGCGATGATAGATGCATTTTTCCCCAAGATAAAATGCCTTCCAGAAGCTACAGAACTGTGCCTAATAAAACACATCTCCAGGGTGAAGAGGATACCTGTTGACTTGATATGCTTTTGAGTATTAGCTTTAAACTTTATGAGATGTCTGCAGTTCTATCCTTTTCTTGATCTCAGAGAAATGAAGAGGCTTTTACGATTGGAAAGTACACATATTGCCCTGGTTGTTGATTTTAACAAACTATGTGATGGTATATGTCACACAGGATTTGAAAAATGTGATGGCTACATCTTCCCTGGCAGAAGAATGTCTTTCAAGCTTAGTAATGTGGAGTGGCATATCGGGTGTTACATACACTGTGCTTTCTTTCCCTCCTTAGACTATTCACATAAACTTTCGCCACTCATAGAGAGGATTGCTTTAGGTAACTTACTTTTCAGGGAAGACACTCAACTTTGTGTGTTTTCTAAAGCTTCTTGTACAGTATGTTTATTCTCTTCATCTGACAAGGCATATCATCTATTCCTTGACACTTTTGGAATCCCGGTGAATTAATGAGCAAACACAGAAAGGACTCTCATGATGAACAACAGCTCCTGGTACCAGTATTGTATACATACTACAAATATCAGAGCTTAAAATTCTTACCCTATGGTTCACAGACACTTTCTAATCATAGATAATGATTACAGTATAATTTATAATTGATTAAATGTTTATTGCCAATATTTTGCTGTGTATAGTCTTGGATGAACCTATCAGATTGTGGAATTCTTTCTCACTGTCCATAACCTACTGCTCTCCCCCACTTCCCTGGTGACCCAGAGGATAAAGAATCTACCTGCAGTGTGCCCGGTTCATTCCCTGGGCTGGGAAGATCCCCTGGAGGAGGGCATGGCAACCCACTCTGCCTGGAGAATCCCCATGGAAAGAGGAGCCTGGTGGGCTACAGTCCATGGGGTTGCAAAGAGTTGGACATGACTGAGTGGCTAAGCACACATATGCACAGTGGTGGCAGGTAGATGATTTTTCTACCCTCTGTCCGGCCCCATGGAGAGAAGACAGGAGTTAGGGGACTTGTATACTCCTATTGAACTCTACCTGTGATCTGGACACTTGGACTCAGAGACAGAAGACAGAGAAGCAGAGGTGGATGCAGCGGAAGAGCCTAAGAGGTGGTGTGTGGAGAAATGGAGAAGAACGGGAGCCCCTAAGGAGTTAGTCAGGTTAAGAAGGAGGTGGGACAGCAACTGTGCTTGGATGGGCTGTTTGCTCTTAGTGTCATGGAGCTGTTTGACTTGACTTCCTGGGTAAGACTAGAGCCTCTAACTCTCCCTGTTGAGGTCATCCCTAATACTTTCCTTGGTCAAACCCTTGGCATGTTTTCATTCTTTGTCATGACTGCGGTACAGGAATCTTCGGTGAGGCTGAGAATCTGGGGTCCATTTAACCAGGCACAGTGTGACCCCAGGTGCTCTGAAATCACCCCAGTCCCCGAAGACTGAAGCTGAGTGTCCTCAACCCCCAGACCGGTCACTTGGATATCTAAAGCCCTCTCCTTCTTTCCCCTTGCTGCTTCCAAAGGCACTTAGAACAACCTTCAAATAGCAGACTGCAGAAAAACAAGCCAGGATGAGAAGATCCTTCCAAACAACTTTTACTTTGGAGTTTAATAAGACAGACCTCTTCTAAGGAGAGGTGCTCAAAGATGGCTTGTGATAGTGTGGGTGCAGGAAGATAAAATTCAGCTAGAAATAAAATAGGATACATACCAATAAATTATTCTGACAGTCCTCAGCACATCCTCCCACATACCCTTATAACTTTTTCATGAAATCTCCACGCTAAGGAGAACAATGCAGTATAGTAATAAGGCTAGGTCATCATTACATTTCAGAATCTGTGTGTGTCTAGTGCTGTGGGATTCCACTGCTGTCCCAAGCTGGGTGCTTTTGCTCTTAAATATCATCCACTTGTGCTTTTTAAACTATGCTAAGTTGCTCCCATAACGGTGTTTTCTCCTTTCCTAGGAGATAAGAAATTGCTGCTAGAACAAGAGGCCAGAATTTCCCTGTTTCTTTACTTTGGTTTTCATAATGAAAACAGCTTCATTTGTTTTGGTTTATATAACTGCTTAAACTCTGAAATTATAAAACTGAAATCAAATTAACAAAATGTAATTAACCTAATTGAAGCACCTGTAGCTATTTCATGGCCAAAATTATTTGTGCTTATAAAAGCACTTGCAATTTTATGTGTATACAGATGAGTGTGGTAGGCATATATGTATACATAATCAGTTCTGCTATAGTGTGACATGCATTCCTGAAAATCACTATGCTGTGCATAATTGGACAATAAAAACCACAGGGCTTTACCATCTTCATCAGTGACAAACTGATAAAGATAGACAGTACCCTGTAAAAACAGTAGTATTGTTTTACCCATGATAAATAGATTTTAAATACATAATTACTATAGTAAGACACACTGTACATAAAAAAAAAGTTTTGAGGACTTCTGTGGAGCATTAGAAAAGCTGTTGCTCTTCAGTTATAAAATTGTGGAATGAGGGTGATTTGAAATGGAAAGGAAGGTTGTAACACTGGGTGTGCATGGGTATGGGTCATTGTTCTGGGCACCAAACGAGGCAGTTAAGTCATCCTGTATGGCCTTAAATCTCAGTTGCAGACGTTTACCTTTGATTCATAGGTCCTGGGATGCATGTGCTTATAATAGATATGTTATCTTATTAGCATTTTATCAAAATTGAATATTTGATCCAATGTTATAGCTGTCTTCTTTATTGCCTGTATTACTGTGAACGTGCTTTCAGGCCCATTTTCCTCAAACCTGCAGCTTTGCTGCCTAGTTTTTGGCTTTGGAAATTGTAGGGATGTTTGAAAGCACTGAAGCAGCCACTCTAAGTGCCAATAGTAGCCCCTTCTGCAGGCTTTGGCTGTGTCTAAACGCATAGAGAGCAATACACTTGTCTCATGCACTTCTTGGCATTTTGAAGCAGGATGTTGAAATACATTTGAGATGTGGAATAAGTTTTTTAAATATATATAGAGAAGTTCACAAACAAGAGAAATGGAACAAAATACAACCCTGTAGAATAGCACATGCATTAAAGTAAGGTAGCTGGTAACGTTCGCAGTGTGTGGGCTTGTGGGCATCTTGTTAATTTCCGGGATTGACTCTTGGGACTTCTGCTCTCATCTAGTGACATTAGTGGGGAAATAGCACATAAGCTCACTCAAAATTTATATTATGCTCCAAATGTCCCCAAATATATCAATCATATGGAAACAAAATTGTTACAAGTATTATAGATGAAATGATAGTGTGTGTATATATATATGCATTTTTCCTTAATTTGTAGATGACATTCTAACATTTATCAGCTTCCAATGGTGTTAAGCTCATGATTAGCTGGATTACTCTTCTTTCGCCAGCTACTTTTTGCTGACAGAAAGCTTGCATTTTTACTTTATTCCTTTTTGGTTGTTTTTCTTTGTATTGATTGATCAGTTCTTGGAATCCAGTAGATGCCTTGCCTTGTCAGTCCTGCCTGGAACTAAGTGAGCTATGTCAACGAGTAGTTATTCAGGTCAAAACATTAAGTATTCATTATAGCTTATATTCCATTTATTATCTCTTCTCATCCTGAAATTTATATTACTTAAATATCAAGCCTCTCAAATCCTCCAAATTTCCTCCAGTATTGGACTGTCTTTCACAAACAGTATTCCAAGAAACCCTGGATTCTTTGTGGAGGATGGTATTTAGGTGTGCTCATTGTTTTTGAGATATTGTGACCATGCCCACTCAGTAGTCAGAGCTTAAAAGTGTGTGTGTCTGTGTGTGTGTGTGTGTGTGTGTACATAGCAATGTGTATTGTTGGGCATATACTCAGCAAACTGACTTTAGCTTTCAGGCCCTTTAGGGTCAACATCCACTGCAGAGAACTCTTTCACGTGCATGTCCTTCATGAAGAAACCCACATACAGTGACTGACCATCTCAGGAGTATAAAAGCCTGGGTGCTCTAGCCAAAAGAGGAGGGAGAGTGAATGGTCACATATGCTTCAGAGCGTCCCCTGAGGTTAACCAATCCCTGGAGAAGTTTGACTTCTCTCTTTGCCCACTTCGTCCCACTCCTCAACACCTTCTATAGCTTTAGATGCCTTATAAACATATTGCAAATATCTCACATATCAAATGCTAACTTAGCATGTGCTTCCAGAGGACCCATATACAGCCAAGTAGGTAGGTAGGTAGATTGAAGATAGAAATGAATTTTATACTTATTTGTAAATATAAATGTCACTCAGCATATGGTGTCTATTTGTGTAGTTCCAATCCTTGTATAAAAGTGCGAATACTCTGTACCTGAGTATAGAGTTCAATAAAGGGCAGTTAAGTTTACTTGGTTGATAGTGGTTTTTCACCATTCTCTGGGCTTCCCTGGTAGCTCAGCTGGTAAATAATCCACCTGCCATGCAGGAGACCCTGGTTCAGTTCTGGGGTTGGGAAAATCCCTTGGAGAAGTGAAAGGCTACCCACTCCTGTATTCATGGTCTTCCCTGGTGGCTCAGATGGTAAAGAATTTGCCTGCAATGCAGGAGACCTGGGTTTGATCCCTGGCTTGGGAAGATCTCCTGGAGGAGGACACTCCAATACTCTTCCCTGGAGAATCTCATCGACAGAGGAGCCTGAGGGGAGAGGGTCTACAATCCATGGGGTAACAAAGAATTGGAGAAGGTTGAGCAACTAAGGTCAGCACAGCATGATTCTCTACCCTTGCTGGGTTTTCCCTGCTTGTTTTATCAGTTGCAGAAGGGACTTCATTAAAATCTCTAATTATATAATGGATGCATTTCCTTTTCTCTTTGGTATTGACAGTTTTTATTCATGTATTTTGAAGATCTCTTATTGAGTGCATATATATTTTTAAAAAATATTTTTACCATTTCTAAATGCCGTAGTTTACGCCTGTTCTTATTGCTTATCTTGGTGTCTATTAGTTCTGATAGTAAAATAAGTACCTTCTATTTAGGGTTGCATGATATCTTTCTTTTACATATAACTTAATTTTTATTTTATATTTAAAGTTTATCTCTTGCACTTGGGTATTTTTTAATTCAGTTTGTTCTCTGTCTTTTATTTGAAACGCTGAGTCTATTAGGGTACTCCCTGGTGGCTCAGATCGAAAAGCGTCTGCCTGCAATACAGGAGACCTGGGTTCAATCCCTGGGTTCTGAAGATCCCCTGGAGAAAGGAAATGACAACCCACTCCAGTACTCTTGCCTGGAAAATCCCATGGATGGAGAAGCCTGGCAGGCTACCCTCCATGGGGTTGCAGAGAGTCAGACACGACTGAGCGACTTTACTTTACTTTTTAGTCCATTTACATTTGCTAGTATTGATAGGGTTTCATTTAAATCTACCATCTTGCTATTTCATCATAATATAATGTTTAATAATACAATGATTTAAACAAAAACGTTGCTGACAAGATACAAACCCACTGAATTGTAAACTGCTTTTTTTTTTTTAATTCCCACAAATAACCCCGAGATTATATATTACTGTGAAAGCGTTGCCCTGGTAAGTGAAGTTTAGGAAGTTTTGTTCTAGATTCTATCCTCTCAGCTGATAGCAACCTTCCTTTTGAAATGTCAACCATACTGACCATGGCATAATTTTAAATATCAGAATAAGACTAATTGTCAAATAGATAACCAAACTCTTTCAGCCCTCTGTTCATATACTGAGATGATGTAACTTACTTGCCCTCTTGCCAGGGAATACTGTGTGTATGACCTTTGTGGTTATCTTTATGCAAATATTAGTGCAAGACTCTTTTCCGCCCATGGACTTAGTCCATGGAATGCTCCAGGCCAGATTACTGCAGTGGGTAGCCTTTCCCTTCTCCAGGGGATCTTCCCAACTCAGAGGTCGAACCCATGTCTCCCACACTGCAGGTGGATTTTGTACCAGCTAAGCCACAAGGGAAGCCCAAGAATACTGGAGTGGGTAGCCTATCCCTTCTCCAGGAGATCTTCCCAACCCAGGAGTAGAACTGGGGTCTCCTCTATTGAAGGCAGATTCTTTACCAACTGAGCTATATTACCATCTAGTGATAAGGCACCAGGGACTAGAGGTCTTCTCTTGGGAGAAGAGTGAAAATACAAAGCAGCTATTTATAGCATAACATCATTACTGGTGTAAAGCATAGCAGATTTCAAAATAGATATTAAACTAGATATCCAATGATAGACTAGACAGTGAAGCTTCAAATTACTGCCCATCGCATAAAAGTAGCAGATACACCTGAGCTGGCATATCACAGTGTCAATGATTCCTCTGTCTTATTTTCTATGTCAGGTCTCTTTACATATACTAGGGTTTCAGTTTCATGCATTTCTTTCTTCTTTAAATCACAAAGCAATTTCTGAAATACAGTGTATAGATTAAAACAGTTGGATATTTGGTTCTTTGGTTAGGTAGATATGTATGTATGTATGTACCATACACACACACACACATGCACGCATACACACACACACACACACACACACACACACACGTATAGTACCAAAGTTCTGTCCCAGTGAGAGCTATCTAAAGAAATACCACCATGAAAATGTCACAAAAGCCATTAAGTTTTTATAGAGGTGGCAAGCTAAACTCATTAGCTTTAGGAAAAGGTAAAGAAAGAAAAAAAAAAAAGAATAATTATCTGAGAAATGAAAAGTGAATCAGACAAAGAAGATAAAGTTGTCTTGTCTAGATTGTTGCTCCTCGAATTAATTTTATTGCTTAAGAAAATTTGTATTGTAGCAGTTCTAATTTTTCATATACTTACAGTACCACTCTGCTGGTCTATCCTTTGGAGTAGAAGACTATCATTGTCATTTTGTCAACTACTAAAAGTTTCTATCAGCGTATATGGGCTTCCCTGGTGGTGCAGAGGTTAAAGCGTCTGCAAGTGAACCACTTGATTGATGAAAACTGTCAAAATTGTAAATACTCTTTTAAATATTCCTGTGAATATTTGAAAACAAATTTGATCTTGACAAGGGAAGACAAGAAAGAACATTTTATTTATAAAGTTTTTATGCAGAAATGGATATTACTACCTTTTCTTGCTTGATTTGGGATAATCTACCATTAATAGTTGTCACTGGTTCAGACACCCCACATCTTAAGAATAATTTTTCAAAGACAGAATGAATAAGTCTCATACTATA
The DNA here is from genome assembly GCF_001704415.2 of Capra hircus. Classification (NCBI taxonomy): domain Eukaryota; kingdom Metazoa; phylum Chordata; class Mammalia; order Artiodactyla; family Bovidae; genus Capra; species Capra hircus. Next base: position 33,845,772 of record NC_030834.1, on the reverse strand, counting down.
AAGTAATATGGTGCTGTAAACTCAACAGCTGATCTTTAGTTTGCCTGTAGACATCATTTTATTTTGCTGGATATCTGAAGGCACAAGGGCATCAAAGATGCCGCAGGTTGTTCAGTCTAGCTTTTGCATCACTGGCACTAAAATATAGCTTTCATTTTTAGATAATTCATGTAATTTTTTAACTTAAGAAAAGATGGGAAAGCAACAGTCCAGATTGTTTGACCTTAGGTATAGCAGTTGCTACAGTTAAATCCAGTTAAGTGTGTACAGTTTATGAAATGTCTGTAACACAAGTTCTCTCGCAGAGAAAATTCTTATCTTTTAGTCTGTCTCCAGCCTCTGTTTTCCTACCTACCCATTTATCACACATCTTTGAAGCATATAAAAGAAAGTCCATGACAGTTATTTTTTGCCTGGTTTGCAGCAGTATACTGTTCGTGCACTCTATGGATCTCAAAATTTTATGAGATTTCACAGAATGGCTGAACACAAATTTTACGTTCAAAACATACATGTCAAACATTTTTGTGTCTTGAAGAATTATATGTTGATGAGAGTCAGGGAAATCACTGATGGCAGTGGTTTATTTATTTATTTATTTTTTCTTTGAGAGAGCTCCTCAAACCAAATTCCAATTCATTTCTGTTTGGTTTCAAAATTGCTGTGTTCAGTGCTGTTTGCGTCCTCCCAAGACTGAAGAACAGGAAGAAGTATATTGTCTTAGAATTTTAACCAGTGCTTGAAAAAGACAAAAACTCAGAACTTGAAAGCAAAAGATGATGAGGACTCAGGCTTCATCTTTAATTGGAACATGGTCATAGTAGATATACATTTGAAGGATTTTTAAACTGACATTTATAGGTAGCCATATTTATTTTAAATATCATCTGAGAGTAGTAATAAGCCACTCCTAATAAGGCTGCTCATTCGAGAAGAGAAATGAGACAGACACCTTGCTCAGAGTTCACCTGCAAAGCTGTTTCTTCACTTTCAGCAGCACCATTCACAGCCACTGACTAGTCATTTTTTGTCATCAACAGAGGCCAAGAAAACACAAAGGATGTCATTCTAGACAGAGGGTCTTTTTTCATAAGACACCTTTATTTCCTGGTGAGATACTTCACTTTTGCCCCTACCGTTTCTATATTATTTAACACGGGAAGTCTGAAATCACTCCTTATTGTGGACACTGAACGCAGAGAAAAAGCAGAAGGCAGGACAGTTCACCGAAAATGTGGCTCCCATTCTTGAATCATACTGTTTTAATGCTAATTTGGAAAGCATTAACATCGTGGTTTCATCCAGAGTATAATGTTTCCAGTGAATAAGTATTCTGAATATTTACTGGGTATTTTTTTAAAAGCAATAAAATGATATTACAAGCTGTCAAGGCTAGCATCATGAGGAAGAACAACAAACTTCACAGAACTGGAATGAGGTTGCCACATGACAAAGTCAGTATATGAAGCAGGTAAAAAGATCCATCAGTTCTAAGATGCAAACCCCAATTACTTTTTAAAAATCAAAGCAGTGCTAGGAGTACATGATTGAATTAGAAAAAGAGATCTAAAGATACTCTTCTCTTATTAACCATGGCACCCATCCGACCCTTTTAAAGCACTGAATATGTTAGATTGCAGTTAATTCTATTTATAAGAAAATAAGACTCTATCTAATTTGATTTTCTCCACAATCTAGTGGTAGAAAGAAATGACTATTGTCATTTTTGAAATAGGAAAACTGAGTTCAGCTGGAGGTTAAAAGAGTTGCCCAAGACCAGACACTGCTGATAAATGCCAAAGACAACATAAAAAGCAAATCTCGTGCCTCTCAGTGAATTTCCTCTCTGTTTGCATGCAAAGCCTCACATTTTTGATACTGGCTCTCACAGTTCATAACCACTAAAGCCGAGTTTTCAAAAACTACATGTTTTACAAATACCGTCTAAGTAGTCATTGGGGGACTGTAAGTAGGCATTAGTGGAAGAACTAGGGATGTAATTTAATTCATTTAGACTTTGTGTTTTTCCGCCCCAAACAACCTACCTTAAGAGGTCATCTGGGAATGCTGACTCAGGTTTGGAGGGCATTTAAAATCATGAACTTTGAGCAAATGACTTACTTTTAACCAGCTTATCTTCCTGTTCATCGAGTAAATATTTACAGATAAAGATAAATGCAGAATGAAAGGTTAGATGCATTTCTGTGAATCAGTGTAGCTCCTATTATGTTCTTGGACACTGCACTGATTCCATTTTCTAGCAATTTAATTGATTTCTCTTGGCTTTGAAATTTTCTAGGGAAGTTCCAAAAAAATAAGAACTCAGATCAGTTATCTTTCTGACACATCCAATAATACAGGTCTTAAGTATTTTAAAAGGTTCATGACTGCTCTTTTTGACAGTTTTACAAGCTCTAACTCCCCTGCATGAGGAAAATCCAGTAATTCAGTCATTCTCAAAGTGTAGTCCTTGGACCAGACGAGTTGGCCACATCCAGAAAGCAACTTAGAAATGCAGATTTTTGGTGTCATTTCAGATCTACTCAATCAGAAACTGAATGTGGGTCTCATCAGTTTATTTTAATCATCCAGATGATTCTGATGCCTGCTAAAGTCTGAGAATCACACTTCACTAAAACAAAGATTATAAATGCAGGGCCATTCTTTCAATTTTATAAGAATGCATTGTTAGAGAACCATATTCCTCTTGATTATTGATACACTGAACGTCAATAGAAGTAAAAAAACTAGAGTTGTTTGTTCATCACATCTCTTTCTATAAGGATTTAATAGCCACTTGATGGGAAAGATGGTTTTGCGTTTCTGCTAATACTGTCTACTCAGCTTAGAAAAGTCCATTTTAAAACAGAGCAATCAAACATATGGTTTCTGTATAAGACACAAGATCTCTGTACCTTTTCTGCAATGGCCCACAAAGACAGCTATATATGTATATATGTGTGTGTGTATATACATATATATTATATATATGTGTGTGTATGTGTATATATCTAAAATATATATACATATATATATTACTGAAAAATCCCTTTTGAATTAAAGAAAGATACAAATTATTAATAATAAAAATTTTCCTAGAAAATTAAATTTGATCCTTTATAGCTTTTCTAAAAAAGTAATCATCAGAAAAGTTTGCTTTATATGTTACATATAAACATTTGTATTTGAAATATAAAATTTATATGAAACTATTTTTAAGCTCCTGGAAATAAAATATTAAATATGTTTAAATACCAGATCATTGTGACATATAGCATACTTGTACCTGTATGAATAAGAATGCAAGTTATTAATTTATTCAATCTTTGTACTCAGGTATAAATGTTATACATATAATTTAGGAAATGTGGCTTTAAAGATGTATACCTGAAAAAAGACCATATGTCAGTGGATAATATTTGTCAACTCAGAATGTTAAAAAATATGTATATATCATAGGGTAGTTTAAAGTGATATTTGACTTTTTAAAAAGATAACTACTTTTGTTATTCATTTCAAAACATTTAAGTGGTAGAGAAAAACCCATGAACATCTTTAAGTTTGCCTATTAGACATTTTATCTGTAAAGATGAAAATGGTAAGTGTACTTAAAAGTTACCTTTGGTGTTTTCAAAGAGAGCAGAGGGTTTTACTTTGCATATAGCATATCTTTGCTTCTCATATGCTTCAAAGGATTAAATACCAAAGTCCTCGATTAAAGGCAGCTAGTTTCTCTGATTTTGATATTCGCCTGGATATTTTGATAGAATTTCTTCTCATGGTCACATCACAAGCCACAAATATAAATGAATTTTCTGCTGCACATCCCCCCCACATACCTTTTTAAAAAGACATGTATTATTTGTTTACCTTGTATTATAGGAAAAGTAAGTATATGAGGTGTATCTTAGGAAATAATTTTTTTTGCTTTTCCCTAAATTTTGCCACTTTCATATTGGGAAAAAAGATCTTAATGGCAAAATACAAATAAAATCTATTTCTCTACAAAATCTGAAATCATACTGGGACTTTGATTAGTATATATAAATGGGGCTGAAAACCCATTCTGTTACCAAGTTGTGCCTTTTTATTGTTGTTCTGAGTGGGTGTGAATTTCTGCTCTCATAGCATGTTAAGTGGAAATGGATAAACAGTTACAGCTGGCTGTGAACCCTGAATGATACTGGTTATGAACCAGAGACACAACTAGATTCAAAGCAATGAGCAAAATATTCCCTGAGTTTAGGTTTATCTTCAAATACAAAGAGATTTCAAAGATATTGAGGGTTTAGTTCTAGACTACCACGGTAAAGCAAAGAAAGTAAGAAAATGAACCACACAATTTTATTTTTTGGTTTCTTGGTGCACATAAAAGTTATATTAAAAAATAATTTTTAATTGGAGGATAATTGCTTTGGATATTGTGTTGGCTTCTGCCATACAACAACCTGAATCAGCCACACGTACACGTGTGTCCCCTCTTCATGAACCTCTCCCCCTAACCCCCACCCATCCCACCCTCTAGGCTGTCACAGAGCACTTAGTTGCGGTCCCTGTGCCCACCAGCAACTTCCCACTGACCGTCTGTTTTACATGTGAAAGTGCCTGTGAGTCAAAGCCGCTCTCTCAACTCATGTCTCCCAGTCCTTCACCCGCTGTGTCCAAATTCTGTTCTCTATGTCTGTGCCTCTATTCCTGCCCTGCAAATAGGTTCATGGGTACCATTTTTCTAGATTCCATATATATATAATGAAAAAAGGAACAAAAAAGTTATACTGTATTGTAGTCTCTTAAGTGTGCAGTAGCATTATGTCAAAAATTCCAATTAAAAAAAACTGTATTAATTTAAAAATGAGGTAAACTCAAGAGGGAGGGCAATATGTATATACTCATGGTTGATTCACATTGTTGTATGACAGAAACAAGTACAACATTGTAAAGATTACTCTCCAATTCAAAATTAAAATTAAAAAAATTTAAAAGTCTTTCCTGGAAAGAGTACGTGGGCAAATCCTGACTCCACATGGAAAGAGAAGCCATCTTTTTATTAAACACTGCATTTAACAGAAAATACAAAAGAAACTGATCTTTACTCAATTACAGAAATATCAACTAGAAAAAAAATACAACAATCATGATATGTTTGTCTAAAACTATATGTATATACATTCATTAAAAAAATGGACAGACTCTTAAGAGAAATTGATAAATCTATAATCACAGTGGGAAATTAACTGATAAATCAGCAGTTAAAGTGAAGAAACAGAATATATAAATAATACAAAGAATGAGTTTATTCTAAATTATATATATATGTATATATATATGTATATATATATATATATATATATACATATAGGACACTGCACTATGACTTATCTAGACAGCATATTAAAAAGCAGAGACACCACTTTGCCAACAAAGGTCCCTACAATCAAAGCTATGATTTTTCCAGTAGTCATTTATGAATGTGAGAGTTGGATAATATAAAATGCTGAATGATGAAAAATTGATGCTTTTGAATTGTGGTGCTAGAGAAGACTCTTGAGATTCCCTTGGACAGGAAGGAGATCCAACCAATCAGTCCTAAAGGAAATCAGCCCTGATTATTCATTAGAAGGACTGATGCTAAAGCTGAAACTCCAATACTCTGGCCACGTGATTCATTGGAAAAGAACCTGATGCTGGGAAAGATGGAAGGCAGGAGAAGAAGGGGGTGACAGATGGTTAGATAGCCCAACTGACTTGGCGGACATGGATCCAAGCAAACTCCTGGAGACAGTGAAGGACAGAGAAGCCTGGTGTGCTGAAGTCTGTGCAGTCACAAAGAATCAGACATGACTTAGCAACTGAACAATAACAAGCCTGTCTTCCCCAAATTAGATGGACATACTGGCTCAATCATGTGTGGCTTAAGCAAGAAAGCTATGAACCATTCAAAAACCAGGAATAGAGCTCTCATCAGGCACCAGACCTGCCTACATCTTGATCTTGGACTTCCCAACCTTCAGAGCTCTGAGAAATGAGTCTCTATTGTTTAAGCTACCCTATCTATTTTATGTTGATACAGCAGCCTGAACTGACCAGAGTGTATCTATCTCTACAACTGGAAATGAAGGAAGTCTTTAGGGAATCTGGGTGTCTTTCTTTTACTGAAGTTTATACAGACAAAATAGGTACATCTTTAAATCACTAAGAACTTTTTATTATTTGTCAACATTCAGTAATTTTGAATGAAAGAAATTAAAACAGTAGACAGGGCCTCAAGAGTTAATGCTTTACCATGATTCACTTTTTCTAAAAAAATGGAAAATTTATGGTGACAGATTTTGAAAGAAAATGGATATTCATAGTAATTGTTCTCAATTTATAATAAAGTAACCACTGAAATGGAACATCTGAGCACATTTGCATATGTTGATACAAAATTATGAAGTTCTAATAAAACTTATTCTAAACTAAAGTAAAAAAAAAAAGAAAAAAATCCTCCATGTTCCAAAATCTATACAGTGAATTCTCTTGAAGTATTTCTGGATATTAAGTTTATATATCTTCTACTTAATGTATACTATATTTTCTCTCTCTCTCTTTTCTTTTCTTTTTTTATTTTTAGCTTCACCAATGTATGGCATTTTCCATGTGAAAAGGATTTAATTGTTGACATATAACTTGCAGCAGTTATCCGAAGTGGTTTATACATACTAATCGAATCCTATAAGAGGTATTATTATTGTCCTCATTTAACAGGCAGGCTAACTGAGATCCAGTGATGTTACAGGTTACTTGCTTAAGCTCCTGCGACTAAAAACAGTGTGATACTGCCCAAGTGATCAATAAAGAACATGTAAGCCTTTAATACTCCGTGTATTTATAAAGCTACCTGTTACTGGTGTTATAACAGCCATGAGAGAAACAGCCACCATTCCAAGTGAAAGCGTATATTCTGGTACTAAAGGCAGGTGCTAGAGATAGCCCGCCTGTTTGCATAAGTAGATTTACAGATAGAATCAACAGGGTTTGTTTTCCTTATTTTTTTCCTTTTGATTTTTATTTTATATTGGGATTTAGTTGATGTACAATGTTATTCTAGCTTCAGGTGTACAGCAAAGTGGTTCAGTGAGACCTATACATAGAGTTCATTCCTTTTCAGACTGTTGTCCCATATAGGTCATTACAGAATACTGAATAGAGTTCCCTGTGCTGTATAGTAAGTCCTTGTTGATTAGCTACTTAAGATAGGCATGGAGCACATGCTGGCTATCCTACACTTTGTAGTATATGTAGGATCATCCAAAACTCCTCGTTTATCACTGTCCCCAACCTTTTCCCTTTGGTAGATGTAACTTTGTTTGGAAAGTCTGTGAGTCTATTTCTGCTTCGTGAATAAATTCATTTTTATCATCCATTTTATATTCCATATATAAGTGTTATATGCTATGTCTTTCATTGTCTGATTTACTTCACTTTTGAAAATCTTTGTCCTTCTGTGTTGCTGCAAATCATATTTCTTTTCTGTGGCTGGGTAATATTCTATTGTATATACGTAGCATATGGACTTTATCCACTCCTCTGCCAATTGGCATTTAGGTCGCTTCCATGTCTCCACTATTGTAAATAGTGCTGGTGTGAACATCAGGGTCATGTGTCTTTTTGAATTATGGTTTTCTCCAGATATATGCCAGGAGTGGGATTGCCGGATCATACAGGAGTTCTAGTTAGAGTTTTTAGGGAACATCCATACTGTTCTCCACGGTGGCTGTATCCATTTACATTCTCACCAACAGTGTAAGAAGATTCCCTTTTCGCCACACATTCTCCAGAATTTACTGTTTGTAGAATTTTGAAGATGGCCATTTTGACCAGTGTGTATCTCTCTGAAATGGGGACATTTGGAGCAGTTGGAAAGTTGAAATTTCCATTTATGGAGATGGAAAATACTGTAGTAGATGCTGGGGGTGTGAGGGGTAAAGGAGTTGAGTTTTGGTCAAATTTCAGTACTTTTCAGGCATGGGGAAACCTTGAGTAAACACTGAGATGAGCTAGTTAGGAATTCACTGCAGAAACTATAAATATATATTACTTAACAATAAGTTAATTTTATAACTTTCATTTCAGCTAGGCTATCATTTACGACATAGTAAATATAGAGTGAAAAAAGCACTGGATTCCAGTCAAACAAATTGTGTTTGAATTTTGGCTCTTCCACTTCATTATGTAAAATGTAGGGGAAGTCAATTCATATGTTAGAATCGATTCCAACAAAAGAGATGACTCTACACATGGACATCACCAGATGGTCAGTACCAAAATCAGATTGATTGTATTCTTTGCAGCCAAGGATGGAGAAGCCCTGTACAATCAGCAAAAACAAGACCTGGAGCTGACTGTGGCTCAGACCATGAGCTCCTTATGCAAAATTCAAAGTTAAATTGAAGAAAGTAGAAAAAGCCACTAGGCCATTGATGTATGACCTAAATCAAATCCCTTATGATTTTTACAGTAGAGGTGATGGATAAATTCAAGATATTAATATCTGGTAGAGAGAGTCCCTGAACAACTATGGATGGACATTTATAAAATTTTATAGGATCCAGTGACCAAAATCATCCCAAAGAAAAATACATGCAAGAAGGCAAAGTGGTTGTCTGAGGAGGAAAAAAAAGAAAAGCAAAAGTCAAAGGAGAAAGGGAAGGATATGCCCAACTGAATGCAGATTTCCAGACAATAGCAAGGAGAAACAAGAACACCTTCTTAAGTGTGCAATGCAAAGAAATTGAGAAAAACAATAGAATGAAAAGGGCTAAATCTTCAAGAAAATTGGAGATAACAAAGGACTATTTCATGCAAAGGTGGGCACAATAAAGGACAGAAATGTTAAGGACCTCAGGGAAGCATAAAAGATTAAGAAGAGGTGGCAAGAATACACAGAAGCACTATACAAGAAAGGTCTTAATGACCCAAATAACCACAATGGTGTGGTCACTCATAGAACCAGACATCCTGAAGTCATGAACTCATGCAGAACTTTGAATCCTGAATTGTGAAGTCAAATGGGTTTTAGGAAACATTACTACAAACAAAGCTAGTAGAGGTAATGGAATTCCAGTTGCTCTATTTCAAATCCTAAAAGATGATGCTGTTAAAGTGCTGCACTCAATATACCAGAACATTTGGAAAACTCAGCAGTGGCCACAGGACTGGAAAATGTTAGTTTTCATTCCAATTCCAAAGAAGGCCAATGCCAAGCATTATTTAAACCACTGTGAAATTGTACTCGCTTCACATGCTAGCAAGGTAATGCACAATATCTTTCAGGCTTGACTTCAGCATCACACAAATCAGTAACTTCCAGATGTTCAGGCTAGATTTAGAAAAGGCAGAGGAACCAGAGATCAAATTGCCAACATCCGTTGGATCATAGAAAAAGAAGAGAATTCCAGAAAAACATCTACTTCTGTATTATTGATTACGCTAAATTAGCCTTTGACTCTGTGGATCACAGCAAACTTTGGAAAATTCTTAAAGAGATGGAGATACCAGACCATCTTACCTGCCTCCTGAGAAAGCTGTATGCAGGTCAAGAAGCAGCAGTTAGAACCAGACTTGGAACAATGGACTGGTTCAAAATTGGGAAAGGAGTACATCAAGGCTGTATATTGACACTCTACTTATTTAACTTTTATGCAATGTACATTATGCAAAATGTCAGGAAGGATGAAGCTTAAGCTGGAATCAAGATCACCAGGGGAAATATCAGTAACCTCAGATATGCAGATGATACCACGCTAAAGGCAGAAAGTGAAGAGTGAACGAGAGGCTCTTGATGAAATTAAAGAGGAGAGTGAAAAGTTGGCTTAAAAGTCAATATTCAGAAAACTAAGATCATGGCTAAGCATTTTGCATGTAAAATCATACTGAATCCTTATGACTAACTTGTAACCTTTTTTCCCAACAACAGGATTGAAGTTTAAAGGAGGTTAAGTTCATAAAGTTAGGAAGTGATTGATCTGTGTTTGGAACATATCAATCTTTTATTGCAAAGCTATATTCTTTTAAGTTCCGGAAAACTTAAATCTGAATGAAACAGTTAGCTGTTTGACATTGATCCAGTCCTTTCATTAATTCTATGCCTAATTGTTCTTAGATCTAAGTCTAATAAAATGGAATCGATACCTGTGATCAAGAATACCTGTAAGTTTGCAGACCTTTGTTAAAACTTTGTATCTACTGATATTACATACAATTGAACCCTGATTTTTAAGCATGAAGATAATAATAAGAACTAATATTTATTTATTTTTGTGAGTCAGAAAAATGTGAGCAGTTCTTATATGAAGAGAAAGAGGGAGAAAAATAAGTTGTAAAATAAAAAAAGAAATGGGACGTTTAGGTTCAGGGGTAGTCCAGAGTTATTTCTGAAAATATTTTGCAGGTGCCACAAACATATCAGCAGTTATAGAATTTGGTGTTCTCATGCCTAATGATGTTTCATTTCTTTAAATGCACATATTTTTGTCACTTAAGAGGGACATTTCTGGTTACGGAAATAAATTTACTATCTTAAAATGGATGTTAGTTAGAAAGTAGAATTCCTTTTAGAGAACTTCACATTGCTGTCAACTTTCCTAAAGAAAATCTCACATTTATTTTTTTTCCTTTGATTTGATTTTTTATTTAATGCTGACATTTATCTTAAAATATTCCACATTTTGGTACATATCAGTTGTAATTCTGGTTTTCCTCTGTGCACTTTGTCTCTCAACAATAACGTTAAACACATTAATATAACCGTTTATTTATAGGACAGTCCTCTTGAATGGGCTTTGTTAGCTCTTAGAGGGTGGGGACTATGTCGTGTCAATGGTTTAATCCTCCATATAAAGAGTAAAAATAATCAATGTTTATAGAAAAGAAAAGACAAGGAAAACAGGAAGTTGATAATGACCTCTAGGTACCATCATAGACTGTTGCTAACCCAAGTCAGTGCACTATCCCAGCCTGTTAAGCATGTTTCATCACAGGTCATATAAGCCATTAGTGTATCAAGAGAAGTGATCTTCATCAGCAGATGTTTAAGGTCAGTCTGCGTGTGCAAGCTAAGTCACTTCAGTTGTGTCCAACTCTTTGTGACCCTATGGACTGCAGCCCACCAGGCTCCTCTGTCCGTGGGATTCTCCAGGCAAGAATACTGGAGTGGGTTGCCATGCCCTCCTCCAGGGGATCTTCCCGACCCAGGGAATGAACCCATATCTCTTATGTCTCCTGCATTGGCAGGTGGGTTCTTTATCACTAGCACCACCTGGGAAGTCAGGTGATACTACTACTGCTACTGCTAAGTCACTTCAGTTGTGTCCGACTCTGTTCGACCCCATAGACGGCAGCCCACCAGGCTCCCTCGTTCCTGGGATTCTCCAGGCAAGAACACTGGAATGGGTTGCCATTTCCTTCTCCAATGCATGAAAGTGAAAAGTGAAAGTGAAGTCAGTCAGTCATGTACGACTCTTAGTGACCCCATGGACTGCAGCCCACCAAGCGCCTCCATCCGTGGGATTTTCCAGGCAGGAGTACTGGAGTGGGATGCCTTTGCCTTCTCCGCAGGTGATGCTAATACTCTGCAAAAACCAGTAAAACCAGAGTATTTCATACAGGCAAGTGGTCCTCACAGGAAAATGACTTCTCCCTAAACAAGCGGAAGATTTCTCTTCGTCTTGAATTGAGTAGTGATTCATAACTCATGTCATAATGTGAAAATTTCACATTGTCTAGGTGACACTCTCCAGGAAAGTGATTGGAATACCTGTCTCATTCGTTCAGAATGAGTGGATATTTTGCCTTGGAAGTCACTAACCATTTGTTAGATAGGCAGGAACTTTTTCATGTGTTGATTTCGTAAACAGCAAGGAAACAAAAGGTCCACATTTCCTCAGCAGACATTTAAATATATAACTTGATTACTAAGTCAGTCAACTTATGGGTAATGCCTATTATCTTTATAATAGATAAGCATATATATATGTGAGAAGCATTGATGTGGAGAATGCTACAATAACAAATCTTATTACAAGAAAGAATTTTGAAATAACTTGCCAGGAGGGTAATGACCTCAATTAAATTTTATGTGAAATAATAATTGGTGATTTTAATAAAGGAACTCAACTGCAAATTGCATATTTGATAATATAATATTTTGGTATTACTTATTTCCCTCTGGCTTGCATTTATATTAAGTAAAAATCTTTGAGATAATCAAGGAAGATTTATAATTTGAAGTGCTCTTTCTTTCAACCTAATCAAATAGATTTTAAATGATTTTAAATTCAAAAGGAGGGAGGGAAGAACACTTCACATCTTCTTGAAGATTAAGAGATATATTTATCAGTGAGGGGAATATTGGAATATAAGAATATACAGTGAATATCAAAGTGACACCAATGTAAGACAGGAAAAGTTAAATGCCACAGTATTTAAAAACCCTGGCATGTGATATAAATATGTTTGGTGTGAATCATATGAAAAACAGCGAGTTAAATAACACTTTTGGCATGCATCCAGTCTATCCCCATGTTTAGATGTCGTTGTTTGTGCTTAAAGAATTTTTGAGCAAAATTATTATTTCACAGTGGTTGCACATTTTCAGTGTACTTCACACAAAGCACTCCCTTATGTGTGGTTTTGAGTTGAAATAACTTACAATTCAACTCAGAAGGACTTTTGCTTCCATCACTACAAACAGAAAAGATTTTGTAAAACAGTGCCGAGATACATCATACTAGAGGGTTGCTGTGCACACTTCGATGTTAAACTTAAGTTTATTAGAGACAGCAAAACTTGCACTGTGATGTTCATATTATTTAGTCTTTACAATCCGTTGCACTCATTCTTCTATAGCATTACTTGTGTTTTATTCTGGTTCAGGATGAAGCCAATAAGCCCATGGGGCAAGGCCCCCTTTTGTTTTTTATGTGGCGTAGTTGTTTTCCGATGGTGTTCAGTATTGTCAGCAGCAATAAGAATGAAGTGAACTTGGAGTGAAATGAGCAGCTATTAGTAGCAAGCTTGTCTGAGGGTATACAAGACACATGTTAATAGCCTGGTTTAAAAACACTGAACATGATCACACCCACAGTGCCCAGATATAAAATATTTCCAGAGTCACTGACAGTCACCAACCGCTGTATTTCCATTGTATGCTATCCTTCCATACTTTGCATATCTTCCTTGCATAGTTCTGGTTTTACCAACTCTATTTTGAGGGACCATAAGGCAATATTGCTAGTCTCATAAGTTCTCTGTGTCACTGAATAGGGTTTCCAAACCTTGAGTGTGTCAGTACAAACAAGTGAAATGAGATGGGCAGCTGGTTACCTTCTAGAAGGCTTGCGCTGGTAGTTCTCCTCGTTGTTCAGTTGCTTAGTTGTGTCTCACTCTTTGTAATCACGTGGGTTGCAGCACACCAGGCTCGACTGTTCACTATCTTCTGGAGTTTGCTCAAATTCATGTCCATTGAGTCAGTGATGGTGTCTAACCATCTTATCCTCTGTTGTCCCCTCCTCCTCCTGCCTTCAAACTTTCCCAGCATCTTTTCCAATGAGTCAGTTCTTCACATCACGTGGCCAAAGTATTGGAGCTTCAGCTTGAACATCAGTCCTTCCAATGAATATTCAGGATTGAATTCCTTTGGGATTTACTGATTTGATCTCCTTGCTGTCCAAGGGACACTCAAGAGTCTTCTTCAGCAGTGGACATACTCTATTACTGTCATCTTCCTTCTTAAGCATGTCAGCAGAAACAAACATAATATTCTATGTATATACGGAGAAATGCAGACATGGGTGAAAATCATTTTTTCTTCTTTATTGTATATTGGATACCATATTTACTAAGAAAGCTTAAGGCTCTGTTAACTTATTTCATAATCCTATGTTGCTGCTGGTAAATGGAGTTTGTGATCATTTTATAGGAGTCTAGCACAATCACCAGGGAATTTAGTAATCAGCTCACTGCTGAATTCATCTCTCAGAGTTAGAGTGCCTGGGACCTCGGGAACCTCCAGGGGGAGCTGGAGGTGTCAGAAGGTCGGTTGAGAGCAACTCAGATTTTTCTCTTGGGAATTCCTTAGGGCGTGTACTGCTTAGTTGGAGTAACATTAAGAGAAATACCAGAAAGCCACAGTGTTGTATGCCATTCTGATGAAGGAAAGCTCTGGGCTCCAAGATTCTGTTTCCTTATGTCAGGCAGTGAATGGGCATTCTCGTAATTCACCTGCATGTGGAATTTCAGACACAATTTCCAAATGCATTAATATTAACAACTAATGCATTGCTTTATTTCCAGAAAGTAACACCTGTGATGGATGGTTTAAAGAGAGGTATCAGATATAATCAGAAGACTTTAAAAAATATAATTTGTTATATTTCCTTATAACTTGTTATAAAAATATAACTTGTCTTGTGATAAATGAGTTTATCTAGTGAAGAGGGGCTAACATAACACATGTTTATAGTACTGGAACCAGTTCTTAGTGAGACCAAGTAGTGACCTTTCGCTCTCCTCACTGCTCCCCCAAAGTCTGTACGCATGCTATCATCTTACCATATGCCTTAGATATTGTAGAATAAAGCTGTGATAGATGGACTATTCTAGCACTTCTCAAGATGAATTTAACCAAGGGTGCTCAACTAAGGGCTGCTCTGTCCATTAGAGGAAGATTGACAAGGTCTGAAGACATTTTTGGTTGTCACTGGAGGGATGCTATTGGATAGAGACTGAGGTTACCTTTAAGCATCATACAAAGCACGGGGAAGTTCCCCACTGTAAAGAATTATCTGGTCCTAAATGTTAGCTTGCCTGAGAGTCCCATGGACAGAAGAACCTGGCACGCTATAGTCCATGGGGTTGCAAAGAGTCAGGCTCCACTGAATACTCTACAGAAATGTTAGCAGTGTTGAAGCTGCACAACTCTGCCTAAGACATCTGCGCCCCCTGACTGAGTATATTGTGCTGACTTCACATGGAGGGAAGCAAAGGGCCCCAGTCGACTATGCTGCTCTGAGCCAGACTGTGTTCTTCCCATAGCTGCACTGTCCCTGAGTGAATGCTTCCTTAACCAAACACATTTTTCCCTGAATTACTCTCTGATTTGGGTAGTTTACTCTTATTAATATATAATTGATAGTCACAGTTTTGTGAGTTTTTTTTCCCCTATGGATGATGATAATGAGTTCCATTTTCTGCCTCACGATTCCTGCCAAGATTCCCCAGGTTTAGCAAAACAAAAAACAAACAAAAAAACTTTCATCTAACTAGTGCACTAACTCCTCACTTTTTTCCCTGTTTCGTGTTCCCGGTTCATACACCACCATCCAAGTGACTTCACCTTTTGCAGCTGTCAGAATAATCTGTCCAGAAAATGGGCCTCACCTTGTCACTCACCTGCCTGCAAACCTCCTGAACGGTGGCACCTTGCCATCCTGATGAGAAGCAAGCTGTTCCCTTCAGCAGAGCAGAGCACACCCTCTCCCTCCAGCCCCCGCCTCGCTCGCAGCCCAGGCTCCTGTCCCAGGGTTCCCTCCTCACTGGGTTCCTCCAGTTCTTTACACCAGTCACTTGACTCACCTCAGTGACTGTGTTTCCACCTGCCTCTAGCTTTACGCTTTTATCCTTTACCTTCCTCAACTCTCTCATTCCCATGTGGCCCGTTTACCACTTCCTCTAGGAAACTTCTCTAATCTTCCCAGGTAGGGTTACTCCTGTAACGGCCTGTCTATATTTCTATCATTATCCTTCCCAGGTTGTTTTAAAAGCAGACCTTTGTGTGTTCCTCTCAATTCCATGAAATCATGACCTAACCCCCTAACCAGGAACCCAGAAGATGTCTGTGTCTTAATCATTGTAAAGTGCTCAAGTGAATGAATGAGTGGACTCGTCTCTTCACTGTTGTGAGTGAACTGAATTAATCTGAGTGGACTAGTGAGTCCTGATGGACTCACAGAGTAAGCTTAGAATCATGTACTCTGTAATTTCTGTATGACGATCATTAAAACAAAATTTACCCATTTTTTCCTATTAACCTGTTTGTTTGCTGCTGCTGCTGCTGCTAAGTTACTTTAATCGTGTCCAACTCTGTGCGACCCCATAGATGGAAACCCACCAGGCGCCCCCATCCCTGGGATTCTCCAGGCAAGAACACTGGAGTGGGTTGCCATTTCCTTCTCCAGTGCATGAAAGTGAAAAGTGAAAGTGAAGTTGCTCAGTCGTGTTTGACTCTTAGCGACCCCGTGGACTCCTCCATCCATGGGATTTTCCAGGCAAGAGTACTGGAGTGGGGTGCCATTGCCTTCTCAGAACCTGTTTGTTTAGATGGATTCAAATTACTAACCATTCAAGGAGGTCTAGGTATTGAAACATACAATCTGAGTACTATTATCCTGTGAATTCCCAATTGCCCTTTGGTCCAAGGCACAGCTGAATGTAGCAGAAACAAGTAATAACATGTGTAATACCAGTATTGAGCAACTAGCCTAAGTTAGGTGCTATGTTCAGAAATAGAAGGTTTTCCCACCTAACGTATAAAATAGAATGATAATTATTTCCAGTTTACATATGACAACATTTTTAGGAGGAAACTGAGGCATAGAAAGGTTAAATAACCTTTCCCAAATGTAAAAATTGACCAGGTAGTACATAAAGAAGCAGGCATTCAATCCAATCAGGAGCTGTAACTTCTACTGAGAACAGTCTGGCTGGCCTTCCATATCCAAAGCAGGATCCACAGTTGGTTGAATTTGAGGACGTGGAGCCATCAAATACAGAGGGCCAGCCCTACTAGGCCATTTAATGTAAGGGATTGAGCATCCTCAGATTTTGGTGTGGTGGGTGGTTCCATACCCAATTCCCCCACAGATACCAAGGGAGACTGTATTTTCTGGCACACCTACACATTGGCAAATTAATACCTAAGCCTTTAATTTAAGCTCAAAGATTAGTTCTAGCTAATTACTCTTTGCATGCATGTCATAAGTTGCTTCAGTTTTGTAGCTGACTCTTTGTAACCCGATCGACCATAGCCTTCCAGGCTCCTCTGTCCGTGGTTGCCATGCCTTTTTTAATGGGATTTTCATGACCCAGGGATCAAACCAATGTCTCTTATATCTCGTGCATTGTCAAGTGAGTCCTTTATCACTAGTGCCACTTGGGAAACGGGAATTACTCCTTGATGATGATTAAATGAGATTATGTGAATAAAAGCACATAGTAAGTGGTACACAGTAAAGGTTAACTACTGGAATTATTATTAAGCTTTCAGATTAAAACACTGATCTTTTTGCTTCATTGTCTTTTTTTTTTCTTTTTCTTTTTTTCCCCAGAATGTCTTATAGTTTACATCATATAGGATGTAGCATTTCCATATTGAGTGTGTTTTTATTTTTTAAGATTTATTTATTTATTTGTTTTATTTTGGGGCTGTGGTGGGGTGGGTCTTTGTTGCTATAGGCAGGCTTTTTCTAGTTGAGGAGAGTAGGGGCTTGTATTCATTGTGATGTGTGGGCTTCTCATTGTGGTGGCTTCTCCTGGTCTGGAGTCCAGTCTGTAGACATGAGAGCTTCAGTGGCTGTGTCGTGCGGGCCCAGTAGCTGTGGCCCGTGGGCTCCACAGCATTGGCTCAGGAGTTGTGGCGCACAGGCTGCACAGCATATGGGATCTTCTTGGACCGTGGATTGAACACGTGTACCCTGCATTACAAGGCAAATATTTCAACCACCAGCCCACCAGGGAAACCCCCCAGATTGGATTCTTTTCATAGCAATATGCCTTTAAGATTCTTTCATGTCTTTTCATGGCTTCATTTCTTTTCAAGACTAAATAATATTCTGTTGTCTAAATGTACCTCAATTTATTTGTCCATTCATCTATCAAGGGACATCTTCCTTGCTTTCACGTTTCAGCAATTATGAGTAAAGCTGCAGGTTTGCTTTTTTTTTTTTTTCATAGACATAAGTTTTCAACTCCTTTGAGTAAATACCAAGGAATATAATTGTTGGATCATCTGATAGGAGTATGTTTAGTTTTCTAAGAAACCACCAAACAGAAAACCACAAAACAAAACACCAAAGCCTTCCAAAGTAGATGAACCATATTGCATTCTCACCAGCAACGGCTGAAAGTTCCTGCTGTTTCAGAGCCCTCACCAGTGTTGGGTGGTGTCAGGGTTCTGGATTTGGCCATTCTGTTAGGTATGTGGTGGTATTTCATTGCTATTTTGATTTTCATTTTCTTGATGATTTGTGGTATGGAACATCTTATATGCAGATTTTCCATCTGTATATCTTCGATGATGAGGTGTCCATTAAAGTGTTTGACTCATTTTTTAATTGGTTTATCTTATTGTTCAGACATAAGAGTCCTGCGAATATTTGGTAACAGCCCTTTATCAGTTGCATTGTGTTGTGTATGTTTAGTCCTTCATTCGTGTCTGACTCTGCAACCCCATGAACTGTAGCCGGCCAGGCTCTTCTGTCCATGGTGGTTTCCCAGGCAAGAATACTAGAGTAGCTTGCCATGCCCTTTTCCAGGGAATCTTCCCAACCTAGGAATCAAACCCAGGTCTCCCGCATTGCAGGAGGATTCTTTACCATCTGAGCCACCAGGAAGCCCAGATGTATTGAATATAGATATTTTCTCCCAGTTTTGTGGTTTGTCTTCTCATTCTCTAGACATTGTCTTTAACAAAGCTGAAGTTTTAATTTTAATGAAATTCTGCTTATTATTTCTTTTGTCAGTTTTGTCTTGATGTTACACCAAAAAGGTCATAGTCAAGGACATCTGGATTTTCTCCTATATTATTTTAAAGGAATTTTCCAGTTTTTTGTGTTTTACATTCAGGTCTATGATCCATTTTGAGTTGTTTTTATGAAGAATGTAATCTGTGTCTAGATAATTTTTTTTGCATATAAATATCCAATTGCTCTAGCACCACTTGTTGAAAAGACTGTCTTTGTCCCTTTGTCAAAAGTCAGTTGACTATATTCATATGCGTATATTTCTGGGCCCTCTATTCTGTCCCAACATTTCTTAGAAAAATCAATTTTTAATTTTGCAGTCTTTAGAATTTGTCATAGTGTTTTGCTCTTAAAAGGATAAATAGCTTTGCACATCAATTAAGGAAAATAGTATTAAGATAGGTATGATAGAAGTTTAGGTAGTTGAAAAGTATGTCAGTTTGTGGAGTCTCATGTCAAGTGAGTTTTGATAAATTAAGTAATACAGTGGATCTTGAAGGAAAAGTAAAAATTCCGTCATTTTTATTTTATTCATTTACCAAAAATTTGCAGAATGCCTCCAAGGGTTAAGTGTTGGATGGATCAGTAAGGATGCACTGTCAGTCAAACAGGCCGAGTCCCTGTCCTCATAAATCTGACATTCATGAACAAGAATCAGTGAATAAGTGATATATGATGTGAGGTATTTGATAAGGACCATGGAGAAAACACTACCAACAACTCACATATATAATTTTGGACATGATGGTGTTTTATAAATGGTGATCTAGAAGTTTCTCTGAGGAGTTAATACTATAAGAAAAGAGGAATACTGCATATGGGGATGTGCATTCCAGGCATGTAAATGCCTTAGCCAGGGGACAGGAACATGCTTGATACTGTTGAGGAACAGTGTGGAGATCAGTAAACTATTGCACAATCATTGAATGGAAGTAAATATAGGAAGTGTAGTCAGAGCCATCACCTGGGGCCAGATCCAGTAAAGTCTTCCCTGAGAAAACTGCTGGTGAAAGAGTTATGGAGTCTAAGTTCTCTCTGCCTGCCAGTGAGTTGG
Source organism: Capra hircus (assembly GCF_001704415.2). Classification (NCBI taxonomy): domain Eukaryota; kingdom Metazoa; phylum Chordata; class Mammalia; order Artiodactyla; family Bovidae; genus Capra; species Capra hircus. The sequence continues at coordinate 33,825,939 of NC_030834.1, read as the reverse complement.
AGATGAAGTGTTGAGGCAAGGAATGTTGCAGGAAGGCCCCGAAACTGGGCTCTTGTCTCACACTGGGGAATGAATTGTCCGAGGAGACACATGTGCTGACAAAGCAAGAGATTTTATTGGGAAAAGGCACCCGGGTGGAGAGCAGTAGGGGAAGGGAACCCAGGAAAACTGCTCTGCCGTGTGGCTCGCAGTCTGGGGTTTTATAGTTTCCGGGTGGTCTTTGGCCAATCATTCTAATTCAGAGAGTTTCCTGGTGGTGCACACATTACTCAGCCAAGATGGATGCTCGCGAGAGGGATTCTGGGAAGTGGATGGACACGTGGTGTCTCCTTTTGGCCTTTCCCGAACTCTTCCTGTTGGTGGTGGCTTATTAGTTCCGTATTCCTCATCAGGATCTCCTGTCATGAAACAACTCATGCAAATGGTTACTATGGTGCCTGGCCAGGGTGGGCGGTTTCGATCAGTGTGCTTCCCCTAACAGGAGTACTTTATTTGGAAACCTGACAGACCAAGAATATGGCAGACTCATGGCTTCCCTGGTAGTTCAGCAGGTAAAGAAACTTCCTGCAGTGCGGGAGACCTGGGTTTGGTCCCTGGGTTGGGAAGATGCCCTGGAGGAGGGCATGGCAACCCACTCCAGTATTCTTGCCTGAAGAATCCTCATGGACAGAGGAGCCTGCTGGGCTACAGTCCATGGGGTTGCAAAAATCGGGCATGACTGAGTGACTAAGGACAGCACACAGCAATGTCTTAAAATAGTGAACTTGTCTGGGTCCAGATGCCAGGTACCTTGTTGGCTCAGATGGTAAAGAATCTCCCTGCAATTCAGGAGACCCAGGTTCTATCCTTGGGTGGGGAAGATCCCCTGGAGGAGGAAATGGTGACCCACTCAAGTGTTCTTGCCTGGAGAATTCCATGGACAGAGGAGCCTGGGGTGTTTACAGTCCTTGCGGTCACAGAGAGTCCACAGGACTGAGTGACTAACACTTTATAGAACAGAGATGGGGGAAGGGGAGTGAGGAAACAAAGTAGAAAGGCAAAATAGAGAGGGAAAGATGGTTAGGAAGGAAAGTAAACGGGGCCGTCAGCCTAGCAAGTCATCTCAGATTGGTCAGCCAGTGGAAGGGATGTGTTAATCTCTTCTTGCCTGAAGCTACTCACAGGTGGGCGGGGTCAGATTAACTCCCTGTGAACAAAACAAAGGCGCTTTAGTTTAAGAGTCAGGCAGTCCTCTGAGGCAGGCCATTATGTATGATCTTAATAACAAAAGCACCTACAAGCAAGTCAAAGAACAGCTCCAATGTGCTGTCAGAAATGGTTCTTCTCTGCCACAAAGAGTGGTTTAAGCAGAAGGAATAAGGTGTAAGAAGACTTGCAAACAGGAATAAGGATGGTTTGAAGATTTTTCAAGCAGTTTTTATAACTTGCAGTACAGGAAAGAAGAAATAACAGTGTGAAGATTTTCAGCAACTTTAGAGGGAGACTCACACAAGGAGTTTGTGTTGGAGTATGACATATCACGGAGAAGGAAATGGCAACCCACTCCGGTATTCTTGCCTGGAGAATCCCAGGGATGGGGGAGCCTGGTGGGCTGCTGTCCATGGGGTCGCACAGAGTCGGACATGATTGAAGAGACTTAGTAGCAGCAGCATGAAGTATCACATTTGATTTTTGGCAGAATCACTGTTAGCAGAAGGGAGAGGGGCAGTTGAAGAGGGGCAAGCCTGAAGACCAGGAAACCAGCTAGGAGACTATTATAGTAAAATAAATTATCAGAATTAGGACAGAAAGGTGACTTTAGACACTGTTAAACAGTGTAATTTTCGGATCAGTGAAAGCACAATGTAAGGTTCTAACCGGCAAGGACATGAATTTCTTAGTATCAGTATCTTGAGTATAAAAAATCACCAATATCTTTGTGACCCCATGGACTGTACAGTCCATGAAATTCTCCAGGCCAGAATACTACAGTGGGTAGCCTTTCCCTTCTCCAGGGGATCTTCCCAACCTAAGGATCAAACCCAGATCTCCTGCATTACAGGCGGATTCTTTACCAGCTGAGACACAGGGGAAGCCCTTCACTTTCACTTAGAGAAGCTGGTTGTTTTGATTTGAAATGTGTATTATATAAAATAAATAAATAAAGATAGTGAAACCCTTACATAATCAAAAAGAAATATTATAGCTGTAGGAAAATAAAATGTAAGTTTCTGTTAAAATATGCACATTGATACATGAAAAAATTCTAAAACATTGGAGAAGAGTATAATAGGCAAGATTTCTACCAAAATTGGTTTAAGTTGACAGTAAATGAATGTAATTAAATTTATGTTGTCTTGAAATAGAAGAATTCTGACACTTTAGTAGTCAGTGTTGTTCAAGGTAACAGGGGAAATAGTTTTGGTTAGTTGGATCCAGTGTAATGATAATTAAGACTTTGAAAGAAACCCTGCTGGTCACTATAATTCATCAAATAATTCTACATAGCTTGATGCCATTATCAAGGCCTTTTCCATCCCCTTAGGCAAAGTAAAAACCATTTGGAAACATTTCATGGAAGAGTAACACAAACAATTAAGGTGTAATATGGCTAAATGACAGTTTAAAAACACTTAAAAGTCTTAATTGAAATAAGAATACTTGTACAACTGGCTTGAGGTAGTAGAAGAATTACTTAGATTAATGTGAGTAAAATAAGAGATAATGACATGAAATTAAGTAAATCATGCTGACCCTAAAGTTTGTTGATCATCAAAGATACAAAGGAATGCATTAAAATCACTATTTCTTTCAAGGGTTTAAGTGTAAAGATTTACTATTGTCAGGAGAGTGTGTAATTTCCTCTGTTCTCTCTCTCTGCAGCAAAAATTTGAAGAGAGGACAGACCAGTCGTATAGCTCAGTTTTACTGGCAAGCAAAGGAAAATACATCCTCGAGACGTGAGGGCAGGCTGACCCAAAAGATGCAAAGAGAAGAGAAACCCCTGGCTCAATTTTAGCTCCTCTTTTTATATGTTTTTTTTTTTTCTTCTCCCCCCCCCCCCCCCCCAAGCCTGCCCTGTGTAGACTGGGATAGCCGGGAGGGCTGTTTTTTCACCTGAGGTCCTCACTCTGATCCTTTGTTCTATTTTCCCAGGCTTTTCCCTTCTCTGCCTTTTAGTCACCGCCATTTTGGACTCCTTTTTCCTAGTCTAACTACCTGACATTATGAATGTTGCGGAGGCCGGGGGGGGGGGGGGGGGGGGGGGGGGGGGCGGGGGGGGGCGCGGAGCTGGAAATCCTTTAGATTATAAAACAATAGGTATATTTTAACTTTTAAAATTATTCCTCCAAGTGACATATTTTAAATACTAATATTTTCCTTTAGTAGTTCATCAATGTGACAAGTTAAATCATTGGGATGTGAGTTTAAAATGCTCAGGAAACCAAGTTTGGCTAGTAACCTAGAGTCAGAAGTATGCCTTACATCATCCATTTCAAGAGAAAAACAAATCAAAGCAAAACAAGTTACTGAACAGATGGGAAAATAATGAATATTTACATTTTCATTTTTCTAATGTTTTTAATGTTTTTCATGAATGTAGTCCAGTCTCCTATTTCATTTAGAAGTTGGTATATGAATAACTAGATGAAGAAAAAAAGATTAGTCTGAAGTAGTTCTCATTAGAAACATTGTATTATGGGTTATGGGTGAGCTGTTTATAATGAACACCAATAGCATTTTGAGCACGAATAAAAATTATTTGTGCATGTATATATTTATATGTGTGTGTGTCTCATTTACTTTTAAACAAGGAGACTGTTAGGTAGCTAGAAAAAGAAACAGGAGCCCGGAATGGTGGTGGCTAAAAGACAAGGAAGGGAAAAGCCCGCAAAAATGGAACAAAGGAAGTTCCGAGGACTGGAGTGAGGACCTCAGGTAGGACAAACAGCTCTCCTGGCTGGCCTAGATAGCCCAGTTTACATAGGGCAGGCCCAGGGGGAGGAGAAAACACAAAAAGAGGAGCCAAGGGGCCCGGAGTCTCCCTGTCTCTCCTGTGCGTGTGCCCTCTATCACACTCCCCCACTCTCTTCACTTTGCGTCTTTGGATCAGCATTCCCTCACACCTCAAGAATGTATTTTCCTGCCATTTTCTAAATAAATTAGAGCTGTAACATGGAACTGGACCACTGATCTGTCTAAGAGCTATAACATAGCCTGTTCGAGACCCGAGAGCTATAACGTGTTCTGTCCAGAACCGACAGCAGTAACACCATCAGTCAGAGAGCAATTACAGGGTCCGTCGGAGAGCCATGACACTCCGAGGACTCTAACGCCCGTCGCTAAAAATGTTGTTGAGACGAGACAGAACTGAGGAGAATATATTCGCCTGACGTCTATCCTTGTCTTTTAGCCACCACCATTCTGAACTCCCGGAAAAGGCAATGGCACCCCATTCCAGTACTCTTGCCTGGAAAATCCCATGGATGGAGGAGCCTGGTGGGCTGCAGTCCATGGGGTCGCGAAGAGTTGGACACAACTCAGCGACTTCACTTTCACTTTTCACTTTCATGCATTGGAGAAGGAAATGGCAACCCTCTCCAGTGTTCTTGCCTGGAGAATCCCAGGGATGGGGGAGCCTGGTGGGCTGACATCTATGGGGTTGCACAGAGTCAGACATGACTGAAGTGACTTAGCAGCAGCAGCAGCAGCAGCATTCTGAACTCCTGTTTCCTATTCTAACTACCTAACAGAGACATTGTAAGTATTTATACTTGGTTGATTGTAGACTTACATAGTGAAGTGTTACTATCATCAAACCTGCCTTACTCTCATCATCCTTTACAGAACACCCAGCAGTCAAGCATTTACTACCTAGGGGTGGAAACAAAACAACAATTTCTCTACACTAAATTTTGAAAACTAGACCAGCAGAAGTGTAAATGTCCCAGACCACAGCTCTGCACATTTGACGATAAGGTTTCTGACCTCTTTACTCCAACCACAGCAAAATATCTAAATTCTTTGTCACCTTTCCTTAAGTGATTGCTAATTTCAAGCCCCTCGTAGGCAGAGTAAAGATAAAAAATTATCTTCTATTTCTCCTAATCTTAAATATAAATAGGTTTTTTAAAAAGAGATATTTGAGGGAAACCTGAAGAACAACAACAACAAAATGATAGGAACAATGGTTAACCACAAAGAAATTGACTCCAGAGAAAAGAGAAATGATAAAAAGAGCAGAAGGTAACATGTCAAGAATTTTAAAGGGTCTGAGATTTTACCCTACTCACCTTGAGTGGTCTGCCATGATTTTGTAGATGCTGAGACATGATGTTTTGAGTCAGAGATAAAGTGCTACTGACAACAATAGCTGTGTACAGAATATTTACTTGTGTGTGTGTGTGTGTGTGTTTTCCATCAGTTTGTTAAGCCTTTATTCCCAGAGGTTGATGCAAACACTGCCACGTGGCACCTTGCTATACAACGGATTGAGTTACAGGACAGAAACTCTGGTCTTGGGTATTTTCAAAACAGTCAAACAGTCTGCTTGATATTTGCATCAAAGTGAGGGGCTTCCCTAGTGTTTCAGCAGTAAAGACTCCACCTGCCAATGTAGGAGACGCAAGAGATCTCCTGAAAGATCCCCTGTAGAAAGAAATGGTAAACCACTACAGTATTCTTGCTTGGGAAATCCCATGGACAGAGAAGTCGGGCAGGGTACAGTCCATGAGGTCACAAAGTGTCAGACACAACTTAGCAACTAAACCACCACCAAGTCAATATTATTAAGCTGGACAGTAAACAGACCTCCCCTTTGTTCCAAAGGGAGATTATATCTTTCAAAGTTTTTATCTACACATTCTTGAAAAGATAATGTGAAGTGAAGGATGCCCACTTCCATTTACAAGATGTACAGGAATGTGAAATCCTTTGAAAATTACCCAGAGACATGTGAAAAGTTGGTCTATGCACAAAATTCAAAAAGGACCTATCGAAAGTGGACAGTCAGAAAAAAAATGTCTTTTAGAATTTAAAAATAATTGATTTATTTAAAAAATGGTGCAAGTAGCAGGAAATTGAGTTTCCCAGAATATAGCATGATTTTTAAATAAGACAACATGAGAAAAAGACAACATGAGGTCAATATGAAACGATAAGATATGTTGAGGATCAGTCCAATAAACTTAACATTCAAATAATATAACTTCCAGAAAGAAACTCCTGAGATAGCAAAAGAACAGAAATTATCTGAGAAATAATACAAGAAAACTTTTCCAGAGGAAGAAAGATGTAGGACTTCGAATTCTCCCACCAAATTGAGACAATAAAAATGTTCTGGCTGGAATGCATGGTGGTGCAATTTTAGAGTGTAAAGAAAGGCGCAGAATATAATAATATGACAAAGTGCCTGAAAATTTCAGGAAGAAGGAAAGCTATTTAAATAGTTATTCTCCAAATATGAAATAAACATGGTCAGCTTAGAAAAAGGAAGTCACTGAGTTTAAAGAAACATAATGAAACATATCAGAGTGAATGAGAACACGAAAGAAAATAGTGATATGGTCTTTCTTGTGCTAGCAAGAAAAGAGACAATTTTATAACTGTAAAACTAACACATGAATAATAAACATGTAAGTTAATAAAGGTATGCCAGTAATTCGTGGTCAAACAGGAGGGAAAACTTATTTTGAATGGCTTTCATAGAAGTGAAGGGAATCCACTTGACCTGTCCCCTTGGAATGGCAGAGAAGTCCTTTTTTACCATAGAGAAGGACATCTTTCCTTAGCCCCTGACTTGCTGTTGTAGTGTATTATATTCTCATCATCAAAATGATATCAGTGCTGCTAAGTGGTTTTCAGTATTTCGAGTCAATTTGTAACCAATCATGCGACTGTAAAATACGAAACACTGAACATTATCAAACATTACAATGTAAAATGAAGGGCAGCTGACACGTGTGGGGAAGAGAGGCACAAAGTATGTCTTACAAAGTGTAAGCTTGATTACCTAAGATAAAATTTTAATTGTATTATGAAAAGCCTAACAGTAAACACAAATTGAATTAAAATAGCAACATAAAATGAGTGGGTGGGAGGAAAAATGAAAAGAAAGTCAGCTAATTCTCATATATAATAGCAGATATGTGTGTGTGTCTATATATATACATATATATATATGGTGATTAATATTAATGAATCAGAAAATTACCCAGAGATATGGAAGTAACTACCAGAGGAAGTAAAAAGAAAAAATAGTTAAAAGTATTTGCCTCTGGGAAGTAGCACTGGGGATGGGTAAGGATTCAGCGGGACCATTATTTTTCATTATACTTCTGTACAACTATTATTAAAATTCCTATGTGTAACAGTATATTAGCATTGTAAAATTATTCATTCTGTATGAAAATTTTTAAAAGGCAGGCAATCTTAATTATAGTATTTCCCTTATGTGTTGGAATGAGGTCATGCTTTAAAAATCAGAATCATAGAAACTTAGAAAATTATAAACTGTAGTTATATTTTAATTTGAATATAGTTTGACTATATTTTTTGAGAGATAGTGTATATATTAAGAATTATGTTATTCATGAACTGTATGCTCTTAGTAATCTTAATCCATTTCTTTGGTAGTAATTTAGAATTTATTTTCTAAAATGAACTTTTGGTTCACTTTCTTTTCTCTGGTAATAAGATGTTATTACTGAAGCTATTAATGGATGTAATTTTATAAGTATTTACTGAGAACATAAGCCTGGTTTTACATTTCTACACTGCCTTCAAAAAATGCATACTTATCTTTTTTTTTTTTTTTCCTTGAAACTTTTATTTCTGCCTACTAGTTCCAGCAACTTTTATAATGGGGATCTTCAGATTAATCCAAAGGGCAATTTACACTTAACCTTTTTTAACAGAATTCCCTAAGCAGGATGTCTCAGCAGCTCATTTACAATTCTCACTACAGACAACAGACTACAGCTTGTCTCCAAGATTGGCTTTATGAATTGTAACCACAGGAGCAGACAGTAAGGGTTTTGCACTCATTGCAGCTTGGCAGAGGGATTATACTTCAAGCAGCTTTCCCTGGAGTCCAGTCAAATAGAATCAGGGGCGAGGAAATTACTGACCTTTTGCTACTGAGCTGCCATGAACCTTATGCAAAGGGACCCTTTGCTGAGGAAGGGCAAGAAATAACTTTGGTGTCTTTTTCTGATCTATGAAGAAGTCTCTCTGTCTCTGTTGATTTTTCATAGTCTTTTACTCTGTCTCCTCTCACTCTGTCTGTCTCTCTTTCCCCCTGAGAGATAGACAGATACACAGAAATTATGGGAGGAATTGATAGAACATATTGAGGGGAAATCACAGAGTCTTCTTCAAAAATTCTGAACTGAGTGATAGAATGGTTTGGCATATTCTATAATTATACCCTTCAGTGCATTTCTTCAGAAGCACCCAAATCCTACAGTGGGAAAATTGCTGCCTGTTTCTCAAAGGACTTGGACTCAAAATCAGCTAGAGAAAGCAAATGAATCTATGAGATCTTGAGATAATTACAGGCACATAATAAACATTTAATTGAGGTAGGAGTATATGCAACTGGGCATAATCCTTGGAATCACAGTAAAACAAATGTTAATAAAACATGATACCTCAAGGCAGTAGGCCATTAATTCCTATGGATGACTGATGAAGAATATTTTTCAGTGTCAACATTAAAATTTGATCTTAATTTTGAGCCTGTATAGAAATAGAAAGCTGAAATCTAGACCCTTCCTTATCAGAAAGTTATTTCACTTGAGAATGCTTTTACCCTATTTTGCACAACTTCTTAAAATCTTCTGTAAACTGTGAACAGTTAATACTCTAAATTTTCAAGTAAGAATACTCAAGTTAGACTGTAGCCTCAAATGCAATGTAGAAATTTCTCCTGTTCATTTTTGGAGAAAAGATTATTTGTAGCCTTATGTATATGTATATATATATAAATATATGTATGTACTGTGTATATATACCTGTTGTAGGAAGGGGGACCCCTTCCAGGGCCCGAGACTGGGCTCTTGTCTAACACTCAGAAATGAATTGTCCGAGGAGACACATGTGCTGACAAAGCAAGAGATTTTATTGGGAAAGGGCCCCCGGGTGGAGAGCAGTAGGGGAAGGGAACCCAGGAGAACTGCTCTGCCGCGTGGCTCGCAGTCTTGGGTTTTATGGTGATGGGATTAGTTTCCGGGTGGTCTTTGGCCAATCATTCTAATTCAGAGTCTTTCCTGGTGGCACACGCATCGCTCAGCCAAGATGGATGCTCGAGAGAGGGATTCCGGGAAGTGGACGGACACACAGTGTCTCCTTTAGACCTTTCCTGAACTCTTCTGGTTGGTGGTGGCTTATTAGTTCCGTATTCTTTATCAGGATCTCCTGTCATAAAACAACTCATGCAAATGGTTACTATGGTGCCTGGCCAGGGTGGGTGGTTTCAATGTGCTTCCCCTCATATACCTACTATATATGTATGTATATAAGATACCTCCTATATAAAACATACTAATGTATATAAATGTTTAAGGTTTCACACCTAGTTTGAATTTTAAAGACATTTTTCTCTATTACTTTGTTCCTCAAGATCAAGGGAGTTTGAAATGTAAAAATAGCTTTTGAATGAGAAGATCACAGAAAAAGCTAATGCATGTGAATGTCATGCATTAGCCATTGACTTCTATACTTAGTAAACATGTTTTCAAATTTCAGTATAGAAAATAAATTTCCTTTAAATACTCACTTATAACTTATAAAATAATTTGTGCAGGTTTAAATGTGTTCCTTGAAGTTGGTGGGGTGAATATCATCATCATTATTATTTTTTTTTTTGAGATATGGGATTTACTACAAGAATGGAGGTATAGAGAAAATAGAAGTACAGTTTCTTTTCCAGAAAATACATTAATAATATGCTCTTTCATGTCTATTAAAACTGTGTGATATTTGTGTCCTAATGTGGCTAACCTGTGGATTTATTTTTCTATCTAATTTACTTAGTAGGTAGGTAGGTAGATAGATAGCTAGATTAGATTCAAAAGTAACTGAAGCAATGTCTTACCTAATATTGATTCAGACTTCTTTCATGAGCACTCAGTTCCATACATAAATTATTTCAAACTCTTAGATGTTTGAATCCAACACTGTAGATGCTTCCACATATACTAAAGTTTTCAAATTCTGTTTTCACACAGAAGTGCTTTTTGTCACCTAACATGATATGTTGAGGCTATCACATGCTTGAAGACCATGGTGCCTCCAAGGTGGCAAATAGCAGGAGGAATTTCATCACCTGCAAGGGAAGGGAATTAGGGAGCAGAGACATCAGGGAACTGAGACTGAGCCCTTTCTCTGTACCTGAGTCCTGCTCCAGGGAACAAACAGTCCAGCCAGGAGTCTCCTGAGTCCAGCACTTGAGGGGAGGCAGGTGCTTGAATTGTGTTCCCTGTTTCCCATTTTCCAGTGAACATCAGTGAAGTTTCTCATCTGCCCCCGCCTTGTAAAGGTGTTGCTAATCTTCACCTGCAAAACATAGTGACTATGTAATAATTGCTTTTCTTTAAATATAATAAGGATATCAACTTTTGTATATCAGACATGTATCTCTATTAGGCTTTCAAAGCATTTTCAGAAGTGCTGTACTATTTGGGAGAATGGCATTCTAACATGTATACTATCATGTAAGAATTGAATCGCCAGTCTATGTCTGATGCAGGATACAGCATGCTTGGAGCTGGTGCATGGGGATGACCCAGAGAGATGTTATGGGGAGGGAGGTGGGAGGGGGGTTCATGTTTGGGAACGCATGTAAGAATTAAAGATTTTAAAATTTAAAAAATAAATAAAATAAAATTTAAAAAATTAAAAAAAAAAAGAAGTGCTGTACTTAGGAAAGTGATGAGCTGCTCATAAAGCTGTTATTAAATATATTAAATATTAGTAAATATAATATATCTTTAATATATTTAACATATAGTAAATATTAGAAGTAATTTTCAGCCCTTAAAACAATATTAGGGGGGAACTCGCTTGGCATTTGATAATGCCCACATTTGAAGAGATTCAAAAAGTGTTCACATGTATTACCTTGCCTGTTGTAGAAATGACATAGAATGATCTGCTAATGGAACAGTTAACCTCATTTTTCTGTTATCAACAAAAAATTCATGCTCAGACTAGAGTGAAAGAGTTTCATTTCAACTCCTACAAAAGGAATGCCAAGCTAACAAGAGCCAAAGTCCCCGGAGATTTTTTTTTTTTTTTTCTTTTTTTAAATGTATGGTTGTGCTGGGTCTTTGCTGGTGTGTGGAATTTTCTCTAGTTGCGGCGAATAGGGGCTACTCTATAGTTGCAGTGCAGGGGTCTCTCTGTTGCAGAGCTCCGGCTCCAGGCAGGGGGCCTTCGGTAGCTGCAGCACTGGGGCTCAGTACTTGCAGCTCGCGGGCCCTAGAGCACAGGCTCAGTAGGTGTGGCACAGGGGCTTAGTTGCTCCATCATGTGTGGGATCTTCCCAGAAGAATGAGAAGATCACAGAATTAATCCCAGGGATTAAACCCATGTCTCCCAGCTGGCAGTGGATTCTTTATCATAAGTCAGCAGGGAAGATCCTGAGAAATTCTTATATCAGTCATCTTCTTGGTTTTAAAATAGTCACAATTGTAGTTAAAACACCAGTTCCTCTTACCTACAAAGTATATGACGTCACATACCTCAGTTTCCCCAACTCGAACCCACATCCCTTCATACAAAACAGAATCTCTTTCTCCTGTCTATACATCTGTCTGTCCAATACCAACAGGGGGAGGCTATTTGAAGCCCATTTTGAGATATAAAAGTAGAAAATTATTCTCAGGAATTCTCAGGCACTGTGTAATTTATGCTTTGGAGGAAAATCCCCATGGATGAGTGTGTAGGAAAAGCAGAAATTACCTGGAACAGGTCCCTCAGAAACTTTTCTCATGTTTTAACTACACCACATGAAGCTACCCAGAGACCCTTCACTATATCCTCCCCACTTGTCTGGAACACACTCTCATCTAATCGCCCTCTTTGAAAAGAAACCTTCTTTCTTCTGATGGAGCGGATTTGAGCACTACCTCTATTATTTTCTAACTTTTCACAAAGCTAAACCATCTATGATGCCTTTTCACCCCTAAAACTAATACTAGAAATAAAGCCATAATTAATGAATTTTATGTTTCTTAAAGGATCCCATTTTATATAGAGAAAAGCATATTCATTTTCTGTCTATAATACTGAGGGCCAGAAAGACTGGTATGGTTCAGCCCCTCCTAACTAGACAGTTGTCCAGGTGTGAGCGTGGCTGAAGTCTTTCCCAAAATCATCTTTTAAATTCAATTTTAATGGAACACACTGCTAGAGATGTGCCAGGAAAATTGTTCCTTAACATTTGTCTGCAGGATCGTGACCCCTAATATCTTTACCAGGCTGATAACTCTGGGCAGCAGAGTCAGCCTGCATTCATGAAATCTCTCAGCAGATGTGCTGCTGGAGGGGAGGGACACTGATGTCGCTTGGAAACTATCACCAGTCAGTGCTATTAGCTTGTGTATTATTCCAAGTACGTAAAGAGAAACTAATGACACCTTTGTTAGCTAATGTGTTTCACCTGCAAAGGGGACCATTGCATTCTGAATAGGTTTGGGCAGATAGGGAAAAACAAAAACAAAAACAAAAAACCTGCTATTCTCCCTGATTTCGTACACACCATTTACACAGTTTGGTGAGTTTTGTCTCTGGGAAATCCATCTTATCAGTGTAAGTTACCATAGATCAGTCATTTGCTTCTTGTTTCCCCTCTTTAAGCTGTAGAGATGTCATACTCTGGCTCCCTCTGTGTTTCTTCTTATAAAGGAGACTCCTGATACTAGAGATATGGATGCCTTTATAAAATGAAGAGCGTGGCAAGGGAGGTGGTGGTGGGGATATGCTTTTGTTATTGCAGTACCAAACTTTTTCAAGCACTTAACTACCTTTTGTGATAAAAGACTTCGCTGACTTTTTTTTTCCCCCTTCAAGGCATTTTCCATAGTGCACTTGGATAGTTTCAGTTTGCAGAGGAGTCTTCTGAATGTTCTTATTAATGTTTCAGCTGTTTAAAAGTTTCAGCATTTGCATGTGGATTCTTTACCAACTCAGCTATCAGGGAAGCCCTTAACCTAATTTAATATCGAGTTAAATTGCTTCCCTAAGAGCTGTGTTGAGAGAAGGAAAAAACTCATGGCTAGAGGCCATCCACTAGAAACTTGGCCATGGCAATGGGCTCACAGGTGTTTTGGTAACTTCTTGAGACTTCCACCAACCTTCTCAGTATCTCCTGCATGGTTTTGTCTCCCTGTATAATACAAAGGTCAAAGCTATGGTTTTTCCAGTAGTCATGTATGAGTGTAAGATCTGGACTGTGAAGAAAGCTGAGCACTGAAGAATTGATGCTTTTGAACTGTGGTGCTGGAGAAGATTCTTGAGAGTCCCTTGGACTGCAAGGAGATCCAACCAGTCCATCCTAAAGGAGATCAGTCCAGAGTGTTCATTGGAAGGACTGATGCTAAGCTGAAACTCCAATACTTTGGCCATCTGATGTGAAGAACTGACTCATTGGAAAAGACCCTGATGCTGGGAAAGATTGAAGATGGGAGGAGAAGGGGATGACAGAGGATGAGATGGCTGGATGGCATCATGGACTCGATGGACATGAGTTTGGGTAAGCTCTGGGGGTTGGTGATGGACAGCGAAGCCTGGCATGCTGCAGTCCATGGGGTCACAAAGAGCTGAACACAACTGAGCGACTAACTGAACTTAACAATAAAATAAAGGTAGAGAGATGGAGCATTCAGAACACTTCCCTGAAGGCTTCCCTGTCCTTCACTGTCTCCTGGAGTTTGCTCAAACTCATGTCCATTGAGTCAATGATGCCATCCCACCCTCTCATCCTCTGTCGCCCTCTTCCTGTGCTCAATCTTTCCCAGCATCAGGGTGTCTCTTATTCTAATAGCCTCAAAGTATGTTATTGTTAGGTGTTGCCAGTTTAATTAACCAAGCTTGTGACAATCTGCCCTCTTTCCCATCAGTGATCTGGTGGGTGCTTTTCTGTTCCTCTTTTTGGAGGGACGACCCTGCGGCATGCGTCTTTCTTCTTGCAGTCTTGCCCTTTAACCATCATGACTTCCTGTCATATGGTTGATATGACTCCATCTGTTTTAGCAACCCTTTCTGGGATTTTTTTAATTTAAATGATTGACTTCTGGTGCCTGAATCATCTGCGAAAGAAGTGATGAATACCTTGGGGCCTGTCCCTTTTCACCCTTTTACTCTCAGTCATAATTACCTGAGGTCCGTGGTGGATTGAGTCTCACTGCAGACAGGCGTTGAGTTGCAGGTAGGAACCGGGAAATTCAGTTCAGCTCTTCTATTTATATGTTGCTCTCATACAAAAGAACTTGCTCAACTTTTCTGCTCCTTTCTCTGGAGCAGATGAAAGCTGGAGGGGCTGGTTATTTCCTACCCTACATCTGGGTTTAGGAAGAGGAGGCATTTCTCATTCCCAGCAATAGGCATGGCTTTCAACCTGTCATTTCCTCCCTTCAGCCCAGAACAGGCAGAACAGTCAGCAGTGGGAGGTAACAGGAATGTGGGCAATCAGAGCAATCGGCCTCATCTGGCCTTGAGTAGGAGAAGCACCATGGCGCCTCATTAAAAGGTCTTCTTCTCTCCTCCGGGTTTCCTCCAATAGTGCAGAGGCGGATTGGCTGGATTCACAAAGCTCTTCTGCTTGTGGCTGGTGTAAACAGATCTTAATCGCATGTACCCGTTCACTGTGGCTCTGATAGCTGGCATTTCCAGCGTGGTTGCAGCTGCTCCCAAGGCGGCTACAAAATACCTTCTAACCAAGAACACTGTTGCTTTCCTGCTGTAAGCAACCACAGCGGGCAGGGTAGGGGGTGCGATTCATCAGGTGTACTCTGACATGGTAGCATCAGAGAGGAGACAGCGAGGGCATCTTTCCTAAGATCCCATTACAGCAGGCTGCACCAACTCACAGCAGGAAACAAATTAAAGTCGTTTTTCTGATAATACAGTGAAAGTGGTTTCCAAGTAAAGATCCTATTCAAATTATTGACGATGTTTTCCCTTCTAGGAGTAGAGGTCTTTATCTGCTCACTTAGCTTGGTTTCCTTTTAAATGTCAGTAACAGAAAGTTTTCTTGTTATTTTGCAGACTCTGGCTAGGTGATGGGTTTAGGCAGTTATATGCGTACCCCTGACAGGTAGATCACTCTTCAGGTGTACTTATTGGTTCTTCAGTTACTCTTGTTTCATCTCAAATTATACACACATTTGAAGATTACATTGACAATTTATTGATTTTAACAATTAGTCTTTCTAGATGAAGATATAAGATCGTCACTTGGACTCTTGCTTTATTCATTTCTGTTTTCTGAAATGCAGCTTTTCTTTTCTCCTATATGTCAGATATCTATTTCTAACTCAGAAAGTTACCTATGATTCTTTCACTACATAGTTTGAAATAAAGTCAGGTAAAGCAAACACTTCTCACTCCCGAGAGCTCTTTTTTCCTTCCCTCTTTAAATTAGAATGAAATCCTAACACCAGCACCAAGGTAACAGACATTGCCTTTGATGTCTTTTATTGCTTTAAGCATCTCACTGGCATTTGACAACACAAAACACAAATACGAGCCTCACATGTCCTTTAGATCTATCGCGCATTTGCCCTTTTTGCTAATGGCTTTAATTTTCATTCTTCCAGAAAGTTTTGCTTACTTAAGAGAGTGCAAAGGCTGCAGAGAAAGTAATTTATCTCAGTAAAGCTAACCATGAAAATAAACCAAGTGAAAAAGCATCTTAGACACAACGGGCTTACCAGTTACCCCCATCCTCACCCCTCAAGGGCATAGACTTGAATACTGAGGATCAGTTGTTTTTCACTGGGACCTGTATGGTTGTTGACATACATGACAGACACGTAATAGGTGCTTTAGCTCACCCATAGATACACGCATTGAGCTCTTATATTTAATGCATCTTGTCAGGGTTGATAATTTGTTGGGTGTTTGTGGATTTCCCATGTGTTCTTTAGCTTATACATCATCTTCTATATCTTATATATCATCTCTACCCCATAGGGATGCATTTTTCCGAAACCATAATATTATGTTAAGAGGTGAAATATATCCTATAAGTGATCATTGATTTGGCACCCAGCTGTCTTATAATTAGAGTTTCAGTTCCTCAGAAAGGGAACAAAAACAACAGACATTACTGCTATGATTTCAGTTCAGTTCAGTTCAGTCGCTCAGTCGTGTCTGATTCTTTCAACCCCATGAATTGCAGCACACCAGGCCTCCCTGTCCATCACCAACTCCCGGAGTTCACTCAGACTCACGTCCATCGAGTGTGTTAGCTAAGTTTAAATGTGTCCATTGTGTTTTAAGAAATCTTAGGTAAAACATTATTTTTATTGTTTGTGATAATTTTACTTTTCAAAGTAGATGCATTTTATTAAGCTAGTAAAAACCGTATGTTAGATGTCATCTAATAGCCTAGGGGAATGACAGGTGGCCGGTTCTGGAGTTCACATCTCATTATTCTTTCACTCCACATTCAAACACGGTAATATCTAAAACTCTCACATGATGGTTGGTCAGTGACCCAATGAAATGAGCTGTTGAAAGCATAATTCCCATTCATAAAAGCTGTGTGTATAATTCATGATGTGAATTATTACAAATACTATCCTTGCTGTCAGTGTCAGACAGGAGGCCAGCAGGTAATGGTCCATGCAGATTTAACTACCCATATTCACAGAGGTGCGCCTTGTAGGGCAAACAGGAGGCTCGGTAATGGGGAACCTTCAGAATTTACCATCCCCGTTGCCTCTCTGCCTGTTGTGGGAGCAAGTTGGCTTACGTTATGAATCCTAGCTCTGCATTCTTCAGCAGGGATTTTTTTTTCTCTCATTCTTATGAAAGTTATATGTGTTTATAAAATAGAGATTTAAACTCATATTTTGTTTGCATTAAGTAATAATAGGCTTGCACTTCACCTGCCATATTTATAAATGGAGAGGTGGCTGGAAGTTAGAGCTAATCTATTAATAACAGTTACAATGACCACTAATTCATAGACTACTTGATGCACACTTGGTGCTGTTTACGCTGTAAGTGCCTTTAAGTATGGTTTTAAGTAGCTAATATAATTTTTAAGTATTTCACAACAATTTTATGTGGTCGGTATTAAACATATTTTACAGAGGAGGAAACTTTGATAGTTAGAATCAATAAAAACCTCATCAGGTCTGAACAAATGAGTTGAAACTAAAGAGATAAGTTTTAGCATGAATAAAAGTGATGACCTTGCATAGAAAGTCCTACAATTAAGTTTTTTAAAGGCAACTACAAGAGCACAGGATTATATGCAGTGAACTAATTGTGTGCTAAGCTTCCTCACTCTCAGCTGAATTTTCAACCAACAGCCTTCACAAATATTTATCATCCACCATGTACTAGGCATCCTTTGATTGAGGGACTGCCGCAGTAAACTAGCTACACATCATTTCTGCCTTCAAGGATCTAACATCCTAATGGAAGAAAACTGATATTAAACTTGTATGCAACTGTATAAAGCAGTTTAACATAGGGATAAGTGGTCTGAATAAATAATAATGGGGCCAGGTCCTAGGATGGCTGGCATATAGCCTGGGGCTGACTGTGGTATGTAGAACGGTCTGAGAAGGATTCTCTGAGAGACAGAGTTTGAGCTCAGATCTGAATGGTGAGGAGATCTGGGGGAAAGCTATGGGGAAAATGTTATTAGAAGTAGAAAAAGCAACAAGTGCAATAGCCATAGATTTAAGAACAAGACTGAGCTGTTTATAGAAAGGAAAGAAGGTGGCTAGAAAATGCTCAGCAAGAGAAAGGGTAAATGAGATAGACCGGAGAAACAGAGTCTAGCACTTCCAAGCACCAAATGAGGGGAGTGGTTGAGTGTGTTCTTTTGGGTGTATGATTAGTATGTGGTCTTCTAATATTTCTGCCTGCCATGAGTGGGTCAGTGCCAAAGAAACAGCACAAGTCTGGGACTTAAGAGCCTTTTGCTTTTAGAGAGAACCCTGCTACTAACCAGAGCTGTGTTGCTAGAACAGTGTTTGGTCATTTCAGGTTTGCAACTACAATGTAAAAAATTAAAAAATGAAAAATAAATTAATGTTGCTAAGTTTCTAAGTCTCACTAAGTTGAAGGAAAAAAAAAAGGAATCTCAACTCTTTTATGTAGACCATCACAAAGTTTTGGGAGACAGATTTTTTTTTTTTTTTCAGTATTTTCTTCAAGCTGTGACACAAAGAGGAATCTCATTTTATGGTCTTTAAGAGGAATGCTATGCTATGCTATGCTAAGTCACTTCAGTCGTGTCTGACTCTGTGCGACCCCATAGACGGCAGCCCGCCAGGCTCCCCCATCCCTGGGATTCTCCAGGAAAGAACACTGGAGTGGGCTGCCATTTCCTTCTCCAGTGCATGAAAGTGAAAAGTGAAAGTGAAGTCGCTCAGTTGTGTCTGACTCTTAGCGACCTCATGGACTGCAGCCCACCAGGCTCCTCCATCCATGGGATTTTCCAGGCAAGAGTACTGGAGTGGGGTGCCATTGCCTTCTCCTGGTGACACCTAATTTTACTGGCTTTAATTCAGCAACAGGATAGATGAACAAATGAGCACTAACTAGCCAATAATCCTTTTAAATGATATTTGCATGTTTATTCTTTATATATATATGTATATATAATATATGTAAGTTGCCATTACTTAGTTTTTTCTCTAAAGGAGTAACTTCTGAACCAAGTTTTATAATGGCTGTAGGTACACAGTGACTTAGCAGCAGCAGCAGGTACACCTAATTGCATAAAAATACAATTTTAATTTATCTGAATATCTCAAAGCAAATATTATGTATTTTAGAAGTGTATTACAGTAAACCATAAAATTAAAAGATGGAGAATTCCCTGGTGGTCCAGTGGTTAGGACACTGCACTTTCACCACTGAGAGCATGGGTTCAATATCCGCTTGGAGAACTAATCCCACAAGTCACCATGTGGCACAACCAAAAAATAAATAAATAAAAGAAAAATATTTTGATGTAGAATTTCAAATACATTGATTCATTTAATTGCTCTAAAGATATACTTCTGTGTACATACAGTTTGCTAAACAAAATAATGTTATCAAAATATCAGAATATCATTTCTGCTAACATTTCTATATTTCTAATCAAGAATTCATTTGTATACTGAAATAATTTGCAGAATTTTATATAAAGGAACTGATTGCCTCTACTATACATAAAGATATTTATTTGAAATACTGTTCAGTGCTATGTCCTTTATTACAAATCTTAAATCTACTATGTTTCTTAGAATATTAAAGTAACAATGTCAAATGGGATTGAAACTGAGATAAATTACCTGAGGGCATTTTTGTTTTGTACTTAAATTTTAGTTTGTCATTTATTCTTATTAGCAACCATTAAGCAATTTAATAATTATAAGCTCCATTAACATTTTAATGAGTCTAGTGGCCATTGCTAAGTATAATTAAATTAGTTTTATTGTATAATAATATTTTGAAGCTGTGATTAACTTGAGTTTTCCTGTGCTTAGAAGAATAAACCTATGGAGAGATTGATATTCACCAAGTATCTTATTAACTTATAAGGTACTGATAAAATAGACATTAATGGAGTCAGGAGAAAAGTATAATTCCCTATTGAGTCTATTCACAAGATAAAACTTTAATCATTTCAGCTAGGAATCAGCTGAGTCCAGAAAGCATAACTTTATTTAAAGGTGTTTTTTGGATAGAGGTAGAGAAAAAGGATGAGGGAAACAGTTTCTTTTGGTAATGTTCTATTCCTCCCCAAGTTTCTGCAGGTATATTCTGGAGGGACAAGATTAGATGAGGTTAGACATACTAATGACTTGGAGTAGGTACGTGTAAATTGTTGTTGAATTATTTGGTACCAAACAAGATACACATTCATTGATTAACTGGAAACTTCTGTAGAAATGAAAAAGTCATTAAGTCAGTTTATTTAATGAGTATTTACATAACACACATTAAAGGCATTAAAAATGAGAATGGTAATGTTCATTTTACTTATTAGTATTTTTTTTTTTTTTGCTGCAATCCTCAGTTTGAAACCTCTTTCTTGCTATCACTTAAACCTTCTTAGAAATTATTTGACCATATATAAATGGAAGGTCACTATACATTACATATTTGTTGTACTGATCTTTGGTCTTGCTATTATTTGGAGATTTGATCCTTTATGGCTATTGCTGTTAGATACATTCTGAAATGCTCTCAAGAGTAAAATGAGACAGTCTTGTTTTCTGATGAACTGCCTTACATAGAATGCAATTAAGCATTTTACAAGATAGTAATTTGTGTAGCATGTACAACACATGTTTACTTATGGGAATTACATGGATTTGCAGTAATTATTAGATTCTATTGATTGTATTCCATTATGTTAATGTTTCCAAAATAAGCATATCAAGCGATTTTATGCCATGAGTATTATAGAAGCCTAGGGATGTTTCTTCAATGTATTTGGAATGCCACAGAAACATTTTATCATTAAATTTATACTTTTCATTTTATTCTTGTTTTTATATCAAAAAGTGTGTGAATATACAAATACAGACTTTTTAAAATAAAGAAATAGGTATGAAAATATAATACTATGTTAACATCATGTTTGCCCTATACCAGTGACCAACATTGGAAAATTAACTCAGTCTTTCTTTCTTTCTTTTTTTTAGTGTTCAGTGCTGAACTAGATTCTCTTTTGACTGTACTGACATACTTTGAAGAATTTTAAACTACAGCTCTAATAAATTATAAACAGGCAATGTATTACCCAACAATTTCCTTTACATTTCTGGGGAGAAAAAGCAAAACGAAGCTTCTTGTAGTGTAAAGATCATCAGCAAAAGAGATTTTTACATTAGTGATGCCCTTTCTATTAAAATTTTTGAGTTTCCAGTAGGAGACTTCAGTCAGTGTCATGTTCCAAATAGAGAAATGGCCACTTTCACCCTTACTATCTCTGAATCTTGTCTCATCCATCTGCCAGTTCTGTTTCTCTTCCTAAATGTTCTCAGCCATTCCAATGGTTTTAGACACTTCTCAAAATAATGATAATAATGAATTCTGCCCTGAGTCCAATATGTTTATACCTGCCATCTTGTGACCTCCCATTGGATGTCTCATAGACATTGTTAACTTAACCTGTTTTGATTCCCACTTCCCCAGTTAAATGACTTCACCATCTGGGAAGTTTCAAACACCAGAAATCTTGGTTTCATATCAGTTCCTTCCTCCACACTCATCATGGTGTTTCTTGACCATATTCAGTACTTCTTTCAAGTCTAAAATATGTTTTCATGGCGCTGTACTGTCTGAGCCCAAGCCACTCTCATCTCTGGCATGAACAATGGCCATATCCTCCTGATTTATTCCTCTGCTTTTGGTCTTCCCTGCTGACGCCCCTCTATCTAGTGAACAACCAAAGGTATCACTCAGCTTTTACTATCTTTCTTCTCTAATTAAATCCCCCTTGGTATTTTCCTATTGCACAGAATAACATATTTGTTTAAAACGTAAAGCTTCTTTTCCTCTAAATAAAGCTCCAAGGGGTAAGCCTTTTAACATAAGTTTACCACCGATTCCTTAGTGCCTTTGATATCAGGCAAGCAATAAGTATGTAGCTTTGCCTCTCTTTCTGCCTTCATAAGACTAGCTTATTTTTATTCTTAAATTTTAACTTTTCGAACAGACTTTCTCTTGTAATCCTGTTCAAGGTAACCTCCCTTCATAGACTATGTAACATTCTCTCACGGTACAGTATTTCATTTTTTCATTAAGGTCACATTCTATAATTGTTTGTTTATTGTCTGTTACCCCGACTAGAGCAGATGCCCATGAGGTCAGGGACTGTATCTGTTTTGCTCATCTGAATGTGACAAAAGTAGGTATGCAGCAATATCGTTAAATGAATGATTGTCAGAACTCACATGGAGCCAGGTCTTTCTATATTTGCGGACTTTAAAATTTGTTTCTCTTTACTTATTTATTTTTACATATGTGTATTTGTTTCAATTGGTGAGACATGGAGTTGGGTTTCCACTAAGAAATTCAATGCCTCCTTTGTATCTCTTAATTGTCTTCCTCCAAAAAGTAATTTTAATAATCTTTTAGTATTTTCTAAAGACAACTTTTTAAATCTCATCCCTTGATGTATTCCCATGAAATCCTCATGTTTTTAAATCCTTTGAGATACTACATTTTTGAGGAGTAATAGTAGTAATCGTAGTAGTTTTTGTTTATTGTGTCCTATTATATGCCAATCATTGTATGTGATTTTTTTTAATTTTTATTTTTACTTTATTTTGCTTTATAATACTATACTGGTTTTGCCATACGTTGACATGAATCAGCCACGGGTGTACATGAGTTCCTAATCCTGAGCCGCCCTCCTACCTCCCACCCCATATCATCTCTCTGGATCATCCCCGTGCACCAGCCCCAAGCATCCTGTATCCTGTATCTAACATAGACTGGCATGTGAATTTTTTAACCTCTAATCTTCAAAAATAGTTTATCTTAGATAGTAGTATCATCTTTATTTAGTAAATGAGGAGAAGAGAGTCACAGTTAAATAATTTTCCCAGCTGAATCCTACCAGGAATTGGCAGGCTTTTTGCTGAAATCCATATAGGGAGTCTAGACTGTATCTATATAGTAAGTTATGAACTATACTCCCTGAAGAGACAGTGCCCTAATAAGTCATATTAAAAAAAATGGACTATTTAATTTTCAAATACTTAAAAGTAAAAATACCTGGCATACATGTTTGCTTAAACTACATTGTTTAATTATTTACTAAATTTCTTCTTTCAACAAAATTTAGATTTTGAATGTAATGCATAGAAAGATAACAAAAATAAAGTAGTGAGAGAAAAGCATCTTAATCGATTATGTGTTTATGATGTTCTCTGTCACATTTTTTTCTTTTATTTTGGACACTTTTTTCTTATATGATTTAGGCAAGGTCAAGTATATCAGTAAAAGTTATATATGGCTATTTATTGATTTGTATTTAAGTTAACTTAGAGTAATTATTTAGTAGCTGGAAGAGATACCAACGAAAGCTTTGCCAAGAAGCGTCAGCAGCTTATGCTGCAGCTTCTCTGAAGTACATTCTGTTCATCGCTCATAGCTTTGTTTCTTGACATTTGTATTTGGTCACACAGTAGAGCTCAAGGTTAATGCCCAGTAGACAAGTCTGAAGGTACATTCAATACCATCATTATAAGCCCTCTTACTTATAAGACACAGAACAGATGAAAGTTCCACCCTTCCTTTGCCCAGGAGCCCTTAGGAAGATGGAAAAGGATGAATCAGTCCCTTGTTTGCAAAAAGTGTGACATTAATCATCCGACATGGTGAACCACTAGACAGGTGTCATTTGTTTTTTAAAGTTATGCTATATTGTTTGTGGAGCTGCATAAATCGTCAGGCTCTTTCAAAATAGTCTCCACAGGTACAGCAAATGGGAAGCGAATCTGTCATTCTTGAAAATGTTAAAGATCAGCAAGTGCAGAGTTACTGTAGAGCCGACCTTCCTGCTTCATTACTGACTGCCAGAGCTATAAGTGGAGAAAAGATTGAGGACTTAAAGACAATAGAGTGAACTTCCTCTCACGGCTTCAAAGGGTCACAGTCATAAACTGCAGCATTTATTTAGGGATTTTTCTTACAGTGTGTTCAGGAACACCAAATAATGCAGTTTTTCTGATCTTTTGTGTAAAGGCATATATTGAGATGTCAGTTTCTGAGCAATTTGCTATACAGTGGTGCTTCCGTGTTGGAGGAAATTACCATTAATAAATGAAAAGAGAATAAGTTCCAGAGAAGAGAGGGTGACTCAGTAGATCATTATTTGTCTTAATCGCCCTGTGATTTCAGGAATGCTCTCAAATAGCCTTGGTTCAAGTCCAGAGCACACAGTTGTCATTTGGGCACAAGTGTTCCAAATATTGTCATGGGGACAGCGTTTCAACCGTTTGTCTATCATAGTATTAAATTTGAATGCTCTAAGTCAGTAAGAAGAGAAAGTGAAGGAGGGAATCTCAGAAAGAATAACGCCCTTAAAGGATGTCTGAAGTAGACTGGTTCTGAGAAAAGCATGCAAGTGGAACCTGTATATTTACACACCCTTCAGATAGATCTAAATCCTTTTTCATCTTGTGAAAGTACACAAACAATAACTAGAACTCAGTTACCTCACTACAAGATGACAACGGCCAAATCTGTATTTCCATAGAGTCTGGCTACTCATTCATGATAGAATAGTTATCAGTGACAGCCAAGATCGTCATCCCTGAAAAATATATGTAATATTTTTCTTTCAGGTTCATCATGTACATTTCAGGCTTTGTTAATCACACTATTATTTATCTTATGGTACATATGATATCACTATAGCCTATCTCGTTTGGGATAGCAGCCCAGGGAACTCTAAACTGTTTTAAACTCTTCCTTTATCTGTTAACATTTTTTTGGCTGCATGTTACAGAAATTCTGATTCCAGTTGATTCACGCAATAAGGAGATCTATGTCACATTTACCAGGAAACCCAGCGGTAAAACAGTCCTTAGGGCTGTTTTTATTAAGCTGCCCAGTTATGTCATTCATGTGGTTTCCTCTTCTCCTGTTCCCCTACCACTGTGTGTTGTTTTCAGTCAATCTAATAGCAAGATGGCAGAAGGGCATGCAAATGTTATTTCCAAACACCCCATCATTTAGGGAGATTCAGTTCCGTTCAGTTCAGTCTCTCAGTCCTGTCTGACTCTATAACCCCGTGGACTGCAGCACACCAGGCTTCCCTGTCCATCACCAACTCCCAGAGCTTGCTCAAACTCATGTCCATCAAGTCAGTGATGCCATCCAACCAGCTCATCCTCTGGTGTTGCCTTCTCCTCCTACCTTCAATCTTTCCCAGCATCAGGGTCTTTTCCAGAGAGTCAGTTCTTCACATCAGGTGGCCAAAGTATTGGAGTTTCAGCTTCAGCATCAGTCCTTCCAGTGAGTATTCAGGACTGATTTCCTTTAGGATGGACTGGTTGGATCTCCTTGCAGTCCAAGGGACTCTCAAAAGTCTTCTCCAACATCACAGTTCAAAAGCATCAATTCTTTGGCACTCAGCTTTCTTTATAGTCCAGCTCTCACATCCATACATGACTACTGGAAAAACCATAGCTTTGACTAGAGGGACCTTTCTTGGCAAAGTAATGTCTCTGCTGTTTAATATGCTGTCTAGGAAAAATAGAAAATATTTATTCTTGCATGTTTCTCCTGGAAAGGAAGAAATTATTCCTAGAATCCCATAGAAGGTAATATTTTCACATGATATTGACCTTAGTTCCTTCACATATCCATTCTTCAACAAGTAGCTGGCAAGAGGCATGATGTTAGTCTTGGAAAAATCTAATGTTACACTGAAGTAAGATTGATGGTCGATTTACCCAGATGCCTTTTGCTCTGTGAGGGAAGAGTGGACATTTAGATAAAAATTCTGAGGTTCTGTTTGAAAGGAAGTGGAAGAGATTGGATAGAGAGTAGGCAGATAATAATTGCTGTTATATAGGTTTAATTTCATTTGCCCATCTCAAAGTGTATACAGAAGAGAAGACAGTGCAACCACCAATCATACTTGTCCTTGAAATGCATTTTTGAACTTTTGGGGGGCTACTAATTACCATACTAATTATATTTCCTATTAATATAACAGTACATTTCTTTATTTTAAATTCTTTTAAATAAATGAACTTATAAGTAGATAATGTCAGCATATAGCACTCTGAGATTAAATACAGGTTAGGGCTTATCCACAAACTGAAACCTGTTTATATGGATGATAGCAAATTGATGCTAATACGTGTGGAATCTATGGTGATAGACATTAAGTGTATTTTTTATGTGACCAAGGTCTCTCCTTTGCATTGTTTTTAATGTAACTACTGTGTGGCATTGCTCCTCAGAGTGGGGTCTATTTGAGAATTCACATGTCAGTCACATCAGGAAGACTTTCTTCAAGTTTCATCTTCCTGCCACCCCATCAGCCCCCACCCCAGCTAAGGTCATCGCCTTGACCTTGGTCAGAAAGCTTTGGATGTGAAATCCAAGGGATGTGGCAGAGTCTGAGACAGCCAAGGATTCTGAAGACCAGGCTCTAGACCCAGTGGCAGATACTCTGGAGAGTTTGGGGGCTGCATTCTGTACTGTGCGGTGAAGAGGGCTCCTTGCCACAAACACTCCCAACTCGCCTACACAATCAGGTTCGTGGAGGTAGATAGAAAAGCTTCCTCTTTCAGTCACTTTACAGATGTAGGATAGAAATGGGGGCTGCCTGGATTAGAGCCAGTAACACTGAAGCCACTGCAAGAGTGACCAAGAGGTCCAGGGATAGCCCCACTGTTCACAAAGGGAAGAGAAGGCTTGCTTAGGATGAAAGGTTGTTCCCAGAGATTAACAGTGCATCGTGCGGGGGAAGGCTAGGGATGGAGGTTCCAGGAGGAGTGAACCTGCTGGTTTCTTGCTCCCTTGAGAGGATTCCTGTTTCCCAAGATCCCAAGTGCAAAGTACTTTCACCTGATCAGTCCTTTCCAGGGTGCTTGGTGAACTCAGTCTCCATCTTTATCCTCCTCTTGGAGTCCAGTT
This sequence comes from Capra hircus, assembly GCF_001704415.2. Classification (NCBI taxonomy): domain Eukaryota; kingdom Metazoa; phylum Chordata; class Mammalia; order Artiodactyla; family Bovidae; genus Capra; species Capra hircus. The sequence goes on along the minus strand of NC_030834.1, from coordinate 33,799,110 downwards.
GCTCTCCCTTCTTCCTCCCTGGCTACCTGGAAGCTATTTTATTTGTTTATTTTTAGCATGCAAAACACTTATTTGATCTCACTCATTACTCTTTTCTCTAAGAACAAAGGAAACAGAAGGTCCTACATTCACTTAACAAATGGAGGAATTGCTATTTCTTGAAATAAAGAGGATTAGAAAACCTGAGAATATCTTCTACAAAACCACAGAAATGCTGAAAACTTGATAACAAATTGTTTCATAACATATCTGAATTTCCAGGTAGACAGGTGAAATTCTCAAAACCCCATAAGACGAGGAAGCTGAAAAAGAAAGATGAGAAATGTTGAACTGAGACTGGCCTTAAGGTCCATGGGCCTGTCTCCATAACTAATGCACATATTTTTTCAGAAACTGTAGGGAAAACATACAAGGTCTTGGGCCCTTGCAAGATGGGGTGGAGGGAGTGAGAACTCCAAATGTTATCTGTGACCCATGGAATTTTAGACTCTCGAAGACTGCACTTGAAAGTAACTTGCTCATCCCCAAAAGGAAAAAGCAAAGAAATGTGTTCACACATTTTTGCACCTAAAGCCCCTGATGATTCACTGCCTTCACCTGAGTTTGGAGTCTGAGTGGACCGTACTGGTGTCCAGACACCAAGGCTGGGAGATGCATTGAAGTGGTCCAAGTTAGCAGGGCTGGAAGAAGTGGAAGCAACTATTTCTGGAGGCTCATGTGCTCAATCTACATGTGCAAGATACAATAAAATCTAGTCAAACATGAACCAAAAATACAAAATTAGAATTATAAACTAAAGCTAGTCACTCTGTATGAGATTCAGAAAAAAAGCAAACAAGTGAGTCGGGGAAAAGAGACTGACTGTGATGTACACAAAATGTTGCTACCCTTATTTTAAACAGTTGTGTTAAGAAATCTTGGAAAAAAACGTGCTTTGTTTCTATCAAATAATGGAAGAGGAAATTAAGTACCCTTCCCTAGTTATAGAAGAAAATAGATTACTGTCATAAATGGATATATCTTGAGGAACTCAGAAATTCTAATACATTAGCTTTGTTCTCTTTTGAAATTCCATAAACCGTAGTGGAACTTTTATTTATTGTGACTTCTGTTATTGGCTAAGGTGACATGTGAGACAAGTGTGCATTGTTTTTCATGACAATGTTTTATAAGCAAAGATTCTTGTGTTTTATTTTAATTATTCACATCTCTCTCTTCTTCTAAAATGCTAGCTTCTCTATAGCAGTGTCATGACATTGTTAACTAGTGTGTTTCAGAAAACTTGAAGAATGTTGAAACACAAGCATTTCATAGGAACCAGCTAAAGCTGATGACACGCCAACATACATCAAACGATATCGGAAAATTCGCGCTTTTCTCAGTACAACGCGTATATGAAGAGGGACGTGAGGAACACCCTTGCGCAGAGACAGAAAGATGCTTGCTTTTATCACAGTGGAGATTAGTGGGTGACTGAAAGCTCTGTGCAGTTGCAGCCTTAGAGAAATGGTTCAATAGTCTGCCCCTCTTTTCTCACTTTCCTCTTCTCTGTGTTCCCTGGCACATGGAGTCAGTGGCTTCTTTGCCCAGAAGACGTGCTTCTGCGGGCGTGGGGGTGCCTCCAGGTTGTCTTATCGCAGATGCTGATCCGGATAAGTAACTTATGTCACGGATATACGTGCTTCAGGGTTCACAGTCTCTCCCATGGCCCTTATAAGCAAATGAAAATGCACATTTCAAGGAGCTATTTTACTGTATATGAGCCTGCAATGACAATGAAAATTTGATAGAAAGTTGAAGTCTAACATCAGGCATATTATGCTTTATGGGATTATGAGCTGATTTTTGAACAGGGTGGAGAGACATAAACACATTTTTATGATACTCTGCTAGAAAATCCATGTTGAATTTTTCCTGTGAAGACATATATGAAATATTCACTTACGACATGTTTCAGGTCTCTAATAAGTAGAGCTAACTTCACCATTTCTGTTCTTTAAAATTAATTTAGAAACAAGGTATTTATATAAAATTATTACAATGGAATATATTCATATTAATATGTAATAAATTCATAGCTTTTGCATAAGATTTATTTGAAAGATTAGCTTTCATGGCAACGATTTTGCATGTTACATTTTCCAATAACACAGATATACAATACTGAAGATGAAGACATTTTAAATTTACCAGTAACTAGAGAGTTAATTGTGCATTTATTCTTTGGTTCGTTATTTGAAAATCAACCATCCTCACTTATACTACTCCCAGTATATTTTCACATGTTTACTTGGGGGGAGTTTTAGTAGGGGGGAAATGCACATTCAAGTTTCCTCCTGATATATGTATATATGTATTTCATATATATATATATGATTTGTAGTGTATATGTATATATACGCTACAAATAAAGCTAGCATTAAACTCTTTGAGAAATAATAATGGTAGATATCAGATTAACTTTTTTGAGATCAAATGCAAGGCTTTTAGTTGATTTTCTGACATGAAAACAGAAATAAGTATTCTGAATAGCTTGAGAAACCACGTAAGGGGAATCTCTGAAATGAAGAGCATCAAGAAATGGCATTTATTCATTATGCAACTTAATTTTATGGTTATTGATAGTGATTTTATCAGAATCGCTCCGCATTTAAAGGTGGTTATCGTCAGAGATGAATGGATGATTTTACTTAATTTGACTCTGGTTTGAAAATGTTTTTTCTCAATTATTTTTTATTTATAAGTATTCTTAGAGAGGAGAAGGCAATGGCACCCCACTCCAGTACTCTTGCCTGGGAAATCCCATGGACGGAGAAACCTCGTAGGCTACAGTCCATGGGGTCGCTAAGAGTCGGACACGACTGAGTGAATTCACTTTCGTTTTTCACTTTCATGCATTGGAGAAGGAAATGGCAACCCACTCCAGTGTTCTTGCCCGGAGAATCCCAGGAACAGAGGAGCCTGGTGGGCTTCTGTCTATGGGGTCACACAGAGTCGGACACGACTGACGTGACTTAGCAGCAGCAGTCTTAGAGAACACACGCACACACACACACACACACATATATTTAGTGAACATTCACACATGAGGAAAAGCTCAAACAAAGCATAGCCACAAGAAGTGCATGATGGGCAGCGGCAAGGTGCACACCCTTGCCTGGAGACTTGCTCCTGCCCTCTGCTTTATGTCATGTCTGTCCTATTCATTGCTCAACAGCATGACCAATTATTATCTGACCTGGGCCTGCAGGTTGGGGCATAATTGTTGAAGCATGTTATATAGTAAGTGTCATATATTAAAATGTTAAAGGTATACAACCATGTCACTAAGACAAGTAATAACCCAACAAAGAAAGAAAAAGGAAAGAGTCGAAGTTATCCCAAGCCACTTCACGTTTATCTCTTCATCTTGAAAAGGAGAATAGTATTTATCTGGTAGAAACTAATACCATATATTTGATGAGTAATTTAAATGTTTCTTGTTACAGTCTGCCAATATAATTCTCTTTTAGGTTTGTAAAATTTTAGTGTTAAAATTATGCCTGGATGGAGAGGGGAGAGTTGAAGACAAGGCTCAGAATTTCAGCCTTGGTTGGATTTTAGGCCCCTACCTGTGACAAGCAAGCATGGCGCTGTCCCCATGTTGGTTAGAATAGGTCACAGGCTTCTGCTTCACCTGTCTCAGAGTGCCTTCAACTATCTGGCATTTTCTTTAATCAGAGAAAGCAAATTGTATAAAATGGTTTGATAGTGAGGATGAAATTTTACATAATAAATAAATGCAAATAAAGAAATTGACTCCTTCCTCAGATGGAGACACGTTTGCCCTTCCCCATCTTAAGTGTGCCATGGTCCATTAGAGTCACTGCTCTCCCAGAGCCTGAGATACATCTGCTCCCAAAGCATGCCCGGACAGTGGCACTGAGCATGATGGAATAAAATACTCTCCATGCCTTTTCCTGCAAGTTCTTCCTTAGAGAATTTCTTAGAGCAGAAAACAGAAACCCTTCTACACTTCTAAGTAGTATACAAACACTACTTTCCGGCCACTACCTTTTCACCAACTGTCTACCCAGTAGAATTTTTAGACCTCATTTGGAAGCTACAGCTTAGAATACCACACATCAAACAGGCACAGCAGTGATGAGGGTATGTTATGCCTCAAGTGGTGAAGTTAGTGTTCAGTTCAGTTCAGTCGCTCAGTAATGTCAGACTCTTTGTGACCCCATGGACTGTAGCACACCAGGCCTGCCTGTCCATCACCAACTGCCAGAGCTTACTCAAACTCATGTCAATTGAGGCAGTGATACCATCCAACCGTCTCATCCTCTGTTATCCCCTTCTCCTCCCACCTTCAAACTTCCCAGCATCAGGGTCTTTTCCAATGAGTCAGTTCTTCACATCAGGTGGTCAAAGGATTGGCATCCTTCAGCATTAGTCCTTCCAATGAATATTCAGAACTGATCTCCTTTAGGATGGACTGGATGGATCTCCTTGCAGTCCAAGGGCCTCTCAAGAGTCTTCTAACATCAAAGCTCAGAAGCATCAATTCTTCAGTGCTCAGTTTCTTTATAGTCTAACTCTCACATGCACATGACTACTGGAAAAAACAAAGCTTTGACTAGATGGACCTATGTTGGCAAAGTAATGTCTCTGCTTTTTAATATGCTGTCTAGGTTGGTCATAGCTTTTCTTCCAGGGAGAAAGAGTCTTTTAATTTCATGGCTGCAGTTACCATCTGCAGTGACTTTGGAGCCCCCCAAAATAAAGTTTCTCACTGTTTCCATTGTTTCTCCATCTATTTGCCATGAAGTGATGGGACTAGGTGTCATCATCTTAATTTTCTGAATGTTGAGCTTTAAGCCAACCTTTACACTCTCCTCTTTCACTTTCATCAAAAGATTCTTTAGTTCCTCTTCGCTTTCTGCCATAAGGGTTGTGTCATCTGCATATCTGAGGTTATTGATATTTCTCCTGGAAATCTTGATTCCAGCTTGTGCTTTATCCAGCCTGGCATTTAGCATGATGCACTCTGCATATAAGTTAAATAAGCAGGGTGACAATCTACAGCCTTGACATACTGCTTTCCTGATCTGGAACCAGTCTGTTGTTCCATGTCCAGTGCTAACAGTTGCTTCCTGACCTGCATATAGGTTTCTCAGGAGGCAGGTTAGGTGATCTGGCATTCCCATCTCCTTAAGAGTTTTCCACAGTTTGTTGTGATCCACACAGTCAAAGGCTTTGGCATAGTTAATAAAGCTGAAGTACATGTTTTTCTGAAATTCTCTTGCTTTTTCAATGATTCAACAGATGTTGGAAATTTGATCTCTGGTTCCTGTGGCTTTTCTAAATCCAGCTTCAATATCTGGAAATTCATGGTTCATGTACTGTTGAAGCCTGGCTTGGAGAATTTTGAGCATTACTTTACTAGCATGTGAGATGAGTGCAATTGTGCAGTAGTTTAATCATTCTTTGGCATTGCCTTTCTTTGGGATTGGAATAAAAATGGACCTTTTCCAGTCCTGTGGCCACTGCTGAGTTTTCCAAATTTGCTGGCATATTGAGTGTAGCACTTTCACAGCATCATGTTTCAGGACTTGAAATAGCTCCACTGGAATTCCATCACCTCCACTAATTTTGTTCATAGTGATGCTTCCTAAGGCCCACTTGACTTCACATTCCAGGATGTCTGGCTGTAGTTGAGTCATCACACCGTCATGGTTATTTGGGTCATGAAGATCTTTCTTATATAGTTCTTCAGTGTATTGTTGCCACCTCTTCTGATCTGCTTCTGTTAGGTCCATTCCATTTCTATCCTTTATCGAGCCCATCTTTGCATGAAATAGTCCCTTGGCATCTCTAATTTTCTTGAAGAGATCTCTAGTCTTTCCCATTCTATTGTTTTCCTCTATTTCTTTGCATTGATTACTGAGGAAGCCTTTCTTATCTCCCCTTGCTATTCTTTGGAACTCTGCTTTCAAATGGGTATGTCTTTCCTTTTCTCCTTTGCCTTTCACTTCTTTTCACAGCTATTTGTAAGGCCTCCTCATATGACCTTTTTCCCTTTTTGCATTTATTTTTCTTGGGGATGGTCTTGATCACTGCCTCCTGTACAATGTCATGAACCTCTGTCCATAGTTCTTCAGGCACTCTGTCTATCAGATGTAATCCCTTGAATCTATTCATCACTTCCACTGTATAATTGTAAGGGATTTGATTTAGGTCATATCTGAGTGGTCTAGTGGTTTTCCCTACTTTCTTCATTTAAAGTTTAAATTTGGCAATAAGGAGTTCATGATCTAAGCCACGGTTGGCTCTCAGTCTTGTTTTTGCTCACTGTGTAGAGCTTCTCCATCTTTGCCTGCAAAGATTTTAATCAATTTAATTTGGTATTGACCATCTGGTGATGTCCATGTGTAGAGTCCTCTCCTGTGTTGTTGAAAGAGGGTGTTTGCTATGACCAGTGTTCTCTTGGCAAAGCTCTATTAGCCTTTGCCCTGCTTCATTCTGTACTCCAAGGCTAAACTTGCCTGTTACTCCTGATAGTATTAGTATTAAGAAGGAACAGAATTGGAAGAACCAAGAACACTAGGCTCTCTGAGACAGGCTCCATACCTTCTTTCTGACAATGGACGCATGGTCAACTTTGACCTCTTAAGCAATAAATTCCACTCAGCTTAGTCAACTGTCCAGAGAGCAGAAACGAGTTTCCTTCTCAGACCAGCAGAGCCAAACCAGATCAATACTTGTGAGTGCTCTTTGATCCAGGATTATCAACTGCCCGCCCTCCAGGCTACTGTCGGAAAAGAGGATTCTAGCAGTCACAGAAGGGTTGTAAGAATAGAATCCGCTCAAACTGTTTATGGTTAAACAATGTGCCAGACTTTTTTCTTTTGCTATTGAGTGGTATGAGTTCTTTATGTATTTTGGATGTTACCCTATATGATTTGCAAGTATTTTCTCCTATTCAGTAGGCTGCATTTTCATTTTGTTGATGGTTTTCTTTACTTTCCAGAAGCTTTTTAATTTGATTTAGTCCCACTTGTTTATTTTTGCTTTTATTCTTTTTGGTGTCAGATTCAAAACATCATTGCCAAGACCTATGTCAAGGAGTCTACCACTTATGTTTTCTCCTAGAAGTTTTATGACTTTCAGTCTTATGTTCAAGTTTGTAATCTACTTTGAGTCAGTTTTGTGTATAGTGTAAAACAGTGGTCCAGTCTCACTCTTGTGCATGTGTGTATCCAGTTTCTCCAATACCACTGAGAAGACTGTCATTCCACTGTATATTCTTGGATTCTTTGTTTAAATTAATTGACCCTACTTGCATGGACTTATTTTTTGAGCTCTCTACTCTGTTTCATTGATTTATATATGTTTTAATGCCAATATCATATATTTTAATTACTATAGCTTTGTAATACCATTTGAAGTCAGGGAGCATGATGCCTCCAGCTTTGTTCTTCTTTCTCGAGACTGCTTTGCCAATTTGGGGTCTTCTGTGATCCCATACAAAGAGAAGATATACAGATGATCAACAGGAATGAAAAGATACTCTATGTCATTAATCGAGAAAATGCAAATCAAACCACAGTGAAAGGGAACCCTGGTGCATGGTTGGCAGATGTAAACTGGTTCAGTCTCAATGGAAAACAATTTGGAGATTCCTCAAAAACTTAAACATAGAACTGCCATGATCCAGCAATTCCACTTTGGAATACTTAGCCAAAGATAACAAAAACATTATCTCAAAAAGATATCTGTACCCCCATGACATTATTATACATATTATACCTGTATAATGTGTTATATTGGAGAAGGTAATGGCACCCCACTCCAGTACTCTTGCCTGGAAAATCCCATGGATGGAGGAGCCTGGTGGGCTGCAGTCCATGGGGTCGCTAAGAGTCGGATACGACTGAGCGACCTAACTTTCACTTTTCACTTTCATGCATTGGAGACGGAAATGGCAACCCAGTGTTCTTGCCTGGAGAATCCCAGGGTCGGTGGGCTGCCATCTATGGGGTCTCACAGAGTTGGACACGACTGAAGCGACTTAGCAATGTGCCAGACTAGAATTTTCTCTGTTCCAAGATCACTAGGGTGGAGAACACACAGATGCAGGAAATACAAAAGATTCTACACGTAGAATAAAGAGAACCCTGGGCAGGTATGCAGGAAAAGGATATTTTCTGAAAACAAACATTGAAGAGTATAAATAAGGAAGCAGCTATAATTTTTTAACTTTTTTCTATATATTCACGTATGAACAAGTGCTATAGTACAGAGAAACTTAGGAAAAGCAAAGGAATTGTCTTCCTCCTTTTATCCCCAGCTTACATCCAGGGGTAAATCCTAAGTTTTTCTATTCTTATTACTAGGTTTACCTTAGTGAAACTAGAAATTATACTTAAGTCTGTTTCCTGACCTCAATTTTAGACAGTTATCTATTGGTCTTCTATTGTAACAGATGGTAATTTGGTTCACCATTATTTTTTGTATCTCCAAACTTGCTATTTATGTATTAATCCTATTATGTGCTATTTTGGTTTTAAATGGCATATTTAAAACTTTGCCACCTTTTGCCATACACTTTTAACACTATCTCTTGATAATCTTATTGCCTTTGACCTTTTCTCTAGTGTTGTTTTTTTTTCATTCTGGTGTCTCACTTTGTTAGTTTAACACATCCAAGGTTACTCAATGCACATTCTGCCTTATATGTATTGTGTATACACTCTATTTATACATATATTTTTGTGTATATGATTATGTTTTTTATGTGTACAGTCTCTAAATCAATAGTAATTGACATTATTAAGAGTATATTAATATTCAATATCAAGTGAAGCTGTGCATTAGGATTAGAGTTTCTTAGTGGTCTAACATGAAGATGTCTTCAACAATGCTTTATCAATATTTGGTATGCTCTATATTTGGACTGTGATATTTTTGTTCCCCCTTTTCCTCTCTTAAACTCCTGAATTGTAAGCAGACATTAAATTAAGATAGTAATTTCTACTATAAGGAAAAGAAAAAATGGTTAGGTAAAAATCAGTGATTGGTAAAAGAATTGCTTTAATTTCTATTTTTTTTAATTTGTGTACAGTGGCTAACATTTTACTAAGTATTTCCTATATGCCATGCACTATTGTTTTTAAAATTTTAATTTGTTAAATTATGTCTCCATCTGATGGGTCTGGAAACCAAAGAAAGTTAAGTAATTAGTAAGTATATAGCAAGTAAGTGGTAGAACTAAGATCCAAACCCAGACTGGCTCCAGAGCTGTGCTTAAACCATTCCATTCAGCAGACTCCCTCATGTACAAAAAATGGCCCTAAACTAGTCTGTGGGTAGGCACAGTGCAGACTTCCTATTTTATGAACTTAGTATGAGATAACCCATATCCTTCTGTATGGATGTTCCTCGGTTATTTTCAGATCCTTAGTTACCTGTACTAAATTGATTCTCATAAGAAATATGCTTTAACCTTTAAAAAAATGGAGATAAATTTATGCTGATTGATTTCTACTTCCTTACCTAGTCTCTTGTTCATAACCATTTTTTAAAAAATTCTTATCTGTTATCCACATTTATTAAAGAGAATTTAAAAAGAGAAATAATCCACATATTTCTCACATATTATATAACGATTCAATCTTTATCTGTAAGTATACCCACACTTTGCATAATTATCATAGCAGTTTTCACTAAGGTTAATCAGTGAACATTACTCGATGTTGCTACATACTGTACATAACTCTTTTAATGATTGTAGCATATTTCAGGTTAAAGTGTCATAAGTTACTTGAGTATTTTGGTTGCTGTCAGGATTTTTCAATTGGAAAATTATAGTAAACATTTTTCTATACATATTTTGACAGTTTCTTACTGTTGATCATTTTCATAGAATAAAGTTCTAGAGTCAGTTAAAGAAATACATTTTTTTCCTACCTTATAGGTATATACACCGATTTGCAGTTTTTACAAGTTAAATACTTTATACATAAAATACTAGAGAACTGTGTTAGGTAAATTTTATTTAATTACTATTGGATCAAACACTTCAGTTACATTAGATTAATATTTGTATTTCCTCTCATACAGGATCTAAAGGGAGACGACTTATCTATTGTCTATGTGACATTCTCATATGTAAATTCTCACTTTAGGATGCAATATATTTTAATTACATTTGTACAAATATTTTATAGATGTTTTCCATTTATTGCTTTTTGCTGTTGTTGCATGGCAAATTTCCCTGCTTTACATGAGTTGATCTTTATAGTTATTTCTTGTAAAGTAAACACCGTTTAAATACTGTAGACCATTATCTGCTGATTTTCCTTGTTAACTCTACAATCTATTTGAAATTTATTGACTTATGGAAGGAATTAAGTGTGAAGCTAAAAGAGTAGCTACAAATTCCCTTCATTATAATAATGATGGTTCTGTTTTGATATGCACCAATGCAGTGTAGAGAGTCAGATATTACATTTCAGAGGAGGAGTCCAAAGTGAAGATTCGAGTCAGGTACCGTCGGTGTATAGATGTTACTTGGTACCATGGGACTGGATAAGATGACGAAGAGAGAGGGGAAGAAGAGAGGGACCACAAATCAAGACTGGGGCCCTCTAGTATTTAGAAGTAATGTGGAGAAAAGTGATTCCACCAATAAAACAAGAAGGCACAGTGAGTGAGAATTTTAAAAGTCCTGTGTGTCCTATGGAGTATCCATTCTAGTATCTTCTCTTTATTATTTATCCACTTATCTTGGTCTTCTCTTTCCTGGTGCTGGTTATCCACATACTTGGTTATGTTTTGATATTTGAGACAGGAAACCATGTCGCTGATGTAGGTGTCTTCCAATACTGTAGAACTGGATACTTTGTCCACCTAAAGGCAATATGGGATACGTAAATAAAGACTTAATGAATCAATTACCTTAAGATGGGCTTAAAGTTATCAAACATCAGGGTTATGAACTAATAATATATCCAAGAATTTAGAATAATTTTCTTTTTATTCCAATTGCTTCTCTACTTTATAAACCAACTCTCAAACTGTTTAGGTTGTGTCTTCACAAATCCTGCAGAGCTGGAATTTTTAAGTAGCTTCACAGAGAATATGCATTGATGGGGAAACAAGAACTTAATATTTTCTATTGTCTGTAAATATTCTGACCAAGATAATTTTTAAAAAGCCATAAATTAAATAAAGCAGTAAATAAAAATCATGGTGGCAGCTGATTTCATTTGTTGATATATTTGCACTCTTACTGATAACGATGCAATTTAAATTATTTTAGCATTTTGCTTTGATTCTGAAGGTAAGGCAAAAAAAAAAATACACATGTGAAGAATATCAAGTAGTGAGAATTGACTTACTACTGTCAACTTGTCCTATTTTCTTATCAATAGTTGTCATTTCATAGAAAAATACATATGCATTTAAAACAGAATGACAGAATATACAGCAGGGCTTTTAAACACAGTCAATCAATTATAAACTCAGATTAGTACAGATTTAAAGTGCATTTTAAATTTCAATTAATAAGTTGTAAAAAAAGAAAGTTTATCTTCAAAATAAGAACTGCAAGGGATCAACTCAGGAAAACTTTTCCCAATCTGATGGCAGCTCTAATCCACACAAGGTAGATGAGAAATAAGCATGTCTCTTATACACTCATATTTTTTCTAATCACAAAATCCAATGCCCTGTTGATATTTTCTTCTTGAATTTAAGCAGTACTGTTATTGTTCTTTAAAGGTAATATTCCTTCCAACTTCACCCAATAGCACATTTGACCCCCCCCCACAGGGAAAGAAGGCTTTTCTTTGTGGTTTGTCTGAATTTTTAAAATACTTTTGTGAGGACTCACTGTTATAATTTGTATCATCTAAGAAGGTCGGTTGCATTCTTCTAGGATGTTTTACTCTAGAATGATCAGTTACTTACGATCATCTTATTTTGACACTGTCCAAAAAATCTACTGTTGCTTTATTGACTACGCCAAAGCCTTTGACTCTGTGGCTCACAACAAACTGTGGAAAACTCTTAAAGAGATGAGAATACCAGACCACCTTACCTGCCTCCTGAGAAATCTGTATGCAGATCAAGAAGCAACTGTTAGAACTGGACATGAAACAACAGACTGGTTCCAAATCAAGAAAGGAGCACATCGAGGCTGTATATTGTCACCCTGCTTATTTGACTTATATGTAGAGTACATCATGCAAAATGCTGGGCTGGATGAAGCACAAACTGAAATCAAGATTGCCAGGAAAAATATCAATAACCTCAGATATGCAGATGACACCACAATTATGGCAGAAAGAGAAGAAGAACTGAAGAGCCACTTGATGAAAGTGAAAGAGGAGAGTGGAAAAATTGGCTTAAAGTTCAACATTCAGAAAACTAAGATCATGGCATCTGGTCCCATCACTTCATGGCAAATAGATGGGGAAACAGTGGAAACAGTGAGAGTTTATTTTTTGGGGCTCCAAAATCACTGCAGATGGCGACTGCAGCCGTAAAATTAAAAGATGTTTGCTCCTTGGAAGAAAAGCGATGAGCAACCTAGATAGCATATTCAGAAGCAGAGACATTACTTTACCAACAAAGGTCCATCTAGTCAAAGCTATGGTTTTTCCAGTTGTCATGTATGGATGTGAGTTGGACTATAAAGAAAGCTGAGCACTGAAGAATTGATGCTTTTGTACTGTGGTGCTGGAAAGAACTCTTGAGAATCCCCTGGACTGAAAGGAGATCCAACCTGTCTTTTCTAAAGGAAATCAGTCCTGAATATTCATTGGAAGAACTGATGCTGAAGCTGAAACTCCAATACTTTGGTAACCTGATGCAAAGAACTGACTCAATGGAAAAGATCTTGATGCTGGGAAAGATTGAAGGCGGTAGGGGAAGGGGTTGACAGAGGACGAGATGGTTGGATGGCATCACTGATGCAATGGATGTGAGTTTGAGTAGGCTCTAGGAGTTGGTGATGGACAGGGAGGACTGTTGTGCTGAAGTCCATGGGGTTGCAAAGAGTCAAATACGACTGAGCAACTGAACTGATTAATCTTAAAAAAAAAAAAAATACTTGCACACTTAAAAATTTGAGAAGAAAGAAAATCCTGAAGAGAATACATTTCATGTTAAGTGTTCTTAATCACGAATCATAATTAGCATATTAAAAAACCAAACCACCACACTGTCATAGGTAGCCCACAGATCAGCTTCAACTATGCAAATGTTTCTGTTAGATAAAAATTGATTTTTTAAAGATTATACTCCATTTATAATTATTATAAATTATTGGCTATATTCCCTGTGCTGTTCAGTATATCCCTGTAGCTCTTTTATTTTACACATAATAGTCTGCCCCTGTTAATCCCTTTCTCCTGTCCTGTTCCATCCCTTTGTTTTCTCCTCACTTGTAACCACTAGTTCTTTATATTTGTGAGCCCATTTCTTTTTTCTTATATTTAGTTACTGTTACTTTGTAGATTCCACCTATAAATGATATATAACATATGCCTTTATCTGACTTATTTCACTAAGCATATCTTCTAAGTTGATCCATTTGTCTCAAGTGGCAACATTTCATTCTTTTCTTATGGCTGAGAAGTATTCCATTCTGTGGGTGTGTGTGCACGCCTATATCACATCTTTATTCATCTGTTGATGGACACTTTGGTTGTTTCCACATCTTTACTATGGAAAATAATGCCACTATAAACATTGGAGTGCATATATGTTTTCAAATCAGTGTTTTTATTTTCTTCAGACATATACCAAGAGATCCAATTACTGAATCATACAGTAATTCTATTTTTAGAAACCTCTGTACCATCTTCCACAATGGCTACAATTTACATTCCTACCAACAGTGCCCAAGTGTACCCTTTTCTCCTTGCCCTTGCCAACATTTGTTATTTTCATGCTTTTTATGATACATAAAATCCCTTTTAATATCTTGACCCACCATTACATAAAAATCTAGATTTCTCTCTTCTTTAAATAGAACTGGAAGGAACTGGCAACTTCATCTATATGGCAAGAAATCTTCAGAAGGTGAGCCGTGGCAGCCGCGTCTTCTACAGGCCTATAAGGGCTCTGAAATTCTTCCAATGTGTATAACACTTAAGTCACCTGTGTCAGTCTGGTCTCTAGGCATTTAAATTTACCATCTTTACAAACTGTTCCTGGTGGTTCAGAGACCTATGGACCAAAGTGATGGCTTATTATTTCCTCTTTGACATTGAAGAGACAAGGATAGGAAACTGCAAAAACATTCTTCCTTAGAAGAGGAAAGATGGGGAGACACACAATGGTCACTGGTCCAAGGCAGTGATGGAGTCTTTCTGGGCGATCGTGGAGAGGTTCTTTTCACCTGATGGCCGGGAAAACTCCCGGATTAGAGGCCAGGCAACCTACTCTAAAACTCTTGCCTGGAAAGTCCCATGGATGGAGGAGCCTGGTGGGCTGCAGTCCATGGCATCGAGAAGAGTCGGACATGACTGAGTGACTTTGCTTTCACTTTTCTCTTTCATGAATTGGAGAAGGAAATGGCAACCCACTCCAGTGTTCTTGCCTGGAGAATCCCAGGGACGGGGGAGCCTGGTGGGCTGCTGTCTATGGGGTCGCACAGAGTCGGACACCACTGAAGCGACTTAGCAGCAGTAGCGGCAGCAGCACTGTGGAGGAAATATCTTGTGCGTTGTTCTCTGTGGCCACTGGGAGTTTCTTCCTTGCTTTTATTCCCCATAGACATACCTACTGGGCACTTGGCTCTCTCCCTGCACTTGCAAGCTTTCACAGTCTCTTTCTCCTTCTTCCTAGAGGGCCTACTGATGGGACGAAACTCAGAGTCCAAGCTTGCAGTTTCTTTGGAAACCTAGTAGGCTTCTCTGCTTTCATTAAGTTCTATATATTAATAACAAACTCAAAGTTCTTTCTCAAATATAATTCTCATGACTGATTTATTTATTTTTGCCTCTCTCAACCCCTCTCCCCCATATTTGGTAGCCAACCTGACGTTATTGGAGATAACAGACTGTCTGGAAGAGTCCACACCCTTAATCTGATTGGTGTCCTTGTCAGGGTCTTAAGGGGCTTTGTCTTTCAAAGCCTTGTTTGTCATCCTTTTTACTGAAAGTGAAAATGTTAGTCACTCAGTCATCTCTGACTCTTTGCAACCCCATGGACTATAGGCCTGCCAGACTCCTCTGTTCATGGTATTCTCCAGGCAAGAATACTGGAGTGGGTTACCATTCTCCCTTCTCCAGGTATCTTTCCAACCCAGGGATTGAACTCAGGTCTCCTGTGTTGCAGGCCAATTCTTTACTATCTGAGCTACCAGGGAAGCCCATTTCTTACTATCTGAGATCTAAAACGGTTGAGCTTTCCAATCTTAAATGTCTCATATTTCTAGATTCTCTCATGTCTTATACATTTCTGTTTAGAATCCATGCCTTGGCTAAATAAAAGTAAAGCCAACACACCCTACCATTCTGATTTTTTTCCATTCATTTCAGCTAGAGCTTCCTTTACTGTGCCTTTCGGTTTACCGTGGACCATGGATGTATAACATTTGCCACTCGGTAGCATGGCCCTGTATCTTTGCAGTTGTCTTCTAGCTCAGCCGTATTCAGTTTTTTGTTTGTTTGTTTGTTTTTGTTTTTTATCCTCAGGGTACCCTGCTTGTTGCATCAAGCAGGCATTGAGGAGATGTACATATTTTTGTTTTTTAAATGGGTCAGGTCTGTAGGTCCTATACACTAGTTCCTGTCATAATCTATTGTTGCAAGTTACTGCAAAGGAGAAAGGAAAATATAGTTTAGGCTGTCTTTTCAGGAAGAAGTAACAAGTTTGAAGATCTGTTAGCAGTTGCACCATAGACACGAAATTTCAAGCACTCAAATCACCATGTGCAAGAAAACAGTGGCCAGGTTATTGGAATGATATTGATTTCAATTCTTCATATTTACATTAATCTCTATGAGTACTTAATCCTACATTTGCTTCAGGCATGCATATAAGTGCTAGTTCATGTGAACTTGTTGGATGAGATCAAAGACTCAAGCATGACTTTTATGTAGATTCTCTTTTTCTCATCTATAATTATATGGGATTATAAGGCATCCTTCAATAGTAAGGAGTAATACTGAATGTAGGTGTTTTCGTTTAGTCCCTCATAAATCCTCTTTTCATCAATACTGTATAATTACCTTCAGTTGTAGGAAACATCTGAGTGGATTGACAAGTTGCCCTCAAAATGTACTTTAAATTTACATGAAATATGTAAATATTAGATTGAAAAGTAGACAGGTTTTTGTAGCCCAAGGACGTATCTTTTTAGGCTTTTGTTGATGTTTTAAAGAAAACTCTTAGATTTCTTTGAGGCTTAAAATATTCCCTGTTTATAAATAACTTTCCCACTATCATTGTACTATTTGATTGAATGGCATTTTGTTAAGTGTTGTCCTTGATTTGAAATGATCTTTGTGATTTTTTTCCCTTTTTCTATGTATTTAATTTACATTATCTGGTAAAGAGGGGAAGCTTTGAAAAGCTCAGAAATGCCTTTAGTTTTAGTAAACAAATAGAGACATTTTTAACATGATGTCAGGGAAGAAAGAAGAAAGAAATGATGGAGAGGTATCATGTTACTTCAGTCCTAGTATAACCACGCTGTGTAAAACGAAGAAGGGACTGGCTGACAGTGCTGCCCTGGGATTTCTTCTCCTCACCACTTGTTATATAGCTATTAGAGTTAGCTATAGTTTCCTTGCCCCTTTGACGGAGAATGGAAGCCTGACAGAATGTTCCCACCTCAGGAGGACTCTTGTACATGCCATCTAAGTGGTCAAAATTAAGATTCATCCGTGAGATTGTTTTCACTCTCTTCATCCTGAAATTGGATGACAAGGTGACATCACAGGTGAGGGATTACTCACAGACTGAATTTTGCTTGTGTTGTTCCCCCCTCCCCACCGCTCATCAGTCACTATGGCAACTCTGTGTGCAGCTGGCCCACCTGCGGCGCCCCCCCTCCCCTCTGATACCCTGTTCCTGCCCCCAGCTCGCTGCACAGCCACTCCCAGACCTGCCTCCAGGTGTTCAAGACCAGTCCAGTTATGTATGGAAGGACGGCAGGTATTCCTGACTCACAAAGCCCGCTTATGTCAAGTATACATTGCAGTTATTCACCTACAAGCCTCTAGTTCTCCCTGCAAACATCCCTCAGGCTGGGTGAAAATGTAGAGCATTGACTGTGTGTGTACCTTATTACAGAATCAAACAATTATCTGCTAGGTAACATGTAATAAAATGCTTTATTTCACCCCTGGAATATCCTACACGCTGTCTTAATTTTAATAGAAAGCATATGCCCTACTTTGTGAAGCTTGAAACTCTGCAGTAATTGCACAGTGAATATGCTGATGTGGCAGATGGGTTAAATTACCAGCTGAGCCACCAGGGAAGCCCAAGGATACTGGAGTGCGTAGCCTATCCCTTCTCCAGCGGATCTTCCTGACCCAGGAATCGAACCAGGGTCTCCTGCATTGCAGGTGGATTCTTTACCAACTGAGCTATCAGGGAAGCCCAATTCAGTTACAAGCAAAGTTAAAGAAAGCTATTAAAAATAAATACGTAGAGTTTGCATAAGTGCAACAAACAATAGAAGCAGTTACCTTAAACTGAACCTTGAGTTTATCACTTCTTACTCAACAAAGGTGAATATTTCTTAAAACGAATAGAGGCGTGATATCAACACTAGCTGACATTCAAATTTGACGTTCCTACTTGTCAAAAGAGCATTGATTCCCTCTAAGGACAAAGAAGGAGCACGCTGTATTTGGACAACTAGGTGGCACTGGTGTGTTATGCTTTCAGTCCTTGAAGAGCGAATTCAGAAATCCTGTCTGTATTCCAGTTCGCTGGTCTAAAGTGCACCATATCCTCAGCTGCACATTCGGCAGTGATTGAGGACAGACTCAGGAGGAAATGCTGAGAGTGCCGTCAGTCTTGAGGGAGCACTAACAGCTCTCCAGCCTCCCATTGTCATGTCGTGGCTATGGACCTTGAATTCACTAGTCTTTTTTTTTTTTTTAAGTTTCTAGAAATGTTAACATTCTTCTCATAGAAGGAAGGACTTCAAAAAAAAAAAAAGGTTTTTTTTTTGAAATGTGAGTGCTTAGAGACACCAAAATATTCAAAGGGATTTTGTTGTTTTTCAGTTGCTAAGTCCTGTCCAACTCTCTGTGACCCTATGAACCTTACCATGTTGGGCTTCCCTGTCCTTCACTATCTCCCAGAGTTTGCTCAAACTCAGCTCCATTGGGTTGGTGATGCTGTCCAGCCATCGGATCCTCTGTCGCCCACTTCTCCTCCTGCCCTCAGTCTTTCCCAGCATAATCCAAGCAATTGTGTTGCCATCAGAGGAGTAAAAATGAAATTTCAGAGAATACAGGCATAGGGATGCTGTTAGCTGCTTAGACCTTACATAAAGGCAATATTTAACTTTTGAATGTGAATGTGTAAAATTAAACAAACACAACACACACTCGTGTGAGTCTTAGTGTATCCAGCACTGATCTAAATGCTTTGCATATATCCGTTCCCTGTTTCCCCACAACAAACTTTGAAGCAGGCATGCTGACTCACCCCAGTAATTTACAGATAAAGTTACTGGGACACGGCGAGGAACAGTAACTTGCCCAAAGCTTGCAGCCACAGTGGCGAACACCGTTTCAAGTAGAAGAAACATTTTCTAACTTCATTACCATGCTAAATTGCCCTTAAAGGACCTTCATCAACACTAATTTAAATGATTGCAGTATGATACAGATACTAAAGTACAAAATTAAACTTGAAAGGGAAATCAGAAAAATTGGACATTTATTTGATATCAACATGATAGCTATAGGATCAATACTTCTACATCATGGAAATACGATGGAATTTAAACTTGCATATGATTTAAATATTTTAGAGAGTGTGAGACTCATCGAGAAGGATATCAAGGCACCTTTGAACTGGCTTATTTAAAATCTGGATACCCAGAGGGAGCCAGCAATAGTGTCCCCAGATAATGAGGTAGGAATACATTTTTTTTTTAAATTTTTACTCTTTCATTTTTATCAATAGGATCTTTGACAAATAGTATTTCATATCTTAAGTATATTTTCTTAAAATAGAAGTATAGGCATTGAAAAAGTATTTCAACATTCCATGGAAAAATATTTGTTGTACACTTATAGTAAGCCAGGAACTACACCCGAGAAAGCATCAGAAACAAAAAAACATGACATAGTTTTCTCTTGATACATGATAAGTTACCCAACATTTAATGTCTTAAAGCAATACCTGTTCATTAGCTCATGGCTGTATAGGTCAGAAATTCTGGGTCCTCCTTATAGGATCTCTTGGGCTAGCCTGTGCTCTTATCTGAAGTATCAGTAAGCCCCATAACATCAGCTTGCTTGCAGAATCCAATTTCTTGTAGGGCTGAGGGTTCTTTTTTCTAGTTTCCTCTTGGTCGGGTGTTGTTTTCAACTTCTAGAGGCTGCCTATATCCTTAGCTCATTGTCCTCACCATTTCCAAAGCCAGAAATACTGTGTCAAATCCTTCCCACACTTTGAATTTCCCTGACTTCTAATTGTGTTTTTCTTTTCTGCCTTTTAAAGGAGGTGTCATTAAATCAGGCACATTATGGTTAATCTCCATATTTTAAAGACAACAGGTTGGGGGCTTTAATTACAACAACAACCCCTCTACAAGACCCCAGTTAGAGTTTCATTGTGAACAGAGATCATGAGGAATTATCTTTACATTTGCCTCACAAATGGCTTATTCCATCAAGGAGCATGTTTGGTTTATCTTGCAATTCTTTACAGTGTACATACTTTTCTAATGACAAGGTAGTATTAATTACATGTATAATAAATCTAGAGATTAAGCAAACCACATTATAGTAATGACCATCAGGAATTAAGTGCACTGGATATGTTGGGCACCTTAAGTCCCACTTTCTCCTTTGATCGTCATACAACTCTCTAAGTATCAAGCTGAGTCTCAGAGACTTTCAGTAACTAGCTAACATCAGACAACCAGTAAATGAGAGAAGCCAGACTTCAGGACAAGAACTGTATGAATATGGTGTCTGTGCTTTTTGCTGCACAGCAGGAAGGAAAAAGGATCTAAGAGTCTTGTCCTTGAGAAGAAAGTTATGCTTCAAGCAGAAAGATTAAATGAAATTTGTTATGCAACATCAATATGATTAATGATTCATTACAGACAGCATGCAAGATTTTTATATGTATGTACCTGCGACTTTGCGTCCATTTTCCTCTCAACAGTTAAGAAGTTATCTGTAGGTGTGTGTTATGTATATGAAACCAAGATAAATTCAGAGATGATTTGTTGTTGTTCAGTTGCAGTCATGTCCGACCCTTTGCGACCCCATGGAGTGCAGGATGCCAGGCTTGCCTGTCCTTCACCATCTCTTGGTGTTTGCTCATACTCATGTCCAGGTGATAAAAGCTGCTAAATAATATATATTGCAACGGGGTTTTATCAAGAATGGAGAAACTTGATGAGGGTCGGAAACATCCCTTGTGGATATGATGACATATTTGTCTACTCTATCCTCAGAGCTACTTAAAGCGTACCATTTTAAATCAGAGTGCTGTATTTATTGCACATTTGAAAAATTAAAGTAGTATCTTGGACAATTGCTAATAAACTTTTTGAGTAACTCCTCTCATGGAAATGTTATTCACACAGTCGTGTCTGACTCTTTGCAACCCCATGGACTGTAACCCGCCAAGCTCCTCTGTCCACGGACTCCTCCAGGCAAGAAAACTGGAGTGGGTTGCCATTTCCTTCTCCAGGGCATCTTCTCCACCCAGGGATCAAACTCACCTCGGGTCTCCTGAATTGCGGTCAGATTCTTTACTAAACTTTCATAAAGATGGATCAACTTTTCTTATCAAATTTATGAATTCAGTTCAGTTCAGTTCAGTTCAATCGCTCAGTCATGTCTGACTCTTTGCGACCCCATGAATTGCAGCACGCCAGGCCTCCCTGTCCATCACCAACTCCTGGAGTTCACTCAGATTCACGTTCATCGAGTCAGTGATGCCATCCAGCCATCTCATCCTCTGTCATCCCCTTCTCTTCCTGCCTCCAATCCCTCCCAGCATCAGAGTCTTTTCCAATGAGTCAACTCTTCGCATGAGGTGGCCAAAGTACTGGAGTTTCAGCTTTAGCATCATTCCTTCCAAAGAAATCCCAGGGCCGATCTCCTTCAGAATGGACTGATTGGATCTCCTTGCAGTCCAAGGGACTCTCAAGAGTCTTCCCCAACACCACAGTTCAAAAGCATCAATTCTTCAGCCCTCAGCCGTCTTCACAGTCCAACTCTCACATTCATACATGACCACAGGAAAAACCATAGCCTGGACTAGACGGACCTTAGTCGGCAAAGTAATGTCTCTGCTTTTGAATATGCTATCTAGGTTGGTCATAACTTTTCTTCCAAGGAGTAGCGTCTTTTAATTTCATGGCTGCAGTCACCATCTGCAGTGATTTTGGAGCCCCAGAAAATAAAGTCTGACACTGTTTCCACTGTTTCTCCATCTATTTCCCATGAAGTGATGGGACCAGCTGCCATGATCTTCGTTTTCTGAATGTTGAGCTTTAAGCCAGCTTTTTCACTCTCCTCTTTCACTTTCATCAAGAGGCTTTTTAGTTCCTCTTCACTTTCTGCCATAAGGGTGGTGTCATCTGCATATCTGAGGTTATTGATATTTCTCCTGGCAATCTTGATTCCAGCTTGTGTTTCTTCCAGTCCAGCATTTCTCATGATGTATTCTGCATATAAGTTAAATAAGCAGGGTGACAATATATAGCCTTGATGTACTCCTTTTCCTATTTGGACCCAGTCTGTTGTTCCATGTCCAGGATTACAGAACCAAAAATGCCAAAAGCAGTTTTTAGACTGGTAGTGATAAAACTTACCCCTCAGGTAGAAGCAGTTCTCAGAACTGCTAATGAGGAGACGATTCTAAAAGGGATGGTACCTGAATCAGTCCAGTGGGGAATTTAGCGTCTAAGAAAAAAAGGAATATTGGTCAAGCTGTTACACCTGCTATTAATACTACTATTCTTTATTAAGTAATTATATAGGCTGGTGTGATATTGTGTCTTATAAGGAAAATGTGTTTCATCATTGAGATGACCAAATATGCACTGAATATTTTTTTCAAATATGTTTGGTCTTCATTAAGCATTCCTGGCTCTTAGGTCCCCAGACTTTTGGCATTTCCTAAGTGAGGGAATCTAAAGGTTTCTCTTATAATATGTTAATGAGGTGACTTCTGGAAGGCACTTAAGGATGGGGGCTGGTTACCAGTGGAGGCAGCCAAGTGATTCGAGGATTGAGAACCTTCAGTCCCAGCGAGAGAGCCAGGAAAATGGCCAATGATTTAGTCACTCAAGGCTCCATAAAACCCAGAAGGACAGAGTCCGGAGAGCTTCTGGGTTGGTGAACACACAGAGGTTTGCGGAGGCAGAGCACCTGGAGAGAACAAGGGTTTCCCACACCCCTTCCCATACCATGCGTGTGCAGCTCTTTCATCCAGCATCTCCTGAGTTATGCCATTTCATAATTAACCAGTCATCTAGTGAATGAATGGGTTTCCAGAGTTTTCTGAGCTGCTCTAGCAAGTGATTCAAACCAAAGGAGGCGATTGTGGGAACCTCTGATTTGTAGCCAGTTGGTCAGGAGTACACGGAACAGCCTTAGAGATCTTGAGTAGGTGTGGGCAGGTCATCGGAACCTCCAATTTGTAGTCTTTTGGTCAAAAACATAGGAAGCAAACTAGGCTTATGACAGGTGCCTGAAGAGGGGTGGGGAGGCAGTCTTATAGGACTGGGCCATCAACCTGTAAAATCTGACAGTATCTCTGGGTTGAAAGTTAGTTGAAAGTTAAGTCGCTCAGTCATGTCTGACCCTTTGCGACCCCATGGACTGTAGCCCACCAGGCTCCTCCGTCCATGGGATTCTCCAGGCAAGAATACTGCAGTGGGTTGCCATTTCCTTCTCCAGGGGATCTTCCTGACCCAGGGATCAAACCCGGGTCTCCTGCATTAGAGGCAGATGCTTTAACCTCTGAGCCACCAGGGAAGCCAATTGTGAGACACTGGTGTCCAGAATGTTGCCTACTGATGTGAGGAAACCCACCACCACCACACACACAGGTGAGAGATTTGGGTCCCGGGGCAACCGTTAAGGTAGTCAAATGGATCTCATGATATTGTTTCCAAATCAGTATGGAAATATGGGATCAAAGAACTGTCACTTTCTCAAGCTTCATGCAACTGGGAAGCAAAACTGGACTTTGGGTCCTGCCAGGGTGATCAGGTGCCTGAGTGTTACTGCCTTTTCCCCTAACTGTAGGGACTCCCCACAGTTCCTGTCTGTCCAGAAACATCTGGCTTGCTGATGGCTCTGTGTTGTGTGTATGACTACCTGGCACATGCTTGGTGCCTTGTCACTTTCTGATACTGTCATTAGTTTAAATAAACCCAACCATATGTCCTGCACAGTCATGCTTTGGTGATGTCACTGACCCGGGTTAATACTTGATGATGCAAAGTGATTTTTGTGTGTGAAACTGTGTAACCAAAGGAGTGATTTTTGTCCTTAGGAACACAAGGTTCCTGCCTATGTGACTGAGTAATCTAGAATGATTAACAGATCACGCGTCAGACTTGAGACTAGTAGTAGAAAAAGCATGGTGAAATCATCCCCTTGGTCTTAATGATTCCAAATCTACAAATCCACATCTGGGATGTAAAAGAAAACATCTTCAGAAAGTATATAAGGTCAGGAGAAATGTTCTCATTAGGGACACAGCAGATGTTACGAACTTGCAGCTCAAATCTCCTAGTAAGCAAGACAAGCAAGCGTTGCTGCTACGTAAAGAAATTGACCTCTAATTAGACACAGTTGAAAAAAAATATAACTATACTTTATTGCAGAGGGGCTAATTGACCTCTGGTTTAATAAACTCATGATATAAAGTTCTCAGTAAAGAAATCTTGGTATTTTTATTTTCCAACAATGTTTGCCATCAGCAATAAGAAGTTAGGAAAAAAAGAACTGAATGTCCTTTAAAAGCTCTAGCGATCATGGCTGGCACCAGCTTTCTGCCACCAGCTATGTACCATGGCCTCTAGGAACCTCTCGCTAATTCAGGAAGGTTTTTGAAGATGAATTTTGGTAAATGCAGTCAATTCAAGAGGAGTATCTTGAGGAGACGTGGAGTCCCTGGGGAGAGTGAGTCTACATTAAAGAGGTGCTATTTGCTTCTGCTAGCTGGGGAATAGAGGAAATATTAATTTGGCAGGGAGATGGGAGAAGAAACGAATGAAGCAGTTGGAGAGAGGCCATCACTACTGCAAGCCCTTGTCAACTACGTTGTCTGTACACATCCCCGTCGCCTACATTTTGTCTGTTGCGTAAGAAGTGTTAGCTCGTGGATTTTTGTTATATATTAAAAGTCACTCATGGATTGTGGCCTAATCAGAGTTTTCAGTCAATTCAGTTGGTCAGTCATGTCCAACTCTTTGCGACCCCATGGACTGCAGCACACCAGGCTTCCCTGTCCATCACCAACTCCCGGAGCTTGCTCAAACTCACGTCCATCAAGTTGGTGATGCCATCCAACCATCTCATCCTCTGTCGTCCCCTTCTGCTTCTGCCCTCAATCTTTCCCAGCATCAGGGTCTTTTCCAGTGAGTCAATTATTCACATCAAGTGGCCCAAGTATTGGAGTTTCAGCTTCAGCATGTTACTTTAGGATTATTTAAGAATGTTGTCAAGAAAAATTTTGAAAGACACAATCATTGTGGCTTGACAAATGCTAGTTGGTTATTCTTTTCTATAAATTAGAACCCGGGCTCCTTCCATCAAGACATTTTGCTGTCTTCTGGAAAATCTGTGAGGACTAAGATATGGCTGGCACCAGACGGAACTGTGCAGTGCACACCAGTGCAACAGGCCTATCAAGGCTCTTTGTCTACAATCTCTTTTTTGAAATAATTATTCTATTCCCTTTGCATTAAATATCCTTCAGGCAGATATATTGGAAATCTTTACCTCTAATCCTTACAACATGTCTTAGAGCTTTGCACACTGAACCTGCCTATCTATTATTCTGATATTTTTCAAACTTTAAAAATTGAAGTCATCGTCTCCCAACCTCTAAAATAACTCTTCCTGCTGACTCTGGCCCTACTAACAGCAGTGCTTTTCCCCATTCACTCCGGTTTCAGGCAAGCATTATCTTAGATTTTTCTCCTTCACTTCCTACATTCAGCACCAGGGTTTATTTTTGTGCGCTTTGTGCGGGGCCCAAATCTGAGTAGCACTGGGTGCATCAGAAGCAGTGTATATTGTATAACCATCGTGACAATTTTCTGGCAGATGGCAGCACAATTTTTTATGGAGAACACTGTTTTTTTCAGTGACCTAGAGGCCTTTATATGCTAGTGCCATTGTTATAAGGAGGAAATGAAAAGATTCTAAGAAAGTGGAGGCATCAGGTGTATAGTCCATGCCTCATATCTTTACTAATAATGCCAAATATGTGGCTATGAGAGATGATTGTGTGATCTAAGTGTGATGAGACTTTTGTATGATTGAAACACCTATGCAAAGCACAGAGAAGAAATTGATTAAGCCTGTAAGGATCAGAGATAAAGGGGAAAAATCACTTAACAATGTGGATTTATTACATATGCATTAGTCACATCTTATAGTATAGAAAACATTGTGATAAGATATACTGAAGCTAGTTCTGATTTTCTGCTTAGCCCTCCCACCTAAAATATTCTGAGATGTTCTCAAGGACTAGAGGACTTAGAGCCTGGGACTAAGGGTCATCGAGGAGAGGGTCATTGCCCATCCTCCCAATTTTGCTGCACTAGGTGAATTTTGCAGAAAGTTTGCCAGAGGACAAGCGTGAGACCCATTTTCCTCCTCCAGCGTTTCGAATCAAAATTATAAACGATGGGAGTTGATTGACACCTATCATCAGATCCGCACACAAGGCTGATGGCACTGAAAATAACATCGCCGGCACTCACAAGACACACAGTGTTTCCCTGCACGCTGGGAGCTCTCTCCGTGGTATTCACGGGGGAAATTTTATGCTGATTTAGTTCTTTGAGTGGTAGGTGCTGGCATTTACCGCTCCCTCGCATACAACCCAGATTATTTCCCTTCGCAGGAGCTGACATCACCACATAACGAGTGTGTAAGGACCAGTTCTTTACTCTGTCAGCAAGCAGAGTTATGTGACGAAAGGCTGAGACTATCAGCTGCAGGTAACAAGGTCCTTGGGGTTTTAGACATGAAAAATAGTCATTATTATTTGCATTAACCAACAATATTTGCTGTTTCTCTTGACTTATTTGTTTATTACTTTACACCTGTTAAAATGATCAAAAGAAGCACCACTTTTCATTTGAGAACAGTGCGGTGTGAATGGGCTTCCCAGGTGGCTCAGTGGTAAAGAATCCACCTGCCAATGCAGGAGATGCGGGTTCCATCCCTGGGTGAGCAGATCCCCTGGAGGAGGAAGTGGCAACCTGCTCCAGTTTTCTTGCCTAGAAAATTCTGTAGACAGAGGAGCCTGGTGGGCTAAAGTTCATGGGGTCACAAAGAGTTGGACATTACTGAGCTCTCTCTCTCACACACATGCACACCCACATATACATACACAGACACACACCATGTGAACAGGGCAAGGAGTGTAGAAGAGAATACTGATACCCAGTGAGAGAGAACTGTGGAAGCATAGTTAGTAATTAAGAACTGCAGAGACTTCTGCCCCCTCCATGAGCTATGACACACTGTCTCTTTCAAAGTAGCACTTTGTATTTCCTTTGAGATAAACTGGGAGGCAACTCCCAGTATGTGAGTCTAAACTTCAGTGTCCTGCCATGATTAACTCCTCCAGCATAGTGGAGTCTTCCATAATAAACCTACTTCCAAGCCCCCTCCCACTTTGTAGCCACTGCACTCAGCTCTGGGACTTCAGCCTGCACCCCCCAAAAAAATTCCTACCAAGACCTGAAAATGTAGAAATTTTGCATTATTGAAGCCAACATTTTGCAATATATATAAGCAAAGCCCTTCCTTAGTGGATCTATATGAGAAACTTTAGTGCAAAACAGTGTCTTTCAGCGCTTCAACTTCCCTTGGGAATGCCAGAGCTAGAAGAAGCTTGCTATTCTCAGAGAGAAGTACACAAGAATCGTACTTTAAAACCACCTTATAGATTAAACCATATGAATAATTCCCTGCAACAACAGTCTTTTCATTCTTCTGTAATTGAATAACCTTGAATGGCGTCCAAGGTACACTCTGCCCACCCGTCCGCCACTCTCTCCTAGAATGCCTGTCTTAATGTGAGCTGCTTTACCATTTGTTTTTAGTATATGTCTCTTCTGACATAAAATATGCATACTATAAAAGATTTTCAATTAACTTCTAATCTCAATTAACCAGACTCCACTAGATACTTAATAAAGGACAATTGCATAAAAGTTTAATATATTCATGTTCCCATTTGGATTTGTTAGATCCATATTTACAAAAGGGACTGAACACAACCAGTGTACTTGCTGATTCTGTGAAACACTCCAAAAGAGGCTTTTGTTGCGTTTATTTCTATTGCATGTGGATAATCTACAGTTCATTGTAATCATAAATCTTTCACTCTGAGTTCATATAACTACACACATATAAACACAGCCTAAGTGTTTTTAAAAAAAGTTTCTAAAAAAGTTTTCATTTGCCAATCACTTTATTTGATATAAATTAACTAAAATTTCCTTTGTTGCCGATCTGGTTTATAAGACCGAAAGAAACAAAACATGGAATTATTTTCCCATCTTTTTAATGTAGTGTCTAAATAACTATCATTTTAGAAAACAAAGTGATAGTTAGCTATGATACAGTGTTAGTATAAACCAGATGGAGAAATAGAGTCATAAAATTGATAGTTGTGGACAGGCTATATACTAAGCCATATTTAATCTTCAGTTCACGAATCTGTAATTCATTATCTGATGGGAATATGTCTGGGCTATTGATTTCTATAAGATGAAGACTTTTGGTTTCTCTAATCATGTCCATTAGTTTCCTCCAGACAGATTAATAATTTTTTACAATTGCTGATGGCGATTGCAGGCATTTAATTTTGCTTCTACCCTTGTGTAGCTGCTACTTGGAAGCATATTTGTGTGGGAGTAGATAAAAAATATCCCTAAGGCAATGAAACAGACTTCATTTGTTATAGTACTTTGTTTACAAAAGCATCATTATGAGCACTTCAAAGTACAAAACAGTTCCACCTATTATTTTTTTTTAATTAGAAATTTATGTTAGACTTTAAGACAGTATTGTTACCTAAGGGACTAAAAGCTTATTCAAAAAATTTATCACACAGAGAAGAAGAATGTCTTTATTTTATTTTTACTGGTAAATCTGAACACTGTAAATCTGAACAATGCTTCTTTTGAAGAGAACTTCAGTTATTTTTTAAATCTGTATATAATATTTTATAGATTATGCAATGGATTTTCTTTTCTTTTTTGTTTTAATTTTTTTACTGTCTCATTCTGTATGATCTTGAGTGGCTGTTGAATCTGATATGCATTAATTCTTTGGGAACAGCTTAAATTTTTCTGCTACAATTATTTTAAATTAGGTACGTCCACTCAGGACTTTCAGTGACATTTAGTTGCTGAAAGATTGATAACTATTTTAGGTGAGTTTTTATTGTGGCATGGACCTCTGGAGAGACTTCTATACAGTGCAGATAGAGGATCAGTGCTCATAGTAAAATTGTTTGCAAAATGATTTTCAACTCCAAATATCAGCTCTGATTCAAATGATAATATCATCCAAGCTATTCAGCTTTTGACATATATAAGCAGAAATATTTTTAACTAATGTATAATTGACATATAATATTACTTTCAGATGTACAACATGACTCTATATTTGTAAATATTGTAAGATGATGACCACAATAAGTATAGTTAACATCCTTATCATGTAGTTACATCCTTGTAACATGTAGTTAACATCCTTGTAACATGTAGTTACAAATATTATTTTTCTTACAAGTTAACTTTTAAATTTAAACTTCTTATGAGAACTGAGCAACTTTTAAATGTGCTATACAGTATTATTAGTCACCATGCTATACATTACGTCTTCATGACTTATTTTATAATGGATGCTCATGTGTTTCAACCCTCTTCACTTATTTCCATGCCTCCCTACACCCCTGCCTCGGGAAGCTACTAATCACTTTTCTGTCCTCTGTGTATACGAGCTCAGTTTTGCTTGTTTAGATTCTACATGCAAGTGAGATCATACACTATTTGTCTTTCTTTGTCTGATTTATTTCGCTTAGCATAGTCATCTCAGTGTCCATCCATGTTGTCACAAATAGCAAGATTTTCTTCTCTTCATGAATGAAGAATATTCTTCTGTGTGGTGTTGTGTGTGTATGTGTATCTTATGTTTTCTTTATCCATTCATCCATCTGTGAACACAGATTGTTCCGTGTTTCAGCAATGTAAATAATGCTACAGTGAATGTAAGGGTGCATGTATCTTCTTGTTTTCATTTTCTTGGGATAAATACTCGAAGTGAAATTGCTGGATCACATGGTAATTTTGTTTTTGATTTTCTGAGGAACCAACAAAATGTTTTCTGCAGTAACTGCACCAATTTCCATTCCTGCCAACAGTGCACAAAAGTGAATGGGAAAGTCACTCAGTGTGTCCAATTCTCTGTGACCCTATGAACTGGTTTTGATTTGCATTTCTCTCATTTTTAGTATTGCTGAGTACCTTTTCACGTACCTGTTGGTCATCATTGGAAAACCGTCTATTCAAATCCTCTGCCCCTTTTTTAATCTGATTGCTTGCTTTTCCATGTTGTTGTGTGTGTTCTTTATATATTTTCAGTATTAAATTCTTATTAGGTACATAATTTATAAATAGCTTTTCTTATTCTGTAGGTTGCCTTTTTGTTTTGTTGATATCTTCCATTGCAGTGAAGAAGCTTTTTATTTTGATATTATCCCACATGTTTAATTTTGTTTTGGTTTTTTATGTCAAACTAAAAGAAAAAAAAAATCGTCATCAAGACCTGTGTCAAGAAGTTCACCACCCATGTTTCTCTTAGGAGTTTTATGGTTTTGGTCTTTACATTGAAGTCTTAATCCATTTAGAGTTAATTTATGTGTATGGTTTAAGAAAATATTCTGGGTTCCTTTTCTTCCATGTGACTGTCCACTTTTCCCAACAGCATTTATTGAAGAGTCTGCCCTATCCTCATTTGTATATTCTTGTCTCCTTTGTAGTAGATTTTGTGCTAAGTGGCTTCAATTGTGGCCACCCCTTTGTGACTCTATGGACTGCAGCCTGCCAGGTTCCTCTGTCCATGGGATTCCCCAGGCTTCAGTAGTGGAGTGGGTTGCCTTGCTGTCCTCTTGGGAATCTTCCCAACCCTGGGATCAAACTTGTGTCTCTTATGTCTCCTTCACTGGCAGGCTCCTTTACCCCTACAGCCACCTGGGAAGCCCTGCCATAGATTGATTGATCATATATGTGGGTTTCTTTCTGGCCTCTTTATTCTGTTCGATCGATCTACTTTTATGCCAATTCAATATTGTTTTGGTCACAGCCAGAACATGGTCAGAAAAGTGTTCAGAAAACAAAGTGGACTGAATATGAGGTGTAAAAAGTCCATTAAAATGCAGGTGTCTAGAAGAAGACAGATGAATATGAGGTGTAAAAAGCATTGTTAAAGCCCATTAAAATGCGGGTGTCTAGAAGAAGACAGTATCTGAATCTATCATTTTCTCCTTTTGACATTTTGGTTAACAAAATTTGTCTTTCCAACAGAGTGGCTGAGTGAGTCCCCAGGTGTGTGTCAATCCTCTTGTTGAAACTCTGTATTAACAAGTCCAAAAACAGACCTTCTATTGCATTACAGTTTCTGCTCCGCATCTTCACTGCCACACGCGGAGAATGGCTTTGCTGTTCCTGCCTGGAAAAAAAAAAAAAAAAAAAGCAAATTTGCTGGTCCCTCCTTGCAGCCACACATTTGCCACTTTCTGGAGACACTGCTCGTTGTTTATGGTACAGCAGTAATGACTGGAGCAGAAAGGTGACTAGCTCCTGGAGTCAGCGCTGTGTCCGGCAGCTTCAGGAAAGTCTCAGGCTGCTGCCGCCATAAAGACAGAAGACTAGGTGTTTTGTGACTGTCGTTGGTTTTCATCTCATGATAACAACCAGAAAAAAGTGTAAATGTACAAAGAATGGCAATCTCTCCGTGCCATAAGAAGGTGGGGAGAATGCACTTTGGGGTTAAATGAGAGAGAAACGGCAGCTCCGTGGGCAATGAGGGGAGTTTCGGTTTCTTAGAGGAAGTTGTGTCTGAGATGTGGCTTTACAAGGTGGTAGATATTTAAAGTAGGAATGAGAGTGGAACTCAGATGGAAAAACATTTCAGGTAAACAGGAAATTGTAAACGAAGGTGAAAATGTAGGAATATACTGAGTATGTTCAAAAATAACAAATTGTTGTGACTGAAATGCAGATCAGATCTATCTTAGGGAGGTCAATTTGATGACAAAATATATCCTGTGAACAAAAGGCTGATTATGCTGCTGTCAGTTAGGAGGATTCTAGAGAATATTGCTGAATGTGCGTCTTCAACTGACTGGCACACGCCTTACTCTTAGGGAGAGTTGGAAGGGACTTGTAACATTAGTAACCATCACCCACTGCCAGCATATTTTAATCTCCAGATGTGCGCTTGTGAGTTTGCTGTATCTTTGGCCTTGAGGCATCTATGTCAAGTGACTTAAGTTCCAGGTGAACGTTAAGGCAGTGAGAACCAATGTGTTTACCAAGAGAGGGGCTACAGAGAACACGGGGACAAAAAGAAGACTCAAGAAATACGAGACTTAGATCAGAAAGAAATTCACAGAAGTCAACCAACAGAAGCTATGGAAGCAAATTTAGCAGGCCTGATAAGATTTCCAAGAGGAGAAGCCAACATCTTCCCCATGTTTGAATTCCCCAACAGTCCATACACAACTACACCGTGAAACTGTTAAACATACAGAATGATTCCAGCCAAAAATATGCTTAATGAAATGTACTGAAGTATCTAAATTGTTAAAGAGGAAGTATACATCTTTTTCTTGATAATGAACTTGGCCAAGAAGATTCCCTAGAAAATGAGATACAATGTAACAGAGTATATAGGGCTTGGGTTTTGGAGCCAGTAACACTTGATTTGACAGTTGTTCACTACTGTTTGCCTTATGAAATCAGGAAATAAATCACACTTCCCATGATATAGTATAAAGTGCTCATACATTGTAGACGAAGAGAAATTTCAAAGGAGAGTTGCAAGACCGTTTTTGTAATCTGTGTCTTTATTCTTTCTGAGAAGGATACTCCTCATAACAACCCATGATTATGCTTTTGATCACTTTTTGTTGGAGATAGAATACACTCATGAGGATCCATTTGGTTCTTTAAACATTGACAACTCTTTAAACTTGATAACTCATTCAGATAGCTTCATGGCCTCCTCCTCCCATCATTGGCTTTATTTGAACTTCTGCAGAAAATTGAAGGTTGGCTAAGGATTTGTGGTTAAGTTCCTTAGTTTTTCACAGATGGTCTTAGAGATATCACAATATCTAAGAATAAATAGGAAACATTAGTTGGAACTGTTCATTTCAATTTTGCATTATGGTACATTGTTTTAAATTCTTTAATATAAAAATAATTGACAAATAAAATATGTGCAAATATACAAATTGAAAAGGGCAAGGAAAAGCATTTTTGTAATGGTGCTTGATTATAATTAAAAATATAAGTGTGAACAACATAAATGAATATCTACTATAAAATTTATCTCCTACTTATTCCCACTTTTTTATGCTGATAACTATGCACTTTGTGCTTTACACATTCTTTAAAATAGAAACATTATCCAGATTTACTTCTCTGTTGAGAACTCTAAAGACAGAAGAGTTATTTTCCTATACTCATGCTAGAGAATTGATATTCAGTGGCTAATTTTTTTTCTCCCTTTCATGTGTTAGTGGTAAATACCAAAGATCAAGATGCTGGAGTGTTTACACATGTCCTGCCCAGCTCTCAAGCGGCTGAGTGATACTATTGATTTTTAAAATTATACACCAGATACAGTGCTGCAGTATCAGATTTACAAAGCGTTCCATGGGTTTCGACATTGGAGTTGCTGATTATTACTCATTAGGTTAAAGTTTGCTGCTGGGTCTTAGGGACTGTATTGCTGTATTAGTCAGGGTTATCTAGAGAAACAAGGTTGTGTGTGTACGTGTGTGACAGGAGAGAGAGAGAGAGACAGCGGAGGGAGAGAGGAAGATAGACAGAGACCGGTTGATTGACTGATTGATTGATTTTTAAAGATTTGGCCAGGAGGATGTTAAGGCTTGGTAAATCCAAAATCTGCAGGTTATGCCGGCAGGCTGGAGACCCCGGGGAGAGCTGCAGTGTGATTCCAAAGATGGAATTTTTTTCTTGATCGGGGAGGCCCGTCTTTGTTCTATCAAGGCCCTCAACTAACTCAGCAGTTCCACCCACATCGTGAAGGGTAGCAAGCTTTATCAAGTTCTGATTTAAATGTTACTCTCATTCACAAAGCATCTCCATAGAAACATCCAAGATAGTGTTGGACCACATATCAGGACAGGATGGACCAGCCACAATGACACATAACCATTACAGTGGCCGTCTCTCCTATGAAATGCTTCTCTCTTCTTTAGCTCTCACCCATTCTATTTATATCACTGCTGCTCTTTTCTGCTTTCCCAGATATTTGAAGGAATTTTTTTCCTCCTTAAAGCATTATTATTGCTATAATAATTGCTACCATTCTAAATTATTTTTACAGTGACTACTACTACTGTTATTAATGGAAACTAGTTGCTATACACCTTTAATCAGGTTGGCAGTGAAACACAGGTTCTATTTACATGCTATGCGAAGTCGCTTCAGTCGCGTCTGACTCTGTGCGACCCTATGGACAGCAGCCCACCAGGCTCCTCTGTCCACAGGATTCTCTAGGCAAGAATGCTGGAGTGGGCTGCCATTTCCTTCTCCAACATGTAAATATTTATTTACATATTTGTGTCTAATCCTCAGGGCAAATGAGGAAGATAGTTATAAAAATTCATTTTGTAAATGAGGGACCCGAGAGTCTGAAGGGTTAATGGACCTGCCCAAGGCCTTACTGTGGTGAAGTGTCTGAGTCTGGACAGGATCTCATGAACCTTTCCTTTTCCTGTTTACTATGCTTCTTGACTTAAATTTTGTCTCACATACTGTACTATAGCCATTCACCTGTTATGATTTCATATGACAAGAGGAATTTTAAATGAAAGGAAGACTCATTAAGTAAGACATTAAGTCATTAAGTCATTAAGTCAGTCATTAAGTAAGATAATATAAACATGTTTTGAACCTAAAAGCCCCAGTATTGTCAGTTACTGTGAGAGTTTATGTAAAATTTGCTTGAGTTTTTAAACCAACCCTTTACTTTGGATTATTTTTAGAGTGATCCTAACTAGAGAGAGGAAAATAGAATACACTCATAATTTTCTCTTCTCTCTGTCACCTCGGTCTCCCCTTCCCTGAATCGATTAGAGATGCTGTTGGAGAGATCCAGACTTCAATTACTTGGTAAAAATAGTCAAGAGCTAAGCTGAGGAATTTGGATTTGGCTTCACGAGAAACAGATGATGCTACAGATCCTAAGGAAGAAGCATGATACAGTCAAATACACCAGGAATCCTCTATTACTGCCTCACATTCATGAGACGATCTCATAACACTTTTAACATTATGATTTACTAACATGTCTCAATGGTGTTTTACATCAGAGTGTTTATATTTGAGTAGTGTTTCTCTATCATGGTTATATTCCATTGGATGCAGGGACAGTGCCCTCCATGAACAGTTATATTGGCTTTGAAAAATGTCATTACCTTTTGAGATTACAATTTAGAATATCGAAAATAATATGTCAGTCCTATTGGTAGTGGTAGATAAGGAGCAGAGCTCAAAACTCAGTCTTTTGTCTGGTCAGATCCGTCCCAGTGGGGAACTGCAGTGGAAATGTCATTGCATTTTGGTGCCCTGAGTGTGGAATAGAGTTATTGGATGCTGACATCCATAGTCTTTAATTCTGACACAAACTATCTTTATTTAATTTCATTTATAATTTTAAATGCTCTGAGAGGAATCATGAATGACTTTGTCTCTTCCACAGGATAGTTTACATTTTCCTGAATTCTATACATCATTGAAGTTTGTCAGTCAGTTCAGTTCAGTTCCTCAATTGTGTCCAACTCTTTGCGATCACATGGACTGAAACATGTCAGGTTCCCCTGTCCATCACCAACTCCCGGAGCTTGCTCAATCTCATGTCCATTGAGTTGGTGATGCTATCCAACCATCTCATCCTCTGTCATCCCCTTCTTCTACTGCCTTCAATCTTTCCTAGCATGAGGGTCCTTTCAAATGAGTCAGTTCTTCACATCACGTGGCCAAAGTATTGGAGCTTCAGCACCAGCCCTTCCACTGAATATTCAGGACTGGTCTCCTTCAGGATTGACTAGTTGGATCTCCTTGCAGTCCAAGGGACTCTCAAGAGTCTTCTCCAACACCACAGTCGGGCATCAATTCTTTGGCATTCAGCTTTATTTATAGTCCAACTCTCACATCCCTACATGACTACTGGAAAAACCATAGCTTTGACTAGATGGACCTTTGTCAGCAAAGTAATATCTGCTTTCTAAATATTCTGTCTAGTTTTGCCATAGTTTTTCTTCCAAGGAGCAAGTGTCTTTTAATCTCGTGGCTGTAGTCACCATCTGCAGTGATTTTAGAGCGCCCCCAGAATACAGTCTTTCACTATTTCCATTGTTTCCCCAACTGTTTGCCATGAAGTGATGGGACTGGATGCCATGATCCTTGTTTTTTGAATGTTGAGTTTTAAGACAGTTTTTTCATTCTCATCTTTTACTTTCATCAAGAGGCTCTTTAGTTCCTCTTAGCCTTCTGCCATAAGGTGGTATCATCTGTATATCTGAGATATTTCTCCCTGCAATCTTGATCCCAGCTTGTGCTTCATCCAGTCCAGCATTTTGCATGATGTACTCTGCATATAAGTTAAATAAGCAGGGTGATAATATACAGCCTTGATGTATTCCTTTCCCAACTGGTTCTCAGTGGAACTAGTCCATTGTTCCATGTCCGTTTCTAACTGTTGCTTCTTGAATATGCATACAGATTTCTCAGAAGGCAGGTAAGGTGGTCTGATATTCCCATCCGATGAGGAATTTTCCACAGTTTGTTGTGATCCACACAGTCAAAGGTTTTTGGCATATCAAAAAATCAGATGTTTGTCTGGAACCCTCTTGCTTTTTTGATGATCCAACAGATGTTGACAATTTCATCTCTGGTTCCTCTGCCTTTTCCAAATCCAGCTTGAACATCTTGAAGTTCACAGTTCACGTACTGTTGAAGCCTGGCTTAGAGAATTTTGAGCATCACTTTGCTAACATGTGCAATGAGTATAACTGGGCAGTAGTTTGAACATGTTTTGTCATTTCCTTTCTTTGGGATTGGAATGAAACTGACCTTTTCCAGTCCTGTGGAGACTACTGAGTTTTCCAAATTTGCTGCCATATTGAATGCAACACTTTAATAACATCTTCTTTTAGGGTTTGAAATAGCTCAACTTGAATTCCATCACCTCCTCTAGCTTTATTCATATTGATGCTTCCTAAGGTGCACTTGTATTTGTTTTTTAATTTTAAATCAAACCTGTTTGGCTTGGGAGAATTATTCACTTGATTTTGATATGATCATGGTAACCTTTGGGTTATATCCCACATCAAACTGCATGTTGCTTTGTTTAGAAGCATTTTTATTTTTAAATATTTTAGTATCATATTTGTTACTGTTCTTCTTTTCAATTAGTCTATGTGCCACAAAAATTTGAAATTATTCTTCGTTAATTTTTCTTTAAACCATTTATAATAATTATACATCAGATCTCATTGATGATATTTAATAAAAAACAACACCATTTCAATCCTGGAAAAGATTTAGTGTATCCTGGTTCTAATTCCAGCTAGTTGTTACTTGGTTAACTCTGGTAAGCTACTTAATACTTTGTCTTAGTTATTTAACCGGGACTCTGCCTGGGAAACAGTGGATACCCCTTGTTATTTTTATTATATTCTAAGAATTATTTTACTTTCCAGTAGGAAACTCTGTCTCTGAGAGTTTATCACAGAATCAGAAAAGTCTAAAACTGCCTGCCCTTCAAGAACTTACAATCTTGTAAAGCATTTAAGTCCAACTTCCCTAATGTAAAAGTGATGTGTTTGAGCAGGAAATATAATTGGTCTTAATTATGGTCTGAGAAAGGATGTTAGTTCTTACTATGCACCATAGGGATACAGATGCTGTGCTTAGTCACTGAGTCATGTCCAGGATACAGGTGCTATACTTAGTTGCTCAGTCATGTCTGACTCTTTGCTACCCCTTGGACTGTAGCCCGCCAGGTTCCTCTGCCCATGGGGATTCTCCAGGCAAGAATACTGACTGAAGTGTCTTCCCATGCCTTCCTCCAGGGGACCTTCCCAACCCAGTGATTGAAGCCGGGTCTCTCACATTGCAGGCAGATTCTTTACCAACTGAGCAAGCAGAGAAGCCCAAGAATCCTGGAGTGGGTAGCCTATCCCTTCTCCAGGGGATATTCCCAACCCAGGAATCAAACTGGGGTCTCCTGCATTACAAGCGGATTCTTTACCAGCTGAGCTACCAGAGAAGCCTAAGGGATACAGGGCAAGGGACTAATCTATGGAGCTCTCTGTTGATATGTCAATGCCACGTCTTAGGGTTTGATTTTAATGGAACATTTTGTTCATTTAAAAGGTATATTGGTAAAATTGCTAATGGCATTCAGCAAATCCTAAATTTGTTACAGGTTCTGTTTTAAGTATTTTACTTGTATTTTCTCATTTAATTCCCACAATACTATAAATGAGGAACGGTTCCACCTCTGTATCCTGATGATGAGGAAACTGAGGGAGATAAGGTGATATTGTCTAAGTTTATAAACAAGTAGCAGAATAAGAATCCAAACCCTGAGTCTTATTCCAGAATCCATGTAATTAGTGTCTGACCGTCCTACATGTTTCATAGTGATAACTGACATCAGATAGCATTGACCATTGATAGTTCATTTGATTTATTTCCAGATATTCCAAAATCATTTCATTAATATCCTACCATTAATAAGTATTGAGCTTTCTGGATATTTTTTATTAAAACACTAATATGTCTTTGTCTTTTTCCTTATAAACTAAAACAAAATTATTAGAAAATGGTATTTTACATTAATTTGTATTTTTATGTTTTCGTTAAATGTGGTACTTACTATTTCAAGTTATCTTCTGCTATACAGGTATCACTGTGAATATTTTGATATCAATAGAATATGTGCTCAGTCGCTTTAATCATGTCCAACTGTTTGCGACTTTACTGACTGTACTCCACCAGGCTCCTCTGTCCATATTATATAAAACATTATTATTTTAAATACTTCATATTTTAAAAATTATATTTTTGTGTGGAAAATAATCTCATTATTTAAAAATGTATTATTAATTAATATGCTGTACCCCATTCTTAGTACTTTTTTTAGTGTATGTGACCAAGGTCTACATCTATTTCATTAGAGAAAACAGTGGCTTCTTTAGTACTCTGAAATAGACATCCCCAAATTCTTGTTGCTTTCCATTGCAGTATAATTTTATTTTTAATTTGAATAGTCAATATGAGATATAGATTCTTAAACAATTTTTATATTGTCAAGTTTTTATAGTGTTTCCTTTTGTTATCCATAGATTATAGAAGGAAACATTTTAAAATTGCTAAAATTACATTAATCTAATAAAGTTATCCTATGATTTATAACAGTTAAAATAATTTTAATGACATTGTAATTAATTCTTTTTATAGCAATGAATCAGTGAAATTTATACCATTTTCAGGATTTATTTCTAGAATTATCAAAATGCTGAACTATATGGATGTAATTTTATGAAGAAACAGAAGAAACAGATACTTATTTCTACTTTATGTGGGAAAATATTATATAATTCTTAGAATAAAAGTTGAAGTGATGAGAAACATTACTTATCTTCAGATGCACTAGAATATAAGAAACCTTTTATCTGATAGATTTTTTTCATACTTCAAAAGAAAATAATTTCTTTATCAAGCAAACCAAGAGTAGAAGTAGCATTGATTTAAAATAACTTCTTAGCCTATTTTTGGAGTCTTTGTTCTTATTCTTGGCTGGACACTTGCCCATGTGACTTTACATGAAAATTTGATGATGGTTGAGCATCTCACCCAGATCTGTATCCAACTCCTCAAGCACAAACATAGTCACTCTCAGCTGAACCCTCTTTTTACTTAAATTACAAGATGCTTGTTAAAAATATTTTATCAGCCCTTTTGATATCATTTATAAATGATATATAATATGAAATTCTGAATTTTCCTCAAATACTAATTACGTTTTCCTTTGTTCATGTATGAGCTTCCCTGGTGGCTCAGACAGTAAAGAATCCACCTGCAATGCAGGAGACCTGGGTTTGATCCTGGATAAGAGAATGGCAGGAGGAGAAGGGGATGACAGAGGATGAGGTGGTTGGATGGCATCACCAACTCAATGGGCATGAGTTTGGGTGAACTCCAGGTTGGTCATGGACAGGGAAGCCTGGCGTGCTGCGGTTCATGGGGTCACAAAGAGTCGGACACAACTGAGCAACTGAACTGAAGAGAGTGGCAACCCACGCCAGTATTCTTTCCTGGAGAATTCCATGGCCAGAGGAGCCTGGTGGGCTTCAGTCCGTGGGGTCACAAATAGGTGGACACAGCTGAGTGACTAACACTTTCACTTTTTGTTGTTGTTATATAATTGAAATATATTACCTAAGAATTAACATGGTATAAAACAGAAGAATCAAAGAATGGTAACAAGCTAAAATGCACAACCATTTATCAGCCCTGAAGAAATTCTTATAGGGGGAAAACAAATCTTTCTGTTGTTATGTATATGGTACAGATTTGATGAGTGCGCTTTCTCAGCTGTTACACGCCATTTCTGTCCATGCCTGCTTTCCATGCTGAC
This sequence comes from Capra hircus, assembly GCF_001704415.2. Taxonomy (NCBI): domain Eukaryota; kingdom Metazoa; phylum Chordata; class Mammalia; order Artiodactyla; family Bovidae; genus Capra; species Capra hircus. Next base: position 33,758,722 of record NC_030834.1, on the reverse strand, counting down.
TGGATTGGGATCATTCCCTGTTTATTTTCATGTCTTAAGCAACTTAGCATTGGGCAGGCATTCAATAAATGTCATAAGATTTAGGAAAGAAGGTAAGAAGAAAGAAAAAGTTTTTTGGGGAGGAGAGTGGTGAAGGAAAGAGAAAAGAAATGAGAGACAGTAATGTTAAATGAACAGCGAAATACTACTTACACTCACTGAGATAGTCACTTTATATCAGTCATTTTAAGTAGGAAAAGGTCTGTTTTCTGAGATTTCAACACAGTCCAATATTGATGCTAAGATGAAAATTCAGTGTTTTGAATGAGAAGTAACAGAATAAATTATACACACACGTGTGTGTGTGCATATATATATATCCATGTGTGTGTGTGTTTGTGTTGTTGTTGTTGTTATTGGCTAAGTCGTTTACAACTCTTCACAACCTCATGGCCTATAGTGCACCAGGATCCTCTGTCCATGGGATTTCAAAAGGGAGCTATTATCAAATATAACTACAATCAGTACTAGATGTGTAAACAGGGCAACTTAGCAAAGTCCGTTTGTTAAAATTCCTCTCCACGTCCCAATGTCTCCCAGCTAACGTTTGTTTACTGACAATTTCCTTTTCCATCCTCAGATCAACTGCCTTTCTCTTCTTTGAAGTCCCAAACTATCACCCTTGACATCCTCCTTTGTCTTTAGCTGAAGATGGTTTTAAGATGAACTTTTCAACCACAGTGGCAAGTTATTGACCTTTCCTCAGTTTCTCTGTGCATGCACAGCATTAGGTTTTTGTGTGATTTCCTCCTGTTAATCTCTGTCGTGTCAATTTAATTCTTAGGCCAGCCAGAATAATTTAGAAGTGTAGAAGGAAGTTTTTTCCTTCCCAAAGAATTGAAATAGAAGCCCAGAAAGGGATATTAAACCAACTTAATAGTGTATCAGAATATTAACAAAATGGATTAAGTGACAGTGTAACATAGCAAAAGTAGTCAATTAAAAGGGGAAAGATGTTGAGAGGGGATGGGACAGAAAGAACACATGCGCTGTTATAGAATCAGGGCTGTTTGCCTTATACGCAGCCCAAGGACCTCTGTGACACAGAGGTTTAGTGGTGAAGGAGCTTATTCACAAGGCAGCCAAGCCAGGAGTCAGAGCATAAGTCCCAGTCTCGCCTCCCCAAGAGCACAGGGGTTTGGGACATTGACGAGACCAGGAGGATGGTCTCAGGTGAGGGGAAAATTGATGGGAGGCAGGGGAGGGAGTTGGCACTAGACACTCTGGTGGGCGCTTCTGGGTTGCATGCTTCTGCACATTCATATTGGAAGCACTTTGCGTCATGCAGAAGCAGAGTCAACAGGCCAGTGGGGTACATGAGCTTAGGCTCAGCTTTGGGGTCCACAGTCAAAGCTGCCCTTAGCCGGCTTGCCCTTGGGGTGGGAGCTGACTCCAGGATTCTGTAAACCAACCGGACTGTGTGGAGCTGAAAACGTATGCAATTAAAGAGAGGAAAAAAGAAAGGAGAAAGAAAATACAGTAAAACCCAAAATGCGCTTAGTCAATGGAGGCAATTTACAAGCAAAGGAGGCTGAACAAGCTGTTCCTGTTTCTGTTTTTCTGTAAGACAAGCCCGAGGATTTCTACCAGTTATGCTTTTCTGCTAAGTCTGCAGGGCATGGTTTCAGAGCCAGGGCTTCTCTATCTTTCTCCGCTGCCAGCTTGGTCTGCCATCTGGTGGGGCTTTATTTGCAGCCTGCTCTTTCAAAGTGCCACTCAAACACTCCTGTGCAAAACACGCTGGTGGTGTGGGGAAGGGGTGGGTTCACCTCTCCTGGGGTGCTAAGACCCCATGCCTTCCTCAAAGCCTCAGGTCAATGCTCCTTGAGATTTATTCTTTTCTTTGCCCCATAAGCCTGTTAAGTTAACTTGTAGACAAATAAGACGTGCCCTCTCCCCTGCTTTTTAAGCTTTCTTTAAACTGGGATGTATTAACCATGACGCTACAGTCCTTTGGGACCAGGTCAGCCTTTGTAAGTGGAAGCAGGGCAGAGGGCTGATCTGTGCAGTGTGGCATGTTTAGTTGCATCTCTGACCTCTACCCAGTTGATCACAGTGGCACCCTCTCCCCACCACCACTGTCGTGATGCTAAAAGTGTGACTAGACGTCATCCAGTATCCCCTGTGGGGAAAAATTGCCTTTGATTGGCAATTTTGAGAATCCCTGCCTTAGGTGAAGTTGGTGCCTATTTCCTCTCTTTATCCAATAATATACTTTGACTTACTTTTCAGTGAACTTACTGGGCTGCTCCCCCTGACTCATCCTCAGTCTCTCCCTAGTACCCCTTACGTACATATAAGAAGAGAATGCAGGGGTAGTTTGTGTGCCAAGTCGAATCAGTCGTGTCTGACTCTGCGATCTTAAGGACTGTAGCCCACCAGGCTCCTCTGCCCATTGGGTTCTCCAGGCAAGAATACTGGAATGAGTTGCCATGTCCTTCTCCAGGGGATCTTCCCCGCCCAGGGATCGAACCCACATCTCTTAGGTCTCCTGCACTGGCAGGCAGGTTCTTTACCACTAGTTCCACCTGGGAGCCCAAGAGTAGTTTAAGTCTTCACTATGGGACCAACCAGGAGAAGGCGATGGCACCCCACTCCAGTGCTCTTGCCGGGAAAATCCCATGGACAGAGGAGCCTGGTGGGCTGCAGTCCATGGGGTCGCTAAGAGTCAGACATGACTGAGCGAATTCCCTTTCACTTTTCACTTTCATGCATTGGAGAAGGAAATGGCAACCCACTCCAGTGTTCTTGCCTGGAGAATCCCAGGGACGGGGGAGCCTGGTGGGCTGCTGTCTGTGGGGTCGCACAGAGTTGGACATGACTGAAGCAACTTAGCAGCAGCAGCAGCAGCATGGGTCCAACCTAGGAGGACTGGCCCAATGACTTTGTCCTCATTAGCATGAAAATATTGTACATGATTTTTAAGCTAATAATGCTGGACATCATGGGCTTCCCTGGTGGCTCAGATGGTAAACAAACTGCCTGCGATGCTGGAAACCTGTGTTCAGTCTCTGGGATGGGAAGATCTCCTGGAGAATGGAACGGCTTCCCACTCCAGTATTCTTGCCTGGAGAATTCCGTGGAGAGAGGAGCCTGGCGGGCTACAGTCCATGAGGTCGCAAAGAGTTGGATACAACTGAGCAACTAGCACTTTCACTTTCATTGCACACCATAAAAAAAAAAAAAAAGACAAACAACAATCCAATAGTGAAAAACCAAACACGTGGTCAAAACGTAATTATGTGATATTAAAAACATAGCTGAAAATAATGGAAGGTTTATTCAATATTTTACTGAAATCATATGGGAAATTTTTGATTGAAAAAATTGACTAATTTTTCCTTTACTGTATCAAACACATGGCTATTTTGAGCAAACCTTACCTCTGAAAATGACTATACAAAGAAAATTGTCAGAATGTGAATTTTTTTTTTCCCACAATGGGATATTGTAAAGAATGAACATTAAGGATTACAGTCCTAAACCATTCCACAACCCCAGTGGCGCAGAATGGGACTGTGGGATGTATCCACTTTCCTGTAGTCTATTTTAAGCACCCAAGTTTGATGATGAAGAAGTTAATGCAGTTTCCAGTAGTGCCTAACTTACCCTCAGGGAGTGGCTCTTGCTGGGAGAACCTGGCTCATTACGGATTATTTTGTAGCATCAGTCATGCTATGAGATGACAGGACTTTATAAGACAAACATTATGGATCAACCTTCAGAGGCCAGAACCACATGCAGGCAAAGATTCTCATTGGCAGAACAAAACTGAAAGCCCTTAATGAATTCTGTTACCGTGGCAGCATATTGTCAAATCATGCTCTAATAGCAAAAGAGCTGGAAAACCATACCAAGAAATCAGCATGTCTTTTGGCAAGCTAGAGATCAGAGTTTGGTGTTGAGCTTCCAAACATTCTAAAGGAGAGAATTAACATCAGAGGAGGCCAAAAATCTCTGTGCAAACTCTCCAGGAGTTCGGATATGAATCCTAGAGCAGCAACGTGAACCCAATTTGGGTTGTTTTTTCTTCTTCTTCTTTTCTTCCCCAGAAGTAATTAGATGTTAGTTGGCTTATTAATGAAGAGAACCCTCAAAGGGTACCAGGGACCACAGTCACATTTTAGGGAACACAGCTGTTTCTGAGTCAGTTCTTATACTATCAACCTCTGTAATTTAAGATGTGGCAGAATTTTAAGGCAATTAGCATAATATAAAGGTGATGAGATATTTTTGATTGCTTGGGAATGAGCCAGTATTTTATATTTTGTCTTGGGAAGATAAGTACATTATAATCTGTCTGATTTAATCATGTGGCTCATGTTTTAAATCACCTGAAATATTAGAAAATCAGAGATTTAAAAGATAAGTGAAACATTTGGGAGAATGAAGATATACAAGTTGCCTACCAAGTTCTATTTATTTATAGTATTTCTTTGAAGTACCTTTATTTTAGGCCTGTGTGTGCCAACCAGTTTTCCAAGACTTTCCCATGTATGTTGCAAACTAACCTGAAGCAGTGTCTGTTCTCTCTTTCCTTTATTTTTACTCAAATCTGCTTATTTTCCATTTCCTTTTTAGTTCCCAGAAAACTTACATCTTCCCATGTCTCCCCACCCATTGTTTTTGAAATGAAAGGAAAACACATTGAAATGGAGAAATGATTTCAGACTTTGCTCCTTGAAAATCTAGAGTTTTCAGAGGTGATGTCTAAGCAGCAGTTGGGGAGGGAAAACAGAGAGCAGAACAGGGCTCAAGGGCTCTCGTTCCAACTTCAGGTTACAAACTGAATCTTATGTAAAGAAAGATTTGCAAAGCACAAACATCTCAACCCTGATTGAACCTACAATGCTGTCAGCTAAAGTAGACCTAGGGTTGAGCATTTGATGAAGGGAAAGTAATCATACTGAATAATAAGAAGCATGTAGGTGTTTCATCTCATTATTGCTCTTTCTTTAACCATCTTAAATGAAATCAGTATCTAAAAATCAGGAACTACTTATTTCCTCCCATTTAATACTAGCCTTTACTCTCCAAATAACTCTGGCAAGATTTAGTAGCTTCTGACATTTCAACAGGAGCAAAGCATGTTGTGGTTCAGATAGATTTCTATTCAGTTCAGTTCAGTTGCTCAGTCGTGTCCAACTCTTTGCAACCACATGAACTGCAGCACGCCAGGCCTCCCTGTCCATCACCAACTCCTGGAGTTTACCCAAACTCATGTCCATTGAGTCGGCAATGCCATCCAACAATCTCATCCTCTGTCATCCCCTTCTCCTCCCACCCTCAATCTTTCCCAGTATCAGGGTCTTTTCCAATGAGTCAGTTCTTCACATCAGGTGGCCAAAGTACTGGAATTTCAGATTCAGCACCTTCCAATGAATATTCAGGACTGATCTCCTTAGGATGGACTGATTGGATCTCCTTGCTGTCCAAGGGATTCTCAAGAGTCTTCTCCAACACCACAGTTCAAAAGCATCAATTCTTCTGTGCTCAGCTTTCTTTATAGTCCAACTCTCACATTCATACATGACTACTGGAAAAACTATAGCTTTGATTAGAAAGACCTTTGTTGGCAAAGTAATGTCTGCTTTTTAGTATGCTGTCTAGGTTGGTCATAACATTTTTTTCAAGGATCAAGCGTCTTAATTTAATGGCTGCAGGCAAAATCTGCAGTGATTTTGGAGCCCCCCAAAAATAAAGCCTGTCACTGTTTCCAGCATTTTCACATCTATTTGCCATGAAATGATGGGACCAGTTGCCATGAAATTAGTTTTCTGAATGTTGCGCTTTAAGCCACCTTTTTCACTCTCCTCTTTCACTTTCATCAACAGGCTCTTTAGTTCTTCTTCACTTTCTGCCATAAGGGTGGTATCATCTGCATATCTGAGGTTATTGATATTTCTCCTGGCAATCTTGATTCCAGCTTGTGCTTCATCCAGTCCAGCATTTCACATAATGTACTCTGCATATAAGCTAAATAAGCAGGGTGGCAGTATACAGCCTTGACGTCCTCCTTTCCCGATTTGGACCCAGTCTGTTGTTCCATGTCCAGTTCTGTTGCTTCTTGACCCCGATACAGATTGAGTAGGCTAATTTAAAAAATAGTATGAAAGGGTAAGGATGTAAATATATAGTGAAACAAGGAAGCTAAAAATTATTTTAAATGATATCTCTGTTGTCCCAAAGAAAGATTGTATATCTTAATAATTGCTGTGTCTATAAAGATTTCATATAAATAAATGTTATTTTTAATAATAAATATATTTTAACTAGCTATGGCTGTATCATTACCTAAAAATTATTCTTTATTTGTATGTATTATATTATAATTTAGAAATTTAATTTTGAAATGAAAGAGCAAATTTATACCAATATATCTTAGAGATTTGTCCCACATTATTATAAATAGGGTTTTGAATTTATGGGCATGATGTCAAGATGCTCACACTTCCTAGCATAAACATTATAAAGCAAGGAGTTCCTGCATTATTATTTGTATTCAACTTCTGCAAGTTTAACCTCAAGTTAACTGCTGTTGTGTCACTTTTTTTGAATAAGGGATTTAATAGTAAATAATTTATTATTTATATTGTTATTTTCTTGAGGGAATAACTATTTCCCTGAACTATTGTTTGATTTGCCTATATAAAAGAAGCCTATTTCTTTTTTATTATAGAATTTTTAATACATTTTGAAAAAAAACCTGTTTTTTCTGAATCCAGGTGGTATGATTTCCTTTGTTTAAATTTCAGCATAGTAGAGAAATATGTAAACAATGTTTTAGGTCAATACTGTGTCAGCAGATTTTGATTAATTGGGGGAAAAAGCTTATCAAACAAAATAACACTTCCAGTTTTGTATTAAATGTTACCTCTTTACTGTATAAAGTAAAATGCATTTTGGCAAGATAGAGGTTTTAGAACTAACATTGAGCATTCTATGGGGAAAAGATGTTAAAAGTTGACCTGTGTTCTTAGCAGTAACTGGAAAAGGAAAATATATTAAAATGGATAAACAGTTAAAGTGGAAATACATCATTACAATGGAATGATATTTAAGTCTAGATCAAGTTTCAATAGAATATATTTTTAAGTAGTTTTTCAGAAATAAACATGCTCTTTTAAGATTAAACATTTTTTTAATGTATTTTCAGATTATTTTATTTGTGATTATGTACGTCTAATTCAAACCATGTTATGGTTCTTTCTGTTTGGTAACATCCAACCATGAAAAGAAAAATTAATATTTAAGAACTAACTCAAAGAAAAAGCTTCTCCAGTAATCTTTGCCCCAGTGAGCTGAGTAATTTTTGTAAATTTTGCTTTTGGCTTGAGTGATTTAGATAATTAGTCAAGTTCTTTCCTTCAGTTGAATATTCAGATACTACTCAACATCAAGCATATTACAAAAGATTTATTTTTTCTCCATAAATTCATCAAATATTGAGTGAAATAGCGAACTTGTCCTGTGCATTCTCCTTTATATATAAGTCTAATTGTTCCCAAGTAGTCTCTCTAACTTGATGAGATCTTTCCTATTGTTATTTTCAACTTTGCTTGACAAATTAAGAAAGATGTGTTCAAAGAGAATTCTGGATAAGAAGGAATGCATGAGCCTGTCATGAGTATGTAACTCAAATTCACTCAATATAAACCAATGATCAAATTACCTATAAACATTGAGGGTGGGTGAGGGACATTAATGCCTTCTTTACTCCAACTAGGGACATTTTTGTTTTCTCTAATTGAAATTTTCTTTCAAAAGATTAATGTGATGCCAAGTCATTTTTAATTTAAGATGTGTATTGAGAAATAATTTTCACTTTGCTTTTGTAGTTTTAATTCATGAAAAAAACAAAATCAAGTGGTAATAGTTATAATAGTTTTTATTTATGAACAAAAACAGTCTTATTAGCTATTATAATTTAAACTTTGTTATATTTTAAATTAACATATTCTTGTTTTTGTAACTTTAACAGGCAATAACTTCAGGCTCTTGCGGTGGATATAGATTCTTGCTGCAAGGAAATAACAGTAAGTGCTTATGTAAATGCAATAATTTTTTTAAAAGCTATGATATCTTAATATTTGCTGAAATGCATGAAAAATGTTAATATGATTATTTAACTTTATTATTTTTATAATTTTGATAAACTGTATTCACTCTAATGATACTTCATGTAGAATTTTAATAGATTAATGCGAAGTCATTTTAATAATGAGGAAACATGACTCATAGCCAAGTCTTTCCATTTCGTCCAGTGTGTTTATGACAGTATCACTATGAAAATTCTACTTGTGCATATATGACATGGATTATCTCTTTGATTAACTGATTTACCGAGATTATTTCTATGAACAATTTTTTGACGATCGGTTTTTAAATTTTGGATTGTGGGGCATTAGTTTTGCATTCCTAAGTTCTCTCCAAGAAACTCAAATTTGTCTTTTGTAATGATATGTTTTAAATTGTTTCCATGCTAACCTGAGTCACTAACACTTGTATTCATCTCATAAAAAGCAAGAGAGGGACCTCCTTCTCCCCACTGGCATCAAATAGTAACATCTTGGCTCTCCTGCAATGTCATTTTCATACTGGTTTAAATCTGTGTGTTTATTTCAAACATGGACATATGTAACTTTTGTTTTACCTGCCAGCCTGGGTTATCTTGTGCCCTCCTTTACATGAATGTAATTACTTGCGAAATACCTCTATTCCAAATTGAATAGGGAAATATCAGCTTGCTGCAGGCTCTGTGCACATCCAGGAATTAAAGTAATTTAAGATATGAGGTTTTAAATGGAAACTGTATTTGTAAGAAGAAGACATAATTCATAATTCATTGCCAGAGGTATCCATTCAATGAAACTTTTAGAGGGACATAAATACACTCCAAATTCTGAATTCTTGATTTTCTAAGTAGTTTGGATCCTGGTATCCTCTCCAGTCAGATAGCTTTCTAGTGTATTGTGAAACCTCGGATTTATCCTGGCTTTCATTTCCTTCCATTTCTGATACTATTTCCTGGGGTGTCTTCTTGACTCTTCTTGACACTGGTTGTTTGCTGGTAATTCTGTCCATTGATCTTCAATTTGACTTGTTATCCTCAGGCAATTGTGTCTTCCTTGAGTATGATGTGTCAAATTTTGTTTGTTTGTTTTTTAACTTTTTATTTTGTATTGGGATATAGCTGATTAACAATGTTCTGATAGTTTCAGGTGACCAGCAGAGGGACTCAGCCCTACATATACTTGTATCCATTCATCCCTAGTGTTGTTTCAATGATACTTATCAGATGCCTGCAAGTCTCTTTCAGAGATCTGCTATATTATATAAGAAATTATTTTCTATTTGGTGGATTCAAATTCACTTGTTTACTAATATAGTTTTAGATAAAGTCTTTGGTAAATAAACTATATTGATCTTTAGAAAGTGTTTGCTGCTACCAGCTCTGCAATAGATTAAATGATTGGTAAAATAACCCAAAGTGTCAATATTTCTCTGTCTTACTGTGGATGAGGGAGAGATGAAAGGAAAAGAAAATGGCTTCTTAAATTAGAAGTGTGAGAATGTTCATTTCCTTATAACCAAAAAATCATCAGTAGTAGGACTGCATATTGTACAAATAATGTTATAAACCACTTAAAGACTGTTGTCCTTAGTCATTTCTAGTACTTTTTCATCTTTAAGTTATGCTTATATACTTTTTAGGAACAATCAAGTATACATATGTATAAATAAATATATTTATATGTAAATATGCATATATACACAGTCAACAAAATCATATTTTATTACAGTTCCTAAATAGGAAACTTTGGATATGCATACAGAGTTTTATTTATCTTTAGCTCATTATAATTTTTATTTTATCTATAAATCATCAGTATCAGTCTGTTCTTATCTGTCATTTTTTTTTTTTAATATGTAACAGCTTTTGTGTAGATAGGTGTGTGGGCTCAGACACTGGGGAGAGTGGGAGGAAACATTAAGTTTCTGTCTTCTAGTTGTCTATAGGATGTTGGAAAAAACAGAAACATTTGACAATCATTTCAGTTCATTATGGTGGGATTTGTGATCAAATTGGAATATACTGATTGGGAAGTAGAGAGGTGAATACTGTCCACTGGGGGGAGGAGGGTTGCACAGTGTTAGAATTGTGAATTTAGTTTTATTTGGGGCAAAAGGAGGACTATAGCCTGGGAAACAGCATTTAGTTTAGCTCTCAGAAACTGCTCCAAAGAGATCGGGAAGAATGATTTTGGTGAAGGGGGAGTACATACAATCAAGCCCCCCCCTTTTTTTTGCAAAAGTTTTCTGCTAGTCTCATAAAGGTTTTCTGCCAGTCATGAGGAGCAGATGTCACCGTGAAGGATTTTTGTGCTTTTCTAGATATGAGGAGATGCAAGAACTGGGTTCCTAAGATCATCTCCTGAAAATGTCTATCTCAAGATCTCTTCTGCCAATTTTTTGCTAGAACACAGAATGCCTCATTTTTGATTTCCACTCCTTTCAGAGGGTGTTGAACAGGAGCAGCTGCAGTGGCTCATAATTTGATCCTTTTAGAGGTAGCTGGCAAGCGCCGATATGTAGGTGATAACACTCAGGTCATCCTGGAGGGCTGAGCCAGTGTCTTCTGGAGAAGGTATTTCTTGAACCACAGTGGGTATGTGTGTGTGCTCCAAGGAGAGGGCATGGGATAAGGGGCAAGGGGCAAGGATTAGGCGGAAGAGGCCGTAGGAACCATTTCAGACTCTATACAAAGGGCAGGGATATCTTTGCAATATGCAGCAGGATGAAGGAGTCATGAGGAACATTTTTATAGAATGAAAGCTGCAGCGTGGCAGGAAATGGGAGAACTCGAGCATAAAATCACATCTGTGACTGTGCTGAGGAGTTTGCATTTTCTCTCATTTTTAGCCAAAAAAACAAAAGGGAGCCCTGGTGAACTTTATAACAGTGAGGAACTTCAGAGTTATATTTTGGAAATACCAGCAGAGCAGCGATTTTGAAGAAGGGTTACGGGAGATGGAGAAGAAGCTGTCAAGGCAGAGATAGGAAAACCAGTTAGGAAGCTCTACTAGGAGCTCCAAGAAATAAATGATGACAAACTCACCTAAGGAAGTGGTTTTGTGGGTAGAACATAGCCTTGAAAACATGAAGCTCTGGGCAGTGGAGACCAGGTTATTTACTTGAGGGTATGTGGCCTGGGTGAAGAAGGAAACCTACACGATGGCTGTTGATTGGAGTGGGCTGAGAGAGAAGAGAAGCTAATTTTAAAATAAATAGTTGTGAGAACAGAAAGATTTAGCTCAGTTTAGGTGCTAGACTGTCTCTCCCTCATTCCCTAGGAGGTACCAGAAGACTTCATGGAGCCTAGTTCAGAACACAAATAGAACCAGCTGGTTATAATGGTTATGACCACTTGCTCTATCTTCCATATACTGTCCAGTATCAGTTGCATGTGACTGTTAAATTAATTCAGATTATAGATTTATTTCTTTAGTCACATTTATCATATTTCAGCTGTTCAATAGCAAAATATGGTGAACAGTTACCTCTTGGACAATATATATGTTGCCAAAATCATATTGAACAACGTAGTTCTAGACTTTAAGAGCATTCATAAAGAATATGGATTTTCAATCACAAAAGTAAATGCATAGCTAAATATATTTAACATGTTTACCTTTTAGAAGTAGAGAGACTTAATTATATTCTTATTCCATAACCAGTTATGTTGGTGAATAACATGTGAATTTTAATAGAATGAGAAAATTTTACATCTTCTGATTTATAATTTGAGGATTTGTTTCTTCTCATCAGTGAAGGGCATAATCAAAAGGTGTCTGAGTTTTACAGAACTGACAAAAAAGCCCCTAGTAATAAATGAAAGGGATGCTGTAGAACAAGACAGTTTTCTCAACATCTTCTTTATGCTTTTTCAGAATTTCAATTTCCATCTTTAAATTCATTAATACAATTAATTTGTATTAGTTCTCATTGAAAGATGGTGACATTTGGAATAATAGAATGTTATTAGAGAGCAATTTCCACGGCTCAATATGTGAAATGTATTTTACTGCTCTTGACTCCTTAAAACGTATGAGACAGAAAAATCTAAAATATCAGCTGTTAATAACAGTGTTGCCAAATGAGGCAATATCTTATTTCTGAAGGAGATACACTTTGATCTTACAGGGAAACAAGTCTGTTCTTCACACTCTTAACTGAAGAAAAGTTTATCAGTGATTTTGTCTAATACAACTTTAACATTTTGAAATGAATTTTAATTCCACTCTTTCAAAAAAAAGAGCTTTATGGTTTGGTCTCCTTGACTACACATTTTTCTTCTTCCTGTGCAGCTTAATCCAAGTATTGTTTGTATCATATCACTTTCAAAAATAATGTTTTTAATTTTAAAAAATATTTATTTATTTATTTGCTCACAGTCCTTGAGGGAGTACATTGATCCTGAAGAATACAGCTTTGTCCTTGGCATTCAGAGCTCTTCCAACCTGTGTTAGTCTGCTAGAGCGCACACCCAGTCCCTTAAATTAAGTCACTGTTGCTGCCCTCTCAGCTGTCCTCCACTGGGCCAGGAAATTTTTCCTCCACCTGCCTACCTCATCCTTCTATTTTCTCTGTCTTAGAACCCTTCACCTTCCTGGCACCTTTACCCAGATAGCTTTTGTCTCCAGTGGCTTAAATTTCACCCAATGTTCCTCACTTTTCACAAAATTTATTAGTTTGCTCTATCTACAACCCTTGGGACAACTCTTGAGATGGAATGAAATTATTAATACTTAAGTCTCTTAGTCTTCTCCTCTTGGCTTGCCTGAGGGCAACTGTCTTGTAAGAGACTCTCTTAGTATTTATTGACCAAGAATTCAAAAAACAGGTACCTTAAACTGAATCCTTCCTTGATCAGCTCTCTGATCCACCCCAACTTTAGATACACTATGGATAGAATTGGCAAAATATTGCTGTTCTTTTTCTGTTCAAGAATGCTGAGATAATGAATTTTCTTCTTTGAATCTCTAAAGTGTGCTAAGTTTCATAAAAGTTGATACTCTGTGTGTTTAAAGATCAGTCAATTCCTTAAATAATATTAATGTGTTCATGCAGTTACCTTTGAAAATAATATGGGTTTTGGTTTGCCAGCCTATAAATATTAAATTATCTGAAGTAACTAATAAGGTTTTGAGAATCTCAGTTACTTTATAAAAAAGCATTTCATTCAGTGAAAATGAGAAACAAGGTGTTTTATTTGCAGTTACTTTTAAACTGGTTTTTCAATTAAAGTTGACTGGAGAGACTTCACAGCTCACATCCGTACCTTGGGGAGGTCAGCTTTTGCATTTAGAAAGAACTTGAGTAACGTGATACTTACTTAGAGACCTTTATAAACAAAATATATATCCTTTAGCTACATGTTTTGTAGAAGAAATACAGGTGCTTGCAATTCCTAATGACTACTTCAGTGTTTTCTGAAAGTATACCTCGCTGGTGAAATCAACTATCCAGCTATCTCATACAAATAACTTGTTTTATGTGATTTTATTTCCCATGGTCACTTCATGTATTAAGTGATCTTCATGGACCGGAGCCAAGGATAGCCAGGGTGTGACGGAGGAGTGACAGAAATCTTTGAAGCGATAAGAGAGTTTAACAGCCAGGGAATAAAACAACTGTTGGCTATTGAAAAGACTGAGGGATTTCAAACAGAAAGAGAGTGGCAGAGATAAACTGTGATTAGATTCAGTTACCTGAAATGTGACCCATGATGCAAATTTAGAAACTTAAACGCCTCTAATGTGTATACGCAAAGTTGTGTTGTCTGTATTTGCTTACCCTATTTAAAGCTTGTTAATCACTTGTGTTCCTACCTCAAAAAGACAACTCCTGGTGTAGAAATTAACCTGATTCAATGTTTGTGAGAACTATACAAATTTCATTTTATCTTCATTAATTCGAAGTATAACCTTAAAGTGAAACCACTTTCTCCTCTCCCCTCTTCCCCAGATACTGGTTCTTTTTAAATGCTCATCTGAGAGTTTGTTAATATATGTGCTTCAGTTTATTTGAATTAGAGAATTACGTAGTTTTAGTCACTGAGAAGGAGGAAATTTTCCTCTACCCTTCTTCTAAATTCTTCTGGCTGGTTTAAGAGTTAAATTGACATTAGACAGACTACCAGGAGGATATCACACAAAAGTTTAATAACATGTATACATGGGAGTAAGTAACTCACCAAAATGGCTGAAACTCTCACCTTTAATATCATTTTCAGTTGAAGACAAGAGAGAATTTTGTAGGTAGTGGTTCTGGGACCCTAAAGGGGAGGAAGGCAATTGATATGAAAATGGAAAAGCAAATGCTGGTGAACAGATGTTTACTGGGCTATGTACAGACCGTGGGACACAGACAGGAATTTTAACAAACACACTTTGCTAAGTTCTTCCCTGTTCACACACCTAACTACTCCTGTAGTTATCTGTAATGATAGCTCCCTTCTTGAAAGAGGTCCTCTATCTATAATCTTTAGGTATTTATGGAGAAGATCAAACATTCTTCCTGAGTCTTTGGGGCCTTGCTTGTTTTCAGATCAAAATAATCCACACGCCAAAGAGATATTTGGGGTTTCCAAATTGTGTTCCCCTACAGTGGATTGCACCTGTATAAGCCATGAATGCAACAGCATTATGGGCAGGTTAAGGCAGAACCTGTCTTTCATTAGAAGGGGCTAGCAAAGTGACAAGAAGCTGATAAAGTGAGAAATCAGGAATAAACCTTGCTTGGAGCTTTGTCATTGGTCAAAACCAGGAAGTTCTAAGTAGGACAAGTAGGTGGAAAGATGGTCTCTGCTCCTTGGAATAGGAATGGAATGGGAGACAGTGTAGGTGGGCCATCTGCACTGGGTCTGGGGGAGGAGCCAGTCCTCTGGAAACTTTATGGCTTCCCTACCTTGAGACAAGTTGGCTTTGCCTTCAGGCTGTATCCTTGATGGTTTTCTCAATTTTCATGAGTGGTGTCAGCTAACTGTTGAGGCACATGGCTCTGATTTTAACTGACAGCATAAATGAGTCTTATTCTATATACTTGTTAGGAAAATTTATCTTCTAATCACTACCACCTGTTTGAAGAGGCAAACCCAAACAGGCCAACCCAACAAAATAAATCAACTCTATTCATAGGGACCCATTCCTTTGGGTTAAAAACAAGTGAAACAAAACAACAGCATCAATAAATTATTCTAGACAATCAGAAATCATCCTTTTGTGTATTCTTCTGCTCTCCACTCTCCAATACTCTTTGTGATTTATGCTTTGTTGTGGAAAAATTGTTCCATATGTATTTATGAGAAATAATTTAGTAAAACTAGATTCAGTATTTACTATATAGCTATTTAAGAATAGAGGATTAGAGTCAGACCTATGTGGTTTTAAAGCTGATTCAGTCAGTCAGTCAGTTCAGTCACTCAGTCGTGTCCAACTCTGCGACCCCATGAATCGCAGCACACCGGGCCTCCCTGTCCATCACCATCTCCCGGAGTTCACTCAGACTCACGCCCATCGAGTCCATGATGCCATCCAGCCATCTCATCCTCTGTCGTCTCCTTCTCCTCCTGCCCCCAATCCCTCCCAGCATCAGAGTCTTTTCCAATGAGTCAACTCTTCGCATGAGGTGGCCAAAGTACTGGAGTTTCAGCTTTAGCATCATTCCTTCCAAAGAAATCCCAGGGCTGATCTCCTTCAGAATGGATTGGTTGGATTTCCTTGCAGTCCAAGGGACTCTCAAGAGTCTTCTCCAACACCACAGTTCAAAAGCATCAATTCTGTGGTGCTCAGCCTTCTTCACAGTCCAACTCTCACATCCATACACGACCACAGGAAAATCCATAGCCTGGACTAGACGGACCTTAGTTGGCAAAGTAATGTCTCTGCTTTTGAATATGCTATCTAGGTTGGTCATAACTTTTCTTCCAAGGAGTAAGCGTCTTTTAATTTCATGGCTCCAATCAGCATCTGCAGTGATTTTGGAGCCCCCAAAAATAAAGTCTGACACTGTTTCCATTGTTTCCCCATCTATTTCCCATGGAGTGATGGGACCAGATGCCATGATCTTCGTTTTCTGAATGTTGAGCTTTAGGCCAACTTTTTCACTCTCCACTTTCACTTTCATCAAGAGGCTTTTGAGTTCCTCTTCATTTTCTGCCATAAGGGTGGTGTCATCTGCATATCTGAGGTTATTGATATTTCTTCCGGCAATCTTGATTCCAGCTTGTGTTTCTTCCAGTCCAGCGTTTCTCATTATATACTCTGCATATAAGCTAAATAAGCAGGGTGACAATATACAGCCTTGACATACTCCTTTTCCTATTTGGAACCAGTCTGTTGTTCCATCTCCAGTTCTAACTGCTGCTTCCTGAACTGCATACAGATTTCTCAAGAGGCAGGTCAGGTGTTCTGGTATTCCCATCTCTTTCAGAATTTTCCAGTTTATTGTGATCGACACAGTCAAAGGCTTTGGCATAGGTCTCTGCTAATTTCTAATAATGCAAACTTGGAAAAAATGAGTAAATACTTAGATCTGCATATCACTTTCATATCAATAATAATCACTTATCTTAGTGATTAGAAGGGTGAAATAAAGTTGTGTGTATCAAGCACTTGAGAACCGGTCAGTATACAGCAGTTCATCAACAAAACATGCATATGGGTGTTTCTGCAGTTATCAGGGGCATCGTTCACCAGAGAGAAACCAGCATGAGGAAGTCCTCTTGAGTCTCATTCCTAGGAAGGGTGTTGAACTCCTGACTAGCTAGATCTGCTTGTAGTTTCATTGATAGGTCAGCTTCGGCAACTTTATATGATTCCTTTTTTCTTGGCATCTGTGATGCACTGAGTCAAACATGTAACTCTCTTAAAGCAACAGTATACAATTCTGGGGTACTAAACTCATACCTGTTCTTATTTCTCCTATATGATTTTTCTTTATATTATATCTAATTATCTATTTGATTATTTAGATTTATATATGATAGATTTTAAATTACTTATTTTGAAAAATATTTTAAATTCTTTATAAATTAGGAGTTGTAGATAAGTACTCATCTTCTGATTTCATGGTTGCAGTTTCTGTCCACAGTGAATTTTGAGCCCAAGAGAAGAAAATCTGTCACTGCTTCTGCTTTTTCCTCTGCTGTTTGCCATGAAGTGATGGGATCAGATGCCATGGTCTTAGATTTTTGAATGTTGAGTTTTAAGTCAGCTTTTTCCTCTGCTCTTTCACCCTCGTCAAGAGGCTCTTTAGTTCCTTGGCATTTTCTGCTATTAGAGTGGTATCATCTGCTTATCTGAAGTTTTTGATATTTCTCCCTAGATACTAGATATATGATACGCTATATAGTAGAGAGTATATTGTTTTTGGACCCTAAATGCCGACAAAACTTAGCATGATATAATGCAAATATAAAATTACTTAAAGTGGAACAAATAACAGGAGTAAGCACTGTTACATCCTAATTTTTAAAATAATCTTTTAAGCTGCATTTTATTTTGCTGATACACCTCAGTTGTCTTTTGAATTGATGAAAGAAACTTATTTTTTTGAATTGATGAAAGAAACTTATTTCACTGTGTGACTAGTCTCTGAGACTCAATTTCTTTACACTTAAAAATAATACTTGTCTTTGGTACTTTCAAGCTCTATTACACTAAATTTAAACTTTATTAGTCTTGGGCCATACAAAATGTGTTTATGCTTTAATATATCTACTATTTACATATTTTAAAGACAATGGGAATGTTCTTCAAAAATGTATGTTTCTGGAAGGTTTTGAAAAATTTAAGTATATAATTAGTTTACACTTAACTACCTTTCCATGAACAAAGTTTGCAGGCATACTGAATCAAGGTGTAGAATATATTGTAAAGAATCTTTACTATTCTCTCATTAGCTTGTGTCATGCTATTTTTAAAAATTGTATTTGAAATAACATTTATACACAAATTTGCTAGAAATGTTTTTTTTTAATTTGTTAAAATAGACATGCAAGGTTACAACTTTAATTGCTGTATTTCAAAATTCATGGGAAATTTAGATTTATTTTTAAATTAAATATTTCATTACTGTCCAGCTTCCAAAAAAGAATATATATTCTAAACTTGGGTGATAATTTTGGGCATTCTTGTTCTAATTATAATATACAAGAGCAATAATGCAACTAAAAATAACAAATCTGGAATAGCCTGGACAGACATGTGCTTGCAAGTGAAATACTGTTTTCAAAACAAAGTGTGAAAAAAGGTTTGATGATGCAAATTTGTTAGTAAATTTGGAGTTAGTAAAAATGGAGTAAATTTGTTAGTATTTACTAGTCATGAGCTGTAGTTTTTACAAGAGTACATCAGCACAAGCTCTGTCAGAAAAGAGCTGGAGAAAGTCATAATCAATCTGTTATTTTGCATCACCCAAGAGAGAGGACAGATCTGTAATAGTTTTCTTTGCACCAGGTTTAAGACACAAATAAATGTATGTATCACTTTAGTGATAATGGAAACTGACTTTGTGGCCTCACGTAATCTTTCAAGGATATTTTCTTCGACGGCTGGGAAATTGCAATGTTAATGTAGAATGGGTTAAATTTGCCACATTTTTTTAATTCATTTTCAGAAGATGGATTCAGTTATGCTGTTTTACATTCTAATTTAAATTTTTGCTTGAGAATGAGGTCCTGGCATTGGAATGTTTCATACCCTATGTGAAATTTGGCTGTCTTCTCTATCAGCTTGACCTTCTGCTATTCTGTGTATTTACTGGTGGACATCTCACCTGTTCCTCTTAGTTTAGTAAATCTATAAATAGGAAGAAGTAGAAAGGTTAGCCAATCAAAATGCAGAATACAGATAAAGGTCAGGATGGTAGGGCATGCAATTCTAATTTCCAATATATATCAGACAATAAAATTCTGACACCTCATTCTTCTGGCAAAAACTGTAATAACAGAATTGAAAATACTGTGCAAATTATTTTTTCTTACAGGACTGTAGAGTTGAAATAGAGTAATAGTATTTGTCCATTTTCATTAAACTTTTAGAATTATACTCTGATGCTTATGAAAAAGGAAGCTATACATACAGAATAGAAACACAACAAATGTGTATCTGAAAGTTCCAGATTTTTACATATTTTCTCTTTACTCATTTCTGAATTATAGTTTGAATTATATGTAGGCAAAGTAAAGTGTAGATAAGATAATTTATAAAGACTTAGAAATCCAAAATTTGAAATAAATGATGGCAAACACTGTTGATAACTTAATAAGTTAATTGTTCTTTTCACTCAAGTTATAGCGTTTATGCACAGTTGCTGGCATTTGTGTGAAAATTGTGGGATATATGAGTTTGAATAACAGCTTCCCAAAAGATATGCATAACTTGCTGTCTGGAATCTGTGATCATTACCTTATATGGAAATAAAGGAGACTTTGTAGTACTATTAATTAAAGGTACTATTTAATTACAGTTCTTAGGATGAGAAGGTTACCCTAATTGTCCAGGTGTACCCTAAATTCCACCAGGTGTGTCCTTATCAAGGAAGGTAGAAGGAGCATTTACAAACATACGGAGAAAAAGGCAGTGTGATCTTGGAGGCAGAGATGGAAGTGATATGGCCATGAGCCAAGGAATGCCAGGAACTGCCAGAAGCTGGAAGAGGCAAGAAATACATTACCCTTTAGCCTCTGAAGGGAGCGTGGCTCTGCCAATACTTTGATCCTGGTCCAGTGAAACTAATTTCAGATTTTTGACCACCAGAGTTATAAAAAACTAGATATATGTTATTTTAAGCCGCTAAGCTTCTGGTAATTTGTTAGAGCAACCATGGGAAATTAATACAGAGGACATTTGCAGTGAAAGAGTAAAGCTCTGGGAACATTTTTGCTTAAAGCAATGTTCCTTTAAAGTGAATGAAGAGAGGGATTTATTGGCGTTTATAGGTAAGAGTATGGTCTTGCTAGGTGGCATAGTAGTATAAAACTCCACTGTCAATACAGGAGACACAAGAGACTCAGGTTTGATCCCTGGGTTGGAACAATCCCCTCGAGCAGGAAATGGCAACCCACTCCAGTATTCTTGCCTGGAAAATCCTATGGACAGAGGAGCCTGAAGGGCTATAGTCCATGGGGCTATAAAGAGTCAGACATGATTGACTAGGCACCTACCCATGGATTAGAGTCATAACCAATCCAAGCATCAATTCAAACTCAAACATCTCAGCTCATCTTAATATGTAGTAGCTGACCAGATAAGTCAGCTGTTATCTAAGAGTACAGTACCTTAAGGCTCACTAATCAATTTGTATAGAGAAATAAGTCCTGTGTAGGGAATGAAGGGTCCTGGTTGGCTTATAGAGAGAGCTTCTTGCTTCTTAATTTCTTCAAGTGTTTATATAAGGGGAAGAGTGCTATATCAAAAATCTCTTCCAGTAATTCAGGCTATCTATTGTGAAGGAGACGGGTGACTGAAAAATATCAGAATCTGGGTATGGTTAAGGATGATAAGACTGTTGGTGTACTTTTCTAAGGACAATGAAGAATATGAAACTGGACACTGGGAATATGAAAGTTCAGAACACTAATTATGGGAATAAGAGCAAGATGGGTGGAAAAGTGCCTAAAACACAATTTTACAGTATTTTTAAAACATGCCCTATCACTCTTCTTGTCCATATGCCGTAGAGGTTATTTAAAACTTGAAACTGAGTGACATTCCTGAGTGTTAAGAGACGGGATCAAGAGTAACCATGGGCAGATTCCAGCCCTTGAGAAAAGGGAAAAAAGGAGTCACTGCAAGGAGAATAAGATAAAGAGACCAGAGACCCAGGAGCCAAACCAGACTATCAGAGCGATCCTGGAAATAGAATCGGGAAAGCATTTCAAGGAGGAGGGGCAGATCACCTGCCCGAAGCTGTTAGATCAAGTAAATAAGAACTGAAAATTCGCCCTTGATTTTAGTAAAAAGGTGGGGAAGGGGGGTTATCCCTCACAATAAACAGTTTCAACAGAGTCATCTGACTGTTGAGTTACTTTGTCACAAAAAAAAAAATCTTTTCTGAAGTATTTATACAAACTGATTCTATACATTTAATAGATACTCTATGGGGTTAAATACATTTTGTTGGTTGCCCTAACATATATGTGTATATATATATACACACCTGTGTATATGTTGCCACGCGAATGTATGTTCCTTGGTTCTTTGTCTCATCACAACAAAGATTTGGAGTGATGGACATTAAAGCCCTCAGTGCGTCACAGCTCTCGGGTCTTGGACCACCTGTGTTATAGCTCTTAGGTAAATCAGTGTTACAGCTCTATTTTATTTAGAAGATAGCAGGAGAATCCATCCTCGAATCGTGAGGGCATGCCAACCCAAAGACTTGGAGAGAAGAGAGTGGAGGAGCACGTGGGAGAGAGAGAGAGGGAGGGAGAGAGAGAGAAAGAGTGCACACGCGGGAGAGAAAGAGAGAGAAAAAGCACTTTGGCTCCTCTTTTATATGTTTTTTCTTCCCCTGGGCCTGCCCTGTGCAAACTGGGCTCAGCCAGGAGTGCTCTTTGTTCTACCTGAAGTCTTCCCTCTGGTCCTTTGACCTTCCTTGTTTTTTCGCCACCGCCGTTTTGGACTCCTTTTCCCTATTCTACCTACCTAACATTCAAGAGGTGGGAGACTCAATTCTTCGGGAATAAGGGCGACGAGGTCTTTCTGGCTATTTCCTGCTGAACTGGGATGGCGAGGGGTATTGGGCCTCCCCCTCTTGCTAGTCTCAAGCCTCAGGGTCCTTATAGCGGTGTCCATCTAAGGGTGTGACATTTTTCATGGTCAGCGGTAGTTTTATATCTTTGTTGAACTGGCACTGCATGTTGTAGCTGGTTGACCTGGGCAGAGACAGAACAGGTTAGACAATTGACAATGCATGGAATAATCATAAGCATCATCAATATAGCATAACAAGGACTAGTAGCGGCATTAGACAACTTTAAATTCACATCGCCAGGATGGCTCAAGTCCCTCCTTGTTCAGGGATCAGAAGATCTATCTCCTGTCTGTTTTGGAGTACAGTCTCTGTCAAGCTATGTTGGCTGTTTAGAGCTATCCTGAGAAATCTTATCCTGAGAAACTTGATTTTGGGGGTGTTCATTAGAATGGCATTCATTGGTAGTCCTGAATAGGTATCTGAGATCTCCCAGGGGCTCACAGGTGTACTGAGTGTCCTCTTCTGTCATCTTCCATGGCTTGACTCATGAGTAGTGAATCCAGGAGTCACGTCCTGGTATCTTGACTGCTGTGGGGGTAGAAAGTATTGCAGGGTAGTGGCCCTTCCATGTGGGCTGGAGTTGAGCTTTGGGGACCCATCTTTCCAGACTTTAATTAGGACTTGAGTCCCTGGAGCATATAGTGATGACTCCCTAGAATCGTTTGGGTCCTGGTTCATACCCCACAAGCGTATATCCTGTTGGAATTTGCCCAGTGGCTATGGTATAAGACTGGGGGGTCCAAACCTCTGGATCTAGGATGAGGTCATTGACATAAACAAAAGGTCTTCCATATAGCATCTCATAAGGGCTAAGACCAACCTGTTCCTTAGGGGCAATGCGGGTGCAGAGGAGAGCTATTGGTAAAGCCTCCTTCCATCCCAGGGAGGCCTCCTGGGTTATCTTTTTTATCGCTGATTTTAAGAATTGATTGGCTCTTTCTACTTTTCCCAAAGATTGAGGCCTCCAGGCACAATGGAGATAATAAGTAATGCCTAATGCTTTCGAGACCCCTTGGGTGACCTTGGAAGTAAATGATGCCCCATTGTCACTTTGTAATGACCTGGGCAGACCGAATCTTGGAATGATTTCATGGAGCAGTTTTTTTACCACCTCCTCGGCCTTCTCAGTCTGAGGAAAGCCTTCAATCCATCCTGTGAATGTGTCTATCATGACTAATAGGTATTTATACCCTTAAGAAACTGGCATCTGGGTGAAGTCCATCTGCCAGTCCTCTCCTGGGTAGGCCCCACGTTGTTGGACGGGCTGGGCCAGCTGGGGTCTTCGAGCTCCTTGGGGGTTGTTTAATTGGCAAGTGGGACAAGAGGAGACCACCTGTCTTATAGTTGTTTGGAAGCCTGTTCCTCTGAAGGACCTTTCTAGTAGTCTTTGGAGGGCCTTTTCTCCTAAATGAGTAGTGGCATGTAAGGAGTTAACCAACTTCCATTGGAGGTTCCCAGGCAGAAAAAGGAGTCCCTCCTTTTGGAACCACCCCATATGATCTTCTTGAAAGCCCTCGCTCTTAGCTTTAAGAGTCTCACCTTCAGTATATGAAGGAGTTTCTGGCAAATTAGTCTGTGGAACTAAGGTGGCAACCCCTAATAGGACATGGTTCTGTAATGCTGCTCTCCTAGCTGCCTGATCAGCTGCTTGGTTCCCTCGTGCCACTTCTGTGCTCCCTTTTTGGCGTCCTTTACAGTGGGAGACTGAAACCTCAGTGGGCAGATGGACTGCCTCCAAGAGTCGAAGAATCTGATCACCATATTTGACTGGGGACCCTCGGGTGGTCAAGTGGCCCCTTTCTTTCCAAATAGCCGCATGTGCATGTAGCACCAGAGAGGCATACCTGGAGTCAGTGTAAATGGCTATTCTTTTTCCTTTTCCCAGCTCTAAAGCTCGAGTCAGGGCTATGAGCTCAGCTAATCGGGCTGAAGTACCTGGTGGCAGAGGCTTAGCCTCTATGGTCTCAAAATTGGAGACCACTGCATACCCGGCTCTTCTTTTTTCCATCCAAGACAAAGCTGCTTCCATCAGTGTACCAGATATCCTCAGGATTGGCCAGAGGGTCTTCTGACAATCCCTCCCAGGTTTTGTCCAGTGGTCCAAGGTTTCTAGACAAGGGTGAAAGGGGAGAGAGCCCTAAGGGGGTAGGCAGGAGGGTGGGTAGGTTAAGAACCTCACAAGGGGATATAGTGAGGCCTGCATTTTCCATCAGCATTACTTAATATCTGAGGATTCTTTGATCAGACATCCATAAATGGCCTCTCCCATTTAGGAGTTGTTTTAATTGGTGGCTGGTAAAAATAGTTAGTTTTCCCCCAAAGGAGAGTTTTAAAGCATCTTGTATCATGATTGCAATAGCTGCAAGATTTCAAAGGCAGGGGGGCCAACCTCAGGTAGTTGGATCGAGCCTCTTGGATAAGTAAGCTTCAGGCTGGGGCTCAGATCCCAACCTTTGAGTTAACACTCCCAAAGCTATTCCCTCTCTTTCATGGACATAAAGTTGGAATGCTTTTTCTGGGTCTGGCAACCTCAAGGCAGGTGCCTGAGTTAAGGCCTGTTTTAGTGTAGCCTCTGCCTTCTTTTGAGGAGTTCACCACATCAGTGGGATTAAATCATCTCGTCTCTTTAAACTTTCATATAAGGGCTGGGCAATTAGACCATAGTTGGGTATCCAGATTCTCTAATATCCAGTTAGCCCCAGGAAAGCTCGCAATTGTTTTCAAGTCATGGGGGAGGGCAACTGGAGGATTCCTTGTACCCGACCAGAGGACAGCCTCCTGGACCCGTGTGTAATCTGAACTCCCAGGTAAGTGACCTTTGTCTCGACCATCTGTGCCTTAGCATGGGAGACTTTATATTCTCTTTCTGCCAAGAAATTTAGAACCTGAATTGCATGTTGTTGGGCACTTTTCTCATCTGGAGAGAAGATTAGTAGGTCATCTACGTATTATAATATTTTTCCATTAGGTCCCAGGTCCAGATCTAGGAGATCCTGGCTAAGGGCCTGGCCAAACAGGTGGGGGCTATCTCTGAATCCCTGAGGTAATACTGTCCAAGTCATCTGTTGGTGTTTTTCTCCTGGGGCCTCCCACTCAAAGGCAAAAAGATATTTGGATTCTTTAGCCAGTGGTATCCAAAAATGCATCTTTGAGATCCAAGACTGTAAACCACTTGGCACTGGGTGGGATTTCTCCCAAGATTACATAGGGATTGGGTACTGTGGGATGGAGGGGGACTACAGCTTCATTTATGATCTGGAGATCTTGAACCATTCGCCAGGTTCTGTCTTTTTTCTTTACTTAGAGGATTGGGGTGTTACATGGTGAACTGGTGGGGACCAATAGCCCACAAGCAAGGAATTTATTTATTAAAGGCTGCAGTCCCTCCCGAGCCTCTCTTTTGAGAGGGTATTGTTTTCGGTTAGGAAACCGAGTGGGATCTCGGAGGACAATGATGACCAGTTCAGCTTGGTGGGCTTGTCCAGGAATCCCCTGGTCCCACACCTGGGGGTTAATTTTGTCTTCCCATAGTTTGTGGTCCCTCTCTATTGAAGGTGTAATGGGTTCTTCAGTAGTGACCAGGAGCTGTAGAGCTCTAGGGGCTGAAAAATTTCCCATCACAAGCATGGTCCCCAGTTTAGTGAGTATATCTCTTCCCAATAAGGGAGTAGGACACTCAGGGACCACCAGAAACTGGTGGGAAAATATTTGTCCATCCCAGCAACAAAGAAGTGCTCAGGTGAATCTTTTAGTAGTTGCTTTTCCTGTAGCACCCAAAATGGTACAGGTTTGGGAGGAGAAGGCTCCGGAGTAGGAGATCAAGACAGAGTAGGTAGCCCCTGTGTCAACCAAGAAATTCTTGGACCTACCTGCCACATCCAGTTGCACCCTTGGCTCCAGCCCCGTGATGGTTATCTGTGACAGGCAGGCTGGCTGGAGCGGGCCGCTTCAGTCCTCTTGAACCATCGTGAGGGTAGGCTTGATGCTTGACTTTGAGGCTCTTGGGTCCCCAGGGCAGAGTGCTGCCCAATGTCCCAGTTGATGGCATTTGTGGCAAGCCCTTCTAGAAGATTTATCACGGTTTGGACACTCTTTGGCCCAATGCCCCGCCTGTCTACAGATCAGGCATTTGTCTCGTGCCTTGTCCTTCAAGGACTCAGGGTTTGCCATAGGGCTTCTCTGGAGGGCGGCCAGCATCTGGGCATGCCTTGTCTTTCTTTCTCTCCTTCTTCTGGGCCTTGGCCTCCTTCTCCTGTTCTGTTATAAAAGGTATT
The DNA here is from genome assembly GCF_001704415.2 of Capra hircus. Lineage (NCBI taxonomy): Eukaryota > Metazoa > Chordata > Mammalia > Artiodactyla > Bovidae > Capra > Capra hircus. The sequence goes on along the minus strand of NC_030834.1, from coordinate 33,732,587 downwards.
GGTGGCTGTCTTGACCGTCTCATCTAAAGAGGCAGCAGGGTCCTGCTGTTGTAGCTGTTGTAACTTAATTCTGATATCTGATGCACAATGGGACAGGAATTTGTCCTTTAAAATCACGTGTCCCTCATAAGAGTCTAAGTCCAGATTGGTAAACTTTTGGAGTGCCTCTTTTAGCCTTTACAAAAAGGCAATTGGGTTCTCATTGGGCTCCTGAGTTATTGCTGAGACTAGGCACAGTCCCGCAAGTAATAGGCTTCCTTCTATTTCCATGGGTGGACTTCCTTAGGGGTCTTTTTGAAGTTTATCCTACCCGGAACTTGCAACCTGAGAGCCAGGCATCCCCAGGTCAGGGTGCAGATCCCCAGGCAGGCTGAGATGTGACAGCCTCCCAGAGATCAAATTCCTGGGCAGGCCGAGGCATGACAGCCTCCTGAGAATTGGGTCCCTGGGCAGGTCGAGGCGTGATGACCTCCTGGGACCCCTGGGACTGGCGGATACCCGAGCAGGTTGAGGCTTGACAACCTTTCGAGGACCATATCCCTAGCCAGGTCAAGGCATGATGACCTCCTGGGACCCCCGGACTGGAGTTTGGGCACCCTCAAGGTCTCTAGCATGACCAGTGCTGGGTAGCATTAAGCGGTTTGTAACTCATTGCTAGTTTGCCCACCGTGGATGGGAACAGATATGATGTAAGCTCATCCTACCTAGTACTGTTGCAACCTGAGAGCCAGGTGTCCCCGGGTCAGGGTGCAGATCCCCAGGCAGGCTGAGGCATGACAGCCTCCTGGAGATCGAATCCCTGGGCAGGTCGAGGCGTGATGGCCTCCTGAGAATTGTGTCCCTGGGTAGGTCGAGGCATGACGACCTCCTGGGACCCCTGGGACTAGCGGATCCCAGAGCAGGTTGAGGCGTGACAACCTTTCGAGGACAAGATCCCTAGGCAGGTCAAGGCGTGATGACCTCCTGGGACCCTGGACTGGAGTTGGGCATCCCCAAGATTACCAGTGTGACCAGTACTGAGTAGGATTAGAGGGTTGGATATTATAGAGTATTTCCCTCCCAGGGCCAGCTATTTTCTGGATGTCTCTCCAGAAGATTGTAGAGGCAACCTTGTGGGTCTGGATGGGGCTCAGAAAAAGAGGATGAAACAGGAGGGAAGGGGGCAGAGCACAACCTTTGAAAGAATGACATAGCACAAGGGTATAATGTAAACCAATTAAAATCAATTGGGTCCAAGATGACAAGTCAAATTCAAGTAAACCTTAATCCTCAATCTATAAGGGAACAGACACACCCAGTGGTGGCAGGACAGCTCCAAGGCAGGCCAAAAGAGGGAGGAGTGGGTGGTTCCCCAATGGTAGGGATGATCCTCCCACTCATTAACATATGAATTCCACCTCCTCACAAAACCTCAGTTCAGTTCAGGTCAGTCGCTCAGCCATCTCCGACTCTGCGACCCCATGAATTGAGCACGCCAGGCCTGCCTGTCCATCACCAACTCCCGGAGTTTACTCAGATTCACGTCCACCGAGTCAGTGACGCCATCCAGACATCTCATCCTTTGTCGTCCGCTTCTCCTCCTGCCCCCAATCCCTCCCAGCATCAGAGTCTTTTCCAATGAGTCAACTCTTCGCATGAGGTGGCCAAAGTACTGGAGTTTCAGCTTTAGCATCATTCCTTCCAAAGAAATCCCAGGGCTGATCTCCTTCAGAATGGACTGGTTGGATCTCCTTGCAGTCCAAGGGACTCTCAAGAGTCTTCTCCAACACCACAGTTCAAAAGCATCAATTCTGTGGTGCTCAGCCTTCTTCACAGTCCAACTCTCACATCCATACATGACCACAGGAAAATCCATAGCCTTGACTAGACGGACCTTAGTCGGCAAAGTAATGTCTCTGCTTTTGAATATGCTGTCTAGGTTGGTCATAACTTTTCTTCCAAGAAGTAAGCGTCTTTTAATTTCATGGCTGCAGTCAGCATCTGCAGTGATTTTGGAGCCCCAAAAAATAAAGTGACACTGTTTCTACTGTTTTCCCATCTATTTTCCATGGAGTGATGGGACCGGATGCCATGATCTTAGTTTTCTGAATGTTGAGCTTTAAGCCAGCTTTTTCACTCTCCACTTTCACTTTCATCAAGAGGCTTTTGAGTTCCTCTTCACTTTCTGCCATAAGGGTGGTGTCATCTGCATATCTGAGGTTATTGATATTTCTCCCTCAATCTTGATTCCAGCTTGTGTTTCTTCCAGTCCAGCGTTTCTCATTATATACTCTGCATATAAGTTAAATAAGCAGGGTGACAATATACAGCCTTGATGTACTCCTTTTCCTATTTGGAACCAGTCTGTTGTTCCATGTCCAGTTCTAACTGTTGCTTCCTGACCTGCATATAGGTTTCTCAAGAGGCAGGTCAGGTGGTCTGTTATTCTCTCAGAATTTTCCACAGTTTATTGTGATCCACACAGTCAAAGGCTTTGGCATAGTCAATAAAGCAAAATTAGATATTTTTCTGTAACTCTCTTGCTTTTTTGATGATCCAGTGGATGTCGGCAATTTGATCTCTGGTTCCTCTGCCTTTTCTAAAACCAGCTTGAATCGCAGGAAGCTCATGGTTCACATATTTTTGAAGCCTGGCTTGGAGAATTTTGAGCATTACTTTACTAGCACGTGAGATGACTGCAATTGTTCGGTAGTTTGAGCATTCTTTGGCATTGCCTTTCTTTGGGATTGGAATGAACACTCACCTTTTCCAGTCCTGTGGCCACTGCTGAGTTTTCCAAATTTGCTGGCATATTGAGTGCAGCACTTTCACAGCATCATCTTTCAGGATTTGAAATAGCTCAACTGGAATTCTATCACCTCCACTAGCTTTGTTCGTAGTGATGCTTTCTAAGGCCCACTTGCCTTCACATTTCAGGATGTCTGGCTCTAGATGAGTGATCACATCATCGTGATTATCTGGGTTGGGAAGATATTTTTTGTACAGTTCTTCTGTGTATTCTTGCCACCTCTTCTTAATATCTTCTGCTTCTGTTAGATCCATATCATTTCTGTCCTTTATTAAGCCCATCTTTGCATGAAATATTCCCTTGGTATCTCTAATTTTCTTGAAGAGATCTCTAGTCTTTCCCATTCTGTTCTTTTCCTCTATTTCTTTGCATTGATTGCTGAAGAAGGCTTTCTTTTCTCTTCTTGCTATTCTCTGGAAATCTGCATTCTGATGCTTATATCTTTCCTTTTCTCCTTTGATTTTCACTTCTCTCCTTTTCACAGCTATTTGTAAGGCCTCCTCAGACAGCCATTTTGCTTTTTTGCATTTCTTTTCCATGGGGATGGTCTTGATCCCTGTCTCCTGTACAATGTCACGAACCTCATTCCATAGTTCATCAGGCACTCTATCTGTCAGATCTAATCCCTTAAATCTGTTTCTCATTTCCACTGTATAATCATAAGGGATTTGATTTAGGTCATACCTGAATGGTCTAGCGGTTTTCCCTACTTTCTTCAATTTACGTCTGAATTTGGCAATAAGGAGTTTATGATCTGAGCCACAGTCAGCTCCTGAGCTTGTTTTTGTTGACTGTATAGAGCTTCTCCATCTTTGGCTGCAAAGAATAGAATCAATCTGATTTCAGTGTTGACCATCTGGTGATGTCCATGTGTAGAGTCTTCTCTTGTGTTGTTGGAAGAGGGTGTTTGTTATGACCAGTGCATTTTCTTGGCAAAACTCTATTAGTCTTTGCCCTGCTTCATTCTGCATTCCAAGGCCAAATTTTCCTGTTACTCCAGGTGTTTCTTGACTTCCTACTTTTGTATTCCAGTCCCCTATAATGAAAAGGACATCTTTTTTGGGTGTTAGTTCTACAAGGTCTTGTAGGTCTTAATAGAACCATTCAACTTCAGCTTCTTCAGCATTACTGGTTGGGGCACAGACTTGGATTACCATGATACTGAGTGGTGTTTCTTGGTAACGAGCAGAGATCATTCTGTCATTTTTGAGATTGCATCCAAGTACTGCATTTCAGACTCTTTTATTGACCATGATGGCTACTCCATTTCTTCTGAGGGATTCCTGCCCGCAGTAGTAGATATAATGGTCATCTGAGTTAAATTCACCCATTCCAGTCCATTTTAGTTTGCTGATTCCTAGAATGTCGATGTTCACTCTTGCCATCTCTTGTTTGACCACTTCCAATTTGCCTTGATTCATGGACCCGACATTCCAGGTTCCTATGCAATATTGCTCTTTACAGCATCGGACTTTGTTTCTATCACCAGTCACATCCACAGCTGGGTATTGTTTTTGCTTTGGCTCCATCCCTTCATTCTTTCTGGAGTTATTTCTCCACTGATCTCCAATAGCATATTGGGCACCTACTGACCTGGGGAGTTCCTCATTCAGTATCCTATTATTTTGCCTTTTCATACTGTTCATGTGGTTCTCAAGGCAAGAATAATGAAGTGGTTTGCCATTCCCTTCTCCAGTGGACCACATTCTGTCAGACCTCTCCACCATGACCCGCCCATCTTAGGTTGCGAGGACCTCTTACCTTAGCCAGAGGTCTTCTGGAATCTGAGACTGGGCTGCGTGACCTTTCTGCTGAGTTTGTTTTTTGCTGTCCCAGTTTCCAGCACGATGGGCCTTCCCCTGCGCTGGGTTTCTTCACCTTCTGCTTCTAGCGCGGTAGGTTCGCTGAGTTGGGCTCCTGCTGTGCATGGCCTCTTCCACGCGGAGGTTGTTTCAGCCAGGTTAAATCCGAATCACGGCACCATAGATGTCACGCGAGTGTATGTTCCTCGGTTTTTTGTCTCGTCACAACAAAGATTTGGAGCGACAGACATTAAAGCCCTCAGCGCGTCACAGCTCTTGGGTCTTGGACAAACCGTGTTATAGCTCTTAGGCAAATCAGTGTTAAAGCTCTGTTTTATTTAGAAGATAGCAGAGAATCCATCCTCGAAGCGTGAGGGTATGCCAACCCAAAGACTTGAAGAGAAGAGAGTGGAGGAGAGCGTGGGGGAGGAAGAGTGCACACACGCGGGAGAGAAAGAGAGAGAGAGAGAAAGTGCTTTGGCTCCTCCTTTTATATGTCTTCCCTCCACCTGGGCCTGCCCTGTGCAAACTGGGCTCAGCCGGGAGTGCTGTTTGTTCTACCTGAAGTCTTCCCTCTGGTCCTCGGACCTTCCTTTGACCTTCCTTGTTTTTTAGCCACCACCATTTTGGACTCCTTTTCCCTATTTTACCTACCTAACAATGCGTATACATATGCATAGGGGCATGTGTGTATATATATATATATATATATATGTAACTCCCAAGTATTTTTATTGCTAAAATCAACACTTAAGAGTAAAAGAGAGAATACAGAGAGGAAGAAAAAAAAACATAGTTACTCCAGATAACTTTTTTATGGTAATGAGAATGGTTTTATACAAAGGAAATTTAAAGGAACTAATAATGCTGAAGAGGTGATGGGGGAGAGTTACTGGAGGAAGTCTTGGAGACCAAGGGTGAGATTGAAGGTACATGTGTGGAGAGTTGACTATAGATAAGGGAAGACACATCAGTTCTTTAGATATGTTCATTACCAGGAGTTCAAGAAAGAGTGGAGGGAGTTATGGTGATCCTAGAAGCTAAAATATTCAAGGAACAAAGGAGAGGGACCCAAATATTGATGAACGATCCCAACCAAGAGGGTAGAGGTGGAGTTGTGTGGTGGCATAAGATTATAAGCTGACATTTTTCAAGACAAAAGAAGGAAGAATGGTTTTCAAATTTTCAACGAACAAAAGACACGCAGCTCCCTTAGAAGCTAGTGATCCAAGGCATGCCGCGACCAAGGAGTACTGTACTCACACTGCAACCTCAGAGGACTGCCAGGCAAGTGGTGTCTACAGGGAAGAGCAGGAGAGGGAAGAGAATGATCAGAGAAGGTGAGGATGGAGCACGGTGTTTTAGCAATAATTGACCACGCGTTCCAGAGGGCTCACTGGAAGAGTTTGTGGAGTTGGAGAGTAGTGGTGGACGAGGTTGACTAGAGAGGATGAACGTGAACCAGGTGACCAGGGCTTGCTTTGACCAAGTGAGGAGTAGAAGGCAGGATGAGGTCCACGTTCTTGTGCTAGGGCCATTTGTAGTGGCAAAGCTGTGAGTGATGTGACCAAAAGGAGAGCTGGGGGCCTAACACAGAGACAGGGTTCTGGGTTCCCACATTTCTTGCTTGGAAAATCTCCACAAGGGTCATCGTGCTCTGAACTTGTAGGACTGCTAACAACCCTATTATCTACCACTAACCTGGGTGTGGAGGCCAACAAAAGATTCATGTGCCTCAAATTTCAGAGGTCCTACTCAGTCCCTATTTATTAAAAAAAAAAAAAAGAGGGTGCAGGATGGCATTTAAATATGAAGTCATTGAGATACATCCTCATCAATCCTACATTAGGGCCATGAAACTACTAAAGGCAGTCATGACAATGCTGATTCATAGAATACATTTTAAGAGGTTATATATTTATCCAACTCATCAGGGCTGTAGCTAAACCAGTTGAGACCATTGTATTTCCTTGTGTACTGACTATAACTTATCTTCTTTATGGCTAAGACTGCTTAAGAATTAACTTGCATAGTGCATAGGGATACAGCTAAACGTGTAACTTTTCCCAGTAAGAGTAAGAGCGCATTTACAATATTCTTTTGAAACACAGCACTTCCATTGAGAAAGTTGTTTTAAAAATCTCTACTATTTTATCTTTGCTATTCCACTTAGAGGGATTCTGTAGTTATCAGAGGATCAGGCAATTAAGTTTTCTCTGGCAGTTCACACTCACATACACACTGGCAGCAGATAACACAAGAAATGATAACCCTCAAACACTTGATAGTACTCTAACTTTGTTCTTATGCTCCTGTTTACCAACTTGAGCAGATGAGTGTGAAATGTTTTCTGTAGTTTCTGTGAGGGAAGATGAGAGTGTCCAGGGACAGTTGTATACGGGGTTAAAATAGGGTTACCAGGCTCCTCATATAGTGTAAAAATGGTTCATCCAGTTATAAACGTCAAAGTGAGAGACTGTTTTTAAAGATCTTGGCAGATTGTATTCCAAAAAGTGATTTAGGATGAGAAAGTTTGCCAGTCCACGAGGCATGTGACACCCTAGTGCAGCATCAGAGTCAGACCAGTGTGTCTCCATGGTCCTTTTTCATTATAACGTCATCTGCAGCACGAGGGGTAGTCTGGACCAGGAAGCAGGATTATCAGTAATGCCTTTCAGACTAAAGTATCCTGAAAACATAATTAACATTAACCAAGCATTGTATTCTTTAATATATTTTTTTAAATGGGGGCTTGTAAAGTAGCAAGATCTCTCTCTCTCTCTTTTTTTTTTTTTTTGAATTTTCATTGGAGTATAGTTGATTTACAACGTTGTGATAATTTCAAGTATATAGCAAAGTGATTTGGTTATACATATGCATATATCCACTCTTTTTTAGATTATTTTCCCATATAGCCCATTACAGAGCATTGAATAGAGCTGCTGGTGCCATACAGCAGGCTCTTATTAGTCATCTATTTCATATACAGTAGTGTGTATATGTCAGTCCCAATCTCCCAATTCAGCCCTCCCCCACAGGCTATATATATTTTCAATCTTAGGTTATTATAAGACATTGAATATAGTTTCTTGTGCTATACAGTAAACTCCTGTTGCTCGTCTAGTTCATCTATAGTAGTTTGTATCATTAAACTTCTGGAGCTAGAGCTATAGTGTTTGAATTGACAAGGATTTGGTATGACTCATGTAGACAATGAAATGAAGAAATGAAGAGCAAATTAGCAAAATTATATTATGGACTGTAAATTCACAATTTTGAGAAATGAATAGAAAAGTAACCACAGAGTAAAAGAATTAGAAGTCTTGCCCAAAATCAATAGTTGAAAAGCCAAATAATAATGAACGCTAGCAAATGGTGACTAAAGTATATTTGCTAAGTCAACAGAATGTTGATCATCTAGAAACTCAGAAAACAGTCCCAATAAGGGAAACTGTGACTTTATCATATGTAGACATGCCCTTCCCACAAGCATAAATAGGAAGAATAAGAAAAAGGAAGAGACAGACTCCTGACATTGCTCTCTATAAAATAATGATCACTAAGATAACTAATTAAAAAAATGCATTCTCAAATTACAGAAACCTATAGTGATACCAGACCTCAAAACTATAATGTGCTACATGGATAGTACATTAAATATGCAAACAATATTTCAGAATATGCATACAGCTATGAATACATTGCAATATTTTCTCTTTCAATATAAAATGCAGTATTACATTTAAACATTACCACTATATTTTCCTATAATTGTCTCAAATATTTGTTAAGGAGACAGAGTGTAAATAAATAATCAAACATATATTTAATTAATATATGTGTAATCTTGCAATTGAGGGATTTGTGTAATAGTATGCCAGTAATGCACTTACTTGCAGTAATGTGCCTATTTAATCCCAAATGGAAAGAAAATATTTTATCACAGTGTAGGTTTGTTGACTTAGGTCCTTTATTCCTTATATTGTTTTTTGTGTGACTATAAAAGGATGAAAGCAAAAACAGTTTATTTTTTGTAACTATATTATAAGCTTTCCAAGTCTTTAAAATTTTAATTAAATACATAGTACTTGTAATTTTGTGTCACGATTTTGATAAAATATTTTAGAGATACTATCTATGGAGGATTGATTCTTAAGAGCTAGAAAGAGAAAATGGAGTCTTTCCTAAGTGTATAATTTGAAAAGTGTTGGCATGAGGTTACATTGAATGTAGAAAGTGGAATTGAAAGAGCCAAAAAAGGAGAAGTCTATGGATCTGAGGCAGAGATCCATGGAGGGGTGGATAGATATAGAGAAAAGGATCTGTTGTGAGGATGTAAGAGAAGTCTTCAGGCATAAATAAGGTCAAAGCTAGGTCAAGTCCTAATCTAGGTCTAGCTCACATGTGTTCTGTGCGTTCCATTGGAGATGATTCCCAGTGTCCAAAAGGGAATTTGTACTCAAGTGGGCCAAGCAGAGGAAAGAATCCAATGTAAGATTGTTAATTCAGAATGGAGAATCAGTTTCTATACCTGACGATTTAGATAACCGATAAGAGAAAGAGGATATAAAGAAAATGAATGTTCAAGCAGCGCTGTCCACCTGTAGGCACCTCTTCAGACCTTGGAGGGAAAAGTTTGCTTCTTGTTTCTGTGAAGTTATGAACTGCCTTGAACTTCTGTTACTTAGGGCTCTGTGCATCCTTTCATGATTGCTCAACATCAATTTCTAATGCAAGAGCAGTGTGGCAGAAATTAAGACAGAGAATAGTTTGCCGCTGTGATGCTAATGAGTCTCTTCCAAGTATTATCAAGTAGACAAGTAATTTACTGTAAAGAAAAAATCAATTTCTATAGTTACTCAAGTTCCAGTATCTGGACACACTGCCTCCTGTCTTTCTCTCCTTGTGGTGATATTTACTTGTTTGGAAACAGTACATCTGTTTGTTGGATAGGTCTGAAGTGGAGGCTACACCTTGTCAGGGAAATTTTAATAACCACAAAATAAAAATTCACCAAAACATCTGATTTGTGTTATCAAATCACCATAAGACATTTTTACTTTTATGAGTTGAAAAGTTTTAAAAGATGATAAGAAAAAAAAAGAGCTACAACTTAGGATATTCAAATATATCAAAACTATGACTTAAATTCATCTCCAGGAAAAATTAATTTTAATTTGTAGCATAAGCAAGGAATAGATAGATTACTTGTCAATATTCCTTAATAGACAAAGGAAAGCCTAAATGAGAACAAAAATGGAATTGGCAATTCAATAAAAGTGAAAAGTAAGAATGAGCTCTATTTTGAATTGCTGCAATTTTTATTCATTAAAATCACTCAGCTTGATAAGCAAGCCTTTTTAAATACCAAGAACAAATTGTTAAAGAACTGTCATTGTGCTCTCGCCTAGTTAGGTAATGGGTCCCTTTTTGCGAGACTAGAAATAGGCTCCTGGATTTGTGTATCTGATTTTGTGGCTTTTGCAAGTAGTAATGATGGAGGAGCCTGTAATGACAGAGGAGCCTGGCAGGCTACAGTCTATGAGGTCTCAGAGTCAGACATGACTTAGCAACTGAACAACAATGATGACGCAGGATTCCAGGGGTTAACTCTTGAATAGTCTGGCATATTCACAGACTTTTGCAAACCAATCTTGGTGAAGTATGTTTCATGGAAAGCTGGGTAAAAGAGTATGGATTAACCCTAGGGGGTGAATTGTTCAAACTTCTCTTTTAACTGACAGAGGATCAAACTAGATATCTGTATATAAAGCAGACCCAGGATTTGGCGATTGGATTTTCTGATTCAATGTAACTTCAGATAAAGCAAGCATAACCTTCATGACAGGGCTATTATTTCTCTCTTATCAGTAGTTATATATACCGTTCAATGTGAAGCATCCCTATGACCGCAAAAATGGAACTGGGAACCAAGGGCATTTCTTTAGTTGTGTGTGTTCAGTGATGAGGGCTTCCAACTGACCTTTGTTTTCAGTTTTAAATCTAATATGAATGTGTGTATATGAAAGTTCCTCAGTCATGTCCAACTCTGAGACCCCATAGACTATACAGCCCATGGAATTCTCCAGGCCAGAATACTGGAGTGGCAGCCTTTCCCTTCTCCAGGAGATCTTCCCAACTCAGGGATTGAACCCAGGTCTCCCACATTTCAGGCTGATCCTTTACCAGCTGAGCCACATGAGGAGGCATTATAATTTGCAGACAGACAGGTCTACCGGAGACTTCTAATCTAGATCAAAAAAGAACCTTTGCATCACTATATGTCTTCTCACTTAGTATCACGTTATTTTTTCCTATAATACTCTCCTATTGTCCCCTAAAAATAGCCTTCAAACTTTGTGGTTTAGTTAAAGAAAATGCCCAATATATGCACAAGACAGTAAAGCCTAAATGAGTAAAACGAGGTGTTTTGAGCACATTCATTCATTCACCCACGCATCATAAAGGACACCCGTTGGTCGCTCACTGTGTTAGATACCATACCATTTGCTGGTGGTGCGAACTGGACCATAAAGAAGGCTGAGCGCTGAAGAATTGGTGCTTTTGAATTATGGTGCTGGAGAAGACTCTTGCCTAGAGAAGAAAATGGCAACCTACCCCAAGATTCTTCCCTGGAGAATCCCATGGACAGAGGAGCCTGGTGGGGTGGGCTACAGTCCATGGAGTTGCAAAGAGTCAGACACAACTGAGCAACTAAACAACAGCGACAAAAGACTCTTGAGAATCCCTTAGACAGTAAGGAGATCAGACCGGTCAATCCTAAATGAAATCAACCCTGAATATTCACAGGAAGGACTGATACTGAAGTTGAAGCTCCAGTAGCTTGGCCACCTGATGCAAAAAGCTGACTCATTGGAAAAGACCCTGAAGCTGGGAAAGATTGAGAGCAGGAGGAGAAGGGGGCAACAGAGGATGAGATGGTTGGATGGCGCCACCAACTCAATGGACATGAATCCAAGCAAACTCCAGGAGATAGTGAAGGACAAGGGAGCCTGGCATGCTGCAGTCCATGGGGTTGCTAAGAATTGGACACAACTTAGCAATTCAACAACAACAACAGCAATGAAAAATTAAATAAGTGGCAAATTACCTTCAAAGGGGATCAATGACTTCTGATTACTTTCAAAGGGGATCGATGACTTCTGGTCTATAAATAACATAGTTTCAATCTAGCAAACACCTTTAACTTTATATCAATCCTCTTTGAGGAAGGAACAACATATATGCCAGGTTAAAGGAAATTACAGAACCCAGAGTATTTGGGAAAATAGTGAATTCAAATTTAGAACTTAGTAGTATGCACTGCATTCCATGTAAAAAGTTTTTTTCCAGTGCTTTTTTATCATTGTTTCTGGGAGAAAACTTCAATTAAATGTTGATACATTGATGGTTCTCAACACATCTTAAGAAAGCCTTAGCAGAAGCAAGCTCCTCAAGTAAGGGGCAGGACCAGCAAAAGAAAACACCAAAGTAAACTAAATCCAGAGGGTGTATGTGTGTGTGTTTGTGTGCGTGTGTATGCCAGGAGCTTGGGATGGCATGGCTTCCCATGAATTTGCCATAAATTCTTACGCTTCACATACTTCATGCTCTGTATCCCTATAATTTTATTTATGATACCAGCTATTGGACTCATAGAATAATTATCAAACTCCATGATTTTCATAATTTTGTTTTGCTCTGCTTTTCCACTTCCAACTTTATATACAAAAGCATCACACAGATTTTTTTTATCAGATCTTAATTTGAAGTTCAGTTTCTCGACAGTTTTTCCATTTTTCAAAATGCTAATATTATTAAATCATGAAAACTTTGAGAATAAAAGCCCTGGCATTCAAATCAGACATTTGCAAAGAAGACACTTTGCATGTACAGTGTTAAACAAAAGAGTTCAGGGAGGCTTCCCAGATTTTGCAAATAAAAATGTATGTCACATGGTACATGGTTAAACTAAAAATTATTCATCACTTATCTATAATTCATATTGAACTGAGCATCCTGTAATTTATGTGGCAACCGCACGGTGTAGACCTAAATGAAATACAAAATCAGGATAAGTAGATTATGCATTAACTCTCCTGTCCATAAACAAACTATCAAAAGGAAAGTTACTAATTCATTAATATGAGTTTGTTCTTATAGATTGAATTATATCTGCAGATTAGAGTTGTATTGATAATACATCAAAAAGTCATATACTGAATAATTGTAGCATGAGATTATCTACCTTTAATTGCTTTTAATAACACAAAGGAAGACAAGGCTTATTCACAGGAAGCTTTGCATTTGAAACTAGAAAAATCATATCACCTGCATGTTTTAAGTAAATAAAATTCAGCCCACATTTTGAAAAATATAATTCTATTATTAGAAAAATAACTATTAGAAAATAAGCTGGAGTGATCATCAGGGGAGAAAATAATTTTTATGATTTTATTCTTTATTTTCTGGTTTCTCTACTTTTAAAAATACTTTAAAATAAAAAAAAAAAACTAAAGAAAAAGATGAGATTAAAAGGTTCCATGCTAATAGTTATTTATAAATAACTGGTTATTTAAAACATTTATAAATAACTGGTATACACCTGGTTCTAATAGCAATAGACACTGAAATATTTTTATCTTTTAAACACTTAATCTTTTATCTTTTAATACTTGGAATTGTTATCCTTAATATACTTTAGAAACTAAATATAAGTCAGTTAAAAAGCAAGGGATCTTGTTGTTTAGAATCCAGTCCTGGACTTAACACTTTCTAGTTGTGTGTCCTTTATATGCTTTGGTTCTTTATCTGCAAAATACGGGCAATGATATTATTTAAATCAAAAGATGGTTTCTAAAGCATTAAATGAGTTAGGGTACAGTGAGTATAAAACCCCTGACTTGTTTTAAGTGCTATGTCAGTGTTAATGTCAGTTACTCTTTTTCTGTGCATGTACAATGAGATTTGTTGTGTTTACTGTTGTTTTTTTATTCTGTTGAGCTCAGTTCAGTTCAGTCACTCAGTCATGTCTGACTCTTTGTGACCCCATGAATAGCAGCACACCAGGCCTCCCTGTCCATCACCAACACCTGGAGTTTACTCAGATTCATGTCTATTGAGTCCGTGATGCCATCCAGCCATCTCATCCTCTGTCGTCTCCTTCTCCTCCTGCCCCCAATCCCTCCCAGCATCAGAGTCTTTTCCAATGAGTCAACTCTTTGCATGAGGTGGCCAGAGTACTGGAGTTTCAGCGTTAGCATCATTCCTTTCAAAGAAATCCCAGGGCTGATCTCCTTCAGAATGGACTGGTTGGATCTCCTTGCAGTCCAAGGGACTCTCAAGAGTCTTCTCCAACACCACAGTTCAAATGCATCAATTCTTCGGCGCTCAGCCTTCTTCACAGTCCAACTCTCACATCCATACATGACTACTGGAAAAACCATGGCCTTGACTAGACGGACCTTAGTCAGCAAAGTAATGTCTCTGCTTTTGAATATGCTATCTAGGTTGATCATAACTTTTCTTCCAAGGAGAAAGCATCTTTTAATTTCATGGCTGAGTCACCATCTGCAGTGATTTTGGAACCCCAAAAAATAAAGTCTGACACTGTTTCCACTGTTTCCCCGCCTATTTCCCATGAAGTGATGGGACCGGATGCCAAGATCTTCGTTTACTGAATGTTGAGCTTTAAGCCAACCTTTTCACTCTCCACTTTTACTTTCATCAAGAAGCTTTTTAGTTCCTCTTCACTTTTTGCCATAAGGGTGGTGTCATCTGCATATCTGAGGTTATTGATATTTCTCCCGCAATCTTGATTCCAGCTTGTGTTTCTTCCAGTCCAGTGTTTCTCATGATGTACTCTGCATAGAAGTTAAATAAGCAGGGTGACAATATACAGCCTTGACGTACTCCTTTTCCTATTTGCATCCAGTCTGTTGTTCCATGTCCAGTTCTAACTGTTGCTTCCTCATCTGCATATAGGTTTCTCAAGAGGCAGGTCATGTGGTCTGGTATTCCCATCTCTTTCAGAATTTTTCACAGTTTATTGTGATCCACACAGTCAAAGGCTTTGGCATAGTCAATAAAGCAGAAATAGATATTTTTTCTGGAACTCTCTTGCTTTTTCGATGATCCAGCGGATGTTGGCAATTTGATCTCTAGTTCCTCTGCCTTTTCTAAAACCAGCTTGAACATCAGGAAGTTCACAGTTCACATACTACTGAAGCCTGGCTTGGAGAATTTTGAGCATTACTTTACTAGCATATGAGATGAATGCAGTTGTGCAGTAGTTTGAGCATTTTTTGGCACTGCCTTTCTTTGGCATTGCCTTTCTTTGGCATTGGAATGAAAATTGATCTTTTCCAGTCCTGTGGCCACTGCTGAGTTTTCCAAATTTGCTGGCATACTGAGTGCAGCACTTTCACAGTATCATCTTTCAGGATTTGAAACAGCTCAACTGGAATTCCATCACCTCCACTTGATTTGTTCATAGTGATGCTTTCTAAGGCCCACTTGACTTCACATTCCAGGATGTCTGGCTCTAGATGAGTGATCACAATGTTGTGATTATCTGGGTTGTGAAGATCTTTTTTGTACAATTCTGTGTATTCTTGCCACCTCTTCTTAATATCTTCTGCTTCTGTTAGATCCATATCATTTCTGTCCTATATTGAGCCCATCTTTGTATGAAATGTTCCCTTGGTATCTCTAATTTTCTTGAAGAGATATCTAGTCTTTCCAATTCTGCTCTTTTCCACTATTTCTTTGCCTTGATTGCTGAGGTCCAGCCTCAGCAGAGTCCAGGGATATCCTCAGGATGGACGATGTCAGTGAATGAGGAAAGATAGATAAAGAGATAAAGAAAGAGACACGGGGTGACCAATCTTCTTCAAGCGAGGCCCCTTACTTTATTCTTCTCTGGGCTTTTATACCATGAGTTATACATACAGCAAGGTGAAAAATGCAGAGTCAACTCAACATTCCATCAGTAATAACTTTTATCGATATCAGGTTCCTTCCTGCAAAAGTCTTATTTTCTGTACATCATCTTCTATTCTGGAGGCCTGTTGATATTCCATGACCTCCTTTTGATAAAGGTTGGTCAGCCAGAACACCAGAACAATGATTTTCCCTTAAAGTGTTTCTTCTTAAATTCTTAGCCTGTGTCACCCTTAAAGTACAGAGTTAAATTTTTATGGAGCAAAGATTCAGCTGGTTACAGTAAAGAAAGGGCTTATTAACTCAAAGTCTAATGTTGCTAATGCTAAGGCTATTACTTGCTTCTTCTACATCCTGACTATATGCACTCCCAGGAACACAATGGATAAGGGATGTGAGAATTTGGCAGCAAGCATTGCATAGGCTCAACAATGTTGCAAGAGTCTGGATAAAGCTGCCATGTAAGCTAGAATGCTAACAGACGGTTTGAAACAGTCCTTTCATGCCCAGGAGATTTATCAACTAGAGCCCTAAGTTAACTCTTTTGGTCAGAGACAGCCCCGTGCTAATGTCAGAAGAGCTGGTGAAAGACAAAATAGTAAGACAGACAGATTCTGGTTCAGGGGTAGATGCTCGAGCAGGTCCAGGGGGTCCGTTGAGTCCTGAGGCCTTGCTCGTCAGGACTCTTCCGCATGACCTTGTCATGGGTCGGATGGCCCAGGGATTCCCTCGAGTCCTGCATGACCTTGTCATGGGTGGGATCTCCTGTGCTGGCTCCCGGCAGTTGATCACTGAAGAAGGCTTTCTTATCTCTTCTTGCTATTCTTTGGAACTCTGTATTCAGATGCTTATATCTTTCCTTTTCTCCTTTGTTTTTCACCTCTCTTCTTTTCACAGCTATTTGTAAGGCCATTTTGTTTTTTTGCATTTCTTTTCCATGGGGATGGTCTTGATCCCTGTCTCCTGTACAATGTCATGAACCTCATTCCATAGTTCATCAGGCACTCTATCTATCAAATCTAGTCCCTTAAATCTGTTTCTCACTGCCACTGTATAATCATAAAGGATTTGATTTATGTCATACCTGAATGGTCTAGCGGTTTACTCTACTTTTTCAATTTAAGTCTGAATTTGGTAATAAGGAGTTCATGATCTGAGCCACAGTCAGCTCCTGGTCTTGTCTTTGCTGACTGTATAGAGCTTCTCCATCTTTGGCTGCAAAGAATATAATCAATCTGATTTCGGTGTTGACCATCTGGTGATGTCCATGTGTAGATTCTTCTCTTATGTTGTTGGAAGTGGGTGTTTGCTATGACCAGTGCATTTTCTTGGCAAAACTCTATTAGTCTTTGCCCTGCTTCATTCCACATTCCAAGGCCAAATTTGCCTGTTACTCCAGGTGTTTCTTGACTTCCTACTTTTGCATTCCAGTCCCCTATAATGAAAAGGACATCTTTTTCGGGTGTTAGTTCTACAAGGTCTTGTAGGTCTTCATAGAACTGTTCAACTTCAGCTTCTTCAGCATTACTGGTTGGGGCATAGACTTTGAAAACTGTGATATTGAATGGTTTGCCTTGGAGACGAACAGAAATCATTCTGTCATTTTTGAGATTGCAACCAAGTACTGCATTTCAGACTCTTTTGTTGACCATGGTGGCTACTCCATTTCTTCTGAGGGATTCCTGCCCGCAGTAGTAGATATAATGGTCATCTGAGTTAAATTCACCCATTCCAGTCCATTTTATTTCGCTGATTCCTAGAATGTCGACGTTCACTCTTGCCATCTCTTGTTTGACCACTTCTAATTTGCCTTGATTCATGGAACTGACATTCCAGGTTCCTATGTATATTGCTCTTTATAGCAGCTAGAGGCTGCCTGATTAAGAAAATACTATGATACCGAAAGTTGCTGCTCAATCACTTTGGAAACAAACTCAGGGAGAATTGTGGTAATGGGAAAGCTCTGGAAAAGACAATAACAACTATGATTTCACAATTCACTTTTGACAGATTCTTAGCAAGTGCCCCAAACAAGTATTTGCAGCAACTTCCTGTTTCTGGTAGATTTGAAATACAAACAGCAGACTGTCTTAGCTCAGGTTATTACAACAAAACACCATAGTCCCAGTGACCTGAACAACAGGCGTTTGTTTCTCTAGTGCTGGAGGTTGGGAACATCATGGCCCCAGCAGGTTCAGGCCTTCTTCTTAACTTGCAGATGGCTGCCTTCTTGCTATGTCCTCAGACAGTGGAGAGAGGAAGTTCTGGTATCTCTTCCTTCCCCCCCAACCCTTAAAGTATAACATTCCTATCATGGGGGCTGCACCCTCATGATCTTATCTAAATCTAATTATCTCCAAAGGGCTCCGCCTACTAATACTATCATACGGATAGTTAGGGCTTCAAGGTACAGAGTTTGATGAAACACAGTCAGTCCATAGCACAGACCACTGCAGTTTTGATTTAATGGATTCATACTAATCAGCCTTCTCCACCCAGAAGTTGACAGGGCTTGCCATTCTGCAAAAAGTGCAGGACATAAGAGAGCCACTTGTCTTTCACAAAGTCTGTGCTTTGTTTCTTTATTAGAGTGTTACCCTTGGGTTTTGGTTTATCCTTCTGCTGCTGCTGCTCCTAAGTCACTTCAGTTGTATCCGACTCTGTGCGACCCCACGGACAGCAGCCCACCAGGCTCCCCTGTCCCTGGGATTCTCCAGGCAAGAACACTGGAGTGGGTTGCCATTTCCTTCTCCAATGCATGAAAGTGAAAAGTAAAAATGAAGTTGCTCAGTCGTGTCTGACTCTTAGCAACCCCGTGGACTGTAGCCTACCAGGCTCCTCCATCCATGGGAGTTTCCAGGCAAGAGTACTAGAGTGGGGTGCTGTTGCTTTGTCCGTATCCTCCCTGACCCCTCCCCATTGATTTTCTCCTCAAAATTAAAAGTTAGAGTAGAAAAATGATACTCTAAAAGCAATCAGGAGCAGTGGCTGCCTGTTATAACTGGATTTGATCCATTGTTACTTCTGTCTCTATTATTGCATCAATATTGCCTCAAACAGATAGCATATGGCAGAGAGAAGAATAACTCATGATTTATATGCAGTCCAGCTGTGTGTATGTGACTCATCCTCATGTGGGGTTAAAAATAAATTCAAGATCAGATTTAAACTTTATAGAGACATATGTTTACCTGTATCTCAGATGTGTTTAATTTCTATTTTTTATCCAAATACACACATTTTACTTTTGGTAGTTAGAAGATTTGAAGCCTATAATAAGGAGGTAGGAGAAATGACTTTAATTTAGATTGAGAATGAAAAATTGATTATTAAACCCCTCTCATGAATAGGAATATAAAAAGTATAATTTATAACTAAATTCATATGAAAACAAAATATTTATCATTCTTTATAATAACTTAAGTGTAAGTCGCTCAGTCATGCCCAATTCTTTGTGACCCCACGGACCATAGCTCACCAAGCTATATAGTCCATGTGGTTGCAAAGAGTTGGCCTGACTGACTGACTAAGAACAGCTTAGTCCATAGGAAAGGCATGGCAACCCTCTCCAGTATTCTGCCAGGCTCCTCTGTCCGTGGAATTCTCTAGGCCAGCATACTGGAGTGGGTAGCCATTCTCTTCTCCAGGGCATCTTCCCAATCCCAGGTTTGAATCCAGGTCTCCCTCATTGCAACCCACTCCAGCACTCTTGCCTGGAAATCCCATGGATGGAGGAGCCTGGTAGGCTGTAGTCCATGGAGTCGCACAGAGTCGGACACAACTGAAGCGATTTAGCAGCAGCAGCAGCAGCTCCCCCATTACAGTTGGATTCTTTACTGTCTGAGCCACCTGGGAATCCCATAATAACTTATGTGATATAGAATAAAAAGACCAAAATCACATAGGTGAATATCTATCTGTCTATTATGGCATGCAATTTTTGAAATATTAAAAGTAGGTGTCATTTAATTTTAACAGGAAAGATTATTGTTTCTAAGTGACCTCCATAAGAGAATCTGTAGAAGTTCATGAATATATTTTTATAGTTTTACAAAGTGAACCTTAGGTTTAAAGTATATTTTTGTCTGAATAATTTTAATGTGTAATGGAATAAAAGATTATTTTCTTGGTTTTGGACAAAACTACTTTTTTCTGGTTTAATATGTTTACTATTGAAACTATCCTTTAAATTAAAATATTGCAAAACTAAAAGGATACTGCATTAGGAGTAAATATTCAATAGGAATGTAATTAGATTGAATCTTCGCCTTCATTAAGCATGCGGACAAATCAGATGTGGATTTTCATTTCAAAAGTTTATTATAGGGGAAACACATAAATGTAATTATAAGCTCTCCCATTAATACATCTTTGATTTCTTGCCATTCTGCATACATGTCCAAGTTCACATCTGTACAGGCTATTATCTTGAATTGAGTTCCTGCTTTAGGGCATATGGATCAATGTTATATTTGGAAGGTTTTCTGTCATATGCAGGCAAATATCCATAAGAATTACGTCAATGTTTAGTTACCAAAATCTTTGAAAGTTAAGGCAGTTAATGAATTGAGGAACTAGATATCCTTCGAATTTACTGATTAAGATTTGTAATTTATTATCAGTCACTTTTAAAATAGATACTGTGGGCTGCCTTACCACAAGACCTAGGTTACAACAGATTCAATAGATAACAACAAGGACATTGCTTTTTTTATATGCGAGGTGCTGTGCTTAGTCAGTCAGTCAGGCCAACTCTGCAACCCCATGGACTATATAGCCTGCCAGGCTCCTCTGTCCATGGGATTCTCTAGGCAAAAATACTGGAGAGGGTTGCCATGCCTTTCCTCCAGGGGATCTTCCCAGCCCACAGATCAAACCCAGGTCTCCTGCATTGCAGGCAGATTCCTCACCATCTGAGCCAGCAGGGAAGCCCAAGAATACTGGAGTGGGTAGCCTATTCCTTCTCTAGGGGATCTTCCTGACCTAGGAATGGAACGGGGGTCTCCTCCGTTGCAGGCTGATTCTTTACCAGCTGAACTACCAGGGAAGCCCTAAATGAAGGTAACACTGAGCATATCCAGATGTATGAAATTTTTCATTGAATATTTTAAAATCAACCTGAGGTAAAATGTGGATATACATGTGGAGTATACATAAACATGTATATAGTGACTGCATTCTTTAATGATGTACTAACTCTTTTTATTAACTTTCTGCAGGTGGGAAAACAAGAGTGATTAGTGACAACATAATTAAATAATTTAACTTAACATTACACAGTCAACTATTGCTTCTGGTAGATATTTTTTAATTAATTTTTTAAAAAAATTATATAGTTTTTAAATGTTACTTCCCATTTAGTTACTACTAAATATTGGCTATATTCTCATGTTATATAATATATGCTTGAGTCTGTCTTACACGAGGCCATGACTTTTTAAATAAAGTCTGCCAAATATGTTGATTTCTAAGAAGAATTTCTAAACGTTCTTGGAAAAGTGCTGTTTACTTGAGAACAGAAAATGTGTCTTAAGTTTGGCCTCATATAACTTAATAAAATGCCAGAGCACAGGATGGGTGATGAATGAAAGCTTCTTGAAGGAAAATGCCATAGATTTAAAAAATATTTTTCTCAAATGTTGCTTTGAAGCT
This sequence comes from Capra hircus, assembly GCF_001704415.2. NCBI lineage: Eukaryota > Metazoa > Chordata > Mammalia > Artiodactyla > Bovidae > Capra > Capra hircus. The sequence goes on along the minus strand of NC_030834.1, from coordinate 33,711,404 downwards.
TCTCTGAGTGTGAGTTCAAGTGATCCATGTTTTGTTCTTATTCTGAAGACTGTTTCCTTCTCAGCAGTGCTGTTAGTACCAATATTTTCTATACATAATAATTGATTAGCAAAATAAATATAGTCACTGCTTACAAAAATTTTATACTCTGGTCACATTTATCAAATAGGTACTTAATTAAGTATATTTACAAAATGTTATACATTCTCTGAAGGAAAATGACAAGAGAGAATAACGCACATATGTCCTGGTACCACCTACATTAAACTTTCAAAAGCAAACCACAAAAATACTATTTTTATTCATTGATCCTACATATATAAGAATTTTTTAAAAAATGAACAGACAGCAGAACAAACTTGTCTGGTAATGATGCATGTTGAAGAAAACCAGAGCTTGATAATGAGGGGGCCAGAACAGATTTTTATGCAAGAACCAATGCTGTAGGGGAAAATAGACTTCCTAGAATTGTGCTCAATTCCAGGTACAACAAGCAAAGGTGCGGATTTATAGCCAAAGAGAAACATCAAGGGGAACCTGATTAAACTGATGTAATAGGATTCTTGCTGAAGGCAGGAGTGACCGGACATCCCCTGAGAGGCAGTGATGGGTGAGAAATATGATCAGATATCCAGAGTAGGGGATTCTGCTTAAACGAAGTTAGCAGAAGTTTTACCAAAATGAAGGCCTGCAAATACATACAGGGAAGTCTGAAACTTGAGGCTTAGTTGAGAAGAGGGTACAGAAGACCTCTTAGTAACGTTTGGTCAAGGAGAGAGTTTGTCTTACCTACCAGCATTTGGTAAGTCTACTTCTTGAGGAGAAGGGCAGGGGAAGGATAGTAGAGTATGTTATCATGGTTTGAAAATTTGTCTTAAAAGGAAAACTGAAGCAGACATCACAAAATGTTAACTTTTGTTAAATTTAAGTACTAGGTATCTGTTCTATTATTTAGTGAATCTTGGAGGTAGTTTATATCACACATTCTTTTTTGAAACAAGAAATATTATTTGAGCTAAAATGTAAAAGGTAGAAATGACTTGGGTGAAGGAGAGCTGATGGTGGGGTTGGGTTTGAGAGCATGCGGGATAGCATTACTCAGTGCAGTGAAATAAAATTAAGTTATTACAAATAAGACATAGGTGTATTTTAAAGTGTATATCCATGTATATGTGGGTACACAAATATATGTGTCATTTATAAAGTATGCAGTTGTTACCTCTTTCCTAAAACATTTTAATGAATTTCTGTGTTTAAATTATAAAAAAGCAAATGATTCTTGAAAATATTTTTAGCACAACAAAACTATATCATTAATGACATGCTATCTAAATTATGGATTGAATATTTTAAGAGCCTTAAGAAGAACAAGTGTTATATTAATTAGAGAAATACCAACTCTAGTTTTACAGATTGAAGCTTGAAAATCAAAGCATTACTAGAGTTGTTCTTTATAGTAATATCTTCACATTGATGAGGTTTTGTTCTATAACTTTCCATTCATGTGTGGAATTAAGTTATTGCCTCTAATTATTAAAGTAATAGAATCATGATTAGAAGATAGTTTCTGAATCAGTAGTTCTCATTCAGCCTTTTATTCTTCACATGAAATTTCTTTCATCTAGAATGTAGGATTTGTTGTTGTATAAAATCCAAGTTTCCACAGTTAAAATTTATTTTTAAAAATTTTGATAAATTGGTCTGTAATTGAGAAAAGACCATATTTACTACAGGAGTAGGAGAGTAAGCTTTAAATCATATTTAAGAATGAATTCTCACATATCCTTTAATTTTATTTTGAATACATTGTTTTTGACCAAATGGCCAGTAACCTGTAGATGTCACTCAAAGATGATTTGTCTTGTAGGAGAGGTGGGGAAATTTATTAAAATTGTTGCAAGTTTTAATGCATAAATTTTAAAAGATAATTAGTTGACACGTTATCAACATACTGTTAATGATTTATAAAGAAAAGTATAGTCCTTTCTTGTCCTATTAACTCATAATTAGTTAGTTAAATGTACTTACAAATCTGAGCTCAACTCATGTAACTAGTCACCTGAGATTCCAAATAAAACTAAGTTACATACTTCCAAACATAATAAATGACTCCAAACTTATGAGAAAACTAAACATAGATGCATAGTGACGTAAGATGGTCCCCTGTCCGTGGCCTCCTATGGGATTAAGTGGAGACATGGGACTCAATAGTCATACGCTACCCCTTGTCTTTACTTCATGGTTTGTTGGCATCTCCTGAGCAGAAGTTGAGCAGCAGCAGCCCTGCTAGTTTGGAGAAGGTGATGGCACCCCACTCCAGTACTCTTGCCTGGAAAATCCCATGGACGGAGGAGCCTGGTGGGCTGCAGTCCATGGGGTCGCTGAGGGTCGGGCACGATTGAGAGACTTCACTTCACTTTTCACTCTCATGCATTGGAGAAGGAAATGGCAACCCTCTCCAGTGTTCTTGCCTGGAGAATCCCAGGAACAGGGGAGCCTGGTGGGCTGCCATCTATGGGGTCGCACAGAGTCGGACACGACTGAAGCGACTTAGCAGCAGCAGCAGCAGCAGCAGCTCTGCTATTTACCCCATGACCTGGGGCTCCCCTCTGACCTGGTCAAACCGCATTTCCTCCCCTGACTCACTGCTCTCTGGGAAGAGTCCCTGAGAGGCCATGTGTAAATCAGCTAGTTCACCCCACGGTCCGACAGACAGTAGCTGCTCAATGAATGATCTCTCACTTCTCCTTTCCTCTTCCATCTTTGAAGCAGTGCTTGCTATAGATTTTCCTCCAAATACTGTAACTGTAGCTTTTAAGATTTTTTTTTTAAAGTTTGTTTGTTTATTTCTGGGTGTTTCATTGCTGTGAGTGGTTCTTTCTCTAGTTGCAGTGAGCCGGGACTCCCCTTTAGTTGTGGTGCATGGGCTGTTCATTGCAGTGGCCCCTCTTGTTGGGGAACAAGGGGTCCAGGGCATCTAGTTTACAGTAGTTGTGGATACGGGCTCAGTAGTTGCAGCTCCCGGGTTCCATAGCATTGCCTCCGTCGTTTAGACTCAGGGACTTAGTTGTCCCATAGTATGCAGGATTAGGGATCAAACCCATGTTTCCTGCATGGGTGGGCAGATTCTTGACCACTGATCCACCAGGGAAGCCTCTCCTGTCGTTTCTGATCTCACAGAGTTGACAGGAAGAAATAGTTTGAGAAGAACGTATACTATCATCCATGTAACATATATTAAAAATATAAAGTGATGTTGCAATATTTTAAATATCTTGGAAAACAAAACAAACTCCCATTGCATCTTCAAAACTGAATGAAATCTGAAATCTGAATGAAAGCTGAATGAAATCTCTTTTTCTTCATCAACCAGTTTCCAGTGCATCTGTATTGATGGCAAGGGAGCCAATAAATCATAGGAATTCATGTCTTTGGGACTAGTTATTTTTATTATAAGGAATTGAAGAATATCCTAAACATCAAGAGTATTTCTCAATATTATTAGTACTGAGAAGGACAGCAGAAGTTTCCTGGATGAGAGTGGTTGGGAATTATTCATAAGTTACTCAAAGAAGGAAGGGGAATTCAAACAAAAAGAGTGTTAAAACTTAAATATAATCGGTACAATCCAGCAGTCTCCCTTTGAGGTGTTTACCCAAAGGAATTAAAGAAGGGACCGTAATAGATGCCAGTGTTCATAGCAGTTTCATAATCGATAGTCTAAAGGTAAAAACAACCCAAACGTTCACTGACAGATGAATGCAGAAGTGAATATGGGCTACACACACACTGGAATATTGTTCAGCTTTACAGGAATGGGATTCTCTTACATGATACAACACTGATGAACCCTGAAAACATCAGGCTAAGTAAAATAAGACCGAAAAAGATATAGAAAATTCATAGAGACAGAAGTAAAATAAAGGTTAGAAGGGCTGGAGGCAGAGGAGAATAGGGAATTAATAAACGGGCACAGAGTTTCTGTTTGGAATGTTGAAAACAATCTGGAAATGGATAGTGGTGATGGTTGCACAACATTGAATTACACAGTTAAAATGGTTAAATGGCTCAGAAACAAACCAAACTAGTTAAGCTGATCATTTAAATGTACCTCATGATGATCTTCAGGACAGTTGTGACTCAAGTATGACGTAGCGGTAGCAGTAGCAGTGATAGTCACTCAGTCTTTTCCGACTCTTTGCAACCCCAAGATCTGTAGCCCATCAGGCTCCTCTGTCCATGGGATTCTCTAGGCAAGAATACTGGATTGCCATTCCCTTCGCCAGAGGATCTTTCTGATCCAGGGATCGAACCCAGGTCTCCTGCATTGTAGGCAAATTCTTTACCATCTGAGCTACAGGGAAGATCAGGGTAAGTATGACATAAGACTTTGCCAAATGGACGTGTGAGGCATGGAAGGGTATCCAGCTATGTTTTTTTGAGGTGTTTTCACATTTTACAAAAGAGAAGTTGTTTAAACAGTTGACTCTATTTAAATACATTAGCTTGGAGATCACGCGTATATCACACAGGCAAGGGTTCAACTCCCAGCTCTGTCAACTCATGTGCTCTGTGACCTGGAATGAATTATTTAAGAGTTCTAACTCCAGTTTCCTCATCTGCATAATAAAGATAGGACTTACATCAAGGTCGCTGTAAGGATGGAAAGGGGAGAATGCTTGTGAACCAGTTACCATTACACTTGACACCTAGATACTCCTCAGAGAATGCTTTCAGTTAGCACTGATTTGTGAAGATCTGCGTTCCACGTATCTTTAGCAGTGATGACTAAACCTTCCATCGAAACTGGAGTTAAATAAATTGTGAGTGTGTGCATTCAAACTTTTTTTTTTTTTTTTTCCCACAAAGGACCTTCAAAGGTTCAAAACCACAGCTGTAGACGCTTGTTTTATGCCCTGAGACAGCAGAGAGCGGTAAAGTCTAAGCTCAGAAATGCTTACAAGGGGGGTTTCTCAAGTGTTGAAGGGTGAAGTTCATGGTGACTGACTGAGGTGTGTATTTCTTCTTAGTCTCTCTCCTGGGTTTAGTAAATGGGCACAGGATTTTGTGCCTTCAAGAGTTCATACTTGAGAAGGTCATAGTACAAGTTACTAGAGTTACAAGATGTGAATTCCTTATCCAATACTTTAGCTAAGTAGTGAATACATTTGAATTTACAAAACTTTTTAGTGCCAAAAAGATAAATAAGGACCTTGAATTCAACTGAATAGGAATGGGGAAAGTTCTTGCCTTGCCTAGATAATATGAATTTGAGAATATTATTTGACCTCTTTAGACCTCATCTGTATAAAGAATGAGAACAAAGCAGTGATTTAAAAATGTGTATAAGAGTTGTGAAACTCTTTAATCAAGGAGAAGCTTACAGGGAGGCTGATACATAAAACAGAACTGTGTCTTCCTGCTTGTGACCTACTTTCTTCATTTTTACACTCTACTTCCCACTCCAGCTCTCTAGGGAATTTTTCATGTTTTGGAAAACCCTGAAACTCAAGAAATTTAGAGTAACCATTAGACTCTCCACAATTCTACAAAATATAATTGTTAACTGGCCAAAGTTGCAAATGGTATAAAATATCATTTGAACAGGAATTAGAAATAAACTTAATATCCATATTATTTTGTGACACAGATGTAGATTATGTGGAAACACTCTCTTTTAAATTTGAGGTCCATCCTATCCTCAAACTGCTGCGTCTTAGGTCATTTGGAGCAAGTTCCAAGATACCGTGAGGCCTTAGACCAATCTTTTCTTTAAGTAAGGTTTACGGGGACAAACAATATTAGAGGAGAGGAAAGAGTCATATAATTACACTGAAATGTCTTAGGTGCCTCAGCAAAGAAGCAAGGCCTTCCTATGTCTGAGTTGGCAAAGAGGAGAGGCTCCAAGCTGGGCAAGAACATGATTACTAAGGTGGTTAATGAAACTGCTCTCTGTTACAGTTTTTCTCACTGAAGCACCTGATGCAGTTATCTTGAATACAGGCAAGGTTTTGTTTGTTTGCTTGCTTGCTTTTGGCTGTGTTGGCTGTTCGTTGCTGTTTGGGCTTTCTCTCTAGTTGCGATGCAGAGGCTTCGTATGTGGTGGCTTCTCTTATTGCAAAGCACATGCTGTAGAGCATGCGCACTTAGGAGCTGTGGCTCCCGGACTCTGGAGCACGGGCTCAGCAGTGAAGGCTAGTGCTCCACTGCACGTGGCGTTTGCTGGACCAGGGATTGAACCCTTTGTCTCTTGCGATGGCAGGTGGATTCCTTACCACTGAGACACCAGAGAAGCCCAAGGTATTTGTTTTTATATTTATCAGGATGTGTGAAGCCATAAAAATCTTACAATACCGCACACCTCACCCTTCATTAAACCCTCAGATAAGTTTGTTGCTTACAAATACTTAAATCTGTTTCTCTTAAAATATATAGTTAAATAAGAAACTTCCTCCCTTTGAGTCCAGAGATATGGCATAGTTTTCATCTCCTTAATACAAAAAGAGCTTGTCAGATGTAAAAATATCAGGAATGTGATCATGACCACACACTCATTTCACTGATGAAGTGAAGCTTGAGTGAGTGAGTGAAGTCGCTCAGTCGTGTCCGACTCTTTGCGACCCCGTGGACTGTAGCCTTCCAGGCTCCTCCCTCCATGGGATTCTCCAGGCAAGAGTACTGGAGTGGGTTCCCATTTCCTTCTCCAGGGGATCTTTCCAACCCAGGGATCAAACCCTGGTCTCCCACATTCCAGGCAAACGCTTTAACCTCTGAGCCACCAGGGAAGCCCAGACATCCACAAAAACAAAATGTTGGAAGCAAGGGGAGAGAAGCCACTCCATTTCAAACTCTTAATTTATACAGTAATTTGTGTATACAGTCATGCCAAATAGAGTTGTCAGCCTAACATCTGTGCAGGAATGTCTCAAAGAGAACATGATGTAATCAAATCTGTTGTTATTTTATATATATATATATATATATATATATATATGAATCAAACATTACTGCACCATCATTTATGAACTTGATGTAGATTTCTTTCTGAGAAGTATTCACATTAACAAATGTTCAGCTTTGGCTTCATTTAGTCTATTTTGCCAACAGTAAGCATACTTATGACAATCTCTCTTTATTAAATTCCCTGTGTCCCCTGCAGTTTACCATCTTTAAAAAAAAAATACAGATGCTTTCTGAATGTAGTCTTCTTGTACCTGGTGTATTTAAGCAATGTTGTATTTTGAACAAGCTTTAAAAGAATTGAACAAGTAAATAAATACTATATTTCACTAAAATCCATGGTAATGAAATTATAATCTATACACTCTTAGAGATTCTAGACCTTGGGCAAGCTGACAAAACCAATGGGTGGATCCTTTCTGTAAAAATCTACAAATGCATAGAAATCTCACACTTTTGCATATAATTTAAGGATATCCATAGATCCTAGGTAAAAACCAATATACAGTACATTTCATCGTTGATATTGTACATGTTTTTCTTTTTCCAATATTGCCCATTTCCATTGTTTAACATTAAGAAGAATGTTGCAGCCTGCATAGCTCCTATGAAACTATATTTTAAATAACTTTCTTGTTTATGAAATGAATCTGCAGCCCTAGACTAATTATTATCATGTCTGCATAATGTGCCTTTTGACCTGTATCTGTCCCTTGTCTTAAACTGTTTCAGAAGATTAAATAGAATGTCTATAAATGCAAGTATGTATCTAACTTTATACGCTATAAATTAGTCATAAAGAATTTTACTTGTGTAGTTTATGCATATTAATGACACGGAGATATAAAATAACTACTTTTCTGTTGCTGAATCAGACCACTTGGAGAGGTCTGTCCTGGGGAACATGTTGCCTCTACAGGTCATTTGGGGTTCACTGTTATCTGTTGCAGGGCTAAAAGAAAGAGATGCAGAGCTAATTATTTACAGATGAAATTAACTATATGAAAGTCCGCCATAGTTATTCTCATTTTGACCTCAGGTTCTAAACAATTTAAGCAACTATGAATAGGCAAGAGCAGATGGTACCTTCGCTTTTTAAAGTTGTAAACATAAAGCAAAGTATTCTTGAGGACTGTTGTCTCCCAGAAAGCCATCACATGCATTGTCAGCATTGGGAAGAAGCCCAGTTCCCGATACATGTGAAGAGTATAAGATCTCTATGAATTGAACCACACCAGCACCTTTAATCTATTTGTAATAAATAACTATAATGCATTTGTCATTAACAACCTGACGGGAAGTGCAGACAGAGAGAATTAGACCATCTCCATCTGTTTCCTGCAGAACTAAATTTTCTTAAGAATAATCTACCTACATGGATTTAGATATAAAAAGGGAGATACTACGGATGGTGCTGGGCATTTTAATGCCCTTTGGAAAATATTGAGACTATATAAATTAATCAAGCAGTCTTTTTAATTTTCCAGACTCTGATCCCAGATCAGCCTTGTTTTCAGCAGGAATGCATGATAGCCCTTGTTTTATTGACCTTTTAACCTCAAACATCAAGCCCCATGGCAAAATCTAATGCAAAAATATGGTGACTGTTACTCTTTCTTGCCTTGCAATATGGTATTAATTGTATATTGAAATAAATGTCTAAGAGTATTTCAACAAAGCAAAATTAACCAAATGTATATTTTCCCATTATAGGCAAGGCATCATTTGCCTAATTTTGGAAAATTCAAGTATTTTCAGGTCCCTGGAACTGAAAAGAATCAGAACAAGACAGGCCTTAACCTCCTTTCATCAATCTGGATTCATATTAATGCCAGATAAACCTACTGGCTTGCTGGTTTAGGGACAGGATTTTTTTTGTTGTTGTTGTTTTTTCCCATTTATTACCCCTTCTTCTTCTTTTTCACATTTCATTTCTTTACATTGCTTACTAGCTTTGCTATTTCCATCATTCCCTAAGCCACAAAATATTTGCTTGAATAAAATTGCCATAAGTTAGTTGTTACAAGAAAAAAAATTACACTGCTTAAAACAATAATCAACTCAGAATAACACTCTCTTCATGTCTGTTCACAGCTTCCCTCTTGTCCTTGATTCTTTTAACCATGTGAGTTATTGAATGCTGTACAGGTCTACTCATGATTCCATTTAAAATTAATTTTGCACTTACAGTGCCATCAGGAAGGATGGAAATTACAGTCGGTCTTTAATATGCCATGATCTCTAGTAGACCTGATTCCTCTCACCACCGTAGCTTGCTCTTCTGGTCTTGGATTGTTTTGAACTATAAGCTGTTCTGCCCTATTGGGCTATGTTCTGGCATCTGGTAGACCCAGAGAAGAGCTAGGAATGATGCTGCAGGAATACTACCTGCCTCATAGTCTGTCAGTGGGTCTCCTGGACCCGGGACTCCTCGTGCTATGAAACTGTTCTTAGCACAAATTGGAAAGCCACGTGCGTTAACTCAGAAATCTACTCTGTCAAAGGGGAGACTCGTCTAGTTGCTGAAGTATCTTATTAAATGTACGTCTGTGTACCTGTGTACTTGGTAGTGTTTGTGCAGAACATAGGCCAGAAAAGCATCAGTTCTGCTTCATAAGCATGTTAAGAGAGCAGACACTGGCTACAAATATAAAGATCCATGATTCCAACAAGAAGCCTTCCAAGAGCCCATTTCCATTGTAAACATTGTCATGCAATATGTTTATGTCTTTGAAAGTTTAAATCCCAGTTTCTATGGACAAGAATATTATGGAAACAAGCATGTTAAGTTGCTATTCATTCCTCCCAACTAAACACATTCAAAGAGCACAGTACTAGGGTTATGAATACAGTTTCTGAAATCATACAGTAGCAAGTGGAAAAATTCCTCAAATTGGATTGACTATATCATAAGCTATGACATTCACGTAAACACTTAAAGTTTTTACATGTGCTGTTTGTGAACCTTGCTAATTACCCTCTTGTGTACCCATAATTTGTTTTTGACATGTATGTGCTCAGGATTACTGAAATTTAAATTTGTTCTGTGCGCATTTCCAAATGTGTGTTTCTGGGAATTTATTACCAGCCAGAGCTGGGCTAGTTTGAACAGAATAGGGAAAATACTGCATGGGGATTTGCTTTGGATTTACAAGTATAGAATTATGACCAGGTTGTCAAGTTTCACATATACATTCATGAAAGAAAATCTGCTAAAATTGAATTTTTTTTCAAATTGCTAATGAACAAAATTTATTTCTAATAAATGGCTTTTGGGAGAAGAATGCCTACCTTTTAACACAAAGCTGAAGAATTCCACTGAACTTCTGAATAGCCAAAATATGTAAAGGGAAGAGACCTTAGATAAATCTGACTGTAAAGCCATCATATCATGCAGATCTGGTCAGATAATAAATATATTAAAACTTTTCATGTTTGGGAACGCATGTAAGAATTAAAGATTTTAAAATTTAAAAAAAAAGTGTAAAAAAAAAAAGAAAGAAAACAAAATTACAAAAAAATAAAATAAAATAAACATACCCATAGGTATTCAGTTTTCCTGTAGGAAAATTATCAGAGAAAGTAATTTAAAAATCCAGTAATGATGTCTTTCTCACCAAAAGTCATCAAATATGAGGTGACTGGTCCTACTTCTGAGATGGATGGGTAAGAAAGTTCATCTGACTTGTTACCTTGTCATCATACGGAATCCGGATTGTCATTTCACAAAGACAAGTTTCTTTTCTCATGTGTAATAATCTCTTGGGAAGAAGATTCCTGAATTCTGCAGAAACTCACCAAAGTCACATTTTAAATCTAATTAGAAAAATAACACAAATTGCTGAAAACTTGGAAAATAGTACAAACTAAAATACAAGTTGAATGTGAAGCATCTGCCAATCTACAAGCAGAGAGAAATACTGTTCAAATATTTTACCTACTGCCCTATATTTCTATAATTTTTGCATGTTTTTTATACTTAACAGTACACTGTGAACATTTCCATGAGTTAAACCATTATTCTGTTATCCTCCTGTGTTGGTAGGGATGGAGGTGAGGGGCAATTCTCTTTGTTGCCTGAGCTCTAAACACCTGTCATATAAGACAAAGGCGTTGGCAGAATGGAGCCAAAATTCATCTTTAGTATGATGAAGACAAGGTTAGTAGATGCAGTTTATAAATGCCATCAAAGGGCCATCAGTACTGATCCTGAAACCCATGTTAAACAGCTTATCTATCCAGGAAAAAATGGTCTTGGTCTGATATAGATCTTCCTCCCTAACACTCCTGTCTGGAAAACTTTAAATAATAGAGGAGTCAAGAAGAGCCAATGCCACCTGCACAGAACTCATTCCCAAGAGGGAAGGGCAGGGTTCTTATTGCCAAGTCACTGATCACAGTCAGCGATTTTCTTTATGATCACAGTCAGCGATTTTCTTTATAATAAGGAACTGTGACAAGATGGAGGAGCCAGGAGTGTCAACTAACTAGCTCATGGAGGGAAATCCTGGGTTGAGAACGAAGACTTTCCCACTCATCTCCACCAAAATATAGTACTGCTTTTAAGAGCCATGCTATATCTCGTTATGTTAAGTATACCATCACTATATGAAAGAATCCTTTCTTGTGTGTTGCTTTGTTTCCAAAATCTCACTCCTAAAAACAGTATTTTGATATATGTTTGTGTCAGTGTTTTGCATTTCCTTATAGCTATTTCTTTAAGATTAATTACTGAGTATATATTTGGTCAATTTCCCTCCAGAAAAGTAGTTAACAATGCAAATACGAATAAGCAGTGTTTGAAATTATCACACTCCTAAGAAATTTCTGGATTCCCAGCAGCCTCAGTATTACAGTGAGCGATTTTTTTTTAATCTTTAAGTTTATTAAAAAGAAAAAAAGATGTGATAAAATTTCTTCACCCATTTCTTTGCTTACTGCTGATATTTAACCGGTTGTATATATTTAATGGCCATTTTCATGTCTTCTTTTTAAAATTACCTTCTTAGACAATCCCTCTGTGTGTGTGTGTGTGTGTGTGTGTGTGTGTGTGAAGTCACTCAGTCGTGTCTGGCTCTTTACAACTTCGTGGACTGTAGCCCACCAGGCTCCTCTGTCCATGGGATTTCCCAGACAAGAACACTGGAGTGGGTTGCCATTTCCTCCTCCAGGGCATCTTCCCAACCCAGGGACCGGACCCATGTCTCTTGTGTCATCTTCACTGGCAGATGGATTATTTAACACTGCTCCACCTGGGAAGTCCCTACTTTGTTTAAATAGTTTATATGCTATATTTATTTCCTAGGATTTTCCTCTTATAATATAATATGTATAGTAAGGGTTTTATAAGATGCGAAATATTTTATCAAGTGTCCAGTACAAATTCTAGCTGATATTAATGGTTATATTTTTAAGATGCAGTATATTCAGTTTTTATCTTGAGTGCCGTTACCTCTAAAAGTCTCTAATCAAATTGTTTTTTCCCCCAAATAGATTCCAAACCCATAAAAATACTGAAGTTGTTAACAAAATAGTCCATGTTAATTAGCTGCTTGATTAAAATATATGAAAGTATGTTCCACATAAGTGTTTTCCTCTCTATAGCATTGTCAGAAATACCTCTAGTACCAATGTTTGGGTCATTTTATCTGATAATGTCTCCCAAGAATTAAAGCCAGTTTCAGTGAATAAAACCTGGGTATTGTATTCCACTGCCATCACAAAATATTGCCATCTCTTCACCCCTGTCCTTGAACTTTGAGGTGATACAGTTTGTGAGGAGAGTATTTTTGCTTTCTAACTCTTTGTGGGAAAATCTTATTTATGGCTTCCATCAAGCAGAATGCTCTGGCTCTATTTCCTTTCCACATCAAAAATAAATATTTCTCAAAGCAACACCTATCACTGAATCCCCTTTGGCTACTGTGGAAAATGACGTTGCCATATCTATTATACGTGATCTGGCATGACCTTCCTGAATTAATGTATAGCCTCATTATAGACACTAAACATTGTGTTTCCTCTTTAATTATCAGTGAGGCACAAATATATTAACCCCTGACATTTTTCCTAATAGAGAGGAGTGGATGAAAGGAATACACTGAACTTTCTGTCAGCATTCAGTGAGCTATTTTGCTTCAGAAAGGCAAGCAGCTATCCTGTAGTAGTTTGTTGTGTGAAAGTTATCCCTGAAAAATAAACTATGCAAATAAATATTAAGGCTGGTACAGTGTTTATCTGTGTGGTCAGACCACTGATGATTCAGTTTCCCAGGAGTCTGAGGGGTAGACTGGGTCTCCGCTGTGGCTTTCCTCTTGGAAGTGTAGGTAATACAGTTATGTTGATGGGAGAGCACCCAAAAGCATACTTCTAGAAAACCCACTTCAGATGAGTGAGTTTGGGATAAGACAGAAAGTACATAGAATGCTGTAAAAAATGTCTGGGTGCCAAACGATTCAGGAATATACAAGTGCAGTGTCTACTATCGCATTCAGAGGTCTTGGCTTTGAAATATTGTCCACTTCCCTTTTCTCTCTCAGTCACTAGCTAAGCTACCACGAGGAAAGTAATACTTATCTCTCTGGGGCCTTTGGGGCTTATTCGTTCTTTTAAAAGTGGGAGTTTGGGAGGAAAACCATTAGTCATCGCCCGGGTACTAAAGAGAAGAAACCTCATCCACTAAACAATGGCCATTTGGCTGTTTGCAATGAACCATTCACTTGGGGATTTTTTGTTGTTGTTTCTTTTAACTGAATGAGGTTATTCATCACTTGATCTCCCCCCAGGGCTGGTTATTTTGGAGCTTACAAAATAAAAACAAAGAAAGACAGAAAGAAAGCAAAGGGTGGTGGAGAGAGCAATGTTTTCAGCGGCTTCCTAATTATAATGATTTGTGAGTTACTCAACCTGAGTAATATCAAATGTGTGTGCTGTATGAATCACTGTATTAGTTTTGAGATATATTGAGCTCTGTGTAGATGAACTTTGGTCTGGTAAGTGGTGGTTATGCTCTAATGGTTTCCCATTCAACTTAATATAAGATTACTCTTACTCACAATGGCTCTAGAGAGGCATATAATGGGGCCCCTCTCCTCTGTCTCCGCATTCCAATCACACCACTTTTTCTGTTCCTGAAACACACCAAACTTAAGCCCACCAAGGGCCTCTTCCAGAAAAACATAGCTCTGTATAAATTTGCATGTATGACTTCATGTGTGCGGGGGTGGCAGGGGGAGTCACTCAATCATGTCTGGCTCTTTGCAACTTCGTGGACTGTAGCCCACCAAGCTCCTCTGTCCATGCGACTTCCCAGGCAAGAATACTGGAGTGGGTTGCCATTTCCTCCTCCAGGGGATCTTCCCAACCCAGGGACCAGACCCATGTCTCTTGTGTCTTCTGTGTTGGCAGATGGATTCTTTAACACTCCTCCACCTGGGAAGTCACTACTTTGTTTAGTTTATATGCTATATTTATTCACTAGGATTTTCATCTTATAATACGATATACATATATATATATATATATATAGTAAAGGTTTTGTAAGATGTGAAATACTGTATAAAGTTTCCAGTACAAATTCTAGCTTATATTAATGGTTATATTTTTAAGATGCAGTATATTCAGTTTTTCTCTTGAGTGCCTTTACCTCTGTATTTCTAATCAAGTTGATTTTCCGCAAAATAGATTTAGAACCCATAAGAGTGTAGCTTGTGAGCCTCCTCTGTCCATGGGATTTCCCAGGCAAGAATCCTGGAGTGGGTTGCCATTTCCTCCACCAGGGGATTTTTGCAACCGAGGGATCGAACTTATGTCTCCTGCATTGGAGATTCTTTACCTCTGCTATGTGGCTCCATGCTGCTGCTGCTGCTAAGTCGCTTCAGTCGTGTCCGACTCTGTGTGACCCCATAGACGGCAGCCCACCAGGTTCCCCCATCCCTGGGATTCTCCAGGCAAGAACACTGGAGTGGGTTGCCATTTCCTTCTCCAATGCATGAAAGTGAAAAGTGAAAGTGAAGTCACCCAGTCATGCGCGACTGTTAGCGACCCCATGGACTGCAGTCTACCAGGCTCCTCAGTCCATGGGATATTCCAGGCAAGAGTACTGGAGTGGGGTGCCATTGCCTTCTCCAGTGTGGCTCCATATTGTCATACAATTCAAAATTTAATCTTATATTATGGAGAAAAAGCCTTTCTCGATTGTTCTAAAGTATAAAATTACCCCCCTCCCAGATACTTTGTACCACTACATTCTCTTTTCGCGTCTTTATAACAACCATTGCTGTCATAAATGACTGTGCTTATTGCTACGTGTCCTTGTTCCTGGTCTGTCTCCTTAAATACCGTGTAAGCCCGAGAGCAGGGACCTTTTCTGTCTTGTTCACCACTTTGTCCAGCACCTAAAAGAGTGGTTCGTGGATAGGTAGTCCTCAGGACAGAATTGCTGAAGGAACTCATGCTTGTATGGTCTGTACAATGACATAATTTTATTACCTAGATGCCATCAACTATTTCAACACTGCTGCTGACAAGTTCAAGACACCTCAGACAGCTAAACCCTATTTCTGTAAGTACACTAAAATGTCCAATCCAAGATTATGGTGGCATCTTGAGATTCAAGGTTGAATTCCTTCTTTCTTTCAGCAGTTCATATTGAATTGAATACGTACTCTGTGCTAGACTCTGGAGGCCCAGAAATGAAAAGACAGATATACTCTTTGACTTCATGGCCCAAATTAGTAGCAATGGTGTAACTACACAAGCAAATAGGATGCAGTTTGATTAGTTCAACATGAAAGATAATGTCTTGTATTTTAGAATGATCCCTAGCTAGGGCCTCTAATGAAGTTCAGGGAGAGTGGGTAAGACTTCTTGGAGAAAGTGTCTCTAGTCAGATACTTTGAATGGACAAGGAAGTCAGGGAAAGATGGAGCCAAAGATTAAAAAAAAAAAAAAATCTTATCTGAGGGAAATGAGAAACAGTGCAGAATGTTAAGTAAAGAATGAGATAGTCGGATTTCTATTTTAGAGATATCATTTAGCCGCTTTATTAAAGCAAATGTACTGAAGCTAGCCTCAAGTAGGTAGTTAGAAACTGTTACTGCCAGTTTGAAGCTGTCGCATTGAAGCAGGAGATGGTGGGGTTTGGTCTAGAAAGTAAGTGGCGGAGGAGAGAGGGAGAGTACTGTTTCAGAGGCGCATCACTGGTGCTTTGTTATTGGCTAGATGTAGACATTTAAAGAGACAATAGAAGATTAATATACCCAGGTTTCTGACTTGCATGATGGAGTGTGCTATCTTCTAGTCTTTGCTTCAGTATATATTTACTAAGCTGTGACTTTGAACTTGCAACTGTATAATTATTGGGAACATAACCATCAATGGACACAAAAAGTTGTAAAGTAAGGAAATAGAAAATTAAAAATATAAGATGAGAGATACTGATATGTGCCACAGAAGGAAATAAAGCAGGATAAGCGGGATGAGAGTGCTGGAGTGGTCTAGAAGGGAGTCACTGATAAATGGCATTTGAATGGAGACCTGATGGAAGGAGGGAGACAGGCACACAGAGAGGAGGAGAAAAAGAAGATGACCTGGAGCCAAGGCCCTGAAGCTTTTGTGATTGTGGGACAGCACAGTGGATGTCTTGGTGTTGAATCTCAGAGTAATCCAGGGCACAAGCAGTGAAAGACAACACTATAGAGTAGCTGGGAGCCTGGTCATGGGGAGATATGAGTCTGTGGTTCTGTTATTTAAAATCAGGGTTCTGTTTAATCATCCCCTTTACCACAGCAACATTTGGAGTAATAATACGGTTTCTTTGCTTCTTTCAGGTAGAAGCAGGTTTCTCTATATAGACCCAGTCAGTCTGAATATAATGCTTCTGTGATCTGTAATCACTGGATAATTATTGCCAAGTGTCATCAAAATTGTTTTAAAGATATGTTAATATTAGTATTCTTAATGATAACAGTGTGACCTTTCTTACTTAAAGTAAAAGAAAAATATTATCTGAGTGGATTTATATGGCAGTAGATCAGAGCTAGCCTAGAGCAAAACTGAGAAGCAGAAAGAGATGCTCTGCAAACACATTTCTTTCCTTTTCTTTCTTCCTTTTTGTCCCACTTGAGGCATCTTCTTCTACTGTTTTCCATAAAAACCACCAACACAGTGCTAAAGGCTTTTCCACCACCTGCCTGTCATCACAGCTCAAATCTACCTGTTCACTTCCTTCACGATATTAATCGTTGCTTTCCAGTGTGTGAAAGCCAGCTGATCTGATAAATTTGATAAATTCATCTGTACACTCTTGTTAATGAAAAAGCCTTGCCCCGCCCCCATCTTCCCTTCTTTCCTGTGTGATGTATGTAATCCATAGTTAGCTATTTCAGTTTACCCTGTGTTTACTATTTTAGGCTGACATTTGACAATTCAAGTGCCACGCGTAACAGCAGAGGAGATATTTAGGGTAGATGGGGTCCTGCCAGGTCTCATGTGAAAAGTAGAGTGGCTTCAGTGCGCTCTGTTTACTAACGGACTCCATGCTTTCTAGAGTTGCCATGCATTTTCACCCTGTTAGTGGAGAACACAGTGAACTCGAAGGTAAATAGTGGGAGAAGAGACAGAATGATTATACTAGTTAACTAAGGAAACTATTAAATTATCAGAACCTCGCCTCTGTGTGAAGTTCCAGAAGCCCTTTTTGTGTCCTAGAAAAGCCCCAAATAGCTTTTCCATAGTTAGCAGTCACTTCAGTAGTGAATAAAGATTTTATTCAGTCTTCCTCAACCAAAAAATCTAAAAATCAGAACCCAACGAAATCCTTAATCTCAGTAAAAATAATATAGTGAGCAAGCTATCATCGTTTATATATATATATATATATATATATATCTTTTTGGTGTGGTGTTATTTCAACCATTATTCTTTTTAATGAGAAGTTGGGCTGTTGATGTATTTAATTTAATTCATGTAGTTTTGTGTTTTTATGAGTGTTCCCAAAGGCCTTCAGGCAGTGAGTGCATTTTTAATAAATTGCATTTGAAATAAATAAATAATAATGGTTCATTACACTGGGACTGACTTTATGGGGGGATTAAAATGGATGAATATTTAACACTATGTTTTGTCATTCTGACATGAATTTTTGTTTTTTATTTTTTTCTCCGTGAAACTGATAATACTGTGAAATGTTACTATTATAAGAATAATTGTGGAATATTCGATTGAGAATAACATTTAAATAGAAAAATTTTTCTGAGACCATGTATTTTTTCAAATAATTGATGCAATGAAAAATCTAGTACTACTGTTTATATCTGTGCCCACTGTAAGCTTTTTTAAACAAAAAATTGCATTATTTTTTTCTCTCATCAAAAAACCAAGCATACCTATAATACAAGGAGTTATAATCTTAATGAGATTAAATGTAGATGTCCGAATTACCTAAGATTAAAAAGTTAGCCTCAATGTTTACATAGCTGTTCCTGCACCTTGGTGAAGTTTTTCATTCTGTTTCAAAACATTATTTGTACTTCCTACATTTTTCCCCTTTGGAGAAAGAATTTTGGCATAGTAGACTAAAAATTGGGGAGATATAATGCACATTCTAAAGCATTAAGATGGGGGTAACGTCAACAAATGCATTCAGTATCTGGATACCAAAGATACTTTAATTGCTTAACAACATTTATACACTGATGAACGCACATTGTGGAAATATTCCTAAAATCGTTTTTCATAGTAGTGAAAAAAAAGTTATAACTGTCCACTTAGGATCATTTAAAAAAATTAGCTATAAATTTCAGATGGACCTATCCTTTGGAATAGTCCCCTTTATCACTATTATATACATATGCATGTGTGTACATGCTATAGAGAGAGTGTATCTATACATATTATGCATATATACAGGCATAGTGTAGAACTCTCAGTGTTAAATACGAGCAAAATTGAAATGAATTCCTTTCATGTTCAAAGAAATCAAGTCACGTTTCAGATACAAATGCCCATGCAGTGTTAATTTGCTATCTTTATACTACATCCAAGCAAACAATGCATTTCTCATTGTATTAAGTACAGGCATAGTATTCCCAGTGCTTGTGAAATTAGGCCTTGTTATAGAAAGTTTTGAAGTTAGTATCCTGCATGTTTTATCAAATTTGAATCCATGAGAGCAGACTCTTCCTTAATGATATATGGAAGTTGCTGGAGTTAGCATTCTTGAAAGACTTGTGGAAAGAGACACATTTTTTTCCCCCTTAAGAGCTTTTTTTTTTTGTCCAAATAAATCCATTCAAATTGGACAAAAAACTTTTACCAAGGTTCGGGATATTTAGGAATGAAGCCCCACATGCAGAACTCTAAGCATTGATCCTTGGCTTACAGGACTGTCCTCCGTCTGCAAGGAACTTCTGTTTTACATGGTGAATCTGGACAGGGCATACTACTTAAATTTACTATATTTTTGTTGCTGCTGTTTAGTTGCTAAGTTGTGTCCAACTCTTTGCGACCCCATGGACTGCAGCCCTCCAGGCTCCTCTGTCCGTGGGATTTCCCAGACAAGAACACTGGAGTGGGTTGCCATTTCCTTCTCCAGGGGATCTTCCTGACCCAGGGATCAAACCCATGTCCCCTTCACTAGCAGGCAGTTTCTTCATCTCTGAGCCACCAGGGAAGAGGTCTTATACAGCATATTCCCCTCATCCCTGTGGACATAAAGGCCAAATTGTAAACATTCTTGAATCATAGCAGCATTGGGCTCTGTAATGCAGGATCTTTACAGCGTAGTATTAGCTAGAGACTGAGTATTCACTACATAATTTCACAGTACTGTGTTGTGCTTAGTTGCTCAGTGGTGTCTGACTCTTTATGACCCCATGGACTGTATCCTGCCAGGGTCCATGGGGATTCTCCAGGCAAGAATACTGGAGAGGGTTGCCAGGCCCTTCTCTAGGGGATCTTCCCAACCCAGGGATCAAACCCAGGTCTCCAGCATTGCATGGATTCTTTACCATCTGAGCTGCCAGCAAAGTCCTATTTCAAAGTACAAATACATTTAAATCTACTCTGAGCTTTGTAGAACTTGAAGGCAGGGGGCACAGTAAAGGTGAAGAGAGTGAAGGCTGTGGCATCAGATGGTCCTGACATGAATCCGTGTCAGAACTCTTTTCTATCGTGAAAACAGACCAGCATTATTTTGCTCCACTGTGCCTCGGTTTTCTCTAATGTTAAGTGAAGATATTAGTGTGTATTTTATGGTGGTGATTACAAATATTACAAATTTCGTATATGTAAATTATGTATGTATTCAGTGTCCGGTCATTTCTTCCTCAGTGCTCTTGAGTGGTAGAGGGTAAGTGTAAAGGTTTATCAAAATTGAATAAACTGGAAAATAAAAGTAACTGAAGTGAACAGACACAGGGAAGTAAAAGTAAAGGGAAGACGGCATGATCCTGAGGAACCCTTAGATCCACAAGAAGATCACCACTTCAGGTCGGAAAGTGTAAGAAAGGTGGGCCATTAATTTTTCCTAAGGGTTTGATGTGGGTCAAACAGGCAGGACCCAATATCCATGATGAGGCTGCCAGTTCTGGGACTAGTGACTCTTTAGAAAAGACTCTGATGCTGGGAAAGATTGAAGACAGGAGAAGAAGGGGATGACAGAGGATGAGATGGTTGGATGGCATCACCGACTCGATGGACATGAGTTTGAGCAAGCTCCGGGAGTTGGTGATGGACAGGGAAGCCTGGCTTGCTGCCATCCCTGGGGCCACAGAGTCGGACGCAACTGAGCGACTGAACTGAACTGAACTGAGACAACTGGGGAAGGGCCTGTCTCCTAAGAACACAGGGAGCCCCGCAGATATCCCAGGTTCACAGAGGACAGTGCCAGAAGAGACAGTCACAGTGTAATGAGAACACCTGCCGCCAGAATTAAGTGTAACTATGCAAATACATCACTTAATGCTACACCTAACATAGGCAAACAGTTGTTCAGTCATTAAGTTGTGCCTGACTCTTTGTGACCCCATGGACTGCCCTGCGCCAGGCTCCTCCATCCTCCACTATCTCCCAGAGTTTGCTCAAATTCAGATGAACAGAACATATTGGTCATTTACATTGTCATTTGCCTTACAAAGTATAATAGAAAATAGAGCGTGAAAGAAAGTGTGAAACCCAGTGTTTACCTGAATTTGAGCAAACGCTGGAAGACAGTGGAGAAGAGGAACCTGCTGTGCTCAGTCCATGGGTCGTAAAGTGTCAGACACAACTTAGTAACTGAACAAGAACATTTACCTTACAAATTATAGGAGAAAATAGAGCATAAAAATATGTAAGAAAGATGAATCCCTCTCCCAGGATTTTTGTAGGACAAGAAAGTGATATCAAGTAAGACTTCCCAGAAAAGATAACAGCTTAGTCGAATTTTTTGAAAACTGATAAACGTCTAGTGAATAAGATGTGTAATCATATCTTGGGCTCAAAAGCAAACTTAAAAGTGCCCGCCTCCCTGAGATTTCTGTGATATGATGATGTCTATTTTCAACCACAGGAGCTCAGTAAATGCTCTTGAATGGATAAGCACACTTCCCTGACTAGGGAAGCAGGCTGGACATATCTGTGTCCTCATACTTTCTGAGAACCAGTCGAGTGTTAGGAGCTACAGCTCTTGTACAGACAAGGAAGGCAGATTGTGTCTGCAGCACCACCGGCAGCTGATTTGCAGGCCGGACATTCTGTTTCGCTTCCTGGGCATGTGAGCTGCTCACTGTGAAAAGGCTGGCCCCATGTGCAGCCACTTGGGCCCGCAGTGTGGTAGAGGAACAGGAACCTCCGGCTCTTGCTGTATATATACGAGTTAGTCTTCATGACGCCTACAGCTTCTGAAGATGGGAAACCACTGATGGCCTTGAAAACTCTATTTCATTATACAGGATATTTTGGAGGAGCAATTCAGATATTAGTGTTTTTATGAGTCACTTTAATACCTGCATTTCCCTTTGTACATTTATTGAGAAACGAGTGTCTCCTTGGATACCATTTATTTTAAATTTTGTCGTATCAGAATGGCCACTTGCCGCACTAGAGAGACTGCCTCTGGCTGTATTCCAGTCATCTGATTTTTTTTCTCAGCTGCTGGACTGTCTATCGATTTGGTCACCTAAGGTGAGGAGAGGGAAAAAAAAAAAAAAAACAAGCTCAACAAAAATTGTATTCAAAGCTCCTGTGATCATCTTTTTTTTTCCCTTTTGTGGCAACAGGAGGGCAGTGGAGGGGGGGACGATATTTCTCTCTCTCACTGGGGAAAATGAGAAAATCACAGCCACACACAACTTATGTAGGTCATGCTACTACTGAAGGTAGAATAAGCTTGTGTCCATGTCCTATAAAAAAGAGAGCAAAATTGGCCCACTCCAACATTTAACCTTTTGTCTATTTCAGAAACACTCTGACTGGAAAAAAAAATCTAGCTGTTTATATCCCATAGTCCTATTTGCACCAATGAAAAACCTACATAAAGTAGGCAAATATGCTACTGTTCTGATGGCAAACCGTTTCGGCAGATGAGGACATGTCTGATATGAACTGTCAGTTTTGAATAAATCAAAGTTATGAAATGAGGAGGAAAGGGAACACATTAGGTAACTACCTTATGCTTTAGATCCTAAATACTTTAATTGAAATGAATTTTCATTTCCATTGTCATATTTTATTATAATTATAATATGATTATGATTATAATACATAATCTGTATTAGCAAATATCTTGCCATTTTTTAGTGTAAATATGCCATTTCTCAAGTACTAAATAATAATATATATTCATGGAAAGAATTAGTAAAGCTATTCTTATGGCATTTGGGGCTATATTTTCTTAGCATGAGCCTCTCCCCTCCCTTTTTTCTCTTGCAGTAAGCTGTTTTGGAGAAAATAAGATTATCTTCATCCTTTTCAAATGGCATCTTTAGCTTTCTTGGAGACAGTGGGGTTGAAGGTCACGACAGAAGACAGCGGAGAAATGTGGACGTGAGCAGAAAGCACCACAGGGAAAGCAGGGGAGGCAAAGGGCAGGACATTGGGGTGTCAGGAGGCCCGAGAGCAGACAGGGAAGGGCAGGGGATTCAACCTGATCGCGACAGAGTGTCCAGGGAGCGCAGCTGTGAGACGGGGTGGGCCCAAGAGCACAGCAGGAGGGTTGCAGACACCACACCGATGCTCTGACTTAGGGCTGGAGCAAGGATGGCAAGCAGCAGCAACAAGGGGAACTTTTCTTACAAACCTTCCTTTAGCATCAACACGCCCATCTCTCTGACCTAATGACCACAGCTGCCTCCTACTTTACAGGAAAAATGAAGGCCCTCCGGAATCAAGATGCTCCCAACTTCTCCCCCAAACCCTAAGCACCTCTGTCTACCAATTCCTCCTCTTCACCAGTGATCTCTCTGTCATGTACGATTAAACGGGGACTCCTGTCCCCTGTGCGGCTTCTTTCTTTAGATCTTATGGTCTCTTCTACTGTACTCTCAACTTCTTCCTCCCCAGCACATCCTATAACTACAGCTCAGAAACCTCAAAAGAAAAAGAGAGAAAAAAGGAAAAGCACAATTTACAAAGTTTACTTATATGCCTTTCCACCTTAAGTGATGACCTGTGGCCTTTTCTTCGCCACATAGCCTATAGTGAACACTCTTGGTTGCCCACCTACCATACTGCCCTCTTCCTGTATCCAGATTTTTTCTAATCGAACCTTATTTTTTGCTCAGTTCTCCACCAAACCCATCCTCAGATGTGGATTCTGTTGAACAGCTCTTGGATTTTTCCCTTACTGTTATTGGTCCAAGGTAGATGTGTTTCCTGGAAAAGGAAATGGCAACCCGTAATAGTATTCTTTCCATGGACAGAGAAGCCTGGCAGACTACAGTCCATGAGGTCACAAAGAGTTGGGCATGACTGAGAACGCACACACACCCACACACATATGCAGACATGTTTCCCAAGTTTGCCGAAGAAAACTGAAAAGACATGTCTCTTAGCCCATGACAGTGTGTGCACTCCCATCTATCCCTTTCTGGAGTGTAAATAGAGAAACTTGTACATAAAAGCCTGTCTTCAAGCCATGGCAGAACCAGTCTTAATGATGAGACCTGCTGAAGATGGCAAGGACCAACGAGAAATGTTCTGATTACATTGAAAGTCTGACTTCAATGGCCCGGAAGCCTGTGTTACCTTTGAATCCCTGTTATGCATCATCGGTCATGCATCTTACAAAAAGTGCTTGGAGCTGGGTTTTGTTGCTCTCATCGCAAAGCACGCTAATTTGCATGTAGCTCCCACAGATCACCTTTTCCACTGCTTAGCCAGTCCTCTGCCTGCTCCGGCCATAACTCCCGGAGAACTCGCAGAGAAACAGCTCTGGCTGTGAACACTAGTGCGTTTTTACCAAGCTCCAGAGAGACCAATTTCTTCTTCTTGAATAGAAGAAGGGTGATTCCTTATTAATGCTCCTTCCTTCTTGAAATATTACTTGGCACTGGGATTTTTGTCAGTATAGTTCTTGGTTCTTTTCTTAACCTTAAAACCACTGCTTTTCCTAAGCAATTCTGTAGCATGGCACTCCTACCAGAATTCAGATCTGTAAATCGTTTTTGTTTTTTTTTTTTTCATTTGATATCTCTCCTAGCATGGTTCTCAATATCTAAAAGTTGCCATGTCCAAAATTGGGTTTGTCATGCCTCCTCTCTTTCTGGGTCTCAGATTTTATCCTTTTGTGTTATCCTTCCCTGGCTAATTATTTTTCCAGCCACTTGGTTTCCTCATGACAGAAACTTGTCATCCCTGATGCCTCTCTTCCTCCCACGCCCAGTATCCACTAGGTACCCAGGCTAATTAAATGCTTCTCAAGCCATTCCTTTCATCTTCACCCCTCCTATTTCTGCCCAAGATAAAAATCGGTGTCTCTCTTTGCTAGACTGTTACAATCACCTGTAACTAGATTCCAGTCTCTGTTCTTATGCCCTTTGAAACTGTCTTTCATCATGTTTCCAGCCAGAGTAAATTATATCAGTTAAAGTGTAACCATGCTAGTCCCTCTGTGTCTAAAAATGTCCATTTACAATTGATTTTCTATAGGATAAATAGATGGCCCACAATCCTTGACATTACTTTTGACCAGGGACCAGGCCTCATTTTTGTTCCTCACATTCTTTGTTACCTCCATACTACATATGCCAAAGCATCCACTTTGATGCTTTACATCTATGGATTTCCAAGTTTGCAATACTCGTCCTTATTTCCAATTAATAAACTGTCTCGTATCTAATTTTACTTCTCTGAATTCTTCTTTGAAGACTATTTGATCTCCTCCTTCTTTTAATCAGCCTGCTAATTATGAATCTCTATAGTATGTCTTCTTCTATAATTGATTTTAAGTTCCTTCAGGAGAGCAGGAGTCTTATTCATCTCTAGGTCTTCCCCATTTTTAAGTAAATAAATGGGAAAAGGTTTGTTTTCTTCACTACCATTCTATTAAGCTCAGTAATTCCTAAGTGTTGATATACAGTATCTTCCAAAAATGAAAATGCTTTTCTTTCACAGACCAATTCAAATCAATATTTACTAGCTGCCTGGAATTCTCTGTTGAGAACAAACTCTGTGTTGAAGCTAAGTTCAGCTGGAGGGCATCGTGGTCAATTAGAACGAGCTAGGGGAGTCTCTTTCGTTCTAAAGGTTTTACTCTTTAGGTATAGTTAATATTTTCTATAGCCTTACATGTATCTAACAGTGTTAAAGATACAGGATTATATTAAATATTGAAACCAGGAGGGACACAAAATTGTCTTTAATGTAGAATTAGAACAACTTTAGAGATTATCAGTTCATTTTACATGTAAGGAATCTCAGAAACAGCAAGGGGAAAATTTTCCTGTGATGTTACAGTTAGTTTGGAACCCAGGTTTTCTAATGAATGATCCAATGTTGTGCTACAGTTGCCTGCTACAAAAGGAACCAATGATAATATTGTATTGGAATCCCTGAAACCTTGAACATGAATCATGTTTTCAGAATTGAAACATTATATAGGTACCTCTAAATGTAAAGCATTATTCAAGGAGAAGACCTAATTTCTCCACCTTCAAACTTAATGTATGTAAATAATATGAGTCACTAGTGACAGTATGATTACTATCTGTGGCAGAGGAGAACAATATCCAATTCACTGGATGTAATTAATAGTGGTTTTAAGACAGGCTCTTCGTTGTGTTTCACCCATAAGAAGTTGTTTGACTGATAGTTGCTCAGTTCTCTTTGCTTGTTTTTCACCTCCATCTAAAATATCTTAACCTCAGAAGCTTGTTATCCTTATAATGTATACAAAATACTCATTAGGTAACTGTAATTATACATATTTACTATTAATCTGATTTTGAGAGACAATTCTTCATGCATTGATCATGTCTTTGCTTGTCCGAAGTACCTTTTAAACGTTTCTTCATTTGTTGAAGAGCCAGTAATTTGATACCAAAGTCCTTTTGTAATGGCTTCGGCTTATCCTGGGTCTCTGCTCATCAATTCCAACCAGTGATCACTTCTCTCTGTTCTGGACTCTCTTCTTGAGGAAGTTCATATAGGGAATGGCTTTAGAAGACAGACACAGCGTCTTTATCTGGAGCGAAAGTCTGATGGCTTACTTTCTCCGTGAGCTCAGGGTTCCTCTCCAGTAACAAAGCCCACTCCATAAGCAGGTATCATCCGGCCCTCTGTGTGGGACCCCGTGGTCCACGTGCTGTTACGTTAGCCTCTGCTCCTCTTGTCCCTCTTTGCTGACCTAGAATGTTGTCTTCGGACAGCATCCATTAACACGGTGGCACACTCACTAACTTCTTGGCTGGCAAGTACGGCCAAGCCTCAGGCCCGTCCCACATCTTGACATCTGAATTCTGTTTATCTTTCTAATATGAATATCATAAAAATTCATTATAATTAGTTTTTTTTTCCTTCATTTGAATGATTTTTTTTTTCCCTAGAAAGGTAATCACTGATTGGAATTTTCAGATTATCAAATTGAAGAGCAGAGACCCAAGATAAGCCAGAGCTTTCACAGACTTACTTTGGTATCAAACTATTGCCCCTTGACTGAATGAGGAAATGTTTAGAAGCTGATTGAGCTGTGTTGAATTTTCGTTTCTATGATTGACACTAAGTACTGTGAGAACATATCATTAATGTTTCTACTATGTGGAGTGTCCTTTAAACACTCTACTCCAGTCTTCACTCCTCCGGGAGCAAAAAGACCTTCTAGCTGTGTGGTAAGCACATTTTCTCTGACATTGTATTCAGTTATCTGAGTCACTGATTAAGAACTTGCTCTGTGGTCCTGGATATACTCCTTATCTTTTTTTAAAATAGATCATGGGCCACACAAAGGCAAGTCATATTTTTAAACAAACATGTCTATAATTCTAGCACATTTTAGATAGTTGATAAAGGTTTGGTGAATAATGTGACCCAAAAGAAGAACTCTATTACTATAAATGTATCTATCATTATATGCTTCCCCTTAAAAAGGAAACCTAAAATCTTGGAGAATTGGACCAACAAAATCTGTTATTCTATAAGACTGTAATTCCAAAAGTATTCTATAGAAATGTGAGTGGATAAAGAATGCAAATAACATCTATATCCTTGAGTTGATTACCTTTGAATGCTTGTTCATCATAAGTGAAAAATCACAACAAATGTCACTATTTAGTAAAATATAGGAGACAATATCTTGATTCTGAACTCAGTTGTACTCTCAAGTTTACTCTCATTGAAACACTGCATGCGAGACTGATTCTGAGACCTTGGGGCAATAAAGACTTCAGAGACTTCTTGGTGGAAGCTCCATGAAGCTGGAGTTTTATTAACTTAAAAAGTAGACCATGACAGTTCCCTGAGGCTGCTCTTTTGGCTACGTTGTAATTATAGCACCTTCATATCTAAAACCAAGAGTTGGAAAGCTCTCATCCATGGTGCTTACAAGTATTTCTCATTGGAAGATAAACATAACCCTAGGCCTTCTTCTAAGAAGCATGTCATGGAATGAGAAATAGATAGCATCTCCTACTTCAGTGTCTGTTGAATGACAATTTCAGAGTTCAAGATTAGGAGGAAAAGCTGTGTAGCTAAGAAGTTTCTGAATAGGAATCTTCAAGGATTACAAGTAGAATTTTCTGAAATTCATTAGACATGTTAGCAACCCTTTCCTCATCATTCTGTTCCAGAAAATATTGTTCTTAAGAGTTCATATGCCAGATAAGTTAGGGATTCTAAATTGTTTATAATCTCACTTCACCCACTTTTATCAATTATTATCAAATAAATTTCTTCTATCAAGAAACTTTATAGAACTTACCCAGGTATAATATTATAGCTGATCATTTCTTACTTAAATAATAAATTTTGTTATAATCACTGTCATAATTTAAAGTAAATATTCTAGCCTATACTATATGTCTTTGGAGGAGAAGTATGGCAAGTTCTTCCAGAAAATGAAGATTAGAAGATATACTATTTTTAAATATTTACAGGAGAAAATAATACTATGTGAAGATATTCTGAAAACAGTTACTAAAGGATTTGGGTTCACTAAGATTACCAAAATATATTGAAAATGTTATTTTCTAAATATTTTTTCTCCATGCTGAATGTGATGACTTTACAAAACACTCCTACCGCCAAATTTTTGAAAAGTACTAGTTGTTTGAAAACCGGTGCCTTCTATCCACTAAGGCAATGGGCGTGCAGTAGCCTTATGGACAGTTGATAGCTGGTGATCACAGCTGCTGAAAAATTTACCAGTGTGGAAAAACTGCCAAGTTACAAACCATTAGCAGGTAGATTTGACTCAGTGAACAGTGAAAAACCTCTGAGGCAAAAATGGTCCATTTCTGATTTTCACTGTCCACTGAGTCATGGTTTTAAATTTATTTTCCATTACTTTTCCTTGGTTGTGGGTAGGTTTCCTCATCCATCAGACTCCATGCTGACCTCAATTATCCCCAAATTTTGGAGACATATGAGGGGTTCTCTTGGATTGTGTAAGTTATACATAGAATATACAAATGGACTCTGGCTAACCCTGGGAGAGAAGCTTCCTTGCAATAGTTTCCAGAGGTCAAGATGATATTATGAGGACTGTTTAAAAAGGAAATATTCTTGTTTTATGTTCTCAACTTGGTACATAATTCTCACTGGATTTTTTTTCTCATGGATTTTACTATGTTCATATTATTGTTCTCACTGATGGAACATGTAGAACCTTGAGTGACTGTAAACACTGCCCATCATTGATGACCCAGCATAGGAGTAATGCGTCTATAGCAGCTAAGGAAGCAAGGAAAGGAAAAACTGGAACATTTTATTTTGGTTCAGTTCAGTCTCTCAGTCGTGTCTGACTCTGATACCCCATGAACCGCAGCACACCAAGCCCCCCTGTCCATCACCAACTCCCGGAGTCCACCCAAACCCATGTCTATCAAGTCGGCGATGCCATCCAACCATCTCATCCTCTGCCGTCCCCTTCTCCTCCTGCCCTCCATTTTTCCCAGCATCAGGGTCTTTTCCAGTGAGCCAGCTCTTCGCATCAGGTGGCCAAAGTATTGGAGTTTCAGCTTCAGCATCAGTCCTTCCAGTGAACATCCAGGACTGATCTCCTTTAGGATGGACTGGTTGGATCGCCTTGCTGTCCAAGGGACTCTCAAGAGTCTTCTCCAACACCACAGTTCAAAAGCATCAATTCTTCCGTGCTCAGCTTTCTTCACAGTCCAACTCTGACATTAATACATGACCACTGGAAAAACCATAGGCTTGACTAGATGGACCTTAGTTGGCAAAGTTATTTTGGTACGTGGAATGAAATCGAAAAGGGATGGTGAAGGATAAGAGACAGAAAAGAAAGGGACTATCATCTTTCACAAACATCACTACTGGTATTAAATTGGAAGACCTTTATGGTGACATTGCAATGACTAATCTCTACTTTAAGACTGAAAGTTCTGATTTTTTTCCTGTATTCTTTTCAGTGGTCACCAAGATGGAGCACAGTGCCAAGAGCATAATTACTATTAGATCAATAAATATGGAGGTGATCAAGACATCTGTATTTTTAAAGCTTCTGGGTAGTTCCAGTGAGATCCACTATTGTAAGCAATGAAGATGCACAAAGATTCTAGTTCGGTTTTCATCTAGACTTTGCAATCTCCCTTTTCATCTCCTGTTTTTTATCTTCTTTTCTTTTAGCACCATCTTATAAAATGTATATTTCTATTAAACTTGCGTTGAATTCCAGAATAGGAATTGGCCTGAGGCTTTGTCTCTTGGGTTCTCCTTCTGTCTTCTCTCTTGTTTCTTCCTTCAGTGCTTCCAGCCTCCGCACTTCCTCTTTGGTTTGTGCTCTGCTAGAATGGTTCTTTCATGCCCTTTCTTGCTTCTGCTCAGTAAGGGCAACTTTATCCAGACCTTCTATGTGATGTTAATATATAAGAAGTGTATTTTTCACTGGAGATTCATTTTCAAAGAATGGCATGTCCCTAACTCTAGTTCCTGTTCGAGATTTGAAGCCTGCTTTTCTCTCCATTCTTCTCACCCAGGGGCTTGTGCATTTGGTGAACATGTTCTGGACTGGGGCTGAGGAGAGATGGAGATTCGGCTTCATCTTCTCAACGATATTAATCTCTCATGCAGTCACCTCTGTTCACTCAACAGTGAAGTCACCAAGTCCTTCTGTGCTTGGTTTTGGCTTTTTCTCTTCCCCTTCACACATATGGCCTGACATCACAGAGTTTGCTGGGAAACTTTGCTCAATCTCCCCATATGTGCTGAGGTCCTAGGGAGGTACCTAAATACTCCCATGCTCAAAAGATTTCCTGACTTTTCTAAGGCTGCATACTCATTCCTTAGTCCACATCTCTCCAAATTAGAAAGTTTTAATGAACATTCTTAGGGTTTTATGAATTCATCTATGTTGTTCCTGCATGCTATATTCTGGACTGGGGCTGGGGACAGAGAGAGGAGAATTAGTTGGGAGTTATAGTCTAGCATATAAAATCAGATTTTTTTGTGTATTTACTCAACTTTGCTTTGCGCTCTGTACTCCAACCTCTTTGCCTAAAATATGAAGTGTTTACATTTTGAAACATTCTTTCCAGCATAATTTTGAGAATCCTTTAGAAAAGAGAAGCTTTTACAAACCCTCAGTTACAAAGTTGAGGGATCATATGAGGAAGTAGTCAGGGGAAATAGGCAAGCTGGAGTGAAGTCCTCTTAAGGACAAAGGAAACGGATAAGAGTGGTTTCAAAAATGCTGCGGAGTGAGAGCAAAAGCATCAGTATGGAAACAGCTTGTTAACACTTGATTACAGAGAATTGAAGATGGCATCGGATCCATTGGTACGGGTTTAAGACTTGCTATAATCTGAAGCTCAGAAATAAGATCAAATTACAGAATGAACTTAGAGAGTTACCCTTTTCCACTTTGCTCTGCATCAGTAGTCAGGAGTTTTTCATCTCAGCCTCCTACCCTGACTTGTGGTAACTTCAGACACTATGAGACTTAGAGATTTGAAATATGAAGTAATTGATTTGCACACAAGCATGTGCACACACTCACACACCCTTATACTCAAGCACAAATATTTATTTCTAAAGATACACCTGATTTATTGACAAGCAAGCTCTGATACCCAGTGGCAACAAGTGAATTCAGGGTCTTGTCTTCCTCACTTACTGGCTTTATCTCTGCGTCCTTTTCTGTGTCTGGAAAAACATTTGTGTCTGTGACACCCAGGAGTGAGGAAGCTAAAATGGTTTAGAGAAAGTGTTTTTCCAGCTGCAAAGGTATAAATGTAATATGGTTGCAGTGAGTTGTATAGCTTAACAACACACATCACTCAATCCAGTTTTCACTCTAGGTATTGCTGTGTCTCTTCCTCCTGTACAAATAAAAATAGTTGATTTAAGCTTTTCTTCCTATAGTTCCTTTGTCTTTTGTTTCACCAATTCAACGTGGGGCAAAGATCTATAAATATACACAGACATCTAGATTTACAAATCAGAAATGCAGACCTCCACTAAATGAGTAAATGCATAAAGTATATTAGGTTTGTGGGGAAAAATGATTATAAAGGTTACCTGCAATCTTTTATGACTGGATACAGTAAAACCATGTGTATTTTATGACTCATCATTTCAAGAGTTACATATATGCTCCTCATTGGATAAAGCTTCAAATTGATGAAATATTTTTATTTATGGAGAATTTTGCATAACATTTTCAATTATGGGTTTATTTCCTTTCCATTAGCTACTATCTCTGATGTAGGAGTTCTCTTAACTAACACTGATTGAGTGACATCTACTGTGCTCAACTCCTGAGAAAGAGATTCTGGAAAACAAAGAAAATAAGCAGTATTTCTACCTTTAGAGAAATTGTATTCTGTTAACTTCTTTTATTGGTATATTACATTATTTGCATCTATTTAGAACCTACTTAGACATGTCTTGTTATAAGACTTTATATGCTAATGTGAATTTTCAAATACTTAAGAATTTTTATAAAAATCAGCATTTCCATTAAATTATATTTTAATTTTTCCCAATAAAATTGATCAGATAAGTTTAGTAAATTATTTAATGTTTAGGCATTATATTTCTTTCGTTTTGCTTTTCTCAGAGATATTGTAGCTGCTTGTGGAATTTTAGTGTTTTCTAATTTAAGTGACATTAGATTTTGCAAAAGCTAAGAAATACCTCTTAAAAAGCAAAGGACATTATTTTCTATCTTTATTGAGTTTAAATTAAGAAAGCAACTACAATTTCTGAAGACTTAAGCCCAATACAGTATAAATTTATTTAACATTCTGTAAATGAACCCTAGGGTGGTGAAGAGTATAAACATATATTTTAATAGATTCGTGGATCTTTGAGGAGAGTAGAGGGAATAGATATTTTATCTGAGTTCTTATCTTGGCTTTCATGCTTACCTAAATTATTAAATATACAATTTAACATAACCCAGAGAAGCACTTAAAATTATAGAGGCATGCTAATCATGGGGAAAAATACCTTTCAAGGCCAAGACAATAAACACAATATTTGAGAATTGCTTTTTAAAATTTTATGTCACATTTCTTATAACAAGTGTTGTAATAAAGTTTTTATTGCTAAAACTTAATAGAGAATTAGGTCATTCATAAATCTGTTGCAATTCATGTTTCAGGATAAAATAAAAGATCTGTTATTCCTTAATATATACCCAAGGTATAAAATACTTCCTGTGTGAGTCTGTTCCTAATGGCACAATCTTTTATAAATCTATAAACAGCTGTCTCAATAATATTCCAGATTTTTTTCCTAAAAGTTGTATATATTCAAGTTTCATACATTTTTTTCTATAATATTTCTTAGATAGCTGCGGTAGATTTTGTTTTTTGTATTTGATCAGTGTTTAAGTGTGGTATGAATTTCAATTAAAAACTCGCTAGATAGTAAAACAGTAACACAGACCATCTCTCCTTTTCCCATAAACAGAATTTCAGAGATTATTAGGCAGGATCAAGCTGATGTTTCTGGATGAATGAATAAATCAGTGAGCAAATGAATGAATGATAAAAAGACATGGATCTACACTCTACAAATAAGAGTAATTTATTCTAATGGTGTGGTAGAACATGCATTTACATTTCAATTGGAATGCCAGTCTTCAACTAGCATATTCTTAAACTTTAAAAGATTATACACCAAACCATTACTAACACTAGTTTGATAAACTGACTACAAGGTGCACTGTCCAATACAATTTTTCTTGAATCAGAATAAATAACACCTAAAGTGTATCAATGGCACCCCACTCCAGTACTCTTGCCTGGAAAATCCCAGGGATGGAGGAGCCTGGTAGGCTGCAGTCCATGGGGTCACAAAGAGTCGGACACGACTGAGTGACTTCACTTTCACTTTTCACTTTCATGCATTGGAGAAGGAAATGACAACCCGCTCCAGTGTTCTTACCTGGAGAATCCCAGGGACAGGGGAGCCTGGTGGGCTGCTGTCTGTGGGGTCACACAGAGTCAGACACGACTGAAGCGACTTAGCAGCAGCAGCAGCAGCAGCAGCAAAGTGTATCATGATACTCTTTTAAAAAGTTTTTCTGACCCAGATTTTTGATATCCATAAAAAAAGTAAAGTCAATATCTAGATGAGCAGGGTGAATAACTCTCTTTATAAGTAACATTTCGCAGTAGTAGTTTATTTTGTGCATCATGTTTTGTCTTGTTAGATTTCTGATTTGAACTATAACACTGCCAAATTTTCAAGTCTGCAGTACCTGTAACTGGAAAGTATTCTATGGTGTCATGTATACATAAGACAAAAGCCGACTTTGTCTCTAGCTTAGTAAGAAACTGGCCACAAACAGTTTTATGAACTATAAAGATTCATAAGACAAGGAAGAGGTTTTCTAAGTTAACATGTTAAATAGAAATAACCAGCAAATTTTCATCTGAAATGTATCATAAGCCAAAGATTCTTTTTTTTTTTGGTGGCAGATGATGAGTGACTAAGGCATGAACAGCCTAGGAGTGAGAAAGTAAGACAGAAAAGAGAAAGTGTCAAAGGCTGTTATCAAGCCAGCTGTGATTGTGGACAAGTGAAATCTCTGGATGAGGAATTCTGGGAGGCAGAACCCAGCTTGGAGATTTCCTTTAATTGAGCCGAAACAGTTGGAAAATTTTCCACCCACTCTACATGTGTCATTGGCTGAGAGTTCTTCCAGTGCCCGTGATGTTCTAGCAGAGCTGACTTTGCTGAGGCCACCAGAAAAGAGCGGCTGGGGGCAGCCTGGCAAGTGCTATCAATCAGCTATCTTTGTCTGTAAGAGGGATTTCTGACAGTTTATGGGCTGGGTTCTAACAGTGCTGGCTGCGCATATCTTTTAAACCTCTGACTGGCTGCACTGCTGCTACAAACACAAGGTCTAGGAAAAAAATGTCATCATGATCTTTCTCCTTTAAGTTAGTTCCCATCATGTTCTCTATTTATGATTTCCTCCTTTTTGGGGCCTGCATTTTATCTTTTAGCAGGATCAGTTAAGGTACATCCCAGTATGAAATGTAAAGGCTTCATAATTTTTTTTAGGCTTTATAATTTTTGAAGACATAATTTAGATGTCTTGCTTACTCTGAAGGCATAGAAAGATGTACCAGTTCAATCATAATTATTTTATGTAAGTTAGCTGAAGCAAATCTGTTATACTTAAAACTTATCAGATTGGAGTTTCTTCTCCATTGAAACATAAGAGCTGCCTCTTTTATTCAGAAAACATTTGATTGAGTGTTGGATAGCCCAGAAAGGGGGATGACACATGATTTAACTCCTCCTCTTGCTAAGTCTAAAATTCAGTTAAAGTGGGAAAAGTCATATTTATTCTACTAAAATGCCATACTGTGTGGTAGGCCCACATGGGTTAGGAAAAATGTACTGTGAAAATCTAGAAATAATAGTTTCTTACTACAGAATCAAAACAAGCTTAATTGAGAAGATAATATTTGGTCTTAATCTCAGAGAAGAGGAAGAAATGAAATATGTACTGGAGGAGAAACTTTCTAAGTGGAGAGGGTGCTGCTGCTGCTGCTGCTGCTGCTGCTGCTAAGTCGCTTCAGTCGTGTCCGACTCTGTGTGACCCCACAGACAGCAGCCCACCAGGCTCCGCCGTCCCTGGGATTCTCCAGGCAAGAACACTGGAGTGGGTTGCCATTTCCTTCTCCAATGCATGCAAGTGAAAAGTGAAAGTGAAGTCGCTCAGTCATGTCCGATTCTTAGTGACCCCATGGACTGCAGCCTACCAGGCTCCTCCATCCCTGGGATTTTCCAGGCAAGAGTACTGGAGTGGGGTGCCATTGCCTTCTCCGAAGTGGAGAGGATAGAATAAGCAAAATCATAGAGATATACTTAAGTTGCTGTTAACAGTTAAACCTGATGAATTAACGTTGTTCTTGTGAATTCCTCCTTTCAAATTTGTCATAATATAGTTTTATTGCAGCTTGCTACTGTTAGATTTGTTTGAGAGTTTTTTTTTCTTCTCAAGGGTTTCCTCATGAAATTGATTTAGGTTAGGTTGAATAAAAATTAAAGAAATAAAATAATGAATAATGCCTCTCCAGTAATCAGATTAAAATTATATAGATAGATATCTTGGCATACCCAAAGAATGCTATATTAAACAGTAGACCTAAATTATAGTCCTAACTAACTGTGTCACAAATTAATTTGACCCTCTGGATTTCATGTTCCTCATGTGGAAAGTTAGAGTGTCTGGCTGTATGTCATGGAAGTTTACTTAATCTCAGAATCTCTGACAGATTAGATAATATTGCTATGTGTATAAAGAAAAAAATATGAGAATGATCTTACTTACTAAAAATCAAAATGTTTGAAATATTTGTCTCAGTGGCATAGACTAAGAAATATAACACCTTTCAGAAGATATAAAGACATTAACAAGTATTTAGGTAAATAAGCAATACATATATGAGACTGGGGAGAAATTGTGAATGATATAGTAATCTTTCTTCCTAGTTCACATGTTATTCTTTTCCTACTAGAAACTGCTTTCTTTAAATTTGTATTCAATTCAACACTGTTATTTTCTACTTGGAGGGAAAAAATCCTTATACACATACACAATTTCTAATGTTGTAATTTTAGTAGTGATATAAGGAAAGTTCTTATGAAATTAAACCTATTATCAAATGTGCCTAAACTCACTCAAACAAATATTATTCTCTAGACATTTAATAATATTGTACGTAGCATTATAGGATATATGTTTCATACAAATGAAATAAAGGTTAAAAATATATAATCAACACTTTACTGAGTAGACTAGAGCTTAAAAAAAGTATATTTTGTTACACATGAAGAAAACAGACCATGAGGATGTGAAAACTATTACTTGAACAGTTTGACAAGAATTCCATATTTGGTCCTTTGTACCTTAAAGATATATAATATTGTTGCATTGCATTAGAGTTGAGAACATGCCAGAGAACCCTAGACTAAAATTTAGTAGAGAGACATATAAGAAGCATGGCCATTGACCTTGAAAGTCGTGTTTAAGGGATGGAAGGGTACAGTGAAGAGAGAAACCCTGGGCTTAGGAGGAAAGAGTGTCAGTTCCAGCTTACACACTGTCATTACCCACGGGGTGACCTTGCAAACAGAGCCTAACTCCACTAATTCTCATTAGCTTCAACTGTGAAAGAAGAAATTTGGATGACATCTAAGAATCCATCAGCTTGCACAAGTTATGAGACAGTTTGATATGTCTGAAACAGCTTTGAAGTTACCGGTTACTATCTCTGTACCATATGCCAAGCTCAAAGTTGTTTTCTGTGTGAAGACTTTATTCTTTGATAATGATGACAGTTGGAATCTTGCTTTTCATTGTGCAGAAATGTATACCCAACCAGTTGTTTGTAGCAGCTGCGAAGATTTATACTAGGCTTAGTACCATTCTTCCACTGAGAATTCTACTGCTGGTTGTTTATAAGGCACAATTCCACAAAAATCTCATAGTTTTGTGGTTTAATTAAGGAAAAAGTCAGCTGTCTTCCCGGCATAGCTGTTTCATATATTGCTTCTGGTTATATCAAGATTATAATATACCTACTATGTCTTTGGCCCAGCATTGATTGAGCTTTCCTTTTGAACCAGAACTCTGCTCAGCTTTATGCAGGCATCATCACATTTCTTCGCCTTCAGCAATACTGCAAGTACTATATCATTAGTCCTGTTTTATACACAAGAAATGGAGGATGAGAAATGTGAAATAAATTGCCTCTAGTCCCAGGATCTGGTTTTGTCTGTCTCCCAAAGCTCATGATCTCTTGAGGAAAGGACTAAAAGAAGACTCTGATTTTAAGACTGAGACGATCGTGTAATTAAAAATTAGAGGGAGTGCCAGGTTTCACATAGACCATGTTGGTTTCTGTTAACCATGTTGAAATAAGAGCTGCCGATGGAATGTTTAGGAGAAGAGCACTTATGGTAATCAGGAGTAAGATTATGACTAGAGAAGCATTCAGTTATAGTTTTCAGGCCATCTTTATCTCCAGGATTACATATATCTAGATATAGTCGGTTGTTGTTTTTGCTCACTTGCTAAGTCATATCTGACTCTTTGTGACCCCAAGACTGCAGCATGTCAGGCTTCTCTGCCCTTCACTATCTTCTGGAGTTTGCTCAAACACATGTCTATTGAGTCAGTGAGGCCTAGTGAGTCAGTGATGCCATCCAAACATCTTATCCTCCTCTGCCCCCTTCTCCCCCTGCTCCCAATCTTTCCCAGCATCAGGGTCTTTTCCAACGAGTCAGCTCTTCACATCACGTGGCCAAAATATTGGAACTTCAGCTTCAGTATCAGTCCTTTGAATGAATGTTCAGGACTGATTTCCTTTAGGACTGACTAATTTGATCTCTTTTCTGTCCAGGGGACTCTCTCAAGAAGTCTTCTCTAAACCACACTTCAAAAGCATCTATACTTCAGTGCTCAGCATTCTTTATGTTCCAACTCTCACATCCATACATGACTACTGGAAAAGTATGGCTGTGACTATTCATTTCTTTGTCAGCAATGTCTCTACTTTTTAAAATGCTGTCTAGGTTTCTCATAATTTTCTTTCAAGGAGCAAGAGTCTTTTAATTTCATGCCTGCAGTCACCATCCACAGTAATTTTGTAGCCCAAGAAAATAATATATTACTGTTTCTATTGTTTTCCCATCTATTTGCCATGACATGATTGGACTGGAAGCCATGATCTTAGTTTTTTGAGTGTTGCTTATAAGCCAGCTTTTTCATTCTCCTCTTTCACTTTCATCAAGAGGCTCTTTAGTTCCTCTTCGCTTTCTGCCATAAGGGTGGTGCCGTCTGCATATCTGAGGTTATTGATATTTCCCCTGGCAATCTTGATGCCAGCTTGTGATTCATCCAGCCTGGCATTTCCCATGATGTCCTCTGCATATAAGTTAAATATACAGAGTGACAATATACAGACGTGACACATTCCTTTCCCAATTTTGAACCATTGTGCGTTGTTCCATCTCCAGTTCTAACTGTTGCTTCTCGGCCTGCATACAGGTTTCCCAGAAGACGGGTTTCTCAAGTGATCTGGTATTCCCATCTCCTTAAGAGTTTTCCACAGTTTGTTGTGATCCACACAGTCAAGGGCTTCAGTTCAATTCAGTTCAGTTCAGTTGCTCAGTCGTGTCTGACTCTTTGCGACCCCATGAACCACAGCACGCCAGGCCCCCCTGTCCATCACCAACTCCCGGAGTCCACCCAAACCCGTGTCCATTGAGTCGGTGATGCCATCCAACCATCTCATCCTCTGTTGTCCCCTTCTCCTCCTCTCCTCAATCTTTCCCAGCATCACAGTCTTTTCCAATGAATCAGCTCTTCACATCAGGTGGACAAAGTATTGGAGTTTGAGCTTCAACATCAGTCCTTCCAATAAACACCCAGGGCTGATCCCCTTTAGGGTGGACTGGTTGGATCTCCTTGCAGTCCAAGGGACTCTCAAGAGTCTTCTCCAACCACAGTTCAAAAGCATCAATTCTTCAGTGCTCATCTTTCTTCACAGTCCAACTCTCACATCCATACATGACCACTGGAAAAACCATAGCCTTGACTAGATGGACTTTTGTTGGCAAAGGAATGTCTCTGCTTTTGAATATACTATCTAGGTTGGTCATAACCTTCCTTCCAAGGAGTAAGAGTCTTTTAATTTCATGGCTGCAATCACCATCCGCAATGTTTTGGAGCCCCCAAAAATAAAGTCAGCCACTGTTTCCACTGTTTCCCCATCTATTTGCCATGAAGTGGTGGGA
Source organism: Capra hircus (assembly GCF_001704415.2). Taxonomy (NCBI): domain Eukaryota; kingdom Metazoa; phylum Chordata; class Mammalia; order Artiodactyla; family Bovidae; genus Capra; species Capra hircus. The sequence goes on along the minus strand of NC_030834.1, from coordinate 33,671,525 downwards.
CCGGATGCCATGATCTTGTCTTTCTGAATGTTGAGCTTTAAGCCAACTTTTTAACTCTCCTCTTTCACTTCATCAAGAGGCTCTTTAGTTCCTCTTCACTTTCTGCCATAAGGGTGGTGTTATCTGCATATCTGAGGTTATTGATATTTCTCTGGGCAATCTTGATTCCAGCTTGTGCTTATTCCAGCCCAGCTTTTCTCATTATGTACTCTGCATATAAATTAAATAAGTAGAGTGACAGTACACAGCCTTGACATACTGCTTTTCCTATTTGGAACCAATCTGTTGTTCCACGTCCAATTCTAACTGTTGCTTCCTGGCCCTAGCATAGTTAATGAAGCAGTAGATGTTCTCTCTGTAATTTCCCTGCTTTTTCAATGATCCAACGAATGTCAGCCCTTTGATCTCTGGTTCCTCTGCCTTTTCTAAATTCAGCTTGTACATCTGGAAGTTCTCAATTCCCGTACTGTTGAAGCCTAGCTTGAAGGATTTTGTGCATTATGTTTGTAACATGTGAAATGAGCACAATTGTATGGTAGTTTGAGCATTCTTTGGCATTACCTTTCTTTAAGATCAGAATGAAAACTGACCTTTTCCAGTCCTGTGGCCACTGCTGAGCTTTCCAAATTTGCTGACAGATATAGCCAGTAGGTTTTTAGTAATGACCCTTTTCATAAGCATATGCATATATTCTTGCATAGATACATATACACACATAAAATTAAGAGTGAGTTACAGCTCTCATCTTACTTTTTATTGGTTGCAAAACTGAATAAAAGTCTATTCTACCAAGAGATTTGTTACTCATTTTTAGAGGCTGAAGGTTTTGATTATATCCACAGAGTGAGATAAGTCCTATCACTCAAATATGAACTTTCATTATCTAAAGCTTATATGAGATTGATAAATAAGCTAGCATAATAAATTATTTATATTGACCACTGTCATCCATACCAGAATGCTCCTATCTGTATTAAAATACACATTTTCAATTTGGGCCAGACAACATGAAAAAAACTTAAAAAAAATCAGATATTTGCTTTCTTAGCATGGTTATGAAGCAAAGAAATGATCCAAATGTTTGACAAGTTCTGTTTCACGTCTACAGTGCAGTAGAATTTTCACCATGTCCTAAGTCCTTAAGTTCATTTGGTAGGACAGACCAGAGGTTTGGAAAGAAAATTGTGAAAGTATTGTATTTCTCACACACCCTTGCATTCAGATCCTGTTTGTTTGCAGACTCCAAAAACAGGGCTATGTTTCCTCATATTCCACTATCTGAAGAGCCCCCTTTGCCTAAGAAGTTTCTGCCCTTTAACCAATCATCTAATTTGTTGGGGGAACAGTCTAAACCAGTCTAATTAGGCAACTATAGTCTTAATCGTAGTGTAGGTGACAGTATAGCCGAAGACTTTCACAGACATCCACATTGATTCTTGCTTTTTCTTTCTTTTTTTCTGTATGATGGAGCCTAATGTGTCTAACACATTCCTGTTAGTTTCACCATAAATAGAAGCAATAGACATTTTCTTGTTTTCAATTCTTATTCTTTCCTTTTATTCATTCTATCTCTAACTGTATTTTGCAAATTATGATCTAGGCAGTGTGTGTGTGTATGTGTGTGTGTGTGTGTATGCACACAGACGCACACATCCGCATGTGTGTGTGAAGTTTGTTCTGAGAAGATAACTTAGTTTTCCTTATTTCCATGTCTGAAGGAATACTAATAGTCATACCCTTTTCTTAAGCAGAGACTGTTGAGATACTGAGAAAAACTAAGTATTGATACTAAGTCCAATTTATTGGTATATACCAGTACCAATTTATTTTTATAAGCATTATGCTTATAAAATAAATTGCTTACTTTTTGGAGTGTTCATTTATTCTTATTAAATGAGAAGCATGCTTACCTAAAACTTAGGAGAAAACTGATTTGTTCATACCTTTTTTTTTTCATATCTTGCTTGTGGGAAAATATTTTAAAACGTGTTATATTATCATATCTGCAACATTGGAGAAATCATGGGATAAAAGAAAGAAAAATGAATAAATATATCACAATTGTTAGTTTAAGGAGTCCTTGTAAGTAAAGGACAGATGTGAACACAGCAAAAGAAAATACAATATGGACTATAATTAATCCTATAAATAATTCCAGAATAAAAGCAGTTTTAATGCATCAAAAGGGAGAGAGAGCACCCAGTCCAGAATTCTCAGATAAGACCTAATTGATAATAGTATTCATCCTGCTGTTTGAATTCTGTTCAACAAGGTTTTAAAAATTGTAAGAAATAGTGTTTTAACACTTTTCTCTATGTTTAATTGGGTGTGTGCATGTGTGTGTGTGTGTATTTGATGATTTGATAATAAGAGCTTGATGTTTGCTTGCATTTAACTCTGTATAAAGAAACAATGTTAAAATAGTTTATGTATATAAGAAATGCATTTCATCATGTTGTTTTACAGTTTTGGCACAATTTCTTTAATTAAATTTTACCTTTATCACTATACATTATTCTTAAATAATTATAAGCGTTGCAAAATGAATTTTAAAGGGATAGAATGACAGTTAAATATAAAATATTAATTTTGATATGTGAAATAAGACTGTGATTACCTACATAGATTGCTATGATTTTCTCTGTAGCTAAATAAGAGTATTCTTTCCAATCTATTATTCATTTCTTGTCTTCCATCCCTTCAACTTATGAATTATAGGAAGTATCATGAAGAAAATGTATAGCCAGTTTTAGGGGGCTCTAAGGATTTTAGTAATAAACACTTTCTATATAAAATTATCATGCAGGTGGGAAAAATGATTTCATTTCTATTCATTATTGCATCGTTTTTAAAAAATGTTACTATGCAGGTTGTAGAAATAAGCTATAAAACTTTACAGGTTTGCAATTGTTAAAATGTTTTATTAGGACATATATTTGGCATGCTGCTTCCATTTCACTTTAGTGACTGATACTCTTTCTTAAAAGAACATTCTATTTCTCTGTGAGTAGTTTCTAGGCATTTCCTAAATGGTTATGGAGGGACATTGCCCCCAGCAGGGAAAAAGGAGAATAGAAATAGAACTCCATTCGAGCAACTCATCTAAAAGGTAATGAATATGTGTATGAGAAACCATGCACATTGATGAGAAGTAATTTTACAAATGTGTAATATCACCAGCTATTGAGTTAGTGCTACTTTAATAATCATCTTCATTTTAAGAAAAAAGTCTTAAAGTAAAATTATTTTACATAGTATTGAAAAATTAAAGTTGATTTAAAATAACTCATTTTTCACATTAATGCCCACAACATCATCAAATTTATAGTAATTAAAAATAATATAACCTTTTTCTAGTTTTGTTACATATCAGAACCAGATATAAACTTATAATCCTGAGATGAAATTAATTTTTGTCCTCTAAATTTATGAAATCAGAAGTAAATGTGCTTATGTGAACATCTTATGAACCATCTCACATCTAAAATATTGATAGATTGCTTTAATTTAAATGTGTGGTAGTATTTTTCCTTAAATACAAATAAATTGTATTGCAAACACAAGAAGAATTGGCATTTGATGTTTCCTTCTCGATGACATTGTTCTGAAACATTGTACCAGAGCTACAGTGGGCAATTCAAAATTTATGATGCATTGCATAATTTATTGCCACATTTCAGGTTGGCATTTTTTTTAACTTTCAGAAGGGATGAACATTTTAAGGCATTTTCAGATACAGGATTTTAAAGTTATTCTCTTTCTCTCTGGCCTTATTCCTCACCACCGCCCCCACTACCCTCCTGTCTAAAATTGAGAACTTCGGAACATCTCAGTGTCTGTGACGAGATTGAATTTATGTATGGTTGACATTTAAAATAAAATGTTATTGCAGAAAATGTCAGAAAGTGTAGAAGTTAAGTCATCTGTTAGAGGACTTAATATACTTTATAACCTTGTAATTTCTATCAGATTTAAAAGATTTATTCTGTCACAAATAAATGATGTTATCCATAAACTTGAACTTTCTCTTGGAGTAAATAATAGTCACTGAGGAAGAGAAATTGAAAGGTAAAGAATTTAAATAGTCTGTTTAAATACTCTAGGGTAGATAATAGTGTACCACTTTTGTTTGAGAATTTTTGAAAGCTCCAATATAGGGACATATTGATGTGTATTTAGAATAATCAAATTATCCACAAATCTTCTAAACATATGAAATCTTTGATGCATGGAAAAATGTGTACTTTTACTGGAAATCCACTTACATTTTCACATGTTGAGTTTCTGCATTGAAAAGGGTCATTTTTAAGTTACTGTCCTAATATCCATCATGGAGGAGCTATCTACTCCTCTCACCCTGTCTACCCTTGACTCCATGGGGGAGATCAATGAAGAAAGCACATCCTTATTCTCAAGCTACTTACTTAAAAATGTAATTTTAAACACACTCATGAAACAAATTTTTCAAGATTCAGAGCAAATCAAAAGTAAATTAGTGTAGTACCAATGCCTAAGTGAGAAAGTGATTTGATGCACAAGTAGGATTTAAGTCCATACGCATTGCCAGCAATATCTCTATTTTGTCTTATTTGATGCTATAAATGTCATTAAAGAGGTCTTTCCACATTTCCTTTGCTTACTGCCTCTCTTGAATGTTTTCCCTCAGATTCCTCTACACAGCAAAGTGGGATTTCGGGTCCTTTGGTCCTGAGGATCTGGGCGCTTTGAGATTTGGAGTACATCATTTTTCTCAGTGTCTTCATTTCCTCAGATGTTGCACTAAAGTTGCTAAAGTTTATTCTAAATGATGGGAAATGTTATGATTCTCTAAATGGACAGAAAGAGTGTTGACATCCTCCCAGCTGGGAAGAAAAGCATTGATTTTAAACCTTGGCAGGCCAATGAACAAAAGTCCTTGATATGGTTTTGAAAGCATAGAAAAAGCATCCTCGGGCCCAGCCCTGTTGGTCGGTCAGGACCCTGCAGGGACTTCATTCCCAGCCCCCGGGTTAGTCTTTTGTGACCCTCTGGTTCACAGTGTGGGGACTTCTACTTGTGAGTAAAACCTGGTGTCCTGTGGGTGCACCAGTCAGGGAGGAGTGTAATTTCTCTAGAATACTGAGGAGGAAGGAACAAGGACAGATATTTAAGAGAAAGTGGTTTGGCATGAAATGATCCAAGGTATAGAAAGAAAGCAAGAAGAAAGCAAAACTCTTGGAGGAAAGCATCACTGTGGTGAGCGGCATGAATCAGGCTTTCTCTCTCCCTCCTCCCTGCTCCGGTCATTAACCAGAGAGGAGGCTGTCCTTGTCTCTTCCCCTTAATTTCTCTCTCTCTCTCTCTCTCTCTCTCTCTCGCTCTTTTTTTAACCACTGTCTTCATTACTCCCAGCAAACTCAAAGTCTTCTGTGGTTCTTTTCAGGGTAAAAAGCACATTATATATATTTTTAAAAAATAATAATTATAAACTTTTTTGGCCTCCAGTGAACACTTTATTCCTAACCAAAACTGTTACCATCTCATAGGGCACCAACTTTGGCCAGAGGTTAAGAAAAAAGAAAGAAGAGTGAAAGTAGGTTTTGTGGGGTCATCATTCAACAAAGGAGTACACTTAATTAAAGGAGAAATTTCCCCTGGCAGTGATACATTTGTGGGGAAGAGAACTTTGCCCCCTCATGAATGAAAAATGTTTGAATTAGAGCACCCCAGCAACCGCCTCTGAAATTTTCAAGTGTCCAAATAAATTTCTAATTATAGAAAGAGTCTCATTAAATAGTGAACATGTATAATTACAGAAAGGTTTTCACTTAATTAGAATCTCATCAGAGCTTCCATCTGCATTGAGATTTTGATAATAGAGGTCAAGCCCTTTTGGGCTTATTGGGGAAAAGTAGATCAAAGTATGAGGGAGTTAGAGATCCATCAAGAAGTTTTTGGCATAAATAGTTTTTATTGAGTTCTGGAAAAATGAGACGGAGAATAAATGGTCATAAAATATAAAGGGTAGGTGTCAGCATGATTTACATGAAGGATACCTGCTAAGTGGTTATGCTCTTAGTGCTGCAAATTAAATAGGACCGAGCGGGCACAGTATTGAATTGTGTATATTTCAGGCTGAGAGAAACTGCAGCACTGAAAGAAGACCAAAGCGTTTAAACTCTGTAGCAGCAAATTTCCTACTTAATGCAAGATTCCATGTACGGAATCACAGTTATCCTGCTGACAGACTTGAAATAGAAATTCTCCAGGAAATCCTGAAACAATTTAATTTGAGAAGAAAGCTTAAAGTGAACACTGTACATTTATATTGCATGTTATTTACAGTAGTGTGTGGATATCTACTTACATCATAAAAACAAGATGGATAGACAATCTACTCTGATGCTCCCTTGTTTTTGCGGGTGCTAGCAGATTTACAGTTCTGAATGGCATCTTCTTTTCTTCAATAGTGTGATTAGATGAATGATTGTTTCTCGGGTGGTTTAATTTAAAGCATTGTGTCTACAAAGGTCAACACATAAAAGTGGATGCTTCCAGAGGAATAAACCCAGGTTGAGTACCAGGAGTTTTCTAGGCAATAGAAATACAATGATGAATACATTACAATTTTTACCTTGAGAAGCTCAAGGACATATATCCAAGTAATTTCAATACAGCACTATAAACCATGTAAACTATTGTACAGGATAGTATGGAAACACAGAGTATGAAGACATAGAGGCTTGTCTGTGCCAACTATTACAAAAATGGAGAATTTTGTCACTCATTTAAAAAACTTTTTGTTGAGAGCCAAACCCAAAGTCCCTCTGCTATCAACTGGTGGCAAATAACCCTTCTGTTCATATCGACTTTAATGTTAAGTAATAGAGACCTCATTTGATCATCCAATATGATAAAGTCATTCAGTAGAACTAGCGAAAAAGGCTTAAAATTCTACATTGAATTTTGCATGTTGCAGGCTATTGACTCAAGAGGATAAAATTCTGCTTTGTTGAATTTTAAAGAACCCTGCAAAGGCCTTTAATTATTTATTTCTCATTGTAAAAGGTGCTGGTAAAATTTTATTAATTCAAATCAATGTATACTTACTCAGTAAGCAGTTTATTCAAGGCATTGCACTATCTCTGAAGGAAAGCAGAACTTGAAGATGTAGTTTTTACCTTCATGGAATTTAAAATTGGATGGGGAAAATAAGCATATAAACAAGGAATCTTAACACAAAACAAAATGTAGTAAGTGCTAGATCAAGCTACAGGTAATTGACTCTAATAGAGAAAAAAAATGCTTCTTTTTTTCTTTTTTCTTTCCCTATCCCTGTCCCATAACTTGGTTTAGGTGCCTTCTCTCTAAGCTGTGTCCAGGCAGCACACTTCTGGCTGGCCTCTCTTGTTTCATTTTAATTATCTTCCAGTATAATCCATTCTTAAGAGGATTATATAACTAACTGTCCAAGACAGGACATTTTTTTTTTACTTATTTATTTTAATTGGAGGCTAATTACTTTACAGTATTGTAGTGGTTTTGCCATACTTTGACATGAATCAGCCATGGGTGTACATGTGTTCCCCATCCTGAACCTCCCTCTCACCTCCCTCCCCATCCTATCCTTCAGGGTTATCCGAGTGCACCAGCCCTGAGCACCCTGTCTCATGCACTGAACCTGGACTGGTGATCTGTTTCACATATGGTAATATACATGTTTCAATGCTATTCTCTCAAATCATCCCACCCATACCTTCTCCCACAGAGTCCAAAAGTCTGTTCTTTACATCTGTGTCTCTTTTGCTCTCTTGCATATAGGATATTGTTACCATCTTTCTTAACTCCATATATATGTATTAAAATACTGTATTGGTGTTTTTATTTCTGGCTTACTTCACTCTACATAATAGGCTCCAGTTTCATCCACCTCATTAGAATGCATGATTCAAATGCATTCTTTTTTAATAGATGAGTAATACTCCATTGTGTATATATACCACAGCTTTCTTATCCATTCATCTGCTGATGGACATCTAGGTTGTTTCCATGCCCTGGCTATTATAAACAGTGCTGTGATTAACATCAGGGTACACGTGTCTCTTTCAATTCTGGTTTCCTCAGTGTGTATGCCCAGCAGTGGGATTGCTGGGTCATAAGGCAGTTCTATTTTCAGTTATTTAAGGAATCTCCACACTGTTCTCCATAGTGGCTGTAGTAGTTTGCTTTCCCACCGATAGTGTAAGAGGGTTCCCTTTTGTCCACACCCTCTCCAGCATTAATTGTTTGTAGACTTTTTGATACCAGCCATTCTGATTGGCGTGAAATGGTACCTCATTGTGGTTTTGATTTGCATTTCTCTGATAATGAGTGATGTTGAGCATCTTTTCATGTGTTTGTTAGCCATCTGTGTGTCTTTGGAGAAATGTCTGTTTAGTTCTTTGGCGCATTTTTTGATCAGGTCGTTTATTTTTCTGGAATTGAGCTGTAGGAGCTGCTTGTATATTTTTGAGATTCTTTGTCAGTTACTTCATTTGCTATTATTTTCTCCCATTCTGAAGGCTGTCTTTTCACCTTGCTTATAGTTTCCTTCATTGTGCAAAAGCTTTTAAGTTTAATTAGGTCCCATTTGTTTATTTTTGCTTTTATTTCCATTACTCTGGGAAGTGGGTCATAGAGGATCCTGCTGTGATTTATGTCACAGAGTGTTTTGCCTATGTTTTCCTCTAAGAGTTTTATAGTTTCTGGTCTTACATTCAGATCTTTAATCCATTTTAAGTTTATTTTTATGTACAGTGTTAGAAAGTGTTCTAGTTTCATTCTTTTGCAAGTGGTTGACCAGTTTTCCCAGCACCACTTGTTAAAGAGATTGTCTTTTCTTCATTGTATACTCCTGCCTCCTTTGTCAAAGATAAGGTGTCCATAGGTGCATGGATTTATCTTTGGGCTTTCTATTTTGTTCCATTGATCTATTTTTCTGTCTTTGTGCCAGTACCATACTGCAAGACAGGACATTTTTGAGAATGACAGGAGACAATTCATAATTATGCTCAAACAGCAAATATGAACCAGGACTGTCTCAGGCAAATCAGTGTGAAAGATTATCCTTTTCATACTCCAATCTAATCCCCAAATGAACATTTAATATGCAATCTAGTGATGCTGCACTCTAACCTAAAATCATAACATGGGTTTCCATTTACTTACCTTCATGATGACAAAGGGCATGAAAGTATCTTCATGAACAAATATCTGCTTTTTACTTGAGTAGAATCTCACCCTGTCACCTCTCACCTCCTTACTCAACACCTCATGTATCTCCTGTTTCCTTCTGATTTTCTCACTTGTGATTAGATGTTTGGAAGTTCATTTCAGAGATTAGTAAATTCTTAATGTACTTACTTATAATTCCCCGTAGACTGTAAGGTCTTTTATGGAAGAGGCATAGTCTAGATTTTATTTTTAATCCTAAGTAATGAGCAAAGCCCCCTTTCCAGTGGCACAAGTGGTAAAGAATCTATCCTGTCAACGTAGGAGATGTGAGAGGCATGGGTGGAGGTTTATAACTTTGTATAGGAGGAAGTGATCAAGAAAAATAAATGCAAAAAGGAAAGATGGTTGACTCAGGAGACCTTACGAATAGCTGATAAAAGAAGAGAAGCAAAGGGAAAGGAGAAAAATATATATATACCCTTCTGAATGTAGAGACCCAAACAACAGCACAGAGAGATAAGAAAGCCTTCCTCTGGGAACAATCCAAAGAAACAGAGGAAAACGATAGAATGGGAAAGACTAGAGACTGCATCAAGAAAATTAGAGATACCAAGGAACATTTCATGCAAAGATGGGCACAATAAAGGACGGAAATGGTAGGGACCTAACAGAAGCAGAAGATATTAAGAAGAGGTGGCAAGAATACACAGAAGAACTATACAAAAAAAAAAAAAAAAATCTTCATGACCCAGATAACCACGATGGTGTGATCACTCACCTAGAGCCAGACATCCTGGAATACGAAGTCAAGTGGGCCTTAGAAAGCATCACTACGAACAAAGCTAGTGGAGGTGATGGAATTCCAGTTGAGCTATTTCAAATCCTGGAAGATGATGCTGTGAAAGTGCTGCACTCAATATGTCAGCAAATTTGGAAAACTCAACAGTGGCCACAGGATTGGAAAAGGTCAGTTTTCATTCCAACCCCAAAGAAAGGCAACACCAAAGAATATTCAATTACTACATAATTGCGCTCAGCTCACATACTAGAAAAGTACTGCTCAAAATTCTCCAAGTGAGGCTTCAATAGTACATGAGCCATGAACTTCCAGATGTTCAAGCTGGATTTAGAAAAGGCACAAGAACCAGAGATCAAATTGCCAACATCCATTGGATCATTGATAAAGCAAGAGAGTTCCAGGGAAAAACCTCTACTTATGCTTTATTGACTATGCCAAAGCCTTTGACTGCATGGATCACAACAAACTGTGGAAAATTCTTCAAAAGATGGGAGTACCAGGCCACCTTACCTGCCTCCTGAGAAACCTGTACGCATGTCAAGAAGCAACAGTTAGAACCAGACATAGATCAATGGACTGGTTCAAAATTGGGAAAGGAGTACGTCAAGGCTGTATTTTGTCACCCTGCTTATTTACCTTATATAATAAGTACATCATGCAAAATGCCAGGCTGGATGAAGCACAAGCTGGAATCAAGATTACCAGGAGAAATATCAATTAACATCAGATATGCAGATGACACTACCATTATGGCAGAAAGCAAAGGGGAACTAAAGAGCCTCTTGATGAATGTGAAAGAGGAGAGTGAAAATGCTGGCTTAAAACTCAACATTCAGAAAACTAAGATCATGGCATCCAGTCCCATCAATTCATGGCAAATAGATGGGGAAACAATGGAAACAGTGGCAGACTTTCTTTTCTTGTGCTCCAAAATCACTGCAGATGCTGGAAGAAAACTATGGCCAACCTAGATAGCATACTAAAAAGCAGAGATGTTTCATTGCCAACAAGGGCCCTGCTAGTCAAAGCTATGGTTTTTCCAGTAGTCATATATGGATCAGAGAAGGCAATGGCAACCCACTCCAGTACTCTTGCCTGGAAAATCCCATGGACAGAGGAGGCTGGTAGGCTGCAGTCCATGGGGTCGCTAAGAGTCGGACATGATTGAGTGACTTCACTTTCACTTTTCACTTTCATGCATTGGAGAAGGCAATGGCAACCCACTCTAGTGTTGCCTTGAGAATCCCAGGACCGGGGGAGCCTGGTGTGCTGCCGTCTATAGGGTCACACACAGTCGGACACGACTGAAGCGATTTAGCAACAGCAGCAGCAGCATGTGTGAATGTGAGAGTTGGACCATAAAGAAAGCTGCGTGCCGAAGAATTGATGCTTGATATTGAACTGTGGTATTGAAGAAGACTCTTGAGAATCCCTTGGACTGCAAGGATATCTAATTAATCAATCCTAAAGGAAATCAGTCCTGTATATTCATTGGAAGGACTGATGTTGAAGCTAAAACTCCAGTACTTTGGCCACCTGATGTGAAGAACTGGCTCTTTGAAAAAGACCCTGATTCTGGAAAAGATTGAAGGCAGGAGGAGATGACAGAGGATGAGATGGTTGGATGGCATCACCAACTCAATGGACATGAGTTTGAATAAGCTCCGTGTGTTGGTGATGGACAGGGAGAACTGTCATGCTGCAGTCCATGGGGTCCCAAATAGTTGGACACAACTAAGTAACTGAATTGAACTGGATGAGCAAAGCATTCATTACATTAATGAGTATTTGATTAATATTGTGGACAGAAAAAACAATTGCATAAACACATGTTTTATGATTTAAGAGAGAAAGCTGATATGCAAGGCATCATTGAGATGGTGGTATGTGAGCTGAACTTCAAGGAAGAAAGATCTTCATGGAAAAAAAATGAGTCAAAGAACTTTTCAGAAAACAGAATGATTGAAAGCGTGAGCTATAAGAATGATTTATTATCTGACGGAGAAAGATTTTCAAATTGAAGACAGTTTTGAATACATTTGTAAGATGTATAGGTAGGAATAGAGTTTTTCAGGAAGAAGTTCTGAAATGTAGGGGCCTGTGAATGCAATAGAAGCTGCATTTGGCTCCATTAGAATACTTATATAGGTACAGTTTGAAAAATGGTCTAGAGAGTTCTATGAGTTCATAATGACTTTTCTTTTGATTCTGAAGCCTAGCGATGCTATTATTTTGTAAGCCTGTGCACAGTGCAGGGTAAATAGCTAAGAAGTCAGCTATTGGCTTCCCCAGCCTCTGAGCCCCTTCCCTCCTTCCAGCAAGGAGCTCTTTCCCTGAGAACACACCCAGAGGGAACTTCTCACTTCCCTCTGATCATCTCATCCTTCCGCTGTATCACTCTGTATCACTCAGGACTTTCTTAAGTTGAAAGTTCAGAAAACCTGCCTGATGCTTGCTTAAACCGAAAGGAATATATACCTGTGTAACTGAAAAGAAATGCCTTAGGTAGTTGGCATTAGAGATTTCAAAAAGTAGCAGAACTCTGAATTTCTCTCCATTCCTTGGTTCTCCTCTCTTCCACCCTCACCCTCAGAGTACCCTTCTCTACACTGTAGACTTTAGCATCCTTTTAGGTGCAGGTCTAGCAGAGTAATGATTCTTTCTTAAGAGCTTCAACTAAAGTCTTCAACGTAACTCAGGTTGGCTTTAATTGGGTCACACACCTTTCCCAAGCAAGAGCTGTAGGCAGTTTCACGCAGCTCTCACATGTCAGGAGAAGGACGTGCTCCATCCAAAGGGCCTGTTCTGAGACTATAGTAGAGAAAATGTCCCTAGGCTCCTGGTGGCAGAAGGAACACTGAGCTTCACCATCTGGAAATATCCACAACAATTTGTCACCTTTCATTCTCTTGCCAAAGTATAAACCAAAGTTTGGAGAAGGCGATGGCACCCCACTCCAGTACTCTTGCCTGGAAAATCCCATAGACGGAGGAGCCTGGTGGGCTGCAGTCCATGGGGTCACTAGGAGTCCGACACGACTGAGCGACTTCACTGTCACTTTTCACTTTCATGCATTGGAGAAGGAAATGGCAACCCACTCCAGTGTTCCTGCCTGGAGAATCCCAGGGACGAGGGAGCCTTGTGGGCTGCCGTCTATGGGGTCGCACAGAGTCGGACACGACTGACATGACTTAGCAGCAGCAGCAGCAGCAAACCAAAGTTCTCCTGATTAGATATTTTAGAACTCACCAACTCTTGCCTTCCCAGAACAGTGAGACATCCTGAAAGGCTGTTTTCATTTTTTTCTGTCCACTCTCTGACCAAATGGCAGCTTATCACTAGAGAAGAAATCATTTTTAATTCAGTTTCTAATTTGATTGCTAATCACTGATAAAAACGTAAACCAAGAAAGGTATAATAACCGCATGTAAGGATGATGCTAACTGGAGCTTCATAAATGAGTTTCCCTTCCCCTGAGTTCCTCTTTGATGATTTTACCTGGACTTTCTAAGCTATTGTAGGGAAATGGCAACCCCACTCCAGTAGTCTTGCCTGGAAAATCGCATGGCTGAAGGAGCCTGGCAGGCAGGCTGCAGTCCATAGGGTCACAAAGAGTCAGACATGACTGAGCGACTTCTCTTTCTAAGCTATATCACGAAGGTGTGCTGATTCCTCTAAAATCTCCCGATAGGTCAAAACCTTTGGAATTACCATTTTTGTAGATCAAATGGTCAAATATCAGCAAATTCATAGAACTCAGCATGATATATTATCATACTCCTGACTCTCAATGGAACTTCTCTGATAATCCCATAAGTGTTTCATATTTCAAATGTTGAAAATTAGATACTATATTTGTTCTAAACCAATTCTGCCTACTTTAGTTGGTATGTAGGAGGATGATATTCAAGCCTTTTGACCACTCAAGCAATTCCAGAGGCAATTCCTCACCACATTTTTTTATCTTTACAAATGTTACATTATTTGATGGTGCTGTGATAAAAAAAATAGAAAAAAGTAGGCACTATACAAAAACTGATGTTGACATCTGCTGTTGCCCTTCTGCAAAACAGCTAGAGAAATAAATACTGATTTAATAGAAAATAAAGCATTGAGGTGGTTTACAAGACAAACTATATTTAAACATTCTGTGTCAACAGATATTTTTAAAAACAGAAATATTAAAAATCCACCCTTGGGCATGATACAATCATAAATGTGTCCCAGCACAGACACAGATGCAAAAATAAACTTAGGTTTTTCATGGTATAGCATTCCTATATGACTTTATACAAATGTTTGAATCTGTGTTGATACTTAGTAACAAATGGGATAAATCCTTTTGAAATTATCTTTGTGGCATCAATAATCACTTCAATGTATAAAAGTGTAGTCCACATTTGTTTATTATTATATGGTTATTAGTGACAATTAAGTGCATAAAGAGGAGGACAAAGGCAGCTCTATTTTCAAAATCACAGTGTTCCCTGGAGAAATGAGGTCTAAAATGTGGTTTCATAATTATAGAAGGAACAAGTATGCAAAAAATAAACCATGTCCTGTGTGTGGTACAAAGATTCTTTTCAAACAAAATTATTTTTTTTTTCAAGTCCAACAGCCTAGTTTTGATAACTTTTGGTTGCCAGTTTAAATATCCTGAGCACATTTACCCAGAAAAATGATTCATTTTTACAATATCTTGGAAGTTAGCTCTATCACTAAAATTAACTACTTCAGAAACAAGCATACACGAGGAAAACCTGGAAAAGATCTCAGGAAATTAGCTGTTTTTCACATCCATAGCAGAAAGATCTACTCTAAAACAGGATAGGCAATGACTGTTCACTTACTTGAAAAATCACACAAGGTTAAGAATCCAAAATTCTTTCCGGTACCTTGTCTGCTTTCTCGCCATGCTGTGTTAGGAGGATGGTTCTGGAGCTGGACTGAGTTGAATTTGAATGTGCACTGCAGCGCTCTAGCTATGTGATCATGGGCAAGTTCCTCAGTTTGTAAAATGGAAATGCGATTTCTCCTCCATAAGGTTATAGTGAGCACTCAGTGACATAGCATCTGCCACATACTAGACACTCAGGAGCAGAGCCAAATTTGGTTTTTAGGAAATATTTGCAGATTTTATCATGGTCAACCATAGCAACTTCTACCGAAAATTTGCTAGTCTCCTTATATTTTTCATTTAATAAAAATCTTCTATGAAAATATTTTCATTGCATTCTTCACCATTTTTTGTCTCAGTGTTAAAAGCCATTCTACTCTCAGTGCAATTTAATTATGACTTGCTTTTTCTTATTGACCAAATTGATGGCTTAGTAGCAGTCAATTTTTCATTCATTCGTTCAGTTAGTCCACTCTAGACCCTCTGGTTGATTTACATAGATGCATGGCAAGTATTCTCATGTCTCTGTAGTTAACTATCCCAGGTACACTTGTATTTAATTTCTATTGTTTATTATTTTTTATTATTTTTATATATTCAGAATGCCAATTCACCAGATTACCTAAAACACTATGCAGTATGCGTTTAAATTTTCTAGTTTCTAGAAACTCAAGCATGTGGACTTTTCTGCAAATTTTGTTTGTATTTAGTTGGGTTTCTCTGGAGAAATATGCCAACAGGGGGTATATGGGGGTGTGTATGCATGTGTATATCTGTGCAAAAAGAGAGAGAAACGAAGACGAGACAAAGATGCAGATTTATTTTAAGGAGTTGGCTCACAATTGTAGCGGCTTGGGAAATGCAAAATCTACAGGGTAGAAGAGCTGCAACTCGAGTCCAAAGACTGTTTGCTGGCAGAATTCCTTCTTGCTCAAGGAGATGAGTCTTTGTTCTACTAAAGTTTTCAAGTGACTAGATGAGGCCGATCCACATTATGAAGGATTATCCACTAACTCAGAGTCCTCTGATTTAAAAGTTGATCTCATCTAAAAAACACCTTCACATAAATATCCGGAATAACATTTGCCCAAATATCTGGACACAGTTGCACAGCCAAATTGACCCATAAAATTAACTATCACTGTATCCTTCAATAAAAATAATAAATAATTCACATATGTTTATTACTGAACATGTCCTACCTTACTAATTATGGAAAAGTCCTTCTTGGATTTATTTACAAAGATAGAGGGACTAGTTTTTTAGTTTTCAAATTTATAGATATAAAACATTTATATTTAATACATGTTTGTTTCAGAAAAATAATCATTTATTAACTTCAAGTACTTCAGATATAAACTGATGCTCACAGGCTTCAAATGAGCCAAATGATGTTTTATTTTATTCTTCAACATTTCCTCGGTGTAATAGCAAGTTAATTATATCTCTTGATTTATTTATTCTCTTGTGGATTTTTTGTTAATGTTCAGAAATTATATTGTGAATAAAAAGTATAAAATAGTATGCTATAATTATTGAGACTACTAATAATTATTGAACACATTAAAACTGATTTTGACATTTTATATTCTAACACAGATTTCCATATATTGATATGAAACTTAAAATAGTTCATTTGGGCCTCTGATAGACCTGGTTTGAAATTTAGTTTTCATTGTTACTTATGGATTTTTAAGTGGCATTTTAAGGAGACTTTTGGCCTTCTCAGCTCAGTTGTATTCAGAGGTCTCTCTTTAGCTATGGAAATGTTTCTAAGGAAGTTTGGCCAAGTCCCTGGCTAAACAATTTACTAAATCATATGGCTCACTACTTTTATTGCTTATCTGGAATAACTGTTGCTTTTATTACAGAAAATTTTTTAAACATATGACTTTCTGTGTTTATATCTTTGTATTGATTATTTTAAAGTCCAGAGCCATATGTATGTTCCATATATACAAAGATTGCCAACAATATTAAAATGTAAAATATCATTGTGATCAATGCATCTTAAGCTTCTATCAATTACTAAGCATTATACAAAACATGACATAATTTTGCTTAATCTTTCATAAAACACTTGAAGAAGAATGCAGATTGTGATTAAATCACATTTAGTATTATTCCTGGCTCATTGTTAAATCCAGGTTTTACTTCTCTGTCTTTATTAATTAACAGTCTGCTTAGAGTTTCTATAACTCTGCACTGCTTAAATCCTTTCATGAACTCAGCTTCTGAAAAAATGCACATTTAAATGAGAATAAGTGTTTTGTCTGCTTTGTTCACTGCTGTATCCTGTTATTTAACCTGAATACTCAAAAAATATTTAATGAATGAGTATTAAAATGCAGTATAAATGAATTTACCTCCGTACACACTAACTGAAAGACAGAGACTGAATTCTATAATTTTCGTATACAGTTATTGAGATAATAAACCTATTTAGCTATATTCTAAGAGATGTTAAGGGTTGCATACAATAGGTTCTCAATAAAGTATAAGTATTGTATTCTGACAGTAATGTATACTGCATATCTTAGATATTATCTTCAGTAAAAAAAATGTTCTGCAATATATGACTAAATGGAAAATGAAAATCTAGGGTGGTAAGGGGGATTTTTCTCTATTAAGTTATAAAAACATTAGTAACAATATCAGGAATGCAAGAAAATAAGACAGTAATCTGGAAGTAGCAAACACAGGAGATAAAAGATAAAGAGAACATAATTGATGCTTTCCTAAAACTTTTCAAATGTACAGTTGAAAAAAATAGTGAAGAATACACACTTTTGATTCCTCAAATTGAGTATGTATCATGAGAAGATTTTATTATTGTCACTGTCAAGAGAAAAGCTATTTTAAGGCCACAGTGATAATAGCTAAATTATATTTAGCATTTTACAGTTTATAAGCTAATCAGTCGATACAAAATGTTTTCACAGTGATTAGCTACATTTTACAGTTAGACAAAAACATGTAAATTTGCTGATATTTGACTTTCTTTGACTGAGAAACCAAAAAAATAAATAAACAATATTTTTATGTCTTTCTAAAATTTCTCAAAGCTTTCGAAAGTACGTAACTTTCATTACACTTTATTTTTAATGTAAGTTACAAATCTTGGATCCAAGACTGTCTCATTTACCACTGTGTCTTTAGAAGATAATATATATTATGTATTATTTATTGAAAAAGACTTATTTGAATTTTGTGATAATCATGGGTGAAATAATATACATATTACACTTTCTTTCACTTTCCTTTGCTTAGTTTGCTTAAGAGACTATTACACCCACAACTCCATTCTCGCTTAGGCTGAAGTGTGGTTCTTCAATTAATGATGCATGTACACCTGGAAACCTATTGCTGCTGCTGCTGCTGCTAAGTCGCTTCAGTCGTGTCCGACTCTGTGCGACCCCATAGACGGCAGCCCACCAGGCTCCCCCATCTCTGGGATTCTCCAGGCAAGAACACTGGAGTGGGTTGCCATTTCCTTCTCCAATTCATGAAAGTGAAAAGTGAAAGTGAAGTCGCTCAGTCGTGTCCGACCCTCAGTGACCCCATGGACTGCAGCCCACCAGCCTCTTCCATCCATGGGATTTTCCAGGCAAGCTTGGAAAAAAAAAAAAAAGCAAGTAAACCTGACTTAATAAAATAGAACTCAAGCATCTTCTTAGTTTTTACTTTTTTTTTCTTTCCTGCCAGTTAAATCTTGAAAACCATACCAGAAAGGCATGGATTACTCTGTTTTGTGTGAGGAATGTGCCTCAAAAACAAGTTATATTGGATTAAGTGTGATCTTAGTCACCCAGGCATGAAATGGACACCCTTTCTCTTAGGCAGTCTGGTAAGTTAGAAGTCTTTAAGCAGATCACTGGCCTAGCAACAGATAAGTTCAGCAAGAGCAAAATAAATCGCTCAGATTGAAAGCAATTTTTCTAAAAGAAATGGAATTAAGATAGCAGAATTCAACCAGACTTGTAAACGCAAGATATTACAACAGACACTATGATTGAGGGATGGGAGTTGATATTACATTAATGGGGATTGGGTTTAATCTGTTGCCAGCAGAAGGGGGATTATTTAGTGAACAGTGCCCTCTGTGTATGCAGTCTCTGATGTGGTAGCATCAGGCCTGCTCAGAAAACAGTGATATGGTCTAAGGGAAATTCAGACAAATTAGTTTATATTTGCTAAGCATGTTTTATGGAGGAAAATAAATCTACCAATAAAAGACACTCTGTAATTAGTCTCTCTAATGGAAAAGTAGGGTCTGATTAAGAATCTTCTGCTAATGCACTCTAGAATTAGTTATAACCAAATTACTGAAAATGTTCAAAAAGCCCTTCTGTTATTACTCGACTTCCTTTGTCTCATTTGTCATAGGACTTCTGCAACCTTTCCTGCTGAGCAAATGTCCTTTCTGCCGCCTTGCATTTCTGTGTGGGCCTGAATTCCTCTGAGCTTATGCCTGATCACCCAGCAGGCGCAATTAAGGGAGTGCATTACTTCTTCAGTAGATAATGGAAGTTCTTAAAGAGCTTTCTAGAAGAGTCTATGTGGCATATTTCTATATCTTGAAGTCAACAGGACACTCTGTTTTATAACCTGAACAGCTTGAATAATTTGCAAGCAGAGAAATGTATATTTTTTAAAAAATTGGAAGGAGGAAGAAAAAAGCTGTAAGTTGAGTAATACAATTTTATTCAGCTCCTTCTGCACAATTATTCATTCTATATATCCAAAAGAAGCAAGTCAACTAGCCAGATAGCAGTAGTGCATGCTTGCTTACATAGTATGAGGGAGGAGCAGCTAACAATGGTTCTGTTTGTATGTACAGCTTAGTGTGATCACTGCATCTGGTGAATGACAGTGATAGGCACCAGGATGAAGAAGGTGTCAAGGCTGCATATTAGTGAGGGGGGAAAAGGAATTTGTTAATTCTTTTTCTTACTGTTGATTAATTTCTTAAATATTGGCAAACAACAATTAATTACAATGATGAGTACAGTTTGAATAAATGGGTTTTAAGTGAACAACAAAAAAAGTAAATCTTCATTTATTTAACACCTAGATGCTTGGCAGGGAAATATTTTAATTGCCAAGCTATAGGATATCATAGAACAACAAAAAAAGTAAATCTTCATTTATTTAACAACTAGATGCTTGGCAGGGAAATATTTTAATTGCCATGCTATAGGATATCATAGAAAACACAATAAGAGCTCTCTTAATATTCACATATATATATATATATATATATATATATTTTTTTTTTTTTCCCCATGACTCCTCTACCACAAGACTGCATTGTAATCTTGGAATGAGAGGGGGAGATTTGTACTTTAGCAAGAAACTGCAATGAGGATTCTTTCTTATAATGAAATTTGGAAGAGGGGACTATGATCTGTATATTATCTAGTTACTTGTTTAACTGGAGTAACAAGTGTGGACATGTCTTTACATGCCAATAGACAGAATTCCTATGTTCCTGACACAAATCTGCTTGATAAGTTAAGGAGCTATTCAAGTGAATCAATGAAACTTTCCTTAGTCCCAACTGATCCTTTTACCTATATTTATTTACTTGTTTTTACTTTTTCAACATATATTCGTTGAGTTCAATTACTGTACAAAATCCTGAAGATACATAGACAAATGCCACTTGGCCCTTGCCAGTAAGGAACCTGGAGTCTAGTGTCAAAGACATGGGAGCAAACAGAACGTGATGATTTTGTGGTATGGTGGTCATCAACAGACAGCTGTGGGAAAACAGGTGATAGGTCTTGCAGAAATGCTGTGCTGTTGGACTGTATGGGGCATTCAAGGGAAGGAGGAAGGGGGATAAAGCTGTGTCCGGCAGTGCAGGTTAAGAGCAAGGTCATGAAGAGCCTGGCATTTCATGCTAATGATTGTATATTTTATCTGATGAGCAAAAGGGCAACCTGGGAACTTTTTAAAGAAGAGAGTGAAATATTTAGATCTGATCTTAGAAAGATCGCTTGAGTGAGTGTAGGGAACATTGGTTGGAGGGCTTAAAACTAGAAACACTTCCTATGTGCCTTCACTTACCTGGATAATTTGTATCTATCAGAGTGAATAGACCACATTTGAGGATGCCTACATATCTGCAGGATATAGATTTTTCAAATGAAGTTTGTTAGAATATCTTTAAATATACATTGTCTAAAATTATGTGACTCAAGCGCCTATATTCCTGATGATTGGTCTGAAAAACAAATCTAGAATTTTTGGTCCAAAATGTCATATATTGTGTTTACATCCATAACATTTTTCAGTGAAGGTCCAGAAATCAGCAATTCACTGAGGTTCTATTCTCTGGTTTTATTCTTTTGTTGTAACAGAGATCAAGCAACCTAGAATAAGACTTAAAATGAGACCAGAGTTAGGTACATTGCCTGTGTTTTCAAGTGCCCATATTATTTCTTTGAAATAAGTAAGATAAATTCTGCATTTAGCTCAGATTGTTCAAAATAAGTAAAATTGCTAGACTCCCCATCAGGAGAATTGGGTTTTGGACCATTCATGGACAGCGACAAGCTGTGTAACTTTGAACATTTCCCAGATCGTCTTGAGCTTTAGTTACTTCAGTGCTAAAAACAAAAATCCCTCCTGCAAATGAAAGTATAAAAGTTATATTTAGTCCTTTAATGCTAATGGAGTCTATGAAGTTAAATATGCTTATAGATACTATCTGCAAGCATAGTGTTTAGTTATCTCAGATCAGAAATAGACACGTGTGCTGTTGGCCAGGGTTTTCAATTACACATTCCACTTGGAATGGAAATTTCTTTCAATTTTAAGTAAAATGTTAGGGATAAAAATACTAGCACCATCTTTTCTGAACGTATGTCCAATATTTGGGTTCATGTACAGGTCATAAAGCACTTATTTTATTTATCTTTGGCAGAAAGTGTCCCATGTGGGCGTTGTCTGAGCCATGTGAAACCCCAGTTGAACATACAGCAAAATAAATCTTCAGATAATTTTATTATAAAAATATAATTTGGATGGTACCCTGAAAGTCCACATTTTCTTGCCCAAATCATCCTAATATTCAGTTTCCTTATTGAAATAGGAAAATGTATATGTGGTTTGCATAAATGTTTGTGATTAAATGTTGGGCTGCTGGTCATACGTCATGACTACTGCTTGATAGGCCCTCTTTGAGCAAGAAAAAGGTTACGCTGTGGCATAAAATATTTCAAAACCGTGATTGCTGAAAGAACCTGAAAACATGCCATCAATTTTTCAAATTTAATTTTGGCATTTCCCCCAAGTCCTTGATCAAGGGATGAGTAAAAATAAAAACCGACACTATTGCTAGATTATACTGGAAAACTCTTTTGAAAGCATTTTAAGGTGATATGATGGCATGACTAACAATTTCTGTATATACCGTATTTTATATATATAAGTAACATGGAAAGGAACATATCTGTCATTTGATTGCCTCCAAAATTCCAATTCAATCTGATTAAAACAACAAATTGGAAGGTATTGTGCAGGCAAAAATAATCAATAAAAATTACGTACATGCGCATACACATACACACAAGATATTACGATTTAAAAATTTTCTACATGTTATAGTTTGTGTGATTGCTAAAAATTTTTTAAATAATAGGTAAACAATAAAACCTACCTCCAAATTTACCTGTAATCCCACCATGCATACCACACTCTTTAACTTGCATCTTTTATGTTCTTTTCTAGCTCATCAAACTTACATATACACATACACATTTTAAACATCAAATACAGACCTTGTGCTTTTCATAGTATCGGCCCTATGCTATGCATGTTATTTACAACCTGCTTGTGTTTATTTACCAATATATTTCCACGTCAGTGCATGTTCCGGTGCTTCAATGCGTTAAATAGTCTCACAGATTTCCATTATCTGGGATCACTGTATTTAACTTAAGCGGCACTCTGCTATTAATGCATTCACTTATATTCACTCTATTTCTGACATTATTTTTATCCCATGCTTCCATGAATATATATGTAGTTAGATCTTTGTACATGATCATAATTTCCTTGGAATAAAATCCTAAGGGAACATATATCTGCATTATACAATAGGGTGATTGTTTTGCTGGTTTACATGCTCATCAGAAACCCTCACGCTGCTGAGAATGCGTTATCTTCAATGGCTTGTCCCAGACTATATTTGGGGGATGCTTCGTGTATAACAGACTCGAATAATAACTGATCTCAAATAAAACAGGGAAATGGCTGATAAAGTTTGTGAACTATTTCATACTGAGTCTATGTACACAAATTCCCGTCCCTTCTTGCCCATTTAAGGATATTCCTCTAGCACGTCTCTTCCTTCTCAATGGCATAATCAGTCAGATGGATCTTTTCCATCAGATGATAAATATGTTATTTTATTTTGATCTTAAAAAAAAAACAAATGAGAAATGCTAAACCTATTATCCTTACTTCCACATCCAGGTACACTTACCTCCTTATGATCAAATTCTTCAAGAGTGGTCCGTTAGAGAAGTTTCCATTTCTTCTCCTTTCCTTCTCTCTTGAGCTCATTCCAACCCATTTTTCTGCCCCCACCACCTGACTTATATACTCTATCAAGATCATCACTAGCAGCCATATTGTTCAGTCATTCTAATTCAAGTCAGAGCAGCTTTGCCAGAGCTATTCATTCCCTGCTTCTTGAAATGTTTTCATTTGGCTTCCAGGTTACAACTTCCTATGGTTTCCTTTTACTATACTAGCCACTCTTTCTCAGAATTCTTTGCTGGTTTCTCTCAGCTTCCTGTCTCCTGAATAGTGATGGGCTCAGGCTCTGTTCATGGAGCACTTCTCTCTCCTCATGCATTCGCTCCAGTCTCTTGGTTTTAAACGCTGCCCATATGTTAATACTTCTCTGACCCAGGGCTCTTGCCTTAATTCTAGACTTTCAGATCCTAATGGACATCCCACCCTTGCATGTCTAAAACATGTAACTTTGTCACAACTTGCTCCCTAAGAATCTCCCTCATCTCAATAAGTTACAGCTTCATTCTTCTGCTTCCTCAGCCAGCAGTCTTGGAATCAGCCTCCATTTCTCTCTTTCTTTCTGTTGTCCTCCTTTAGGATCCATCATAATATTCTTTCACTGTACAAAACATTTACCCAAAGTCTCACCAGTGCTTACCCTGTCCACTGCTACAGCATGTGTGTTAGGCCACTACTATCTGTCTAGCAAGTTATTGCAACAGTCTTCCATATGGTTTCCCTGCATCCACTCGCCTCTATTGACTGTAGTCATTCCTGGAAGACGGGTGCATTTCCTTGAAGGAAAGCCCCAAGCTGAAGCCATGAAGACAAACCTCATACTGAGAAACACAGAGGTAATGACAGTGGCTGAGTGAGGTGGAGGACTAGGCAAGAGTGAATTATTTTGTAGTAAGTTAAAGTATGTACAGAGAAGGCGATGGCACCCCACTCCAATACTTTGGCCTGGAAAATCCCATGGACGGAGGAGCCTGGTAGGCTGCAGTCCATGGGGTCGCTAGAGTCGGACACGACTGAGCAACTTTACTTTCACTTTTCACTTGCATGCATTGGAGAAGGAAATGGCAACCCACTCCAGTGTTCTTGTCTGGAGAATCCCAGAGACGGGGGAGCCTGGTGGGCTGCCGTCTATGGGGTCACACAGAGTCAGACACGACTGAAGCAACTTAGCAGCAGCAGCAGCAAAGTATGTATTCACTTGTTGAAAAAATATTTTAATACTTATTATTCATGCTCTTATATTAATACATTAATGCAATCCATGTGCTTGGCTGTATTAGTGAACATAAGAGACAAAAATTGCTGCTTGTATGTAGCTTATATTCTAGTAGAGGAGGAGAAAACAACAAAGAAATAAAATAGATTTTATATTAAGTGGTGAGAAGTACTATAGAGATATATTAAACAATAGAAAGGAATTGGTAATATTTGAATAACACTGGGAGAAAATGAGAGACAGGGCCACATGGACATCTAAGGGAGGAGTTTTCAAGGTAACAGTAGCAGCTTTGGTGAGACCAGTGTGGCTAGGGTTTAGAAGGAATGAGGGGCAGACAGTGTAGTGTCTGAGTGAGATCAGAACCCACTGGAGAGTTTAAAAGGGAGAATAAAATGAATTAAATCACATTTGACCAGAAATTGCACTGGTTCTGCCATTGGAAATGGGCTCCCCTGGTAGCTCAGATGGTAAAGAATCCATCTGCAATGCAGGAGACCTAGGTTCAATCGCTGAGTTGGGAAGATCCCCTGGAGACGGACATGGCAACCCGCTCCAGTATCCTTGCCTGGGAAATCCCCATGGACAGAGGAGCCTGGCTGGCTATAGTCCATGGGGTCTCAATGAGTCAGACACAACTGAGTGACTAAGCACATCCATCCCACTGGAAATATCAATAGAAGGAACAGGGAAACCACAGATCTCAGCTGGTTAGAACTGCACATCAAAGGGTACTCAGCTGCTGCCACGCTGGCAGTGGCTGACAAATAGAAACCTTTACCATTCTCTATTTATATAAACAAATCTTCATCATCTGGAAACGCTGCTTTCACTGAGGACTTATTTCTATTTTTTGTTTGCTTGTTTTATCCAGCATGCCTATTAAATAAGAAATTAATCATAAAATTGCCACATACTATGGAAGAAGCATTTCTGCTTCTAAATCCAGAAGCTGATGGATGAAACTAACAAGCTCCCTAAGACTTGGGACTATCCATTTCTGGGAATAGTGTATGCATCTATCCTTCTCCCAGTTCAGTTCAGTTCAGTTGCTCAGGCGTGTCCGACTCTTTGAGATCCCTTGGCCTCCCTGTCCATTGCCAACTCCCAGAGTTTACTCAAACTCAGTCGGTGATGCCATCCAACCATCTCACCCTCTGTCATCCTCTTCTCCTCCCACCTTCAATCTTTCCCAGCATCAGAGTCTTTTCAAATGACTCAGTTCTTTGCATCAGGTGGCCAAAAGATTGGAGAATACTCTTGAGAGTCCCTTGGACTGCAAGGAGATCCAACCAGCCCATCCTAAAGGAAATCAGTCCTGAATATTCATTGGAAGGACTGATGCTGAAGCTGAAACTCCAATTGTTCTCCCAGAGCACACAGCATATGGACTGGTATAGAAGTCGTGTTTAACAACTGACCTGCATATGCTTCACATCCTAATTAAGGACAGTGGAATTAGGGAGTTCCAAGTAGAAGTGGCCTTCTTCCATGTTTAGTTAATAATGCAGGGTGGCATCATTTAAAAATGGACATTTAATTTCCAAGTATGTGTTTAAGTATCTTTGATATTCATTTCTCATTTTGATATTCATTTCTTATTTAAATGCTTTATTTTCTGCAATCACCCTCTGTATTTTTTTCAGTCTTCCAACTTTATTGAGGCTTTCAATGGATAAGTCTAAGATCTCTCTTAGTAAATGTCACATTGCCCTTGAAAAATATGTGGATTATTTTCAAATATCTTTTGATATTGATTTCTAACATAATTCCACAGTGATGAGAGAACAGACTCTGTATGATTTCAATACCTTTAAACAATGAAATTTGCGCATCTTGTTTTATATCCCTAGATATGTTCCAGGGTCTCCTAGTTTATAGTTTATGGGAACTTGAATAGAATTTATATCCTACTGTTGTGTGAAAATTGTGTACATCTTAATTATTTTGAATTGATTCATGGTGTTTTCAGGTCTACTATATCCTTCTCCTTCCCTGTATATACATTCTGTTAATTTTTGAGTTTGCTATTGAAACTCCAAATAAAAATCTTAATTTATTGGCTTATAATACAAAAAAAAATTGTAATATGTAGTAGAACTATATGTAACCTTGTTCTATATTTTCCAAGTCTCCTGTAAATGTGTTATCATACTTTTGTAATAAAAATTTTTTTAAAGGAAAAAGTAGTTCAGGGTAGAACTTGCACTCAGACAGTCTCTACTTCAATAGTGAACCCTGTAAGGGCCAGGGTACAGCCCACTGAGATGGAAGCCTGGCTCTTTGGTAAACAGTGGGTAGAAGGTTCCTTCCAGGTGCCTTTTATCTATTCACACAGGGGCCACTGCCTTAAGAGAAGCTCACAAAATTTCAGACAGGAAAAGACACAATGTAAATCACAACTTAACTGGAGATGTGTTCACATTTAAACATCATTGCAAAAATATATCATGTTTATTTGAGTTATTTCTCCTCTTGGTGCAAGGTACATGGAAACAGTCATTAATAGAGGATTCATTACTGTAGAAAGTCTAACATAGGTGTCAAACTTTTTGTTTAAAGATACTGAATAGTGGGCACTTGTGCTGTTGGCCATTAGCAAGGTGATAGAAAAGTTTCTTAGTCGGTCATAGGAACTATAAACATGTGAGTCCTGGATCCAGAGAAGGATCTAAATAGGCAGGTATTGGATTGATTCTGCTCCTAGTCATATATCACCCTTTGTTTTGATAGCCAACAAATCCATTAACTTATGTGAATTGAGGCAGTTAAGTTATAATTGCATTCTTTATTAGATTTCTTTGTCTAGATTCAAATGAGAATGACTGTATGGGGACTCTCTTCTCCCACTAAAATGTAATTTCCGGTAGTTCTCTATCCCAGCTCTTAGCAGAGTTCCTGGCTCATAAAAGGTATTTAGTAATATTTAAATTGTGCACCGTGCTATAAATAAATGACTGAGGTAGTATTTTAAAATCATTTGCTATTATGGACTAACCAGTGAATTGCTTATGTTGTCATGATGAATCAACTCAATCCTGGTAGCAGCATTGTTTCAAAGAATAAGTTGATTACCTTAGCTCCAAAAAACACTCAGTCTGTAGGCTCTTCATCAGTAGGTTCATAACAAATATATTTTCTCTGGGAACCTTGGTAAGCAAATGGAAATATGTGAAAAATTCAAAATTATGGATTAGAATGAGGAATTGTTTCTTATATTGTACAGGATGGAAGCATTTCTTTTCCAACAATCTTGACTAAATTAAGGTGCTTATGAGTTAAAGTTTAGATTTATCATACTTTGTATTATCATCCTTGACAGAGAGTAGATATAGAAGAAAAATCAGCCTATTAAAAGCTCAGAATGTATTGTTTTCCAAATTTTCACAGAAAAATATAGATATTGAAAGAGATATTTATTATCAGCAGTATTAGAAGTGTGTAGAATCATTTATGAAAATATCTGTAAGACATTGTGTGTGGTATTTTGATTCTTTTCCTTTTGTTAATTGAATAAACTTGCAATTTTAAGTTTTTATTTTATCATAAATGAGGACATCATTTTTCATTTGTTTTCTTTTCTTTTGGGAATCAACATAATACAGAAAATGCTCTATGGAGATTTATAGAATAAACTTACAGCTCTGTTGAAGTACCATTTATTTCAAATTAAAAACTACTCACAAGTGGCAAAAAAAAAAGTTAACTGCATAATATAAATTTGCATCAAGAAAAATATATTCCCCTATAGGGTTTTACAAAGAGGAAGTCTTTTTAAAGGTAATGTGATAGAGCAGTATTCCAGAGAAATTTAATCAGAAGTCTCATTATATTTATATAGAATTTAAAAGAAAATGAAAGGGTTACATGGTAGGTGAGCATATTATTTACAACAAATCCCAGATTAGTTTAGGGAAAAAAAAATACTTATTCCCAATAAACCCTCTAGCTATTCTTTGCCCCCAGGTAGCAACATTTATTGGAGAAGAACATGATTTTCTTAAAACTTTTTCAATTAATTTCTTTGTGTTAAGCTATGACATTATAATTTAAACCTTGCAGTTAATATATTCCCAACTATTTGATTCCTTGGAGGCTCTATGTAAAATGAAAGATTTAAAATTGGTCAGATAACCTGAATTATTTAGCTTGGAAATGAAAAAAAAAAATCTTAGAAGGTTAGAATATGTCTTTCTTTCAAAAATGTTTCTGTGGTAAATCATAACATAAATATACGTACAACATTTAGAACAACTGCTGTTTTTCAGAAATTACACTTTTTTAGATTCATGTCAAAATACTATATAGTAGTTAAAAGTCCAGGCTCTGGAGTTAATTGTCATCTAATTCAAGTTATTCCATCTAAGACAATGTATCAACTTCTCTATGTTGAAACCACCCTTAGAAGGTTATTGAGAAAATAAAATGACTGTAGTGAGATGCTTAAATCTATTCCTAGCACATAATAAGAAATCAGTTAAGTGTTGACCAGTATTTTGAGAACTTACCAGTGTTAAGTGACATATAGGTATGCATATCATGAGCTTATGATGGGCTGAATCAAAATCATTCATTCTTTCACTGATTCATCCAGTAAATGATTAGTGAATGAGTGTCTGCTGCTGCTGCTGTTGCTGCTGCTGCTGCTAAGTTGCATCAGTTATGTCAGACTCTGTGCAACCCCATAGACAGCAGCCCACCAGGCTCCCCCATCCCTAGGACTCTCCAGGCAAGAACACTGGAGTGGGTTGCCATTTCCTTCTCCAATGCAGGAAAGTGAAAAGTGAAAGTGAAGTTGCTCAGTCGTGTCTAACTCTTCGCGACCCCATGGACTGTAGCCTACCAGGCTCCTCTGTCCATGGGATTTCCCAGGCAAGAGTACTGGAGTGGGGTGCCATCGCCTTCTCCAGAATGAGTGTCTACTCTGTATCAGAGACGAGACTACCGGTGTGATAAGATGAAGCCAGGAGACAGGTAGGTGAGATGATATAAGGATGATGTCACTCTAGTGAAATAAGAACTCAGCCTGAGGTTGTGTATCATAGGATGAGAGGAGGAATGTTTCTACCATCTCAAGGAAAATGTCAAAAAGGAGATATACATGTAATGAATCTTAAAAAAAAAAAAAAATTAGCAATTTGCCAGGTCAACCAGAGGGAGCTAAGTAAAGGATGAGAAGCAGGTGCCAGAAGGAAGCATCTTGAGGGAGCATGGGACTTGCAGCCATCAACAGGCCACGTAATGGACTAGGGGATATGGGAACGGAGCGGGAAAAGGCTCTGAGAAGGGAGCTGGAATAACCCTGGGTTGGAAGCTTGAGAGTGTTAACCTAATCCTTTAGGCACTATGAAGTTCATGGACAAGTTCATGTAAGCAACTGAGTTGTTAAAATCTATGTTTATAAATCTGATCAGCACAGTGTGAAGATTGGTTTTAAAGGAAAAGAGAGGAGAGCCAGAGGGAGCCAATTAAAAGTCAGTGTTTCAGGCTACACAATCATTCATTAAAAACCTATTCTAAGTGGGAGGAAGATATGCAGGTTATTTACTAAATTTTAAATACTATTTTAGGTCCCTTCCAAGTATTGATTCATTTACTTCTCACCAGCATCTTGTGGTTTTGGTGTGATTATGTCCAATTATACTAATCAGGCAAAACTGAGACTTGGAGAAGATAAAGATCTCAATGGAGACGGTCGGTATACCAGCGTAGATGGCATATGGCTTTGAATCATAATCTGGATCCAAGTCCTTTGCTTCTTTTACTGTATTATTCTTCTTCCTGTAGTAGAGATAAAGAACCAAAAATGAGCCTGAGAGATATTAGAAGCTGGATTTCATAAGACTTGGTGGAGGCCTCCAGTGTGTGATTATGTGGTCCACAATTATAAAAGACAAGTTAGCTTACAGATAAATTAAAATCATCATAAAGATGTGTACAATTGAAGGGAGAATAAACAAGTGAGAAAGTTGAAAATATCAATATTTAAAGTTGGGGTGAAACAGTCCAGTAAAAGAGATGAAACACGCAAAGCAGGGTAGCCACGGTGTCATGGAATCCAGGAATCAAACATTACAAAAGGAGAGATGTAACCAGTCCTGTCACATATACTACCAGGTTCACGATCATAAAGGATAGAAAATGCCCAGAAAACGCGAGCATCTGAGGCATAACTGAGCTCCTCAAGGACAGGTGGTTCCAGTAGATGTCAAACTCCAGTGACTGAGGGGTGAATGGAGACGAAGATGTGGATGAGGGAGGCCTTCAGCTGGATTCTTCTTCAAGCCCCAGGACTCAGGATGTGTGCTTGAGAGACTTAGGTTGAACACAGAAGGGGATGCTTTATTAGATTTTTGTCTGGGATATAATATATTTGTGTTTTAAAGAAAGTTGTAGAAAAATTCCAAGTTCCTTTAGGGAGGTAATAATTATGAGAGTTGAGAATTGCTGCCATTTCCTCATAGCTCAGTCAATAAATTATTCGCCTGCAAGGCAGGAGACCCAGCTTTGATCCCTGGGTCAGAAAGATCCCTTGGAGAAGGAAATGGCAACCCACTCCAGTATTCTTGCCTGGAGAATCCCATGGACAGAGGAGCCTGGTGGGCTACAGTCCGTGGGGTTGCAAGAGTCGGACATGACTTAGCAACTGAAACCAAAAAACCAAACCATTTGTTAGCTCTTTGTATCTCCATCTCCTCCTTGGAAAATGGAGATGAGAGTATCTATTTAGTCATATTCTAGGGCTAAGTCAGTTAAAGCACTTAATGTGTTCAGCATAATGGTTGGCCAAGACATTTAATCCATGTTAGCTCTTCTTTCTCTCTTCCTTATTATGGTTGCTGTATTCCAGAATATTTATTTTAAATAGATCTTCCTTTATACTCATAATGAATATTTAATTAGTCAGAAGAGAAAATAAATATGTCTACATTTAAGATAAGAACTTTACTCTGGTAGATATATTCTCTAGCCTGGGTGACTTGACTGATTAACAAATTAGTCACTAAGTGAAGAAGATTTGAATTTATGTGTGGATAAAAATGACATGCTCACTGAAACCGAATGGACCATTTTTTAAATCCTAAGACTGATTCTAATTATTTGCACTTAGTTGGATTACTGCATTGTATTTTACGATTTGCATTATCATCTTATTACCATACGACCACTGCCACGGAGGAAAAATGTATTTCATGTGACTCATAAGGAACAGTTGGGAAAAAGTTGCCCTTCATTTGCAAATCTCGGTTGATCCTTTGCAACAGTTACCGAAGTAAAGCTGAAGAATCAAAGTGATGTATAAAGATCATACAAACTATATACAGAAGCGTCTGTGCTTTCTTTCCTCTACTAGAGGAAAAATGCATTGTTATTTCAGAATTGTGATGAGAATGGGGAACAGGGAATATACCATTGCAACATCCTGGCAACAGTATTTATAAATAGAATGGAAATTATATGGCAAATTACTCATTTTCAAAAACTGAATTATCCATCAGTGAATGATCCAGCATTTAATAAGTTTCTCCTGTGTTTAACACCTGCCAATACCCTATTTTACAAATGAGCTGCAGACCACATCAGTGCAGAATAAAAGAAAGAAATACCATATTGAAATTAAGATCTTTGAAATTCCCAAGGTATAGTATTTGATGCCTTAGAGGATTCCCAAATCCAAGAATATCCCAATAGCAATTTAGACATCTTGCCTTAAAATAAAGTATAACTGGGCACTTTCTGGGACTCCCCCTTGGAATCTGAATGAATCACTTGTTGGGAGTGACTGGAAGAGTGTACCTAAGCTCACTGGTAAGATTTCAGGCTGTGAGCTAGGCTTAGTCTTCAGAAAATACAGGTGTCTACACACTGTGTGCATAACACTAATTAAATCTGTGTGAAATTACAAACAGTGTCATTTTGATTTTCAGGGTTAATCTCAACCAATTGTAGCGATTGTTAAAGCTGAGATTCATATTTTTTTTAATTGAGATATTAAATGCATGGTAAAAAAGAAAACAAATAAGTGAAATGTGTGAGCAACATCGCCTTGTGTTTGGGAAGCCAGCCACAGAAAACATGGGACTAGCCCTCATAATTAATGCAGGGGCCATCCAATTCTGATTTCGACCAATTTGGTCCATCGGGTGCATTGAGTTGTTCCAGGAATGAAGGCAACATTCTGCCCTCCTCCTTTGTCAAATGAAATCAAGAAAATGTACAGAATTCCCTTAGTTTATTTTTTTTTCTATACTATTTCCTTAAGCCCTTGGCACTGACTCCCACTTGCCTGCTAGCAAAAGCTAGCAGATGATAAAATGAATGAACAAGTAGCAAATGAATATTAACAGAAAACTCAGAAACAGTCAAACAGCTTGTTTTGTGTGTGTGGACATGTGTGTTAGTGGTTGTGATTTTATATTGGATACATACGATAAAATCATACTTTCCTGCTCCTGAGCTTTATGATGGAGTTGAAGGTATCAGTATGTCCTGGTGTTTCACAAAGGGGATGGTGTTTACAACCACCAGCACAATCGGTAGCTTCAGCCCCGTCTGAGGGAGCTTAGGAGCAGGGACATCAGGAAGGGAACAAGATGCAGACGTCCAGCGTGAATCGGGGTATCGGCATGGACATCTGTGTGGTATGTATAAGGAGATGGGCAGCAATGAGACAACAGTACAGGATTATCAAGGGCAAGAATAGCCATTCTGCTTCTGCTACTTGATACAGGCTTTATTGTTTAAAGAGAAAATGGAATTTCTATAGAATATCCATTTCAAACAATGGAGAGGAGATCTCCTCCTATTTTCCAGTTTTTAATGTCTCCAAAGATATTCCTTATCTTTCTGTTTAGTTCTGTGGGTTTTTTTTTCCCAGAAATTTAATTTGCAACTATCCAGGAGCTGGAGTAAATGGGTGGAATGTTGTTTACTTTTGTTGGCATTGACGGTCAGCTGCTCTGTGTCGGGGGAAATCATGTTGCTTTTCAGAAGCCCATGGTATAAACTTATGACTTTGCCTCTTTGCATTTTCCTTTTTGCCACTTAGGGTAACCTTAAAGCCAGATGTTAGATACTGGATTGGGGCAATCGATTTTCTTTGATGAGGGAGTGAGGCAGGGTACTTTGTGAGGCAGAGAAAAAGAGGGAAGATTATCTTTGTTGTTGATTTTTTCTCAAGCTGAGAGACTACTACATTTCTAGTAAATTATCTGTCTGTTATTTTCAAGGAATCTTTATCAGGGACACTTTCTGAAAATTGTATTTTCCTTTCTGTTATCAAACGTCTCTCATGTCCATCTTGTTTCCCCTTCTCGTTGTCATTCACTCAGTGTTTTTAGATTTTTCCATGTCAGTTTTCCTCAACTGCATGCCAACTCATAAACCTCTTGAACTCGGATAACCACACTTTTTGGTTTGCTCTCATTTCTCCTGTGTCGGATACACAGTAGACAGAAAAGAGTGTTTCTTGAGCAGGTATAAGTATGAATGAATGAATCAGATGATTCAGAATGGTGTTATAAAGATATAACAGCTTGTTACTTATGAACTTTCTTCCTGAAGTCTTGTACATATTTCAATGGCACATCCAAGATTTGGGGGAGAAAAACTGTTTTTCTATTTCTAGCGTCTATTACATGCCTGACAACATATACTATACTGTCAGAGAATGCTTGTAGAATGTTCAGGTATATGCATATGAACTTTAATATAAAAAATATTAACAGGAAAGGAACTTACTGAACTCAGAGTAAGGAGTTGTGGTATCCAAGTTCTAGTTTTGCCGCTGAAATTCACTCAGTATTCTGGATAAACCACTTTCTCTCTTAGCCTTAGTTTTGTCATTGGAAAAAATTGGGGTAATGGAAGAATAGAAATAGAACTTGGTGGGCTACAGTTTATGGGGTTGCAAAAGAGTTGGATATGACTGAGCGACTAAAACAATGAGGAGAATGGATAAGGCAGACTCTCTCTCGAGCCCCTCACCACCTGACATGTTTTGTTCCTATTCCTCAGTCTTGAGTACAAAGGTCATACAAGTTTAGACATTTGATGAGAAAGTAGAAAGAAAAGGCGGGGACATGTAACACAGTTAGGAAGCCACTGAGTTTCTCCTGACATATTTCAGAGTCAACCTCGAAAACCATCGGGGTCTGAGTAAGTGCATTAAGTCGCCCACCTTGAGCACAGAAGCAGTAGGCAGAATGGGAAGAGGATGGTGGCCTTTGTTTTCATCAGGCTTTTGTTTGCGTCCAAATCCCCAGATTGATTGTGTGACCTTGACTCACAGGTTTTCTGTGCTTCTGTTTAGTCAGCTGTAAAATGGGGCTAAATACCTATCTTCGGGGTTGTTTAAAAAGTGCATGAATTACATGTATTCTAGGTATAGTTCCTTGATGAATAGCAAGTGCTCAATGAATCATAGTTATGACTATTATAGAACTAAAATTAGTGAGGCTGAGGCAATAAATCTGTCTCAATATATCAAGTATCACTAAAAATACAGAATGAGAAGGGGAGAAAAAATGATTAACCCTGTTAACCACCCAAGAAATAAGAGTTCTATTTCCAACCCTCTAATAAAAGGCCAATTTTCAACCTTTGATTCAAAAATTATTTTTATTCTGACATGGCTCTCCTCTCAGTTATGAACCCAGCTCAAAAATAATGATTGTACAGTGAATATGCCTAATGATCCTGCATGTGTATAAGCAGAATTTAGGCAAACATGGATTTACATTAAGTAAAAATATATCAGTCTGTCCAAGTGTAGACAAGCAGTTCAAATTTAACACAGCTTCTCGTCCTATTAAAATATACATGGAAATGTTATAGACTCTCTCTAATAGGTATTTACTATGTAGCATAGTGTGAAATATCCTGAGCTGTAAACATCATGAGAGAGATGTTCCAGAATAATATTGCTAATAATTTTCAGTTGCTAAAATGAGTCGTCATCAAAAGAACTTAGCACCTTAAGATCTTTGCTGCGTAATTGAAAAAGATGATCATGGCCAGCCCTATTTTGTACTGTTCCAACCATAAGTTATTCTCAAAATATTTACTTAGAGTCTAAAAACCATCATAAATTAGACCATATGCTCCTTTTCTCCCCTCAGCATGGTCCCCCATTTGCAACATTCTAGAGGAATGTATGTGAAGTAAACCAAAGTGGCTTATCTCTTCTGCAAAGTCTATTTATTTCTTTTTTCATTCTGCAACAACTGAATATTTTCACAAGGAATCATTTTTTTTTTACAATTGTGGGCAGGTATTATTTTTTCTCTTTATTTATAATTTTGGTTTTAGGATTAAAATCATGACATAATTTCCAGAAAATTATAAATTTATGACTGTGTTCCACAAATTGTTTTCCAGAAGACTACTTCCTTTGAGTGGCTATCTGTGAAAATTTTTTAAAACTAAACAAAAGGAAAATTTTATTTCATATATTATTTTCTCCTAAAATAGATCTAATAAACAAAAACAATTTTTTTTGCTATTTTACTACCTATAAAACCAGTGACAAATTTTTTTTTTCCTATGAATGCTTCTCATGTTTAAAAACCAAGCTTCTGTTACTGCTCCTATACAAGATTTTAACTTGACCCCCTTGGACTTTATAATAACTACTTATTGGTCACCCCATGCTTGGTATCCTGTTCCATTTCTTCCCCCAATACTGATGTGAGGGTTGTAGTTTCTAAAGTAAATCTGGCCACGTTCCTTCCTGGTGAACACTTACAAAATCCATCTTCCTGTGTTGGTACCTGAGTGTTCTTCCCAAGGAACCTCAATTGGCCTTCCAAGCCACCTCTGGTCTGTCTGCTTCATGACTTAGGTCTGTTCACACCAATCACTTTCCACTGGACACACAGACCGTTTTCTTAAACAGCTTCCTGATTTTTGATCAATTATTTTCTCTGTCTAGAACCCTCCTCCCCTAGCCCCTCTCCAGGTGGACTCACTTACGTGTCACCTCCTGCAGGAAGCACTCCGTCCTCTGGTAGGCGGGGACTGTGACTCCTTTTGCTTTTCCCACAACATTCATTTTCAACTCTCATAGCACCTGCCGCAGCTTATTGCTTAAAAAGTCCTATTTCTTTGTCATCTCTGTAAATACCTTCCTACACTGTGATGGCCTCAGAAACAGTGTTCCTTACGCATCGTGGTCTCTCATGTATGTGCCTGACCTGGGGTCTAACACTACAGACCCTCCATATGGAATACATGAGCAAGTAAAAGGTTGTTGGAATGGCTGATTAACTGACAAATGTTAACACCTACTTAAAAGGGGGGTAAAAAACCATTCTGTGCATGTTTAATATGAATTTGCTTAATTGAGTAACTGCTGGTTAAAGCAATTTACATAAAGCTCATAATCTTTATAAATATTTGCTTTTATTACAATACTTACACAATTACTACACGTGTGCTCAGCCGCTTCAGTCATGTCTGACTCTTTGCGACCCTATGAACTGTGGCCTGCCAGGTTCCTCTGTCCAGGGTATTCTCCAGGCAAGAATACTGGAGTGGGTTGCCATGCCCTTCTCCAGGGAATCTTCCTGACCCAGGAACGAAACTCACATCTCCTGTGTCTCCTGCGTTGCCAGTGAGTTCTTTACCCACTGAGCTACCGATTATTGAATTGTTAAAGAAGGATGATGCAGCAGGTAGCAAGTAGGACAGGAGAGGAGGCAAGTCATTTCTGGACGTGTAAGTGCTGATGTGATGCCCACTTGAAGTATCAGCTGCCCTTGATTCTTTCTGCTTGGTTTCCATTCCACTGAGCTCTCAGTTGCCAGAGCTGCATAGCTGTTTACCTATCATCCTATGTCTACCTCCATTTCCACTTACAGGATTGTTATTGTTTTCTTTGCATGTAATAATTAGTATTTCTGTTTACCATTCTAGAGGTGGGTGTGTGTGTGTATGTGCGTGTGTGTGTGTGTGTGTTTGACACATGTACGATGCACATCTCTTAGTCTGTTTTTGCTGTCTTAATAAAATATCGCAAAATGGATGGTTTAAACAACACAAATGTATTTTTCAACAGTTTTGGAAACTCTAAGTCCAAGATCAGGGAGCTAGCAAGGTTGGTGTCTCATGAGAGCTCTCCTTTGGGTTGCAAGGAGCCACCCTCTTGGGGTATGCTCACATGACCTCTTTGTGAGTATAGAGAGAAAAAAGAGAGGGAAAGGACTTTCTGGTGTTTCTTTTTAGAAGGACACTTATGCTACTGGATTAGGGCCCCATCTTTATGACCTCAGTTAATCTTGAAATGATTTTGTTATTCTAAATACAGTCACACGGGAGGCTAGGGCTTCAACATGCAAACTGCTGTGGTGTGTGTGTGTGGAGGGGCGGGAGTGTCATTCATTCCACAGCAGCACACTATCTTAGAACTTGCTGAACAGAAGCCCTAATACCGTAAAACTTCAATTACCATGTGGAATAGAGGACTAGGATACACATATTTTAGCAAGTAGGATTTTCAAGGAAGTTGTGAGTGTACAGTCTTACTGAGTTTTCTATGCATAACCCTCTTTCTTCATTAAGGTGACTGTATAATTTTTTCTTCCAAAATTAGAAGCAGCATCTCTTTGCACAATTCATCTTTGTCAGACTTCTGCTTCTGCTCATATGCATTGTAGCCACTTTGATTAATTCTGGGGCTTGATGTTCAGAGTTTCACTTTGATGAAACATAGAATCATTTCATATAAAATGTGCAGGCATTTCTTGTATTTGTTATGACAATGAGCTTTAAAATTTTCTTTTCTTCTGCCATTCTAAATATCTATTCAAGAAATGGACTTATTTGTGGTATGTTGCCTCATTGTCATTTTATGTCATCTGATAATTAAATGAAATATGAATTTGCTTCCTTTGTAGATTTTCATATGCTTAAATCTATCTCATTAGTCATAATTTGTGGAATTTTCAAGTTCCATTGTGCAAAGTCCTAGGGTTACATTGTTTCAGAAAGGCACTTCCTTTATGCTTCTTTGAAGGTGGAGAAGCAATTGCGTAGTATCTCTGAGAATTCTGATTAGTGGCTTAGTATCCTCATACTGACTCAGACTGCCTTGTGAAAAAATAAAGAAGTATATCTCAAACTTGATACATTACTCATATTGTAATAAATAGGAGGATATATTTGTAAAAAAGATGGGTAATACACTATACTTTCTTTTATTTCATTCCAGATTGAATTGTGACTTTTTTGTTGTTGATCAGTTGCTTAGTCGTGTCCAACTCTTTGTGACCCCATGAATTGCAGCACACCACGCTTCCCTGTCCTTCACCATCTCCCAGAGCTCACTCAAACTCGTGTCCTTTGAGTTGGTGATGCCATCCAAGCATCTCATTCTCTGTCGCCCCCTTCTCCTGTTGTCTTCAATCTTTCCCAGCATTAGGGTCTTTTCCAATGAGTCAGTCCTTCACACCAGGTAACCAAAATATTGGAGTTTCACCTTCAGCATCGGTCATTCCAATGAATATTCAGGACTGATTTCCTTTAGGATTGACTGGTTTGATCTCCTTGCAGTCCACGGGACTCTCAAGCTCTCAAAGAGTCTTCTCCAGCACCACAATTTGAAAGCATTAATTCTTTGGCACTCAGCCTTCTTTCACAGCCATACATGACTACTGGAATAACCATAGCTTTGACTATACAGACCTTTGTCAGCCAAGTGATGGCTCTGGTTTTTAACACACTGTCTAGGTTTGTCATAGCTTTTCATGGCTGCAGTCCCCATCCACAGTGATTTTGGAGCCCAAGAAAATAAAATCTGTCACTATTTAGTAGATCCTGAACTTGTCAAATTATCACAATCAGAATAAAAACACGAAACTCAGCCTC
The DNA here is from genome assembly GCF_001704415.2 of Capra hircus. Taxonomy (NCBI): domain Eukaryota; kingdom Metazoa; phylum Chordata; class Mammalia; order Artiodactyla; family Bovidae; genus Capra; species Capra hircus. The sequence continues at coordinate 33,632,009 of NC_030834.1, read as the reverse complement.
TGTCTTCTGATTTTTACAAACAGCCATATAGCTTTTGATATGGAGTACCACGGCCATAGAGCTCTGGTCCATAAGGATCATTTACTACAGCTTAGTGATACAGATTGGTTATAAGCAAGTCACAGAATTGGCCTGCAGTGTCGAATGTCATTTAGATTTTATACAATGTGTACATTTAATCCATTTTAAGTAAAAATACTTCATTTATATGATTTAAACAGAAAGGGAAAAGGAGATTATGAAATATCTAATTAAAGAAAATAATTTCAAATGTTGAATCATGTTCGATTAATTGGTTATGTATATTCTTAGTTTTAGACATGTTTTTCTTCATAAATCTATATTAGAGCTTCCAACTTGATAAACTGTCAGCCACAAGAAGTTAAGGAGTACAACACACATTAAGTGAAGAGGAAATGTAATTTTCATTTTGTTTCAGTAGCAAAAAGATTTCTTGAATTTATGTAGATTTCATAGACTAGATTTTTGAAAAGTTAACATTTGCTTAAAAAATACTATATGTATATAAAAGGAATAGGTTGCTGCATAACTCGATGAAAAATACTGGGCAATATTTTTAAATTATTTGATTATTGTTAATATGTAGATCTATTAAGTGATGCTCATTTGATTTTCAACATTAGAATTAAAATTAAATCCTAAGTATGCCATCCATTAGAAATAAATATATATTTCAGGATATAGCAAAAATACAGCATGATTATGGTAGTAATAGTCTAATAACAAGTTTTTATATTGTGTCTTTTTACTCTTCCTGTATTTTTTAAACCCATCTGTGTGCTACTTTGTAAGTTAGGAAAATGATGTATCTGATATATGTCAGGTATGATAACATGAATCAAGTCTCAGAAAATAAAAGAGGCGTTTTAAAAAATCATTCTTCTCTTCCCTAAGCTCACAAGAAAGAGAGAGACACTGAGACAGAGATTTGTATTTTTACTCTAAACACGTTCTTACTATTCCTTTTTACCTTTGTGAATCGATGAGCCAGATAAGTGCCTTGTGAACAGAAAGGTGGGCAAACATACCCTCACGTGGGGATAACTGAGTGAAGCATATGGTGGCCTGATGGAGTGTGTTGGGAATGCTCTGGAATCGAATAGGCTCGGAGACAATGTGTTGCTTCAGCCATTATCAGTGTGCTGGGCTGGTGTGACTGGGCCTTCCGGGTCTGAGGTACAATTATGTGGGTGGATATGCCAGCCGGAAGGTAGATTCTTTCATTCACTTTTGCTGTGCAGTCATATTTCAGATGAACTGTTTCTTTCATAGGTACTTGCATGTTTTGGGACATTTATCTGATTTTGGTCATTAATATTATCTGTTGTATGGATCCTTGGACCACCATCCTCTTACAGTTTTGGTTTAAGAATCTAAGATTTTTGCTTTTCTTATCTCTGCTAAAGTAGAAGTCTTATGGTTGGGTATTTTTTTTTATTTTTGGTCACCTCTTCATTTCAAAATAAAGTACCTCAGTCTCAAATTGCTATCTTATCAATCAAAACCATTTTGAGAGGACGTAAGGACTGACAAAAATAACATTTTATACTATCAAGCTTGTGGAAAACAAAGGATTTTCATTTCTAAATTCTTACCTTTGATTTATTTCAATCAATCCTATATTAAATTAACCCCAGGTATATATTTTTTAAGTAAAATTAAAGCTGGGCTAAAATTACCCTAAAATGAAAAATTCTATAATGTTAGGCATTTTAAAATTTGTGATAATCACTAGTAAGATTACATATATAAATATGTCCATATTATATATACATATATATATAAATTATGTGCACATTAAAAATTATCTTTTCAATGTCTTCTCTTATTTTAAGTACAGTAGCTAAGAAAATATTATTCTTGAGATCCTGCTGGAGTTCTCTGAGATCAAAACTAAATCTCCTTGAAATGTCAGAAACTAGAAATGTTTGGAACTATAGGCCAGAAATTTTCTAATATTGAATGGCTCTTTCATTTTGTAGATCAACTGTGTTGTCTTATTCCTTTTTTTTTTAATCATCAATTTTGCTGCTGTTTCCATCCAAGGGATTTGGTCTAAGTATCATATCATCCTTCGAAACTCACAATATTTTCTTGCTGAAAATAAATTGCAATCTACTTGATTTTTTTTATATGATGAAAAAAAGAGAGATCAGGTTTACAGTTTTTGGTGTCAGTTATTGAGGATAGCAACATCTGTCTCCATCCCACCACCCCAACCATGTATCCTTCCCTTAATTCTTATTACAAGCCATTTTCTGTCTTAAGATTTCTTTAGATGTGGTTCAAAGTCATATTTTATAGCTAAAGTTTTTCATAGCTAGGTAAAAACTTGATGACTAGGGAGAAAGAAACTGGGATATTTTAGCTGAAAGAAGAGAAGGGAAATAATTTTTTTCATGATAATAAAAGGATTGAGAATTGTGGTTTTTTAATGTCTATGTGGCTGCTTAGGGTCTTAGTTATGGCATTTGGGATCTTTATTTGTGGCATGTGGGATCTAGTTTCCTGACCAGGGATCAAACCCCAGTTCCCCTGCATTGGGAACACAGAGTCTTAGCCACCGGACCACCAGGGAAGTCCTGAGAACTGGTTTTTAAGGGTAAAATTTAAGAATTATTTGTAAAATAATCAGGTTCACCTATTTTGCCTCAAAATAGAATAACCTTACAGTACAAAGCATTTAGAGTAGATACAAAAAAGACCCATTTTATATATATATATATATATATGAGTACATATATATGAGAATGCTTTGAGATTATTGAAAAGTAGGACTGTCTTAGGAGATCAGATACTGAGTGCACGCATTCAATGGCTAGGCACATTAGGAAAAAAAAAAAAAAAAACAGAAAGAAAGAAATATATGATCCCTTCCCTCAAGAACACAAGACTAATAAGAGAGATTATATCTAAAAACCTAACAATGTTTAAGATAGACTCCTCAAAAAAAGAAAAAAAAAAAAGGAGTCCGAGGTAATAATAGAATCACTGTGTTAGAAGAAAGAGCTTTAATAGTTCCTAATGGCTAAAATAATCTATAAAGGCAAAAGCACTGTTAGATTTTAAAGAACAGAGAGGTTCTTGATCATTTAAAGAGGAGCCGTTTCTGCATTGAGGAACAGACTTTAGTTAAATCGAAGAAAGAAAATAGAGAAAAATCCAGAATGAGAAGTTGTGGGAAATGTTGAGAATGGGTAGAATAAACAAATAAACTGTCTTACTGGAGCAGAGAATGTAGGGCTTACCTTTTATGTTTTAGTGGCCTCCCAGACTTGCTAAAGTTTTTACATTATTCCCTAGATCAGAGTGTTTCCTTTCAAAGCAAATAGCAGAACCAAAATAAGAAAACAGATTGTACAGTGTAAGTTTTTATGTTCAAGTTTTATTGGGAAAAACTAAATAAATTAAATATATGTATGTGTGTGTGTCTGTGTGTGTGTGTGTGTGCGCGCGCACGCTCAGTCACTCAGTACTACATGGCTCCTCAGAATTCTCTCTAGGTGAACAGTAAATCCTTAAGAAAAGAGTCATTACACAAACTTAAAAAAAAAAATGTGACCATAGAACCCTTATTTTCTTTTTGTTTTCCTACAAAGTACCTATCACAACTAACCAAGATGAGGAATTTGTACTTTGAATTTGTTCTCTCCAAAATGGTAGCTGTAAGTTACATGTTGCTCTTAAAATTTAAATTGAATTTTTAGTTTTTCAGTCACAGTAGCTGCATTCCAAGTGCAGACTAACCATATGCATCTGGTAGGTAATGTATTGAATGACACAGATATTGAATATTTCCATCACTGTAGAAAGTTCTATTGGACAACAGTTCTTTATAAAGATTATTATTGCTATTTCTTATTAATTTATTATCATTATTCCTTAATTAAGGTGTTGAATTAAGAAATCTCCATCTGTGGGCATTGTTCAGAAGGAAGTTCCTTGTACAGGAAATACTTAAGACAGTGTTATAATTCAGGTATAATTCAGATAAGGAGATTGAAAACACTCTAAAGGTCATAAATGTATATATAATATTCAATTAAAGTGTGTAAATGATATAAAGATATGTTATAAACCCAATCTTCAAGGCATGTGTTTTAGGAAAAAAAGACTGCTTTGTGTATAAGTAGTGACCCGGTGGCTCAAACAGTAAAGAATCAGCCTGCAATGCGGGAGACCTGGGATTGATCCCTGGGTTGGAAAGATCCCCTGGAAGAGGGAACAGCTGGTGGCTCCATGGTAAAGAATCTGCCTAAAGTGCAGGAGACATAAGAGAGGTGGGTTTGATCCCTGGGTCAGGAAGATCTTTTGAGGAGAGTTTGACAACCCATTACAGTATTCTTGGGCTTCCCTTGTGGCTCAGTTGGTAAAGAATCCTCCTGCAATGCAGGAGACCTGGGTTCAATCCTTGGGTTGGGAAGATCCCCGTGGAGAAGGGGATGGCAACCCACTCCAGTATTCTGGCCTGGAGAATCCCATGGACTGTATAGTCCATAGGATTGCAAAGAGTCGGACACGACTGAGCAACTTTCATTTCACTTCACTTCACCCACTCCAGTATTCTTGCCTGAAGAATTCCATGGACAGAGGAGCCTGGCAGGCTATAGTCCAAGGAGACACAAAGAGTCGGACACAGCTGAGCGACTGTCATACACAGTGAAAATAAAATACACCTTTCAAAAAGTCAAAACCAATTGAGTATTAAAACAGGAACAATTCATTGTAAGGGAGTCAAGGACACGGAGCTTTACTCTGTAAGTGGGTGCTCAGATAATTGGTAAAATGACTGTAAAGTTGACAAGAGACTGGTAATAAATAATTTCAATATGTTTTTTAAGAACTTTAACGAGAGCTCAAAGCGCCTTTCAACTTTCTGCTTTTGTGATATTTTAAACTTTCTGTGTACATGTGGTTAATATCATAACTCAGTCCATTTAATTATGAACTTTAAAGTCTTTACAAACTACTGTTTCTGAAGAATTTTATTTTTCTCAAACTCCCACTAAGTTATTTGCTTTCAATTTGTGAGTGATAAATTGGAAATTTTGTCTGAACTGTTAAACTGATGCATGAGCAATTAAATGAAAAGAAGAAGCTTTAAATTTAATACTTAGAAAAATGCAATAGTCAGATCATTGAATAGATATCATGGTACTCATTTATCCAACTGCAACTGTGACATTTTATGAAGTCCCCCCAAAAGCTATTGAGAGTAATATTGAATAGATGAATCTATAATTTTCTCAAGTAAACATTCATATTAAAAAATTTTTTTTGTTTAATAATGAAGGTTAATTTTCATTAAGATTTAAGGATATAGAAGAATATTTTATTATTCTAAAGCAATTGTTCACTGTAATTGATTGGATTATTATATTCCTTAGATTTTAGATAGTTTAAGAATAAATTTGATTTTTAAGAGATATGATGAGCTGGACATCTTTTTGAAACTCTCTTCAAAAACAAATTGTGAAAACTGCCAGCTAGATAATAATAAAAATTTCATCAAATGTTAAATATTCAACATTATTATTAAGGACATAATTGAGACAGAGATTTTTTTCATTGGGTCCTTTAAGAAAAAGACTAAAATACTCAAATTTTACCACTAGGAGTTTTCACCTAAATCAGAGAAGAGATTCACTGACATGTTTGTGTGTGGTGGTGGGGTATATAAAAATCAGAGTAGGTTAAAGACATGTAATCTGAAAAAAGAAACATACTTGGTATTGTAAAAATGTCTGTAATAAAAACTGGAAAACACAATTAATCAAAATTTCCTTGTCAGAGAAAAAGCAGAGTGGGGGATGGAAATGGGGGAGGTTATCCCCACTCCCAGAAGGTGTGTTCTCTTCAGAAGCAGGATTACATTAGAAACGGTGGAGAATCATCAACATAAATCAACCAGTATCAGGGTAGACAGTTTATACTCAGCAGTAGGTGATAAATAGCAAATATATTTACAATATGGAATCTGTGTTATAATGACCTAACAAATGTTAGTTGGAAAAAATTTTTACCTAAATAAGAATTTGGAATTTGTATCTCAGCTCTTTTCCTAACTCAGGCAAATCTCTGAATTTAAAATTCCTACATTTCCTCACTTGAAAAAGAGGAAACTGGATTAAATCTCTAAATCTCCTCTAGCTTTTAAGGTTCCACAATTACAAGTCAGTAAATAAAGCCACAATTCTTATCCCTGTGTCTAAAATAATACCACTTTAAAATTATTAAAGGAAAAATTAGTATCCTTTCAAACATAAATCTAATCAGTTGGAGCAGTTGAAGGAGTTGGAATATCCATCTTGACTACTCTCCTAATTGTAACAGATTGCTATTTAAATGATACACTATTTGAAGAAATGTAGAAATTCTTTCACAATAGTATTCATTATGTGTAACACAGTGTTTGTTTATTTCTCCCTCAGTGAGAGTTGAGTGAGGAAGAGGGTAAGGAAATAGGGTACTTTAAAGGTTCAGATGGTCCCTAGGGCTCAGACATTTTATGCTGGCACTGGGCCCACAGAGCACTTAGCACAAAACAATTTTGAAGGCACTGTCATGATATTATTTGACACTGGATCTGAGGGAGTTGAGGCAGTTGATCATAGCAGTTTCTATAACTGCTGCTAAGTCGCTTCAGTCATGTCCGACTCTGTGCGACCCCATAGACGGCAGCCCACCAGGCTCCCCCATCCCTGGGATTCTCCAGGCAAGAGCACTGGAGTGGGTTGCCATTTCCTGCTCCAATGCATGAAAGTGAAAAGTGAAAGTGAAGTTGCTCAGTCGTATCCGACTCTTAGCAACCCCTTGAACTGCAGCCTACCAGGCTCCTCCATCCATTGGATTTTCCAGGCAAGAGTACTGGAGTGAGTTGCCAGTTTCTAAAACAGTATACATGAAATAAACAAACTTTAGCAATAAAAGTTTACTAGGATATTTGATGGTGTGAGAAATATAGAATGTTATAGTCAATAAAGCATAACTGAATACATGTAAAATATGGAGTAGACAAAAGCTTTGCTGTCCACCTCTAGTTGTATAAAAGATAATGCCAACATTATTGTCCTCAGATTTTAAGTTTCCATATTTGTGACCCAGTTGTGAAAACATAAAAAATAAAATAAACCTGAAAGTATAAAAGATGATGCCAAAATCATTGTCCCCAGATCTTCTGTTTCCATATTTGTGAACCAGTTGTATGTAGTGACAAAGTAATTAGAAATTAGGATAAAGAACCATTATTTTCACATCACAGAGAGAAATTTCTCTGTTCCTCTTATATGTATGCACATTTACCATCTACTAATATTTATTATGCCCATACTATCTTTGTATCTTTCACAATTAATAGAAGGACTAATGTCCTTTCTGCTTTGAATCATATCTGCTCTTGCTTTCTTATTCAATTCACCCAACAATTCTCATTCTCCCCCAAATATTTAATATTTCCCTTTCAAATGGATCATTCTAATCTGCATAAAAACACATCTTGACATTTTGCTATAATTTTATAAGTTTTATTGTCTAACGTCATTTCCTTGAATTTGTCATTTATTGATCACCTCCTGTGTGTCTGGGGCTTTTCTTGGCAACTAGAAAGCATCTATAAAGAAAACAAAGATGCTTGCCTTCACAAAACTAACATTCTGATGAATTTCTGTATTATAGAGAACTAAAAACCTAAAAAAACAAAAAAACAAAACTATCTTCTCAGAATTCCTTCCATTGGGGTGGCGTTTGTCTGAGTTCTGCCACTCACAAATGATGAAATGTGGGGTTGAGGTTTTTGTTTTTTTCTCCCTTCTGTTTTGTGTTGCCTTTCTTCCTTCTTCCAATATATAACACAAGCCCTTAGCTGAAGTTACAGCAGCCCCTCTTGAACATGGTGATAGGAGCCACACGCGAGGGATGATGGAGCTGATGAGAGTTGCCTTCATGACCTTCCCTCGGAGTTGTACGGACTTGGGCTGCCAGCTTCTGGTATTGCTATTTAGCTATTATTTGCTCTTCCTCTTATCAAGCCAAATATATTCATGCCAGATTTAGTCCTCAAAGTATGTCTTAAAATTAAAACAAAAAAACTTTTAAGAACAAAAAAATCTATAATATGTTGGGGGAGATATTGTACTCATTTTATGAATTAATTTGTAGCCAGTGGACATTTTACCGTCTTAAATATTTTCATCCATAATCATGGCTTCTTCTCCCATTTGCTGAGATCTCTCTTTGTGTCTCTCAATATAATCTTATAATAATTATATAAACACAATACCATTTTTTAGATTTATTACCTGTTACTTTAAAGGTTTGGGCTGTTTTAATTATAATTAGTAAAATAACACTACTTAATTTGGTATTGCTGCTATAGAAAAATGTTGCTGGTTTTTTTTGTTTTTGCTTTTGCTTTAATTTATCTGGCATCCAGAATACTTATTTGTCTTTGTTTATCTTATTTATAGATTATCATTATTTATATGCAAATAATCAACACTGAAAATTATTAACAGTATTTTAAAATTTCTTCTGTCCACCTTCCATACCCATATTTTTTTTTTCCAGTCTTCTTACATTGACTGGTCCTTTCATTGTAATGTTGAGTAGGAAGTTATGATGTAACAGTAGAACTTCTAATAATTTACTATTTGAATGATGTTTTACAGAATTTTAGTGGAAACCCATCAGAACTAATAAAATTAAGTGCAATTCCTAGTTTGACTCTTGTATTTTATAAAAATATATGTGACCAGATGCTGAGTTTTCTTCTTTGTTTGACTACACATTTTGAGATAGTATGTTTTTCCTCCACTTACTATTCAGCACTTTGGTAGATCATGGTAAAAGATTCTCTAGTGTTAACTCATCCTTGTAGTTCCATTGTGGACCCTATTTGATCATGGGGCACTTTTTATGTTTGGTTATAGTTTTTAATATAGTATTTAATGTTTTTGCATGTACATTGATGCACACATTTTTATTTTTATAATGTTCATTAATAACGTTTTCTATAGAGATCAACTGGTCTCATAAAAAGATATTCTCTGTGTATGTTTATACAAAAACTGAATGATTGGTCCCTTGAAGCCTTGATGAAATCTGTGACAACATTTCTGAAAATTTCACTGCTAAGTTTTCAAATTAATTGATGTAAAGTTCTTCTGAGTATTCTTTTATGATTTGTTTCTTTAGTTATAGTCATTTTCTATTATTAAAACTTTAATTAGCATCCTGTTTTCTTGATCAGTCTTGTTAGAAGTTTGTCCATTTCATTAGCTTTAAAAAAATCAATTGATGGTTTTGTCTATCTTTTGCAATGAGTTTATATTTTATTTTACCTTTTTGCTTCTATTTTAAATTTTCTTCATTTAACTTTCAATGTTTTTCCTTGTTTATAACTTTTCTAACCTCTTGAAGTGAATGCTTTTCTCTTAAATGTCTAGTCTAATTTCATTTTCTAACATTGAATTTTATAAATTTTTATGTAATTCCACTTTAGGTATATTACAAATTTTGGTGGGTAGTGCTTTAAAGTATTTGATTCTAAATGGTTAATTATTTCCATGTTTTATATGATCTATGAATTACTATAATTGTGCCTCATACTTGAAAATCTGTGGGGTATATTAGCTGTCTCCTTGTGTTGTTTTGTCAAATTATGTGGCCTATACGCTGTGACTTCACTGGCTTTTTGTCAGGGTCATTTAAACATATTTACACATTTTTCATTTGAAGTTAATATGCATTCACTTTTTGGCATACATTCTAATAAATGTCTCTTGCATGCAGCTTACATATGGTGTTCAAGTCTCCCACCGTCCTACTAATTGTGCTGTAAATAATCTTACCGTCTGTGTAGGAGGTTTTCGATTTCTTTGACTCACTCCAAGCCTCTTCTCTACTTCCTTGTGCCAGCGAGTTGTTCTTTAGTCTGTATGGGTGCAAAAGCATCTGAAAACCTGAGTTCTCACTCTGTGTGTGTGTGTGTGTGTTGGTGATTGTTGTTATACCAAGTGTTTGTACACTAAGTGTTTGTACCAGAAGAGGATTTTTGGCAGTAAACAAAGATAATATTTTTATGTTCTCTGTCAATAGTGCAATTCCACTTTGTTCAGCTTTCAGTAGGCTACCCAATACAGAGAGGAGACATTATTTTAAAACCTATGTGACCTGGGCCCAGCCTACCACTCTGACTTTATTTTGGACCACTTTCTTTGCTATTATAGAGACACTGACTTTCTGTTTCAGGAACACAGTTGGCTTGTTCCTATCAACAATCATTTGCACTGATGTTTCCTTATGCCTGAAATGGACTTTTCCAGTCTTTTCAGTTTTGAAAAATTAAGTGATGAGGGCCTTACCTCCAATATTATAGAGCAGAGCCAGCTACAATTTTGGGAGGCACAGTGAAAAATTGGTACTCTTTATTCAAAAGGCAATAAACAAATATGATTGAAGACACTAAAATGTAAAGCTTACTCTCTTCTTCCACAGTCCCTCTCTCAATTTGAAATGGTGTTTTTTTATGTTTTATTTAATAATATTCTAAAATTAAAAATTTTAAATTATTAGCATAAGTTTTTACATGCATCTTTTTATTGTGCAATGCCAACTTTAAATGCAAATATGAGAGAATTTAATCCTATTCAGAACCACCCAAAGTACATACTTGTAGCTCCTGTTATGTATGTTGTTCTGACTGCAACAGTGGAAGTGTTGCAGAAAAGAAGCTCATTTAGGCACTCCTGCCCATGTTTATATCTTAAGTTTTTAGTTGAATTTGTTATTGTTGCAGTAAAATATTGACACCAAATGACTCACAATCTCCTTCTTGAAAAACAGATTTCAAATGATGCCAGGTGCATGAACAAATTGGAGAACTGAGTCTTGATTTAGAATTTGTGTGGTCCTCTTTTCTCAATAGACATGGGGTGACTATAGCTTGGGCCAGACTGGTCACTTTTCCTTTTGCACGTTGTACCTAATATTGTGTTCTATCAAAGATACAGGAAGACACTGAGTCTGTTACCTAAAGATATGCCCAAATCAGCTGCCCAAGTCAATTCAAGGAACTAGACTGAAATTGGAGCTGAAATACGTTTGGATTGGTAAGATTGGAAATCCAAGAGTAAAAGCAATGAAAACGGGCAAAGAAAGTGGTTAGGAGAATTCTGTAGTTCAGGAAGTGATAGCTTGTAGATGCAGTTTATATAGTCCCAGGGTGACCTTAAGTGATTTGGATGGCTCAACCTGCAGGTGTTAGAAAGGGGAAACGTGGTTAGCTGTGAATTTCCTGAGATCAAGGAGATGGTTATAGAAAATCTCAGACACTCCTCATCTACCTAGGAACAAACATCCCCTGGGAAATCAATGACTCATTGAACCAGTTACAGTTCTTCCTCACTGGCTACCAGATATAAGCAAAACAGCCTATATTTATCTTCATAATTTATAACAATTGGACATTCTTTTTAGACTTCTCATACTTAGGAACTATCTCCCTGGGATTTTTTTTTTCTTTTAGGAATACTGCAGTTACATCATTAATATTAAAGTGAAAGTGGAGTCGCTTAGTCGTGTCTGACTCTTTGCGACCCCATGGACTGTAGCCCACCAGGCTCCTCTGTCCATGGGATTTTCCAGGCAAGAATACTGGAGTGGGCTGCCATTTCCTTTTCCAGGGAATATTAAAGTGAGCACTCACAAATAATATCAATTCTCAAAAGTTTTCTAAGTGACTATGAATGTGTGTCAAAGAACTTAATTTTCTCCCTTTGCAGTTTTCTGATGAAAGTGCATATTCAAAAGGATATTGTTTATTATTTCAAGTTCTATCAGAGTGCTCTGCTGTGAACCTCAATAAATATGAATTCTTCATAGTGATACTTTTAACTCATAGAAAATTTGAGAAGAATCTAATAAAGATATATATATTCAGATTTACATGTTTTTGCAATATAATACTTTAATATACTATGACTCATAATGGATTTACTATGAACATAGTCACTACTAGAGTATTTCTAGATCACTGATAAAGTGGTTGTTCAAGTGTGCAGTTAGCGCAGCCAACCTAAGGAACATGATATAAACCCTGTCCCATGATTTTTTAACTCCTTCTCTGTAACTCCCACATTTCAGGTTTTTACCAGCCTGTCTCTTCTTCACATTTTATTTCCAATGAAAGTGAAAGTTATATCGCTCAGTAGTGTCCGACTCTTTGCAACCCCATGGACTGCAGCCTACCAGGCTCCTCCATCGTGGGATTTTCCAGGCAAGAGTACTGGAGTGGGTTGCCATTGCCTATTCCAGGGGATCCTCCAGACCCAGGAATCAAACCCAGGTTTCCCGTGTTGTAGGCAGACGCTTTACCATCTGAGCCACCAAGGACTCCATTACTTCCATTTCTACCCCAATAAACTTAGTCAGCTTCTTAATTAAAAAAAAAAGAAAATCCTTCACTTTATTCTATAACTCTTTCCCCACGTTCCCCACGCTGCTGTTCTCAGCAGACTAACCTGAGCCACACATTTGCGCTGCCCACTGTTGCCATAACCTATAGGCTTTCTTTGCCCTTGACCACTGTGTTGATCTCCGCCCACAAAGGTTGTCCATGACAGCCACATCTCTAAGTCCTTGGCCTTTGGCAGCCTTGATTTTTCTCATCCTTGCTCACATTTGACCCTTTGGATGAGCCTTCCTGCAGTAGCTCTTTCCTTTGTCGAATTTAAGGACGATGCTACTTTTTCTAGTTTTCTTCCTACTTATATTGACAACGCTCTGTCTCCTTAATTATATGTTTCTTCTTTCTACCGACCCAGTGTGGACTATTCCCAGAATTAAAATCTCAACTTCTTTCTTTGCCTTTTCTGTCCTCTCCTTGTAGTTCTCACCTGCTCTTAGGACTCCTTTATTTGCATCAGACTTCCAAATGTTTACATCTGGAGAATATCACTCTCCAGATGTCTGGTTCTGCATTTCCAAAATCTTATGTTCTCTACTTTCAAAATAACTTCACTACCTGTCACTTTGCAATAGATGATCAGTCTCCTCAATTCATATTCTTCTGTTTAATTTTTTTATGCTGTCATTCATTTTGAGTTCCATAATCAGATTACTGCTCTTGAAAATGATTTAAATTATGTCAATCTGTTAATCAGAAATGTTCAGTGGTTCCCCATAGCTTGAAATATAAAATCCTTAACTTGACTTAGACATTTTATAGTCTCACCTACAAGTACCTTTATCACCTTATCTTCAAGTACTTACCTTCACTGATAATTTAAGTTTTTCCAAAGCACTTCTGGTACTATATAAACCTGGACATACTTTGTTGATATCTACAGTGAGTTAAATTCAAATGTAATAACTTCATCAAGATGAATTATTTTTCTTCTATAGCTTGTTGCCTGCAAAGAATAAGCCCATGAGTTGCACAGTAGAAATTAATTGTGATTTTGTAAATTTCATAGCTATCCTCTACTGTCAGGTTGTTCAAAGTCAAATTTAAGACCTTCCTGTTCCTCTCTCATTTTTATTGTCCTACACTTATTGAATGTTTACTAAAATAAGAAATAGTATATTATACTTGTGTGTAATTCTTGGGCTATCATTTTATAAATTGACATTTACTCATAGAGTAAGAATTTTAGGGATTACTAAACTTTGCCCAAGAAATTCCATTTTCTCTGCTGGGATGTAAAAGAAATTACAAAGTCCTTTTGTGCCAAAAGGAAACAGAGCCAAAGCTATTCACAGCTATTAAAAGAGAAAACAAAAAATTCCCAAGAAGCACAAGAATGGGTTCCTTTGTAGTCTGTCTACAGAAGCCAGCTGGTCAGAAAAAAATATTTAGAAGTCTAGAGCCAATATCTCTATTATAAACAATTACTTCCCAATTAGTACATTGATGTGTGCCATGCTGAGCTTTTTAAAAAGAATGTCTATGTTTTAAACCTTTCTACTCAAATTGCAATATGGTAATAAAAGTAGGTAGTAGAATATTAAGACTTTTTTTTATTTACAAAATTCAATTTGGAATGAAAAATCATCCATTCTCAGATAATGACTAGAAAACTTAATGTGTACAGGCTCAGAAAATAGTTCTACTCATCTGAAAGCAGCAGTAGTTGTTTGCAAGGAAATACAAAAAGCATGTACCTTGCTTGCCAGTAAGACATTTATGAGACAGATGAAAGTATTGTTCTGAATTTTGCTCAATGCACCAATTAAATAAAGGAAGGAGAAAACTTGACAATTGAAAAAATGTATATACTAAGAATATCAGTATCATAATTCAATATGTTTTATAAATGTTAGAGACCTAATGAATTTGATTAAAGCAGTTTAATTAAGGTAGAGTCTGCTGCGTTGCAACCCCCTTCCAGACAAAATAGCTCAGTGAACAGGTAGTAAGTCCCCAGTGAACTGTGAATATCAAAGTCGGGGAATATTCTTCATTTTAATGAGCTGCATTTTCTGAGCCCAGACCTCTCCCCTGACAGGGTGACTGCAGGAGGCACAAATGAAAGTAGTTGTTTCCCTTTGAGACTTCCGGCTACTAAATGCTATGAATGCCAGAAATTAAAATAGTGGCTCTGCAGTTCTTTATGTCTGCTCTGTCTTGCACTTGCCCTTGGGCTGGAAACTATTGTTAAAGAAAAGACCCAACAATTAAGAATATTATTTCTGTATTTAAAAAAATGATTCCTCCTTCTCTGAATATTAAGGCATTTGCAATATCATAACCCATTTCTTTTATGAAAGTTATATTTTCATTTAAAAACAGCCCCATATAAATACAAATATATAAATCAAATATAGTGTCCTTCCACTAACCAAAAATTAGATCCATAATATGAATACTCTTTACAACCTCAGAGCAAAAGCTGTAGTTATTTCACTGTTTAGAAAATTCACATGACATGATGGATTACCATTTTCTGAATAGATACATTCAATATTATTTTATAATATTTTTTCATTTTCTTTAAATAAGAGTGTGGTAATCAGAAATTAAGTGTAAACATTCTGGCAGTTATTTTAAAATTATTATCCATAGTGTTAAGAACGTGGAAACCTGTTATTCAGTCATGTGACAACTGTTAGTACTTGACTCTTTGAATAATCACCTAGAAGCAAGTAATACTGTATATAAAACACCACCAAGAAATTGTTGATTGGCACAGAAAGGAAACCTTGAGTAATTACACTTGATTTCAATAAACATGTCATGAAAGTTGGAAGGAAAACTAAACACAATTTCAAAGAAGTACATACCACAAGAAATAAGCATAATTACCTCAGTTAGCTAAAAGCTCATCTAGGTCTTCTGGATTTGTTCCAAAATACATGTAACTGTCCAGGCCCAGGACTGCAGCTCATTGCAACCATGTCAAACACACACACTGATTTATAGCTTCTAACATTTATAGGTACTAAAGTTGATTTGAAGTGTCTTCAGAATCCTTGACTTGAACTGATTTTCTATACAAAAGATTGTCTTACTTGGAAATCTACATGATCTTCATTGTAGTCTACTTTAGCAGAAAAAAAAAATCCTAACATTCTCTATATATGCATAAATCTCTCAACTCACTACTGTGTGAAAAGTCAGTGTGTTGCTATTGTGATTTTGGACTAACCATGTCAAATTTTGCTTGAATTATCTAGTATCTTTTTTTTTTTTTCCTCCCATGGTTTTATAGCCTAATTTTATACTTTTTTGTCTCTCTTGTTTTCTAAAATCCAAAGTCTGGGCAGGTAATCACAGATTCATATACTCTCTGCTCATCTAGGCTGCCAGAGTTTCATGATCACAGATAGAGTTTCATGTTGTCAGATGAGGGCTGACACCTTAAGACATTATTGTCTCCTCTCCACTATTGACTGTGTCTCCATGTCACTCAGGAATCACGGGTATTTGATTGGATATTAAAGCAATACCCACAAAGGTAAAAGTAGGTCACAGTCTTACTTGAAAGGTCCAGTCTAACCTCTATCTTGAAATTCTCATTCATTATAAAAATATTTGAATTTATTCAGCTACATATAGTTTGGTTGCACATGACCAGGGTTAATTTGCTCGTTATCTCTCTGTGTATCTCTCCATGTGTATCTTCTCTATGTGAGAAGATCTTTGGCTTTTTAATATGTTCAGCCTAAAAGTATTTTTCTGAAAGATGTGTCTTAAATAAGAAGTCCTGGTTTGATGGTAATAGCAGTGCTGAAATACCTACAATTTTTTTTTGTTGCAGACATCCTTATTTATAATCAAGACATGTAGATCTGTTCCTGATATGTATTACATATTATATTATAAATTTAAAGAGATTTTTTCTATTATTCATTAGTACTTTCAAGGAGGAAGAGTCTAGCATTAGCTGTTCCCAGGAATAATATAGGACTTAGCAAATTGCTACTATAAATACCATTAGGGCACTCAGCTGTACTTTCCATTTAGGGTATGGTGATTGAACAGTAGTTATAGTGATTTGTGTTCTAAGTGTATAAAACTCGTCTCTTTTTTTATTCTTTGTAATTTTAAAAGATGTATTTCACTAAAATGTACAGGAGTTTTAAACAATAATATAGTTTATTTTGTATGTTGCTTCACACAAAATAGGTGTTCAACATACATCTTTAAATAAATGCATAATTGCTTTGAATAAAAAACATGCCTGTGTTAGATATTGCTCAGACATTAAAAACAGTTAAACCTCTAAAGTGAAATAGTTTATTCTTCTGTGCTCACATATCCCAAATTGTTTACTAAATTTATTTTTTCAAGAAGGAATCCAAAATAAAATATTTGTGATCTCTCTTATTGTGATTTCTTTTTAAGAAAGTCTTATTAAGTAAACTTACTATCTTACTTAAATGTGATTTTCAGCTACTTTTCAAGCATAGTTCTTTTAGATATTTGCTTATATCTGTTTGCTTCCTTCTTTTTTCTGTCTTTATTTTTCTGTATGTCATTTTTTCAGAAAAAATACCAAATATTTATTACTTTTCTCCCACTTAAAAAGACTGAACTTGTGGTAGTTCCTTAAAGAATCAAAACAGGTATTATTTGATGATCTTGCAAGCTATCTTTCTATTTTTTTTTTCAGTGACTTGTTTTCTTTTCTGAGATTACATATTGTTATAGATTATAATTGCACAAATCATACAGCCTGATTCAAACCAACAAAAATAGTCATATTAGAAACTGAGATTTGATTTATAAAGAGCTTTTCCTATAAGTGCATAGCTTTTGTACAGTCACACTATTGAAAGTCTTTATATCATCTCTAGAAAAATGTAATAATACAGAACAAAAACAAAACACCAAAAAACAAACACAAATCACTTTGGTATCTTATTATCAAATATATTTCTAGTATCTAATGAAAGCTTTACAATAATACATTTTATATGTGGTAGCAATATAAAAGAATTTGTAAGGTAACATAGCTTTGATGTTTCAGAGTAACCAGTTCTTCTGGATTTGAATTGCAGCTCTACCAATTATTTATTATATGACACTATTCAAGTTGATATTAATTATTATTCTCAGCTTTTTCATCTATGAGATGAGAATAAAAATACCTAATTTATAAAGCTATTGTAGGAATTAAATAAAAAACATCATATAAAATGCTCAGCATGTTGCCTTGCATGTGGTTACCATTTAATTAATATAAGCTATATTATATTCATTGAATTATACACAACTGAGTTCTTTTCTATTTAAATTTTAATTTCTATTTCATGAAAAATAGTTGAAATAGTCCCCCAAATGAGGTGAATAATAGAAAAAGCAAGAGGATTCCAGAGGGGAAAAAAAAAACTACCTCTGCTTCATTGACTATGCTAAAGCCTTTGACTACGTGGGTCACAACAAACTATAGAAAATTCTTAAAGAGATGGGAATACCGGATCACCTCACCTGTCTCCTGAGAAATCTGTATGCAGGGCAAGAAGCAATAGTTAGAACCAGGCATGGAATAATGGACTGGTTCTAAATTAGGGAAGGAATACATCAAGACTGTATATTATCACACTGCTTATTTAACTTATATGCAGAGTACATCATGAGAAATGCCAGGCTAGGTGAAGCATAAGCTGGAATCAAGATTCCTGGGAGAAATATCAATAATCTCAGATGTGCAGATGACACTACCCTTATGGCAGAAAGTGAAGAGGAACTAAAGAGCCTCTTGATGAAAGTGAAAGAGGAGAGTGAAAAAGCTGGCTTAAAACTCAGCTTTCAAAAAATGAAGATCTTTGTATCTGGTCCCATCACTTCATGGCAAATAGATGGATGAGGAAACAATAGAAAGTGGCAGAGTTTATTTTCTAGGGCTCCAAAATCACTGCAAGTGGTGACTACAGCCATGAAATTAAAAGACATTTGCTCCTTGGAAGAAAAGCTGTAACAAACCTAGATACCATGGTAAAAAACAGAGACAACACTTTGCCGACAAAGGTCTATCTAGTCAAGCCATGGTTTTTCCAGTAATCATGTGTAGATGTGAGAGTTGGACCATGAAGAAAGCTGAGTGTCGAAGAATTGATACTTTTGAACAGTGGTGTTGGAGAAGACTCTTGAGAGTCCTTGGACTGCAAGGAGATCCAGCCAGTCCATCCTAAAGGAGATCAGTCCTGAATATTCATTGAAAGGACTGATGCTGAAGCTGAAATTCCAATACTTTGGCCACCTGATGCGAAGAACTGACTCATTAGAAAAGACGCTGCTGCTGGGAAAGATTGAAAGCAGGAGAAGGGGACGACAGAGGATGAGATGGTTGGATGGCATCACCAACTTGATGGACGTGAGTTTGAGCAACCCCTGGGAGTTGGTGATGGACAGGGAAGCCTGGCGTGCTGCAGTCCATGGGACCACAAAGAGTTAGACATGACTGAGTGACTGAACTGGACTGAGTTCCCCAAACTATAAAATATAAAAATACTAGTGTCTGATATTGAAAGTATTATGAATTTTAACCCATTGTTTATATGAAGGGGAACTATACAGCATTGTTATTTATTTTGATGGTGGATTTTTGATGTATCTCATTGATAAATTGCCAGTAGTAAGACCAAGTAGATTTACTCTACCATTCTTCTCTCAGGATCCAGGCACGCCCTCACACAGACAGCAAAGCACTGCATCAACAGCAACCTGTAATAATCATCACATAGGATAGACTGTAGGATTGGGAGCATCTTCCTGGTGTTAAGGATCTCAGCTTGTAGATATATCCCGAGGACTAGGATCTCATCCTATGTTTCACTCATGTTCTTGAGGAGCTTCATCAGGGTATTGGGCTTCTCTGTTTTCAAATATTTAATTATGAAATAAGGAGTAATAATATCTTCTTTACTAACCTTGCAGAATGGCTGAGTGTGTGAAAACAGATTGTCTTGACACTGAGTCTGTTGTAGAGTAATTGGAACCTCAGGAATTAAAGAAAGCAAGCAAAAGTGAAAATCTAGCGTACAGATGACTAACATAGCCTCTCCAGGACTATTGTTCACTTTCTTTCACTGGAGAATGGCTGGAATATGGTGTCAAGAAGCCAGTTTAGATCCTATGGGCTGAGAGTTTTACCTGAGGTAGGAGACAGCGTAGCAAGTCAGGACGATGGACCAGGGGCTGTGGAAGCATGGAGCAGGGCAGTTTGCAAGGGCAAGGGGCTGTCCAAGGATCAGTACAAAAGGAGAAATGCAGAATTTGGATATAACAGAACAGGGACTTTTTCCCCATTTCTGTAATTCTGATTTGCCAATCAGAATTTTGAGGTGATTTATTTAAAAGATCATGAAAAAAAAATGTTAGAAAAACAGAGAACAGGAAATGGGAAAGGGAAGAAAGTTGATTTGTTTGTTTGGTGTTCTTTTTAAAGTTTCATAAAGACAAGGGAAATATTCTAAATTTATTTCAAAAGAAAACTGTTTCTTCACGTATGAGATGGATTGAGGGAGTAAATGCAACTCGATAGCCTATAGAGAAGCGTACTGCCTTAGATTGTTACTCTAAGAATATGTCAAGAGATATTTAAATTTAAAAAGTGCATCTGGGTGTGTGTGTGTGCACATGTGTGTGAGAGAGAGAGAGAAAGAGAAAGAGTCTTCGTCCTTCAGAAATGACAAAAGCTTTGCAACAAGCTAACCTTGGAAGGGACGCTAGTCATTAACTTAATTAGAATTGACCTATAAGAATATGTTGCCTTTAATTCAATCACCTTAAAATAAGTAACTTCAAAGCAATGGAAAAATAAGATTGACTGTAGAGGCAACACCAAAAGGAAAAAAACACACACACACATACACAACTAGACGTATAAAGAAGGGTGTCATTTTATTTAGCAAGCCAAGGATAAGTTTACTTCTTTTCCTCAGCATCACAGTGAATGTGGAAAATTCAGTGATCTCATTTGTATTTTTTTTTTCATATTTTAACACTTTCAGATAAAATCAGAATGTAAGTTTAGGATTTTACATAGTGTCACATTCAATTAAAATAAAACTGGCAAAGTCAGAATGAGGATAGCCAGTGCGAGTCAAAGAAGGGATCTGGCTGGCATCGAAGTCTGCTGTGCTGCATGTGTGAGTCCACAATCCATTAAAATAAAAAGAACATGTTGGAAGGAACATTGTTTTAGATGTGGAGAAAAGGGTACAACACTGCTTCCTGAGAAAGGAGAATCACGGGTCGCCTTCGTAAGGAAAAAGATTCATACCTATGCAAACTGGTGAAACACGTGGCGCAATAAAAGTGAGGAAAGCACCTCTGGAGTAGTCATGAATTTAAAATAAAAGGGATAAGAGACGGGAAAAGGCAATCACACCTGCCATTATGAAGGCAGGGGTGTCTCCAGGGGATGAAGAATAGTGGATGCCTTGAATGAAGGCTTCAGACCGTGGATGGCAAGTCATGCTAACAGTTCAGAGAGCAAGGAATCAGGAGGAGGCGTGGGGCGAGTGGGGTTTAGGCAAGAAAACAGCGAGGTTAAAAAAAAAGTTACACACTTGAAAGAAAAGAAAACGAGGAAACAGTAACTCAGAAGACACAGGTTTATCTGAAATTTATAGTATACAGGGGAAGGTGGATGGGGAAAAGTTGAGAAGTTATTGGAGGAGATGATAAAGGAAGAAAATAACCCAGGGTGGCGAGGAAAAACGTCTGAGAAAAAATAAGCAAATAAATAGGAAAGAGAGAGTGACACAGAACCCAAGATTAGGGGAAGAGCTGGAATGTATAGAATCAAAGTGGGGGAAAGGAGAGCCACTTTTAAAAACTCTCAGAAGGACACGTACATTTGGGAAGACAGAACTTAAGACAGCAGAATGCCAACGGCACGCAGAGGAGGGTTTGTAGGCTCAAAGCGAGGACTCCAGTTAAAGGAGGAAGAAGCACATGATTAAATAGCCAAAAACAGCCTTTAAAAAGTGTCCCATGTGAATGATTTTTCTCTTTTTTTTTTTGAAGAAAAGGACATTGACTGCTGATAGCCAAAGACTTCTGAGTTCTGCCTGAGGGTTGCTGTTTAAAAGGAATTCATGTCTGCCGGCACAATGGAAAAACAAAAGGTTGACGATGATATTTTTAAAAAGTTAGAGGGTTCTCATGATAAGGTTTGTGTTCAGGAACCTTCCATCAAAGGCTGGCAAGGTGCCATAAGGACAGATACCTCTAACTGACTGGGGTACTTAAGAGAAGACACACACTTGAAGCAGAAGGGAGCTGGCAAGGATGCTTTTCACAGATGGGACTAGAATCATGCTTTACGATGAGGCAGAAAAACCGTGTGCCTCCTATGAAATGTGGGGAGCTGGTGTTTCCTCACTGCCTTCAGTCAGCACATAATAAAAAGGAGATGTGATATTGGAGATGAGGTTTAAGTTAGCTCACTTCGCTCAGACCCCATAAGTTTTGTTGTTACATTGGTTCAAGCATGTGAAAATCAGAGCAGGAAGAAAAAGTGCCCTGAAACATGAAGGTACAAATTCCATCAGAAGTCTTTCTATACGGCCAGGAACCCTCCCTCCTATGGTGACCGAATGAAAATGCCTAGGCTATAGACAAGACAAAGCCCAGAGTGACTACTGTTTAGATGTCTGACCTTGGATAAGGTATTCAACTCTCTGAGATTCTTAATCTGTAAAGAATATATGAAAACACTTTTCAATGCCATTTCTCTTGCAAAGATTTAGAAATCATACACATAGTATAAACTTTCTATTAAAAGTGTTTTTCTATCAATTTTGTTCTCAATATTTAGTTTTATTATGTAAGTTTTAAAATCGATCGAGTGATATCACATCTGAGGTGTCTCCCATATGGCTGGGGTTGTGGGTGTGTGGTGTGGTGTGTTGGTGTGTATGTGTGTGTTTTGGGAAATTAGGTGAAAAAAAGGACCATTTTCCTAATATGAAAAAAAAAAAAAAATAACCATTAACCATTGCTAAAACACTGAGATTGAAAGCCCCATTGGGTATAGTTCTGTCTGGAAACTTCTGGCTTTTTCCTCAGGAAAATCTAACCATTATATTGGTAATGAAAAAGCCAAAGTACCATTTCCTTTGGGAATTAAATTTGTTTAGCTTTCTAAAGCTGCTAATCCAGTGCCAATAGGTGTCTAAATGTGGACTGAGTTCTTTTCTGAGGACAAAAGAAAATTTTGGCAGCTGGAACTGCAAGCCCAAAGCTCGCCTCCCATACATGGTGGAGAGTTTTAGTGACAAGGCCAGCCACTCCACTCACAGGCTTGGCTCCCGGAGACCCTGGCGCAGTGTCAGAATGAACCCATCTTCACTGATTCTGAGGTCTTCCAATTGTCATATGCTTTGGCTAGATAAAATTTAATTCTCTAAATGAAAGCCTGCTGGGTGTGTTCATTTTTTTATAGCATCATAGCAACAGTAGATCAGAGTTCTACGAGAGCAAAACAGTCTCCTTTTGCTCATTGTTTTATTCCCAACACATAATAGCACACTCTTTCAATCTCTAACAAAGAGTGAATGATCAATAAATATTGATAAATATTGACTGACTGAGTAAATAACACAGAGAAACATGACCTCTTCTGCCCTATAATGAATAACTAGAAAAAGATATTGCTTATTTAGCACTGCTTGCGTTGAAGAACCCATGTACGATCTGGGATGTGCAGTATGCATGTATTCCTTTATACTCTAACAATTTAGCACAAATTAAATCCAGAGACCATCAGATCAGTTCAATTCAGTTCAGTTGCTCAGTCATGTCTGACTCTTTGTGGCCCCATGAACCACAGCAAGCCAGGCCTCCCTGTCCATCACCAACTCCCAGAGTCTACCCAAAACCATGTCCATTGAGTCGATGATGCCATCCAGCTGTCTCAGACTCTGTCGTCCCCTTCTCCTCCTGCACTCAATCTTTCCCAGCAACAAGGTCTTTTCAAATCAGTCAGCTCTTCGCATCAGGTGGCCAAAGTATTGAAGTTTGAGCTTCAGCATCAGTCCTTCCAATGAATACCCAGGACTGGTCTCCTTTAGGATGGACTGGTTGGATCTCCTTGCAGTTCAAGGGAAATACCATCAAGCCAGTCTTAAAACTGTAATTCTCAAACTTGATATGTATAATAATCACAGGAAAAAAACTAGTTTAAAAGGACAATTCTCAAGAGATTCATCTAGTAGTTCTGAGGGAAAACCCAGAAATCTACACTTAGAAAAGTTTTCAGGAAGCAGAATTGACTTCTTACCATGCTCCATAAATGACACCCAGATTAATTATCAAAATAGTTATCAAAGGGACTTCCTGGTGGCGTTTAAGACCAGGGAATATTTCCAATGTAAGGAGCATGGGTTCAATCCCTGGTAGGGGATCTAAGAACCCACATTCCTCGAGGCATGGTCGAAAAAATAGCTATTAAAATTCATTGATAAAGAGAGCAGGATAGCAAATTGCTTGTGTGTCTTGTTCCATCCAAACAAATAACACATATTTCTTTGTTTTTTATAAATTAGTTCTTGGAGTTTTTGGCTGGCAAAATTTTTGTTTTGATGTTTTTCAGCTGACGTGGGTTTTCATTGTCAGCCTGTGCACAAGCAAATTATTAAGCCATCTTTAGAAAGTACTCTTCATCACAGGCTAGAGACTCTTCAGGGAATGTGCACTGTCTGCATATAAAACTTAATTTAGTAGCTCACAGTCTTACGTCTTGAACTAAAGGGTTTTGTGGTAGTTGTGATAATATTTAATAGCTCATGAAATCATCTTTCCGTCTCTTGCCTCTCCTCATGGACTAAATGAACACGCAACAGGTACTATTCCTGCTATGATACTCTTCCAGGCATAGCGCTCTTGGTTACACAAACCCAAAATGCAGTGATATTTTGAAATACCTGGGAATGTTGTTCCTGCAGCAGGATAGCCGTCACTAAGGAGGAAGGCCTTGTGCAGTCACTACCTGTGCAATTGCTTGTCTGTGTTGCCCAGGCACTCTTCACAGGCCCTGTGCCCTTGCATGTATGTTCCTGGACAACACAGCACCTCCCAGATTGCAGGGGGTAACTTGTCCAAGGAAAGCACTGTTACAGAGGGGTGCTGTGTGTGAGCGCCTTTCCTTTCCTTTCCCTCAGCATAGTAAATGTAAGATGGATGGGGACAAGAAAGAATGAAAGAGAGTGGACAGCCCAAAATATAAAGGTGAAACATAAGAGCCAAGAAAGTCTTCAATGAAGCCTTCAATGGCTTCAGTGAAGGAAGCAACTCTAAGACACTTCAGACGGGACCGGTGGTCAGCTGCTGCCCTCTGCACAGCCCGCTAGTCCTGAACGTGTCCTTCAAACTGCTTTAGGGGGCAAAATCTGTTACCGAATAGTGAAAATTCTAAGGCATCCGAAGAAGTGAGGTTATTATTGATATGCTCTCTTTAAGAAAACAAGAGCATACATTTTGTCACTAAGAACATTTTTTAAACGATGATTAAAATCAGGGTATTGTATCATCTAACTTTGCCCGTTAAGTGTGGTCACTTTTCCCTAAATTTAAAAAATAACAATTCCAAATATCATCTGACACACTGAAAAATTAGATACTGTATAAGTTACATAAGAAAGCTACTTTATGAAGAGGCAGCAATAAAGGTCTTGTGCAGCATATCCCCTTCATCTCTGTGGATATAAAGACCTAATTATAGAAAAGTTCTTGCTAGAATCCTGACAGTATTGGGCTCTGTCATTCAGGGTCTCCGTAGCATAACACTAGCTAGAGATTGTGTACAGAGGGTACTGTCTGCCCCAGACTCTCAGTTATGAAACGTGGTCTCCACACTGAATTCAGCTCCAATGGTAATGCATAATCTCTGTAGTAATTATTTTGCATTTCATGGACCACTAAGCTGAGTATCAAATTCTGATTTCTAAAATATTCATTTTCATGCTTTCATTTCCTTGAGACAAACCATGATCACTTTCTTCTCTTCATTTCTGAAATGAGACTGAGACATGTAATGGTTATAACAGGGGGTTGGAAATGTGAACTAAAGAGAACATTAAAATTGACTTTCAGTTTAATTCTGAGAAGAAGAGTGGTCATTGTAAATATGGTCAGTCTTAGAACAAAATTGTTTGAAGTAATTTTTGTCATCCTTTTCATTATATACTTTTCCTCTTTTTACTGATGCCACACTCTTCCTCAGTAGGCTTACTGCTAGACGCTGGATAAGTTTATAAAACTTATAAGTAAATATGCTTTCCCGGGAACACAGCATCTCAAAAGATAGTGTTTCATGGGAGAATCTTGAGGTAGACCTAGGGGATGAAGGGCATGCTTAGACATCTCCTTGCCTAATGCACAACTTTGTAGTGACAGCAAGTGTCATCATGAAGAAAACACTTGTCCAGCTTCTGTTCTGTGTTTAATAATATTCTACACACTTTCACAGTATTTCATTTTATCCTCCTAGCGATACTTCAGAGTGAATATTTATGACCTGTTATTTGTGGACATGCAGAGATTTTGAGGGATAATGCTCCCAGTCCCAGAGCACTGTTGGGATGTAGCTCAGAATTTGTTTGATTCTAAACTGTTCTTTTCAAGATGATCTGATCAGGAAAGCATCTGTAATCTTTCCGATTCTTCTGCCAGCAGACCTAGTCCTGTCCATAGATTCCAATGTTGGGGCCATTGTTTTTTCCTTCTTCTCATGATCACTGCAGCATACAAATGGTTACACTTTTTTAATTTTTTTTAAAATTTATTATTGGTATGGGCTAAGTTGTGTCCTCTAAAAATTCATATGTTGGACTTCTAACTTCCAGTGCTTCAAAATATGATGTTTTGTGGAGACAATCAAGTTAAAACAGGGGCCTTAATTACCATGGGCCTTAATTCAAGGTTACTGCTCTCCTTATAAAGAAGTTTGAACACAGATTCGGTACAGAAGGACAACCAGAAGGATTCTGACCAGGTGAAGACATGGGAAGATGCCACCTGCAAGCCAAGGAAAGAGGTCTCAGAAGAAGCCAAACCTGCCTCCACCTTGATCTAGGCACTCCATCCTCCAGAATTTTCCAACAATACATTTTTGTGTCTAAGCCATTCTGTCTGCAGAACTGTGTTACCATAGCCCTAGCTGACTAGTACAGTCATCATCTCTCAAATCCATATCCCTGCCATGGTCACTAACACTTCTTGTTCTTTTAGCCTCATTTCAGTGACTACATAGCACTGAGAAGCAAGCACGCAGCTCATTATGATTGAGCGATGCTCTGGACACAGTCCAGTTCCAGTTCCAGCTCAACTCTGGGCCCTGCTGGCTTAGTGACCTCAGAAATGGCCCCCATTTCTCTTTTCGTGTCTAAACCAGCGCCCTTGTCCAGTGATTCTTTTTACCTCACTGATACATCTTAAAACACTTATTTACAATGTTTGTTACAACTTGCAGCCCTTGCGTGCATGCTCAGTCGCTCAGTTGTGCCCCACTCTTTGCAACCCCATGGACTGTAGCCCACAAGGTGCCTCTGTCCATGGGATTCTCCAGGCAAGAATACTGGAGTGGGTTGCCATTTCCTCCTCCAGGGGATCTTCCCAACCCAGAGATCAAACCTATATCGTCTGTATCTCCTGCACTGCAGGCAGATTCTTTACCCACTGAGCCACCTGGGAAACCCAAAATTAAATAATTGGAAATAAAAAAAAAATATTCATTTTCTCATCTATCTGCCTTTGGCTTTGTGGGGCTCCCTTTTATTGTCATCTATCAGAATTCTGTTCAGAACCCAGCTATTGGTCTCCTCTTCCATGAACTCAATTTTCCCGACTACATGTTTCCTCTCCCTCCGTTGAACTTCCTGCATCCTTTGGGTCGCACATACACACACTTGCATTTTAATGTTCATATATGTCTATGGCAAAACAAGATTACCAGCTCTTTTATGTTATAAGGTATATATTATGTATACTGGTGTTCTTTACTGTCTAATGCTTTGAGGGTTATATTAATTTCCTAGGGCTGCTGTAACAAAATGCCCCAGATTGGGTACTTACAGAAAGTTATTCCCTCACCATCCTGGAGGCTCAGGATCAAGGTATTGGCTAGTTTGTCTTTTCTTGAGGCCCTTCTGTGGCTTGCAGAGGCCATCTTTCCACTGTGTCCTAATATCGCCTTGGCTCTGTGCACAGAAATGCGTCTCTTCCTCTCCTTATAAGGCCATGTTATATTGGATTAGGTCCCCTGCCTTAAGACCTCATTTAACCTTAATTCCCACTTCCCTGGTGGTCCAGTGGCTACAACTCTGTGCTCCCAATGTAGGGAGCCCAGGTTTGATCCCTGGTCAGGGAACTAGATCCCACAGGCCACAACTATTTAGCTTCCCTGGTGGCTCAGACAGTAAAGAATCTGCCCACAATGTGGGACACCCAGGTTTGATCCCTGGGTCGAGCAGATCCCCTGGGAAGGGAAATGGCAACCCACTCCAGAATTCTTGCCTGGGGAATCCCATGGACAGAGGAGCCTGGCGGGCTACAGTGCATGGGGTTGCAGAGTCAAACATGACCAAGCGACCTAACGCACATGCCACTTTAAAGGCCTTGTTTTTAAATATACTCACACTGGGAGTGAGCGCTTTAGCATATGCACTGTACAGAGGGGACAGAATTCAATCCATAACAGTCACAGAACGTATCTGAGAATATCTGTTCATTTTAATGCTGATCAGTTGTAGGGTATGGTGTGCTGGTACCTGTTTTAGCGACCAGTTCTGGGAGTCGCTCTGACTTGCAGTCTTTTCTTATTGCAAGTACAGCCACCATGCTGGAATGTAGACTGTCAATATGCTGGCTAGCTTGCAGTTTTTGCAGACAACCCAGTGATCAATTTTGAATCGATCTAGTATCTTTCAGGTCTGGTGGTTAAAAAAAAAGGGGCTGGAGGGAAAGTGGTATGAAGATTTTTCGTTTTGTTTTGTTTTTTACTTCTTTGTTCTTCCACAACATGGAGCCTCAAACTCAGAAATCAGACTGTGTTGGGGGGAAAAAAGTTCCATTACTTACAAACGTAAGTCTGAAGACAACAATTCAGACTTACTACAGGAGCTGTTTTTCAGATGATGCTTATCTTTGCTTGAGTGCCCAGTAAGTTGATAACTGAATAAAGAAAAACTTCACAAGGTGACCTTTGAATGGACAGCACATTAAATTAAGTCATTAAAAATTGAATCCCCAGTAGGCAGCTTAATCATTATAATTAAACCAAGTAGTTTAAGTAAAGTCTAGCCCAATCAGTAATGCTGCTTTCAAATGCTTTATGTATTTTGATAAGTTGTTCATTAGGAAAAATTTCTATTTAGCACAAGTAAAAGGAATGTACCTCTCAAAGAAGAACATTCTATTATTTTCTAAACACTTCCCTCTCTAATATGCGATATATATTCAGACATTACTGAGAAAAATAATGTGGTACTGTACATAATGTTTTGTGTAATTATTGATCCAGAAATACACTCTATAATAGTTTGGCGTGGCTTGAATGACTTGACCAATGTGAGAGAGATAGAAAGGTTATTAATTACTGCAGACACCGCTGAAACCATGCATAGGGACATGACGCTTTGTGCAGACATCACTGACCCAGAGAGTCCTGTTGTGATAATCTGGTGTCTCCTAAATGGTTTAATCAATACAATCCAGAGTATAAAGGTTATCAATTACTGCAGGCACTATTGAGGAGACTTCTGTTTACAGTGCTTCTAATATAAACATTGTATGTATTGGTCAGCCACTCTCACCTGCAGGACCCACTCCAGTAGTGATATACCAGACTCCAGCCGCTTGTCTTCAGCCAGCTGGACTTCACAGCTCTCTAGATGCTTTTACTCATAAGAATATCATGGTTTCTGCCAAATACTGACCCTGCAGTAGGACTTCTTTAGTTACAAAGAACAGTTATTTTTAGCTCTTCAAATGTAAGTATAAAGGTTATGATCTGTTCATTGAAGTCCTTCATTTACAGCATGACAGCATTTTTTAATGTTTGAAAACACTTCATAAGTAAATGCTGCCATTATATTAAGTGATTGGGGATTGTAAATATATTTTTAATTATAAATGTTTTATAAACATACATTAAATGTGTATCTATATCATAATTCAGGGGTGAGTTTTGAAGCAGTGTTTACTTTCTAAAAAGGAGTTCAAAATGACTTCACATTAGTAAGCATATATGTAACTGTCAAGATGTTTTTGTTTCTCAAAATTTTCAGTCTGATTGAATAACTTGAAAATATGATACATAGAGTTAGAGTTACTCTAGATGGGATTAAGTCAATATTCTTTGATTTTGTGGATCATCTGACCTCAGCCTTTCCCTGGAACCTGGCATGACTCAGAGAATTATTATTGTTCAGTCACTAAGTCATGGTCATGTCTGACTCTTTGCAGCCCCATGGATTGTAACAGGGCAGGCTTCCCTCTCCTTCACTATCTCTCGGAGTTTGCTCAAATGCATGTCCATTGAGTCAGTGATGTCATCCAACCATCTCGTCCTCTGCTGCCCTCTTCTCTCACTTTACTATTATTGTGTAAAGTCCCTATTGTCTAACTTTAATCATCACTTTGTGCACGTGAGCGCATACACACACACACAGACACACTCTGCCTCTGTGTTCTTCAAAGCTGGAAAGGAAAGCGCAGTATATATCATGGACAATGAAGGTCAGGTCAGTTCAGCTCAGTTCAGTCGCTCAGTCGTGTCTGACTCTTTGCGACCCCATGAATCGCAGCACATCAGGCCTCCCTATCCATCACCAACTCCCGGAGTTCACTCAGACTCGCATCCATCGAGTCAGTGATGCCATCCAGCTGTCTCATCCTCTGTTGTCCCCTTCTTATCCTGCCCCCAATCCCTTGCAGCATCAAAGTCTTTTCCAATGAGTCAACTCTTAGCATGAGGTGGCCAAAGTACTGGAGTTTCAGCTTTAGCATCATTCCTTCCAAAGAAATCCCAGGGTTGGTTTCCTTCAGAATGGACTGGTTGGATCTCCTTGCAGCCCAAGGGACTCTCAAGAGTCTTCTCCAACACCACAGTTCAAAAGCATCAATTCTTCAGTGCTCAGCTTTCTTTATAGTCCAACTCTCACATCCATACATGACCACTGTAAAAATCATAGCCTTAACTAGATGGACCTTTGTTGGCAAAGTAATGTCTCTGCTTTTTAATGTGCTGTCTAAGTTGGTCATAACTTTCCTTCCAAGGAGTAAGCGTCTTTTAGTTTCATATACAGACATACGAAAACTTTAAATCCTTCATGGAAAAACTCTAGCTGTCTTCTAAAACTGTTGGGATCAAGGGACCATGTTTTAGAGTTTATGGTTGAAAGAATGAGTATTCTATTGTATACTTTTTTTTTTAATAAAAAGAAGTCATTAGCCTAATTGCCTTTTTAATTCACTATTTTCTCCGTCCCCCCTTTCCATCTTCCGGTCCTTTCTCTCTCTCCTATTCTACCTTCCACCATTTCTTATTCAGCTTGCTAGAATCTATTGTCTCCAACTCTCTTTACTGTACTTCTGATATAACTTACTTTTTATTGTCCTCGTGACATTCATGTTCCTCAACCAGGAAAACATTTTATGAATTAAGTCTTTGATACTTGACTCATCACTCTTTGAAACTTGGGCGTCATTGAATATGATATAGAATATTCAGTAAGTTTTATAACAAGTAATAAATGTTTTGTTCAGTTCCTTCAGTATGATCCTCTTTAATATTAACAGAGTAAAAGAAGGCACAATCAATTGTAATAACTTACAAAGAATAAGACTTATGCCATAACTATATAAACTAAACAGTAATAGATATGCTGAACTTTTCTGTGATGTAGGGGACTGTCTGGACTATAGAATCTGGTTTACATCTTTATAGAAAGTGACCTCAGTAGCATAATTTCAGTTCTCTCATTGATAATATAAGTGGAATGGAGACAGTAATAGGGTGGTGGATTTTCTAATAACCCTTCTACCTAAGATGATGAGTCTGAGCAAATCGTACCTTGTGGTAAATCAAAAGAGCTGACTCATTAGGAAAGATCCTGTTGCTGGGAAAGATTGAAAGCAAAAGGAGAAGGGGGTGGCAGGAGATGAGAAGGTTAGAGCGCATCACTGACTCAGTGGACGTGAATTTGAGAAAACTGCAGGGTATAGCAGAGGACAGGGAAGCCTGGCACGCTGCACTCCATAGGGATGCAAAGAGTCAGACACGACTTAGCAACTGAATAACAACAAAATCATAATAAATGTTGGCCTTTTCAATGATTATCATTGAGGTTTTATTATCTGAGAGCAAAAAAAGTTGTGCACTTTTCATTTTCTTCTTTTACTTGAGGTAGCAAGCCTTCGTAACAGAACTATCTAGATCTTGATTCACAGAGTTTATTTTTGTCTAACTTATAGTGGAAATAAAATCTGCTTTTCTAGCTCTTGTTGAATTTGTAAATGTAATTAGGTAAGTTTTATGAAGAGCTAACACATTCAACAAAATCAAACATTAATTTAATAAATAAATAAGATAATATAGGCAGTTCATTCCAGTTTGTAAGTGTCTGACTTCTTAAAGATCGAATTCACATTTTAAAATACCACTCAAAATCCAAAACGTAGAAGCAAATACTGTCGAAGTGGCCAGGCACCGATTTCTAAGGTGATCTATAGTGTAAAGATGTTGCTTCTGTTTAATATGAGTCTGGTCATATTTCCAGGTGAGATTACATATTTTCTCTGTAAGAGGAAAATTATACAGAGTTTCTGCTGCTATGTGTACTCAAGATCTTTTGTTGTTGGAAAATGTTCTCCTTTATTCCTTGTAAGATCCAGTTTATTATATAAATGCTCAGCAGTAGTTCCCTCAGAAATATTCTTTATAAAAATATGAAAAGTACATTTTGGGATTTATATTAATAAAGTGTCTTTGAATGTAATTTTAGAATTCCTAACATTCAGACATCTGTTTATCACTAAGAGGTAGAATTTATTCACTTCAAGAAGCCTTTGTTAGAAGACCCATATAGTCAGCATTCAGTACACACATGATCAACATTTATGTATTTTTCTTGTTTTCTTTTTCATTGGCTATGCTCAGCAAATCCATACAACGATGCCTTTGATCATATCTCTATATTCTCTGTTCCTATTAGAAGCCAGTTTTCACTGTTCTCTTTTATCTCTAAACATAGATCCTATTATTTTTCTTTCTTTACCAGTCTTTCCTTACAAAATCAGCACTTTTCTCACATATGCTTCCATTATATTGGAAAGAAGAAAAAAAAAAAAAAAACCTGTAGCCAGGATAAGGTAAATTGGTAGCATTAACAAAACATTCCTCAGTGTGCTATGTGAGGGTCCACGTTATTGGTGCAGTGACGGGGGTTCTCATCTTGTTCTACACCCCAGAGAGCTCCCACCGACATCTGAGGACATTTAGCTCTCACACGTGCTCTGTACCCTGCTTCATTCTTCCTTTAAATATAGGTCAACACCATCCCATAGCTCTCATGGCAACTGAGTGTTTTGATGTTATGTGATTTCTGCAGTATTTTTTTGTGGAATCTTTGTATATGCAGGCATGTACTGAGAAATATTTTCTCCTCCTTTTTCCACCATG
Source organism: Capra hircus (assembly GCF_001704415.2). Lineage (NCBI taxonomy): Eukaryota > Metazoa > Chordata > Mammalia > Artiodactyla > Bovidae > Capra > Capra hircus. Next base: position 33,598,857 of record NC_030834.1, on the reverse strand, counting down.
GCTATAAAGGGTTCAACTAAGGGAGAAAGCATCTGGCTTTGGCCCCATATAGGTGTGATGAAAATTAGCCTCTTTTCAGGATGATTTACTAGATAGGGTTTATTTTACACACGAGCTCTGTTGATCTGTCCTAGGTGTTAAGTGTGAATTACTGAATCTATAATATCCAGCATAAGACCAAAATATCGTAAAGTTTCTTAATGAATGTTAATTAAGTTTGAACTACACCATAATGATGAGAGACGCATGAAAAGGAACGATCTTGGCAAACCATCGTCTTCACCCTTCTGTCTCAGTTTCAGATGATGTATTTAGTGGGAAGCCATTGTTTTGAGGAAAAGGGGTAAAGAAGGATGAATCCTTGTAACAAAATGCTTCTGTTTAAGCTAGAGTGTTTAAATGCACATACAATGATGGATATTTTAATCTTATAATGATTCTTAGGATATTCTAAAATGATTCATCCGTTACATGCTGGAGAAACTCATGTGTAAGTCCTCACAAAGAGATAGGAAACAAAGAATTGAGTTCTTCGTTAAATAAAAGATTACAATTATGGCCAAAATGAAATTTCAGATTAAATAAGTACTTAAAATTCTTAAAAAAAAAAAAACAATTTTGGTGTCAGAATTTCTAGGTTTAAATCCTCTTACATTTCCATGTTATTTCCTCACAAGCAAATCACTGAAATATGTCTCAATTTCTTCATCAGTGAAATAGGAATCATGAAAACACCTGCTTGAGAAACTTTTGCTAGAGCTAAATATATTTGCTTGGCCAAAACGTTCATCTGGGTTTATTCTGTACTTTGAATGAGCTCTTTTTGCCAATCCAGGATAAGATTTGAACTTAAGAAATAGTGACACATGAATGGCCCAACACATACCCACTTGGAATGTTGGGGTGGAGACAGGTAAATTCCACAATAAACACTTACCCAAGTCTTTGGACTAAATCACATAGGTGGTAAAGTTTTACAAGCCCTACCTGGCAGTTTGTTGTGTGTCTCACAACTAGCACAACACAAATCTGCTGATTTCTTCAGCAGAGTTTTAGTCAACGCAAATGCTTTTTCATTACTTGTCTGTGGCCTGAGTGTCCCTATCTTGTTGGAGGTCTTGCCATTTGAGTCAATCATATTTTCAGTCTTAAAATTACCTTTAAAAAAAAATTTCCCATCCATTCTTAGTTGATCATAGGAAATCTGATCCTCCTGATTTTATGATCTTGCCTCCGTAGGAAGAAAGCAGATAAATATTTTGTTATTTCCAGTTGCATTAAATGTGCTGCCGCAAAACGTCATTCTCTTGGTCAGGTAACTAGATAGGAGACGGACATTTTTTAGCGCACTGGAATGCTATGATGTTTAACTAGCAAAGTCCATCAGGCTGACACAGGATTGGATAGACCTGGTTGTTTGAACAACTGATAGATGACTGTGATAAACTTTGCTTCAGTGATTGTTCCTCTATATCTAATGCACTGGGGAGAGATGCTGTCCATCAAGGCATTCTGGAGCACATGTCAGAGTGACCCCTATGATTGCTTCTTTAACCCTTTTCAGACACAACGTTTGATGTGCATATTATAGCACGTCACACATCCTTGTCAAAATAGCACTGATCTTTAATTTTTTATAGAGTGATAAATATTTTAAAAAGCCAGGGTTCTTTCTTCCTTCTCTCATTCTCCAGAGCATTTGTTTCTCATGCTTTGCAATATTTGTATATAAAGGTGTAAAAGACTGTGTACAGTGGTTGGAATCTGCTTATACTTTTGCATAATAATAAAGATATTTGCATGGGCCTTTTTCTAATAACTGTAGCTGTAGAAACTCACATTGAATAACGCTCCTGGAACAGGGTGAAGGGCAAAACTATGTGGAGGAGCCCCTAGAGTTCCTTCTATTGATCAACTACTGTTCATGTGCTAAAAAGTGGAAAGGGGAGAAGGAAAAGATTGCAGTCATCTCAGTTTTATGTATAATTGTGAATTGTCTCTCTTCTTTGTCATTGTCTTTATTGCTTGGAACACAAAAGAAACAGCATTCTAATGGTGCAAGCAAGAAATCCTCTTTCCTAGCAACATGGAAACTCACATTACCATATGTAAAATAGATAGCCAAGGGGAATTTGCTCTGGGGCTCTGGAAACTCAAACAGGGGCTCTCAATCAACATAGAGAGGTGGATAGGGGAGGGCGATGGGAGTTTCAAAAGAGACGGGATAAAAAAAAAAAAAGAAATCCTCTTTCTTAAGTTTTCCCTCTTCCACTCCAACATGGAAAGCAGAAGTCAGAAAGAAAAAAGTGTGGGACACAGACAAATTGTATTACCTTTGAATTACTGGATGTGGTAGGAAGTATCTACTTCCCATTATCTAGTTCAAAATAGGTCCTCTTCTCAGAAAATTGTTATTGAGAATTTAATATGTATAAGACTCCAATGGTTGTAGAATCTGTAAGCTTTGTGGAAAATAGAAGGCGTGGTTCTGTATTCCAATGGATTTATAATAATATAATGATAATTATTATTAGAACAGATAAGTGTTCTCTTACTTTTATTAGAATATTATTATTCTTAGAACACATGTGGAGAAGGCAATGGCAACCCACTCCAGTACTCTTGCCTGGAAAATCCCATGGATGGAGGAGCCTGGTAGGCTGCAGTCCATGGGGTCACTGGGAGTCGGACACAACTGAGCAACTTCACTTTCACTTTTCACTTTCATGCATTGGAGAAGGAAATGGCAACCCACTCCAGTGTTCTTGCCTGGAGAATCCCAGGGATGGGGGAGCCTGATGGGCTGCTGTCTATGGGGTCACACGGAGTCAGACATGACTGAAGCGACTTAGCAGTAGCAGTAGAACACAAGTCTGTGGATAGTTCAAACAGAGTTTCATGCTCACGTTAGAACTGATAAGAGAAAGAAGCAGTGTTTGAGACAGCCAGTGATGATATCCTAAAACCACAAAGCAGGGAAGTATACATAACAAATTATGAATGCTAAATTTATTTCTTTTAATGCGAATACTCTAGGTATATAAAACACAAAATGTATGCTAAACCAGTGTTTGAAGGATTTTTATCATTGACAATAAGGACCATATATTCTTTTTCACCCTAATTATATCTGTACCCTTGTGTATCAGTGAATTCCATGAGGGAGATTACAGTTCTGTTGCAGGAAGGGGGACCCCTTTTAGGGCCTTAACTGGGTTCTTGTCTAACACTCGAAAATGAATTGTGTGAAGAGACACATGTGCTGACAAAGCAGGAGATTTTATTGGGAAAGGGCCCCCGGGTGGAGAGCAGTAGGGGAAGGGAACCCAGGAGAACTGCTCTGCCACATGGCTCGCAGTCTCAGGTTTTATGGTGATGGGATTAGTTTCTGGGTTGTCTTTGGCCAATCATTCTAATTCAGAATCTTTCCTGGTGGTGCATGCATCACTCAGCCAAGATGGATGCTAGCGAGAGGGATTCTGGGAAGTTGACGGACACGTGGTGTCTCCTTTAGATCTTTCCCGAACTCTTCCGATTGGTGGTGGCTTATTAGTTCCCTATTCCTTACCAGGATCTCCTGTCGTAAAACAACTCATGCGAATGGTTACTAAAGGGCCTGCCCAGGGTGGGGTGGTTTCAGTCCGTGTGCTTCCCCTAACAGTTCCATTCAAAGTCTGAAAGGCTAATATGTCAAAAGCTGATGTGCTATCTGAAATGTGGATGTTCATATTTACTTTGAGTCCAGTAAATGCAAGATGATAACTGCCAATCACTGGACTCTGGTGGGCTTTCATGTCTGTTGACAATTCGTTGTCCCTATTTCTCTAAACTTAGCACAGCCATGTGCCCCCAAAATAAAAAGGACTGAAGGGATTATGGGGGGAATTATTTGGGGTTTGAGCCAGTGCACAAAGGTCATTTACTGAAAAAGTGATGAAGAGGGACGCGTAGAGAAGTAGGATGTATGTTTAGGTTCATACTTGGCTCAGCTTGAAGATTGTGAGGAAAGAGGGAAGTTACTGAAGATGACATCTTGGTTTTGGTATCAGTTAGTCTTCATAGATAAGACTAAACTTCTAAGAGGTAAGCCCAGGAATTTAACAGCATATAATTTATATTAATATAAACTCTCTGCCTTGTCACAATATGCTTCTTATTTCGTTATTTACTATCTGAAAATATGTTGAGTTTCAATTCTGCCTTAGGCATTACCTGTTATATCTCACGCCCCTGTAACTCGAATCTGAGTTGTTAAGGTTCTTAGATATCTCCCATCCTCTGAGGTCTCTCTGTGTTTTACTATTTGAATAAAAATGCCCGAGCACTGCATATAGAGTGGGGAACCCAGTGCCTCCCATTTCCCCATTCATCCTACCTTATCCAGCCCTGGACCCTGCCTCTGGTCCCTCGTTCAGAGGATCACTAACACAGGACATTTCAAGTGTTTTGTTATGGTGGGAAGATATTACACCAAATAAAAATTCAGAAACTACTTAAAATTCAGATGTTTGATGTCAGAGTTCTCTCATTTACACTATTCTGCCAACCATCCCTTCATCCCAGTGACAGATGATTCCTTCTTGACTCCAGCCTTGAATCTACCTAACTCTTCCTGCCTCTCCTGCTTCCCAAGTCCATGGTGCTTCTCTCTAGAGCTCTGCTTGGAAACTCATGATGCTTCTGCTTCATTTTGCAGAACATTTTTTTTTTTCCTCTTAGCCATCCAGGCTATGCTCAGAAAGGCTTCTTTTGTAAACCAAATGGCTCATACAGAGTCACCTACTCACTTTCCTTAAAAAATAAACCAAAAATATATCTGTCCCTCCCCTCTGTTACCAAATAGCTTTCTTTTTTCTTTTTCCATGGGTCTTTCCTCCAGCTGAAAACCCAGTACCTCCCCTGTGGCCAAGCCGTTCCTTTCTTATTCTCTTTTCCTGGCCCTGAGGCTCCCAACAAGCTTTCATCACCTCTTGCTTGCTACCTGCACCTACTAACTAGCTGCAGAATAAGGCAGTGTCTCCCTGCATTCAGAAGGCTAGTGAAATAGATACTTTTCATTTATTTTAAAGGACTGCTGACAATAGGAATATACTGACAGATAGGGTCTAACACATATAAGTTATAAGAGAAAATTGCTAATACTAACTATTATTCTTCTGGTGGAAAAATTAAAAAAAAAAATTCTGTCTCTCAAACAAAGCCAGTTTTATATATGTTGAGTTGGCCAAAAACTTTGTTCATATTTTCCATAAGATGTTATGGAAAAACTCAAAGAATCTTTTTGCCCAAACCCAACCTATAGACTTTTGGAATAGATTGCCAATTTTATGAAACTTTTTAACAAATCAAGCTTTGGATTTTTGAGTCATTCATTTAATTTTTATTTTATTTTTATTAACTCTGTTCACATCACAGTATTCCTTTCTACTTCCTTTAGACTTGGGGTTCTTTTTGAGTCCCCTATTTTGGACACTTACTTTATTTAACACTCAGCTTTGCTTTTTTTTTTTCAATTAATCATTTAACACTACAAATTTTTTTCCACATACTCTCTTAATCTAGATGCCACTAGTTTTGATTCATTATCAATCAGTCATGATTTCTAAATGTCTTTGTCATTATGCCCTAGACCCATGAGTCTATACTCAATTGTTTGTTTACTATGACTTTTTAAAATTATTAATTTCTTTCTTAAATTAGTATTCGATGTAGTCTGTATGAAATTTATATTTTGAAATTTTGGAATGCTTCTTATATGGCCTAAGACAAATACTTCTTATATGGCCTAAAACTATCTTGTGGAAAGAACTGTTTTTTTTTAAAAATTTTCTACCCATTTTAGACATTGCTTTCATAAAATGCAGTGAATTGAAAAATAAATGTCACTGGAAAAATAAAAACTTTAAAAATGGTTACAGCCCAAACAATTAACATTAGGATCCAAAGGAAAAAGCTACATGCAGATAAAATAGCTTCAGTGAGTAACAGTCGTTCAGTCTTATCTGACTCTTTCCTACCCCGTGGACTGTAGCCTGCCAGGCTCCTCTGTCCATGGAATTCTCCAGGCAAGAATTTTGGAGTAGGTTGCCATTTCCTTCTCCAGGGAAAATAGCTTCAGGCCATTGCCCAATTTTGATCTTTAAAATGTTATCATTAATATAATTGTGTTCTCAATATCTATGAGACCTAAAAACCGTCTTGGATTCCAAACTTCTCTATGTAGAAGACTTTCAGGATGTTAATGAAATGGTAACAGGAGAATTTCCATATGAGTGGAAGAGTCCTCAGTGAATTGAACACTTAGAAACAACGTAGGTGTAGAGGTAATTATGGCAGTTAACACTCCCAGTGCCACTCAGGGCACCTTTACTGCTGGGTTTATGGTTCAACTTCCCAAACAATTTGAAACGAAGTGTGTTTACTTAAGGTTTTACTGGATGCTTTCTTGTTCTGCTAACTACTCTAGGGAAATGGTGACTACAGTGGACCTCCTCACCAATACCAGTGATGTTTGTTGTGGCAGCTGAAATACTGGGATGTGAAATGTTCCATGGTGATTCCTGCAAACTACATCATAAATGTCATGTTCCAACAAAAACACGGTACCTAGCACTTAATGAACTACTGAATGACGAATTATTTTCTTCAGCTTTTATATGCCTTATTGAAAATCATTTAGAAAGTAAAAATATTACATTCTTGTGCTATTGTTCATCGGTCTTCCCAGGTGGTCTAGTAGTAGAGAATCCACCTGCAATGCAGGAGACCTGGGTTCGATCCCTGGGTGGGGAGGATCCCCTGGAGAAGGAAAAGGCAACCCACTCCAGTGTTCTTGCCTGGAGGATTCCATGGACAGAGGAGCCTGGAGGGCTACAGTCCATGGGGTCGCAAAGGGTCGAACACAATTAAAGTGACTTAACACACACACTCTTGCTCATCAGTGATATTATGAATGTATTTCCTTACATTGTCTTTATTAGAATGTATTTTTCCAGTCTTGTGACACTAGCTGATAGTGCCATATATGGCCCTCAGATTATTTACTTAAAACTATTAAAGCTTACTTGGGAAAGATGCATTGTTTTAACATAAATAGGAAACGCATATTTCTAAAATTTTTCATTCACCAGGAAAAAACTGTAAATACAGTTGCAAAGCAAAGCAACGGAACTCATTTTCTTAGTTTTATAAAAGAACCACATTTTTGGTCTGTGAAGCTTAGAAAACACAGGTTACCCAGATTAAAATAGGTATTTTTTTTTAAATTTTTCCTTCTAATAATAAATATAATTACTGTTAACTGTTTGAAAAATTATTAATTTGAGAAATTAAGATGATCTATAATCAACCATTTTTAAAAAGGAGGATTAGAACTAATTATCTTATGGGCTTCCCTGGTGGCTCAGCGGTAAAGAATCTGCCTGCCAATGCAGGAGTTGCAGGTTCAATTCCTGGGTCTGAAGGACGCCCTAGAAAAGCAAATGGCAACCCACTCCAGTATTCTTGCCTGGGAAATCCCATGAACCAGGGAGCCTGGCAGGCTGCAGTCCATGGGGTCACAAAGAGTCAGATATGAGTTAGCAGCTAAATAACACCAACCTAATATATTTCCATCGAATATATTTCCTTCCAGTCTTTTTTTCAATTATTTTAAGTGAAATAAGAGCTTATTTTGCATTTTATTTATAATGTATTTATAAAAACAAATATGAGAACTGAATAAATGACTGAAACAGTCCTCTGTTAATTTTAGAGAATTTTTATGTATTTCATAGTGTTAAAATTTAATCATCTTCTAATTCTTTGTAACTGTGCCATCTACTAACCATCTCTATTGATTTCTAAACAAATAAGCATGTTCATGACCACAAGTCACATTTTATTCTATAATTGTTCTTCCTTTTTCAGACCATTTCTTCCCCTATTCTCACTAGAGACTGAGGGCAAAGTTGCTCTTCTATTGACAGGATTCTGGTTTTGGACTCTGCAATGATTCACTTGGGTTGTGGAATTATTTCCCTTGAAAAGCGACAGGGGAGTGCTAAGATGGCAAAGTAATAATTACTTCCTTCGGCAGCAATAGTTTAGGGAAAAGCTCCAAGACATATGGGCTGAATATTTAGCAGACAGTGATAATGGTGAGGTCACAGATTCGACTCTGTGGGACGCCAGCGAAGCACTATTGCGGGGAAAATTGATTGAAATCTTTGCCCAAAAGAAAAGGGAAAGGCAACTACAAATACCAGAGTTAGGGACTCAAATGAGGAGCCTCCAAAAGGAGCATATTAAGAAGGGTAAGGCTAAAACTAATTGATTTAGAAAATGCCAAGGGGAAACTTAATAGGATTCTAAATGAGAGAATGGAGTATCTAATAAAGCTCAATAAGAGCAAGTTTTCCTCCCATGGCAATAAAGCAGATACTATCTTGGCCTGCGAACTTAGAGGCAGAACGCAATTGAGACTAATTAGGGAAATTATGGGACAAAAAGGGGCCCCACTATAAACCCCATGAAACAAGAACCAGCATTATTCTTTATTATTCTTTCACAGACACATATGGCATTAAAATGTGTATGTTATTTTAAAGTTTCTAGACCCAGTTGATTGCCATAAAATGTAATCGACTTCATTGAATGTGCTATTTCTATTTCTGTGTCTTCATGTGACTCTGTGAACATAATAGGGGGTTTGGGACACAATGTGAAAAGTAATGTAATAATGTGCAAAGACCACTAGACTAGTAATCAGAAGACCTTTTGTCTAGTAGCAGTGGTGTTAGTTGCTCAGTTGTGTCCAACTCTTTTCTACCCCATGGACTGTTACATGCCAAGCTCCTCTGTCTATGGGATTTTCCAGGAGAATACTGAAGAGTTGCTATTTCCTTCTCCAGGGAATCTTCCTGACTCAGAGATCAAACCCAGGTCCCCTGCATGGCAGCCAGGTTCTTCGCTCTCTGAGCCACCAGGGAAACAGAAGACATTTTGTCTAATCTTGTTAAACAATTTTCCCGAGTTCCTACATAAAAGTGAAAGCTCCTGAATCTTCTCCATCTGAGTTTGACAAAAGTAGTTATTATGTTATCCTTTCAAAGCTATCAAAGATAGAGAGTAAAGCAATGCATGTATCAGAACTGTCAGAGACCCTTTAGCCAAAGAAGAAATGAGAAAAGAAAAGAAAATAATAATAAAATGATTAAACCTTTTCACTTAAGATGACCTGCTAAGTGTCACAGGGTAATTGATGAACTGTTATCCCCATAAATATTTATAGGGAAAAAATCCCCAAATGCATCATCTTTGGAAGAACTGTTTATATATATATACATATATGTATTTTAACAAGAATGTATTTACACTTTTACATTTTTAAATTAAAAATATTACTGTGAGCAATTAGAATACCTTAAGTCTTTAAATATTTCCCAATATCAAAAACATTCGTAGTGTTTAATAGATTTTTAAAATATAATTTTGCTTGTTTTAACTGGTGAAAAAAAGGGAAATACTATTTTTTATTTTCTAACTCAATTTGATATCAGAGAGTGAAACTGATGCATAATGCATTTATTTATAAGTTGATTTTTGTCTACTTAGCTGAAAGAATTGATACTAAAATAGACTCACTTAAATAAACTATGCTATTATACATTCTGTATCATTCAGTTCAGTTCAGTTCAGTCACTCAGTCATGTCCGACTCTGCGACCCCATGAATCGCAGCACGCCAGGCCTCCCTGTCCATCACCAACTCCCGAAGTTCACTCAGACTCGCGTCCATTGTATCAGTGATGCCATCCAGCCATCTCATCCTCTGTCGTCCCCTTTTCCTCCTGCCTCCAATCCCTCCCAGCATCAGAGTCTTCTCCAATGAGTCAACTCTTCACATGAGGTGGCCAAAGTATTGGAGTTTCAGCTTTAGCATCATTCCTTCCAAAGAAATCCCAGGGCTGATCTCCTTCGTAATGGATTGGTTGGAACTCCTTGCAGTCCAAGGGACTCTCAAGAGTCTTCTCCAACACCACAGTTCAAAAGCATCAGTTCTTTGGTACTCAGCTTTCTTCACAGTCCAACTCTCACATCCATACATGACCACAGGAAAAACCTAGCCTTGACTAGACGGACCTTTGTTGGCAAAGTAATGTCTCTGCTTTTCAATGTGCTATCTAGGTTGGTCACACTTTTCTTCCAAGGAGTAAGCGTCTTTTAATTTCATGGCTGCAGTCACCATCTGCAGTGATTTTGGAGCCCCAAAAAATAAAGTTTGACACTATTTCTACTGTTTCCCCATTTATTTCCATGAAGTGATGGGACCAGATGCCATGATCTTCATTTTCTGAATGTTGAGCTTTAGGCCAACTTTTTCACTCTCCATTTTCACTTTCATCAAGAGGTTTTGAGTTCTTCCTCACTTTCTGCCATAAGGGTGGTGTCATCTGCATATCTGAGGTTATTAATATTTCTTCCGGCAATCTTGATTCCAGCTTGTGCTTCTTCCAGCCCAGCATTTCTCATGATGTACTCTGCATAGAAGTTAAATAAGCAGGGTGACAATAGACAGCCTTGACGTACTCCTTTTCCTATTTGGAACCAGTCTGTTGATCCATGTCCAGTTCTAACTGTTGCTTCCTGACCTGCATACAGATTACTCAAGAGGCAGGTCAGGTCGTCTGGTATTCCCATCTCTCTCAGAATTTTCCACAGTTTCTTGTGATCCACACAGTCAAAGGCTTTGGTATAGTCAATAAGGCAGAAATGGATGTTTTTCTGGAACTCTCTTGCTTTTTCCATGATCCAGCAGATGTTGGCAATTTGATCTCTGGTTCCTCTGCCTTTTCTAAAACCAGCTTGAACATCTGGAAGTTCACGGTTCATGTATTGCTGAAGCCTGGCTTGGAGAATTTTGAGCATTACTTTACTAGTGTGTGAGATGAGTGCAATTGTGGGCTAGTTTGAATATTCTTTGGCATTGCCTTTCTTTGGCATTGGAATGAAAACTGACTTTTTCCAGTCCTGTGGCCACTGCCGAGTTTTCCAAATTTGCTGGCATATTGAGTGCATCACTTTCACAGCATCATCTTTGAGGATTTGAAATAGCTCCACTGGAATTCCATCACCTCCACTAGCTTTGTTCATAATGATGCTTTCTAAGGCCCACTTGACTTCACATTCCAGGATGTCTGGCTCTAGATGAGTGATCACACCATCGTGATTATCTTGGTCATGAAAATCTTTTTTGTACAGTTCTTCTGTGTATTCTTGCCGCTTATTCTTAATATCTTCTGCTTCTGTTAGGTCGATACCATTTCTGTCCTTTATCGAGCCCATCTTTGCATGAAATGTTCCCTTGGTATCTCTAATTTTCTTGAAGAGATCTCTAGTCTTTCCCATTCTGCTCTTTTCCGCTATTTCTTTGCATTGATCTCTGAGGAAGGCTTTCTTATCTCTGCTTGCTATTCTTTGGAACTCTGCATTCAGATGCTTTATCTTTCCTTTTCTCCTTTGCGTTTCGTCTCTCTTCTTTTCACAGCTATTTGTAAGGCCTCCCCAGACAGCCATTTTGCTTTTTTGCATTTCTTTTCCATGGGGATGGTTTGATCCCTGTCTTCTGTACAATGTCACGAACCTCCGTCCATAGTTCATCAGGCACTCCATCTATCAGATCTAGTCCCTTAAATCTATTTCTCACTTCCACTGTATAATCATAAGGGCTTTCATTTATCCCTGATTTTAGACACTCAGGTGGCTAAAACCACAAAGTAATTTTGCTTATCAGATTATTTTAAAGATTTAAAAGAATTAATAAAATCAAGAACTTAAATATGAAAAAAAGTTATATATGCTGCTGCTGCTGCTGCTAAGTCGCTTCAGTCGTGTCTGACTCTATGAGACCCTATAGACAGCAGCCCATCAGGCTCCCCCGTCCCTGGGATTCTCCAGGCAAGAACACTGGAGTGGGTTGCCATTTCATTCTCCAATGCATGAAAGTGAAAAGTGAAACTGAAGTCGCTCATTCGTTTCCAACTCTTCCTGACCCCATGGACTGCAGCCTACCAGGCTCCTCCCTCCATGGGATTTTCCAGGCAAGAGTACTGGAGTGGGGTGCCATCACCTTCTCTGATATATATATATATATATATATATATATATATATATATATATATATATGTATAGCATACCCTTAAAAAGTATGATTTCATATATTTCCCAGAATAAATCCAAGCAAAAGTGTTAATGGAGAATACTCACTGTAGAATTGAGGAACTTGAATGAAGCTTGCTATGAGCAGATTTTGTTTGTGCACTATTTAGTGAATTCTGCTATTATAAAATATCTATAAAACCTGCAAAAGTTATCAATTCTATTAGAATGTTGATGACATTGAAATGAATCTTTCTTTCTCAGTACTTTTTAGTGACAGTCAATATTGTTGAAAAGAGGCACTCTCAACAGATCCTAAGGATGGAGCCTGCCCCTTTAATGTCCCTTGACTCATCTACTACTGTTTTTGTCATTAAACTAAATAGTATCAAATGGCCCACTGATTTTTTTTTCCTTTCCTCTGAAGATCCCATGTCCCTTCTCTCTAGTGTAAACAGCTTTGCCCACTAGCACACTAGGAAAGGTTGAAACAAAAAAGTAATATAATAGAATGCACAGGCATATTGTCTTTGATTGTTTGTGGCAATATCATTAAAAAGAGGAAGGGGATTTGGTTTCCTAGGTCATTGTCTCTTGAGCTGTAGAGATCCACCCTCACCTGTTATGAATGTAGGATTTCAAGTAGCAAGATCTGTAGAAAAGTTCACAATATATAGATACCACAGCTGAGCAGCATTAGACTAAAATATGAAAGGATGATAAAGTTAGGTGTAAGTGCTTTGTAGGATGACAGAGCAGGTACAAACACAAGCAAATTAAGAACTTGGGGTTGTATTCCAAGAAGAGTACACACTAAAAGAGATAGCCTGATAAATTTCCTCTAGTCTTTTTTATTTTTTCATTTTGTATTGGAATATAGCTGATTTTCAATGTTGTGATAATTTCAGGTGGACAGTGAAGGGACACAGCCATCCATATACATATATCCACTCTCCCCAAAGCTCCCCTACCATCCAGACTGGCTGCCACATAACATTGAGCAGAGTTTCCTGTGCTTTGCAGTAGGTCCTTGTTTATCTGTTTTAAATATAGCAGTGTGTACAGATGACCGTTAAGTTCCTTCTCTAAGTCTGTGAGTTTCTTTTTGCTTTGTAAGTTCATTCGTATCATTACTTTTTAGATTCCCACATGTAAGAGATGTCATACCACGTTTCTCCTTCTCTGACTTAACTCACTTTGACGATTTCTAGGTCCATCCACCTCTGGTCTTTGTGGAAGAGGTTCGTGACAAAGCTGAAAGTATATACCTATCTCCCATTTAAATGATGGGGAGAAAGAAAGACTTATAGTCTTGGGAAAAGGAAATTGTGTATAAAAGCACTAAAAGAAAATAAAAGACAATGTGAACATTAAAGCATGAATAGTAATTTTATAAAAAATGTGAAATGATCTATAAAATCTTGCAAACAGAATCATTAACTTGCACTTCTTTAAGTTGCTTAAACAACTATGTTGGGTAATAAGTAGTGGTTTTTTTGGTTTAATTCAGTTCAGTCACTTAGTCGACTTTGACTCTTTGCGACCCCATGGACTGCAGCATGCCAGTCTTCCCTCTTCAACAATTCCAAGAGCTTGCTCAGACTCATGTCCATAGAGTCAGTGATGCCATCCAAACATCTCACTCTCCGTTTCCTTTAGTCTTCTTTTAAAAGATTTTAAATCATTTTAATTGGAAAAATTAATGTTTTACTTCTGATATAATGGAGTGAATTAATGGAAGTAAATTTTTAAAACATATTTTAGACATCTTTATATTCATGTCAGAATATTTTATAATCTTTCAGTGAATTTTCAATTATTTGTAGAGTTTTCAATGTGATATTCATTTTTTTAAGGATGAAATTGTGCTATGTAATTCTAAATTGCTGTCATGTAATTTTATACATTTGTACATTCTTATCCCATATTTATTTCATTCACTGGATATATTGATTGGAAATAAGAAACACAACCATGCCAACAATAATAAGTTTGAAGTTTAGTGACTAAATTTAGTGAATTTAGTTAGATTGTTGCTGTACCGGACACATGATGAAAATAGCAATTAAAGCTTAACCAAAAAAAAAAAAAAAACTCAAAATATCAGAGAACTATTGGCTTTTGTCATATTAACAGACTGAACTAGAGAATTTAAAAAAAAAAAAAACTCAAATTATCAGAGAACTATTGGCTTTTGTCATATTAACAGACTGAACTAGAGAATTTAAAAAAAAAAAAGTTAATGCAGTCTATTATTAAATTTTGACCCAGGGAGTTTTTACTTTCTTTAATGTTTTAATGTTGGAGATGTAAAATCCAATTTACATCAAACCTTTAGATAATGACATGTATATTAATACATGATTCTGACAAAGACTTCTGTATCCTTTCTACAAAAAAGCACAATCATATATCAAAGAACTGTCAACCACTGGGACAGCTCTTTGTTTTAACAGAGATCTACAAAGGCTCACACGTTCTTTGGGCAAAAAAGTGAGTGACGATCAAAGAACTTTGCAGGGGAGCTTCCAATATATAGGAGCGATCTCTATATTTATCCGATCTCAGTTATTCTGTGAGTAATAGGTACAAGATGGAATACTTTTTGACAAAATATCAGTGTGAATTATGTACTGAATTTTCAAGTAATTTAGTAAAATTGGATACATAGCCATGTTTATTTTTCTTCAGTACTGTGCAGTTTGGTTTAAGTAGTGCTTAACTCTTTGTAGTCTTTATTCTTACACTGATTTAACAAAGTCTTCCAGCACCTATTGTGCGTGCTCCAGTCACAGCTCTGGCCTGTAGTCTCCAGCTTTCAAATTGAGATGAGAAAATTACCAGGAGTAAATCTTTCGAAGAATGGAGTGTACCACGTCTTCCCACTTTCTTCAGATTCCATCTTCACACGCAGTGAAATCTTGAAGATGGAATCGGAGTGAAACGGTAAGAATTTCTGGGTATTAGTTGAAAATTACTTTCCTCTAAGGAGCCCTGTCTCCGCTGGTTATTTCTTCACATTAGAAAGACAGTAAGACTGCGTGTCCAACAATAGCAGAAGTGGGAAGCAATTCACTGGATAAGATGGATATTTTTGACAAGACAATAGGCAGCTCTCTGCCTTAAAGATTTAGAGGGAAAGAGAGACAAACTCCAAAGAGGTAGAACACTTTTTGACCGAGCACCTTCCTCCCTGAACCTCCCATTTCCCTCCCCGGCCCCTCAGTGAAAAGTGCTGTGGTTCATTCACCCGAGTGCCCTAAGCTGAGACCTGAGCCTTATCCTCCACTTCCCCACACACGGTATTCCAAGTCACCACCATCACTTCCTCCCGCCCCTCCACCAGCTCAGAACCAGGTACCATTACCTGACCCTGGGTCCTGTGACAGCATCAAGTCCCTATTGCTTTGACTGCGGCCCCACCAGCCCCAGTCCATCTGATTTGCGCTCACTTTGATTCAGCCATAGGAAACTATTTGCAGTGCACGAACACATTTTCATTTCTCTTACGTGGGAATCTTGCCCTGCCTAGAGAAGCTTTCCATTCATAGCTACCTGCTGCTGCTGCTGCTAAGTCACTTCAGTCGTGTCCGACTCTGTGCAGCCCCATAGACAGCAGCCCACCAGGCTCCTCTGTCCTTGGGATTCTCCAGGCAAGAACACTGGAGTGGGTTGCCATTGCCTTCTCTAGTCATAGCTACCTACACGTTGCCAAAGAGGGAAAATCTAAACCCACTCTTTTGTTAAAATCTTCACTTCAATGTTGCTTCTGATACATTCTCAAAACAAAGCATGGTTAGTTGCCCTCCCTGTAGGCTCCATAAAACTCTGATTAGCTTGTTGTTGTAGCACTGAACTTAGGTTTGTTTGTTTGTTTGTTTGTTTTGCCTGCCCAATCTGTTTTTTCCTCCCTCTGTCTCCACTCCGTCTTTGAAGGAAGGGATTGTTAATTACTGCATTTTCAGCATTCAGACTATTTTCAAAATATAGAATTAACTTGGAGAAGGAAATGGCAATCCACTCCAGTACTATTGCCTGGAGAATCCCATGGACAGAGGAGCCTGGCAGGCTACAGTCCATGGGGTCACAGAGAGTTGGACACGACTGAGTGACTTCACTTTTTGGTAAGGTAGGGTTTGGCGACAAGAGGAAGAAGACAATGAGAAGAACCAAAGTCAAATAAGGATACCTTGGCAGTGATACAGGGGAGGGAAGATACAGGGGAGCTCTTGAGTAATACTGGTATTAATTGAAGCAGGCTGACCATATATGAACTATATAGAAATAATTCTGTCTGACTTGGTAACTGGGGACCCAGTGAGAGACAATTAATATGTAACTCCAAGTTTCCTTTCTTAGAACACTCTAGAAATGATTCTTAACCCACCATTGTGGGACATTTTGGGCAAGAAAGTTATATAGGAAATAAGTTATAAAATTCTAAAACAAGCATAGTGTATTGACATCATTGTTTAATTATTGGCCCAATTGATGTATAAGATGAAGTGGTAATTTGTGGGTAATCTGAAGACCATATTAAATCTTGAAGATAAGTATTTCTTCTTCAAGTACCTTTTAAGAAAATTCACTGGGTGTGTTTGATCACCCAATATAACAACAGTGACACACAGCTAATAGGCAAGAATATATCCACTACTCAAAGTCCTCTGTTTTTTCCCTGACCCCTTTAAGGCCAGAGTTTTCAACTTAATAGCTACATCAGCAAAAATATGCAAATCTGTCTTATCTATTTTGTGTGAGATAAGAATAAGCCAGTCTAACAATCCTGCCACCTGTCTGTATAGGTTTAAGAAGATTCTTCTAGAACCTGCTTATAGGTAATGATGGCATAGTTTATGGTGTCCATTTAAAATAAGAATATTCATTAAACTTCGATCCCCAAGGCAGATACACTGCTCTGTCCACTAACAAGGTGGATTTCTATCATGCTGTAGTTCCTATTGAAGCTGGATTACTCGATCTGCCCTACCCTCTCCTTGCCTTTGAATTAAGCAGAAATTGACTCTCATTTTTTAAGTTCTTTCTGCACCTCACTAGGGAGTTAGTAGGCTTTCTTTTAATAAGTAATAATGAAATAATAATCTTTTCATAGTAATAATGAAAAATTAAAAGATGTGCTTAAAATAAGATTCAACCAATCTCTAATTTTTGTTTTTGCTTTTTTCTTAAATGAGGTATAATGCTTATCTTACAAGATTTCACTTTCCCTTCCCAAAAACAGCTTTCAAGAAAAAGTGATTTATGTCAACATTTTAGACAGAAATCTTTTCCTCCCCTAAGATTTTGATAAATGCAATATCTGGTATATTTCCTATATTATAATACTTAATATTTAAAATAACACACTTGATATAAAACAATTTGACCTTAAAATTCATGGAGCATGCTCTTCTTCTTTAAATATTGTATTCTCATTCTGATGAGATGGATGAAACTGGAGCCACTTATACAGAGTGAAGTAAGCCAGAAAGAAAAACACCAATACAGTATACTAACACATATATATGGAATTTAGGAAGATG
The DNA here is from genome assembly GCF_001704415.2 of Capra hircus. Taxonomy (NCBI): domain Eukaryota; kingdom Metazoa; phylum Chordata; class Mammalia; order Artiodactyla; family Bovidae; genus Capra; species Capra hircus. The sequence goes on along the minus strand of NC_030834.1, from coordinate 33,581,177 downwards.
GCAATGACGACCCTGTATGCAAGACAGGAAAAAAGACACAGATGTGTATAACGGACTTTTGGACTCAGAGGGAGAGGGTGGGATGATTTGGGAGAATGGCATTCTAACATGTATACTATCATGTAAGAATTGAATCACCAGTCTATGTCTGACGCAGGGTGCAGCATGCTTGGGGCTGGTGCATGGGGATGACCCAGAGAGATGTTGTGGGGAGGGAGGTGGGAGGGGGGTTCATGTTTGGGAACACATGTAAGAATTAAAGATTTTAAAATTTAAAAAACTAAAAAAAAATAAATATTGTATTCTCAAAGGCAGATACACTGCTCTGTCCGCTAACAAGGTGGATTTCTATCATGCTCTAGTTTCTTTCGAAGCTGGATTACTCGATCTACCCTACCCTCTCCTTTCTAGCTTGAACTTATACTCAGAACTGAGAGAAATGGTTGTATGTGTGATAACAGTTAAATTAAACCATAATGGTAATAGCTAAGTTACTTCAATTCTACATATTGATCAAAACTCATAAAAATCTTTATATCAGAACATCTGTAAACATGAGAGCAGATGATTATCAGAAGCGAAGTGGGATGCAGATAATAAGCTGTAATTTAGGGCAAAATTGATTATGTATTTTATACCATAATAAATGTATCATGTAAGAGTCACCTTCATCACATGCCTAGTTATACATATTAGTCAAGTTTAGTACGTAACAGAACTTGACCTTCTTTTTAATATTTATTTTTAATTGATTGATGGTTGCTTTACAATACTGGTTTGATCTCTATAATCAGTTCAGTTGAGTTCAGTCACTCAGTCATGTCCGACTCTTTGCGACCCCATGAAGCGCAGCATGCCAGGCCTCCGTGTCAATGACCAACTCCCAGAGTTCACTCAGATTCAAGTTCATCGAGTCTGTGATGCCATCCAGCCATCTCATCCTCGGTCGTGCCCTTCTCCTGCCCCCAATTCCTCCCAGCATCAGAGTCTTTTCCAATGAGTCAGATCTTCGCATGAGTGGCCAAAGTACTGGAGTTTCAGCTTTAGCATCATTCCTTCCAAAGAAATCCCAGGGCTGATATCCTTCCAAATGGACTGGTTGGATCTCCTTGCAGTCCAAGGGACTCTCGAGTCTTCTCCAACACCACAATTTAAAAGCATCAATTCTTCGGCGCTCAGCTTTCTTCACAGTCCAACTCTCACATCCATACATGACCACTGGAAAAACCGTAGTCTTGACTAGGCGGACCTTTGTTGGCAAAGTAATGTCTCTGCTTTTCAATGTGCTATCTATGTTGGTCATAACTTTTCTTCCAAGGAGTAAGCGTCTTTTAATTTCATGGCTGCAGTCACAATCTGCAGTGATTTTGGAGCCCCCCAAAATAAAGTTTGACACTATTTCCACTGTTTCCCCATTTATTTCCCATGAAGTGATGGGACCAGATGCCATGATCTTCATTTTCTGAATGTTGAGCTTTAGGCCAACTTTTTCACTCTCCATTTTCATTTTAATCAAGAGGCTTTTTAGTTCCTCTTCACTTCCTGCCATAAGGGTGGTGTCATCTGCATATCTGAGGTTATTACTATTTCTCCCGGCAATCTTGATTCCAGCTTGTGTTTCTTCCAGTCCAGCATTTCTCATGATGTACTCTGCATAGAAGTTAAATAAGCAGGGTGACAATAGACAGCCTTGACATACTTCTTTTCCTATTTGGGACCAGTCTGTTGTTCCATGTCCAGTTCTAACTGTTGCTTCCTGACCTGCATACAGATTACTCAAGAGGCAGGTCAGGTCGTCTGGTATTCCCATCTCTCTCAGAATTTTCCACAGTTTATTGTGATCCACACAGTCAAAGGCATTGGCATAGTCAATAAAACAGAAATGGATGTTTTTCTGGAGCTCTCTTGCTTTTTCCATGATCCAGAGGATGTTGGCAATCTGATCTCTGGTTCCTCTGTGTTTTCTAAAACCAGCTTGAACATCTGGAAGTTCGTGGTTCATGTATTGTTGAAGCCTGGCTTGGGGAATTTTGAGCATTACTTTACTAGCATGTGAGATGAGTGCAATTGTGCGGTAGTTTGAGCATTCTTTGACATTGCCTTTCTTTGAGATTGGAACGAAAACTGACCTTTTCCAGTCCTGTGGCCACTGCTGAGTTTTCCAAATTTGCTGGCATATTGAATGCAGCACTTTCATAGCATCATCTTTGAGGATTTGAAATAGCTCAACTGGAATTCCATCACCTCCAGTAGCTTTGTTCGTAGTGATGCTTTCTAAGGCCCACTTGACTTCACATTCCAGAATGTCTGGCTCTAGATGAGTGATCACACCATCGTGATTATCTGAGTCATGAAATCTTTTTTGCACAATTCTTCTGTGTATTCTTGCCACCTCTTCTTAATATCTTCTGCTTCTGTAAGGTTCATACCATTTCTGCCCCTTATCGAGCCCATCTTTGCATGAAATATTCCCTTGGTATCTCTAATTTTCTTGAAGAGATCTCTAGTCTTTCCCATTCTGTTCTTTTCCGCTATTTCTTTGCATTGATCTCTGAGGAAGGCTTTCTTATCTCTTCTTGCTATTCTTTGGAACTCTGCATTCAGATGCTTATATCTTTCCTTTTCTCCTTTGATTTTCACTTCTCTTCTTTTCACAGCTATTTGTAAGGCCTCCCCAGACAGCCATTTTGCTTTTTTGCATTTCTTTTCCATGGGGATGGTCTTGATCCCTGTCTCCTGTACAATGTCATGAACCTCATTCAATAGTTCATCAGGCACTCTATCTGTCAGATCTAGGCCCTTAAATCTATTTCTCACTTCCACTGTATAATCATAAGGGATTTGATTTAGGTCATACCTGAATGGTCTAGTGGTTTTCCTACTTTCTTCAATTTAGGTCTGAATTTGGCAATAAGGAGTTCATGATCTGAGCCACAGTCAGCTCTGGGCTTGTTTTTGTTGACTGTATAGAGCTTCTCCATCTTTGGCTGCAAAGAATATAATCAGTCTGATTTCGGTGTTGACCATCTGGTGATGTCCATGTGTCGAGTCTCCTCTTATGTTGTTGGAAGAGGGTGTTTGCTATGAAACTGCGTTTTCTTGGCAAAACTCTATTAGTCTTTGCCTTGCTTCATTCCGTATTCCAAGGCCAAATTTGTCTGTTACTCCAGGTGTTTCTTGACTTCCTACTTTTGCATTCCAGTTATTAACCATAGGTGTACATATGTCTCCTCCTTCCTGACTCTCCCTCCCATCCCCTGCCCATTCCCACCCTCTAGGTATTATGGATCCCCCGTCTGGGTTTCCTGAGTCATGTAGTGAATTCCCATTGGCTGTCTATTTACATATGTTAGCCTATATGCTTCCATGCTGCTCTTTCCATTTTCTCTCCCTCTTCTCCTGCACCCTTGTCCGTAAGCCTATTTTCTATATCTGTGTCTCCATTGCTGCTCTGAAAATGGGATCAGTACCATCCTTCTGCCTTCCCTGGTGGCTCAGAAGGTAAAGCGTCTGCCTGCAATGCAGGAGACCTCGGGTTTGATCCCTGGGTTGGGAAGATCCCCTGGAGAAGGAAATGGCAACCCACTCCAGTACTCTTGCCTGTAAAATTCCATGGACTGAGGAGCCTGGAGGGCTACAGTCCATGGGGTCGCAAAGAGTCGGACATGACCGAGCGACTCTAGATTCCATATATATGCATTAATACACTGTATTTGTGAACCTAGAGCCTATTATACAGAGTGAAGTAATTCAGGAAGAGAGAACTTGATTTTAAGCAGAGAATCCAGAGAGTATAAAATGATCCTGCATTCTGATTCTATGAAATTCTAGAAAGGAAAAGAAATTAGGAAGAAAATAGTCTTAGTTGAAATGAGTGTATCTATAAACAACAGCTGAGAGGAGTGAATTTATTTTTATCTCTAAGGGGTTTATTTGCACTTTGCATTGTTGAGAACACTTCCACTGATCCCTTGCAATCTAACTGGCTACATGGTCCTTTTTGGCACTAGTATTTTCTTTCAGGGTTCTAAGCTAAATAAAATATCAAGTCCATCTTGGACTTCTTCGAGAATATTTTGGTCTTTTAAAAAGTACAACTCAGTAATTTCTGTGGAAAACAAATTAACAAACAAAACAAGGTTCCGTTTATTTCGAGTTAGTTCTCAGGACTGGGAGAGAAACAAAACTTTGGTTCAGCTACAAATTATATTATTTTCAGATTGCAGCAAATTAGAGCTACTTGTTATGGGTTTTAATCCACAGTTCAGATTTGGCATTTACACACACGAGGATGTTTTGGAGACAAATTCTGATGGTGATTTTAAAGAATATTTCCAGGTCTTTACTGAACATTTTCGCGTATAAATGGACTGTGCTAATGTGTTTGACTAAGAGTTACGATTGGAATCATTCTGAGATCCATTCTGCTGCTGCGCAAATAGACAGAGCTTAGGTGTCTTTATGTTCCACTAAATATTGCTAGTAAACTTCCTTGTGTTATTAACATATCATAAAATAATATTTGCTTTTGAGTCCACTCGATTCAAGAAACATAAAAACTGCACTACTTCAGATTTAATTGACCACAGGGTTAGTCTGCACTGATAAAAATCTGAATTATAGAGGAGTTTAAAAGAAATGCTGCTTTTTCACTCTACTGTAGGTCCCTAATAGATGATTAAAGGAAATGGATATAAATAATTTGTTGTGAGCCCTGCTTTAATAATGTCCTTGGGTGTGTGCCATGAAACTACCTTATAAATAAGGTCATTATAAAATAAGGTCCTTTTGGTGACTTAGAAATTAAATGTTCGGACTAGTGTCCAAGACAAATATGTCCCATTTCCTGTCTCTAGTTAACAGAATTACTGTCGTGTTTCCCTGATATTTGGCATCTGAAATTTCTCTTTCTTTTACACAAATCTTTCAAACACGTCTTGTTCAGTTTCTTAAGCCTTTTCCCCCAGATAGTGAACACATTTATTTCAACCTAGATCTGACACAATGATCACAAATATTAAAATGTGTGTTATCTAAATTAATAATGTTATTCTGTGCAACCTGGGCTTCCCAGGGGGCCGCTAATAGTAAAGAACCTGCCTGCCAATGCAGGAGACATAAAAGACACAGGTTTGATTCCTGGGTCAGGAAGGTCACCTGAAAGAGAATATAGCTACCCGCTCCAGTGTTCTTGCCTGGAGAGTCTCATGGACAGAGGAGCCTGGCAGGCTATGGTCCATAGGGTCGCAAAAGAGTCGGACACAACTGAAGTGACTTTATTTGAGCACACAGCTAGCACAGTACTTTATTTAAGGCCCCCCCCCAAAAAAAAGTGAAACCAACTAAAGAGTTTGGATCCCTTCTTCACAAAGAGAAGTGCCAGACGCAGAATCTCCCCAGCTCCCCAGTCAGACTCGAAGCTCTGGTTTCAGCTCACCTTCAGATCCAAAGCTCAGAACCTACTGGTGACACCTACGTGTCACCAAAGAAAGGGAATGTGAAGCAGGAAAGATGAGATTGTCTTTGAAGTCACTTTCTTGTACTCCAATGCTAAAGGTCTTAAATATTGAAAAATTCCTGTTGTGGTTGAACTGTACATTCTTGGTGCATTTTATGCCAAAGAGCATCACTGCTCTGCTAAAGCACTGAACATGCTCACTCCAAATTTGCTGTGACTTGCTCTCATCAGGTTTAAGCACATAATCTGAAGATGGGACATTTCAGTCACCTGCTTTATATAAACTTTCTGAGAGTCAGTAAGGGACAGGCTCGCTTTTCCTCTTACCCATAAGAAGTTGAGAATTTTTTTTTTTTTTTGCTTCAGTTTTTGCAGCTCCGATGTGGTGTTCTTTGAAACACAACTTATCACTTATACTCCTGTGAGGGAGCAAAGATGTGATAAGATAAAAGAAATGAAGCTTGGAGTTATCTTTCTAATCCTCATACCTGGGATTACTTTCAAAGAGTGTTTGCTCTTATCTCAGCGGAAATTCTTCTTCCCTTGGACTACAACAGTTCTGGTAAAGTGTTTTAGAAAACATGGTATACTGTTTGTGACGATAACAAAAAGTATCCATCTTTTGAGAGTCTCTTACATAGAATAATATATCAAATATATTTATTTATTCTTTTAGCCTGTTCTGGACCCCTGCTCCTTTCCCAAAGACAAAGTGTCAAGGGAGAACAAAGAAATTTTTCTTCTCTTTGTTCAAAAGATTGTCTGAGGTGGGCTTTCATCACAATTTTCAGAGTCCAATCCAGGCTTTATTTTCTGTGTCCATAAGTGATTGCCAGTCAAGTGTGATTGTCTCATAAAAAAGGCCATCAGTTGATCACTTATCCCATTAAGACATGTTTAAGCTTATCTTGCCTTAAGGTATTATATAGAAAGAAATGAACACATAGGTTATCTGCAGCCTAAATATTTCAGGCAAAAGTCAGCTTTACCTTGAAGGAAAGTGATATCCAAAGTGGCCGACGTGATATGCTCGTTTACTGCTCTTAAAAGGAAGAAGGTTTGATATAAATACCATACTACTCCAAGTAGCAACAGAGAAAAAAAAAAATGGTTAAAACAAACAAACAATATTTCCTCAAAAACAAGCAATCGGAAGCAAAGTTATTAAGAGTTTCAAGGACAGAGCATGTGTATGTTTTAGTGCTGAAAAGAATAAAAAAAAAATTCTCATAGCCGGAGCACAGTTCTGTTGTAATCAACAGAAGGACACATGTAGGAAGTTAGAGTGGGGTTTTCATTTCTGGGAACGCATGTTTTGTTATTTTTAGGAGATTTTAAACTTAGTATCATGTGTATATGCAAAAATCAGAATTCTTGCAAAAAAATTTTTTTTTCAAGTTTAAATTTGTGCTGTGCTAAGTCACTTCAGTTGTATCTGCCTCTTTATGACCCAGTGGACTGTTGCCCGCCAGGTTCCTCTGTCCATGGGATTCTCCAGGCAAGAATACTGCAGTGGGTTACCATGTCCTCCTCCAGGGGATCTTCCCATCCCAGGGATCAAACCCATCTCTTAAGCCTCCTGCATTGGCAGGTGGATCCTCTACTTCTAGCGCCACCAGGGAAGCCCTAGTTCAAACTTGCGTTCTTCCAAGTTGCATAACCTTTGCTAGATTTGATTGAAAGCGTTGGAGAAACCAAGAATCAAACATCAAATAAAGACTTCCCCTAGTCTTCCCAGGTTTCTATAGAAAAATTAAAGGAAAAATATTGCTAATGTCCATTAGAAATAATTAGAAGACCATCCCATCTTCTGAGGGGTTGATTTGTTTCTTATGAGTTAAATATATCTTTATTTTTTACGTTAAGAGATATCTGAAATGCCTTTGCTAGTAATTTAAATTATATTTTATTTTGAATGAAGCCTAATATTTAACTTGCTGCATCACAACCAAACAGCACTGATTCTGTCCAATATAATTTAGAGATATTAATGTGCTTGCTACTACTTTAAGCTTCTTTTTACTACCTTATCAGTGCTGATTTCACATTAATTGATATTTTGCCAAAAATTTTACCTCAACGTTTATGTAGATCTTGAGCCAAGAATATAAAAAATGCTTCTAAACTCCAAATGCTTTCCTTTATAGAACTTTCAGGAAAGTGCATTACTCAAATTATATATAGGGAGAAATATGCATAGGAATTTACTTTATTCTTCTTTACTAATTTAAGATGAACCAAATTACCTTAAATATGACTTACAGATAAGTAGAGGGGGGAAAAAAAACAACACAAATGTGAATTACCTAAGATGTGTTACTTTCCGTTCAGTAAATAGTAAGTAGTTCTTCCTGCTGAGTACTATACAGCCTGCCATAGACAGAAGGAAAAAAGAATAAGATGACCCTTGACCTTTAAGAGTTAATTGAATAGCTGCAAATCGATAAGGAAAGGACACACGCACAAGTTATCTACAAATGAAAGGAAATATTCCTCAAAATGAACTGCTAAGGTAGCAAGTGCTTGACAAAGTAGAACAGGATCTGTTAAACCTGGGCCTTGTCAGTCCAGGCCTGGAAAATGTGAACTGGCCTTGAAATGATGGATGACGTGGGTAGGAAGGAACGTGAGGAAAGCCATTCGTGGCCAGGAGGGTTCTGTGGGGCAGATGCTGTGATGAACTTTTATTCCAGATGTGCGTTAAAAATGAATGACAGGTGGGCAGCTCAGGACCGGGCAGGGAGAGAAACTGAGCTAGGACATGGTGGCAAAGCCTCTCCTAGCTCAGCAGAAAGAGTGGGGCCAGCCAGCCTTCCCCATAAGAGAATCCTGAATTGGCCAAAGTGGACCTTTCGACCCTTTCTTGATTGGTCTTCAGGAGTGCGAGAGCTTGCTTTGGCCTTGGTGGTCTTTGGAAACTGAAGCTGATGGATCCTGAAGTTGCTGACACCTGAGGGTGTGTGTCGACAATCTTACCCTCAGCTGAGTACGCAGTCCTTACCTACAGGGAGATGGGGACTGTTCACCTCCACATCTGCTAACCTTTCCTTGTATGAGAAAGAGCACAAGCGAAACGCTGCAGGGGAGAATCAGCAAGATGGTGTTTGAGGGTGGGAGTCCCTAGTAAGGACCTCCTGGAGGTGAGGGTCACTGCTGCTGCTGCGGAAGAGATAGGAGGGCATCGTGGGAGGAGCTCGAGTGCCTGCCTGAGAATCTTGTCTTCAGGAGGGAAGCCATGTGAAATAAACAAGAGTGTGCTGCTTTTTCTTTCTAAAACCAGCACTTGAGAAAGATGCCAGGTATTCCTTTAGTCTCTGTGTCTGTTAGGGGGAAGTGGGGAGATGGGGGAAACAAGATGATTATTCTCTTGAAAATGATTCTTGGGTTTAGATATTAAAGGTAGAATCTTAAGAGCAAAGTCATTCCAAATCAGCAAAATACTTCAGCAAAATGTTCCTTGAACAAATGCGTTTGTGTGAAAGAGGCCATCAACTAAACATTATTAAAAACAATTAATGTTCATGTCTGGTGTGCGTCCTATCATTGGCACATTCTTATCTGTTCAATTAATCTGTCTATTTTCAGTTTTCTGAATATCCACTAAGTTCCAAAGGTGAATGAAATGGGCTCCCCGTTGTGAATAGCTCGCGATGTAATCATGAAGACAAAACCCAAAAGCAGATAACTTGTATGTATGTATGTGTCTGTCACTCAGTCGTGTCCAACTCTTTGTGACCTCATGGGCTTTAGCCTGCCAAGCTTCTCTGTCCATGGAATTTTCCAGGCAAGAATTCTGGAGTGGGTTGCCATTCCCTTCTCCAGGGCATCTTCCCAACCCAGGGATCAAACTCAGGTCTCTTGCATTGCAGGGAAGATTCTTTATCTTCTGAGATACCTGGGAAGCCCAAGAGAACTTGTAACAGAGTATTCTCAGCCCTGGAGAGAAGCAAGGAGAAGATGTTGGGAATCCACAGAGAAGAATGGGAACCCTTTCCTTGGAAGTAGCTGACAGCATTTTGTTCCATGATAAAGTGATGAGGAAACATTGACAGCAGATTATATTTTTATAATCTGCATTTATATTTTATAAAGCAGCATTTATATTTTAGAAAGGTTATCTGGTGACTGTTAGAATGTAGAACAAAGCCTGGTGAGACTGGAAGTAGAAAATCAATTAGGGAAGGTATTACAAGAGCTTTGATGGTAAAAGCTGGGAAAGATGAAAGTATGATTAATTGAGCACTTACTGTACACCCAGCTCTGTTCTAAATTATATATATGTGTGTGTGTATACTCACATATGCATATACATGCATATTTATATGCAACTAAATTTTCACAACAAAACTTAAACAAGTGAATGATAGGTTATTTGCGTTTTGTCTATAATTATGCCAATTCATTGTTGATTTATAACATTGGCAAGCTCAGGCAATTAGGAACTGTGATGGATTGACATTTGTAAATGTAGCAATTTTAATATTATTAAAGAATGAAATCTTGTCATTTGTGACAAATTAGATGGACCTAGAGGGTATTAAAAGAAGTGTTATAAGTCAGACGGAGAAAGAGATATACCGAATAATTTCACTTATATGTGGAGTCTAAAAAAACAAAACAAATGAACAAACATAAAGTGGAAATAGTTATAGATACAGAGAACAAACAAGTGGTTGACAGAGAGGAGGGGATGGAGGGAGAAAATAAGTAGGGGAGGGAGATTAAGAGGTACAAACTTCCAGTTGCAAAGTAAATGGGTCAGGGTATGAAATGCACATTGTGGGGAATATAGCCAATAATTCTGTAGCATTTTGGTATGGTGACAGATGGTAACTAGACTTAGGATGGTGATCATTTTGAAATGTGTAGAAATATTGAATCACTGTGTTGTGTGAGAAAAACTAACATAGTATTGTAGGTCAATTATACATCACAAAGTCATAGGAAAAGAGATCAAGATCTGCGGTTAAAAGAGAAAGAGGGTGAGGGGAGGGGGAATGAAATTCACAGACGTCCAGTTATATGATAAATAAATACTAGGAATGTAGTATGCAATATGATAAATAAAATTAACTTTGCAGTCTGTTATATATGAAAGTTGTAAAGAGAGTAAGTTCTAGGAGTTCTAATCACAGGGAAAAATTACTTTTTTTCCTGTTTCTCTAATTGTGTATGTATATCAGATGATAGGTATTCACTGAACATATTGTGGTAATCATTTCATGATGTGAGTCAAATCGCCATTACTCACCTTAAACTTATACAGTACCATACATCCATTAAAACAAAACAAAACTGGAAGAAAAAAATTGAGTATAGCGATTTAAAAGAATAATGAGAAATGATTCCTTATATAATGATATTTACTTGACCAAGTAAATCCTTTAAATCATACAATATTTGAGAGAAAAAAAATTAAGTGAGCCTTTTTGAAGGCTATGGATCACTAAGACAGTTGATCAGGAAGTTCTTACCTCTTTAAGAGGTAAAAATTAATTGTCTTGTTTCTTTCACTGTGCATGTGTGCTAAGTCATTTCAGTCATGTCTGACTCTTTGTGACCCTATGGACTATAGCCCGCCAAGCTCCTTTGTCTATGGGATTCTCCAGGCATGAATACTGGAGTGGGTTGTCAAGCCCTTCTCCAGGGGATCTTCCTGTCCCAGGGAATCAAACCGGTGTCTCATGTCTCATGCATCGGCTGGTGGGTTCTTTACCACTAGCACCACCTGGAAAGTCCTTTTCTCACTGTACTTCTGTTTAATCGGGCAGCATTTAATTAAGCTGTAAAAATCATTTGCGCATATCTGCATGTATATACTCCAAAAATTTGAGGGAAGATACAAAGAAGATAGAAAGATCCAAGACCATAGCATCCCGTAGTAAGTATGTTAATATACTTACTTAGAGAAGGAAAAAATAGCCTAGGAAAAATAGCCTTAATGTATGGATAACCACTGACATAGTAACAACCAATATCTGGCTTGCTCTGTGAGAGAGTGTGTGTATGTGTGTGTGTGTGTGTGTGTTCAGTCTTGATCGAAAGCCTTAGAAGAAGGAGATTCAAGGGAAGGAAAGATAAAAGAAAGAATACAAAATGTATTAGCATTTATAGAGAATCTAAACATATATTGTAATACCCATTCACTTCATCACGCCTCACTTACCCCTTCATTGCGTTTGCCCCTAACACGATACTGACGCATGTATCTGTGTATGTGTGCGGCTACGCATGCATGTAGTGTTAGTTCATTTATAGTATGTGTGTATATTTGCTGTTCCTCTTACGCTCTTCCACTGATTAGAAAGTCAACTCCTGGAGGCTGAGTTTTCCCGTGTTCCAGACTGTCTTCCTGTATTGAAAATAGTATCTGGCACATGCTAGATAATCAGTATTGATTAGATGCTGAAAGAATGAGATACCCATATTATCTCATTTTATCTCATATTCATGGAAAGAAGCAGTCTTTTTCTTCCTTATATCTAATTACACTGAGGTTCAGAGAAGTTGAATTGCTTGCTCAAGATCTCTAAACTATGGAGCTAGTTTTTGAAACCGAGTTCGAAAGCCCACATTCTTCATGTTCTAAAGCAATGCCTTCTGAGATGTTAAACAATCATGCCCCATTGGACTTTCCTTAAAATGACGTGATTTTGTGTGATAATGAAACATCCAGTGGGGTGATGGTGTGCCAGCTGAAAAATCTTTAAAGATAAATTTATGGTTTATAGCATCTTTATTTTTTCAAAAAATCTCTCAAAAGTTAATTGGAAATATGCACCTTCAATTTTGTGACAAGTAATAATGAAAATAAATTTAAAAGTTGTAATGTAATAAGTATACCTACACCAAACTTTTTGTCATATTTAGAATAACCATAGAAAACATACTGAGTTTTGAATTGCATAAAGCCAGTGTTATTTATTACCATTTTTGTGATAAAACATAATCAACTGGTAAGAAAAAGAGACCAGAGGATTTTTTTTTAATGTTCATTGTTTTTAACATCCTGAGCAAGTCAGTTTATTAATTATCCCTTTCCATGACTAGCACCAAAGTGAAAATACTTGACTGGTATCTTTTGGATGTTAGAGAACAAACAAGACTCATGAATTGAACAGAGGCTGATGAATTAAGTTATGAACTCTTTTGAAAATCACAAAAGACAGACGCCCAAATGTACCTTTCTATAATCACCTTATGTTTTACCAAACTTCTGGTTTGGTAGTAATCGCATGAGATGAATGGATCTTAAGGCCACTGGTCAGTATAGTAAGATGGTCCTGGAGAATCAATAGGATGAATCATGGTTAATTTATTTTTCACATATAACCATGAATTGAATTTCTGAAAGCTGTATTTCTACATTTACTTATATTTCCCCCAAATTGTTGGAATCATTCCAATTTAATAGTGATCAGGATACTCATAATTTTTAAATTAATTCCATAGTTGTTAGTAGGGCTGCTGTTTGATTAAAATGAAGCAGAAGAGATACAGCTGTGTCATGAATGTGTACTATTGAAAGGCTTCATGTCTTCTTCCTCATTGTTCTAATAAAAGAAAAGATATATCCTCGTTTACATGATGTCTAATGCCTCACAAGTACGTGCACATAGTCACTAAAGAATATTGGATTCCATTAGTTTATATTATGCAACTGTCTCGCTGCATATTATTTTTTATTATTATCCATTAATTCTGATAGAGTTTCTCTGCCTTTATTAAAGATTTAGTATTTCCTTTTCACTGAAAGTATTTTGGTTACTTGGGCTTGTGTGTATACACACATATATGCATATGTAACTTTTACATCTTCTCTTTCTTCCCTGCCTGTGTTCTTCCTCTCTTGCTCCTTATCAGATGACAATTGCATCTAGGATTTCTCCTTAGAATATTTTTCGAATTTACAAAGTGTCATTGGTGTTTGCCATGCCTGATTCTGTAATTCCATTAACATCTGTAACCTAAGCTATGTTGTATATTAAGCATGTTTCTACCTGTCTACATTTATAAGTCTATAACAAAACAATTTTATTTGAAACCATTTTTACACTTTCTACTAAATATGTTTAGCTCAGAAATTCCTTTTTTAATGACACTTGCAAGTCGGACCCAGTTTTGCTCCAAAAAACTGGGTTTATTGCATTTCCTACCTAATTTCTGCTAACATTTTCAACAAAGAGATATCTCCCTCCTTCAAATGGTTAAGAATATTGGAATCTCCATGAATCTTTTTGTTGTTGCTGCTGCTTTATTTCAACTAATGCATAATCTGCTAACAATACTTGGCCATTTGAAACATCACAGAAATTGATATCATGCAAATTTCCTCACTTAAATTTTAGTCTGTGGTACCAATCCAGTAGATTTAAGGCAACACACACACACACACACACACACACACACACACACACACACACGCGGTATTGTACTTGATCCCCTATCCCGTATCTCAGAGACCAGATCATTTGATATTTTACCTCTTTGGGACCCAGTTTTTTCATTTGTAAAATGTTGATAATAAAAACTACCCACTTTATTAAATTATGAGCACTTAATAAAGTAAATATGGAAAACAACTAATATCAAGCCTGACCTGTGTCTAATATTAGTCCTTACTGTTTTTCTCCATGATTGCTGGGATCTTTAACTTTTCAGACAAAAAGTATTTTTTTTCACCAAGAAATAATAGTTTGGCATTGAAGTTATTTGTAAAAATTCAGATTATTCTGCTTGGTTGAAAGAATAAATGATAATTTTTATTTCCTGGAGTCATCATGAATGATGTCAGAGGTATGAGTTTCTATTACAGTAAATGATGCTAATTATTTATATTTTTCACACCTTACCAACTTCCTTTCCCAAGTCAAAAAGAATATATTCCAAAAGTGATTGTATTATATGCTCTAATTTGTAACTGTGATATCTTTACTTCCATTTGACCATCATAACTAGGAAGGGGCGTTATATGGTTGGAGTTTCCCGGGTGATGCTAGTGTTAAAGAACCTGCTTGCCAATGCAGGAGATGTGAGAGACACAGGCTCGATCCCTGGGTCAGGAAGATCCCCTGGAGGAGGGCCTGGCCACCTACTCCAGTATTCTTGCCTGGAGAATCCCATGGACAGAGGAGACTGGCTGGCTACAGTATTTAGGGTTGCAAAGAGCTGGACACAAGCAAAGCGACTTAGCGCAGCGCAGCATATTATGTGATTAGAGGCAGGGGAAAAGTGAAAGTGAATGTGTTAGTCGCTCACTTGTGTCCAACTCTTTGCAGCCCCATGGACTGTAGCTCGCTAGGGTTCTCCGTCCATGGAGTTTTCCAGGCAAGTATACTGGAGTGGGTTGCCATTTCCTTCTCCAGGGGTAGAGTTAGTGGAGGTATCCAAAAAAAAAAAAAAAGTTGACTCCGAATTGCTGATCTGCCTATGCTGCAGATGCAAAAGATTGGAAAAACAAAATGATACAGTGTGTTCCCTCTCCCTCAAGCCCTAAAGGAGCTCACCCTTCCTAGATCAGGTATCAGATGCAATGGTGTGTCTTTCCCCCCATGCCTCTCTAGTCTTCTTTAAGCGCAACAATATATGCCTTAGGTCCAGGGGAGGATGCCTTTCCTCAAGCTGGCAGCCTGCATAGCTGTTGACTCCAATACATTTCTACACCTATTTTAGGGAGAGAATTCTGTGCATTTCTGAGATGTATGTGTAGTTTCAACATTCCTTTCAAGATCAGTCTCCAAGTTTACAAGAGGCTGGTCTCTGAGCTATCGGATGGGGAATCAGGTACCATATCCTGCACGTGTGTGTGTGTTCTTGAACCTATTGCATTGGTCCTACAGAACTAAAATTCAGATGTAACTTACTGAATGAGTTAAGTGTCAGAAATTATCAAAGTTTTCTATACATTTTTGATTATTAGTCATTTCCCTATGGTGGTATATCTCACAGTGACTTTTATTTATTATAGTATTTTACTATCTGTTTTATTTTTTTTTACGTTTATTTAGGAAAACGAAAAGTGAAGTTACTTTACATAGCAATTCCCAATCCAGATTTAAAAATGACATGAATTTCTTTTTTCCCCTCTCTCCTTAAAGACTAAAATCAGATAGCAGATTTATCATTTCAGAAAATTTTCTGTTTGGATTGACTTTGGACTGAATTGCTTGGTAGCATGATTCTGGGAGCCACGACTACCCAAGTAACAGACTAATTGATAGATTAACATTGCCACAACGTAAGTGCAAAATAAATATAGCAGCTGTGGGAGACAAAGTCAGCTTAGATTTGATAGGCCTCTAAACTTACGGCAGTGCAACCACTTCCTCTAAAAATTTTATGCCTGAAACCACCAAGAATCACCCTGCTCTTTCAAAGCCTGCCTCCGACAGTTTTTCTGTCTAGTTTCATTCATTTAGCCACAATAACCTTCACTCCGCTTCAAGGCTGCCCCGAGGCATCCTATATCCAGCTTGTGTCAGGGTGTCTTGATGCACTTCTAAGCATGAAGTCTTGCAGTTTCCTGGAAGCTTGGCAAAGACAGCCGCGGGTTATTAGATGAAACGGACCGCAATACCTATAGTAAGTGTTCAAATTCCATCCCTTCTCCAAAACCGTGTGTGCCCTAGGCAAGAACCCAATTTGCTCCCCCTAGGGCCAGCTTTGAACAAGTCCTCTTTTCCCTCCATGCTTGAATTGGAATGTTGTTGGCACCACAGAATCTGCAATAACATTGCATCTCTTGAGAGATCATATGCCGTTATTAAAAACAACTACAATCTATATATAACTACTGTTAAGTCAGTCAGATTTCTCCTTTAAATAAAATCATCATATGGGACGGAGGCGGAATTCAGTTTCATTTAGCCCACATTTTAGTGAGTTATGTGAAGGGGAGTAAAGAGGTTACACATTTAGACTTCATTCTGTATTTCTAGCCAGCACAGTTACATTGGAAAAATGTAAGCACTAGGTTTCAGAACTATCTGCAGTTCAAGACGCTCTATAAAGCGTGCTCTCTTTAATGAGCTCTGCATCCCGTCCACTGTTGAACTATACATCAGCTGCGTGCCCCTTCCTTTCAACATTCAAACTGTTTAGCTCCCACTAATAGGTACATTGAAAAGAATCTTCCTACAAATATGAACGAAGACATCATAGCTATGTGCATTTCTGCCTATGCTCACACTTTTTGAAAAGCTCCTAAGAGAAATCTTTGCAACGATAAACTGTAACCCTTTTTGCGCAGTATTTGCTAATGGAGAAAGACATGAAGTGTGTGTGTGTATTTTTTTTTTTTCTCTGTACAGAAATACAGCATCAAGATGCTATTGAGTAGGGAAAAAGCAGGGGGAGCTGGAATAACCACTATCTGGTAATGGACATAGGGTATTAATAAACTGTTTCACTTCCTGCATGCCTTTGAATGTTTCTGTTGAAAAAGAATGAAAATAATCTTTAATTTTTTTAATTTACTCATGGTGCTGTAACAGTGCTTTGAAAACAGTGATGTCTATTGTTAGAGAGTGCTTTGAAGAAAGTTTGAAACACTACAAAGATAATTTAAATTAACAGAGAAACAGTAATCTTAAGAATTTTAAAGGCATTTTTTATTACCTTGTGTTTCAAATGATTTTCAATCTCTTTATTTAAAAGTGTTACCTCTTTACTAAAAAGGAGAAAGGTATTTGAACTCCAGAGTAAAATCTACCTATTTTTTTTTTCTATTAAGAAAGAAAGAAAAAGAAGAGGAGGAGAGAAAGAAAATCATTCTCTTAAAGAGACACTTTTTAAAAAGCTCTCTAATTGTATTCCTGAGACAGAATTCTAAAATGGTCTTGCTTTATAATATTTTTAACATAATTACAAAAATACATCTCTCCAAATAGGTTTAATTATGAGCAATCCTGGAAAAGCCCTATGAATTTTGTGTTACCTTTTAGGTTATATGTCTTGAGAAAAGAATTATTTAGCTGAATGCTAATACTCATAGCTAATAACAAAAAAACCACTATATACACACATACAAACATACATGTATATATGTATATATATGGTTTGCTTCAGATGTCAAGCTTGAAAGGAGTGCCTGAACATTCTTATCTTTTCTAGATTAGTAGAGTACTTTACCTATAATTGTCCACACAGTATGTTGGTTAACTTTTGAGGGCAATAAGCAGAGAAAAAATATTCTATATTTTCTGGGTAATAGTAAATATCTTTTTATCCAGATTATCACAAAATTATATATTGATAGATAATTCATATATAATATGAACAGAGAATCATGTTGACTCTTTTTCATGTGGAAATACTGATACTTGCACGTCATGTCTCTTTTAAACAAAAACTTTCCTCTTGCTGTTCTAAATAGATTCACGCATACTCATTCTCTTTCTCTCTCTCACATATACACATACTCTTTCACATAAATTTTCTCTATTGTAGAACGTATTGGTTTAGATAAATGCTTCACAAAAATGACAGCATTAAAGATAATTTTTAAGATTCTTAGTGGCATGAAACTATTTAGATTTTACTTCCATAAAACCATTCAAATTTTACATAATGGGAACAAAATATGTAAATTAAACCAGTCTATGTGCTTATTACTAAAATGTTATATTTTTTTCCTCTTTATTTTAGCACATTGATGTGTGATACTCTCTTCTGGACTTTGTATGTTTTTAGATAGGGTTTACATTATTTGTTTTATTTTGAATTTTGCAACTTGAAGGTCTTTTACAGGATTGTGTATATGAGACAACTATAAATGTTAATAAATCTGCCAGTTATATGCTTCCCTGGTGGCTCAGACAGTATAGAGTCTTCCTGCAACACAGGAGACCCGGGTTTGATCCCTGGGTTGGGAAGATCTTCTGGAGAGGGAAATGGCAACCCACTCTAGTATTCTTGCCTGGAAAATGCCATGGACAAAGGAGCCTGGTAAGCTATAGTCTACAGGGTCACAAAGATTTGGATACAAACGAGCAACTAACATTTTCAGTTTCAATATGCATATTGAGCTTATTACATATATGGTAGAAATTTAGTTCTCTTAGATTTTAAAACAAATCCAGATTTAGTGATTAACAGTAAATTTCTTTGGAATTTATATCTGTGTACATGTATTTATATACAATACATATATAGTCATATTGTTAGTCTCATGAAAAAATTGACAGTTGTTATACAAGTAACTTATGAAGCATATAAGCTAATCATTTCCCTTCATTATGCATAAATTGGCTGTGCAATTTTGCTCTGTAAACATAACCTTCAGTGTAATCTTATAGCCTTTCAAATGGTTTCTGCACTCAAAAAGAAAGTCTTGAATTATATTGTATATGTTACCAATATTGGCTTCCCTGCAAGGTTGAGCAAACAGAAAATAAAATGAAAACATCTGCAGAAAGTGATCCCAGTATGAAATATTGCCATAACATTTCATTCTAATCAAAATTACTGTTTACTTTCAATATTAAGACCTGTAGTAGGTAAGACTGCTGGCTGAAAATTAAAAGCTAATCTATGGAAAATTGTGGTCAAGAGATGTGTCGTCTACATTGGAACATTTGTTAAATAAATAATGAAACATAAGAATGAAACCAAACCCTTCCAGAAACCCTTGGATTTTATTTATACCTTGGTGCCCAGACCAGAGAGCTCCTACTCTCATATGCTGATTTGGCTGTCCCTGCCTTAGCTGATACCCACCAACAAGCGAGTCATTGTTTTTAAAGAGCTTGGAGATGCCTTTAGTGGGAAAGTTGATTTTATATCACCCAACTCTGTGTGTTTTGTGAAGTACTACTCATTCGGCTTTTTGAATTCCTTTTATTTCACAACAAAACTACTGTAAATCCTGTTCCAATTCCCACTGCAATTTGATGAATTACCTTCTCAGGATTACATTATAAATGTGTTGTAAAGGGCTACTGCCAGAGACTGAGGTGTTCTGAAATAACAAATAGGTACATTTGAGAAGCTGTACATCTAAACGGCTTGAGGTCTTAGTGTTCCATGGAGTGGTTCCTCAGATCATCTGCTCTATTAATATCAGGCAGAGTAATTTTATTATTAATACAAAGCACAGTGCTTTGCCACTGGAGAAGAATTCCACCTTGAGTGTATGATGGACCTATCATCTAAGCAAACCACAGAATTCAGTGAAGCCTGGCTTGTGATTAAAGGCAGTGAGACGTGGCTTCTAACAACGTGAGGCGAGGTGAACTGCACAGCTATGGAACTTCATTAGTTCATAACTATTTCTTTCAAGGACATAAAGATTCACTCTCGGTGGCAGATTCACAAGAGAATGAATGTAGAGCAAATAGTTTCCCTCTGAGATTCAGACTCGTCAAGGTTTGCTTTATGTTCCCGATTACCTCCATTCGTTGTTTTTTCCTGATACACACATTTAAATGGAATCTAAAGTATTAAAATTACAGGATCGTCCCTCGCCACAAGACCTCAGAGTTGATCTAACCAAAGAGAACAAGTCTCTCATCCAACATCACACAGGCTGGAAGTTCTAAGACCGTTTACCACTTTGTATTAATTACCATCCACAATTTCTCATTCTATCAAAGCATCACCACCCTTCAACTTCAAAAGTTTCTAAAAGTTTACTTTTGTGTAATGGTGTTTTAATGGAGCTCCAGCCAACTATTAAAATAAGATTGACTTTATAGAATTAAACAAGCAATGTAACATGGATTTTGATTTGACTGACTTCCCTGTAAGCTCAGCTGCTGCAAGCATGGATTTGTCTATGCACAGATAAGTCCTCTGGGCATTTCATCTGCATATAAAGCACCAAATCCAGGAAACTAAGACTGGTGGCACCATGTCTAGAGGTCTAACCTGGCTTCTCTCAGGCTAAGATGACAGCGCAGAAGTATGTATGACTGATTGGCCCCTTATGAGCTGTAGGGACCTGAGTACAGCAGAGTGTAAAGGCATTGGTGTTTGTACCCTTTTCCAGACTTTTGGCTTAGAAGATACATGAAACCAGGATTCGTGATAGAAGAGGTCTCTTGAAATTCTTGCTGAACAAATAAAGCAACAAATTAATTAATATATTTATTTATGGAAAAGGATTCTGAGTAATTCATATTAAGTATCATTGTAGTTGATTTATTGGAGCTTTAGAGGCAGAAGTACATTCATACATTTTTGCTCTCTCTCTCTCTTTTGTTTTTAATGAATAAGGACATCAAATATCAGGCAGGTTTAGTAATTTGTTCAAGACCACAGAGCCAGACAAAGCTTACTTTTTTTGTGAATTCTTTACTCACAGTCTGAAGTACTTTCTTTTCATCCTATCAATTGGTCTGTTTTAAGGAAGTCCAAAATTATTTCAATCTCAGTAATCGAGAACCACCATAGTTCCTATTCTTCAACTTACTGAAGATTAATATCCTTTTTTAAAAAATACTGGCATGTGTTTCATATAATA
Source organism: Capra hircus (assembly GCF_001704415.2). Taxonomy (NCBI): domain Eukaryota; kingdom Metazoa; phylum Chordata; class Mammalia; order Artiodactyla; family Bovidae; genus Capra; species Capra hircus. The sequence continues at coordinate 33,560,259 of NC_030834.1, read as the reverse complement.
CATTCTATCTTGTTTATATTCAATACATGTTTTTTGAAAGATATTAATGGACCAGGCACTATTCCAAGAGCTGGTACATGGTAAAGAACCCAACAAACACAGACCTGTCCTTATCCTGTCAAACAGTAGAATTGGAAGAGGGGCGTTGGAACCATGAGTCCAAAACTAGAGTATACTTCCTTTGCAATAGAAAGATGGTGATGAAGTAAGCTCTTCAGTGGTACGTAATGTCCAGAAAAAGTAAATTATAACTTTTATCATGATCTTTACCATACAATTTTTAATATCAAGAACACATCTAAAATAGAGGTTTTATTGACTAATTACAAAATGTTAGCACAGAATAAAAGGTTCAATAAAAAATTACCAAAATGCAACATTTTCACTTATCATATAGCTAGCTGTACTCCATCTCTGATTATATGTATTATCCAAATGATCACAGACTACATCTCTCCCTTTGAGGAGATAAAATGTAGTTGGATTTCAAATTTTATCAGTTTCTTTTTTTTTTTTAATCTTTCCCAGGAGTTAGCAAGCTCTATTAAGTTGGAGAGATCTATCATAAAACTATATTGTATTTCATTTATTTTTTATGGTTAGTCAAATAATTAAGACTGACATAGTTGAAAGACAAAAGGCTCATCAGCATGATATGCTTAGAGGTTTGTTTCATAAATCATTACAACATATATGAGTAATAAGAACTCTCTTCTTAGCAGTTAACATAGTGTTCATCTTCTGTCACAAATAGCCTTTCCTAATCGAGGTAATTTTTAGATACACACAAAGTTATTGCGGTTAAGCCCAGTATTGTTAAACTCACTACAATAGAATATTTTTCATCATTAAACAAAGGGAATATGCAAGTTCTGTAATTGTTGTTGTTCAGTCACTAAGTGGTGTCCAACTCGACCCCATGGACTGCAGCACTCCGGGCTTCTCTGCCCTCCAGTATCTCCCAGAGTTTGCTCAAATCCAAGTCATTGAAGTTGGTGGTGCCATCTAACTATCTCATCCTCTGCCACCGCCTTCTCCTGCCCTCTGTCTTTCCCAGCATCAGGGTCTTTTCCAATGACTCAGTTTTTCACATCAGATACCCAAAGTATTGGAGCCTCAGCTTCAGCATCAGTCCTTCTAATGAATATTCAGGGTTGATTTCCTTTAGGATGGACTAGTTTGACATCTTTGCAGTCCAAAGGATTCTCAAGAGTCTTCTCCAGCACTACAATTCAAAAGCATCAGTTCTTTGGTACTCAGCCTTCCTTCTTTATGTTCCAACTCTCATATCCGTATGATAATTAAGCAAAAGTAACTGAAAATAGTATGTTAGTAGGAGTTATTATTGTGGTAAATTTGTTGTTTGTGAGTTTCATCAGATTCTATATTGAAAGATTCCTTTACTGACACATTTTTAACCCTACATTTCTTTATATAAAACAAATACTGATATAAAATGGAGCCTAAAGAGTCTAAATAGGTTTTAAAGTTTTATTTTTTTATTTTTATTTTTTTTAAAGTTTCATGGATGCATTTATTTGATAATTATATGACACTGAAGCAGGTAATTCTTATTAATGCTAAAGCAGTTTTTTTTTAATGTCTTCATTTCTTTTTTTTTTCTGTTTTTTATTTTTTTAATTTTAAAATCTTTAATTCTTACAGGCATTCCCAAACATGAACCCCCCTCCCACCTCCTTCCCCATAACATCTCTCTGGGTCATCCCCATGCACCAGCCCCAAGCATGCTGTATCCTGCGTCAGACATAGACTGGCGATTCAATTCTTACATGATAGTATGCATGTTAGAATGCCATTCTCTCAAATCATCCCACCCTCTCCCTCTCCCTCTGAGTCTATTGACAAGTTAATATATTTAGGCTGAGTCCAAATGTAAACATAGCCTTAACTCGTATTCCTAATACACAGCAGCCCAAATAAACCCTTTCAGATTCATAGACCCCCTCCCAACTCTATAGCTTTGTGAAATCAAAGTTCCACAAAGCTATAAAGTGACTTACTATTTTTTTTTTAATTGAAGTATTGTTCACGTACATTGTTATGTTAATTCAAGTGTACGGCATAGTGATTTGGTATTTTCCTAGCTTATATCCTTATAACGCTATTACGAAATACTATTGGCTATATTTCTGAGCTGTACATCACTGTGACTTATTTTGTACATAGTGATTTGTATCTCTTAATTCCTTTGCCTGTGTTGGTCCTCTTGCCCCGCCCCACTCCTCAGATAACCAGTAGTTTGTCCTTTGTGCATCTGCTTTTTGTTATTGTTGTTGTTGTATTTGTTAATATTTAATTTTTTAATTTTTCACATATAAGTGAAAAAATACAGTATTTTTCATCCTCTATCTGATTTATTTCAGCAAGTATAATATATCCCAGGTCCATCCATGTTTCACAAATGGCAAAATTATTTTTTATGACTGAGTAGTAACCTTAGTCAAGTTATCTTAATATTCTGTAACTATATAAACTGAGTCACTCACAAACCCATAAAGCCTTGTTTACCTACTATTTCTATGTTAATACTATTACTGTATACCCACCCTTTCCCTGAAAACATTAATAATGATGTGAAAATAACATAATACTTCATCTCCAGAGTATCTTTGACCTTTCTGTAGAGACAGAAGATTCAGAACACTGCAGGAAGAACAGTTCCTTAAAAACCTTTAGGAAAATGTACATTTGAATGGACTTATGTAAATATAGATATATGCAGTTACTTCAAGGAAATCTATTTAATGAAATGTATTTTATTATCTAGCAAACATCCAAAACTATCCAGTAATCACACAACCAGGGATTTTTGTTTGAGCATCCAAACTTGTTATTTCACACTGATTTACCATACATAATAAATTATTCAAGACAATTGCTGTTTTATTGCTCATCTATTTCAAGGATTTAAAGAAAGTTAAATGAGACATAATGGCTTGTCTGCTAAAACATCATCTCAAACTGTCATTGCATTTCAGAGTATTTACTCCTAGAACCATGGCGTTCTGGGCCCAAATATTAAACATCCACACTAAGTTTAAAGTATAAAACAGGGAGGTTTGTTGTAGAAGCTAAAACATCCTTTACTATGAAGTCTGCTTATTGTTTCTAAGTAAATACCTTTGTCTCACACACATTCTATCCACCATCTTACCACTCAGTGAAATTCTGGCTTAGTATCAGTGTTTAATTTTTCCCATGCTAAATTTTGGACTTATTGAGACTCACCTGCTGGGAAGTTGAAAGGAATAAGAGATTTTTTTTATTGTCTGGTTTTGGAGAATGGAGGCCACAGGATTTCATGAGGTGACCTGGTGAACTCTTGTTTCACTGAAGATCCACGTTTTTCCCTGTGGCCACAATGCACTTTCCGATGTCTACGGTTTTTCCTTTTGTTTTAATAAAGCCAGAGCCAAATCAAAGGATATTTTTAGGTATGTGTTCGCAGGGTAAATTCTCTAAGTGTTTTTGGTGTCTTAAAATTTTATTCTCGTATGCAAATTGTATATTTTCCATTTGGTAAAAAAATACTTTTCCACATCAAGTCAATGAGGACAGTAGAATGTTCTGTACAGGCGGAAAATGTCAGTTTGCCATTGGTGTGAGTGTTTTTAACCTTCCTGCCTTGCCAGCTATTGGCTTTCTGAGGTGTACCCATCTTTCCCTTAACTTTTATTCAGTTGTGTTGCTTTAATTCATCACAAAAGACTTTTGGTATTTTATGAGCCTTCACACTTTGACCTGTAATCATCAATCTTACAAGCTTTAATTTGGACAAAAAAAGATGAAAAACAGTTGAAAACTGACTTTCTGAACCAAAATTATCTCAACATATATTTTTAAAGAGGAAAATTACTATGACAGGTTGATTGCAATTTAAAACATCAACTTTGGATTACAGGTATTTTAAGGTTCATAATTTCCATAATCATTTTTTCTGCCGATGAAAGTGCTTCAAATATAATTTAAAATAGCATCTGTATTAATTTTTATAATTTAGAATGAAAGTTGATTGTTTCTAGGGCTTGTAATTCTCTGAAGTGTTTCATATCAAACTGTGCTCTCTGCGAATTTAAATCATAAAATAAAATGTGCATGTTTTCCCCTGCAGGAATTCCATTTGAATCAAGCCCATCTTTAATTCTTGTCAGAATGCACCATTAATAATTTATTAACATTTATTGTAGTTTATACCATAACACCTTAGTACACCTTAAGCTGTTTTAAATATGTATACATTATAATTCGAATATTTTTTTTACAGCTCCTCCAATGCTTGATTCATCTGTTACAAATTTGAATAATCTTCTCATTGTATTAGGTATTATGGGATACCACTCACAGGAATGCGGTTTAAGGAGGAAAAACTGAAGTCAAACTGTTAAGTGCATAATTATGCAGGGATGTGGCATGCTACAATTTTACATCTGCTCATTAGCTTTAATTAAACCATGTCAGTTTCTGAAATCTTTTGAGGCTGCTAGAATGAGTATTTTGGGGTACTTTTCTGAGCGACTTTAGTTTCAAATCCAGGGATTGAATGCAATTTAATACATTCATTGCAGTCGGTATTGACAATAGCTATTGCAAGGAAAGAATCTTTGGGTCAAAGTTAATTTCAGAAGGTTATAGTGTTGTCAATTCTACAAAATTGGGAAATGGAAATGCATATTATCGTGTGACATTTTGTCAGTTCCTGAAATGGCAAATAGTTAGCAATAGAATGAATGCAGGTCACACCTCTTCTTTCTTTTGATGTGACGCTCCAAGACGTCAGACCACCATCCAAACAGAGGAACACTGAGGTTAGGAAATTATTTTTGCAATCTATTTCTAGATTACAGAGCATAGGCTCTATTCAATATTTTTCAAGCCTGAGGGATTTGTCCTATAGAAAACAGGATAGAGTAAATATATATATACATATATATATGTGTGTGTTTTTTGTATCTCATTTTTTTGTACTGTCTTTCACACATACACACTCATGCATGCACACACATGATATTCTGAATTCCTTTGAATGCTGTCTGCAAGTTACTTACATAATTAGGACCATCTGCTCTTCTATTACCAACTTTTTAGAATTGTGGCATTCTATGATATGATTGCAAATCATTAAGCATCCTGTTAGAAGAATACGTATGCATGATACTTCTAAAAGATTCTCAGGAATCTTACAGGGGCATAATGTGAGGCCCTGAAAAAGTAATGGATCAGTAAGTATTAATTTCAAAACATCCTTTGATTGGTGAATATTGTCCAACTTTTAACTTATAAGTACTACTTCTTTTAACAGTTAAGTAAAAATTTAGGGGGATCTTAAAATTTAGCTTCTCATGTCCAATGAAGCACACATTTAAAGAATAACAGCATTGTGGTAGCATAATCAAAACATCTGATAATGAAATTATCCTTCTTGCTCTTATTAAGACAAGATACTACTTTTCAACTGACAAGATTTTAGTATTAAATATTGAACTGCAGGCTAAATAAATCCCTTTGTTGTTACCTTGCCATTGTTAAAAATTTGGTTGGTTATAAAAATAGCTGATTTCTGAATTTGTTTCTTTTGAAATGTGTAAGTTTAAAAGATGCTTGCAGGATTGCTTTTTAATCAGTTCAAGAACCAATAGAAATTTCAAGTTTTGTTTAACTTACATTTTAGTTTTTTACTCTTTTCAGATCTAAATACTCTCATATAAGTATTCACATGTCCCATATTAAACTGTATACATTTCTCATAGTTTATGTTGCTGTTGTTGTTTAGCAGCTAAATCATGTCTGACTCTTTTGTGACCCCATGAACTATAGCCCGCCAGGCTACTCCATCCATGGGGATTTTTAGGCTGGAGTACTGGAGTGGGGTGACATTTCCTTCTCCAGAGGATCTTCCCAACCCAGGGATTGAAACTGAGTCTCCTGCTTTTGCAGATGGGTTCTTTACCACTGAACCAGCTTATGTATTTATATGTAAGTGCATTAACATTATTTCAAGTGTTTTCTAGTCTTCATATTGATGTTATAAGCAAATTTAAGAATCATTAATTTTTTTTTTCTGCATTTGAATGTCTTCTACTAATCTAAAGTAGACTCTTTTATCACTCTGGTTGTCTAATACCTCTTCCATGTATAAGGCGATCTGAAAGGTGATCACAGAAATGGTAGTCATTTCCATTTTCAATATTTATGAATTATCAGTCCATACGGTGAAATTAAAGAACAAAATACACGTACAGTGAGGAGGAGGATTCCCAGTGTCTGAGGTACTGACATGGCATGCAGGGCCAGTTTCCGGTACCCACAGATCGCACGTGGGACCCCTGCCAGCCAGCTTGTGAATGCCAGACCCTAGACTAAAGCAGGGCCACTACAGAATGGCCATGTGCTGATGTAACTGCATCTCATCTGTGAAGCTACACAGATATCAGTGTCATTTTAACGGGAGAGCAAAAGTAAATCTGATATATATTTATATATATACACACATAAGTGTATATGTATGTATAGATATATATGTGTATAATTTCATATCTAATAATTGTCTTTGTTTGAGTGTAGCAGGAGTGAAATGCTGATCTAATTTTTCATTCCAGAGAGAGGGACTGACCAGCTATGTTCCTCTCCACCATGACCATTCTACAGTTTCCTCCTTCGTCAGTGCTCTTGATCCACCTTTTGAGGCAATATTGATACTACCTTCGTCTTTTCCCAAATTGGCATTTAAGCTGTCTGTTGGCAGTGATTTTTTTAGCTTTTCATTTATGAGGAAGAATTACTTTATAAAATTTTAAGGTTGTTAGTTATTACAATCTTAAGCACAAATCAATACATATTAATACACTGCTAATAATAATAACACTGACCTGCAGAATGGTATTCTTTCAAAGCAAATAAAAGATGGACATGTGAAGTTCTCATTTTTTCTATTTCTTTTTTCTCCACCTACTTGGGAAATCATGACATAGATATGATGGCATTAAAAAGGTTATCAATTAATATCATATTATGAGTATATTGAATAAGAAATAAAAGATAATGTAGCTATGTAGAATCGGCATTTAGTCTAGGGTTTCTATGGTTAACTGTGAAAGCTGAATTGCTTCTCCTTATTCTTAGCATTTCCCTATGTAGTGCTTCTCTCAGTAGGAGTTATGGCCTCTAGGAAGAAAATTAGATGTGCTTTTTAAGAACAGATGAAAAAGAGATTGATGAACTTGAGGGAAATATATGCTATGTAAAGTGTACACTGCAGTTTTCTTTCAACTTTGAAACTTTAAAAGCAATGCACAGAGTTTTCCCCATCATCCCTTCCCTCTCATTGAATGTGCACAGTGGGCGCTATTCGATAACAACTGGATTTTTTTTTCACAGTTTCACCTACCGAACATCTATTGAACTTTACCATCAAGGCTCCTAAAAAGTCACATTTAAATTCAGTGGATAAATACTTAGCATTTCCCCTGAAATCTGATTTAACTAGATATTGGTAAAAACTTTTGCTATGATGTGGACTTTTAAAAAATCCTTTGCAGTTATTTTTTAAAGGGAAGATTTAGGGATAAAATCCATAGTCTGTTGTTGACTCTACAAGCATCATAAGAAATGGATTGAACAAATACATTTCATAATTTGTCACTTTACAGAGATCCACTATAAATTTTACTTTTGAACTCTGAAAGAAAGATGCTGAATTTACAAAAGTAACAGAAAATATATACAAATTATTGGAGGTTAATTTTGTTGAAAGGGAGACAACAAATCACTTTCAAAGTATATTTGTGAACTAGACAGACAGTCAATGTAGCATAGTTACATCACAATTATTATGTGAAAACATAACAGCGTATTTTTAATTGTACAGAAGGTACTTCTTAAACTATTGCCGCCTTTTCCTAAAGACAGGAGCAGGGATTTGGCTAATTTCTGAATGTGGCTAATTTTTGAATTTGGCTAATTCTTACATTTGGAAAAAACTTGGCCATTGCCATGTTCCAAAGATGGAACCTCTTTATCCTCTGCTCCATCCCCTTGAAGGGTAACTCTTTTTTAGTAATTATTAATTAAGACTTTATTTTTAAACAAAGTTTATTTGTTTGATTTAATTTGTCAAGTTGGAATAAAGACAATTTCATTAAATATAATAGAATTTCTTCTTTAAGGTATGTGGTTTTAAGTATACTTGCTCTAGGTTTATGTATTTGTGCCTGCCTCTCTCTCTGTCTCTGTATCTCTCTATATATATATTTTTTAATATATATATATTTAAATATATATGTGGTATATTAGTTATGTGTTGCTGCTTAAAAAATGAAAGCCTCCAGAACACAGTGTCTGTGGACCCAGAATCTGAATGCCTAACTCTGTGACTCAGGCTCTGATGTCTCCTGAGGCTGCAAAGTGTTGGTTGGGAGCATGGTCATTTTCAGGCTTGAAAAGTGGGGGAGATCCTCCTCTAAGCTCTTTCTTTTGCCTGTTGGCTGTTTCCAGGTCCTCACTCATTAGTGGTAGAGATTATTTCTTCCAATATAGATCTCCGCATATGGTGCAGCACAATATAATAGCTGGCTTCCTCCAGCATAAGGACTTTGATTGATATAGGGATAGCCCTCTTCTCCTTTTGCCTTCAATCTTTCCTAGAATCAGGGTCTTTTCTAATGGGTCAGCTCTTCACATCAAGTGCCCGAAGTATTAGAGCTTTAGCTTCCGCATCAATCCTTCCAATGATGAGTTAAAATTTCTGAAACATCTTAGTTTCAGAAAGTAAGCATTCTCACTTTGTTCTTTCTACTAATTATCAGATGCTAAGAAAATAAAGTCATATCTTTGGGCCCCAGCAACTTCATTTTTTTCTGTAAAATGATGTTAGTTGTCACATATACCCTACTTTTAAATATTATGTTGTGACATTTAATATTTGAAAAGTGTTGTATTTTATTCATAAATTGTTTTTCACTATTTTAGGAAAGTGTTCTACTTTTATTTACCAGAACAATTTATTCTTATATATGCAGAGGTAGCTTAGAGTGTCATTTCAGGAGAAGAATGCCTTGGTTTGCATGCTTTGTCAGCTGCTAGGTGTGTACAAGTGACTTAATGTGTGTTTCCACTTTTTCATCGGTAAAATGGAGATGCTAATAGTACTAACTTCATAGAACTGTGAGGCTTCTAGTCCATACAAATAGTTTGAAAACTGCTTATTATTGATTAAGCTCTCAATTCAAGACTCTTTTTATTATTGTAGAAATCATAAAGTGTTAGAACAGTGTTAGCAGCAGCACTTTGGGAAACATTTTGAAATAGTCTAAACTGTCAGTATTCAGCTAATAAATGGACTGTGTGAGCTTAAAAAGAAATAAGACAAAGGCTCCCATATACCTATTGTTCTATTAATGAATCCTCGAAACAATTTTGACCTTTCTCCCAGAAAGTAAAATTATATGGTACGAAAGGAAATATCACATAGCGTATTATTTTTATGACAATTAACTGTCAATGAAAATAAAAGCCAGCTTGGGTGACCATATTCAGCTATGAGCTTTCATATATAGGAAACAAAACCTTAAAAGGAAATACCCTACACGGGAGGCCCATTCTACGAAAAACCTGTGATGAGGAGATAATAAAACCTCTCTCCATGGAGTTGAGACTACCATCTGTGCCAGCAAGCTGATACCTTAGAGGGAAAAGCGAGGAAACGATGTAGCATCTTCTACTTTGATGACATTTAATGAGAAGCTGGTGATGTTTTATACCAGATCTAATAGCATTTTATCAATTAATTTTGTCCTTCAACACAAACAATGTCTTAAGTGTTTGGGGACCTCCCGGCAACACCTAAAACTTGGCCTGGGCTGCTGTTGCTTAAAAACCATGTTTGTAACATTTCAGGTAACAGAAGGATTATGTAACATTCACATAAGGAATTATCCTTTTAAACCAGTGGTTTAAGAGATTTGTTACTAAAGTATGATTCACTGTGAAACTGCAAAGTCTATACAGTGTCTTCCCTTTTTTGGACAACTTTTTTTGTATGTATCCCTGGCATCTATGAAAACATCATCTGGCTGTCTCAATGGACTGTTTACCTAAATGTCTATAGTTTGTAAAACTGTAATAATCTACAATTAAAGGAACCCCTTCAGAATTGCGGCTTTATATGGGGTCATATGGAAATGCCATTTTCATGACCATATCTTTTAAATAATTCAGTGTTTCCACAGTTCACTCAATCATCAATTTATTCCCAATCCACATTTAATCGAGGTCACATTTGGATTTCTTTTTGAAGTACATCTATTATTATTATTTGATTTTTCTTTTCTTCTCAAATCTAATTAAATAAACAGAGAATATTAACTTTGATGATGAACTGACTGCATATTAGCGCCTAATAAACTATAACACAAGGCAGCCAATGGTCTGAGAATTCAGGTTAACACTGCCATTAAAGCAAAGGTCTAAAGCAAGGGAATTTGTCCTCTTTCACTGAGAAATAATTGAAAGAGAGACTGGAAAAATAAAAAAAAAACAGTAATTCACAGACAAATGGGTGCAGTATTTACCTGAATAAAAATGGGGATCTGATTCAGCGTTACTTCATTGACTACATCTAATAATTTCAGTAGCTTTATCGTGGCTGAATTGCTCATCTCCATGGGTCTGTTTTATAGATTTTATGGTTAAATAAGCACATAGTCATTGCTGAGATATACAGAGTTGTAAATTGTTTCATCTCATAGTTAGGAATAACTTTAAAACTCGATTGTTAACAGAAATACTACTTCTCATCAATCGCCTTGAGAGTCAAGTGGATGTTAAGAGTCTCTTTGGGAAGAGAGAGGGTCTGCTATTGTTTTCCATCTTTATCAGAATCCAAGGTTTCACACACGCTGTAAGCACAGTGTATCTTGTAGCACGAGACTCTCCATATTTAAACTGTGATCATTTCTTGCTTGAGCTCTTTAACAGCTCCCCCCCGCCCCGCCTTTTCTTTTAATCCAACTTTCCATCTGGCTAAAGACCAAGACAACTATGAAAACTTTTATAAATCAGCCTTAAGAGTTTATCATTTCACTGATCTTCCAAAGTTAGTCTAGGTTGACTAAGGCAATGTTCGGCCTGTATTGAATACCCGCTCGCCATCCTCTGGACACTTGGATTGTTTGTGACGTGATCGGCCCTTCCTCTCAGTGACTGCTGCTGTCTGGCCACTGCAGCTCTGTAAAGGGCTGGGTGGATGGATGCTCCTGGCTCTTTGCAGTGCCCATCACATTGATAGAATGATTAACATACCACTAAGATAATGTCTCAAAAGCTGTCCCACAAAGTGTGGTTTGGGGATGTTAATGTTTAATTGGCCCTTTGGTTACATTGTTGTTATTTGGTTGCTAAGTCATGTCTGACTCTTTACGACCCCATGGACTGCAGTGTACCAGGCTTTCTGTCCTTCAGTGTCTTTCTGGAGTTTGCTCAAAATCATGTCCATTGAGTTAGAAATCCTATTTAGCTATCTCATCCTGTGCCACCTTCTTCTCCTTTTGCCTTCAATCTTTCCCAGCATTATGGGCTTTTTTAATGAGTTGTCTCTTCTCATTGGCTACATTATGACATCTTAAAAAAATTAGAAAAAAATCCCATGACAGGATATGCAATATATATAATAATGATTTTTTTCCTAAGATATGAAGACTCTAACATATTAGAAGAAAACTAATTATATTTTATATTTACTAAACTGTAACATATATTTCAGTTGGCTAAATTATTATCACAATATAAATTATATATCACTATACCATTGACAAAACTTATTACAAATTACCTAAAGGATGAGCACAATGAGGATGATGATAAGTCTATTATTTTTGTAGAGGAGTGAAAACATATGAGAAAGTAAAATTCTTTCATGGTGATGATCAGATAGTACATTTCAACTGTATCTTCTTTCAGATGTGAAAACTTATTACTTTTTTCCCCAGATATCTGTAAAGATGCTACTTCTAGATATTCACGTCATTAAGAAAATCACAGTATATCAGTATTTATTTCATTCACAAACTGTAAATCCAGTGATGTGATGCCAACTATCTAAATAAGCTATAATAAACTGGGAAGAAAATGTTGTTTTATAATGCTGTTTTATCAAAGCATACACATTCTACCCTCATTCAACTTTGAACAGCTCTCTAAGCATATGAAAGAGTAGAAAATGCTGTAGAAAATGAAGCTGCCGCTTGGGAAGGTCAGTGCTTTCAGAAACTGCCTGGCACTTCCCAGAGCCGTGATTCAAACACAGGCTTGTTCTGATACCACCGTGAGTACTCATGAAGTGGGATCAGGTTGGGAAGTTTCTGGACACTCATCGTTTACAGGCGCATGTTCATGAAATGGACTCATAACTCCATTAATGTGCAGGAAAGAGAAAAGTAATCAAGATCAGAATCAATAAAACATTCTAGTCTTTGTCCAACACAGATTTTCCTTAAGTTAAATGGAAATTAGATCAAGTGCATAACACTGGAGATCATCTGTTTCCACCCCCCCCAAACACAAACACACCTTTTCCTCTACCTTAGTAAGCTTGCCCTTTATTTCATTGTTTTATCTGCGCTATTCTAAGTTTTGAATTAAGGCATGTATATTGAGGACCTTTAGCTGTAAAGCCCCGTAGGCAGTATTGAACAGTTAGATGGAGTTCTGAAACACTCAGGAGTGTGCATAATGCACACCATTAAACCAGATTTGTTTCCAAATTTAAACAAATTTGTAAGAACCGTATTTCTGCTATTGGCTAGATCTAGAAAAATGTCCTTTGAGTAAGGCATGACAAACGGGAAATATTTGCACAGGGCCGATTATTACTAATAAAATTATTAGATAAAATGACACACGCACATGTGTGCTCAGTCTCTTCAGTTGTGTCCAGTTCTGTGCAAACCTATGGACTGTAACCCGCCAGGCTCCTCTGTCCATGGGACTCTCCAGGCAAGAAGACTGGAGCAAATTGCCATGCCCTCCTCTAGGGGATCTTCCCAACCCAGGGATCGAACTAGTGTCTCCTGCATATGCTGCATTGCAGGTGAATTCTTTTAACCACCAAGTCACTCAGTTCAGTTTAGTTCAGTCGCTCAGTCCTGTCTGACTCTTTGTGATCCCACGAATCGCAGCACACCAGGCCTCCCTGTCCATCACCATCTCCCGGAGTTCACTCAGGCTTATGTCCATCAAGTCAGTGATGCCATCCAGCCATCTCATCCTCTGTCGTCCCCTTCTCCTCCTGCCCCCAATCTCTCCCAGCATCAGAGTCTTTCCCAATGAGTCAACTCTTTGCATGAGGTGGCCAAAGTACTGGAGTTTCAGCTTTAGCATCATTCCTTCCAAAGAAATCCCAGGGCTGACCTCCTTCAGAATGGACTGGTTGGATCTCCTTGCAGTCCAAGGGACTCTCAAGAGTCTTCTCCAACACCACAGTTCAAAAGCATCAATTCTTCAGCCCTCAGCCTTCTTCACAGTCCAACTCTCACATCCATACATGACTACAGGAAAAACCATAGCCTTGACTAGACGGACCTTGGTCGGCAAAGTAATGTCTCTTCTTTTGAATACGCTATCTAGGTTGGTCATAACTTTTCTTCCGAGGAGTAAGCATCTTTTAATTTCATGGCTGCAATCACCATCTGCAGTCATTTTGGAGCCTGAAAAAATAAAGTCTGACACTGTTTCCACTGTTTCCCCATCTATTTCCCATGAAGTGATGGGACTTGATGCCATGATCTTCGTTTTCTGAATGTTGAGCTTTAAGCCAACTTTTTCACTCTCCTCTTTCACTTTCATCAAGAGGCTTTTGAGTTCCTCTTCACTTTCTACCAAAAGGGTGGTGTCATCTGCATATCTGAGGTTATTGATATTTCTCCTAAGTCACTATGAAGCCCCAAAATAACATGTTGTGCTGTGCTTAGTCACTTAGTCGTTTCTGATTCTTTGTGACCCCATGGACTGTAGCCAGTCAGGCTCCTTTGTCCATGGAATTCCCCAGGCAAGAATACTGGGATGAGTTCCCATGCCCTCCTCCAGGGGATCTTCCCAACACTGGGATCAAACCCAGGTCTCCCACATTGCAGGCAGATTCTTTACCATCTGAGCCACCAGGAAGGACCCCAAATGACATAGATTTGCTTAATTTACTTTTTTAACTATAAAAGTATATAGTTTTAGGGTTTTCTAATAACTCAGTCTTTGACACCCTCTGCAAGTTTCTATTTTAACAAAAGATTTAATTTTATTTCGAATTTCCTGTTCATGTGGGTTTCATGCTTGAATTACTTTCTTAGGAAAACTAAATGCTTAGAATACTACATTTCCTGTTCATAGTGAGATGAGGTCAGAAGCCAAACACTTTTCTTCCTTTTTGTTGACATGGTGGACCTACACACAATCAGTGCCCAGGACTAGTTTTTAATGAGTGAAACCAGGAAGGGGGAAAATGGGAGGCTCCACAGGAAAGAGTACCCGTGACAAAGAAAGAGAGAAAGAAAGGAGGCCGGTAGCGAGTGGGGAAGGAAGGGAGGGAAGTAGGAAGGAAAGGCAGTAGAGAGCACCATAGCCAAGCGCGCGCAGTGGGGATGATGGGGTCTTGTGGAGGTCTTCAGGGTCCCTGTAAGTCTTTATATCTCCAGTACCCTCTGTTTGAATGTGGCACAGTGGTTACTTCTATTTTGCCCTAAAGAGGGTTTGGAGGCTTCAGCCTTGTCCTGGCGCACATCCAGGAATGCTATGACTGAAGATCATCAAGGGAGGGAGAAAGAAGAGAGGAGGGCAAAGACTGAGCAGTGCTGATGGCCGATGTTCCTTGCACGCATGCTCAGTGGAGGTCTGACTGTATAAATGGAGAAAAGAAAAGGTGAAAATCACAGTGGAGGATCGATCCCCTTTCATTAGATAGAGACTTCTCACGCTCCCTCCCCTGGCAGGTTTCCAGGACCTGCCTGTACAGGACATTGCAGCAGAAACTTCATCTCTGGGTGAACACCAATCCCCTGGTCTAAATAAATGCATTTAGAGCCTGGGAAGAATTTCCCAATTTGGGATCCTCAGTTAATGGAAGCTCCAGCTACCAGGACGGAACATGTACAATAGTGCAGTCAGGACATGGATTAACGTCATCCATGACTTTGTTTTGATCTGGAGTTGGGCTTGTCTGCAGTCTTCTTAATAGAACTCTCCAGGTTCTTATAGACAGAGATCAGGAGAACCTGAAAGACTTGACTTGAGGTCATATTAACTGCCCTGAGATTGCTGAGTTGCCAAGAACTCTCTATTTCTCTCCCTTAACTCTGGGGCTCCATCCTGGCTATGAATTTGCAGGACATATGCCTGTTTGGGCCACTGTCCTGCCCACCAGGCATCTTCCAACAGATTTTTCTAGCACTCTAACTTATTAATGTATAAACATTCTTTCCCTCACACCATCAAAAATATTTGTGACTTTTCAATTATTTTGTTCTCTTCTGGATTTTAGAGATGATATGTGTGGCTGTTAGATTAATTACAAATGGATTTTTTTTTTTCAAATCATGGCAAATGTGCTTCTGATTTGAAATTTTTTAAATCCTACTAATTGCATGATTTTGATTAATAAGAAGAAAAGGTCAGTTTTAGAGTAGATGTTCAGCCAGAAGTTTGAAACATTTCTAAAGCAAAAGTTGATTTGTCACCTAAATAATCCGATTGTAAATTCAGGGGATTCATCTTATACTTAAACAATCAACTAAAAGCAATGTCTGTGGAGAAGGAAATGGTAACCTACTGCAATATTTTTACCTAGGAAATCCCATGAGCAGAGGAGCTGGTGGGCTACGGTCCATAGTCACAAAGAGTCAGCCACAACTGAAACAACTTAGAACATTTTCCAGACCACATATACTTATAAATGTCTGTTTTTATATTTAAGAATCTTATAAAATCTAAGAAATAAACAGATAATTAATATATTTCAAAATAGCAACATCTGAAGTTTATAAAATGCTTGAAGATTGTATTCCCTGTGTTTTAATTCAATGGCAGGTATAAAAGTGGAGAGAAATATACATGGGGGAGGGCTTCTAGAAACAAAATAGAATCTTTTGGAAACAGTAGACATTGTGCCAATAGCATTTTGGCAAGTACTGCTTGCCAAAACACAGCGTAATTTTAAATATTGGAGCCAAATAGGCAAAAATGATTGATTAAAGCAAGTTTGCTAAATGGAAATCTTGGCCATTATCAGTGACTGTGTGAGACAATGAATCTTTGCCTAAAGCGGTGAGTGCAATAAGGCTTTTCATAACTTTTTGTATGCATAGTAAAGACTAAATTTGTTGCAGCATCCACAGAGATTTAAATTAATTTCAGAAAGAAAATTATTACATTAATTTGTTTTCATCGAATATAATTTAGAATTAGTTATTCAGTAAGGGTTTTCCCAGTAGCCTTTAATAAAATGATAGAGATGGGCTTATGGGGAGAGATTCTTAATTGTTCAGCATTCCATTTTTGTTTGCCTCATTTTAGAACTTAGTTATTAGTGTGAAGCAGCTTCCGTAAACTGGTGTTTGTAAACCAAAGTCCCTGGCTCCCAGCTCTGCTTTCGTATTATTATTACCTTTAAAGAAATACACACATGAAGAGCTTGTTCTAGCACAAGCTGTTTGCAGGAGCATTCCGATTGTTCTGGAAGCATAGCATAACACAACTGATTTTAAATGTCATCTCAATCTACTGAAAAATATAGCTCTCAGAGGTACCTCCTGTGGGTCCCTATAGTGTAAACTTCCAATAAGTCTTGAGTTTGCCTGACTTTTGTTCAATAAGATACAGCTTTCATAGACTAAATAGATGACAACCTTGTGCTTGAAAGAGTTAACACCCAATGGTGGGTCTGTATAATCCTGCTCAAAGGGAATTATACTGTAAGGACAGCCTAATTATAGTGAGGCTGTAGTTCAGGTTCTTCAGTGAGGAGTGGCTGCTTAATTGAAGACTGGACCAACCAAATGTCCCAGGTCCTTCTGACTTATTGATGTTGACGTAAAATTTGATGAAGTAATACATGTAAAATCCTTTGAAAAATATTAAGTGGTTATAGAATGGCAGCATACTCTGTGACAGATTTTAGCCTGAATCCTGTTCCTCATCTCACTAGCTGAGAGGTCGGAGTGTCATTTGGTCGCTGCAAATAGTGCTCGTAATGAAGAGATGGACACCTTGTGATCCACACGGTCCGCGCAGGCTGTAGGCTGCCACCGGCTGCGGGCCTCATCCTCCAAAACACCTCACTGCTTGCTAGCACCTCTTCTTCCATTTTTCAACAGCAGGCTACCCCACTCCAGCAAGATGAATAGAACACTAGAGTTTGAGACCTTTTGACAGCTCTTGAGAAAATGTGCTGAGCCCTGGATTCAGCAGCAAATAGACACTAAATATTTGGTAAATGATTCAAGAAGTGATCAAATAAATACATGAAGAATATAAGCGGCAGTGCATATATGTTAAGTGGCTGCTGTAAGGTACAAGGTTAGTTGCTTTTGTGCAAAAACACAGTTAAATATATGTTTCAGGCCTCCCTGAGGTGAATTTGTTGGTATCATAAAGACATACAAATCAAGAGATCACAACTGGCAGGTAATGCCCACCAGTGATTCAAGTAACACGAGGTAAGTTAACACAAGATAAGATTTAATAGAATGACACAGAAGGAGACGGCGCCTTAAACTAATATGATTAGTGAGGCTTCTTTAGATTGAGGGAGTTTGAAGCAAAGATACAGACCTGGTTACATGGATCAGAATGAAGGGCACATTCTAGGAAACATGGCAGAATGAGAAGGCAGAAGGATGCTATCTGTGTGGTTGGGGAATTAGACTTGCTAAGCAGAGTATTCACATGATAGCTAGTGGACTAAAGTACATTACTGGCTGTGTTGCAGTTGTCTAGAATTGTAAATGTGAGAATCAGAGCTTGTGTCTACACATATGAGAATCTGTGCAATGAAGTAGCTATGCAAAATAGTGCTTTACAAGTGTGAGGCTAAATGCATGCTAGTGAGAATTTGAGGACTGTGAAACAGGCAGAAAGGTGGGAAAGGATATTTCCATAAACCACATGGAAAGTGATCAGGATATGGGTTCTGATGGCATCAAAAAGAATAAAGAATGAGCCCCATTCATGAACTATGAAGAAATAATGAAGCCTTAGAAACTGACTGGGGAGTTTTGAAAAATTATTTTAGAACAATATTGCCCCAAATAAAGGACAAATACGAGATATTCAAAAATTTAGGAATCATGTAAAATTAGAACATAACTAATTTTAGTTTTTTTTTCCTTTGCTTATTATTAGTATTTATTTTTATTGGGAATTTCTCACTGCTTACATGTTCTCGACTTTAAGAATCTCCAGAAGTGAACTCAGATGGCATTTCCTTAATACCATTTGACCTGAACACATTTGACTCAAAAAAAAAAAAAAGAAAGAAAGAAAGAAAGAAAGAAATTTAACAATTAGGTGTATTCCTTAGGATATGCTAGAGGGAACACTGACAGGGATAGTAGTTGGGTGTTCCCTCCCTCCTCATTTTATAAGAGCAGGTATACTCTTAGTATTGAGCCAAGCTCGAGTATATATTGAGCCAACCTTAGGTATTAACCCCTATGTTTATCTTGAAAATCCTTATTTACTTTTCTGAGTCATTGTCTTTAAAATTGAACAGAAGGATGACATTTAATTTATAACCATTATACCTAATAAAACTGGAGCATTTTAACACAACTCTTTTAAAGTAAAATATTAAGATCTCTTTGGAATGTGGTTATAAATTGTTCTGAATCAAATGCAGATCTGGCTAATATACATTTGGAGTAAAATTCACTTTTGAGTTCATGGAGAGTCTGTATTTTTTATGCAAAAAATATGAAGTAAAAGCTATATACATATGTGCTGATTTCTTTTGAAAAGGGGATCTTCTGGACTGGAGTGGAAATATTTAATTAAACAGTTAAATAAGCCAACTTAGTATCAAGAATTCGGGAGAATATATAAAACCTGAAGCTATTTGAATTTTAGTGAGCTAGAATAATTAGGTATATCAGATTCCTTATATCTAATCTAGCTGCTTCTGATATCTTAACCTGAAATTGACAGTTGACTTGGAACTCTGAAAAATAAATATGGAATTCCTTTTATCACATTAAATGGAACTGTCTTTCATTAAGACTTATACATATTTATACTAAACACTAAGATAGTAGCCTGAGGCAACAAAGTTCTAAAGTATTTTTCACTTTCAAGAAAGAAAACAGTGTCAGTGTAATTTGTGATTAAAAAAATGTATTCTAATGTTAATGATTAAACAATGTATTTTATAGATGGAGCTAGTCCATTAACAGGATCCCAATTCATATTTATTGGTGTCAGTTCAGTTTATGAATGTTCATTAATTGTTCACAAGGTGTTATAAGAACACAGCAGTCTTAGGTAGTGTTAGTCATACATGCAGTTTTAAAGTATCTCTTAATATTTTTGAGACTAACTCAGCTTTTTCAAATGATTTTTAGATACAGGAAGTGTTCCAACTGGCATGAAACTGGAATTCACCCAATAAAAGAGAGAATGCAAATCTACTTAGCTAATTAAAGGAGCTTATGTTAGGCAGTAGGTTCAATTCAGAAGACTGAGGATGAGACCAACATTTTAAAGAAAAATTACAAAGGATAATTTGGAGGTCCACACTATGTTTTTACACAAAATTTTCAATCTGTAAATTGCTTTAGTTAGAACACTGCCTCTTCAAATTTTGAGATTGTTATTCATTTTGCCATATCAGGAAAAATAAGCAATACTTCTGAATTTCTGTGTAATTGGACATTTTATCTTTGTTCTGTTCCACATGTGCTTGAATTAAATCTTTCCTTTGTTAGCTAATCACTAAAGGTTACCATGACTCTATCTATGATGTAATCTCTATGAGTTAATTCAGAACATTGAGCCAAACGGTGACTTGGGCTAAGAATAGCAGCAAATCTGATGAGGGTGTTTTTTTCCTATGTCTTCATTAAGGGAAGTTTAATAAAGTATCAATACAAAGAGGATTATTACACCACCTACGTGTTTTGTAACAAGATCCAGAAATTCATGTTTGTCATGTGTGTGTAGATTTTTTCTTTAACCACAGGATATGTGCAGATATGCAAATTACATAGCATATACACTTATGTTTAAATCTCACCTTCACATTTGTTGAAATAATTATGCTCACTTCTAAAGTTTCAACCAAAGCTGTTTACTTCATAAACTGAGATAATTGAATACAGTGACAAAAAACCCTTGAATCTTTCTATTATATTAGCCAATTGAATTAGAAAACTTAGATTTCATTTATTAAATAAGAAAGCACACAAACACATATATGCTTGCCTTTTAAAATCAGGCTTTTCTCTCAGTTCCTACTCTGCAAAATTTGAGCATCCGCAATGAGCATCTTCCTCATTATCACAAATCCACCAACCGGCCACCAAGGTCTGGGGGCACTTGGCTGGCAGAGTATGGCCAAGCCTCAGAAGAGCTTTTTCCTGCTTTTCTGGTAGAGATGTATGGAGGTTAATAGGTTTTGGTCAGAAGTACTTAAAGCAATTTTTAAAATTACATTTCAGAATATCCCACCTGACCTATTAATTGTCCTATTAGACCTAAAGTGATGAGAACTAAAACTTGGAAGTCATCCCCCACCTCCCAGCAGTTGCCAGGTGTGATGCTGCTATAGAAAGAAATCTTTAAAAGCCTCCAGCATGAGACAGTAATACCCCCTGCCTAGGAAATCTTAATGATGTAGAAACTGATTGAAGTAGAAAAAGGAGAGTGAAATTACCGTGCCATGTATTCTTGTTTCTATTTTTAAAAAAGATACACCATGGTTGGTTTGGTGTGAGAAAGCATGTTAAATCTTCATCAACTGTGCTTTATAAGTCTAGGCTACAATCACATTAATGTGATTATAGCTAATCTATTCAGATTCATGAGGTAGGCATTTTGTAATTGCCTGCTGTAATTATGTTGAATTGTACCTTTTCAAAACTTGTCTTTTCATGTAAAAAATATGTTTTTCTCTTTCTCTTCTTTTAAAGCTGCGTTTACAAAATCAAGTTATAATTACTTGACTTGGAAAGAAAAAACTAGCAAGATGCAGCCTTTAAGTAACTAAGAGTCAATCGATCAGTTACAGCTAATAAATAGCCCTAGATTCATGGCCCTGGACCAGGAGTGAGATAATCAATGGAAAGCAGAAAAGGCGTGAGGGTAATTTATTTGTTGTCAAATAATGTTTATATGTGCCTATGTCAATGTGAACTAATGGCATAGAGTAAGCTCATTAATGTAGATAGATGTGCATTAACATTTGTAGGAGAAATAAGGTGTTTATAAATCTGATGACTACTTTTTGAATATTTTTAGATGTGGTGATTTGTACACGGTAAGAAACATGCAGTATTAAGAAGAGATTTTCTTCCTTTCCAGTCTGAAGAAAAATGTGTGTTTCAATACATAAGCTTAGGAAATTCATTATTTCGGTCCTTAAGAGAGAGAGAGACAGGAAAAGTATGACCCTGTACTATTATGTTATGACATTCTAGAAACATCGCACAGATGCACTGAAACGAGAAAGTGAATCAGCTCTACTGATGTCATAGCCCATATTCTGTCACCAAGAAGAGAAACTCCCGTTGGCATTACAGTAGTTTCCGTTTCTAAAAGTTTAAATTCAGCAGATGGCTCCGCAAGTGGAAGCCCTTATGGGTCATCTTTAGGTATGAACTTTGTTTACAGGTGATTTCTCTCGCAATTTAAGATACAGGTGGCCATATAAGCTTTGTACTTGGGTCTTCTCATTCTCATATCTCTGAGAATTTAAATTTGCATGATTTACTCCTATCTAGTTTTGAGTTTCTCAATTACAAAAGTAAAACTTGTCACTGGAGATAATACAGAGATGTACAAGGTATCCAATGACAGCTCCCACTCAAACTTTCCCAACCAATCCCATTCTCCAGGAGTAATCATGACTAATAGTTTGCTGGGTATCTCTCCAGACATTTTTCCATACACACAAATCTCTGTGTACATGTACATACACATATAAGATAGATCTATCTTTTTAATGGCTTTGTACTATAGAATGTATTCTCTAATTTGCTTGTTTTTTTCATATTGCAATATGTTGGGGATGTCTTTCCATTTCATTATATGTTTCTTATTATTACATAGGCCCCCAATGCCAACCCACTCCAGTATTCTTGCCTAGAAAATCCGATGGACGGAGGAGCCTGGTAGGCTGCAGTCCATGGGGTCACGAAGAGTCGAACACGACTGAGCAACTTCATGTCCACTCCAGTGTTCTTGCCTGGAGAATCCCAGGGACAGAGGAGCCTGGTGGGCTGCCATCTATGGGGTCGCACAGAGTCGAACACAAGTGAAGCGACTTAGCAGCAGCAGCAGCAGCAGCAGCTTTACATGTTTTACATGACCGTATTTTTAAAAATATTTTTGCTGGTGGATATAATGAAAATCCTAGTATGCATGTCTTTCTATGTGTAGACTAATGCTGAAATAGAGTAAGTTCCGAGAAGCAGGATTGCATGGTCAGAAGGTGCACGTTTTTGATGTGGAAGAGATGAAAAGCAGTGCAAGGGGCACCATGTGGAAAAATGGATGAAGGTGGGTCTTGGTGTCTGACACACACGTGTTCTATGGTGGCTTTTCAAAAATGTTCTGAAAGTCTGTCTTAACTGCCTATGCTGCGTGATACTGACAACTGTGAGGTCATGAGCAAGCCTCGGTTTGTGAGGCTTGTAAGACAGGGAGGAAAACGAGCCCAGGCCAAGGGTTACAATGACAAGGAGGGATGATGGATCTACTTAACACATCCTCTGCCACATGATAGATTCCATATGTTATTACATGAGTCTTCAAAATGTTTTATTTCTATAAGCTTCAGCTTTATATCTCCATGTCATCATCTCAAACTCAAGAAGTATATTTTCAACTTTACCAGAAACCAACTTCTCTTTGATCTATTTCTGTTACCAGTAAAACTTTGTTTTTGTCATCCAGCTAAGAACACCCTAGTTTTGCCCTGATTCACCACGTTGATTTAATACCCAAAGGCTTTGGGGTTCTGCAACGGCTAGGCATCCCTCGCTTTGTTTCAGAATTATCCAGTTATGCCTTGATTTTTCCAATTCTTGGATTATTGTCAAATCTCACTCATTTCCCCATCCATCAATTCTTCAAATGTTCATTAAACATATATTGTCTGTCACGTGAGTCTTACTTCTTCATAGCTATGTGTTGTCATCTTATATATAGGTGAGAACCCTCTGAATTTTAAGGCAGAAAAGACTATCTATATCCCCAGATCCCTACAGATAGATTGCTACTTCCAAGTACACACAGGGGGAAAAGGGACTTTTTCATCATATTTTCTTTTTCTTCTAAGAAATCACCTCCTTAGGTACAGCGGTATTGCACTCAGAATTTTGCTCATCACTCATTACAAGAAAAGGACAAATTTCAGAAAAATGGGAAGGAAACATCAGTGGAATAACTTGATATCTCTTTGATTACACAATAATGACACCCAGGCAAGGAGAGAGGTAGTTACAGGCAATATTCTCAGCAAGTTGACTGTGAGGCTCTGTCGCTCTGTAAATCATGGAGAACTTTGTGCCATCACAGACAATACCATTTGATTTCAAGAGGCAGCTATCATTAGAGGTTCCATGTTTTAATCTTGTTTGATGAAATAAGTGTTTGTAATTCTGAATTTGATGTTGTATTCTTAAAATTTTAAGGTAACTTCAGTTACTTATTTTTATAAGATTTTTATTTTTATTGTGGCTGGAATAAAGAAAAATGTCATTTTCTGTAGAAATATCCTCTATATCAGCAGTATAATCTTCTGCTGAATTAACAGATTAATCTTATCCTCTTTCTAGTCACCTGTTACATAGTCACTTAACACCTGCCCAGTGTGTATTCTAACTCCAGGGTTTTCAAATGTTGGTGTGAATCAGAATAATTTTGGAGGA
Organism: Capra hircus; assembly: GCF_001704415.2. Classification (NCBI taxonomy): domain Eukaryota; kingdom Metazoa; phylum Chordata; class Mammalia; order Artiodactyla; family Bovidae; genus Capra; species Capra hircus. The sequence continues at coordinate 33,536,119 of NC_030834.1, read as the reverse complement.
TGTTGTTGTAAAGGTGGAGCCATAGGTCCCTTCCAGACTGATGAACACATTGCTTCAGAAATGTGCACTCAGATCTTTTCAATAGCTGGTCTTTATGGACTGTGATTTGAGAAACACAGATAAAGATTCATCAAGATTGTTCTCCCAACCGAATAACCTGCTTTGCTGATGCATTTGGTATTTACTATCTTGTTAAATGCTTCTAGGTCATTGCTAGGGAGGAAGAGTATTTTAGTTATAATGAAAAACCTTTAAATTTAAAAGTGTGGTAATTCATGAGGTAATAAAATGGTTGATATTTTCGTAGAAGTTGTCTGTGATGTGTCTTATTAAAATAAGTATTATGTAGCTTTAAAATGTGGTATATGTAGAATCACAAATCAAGTAAACAAACTTTTAATCTAAAATACAGTTTATTATGATTTAGGGACATTACCAACATTGTATAGAATTGATTCACATAAATGACTGAGGATATGTAATAATACTACTGATTAGCTATGGTGTAGAGATTAGGCAATAAAAGATTTGGGGCCCTTGGCATACCAATATATGACACATGTTAAATAAAGAGCCAAGACGGTTGCTACCATGCCTTTCCTAGAATAAGAAGAGAGGTCTCGGGTGTAGCATATGAACCTAATCTTGCTGCTTAAGTGATTTTTGCAAAAGATATCAAATGCATTTATTGGGGGGGATGTCTAAAGTCATTACTGTCAGGAATATGAAAATGAAGAATTATATGCTTGTAGAATAACCCATTCACTGCATCTACCAAGGAAGTAAGTGGCAAAATTTATTTTGTATGAATAATTGAACAATTGATTCCAGGGTGAGCATTAGTAAAACAGATGAATAAAGGGATTGAATTGAGAGAAAGTTAGAAATGTAATTGATATTGAAAATGGGATTTTCTAAACTTAGTGCTCAATTTGTTGAAAGTGTCTCTTGTTCAGATTGAATGATAGAACTTAAAGAGTTCATTATGCACTTGAAAACAAAAATATTTCTGAGATTGATTAGTAATTATTCAGAAATTACTTTAGTAGGTCTTGTAGGTTTAGTCTCATTTGACGGCCACTCAAATGAGTATTGCATGGTCAGTGAAGAACTGTGTTAGAATGGTTTATATACGGGAGAGGAAAGAAGACTACAGTGTTAGAATATGGAAAAGTAGGAACAAAAAATGTTATAGCAAACCAGTGCTTTCAAAGGAAATGTGAGCTGGACCAACCTCTCTAGGAAAGAGAACTAAGAAATGTGAGCTACCAGTGATTTATGCTGGTGACCAGGAAAGGTAGGATAAGAGTCATAATGGATAAGTAAGAGAGCATGTATCTGTGCTTAATAGAGTGATGTCAGGAGTAGCCTAGGAGTATATTCTTATCAAGAAAATTCTAATTCTCTATTTCTAACTTTTAATTTGAATTCGCTAATTCAGATTCATTCTTGGATCTCACTTGCACCATAAATCTTAATATGTAGTCCAGCAAATTCCATTTCCAAACTCTTTGGTGTCAAATCTATCATTTTATTTCCACATCTACTACCACAACCCCAAGCCAGGCCACCATTTTTTCCATAGACTCATGTGAGTTTCTAATCAGTCTTCTCAATTGCATTCTTGCCTCCCACCAATCCCTTCACCCACTTTGAATGGTCCCAGAGAATTGATTGTATCCCTGATTAAAACAGTTTAATGTCTTAGACTACACTTGGAATACCCAGGACCTGATAACAAGGATCTGCATGAGCGGATCCCAGTTCCTTGCCTAGCACTTTCCACACCAGTCTCCATCGTGCCCTCCCGTCTGGCCCCTCTGCCTTCTCTCTGTGCCTCACTCTCCCCAAACTAAAAGCACAGTCCTGCCATACTGTCTTCATGCATGATCTAACCAATCCTTTGCTAGGAATGATTTTCCTCACTCTTTGTTCATGGGTGGAATATTTCTCAGTGATGCCTCCTCTGACTAATCAATATTGTTTTATATTAAATCAGTCAGTTTGTGTTGCTATAGTATTTTTTAGTGACTGCAGGTAATGCCACTGGATGAATCTCATGGTTCAGATTTTTCATCTTTCTTTTTTATATTTCATATTACAAAAATATGATAACACATTTACAGGAGACTTGGAAAATACAGAACAAAGTTACATGGGGTCTGTGCGGCCTGATGGACTGCAGCACACCAGGCTTCCCTGTCCCTCACCAACTCCCAGAGCTTGCTCAGACGCATGTGCGTCGAGTTGGTGGTGCCATCCAACCATCCCATCCTCTGTCGTTCCCTTCTTCTCTCACCTTCAGTCTCTTCTAGCATCAGGGTCTTTTCCAATGAGTATGTTTTTCGCATCAGGTGGCCAATGTGTTGGAGTTTCAGCTTCAGAATCAGTCCTTCCAATGAATATTCAGGACTTATTTCCTTTAGGATGGACTGGTAGGATCTCTTTGCAGTCCAAGGGACTCTCAAGAGTCTTCTCCAACACCACATTTCAAAGGCATCAATTCTTCAGCGCTCAGCTTTCTTTATAGTCCAACTCTCACATCCATACATGACTTCTATAAAAACCAGCTTTGACGAGACAGCCCTTTGTTGGCAAAGTAACATCTCTGCTTTTTCATATGCTGTCTAGATTGACCATAGTATTCTTCTAAGGAGCAAGCATCTTTTAATTCCACAGCTGCAGTCACCCTCTGCAGTGATTTTGGAGCCCAAGAAATAAAGTTTGTCACTGTTTTAATTGTTTCCCCATCTATTTGCCATGAAGTGATGGGACCAGATTCTATGGTCTTCGTCTTTTGAATGTTTAATTTTAAACCAGTGTTTTCACTCTCCTCTTTCACCTTCGTTAAGAGGTTCTTTAGTTTCTCTTCACTTCCTGACATAAAGGTGTTGTCATCTGCATATCTGAGGTTTTGATATTTCTCCCAGCAATCTTGATTCCAGCTTGTGCTTCATCCAGCCAGGCATTTTGCATGATGTACTCTGCATATAAGTTAAATAAGTAGGGTGACAATATACAGCCTTGATGTACTCCTTACTCAAATTTGGAACCAGTCCGCTGTTCCATGTCCAGTTCTAACTGTTGCTTCTTGACCTGCATATAGATTTCCCAGGAGGCAGAAAAGGTGGGCTGGTATTAAGAATTTTTCATAGTTCATTGTGATCCACACAAAGGCTTTAGCATAATCAATGAAGCAGAAGTAGATGCTTTTCTGGAATTCTCTTGCTTTTTCTATGATTTAAAGGATGTTGGCAATTTGATCTCTGGTTCCAATGCCTTTTCTAAATCCAGCTTGAACATTTGGAAGTTCTTAGTTCATGTACTATTGAAGTCTAGCTTGGAGAATTTTCAGCATTACTTTGCAAGCAGTGAGATGAGTACAAATGTACTATAGTTTTAGCATTCTTTGGCATTGCCTTTCTTTGGGATTGGAATGAAAACTGACCTTTTCCAGTCCTGTGGCCACTGCTGAGTTTACCAGATTTGCTGGCATGCTGAGTACAGCACTTTCACAGCATCATCTTTTTTCAGATGTGAAATAGCTCAACTGGAATTCCATCACCTCCACTACCTTTATTAGTAGTGATGCTTCCTAAGGCCCACTTGACTTCACACTACAGGATGTCTGGCTCTAGGTGAGTGATCACACCATCACGGTTATCTGGATCATTAAGATCTTTTTTGTGTAGTTCCTCTCTGTATTCTTGTCACCTCTTCTTAATCTCTTCTTCTGTTAGGTCCATACCATTTCTGTCCTTTATTGTGCTCATCTTTGCATGAAATGTTCCCTTGGCATCTCTAATTTTCTTGAAGAAAATTCCCATTCTGTAGTTTTCCTCTATTTCTTTGCACTGATCGCTGAGGAAGGCTTTCTTATCTCTCCTGTCTCTTCTTTGAAACTCTGCATTCAGATGGATATGTCTTTCCTTTTATCCTTTGCCTTTTGCTTCTCTTCTTTTCTTAGCTGTTTGTAAGGCTTCCTCAGAGAATCATTTTGCCTTTTTGAATTTCTTCTTCTTGGGGATGGTTTTGATCACCACCTCCTGTACAATGTTATGAACCTCCATCCATAGTTTTTCAGGCGCTCTGTCTATTAGATCTAATCTCTTGGATCTATTTGTCACTTCTGCTGTATAATTGTAAGGGTTTTGATTTGGGTCGTACCTGAATGGTCCAGTGGTTTTTCATACTTTCTTCAATGTGCGTCTGAATTTTTCAATAAGGAGTTCATGATTTGATCCACAGTCAGTTCCCAGCTTGTTTCTGCTGACTGTATAGAGCTTCTGCATCTTCTGCTACAGAGAATATGATCAATCTGATTTCAGTGTTGACCACTGGTTATATCCATGTGTAGAGTTTTCTTTTGTGTTGTTGGAAGAGGGTGTTTCCTATGACCAGTGCATTATCTTGGCAAAACTCTGTTAGCCTTTGCCCTGCTTCATTTTGTACTCCAAGGCCAAATTTGCCTGTTATTCCAGGTATCTCTTGACTTCCTACTTTTGCATTATAGTCCCCTATGGTGAAAACGACACCATTTTTGGGTGTTACTTTTAGAAGGTCTTTTAGGTCACCATGGAACCATTCAACTTCAGCTTCTTAGGCATAAGTGTTTGGGGCATAGACTTGGATTGCTGTGATATTAAATGGTTTGCCCTGGAAACGAATAGAGATCATTCTGTCATTTTTGAGATTGCATCCAAGTACTGCATTTTGGACTCTTTTGTTGACTATGAGGGCTACTCCATTACTTCTAAGGGATTCTTGCCCACAGTAGTAGATATAATGGTCATCTGAATTAAATTTCAGACTCTTTTGTTGACCATGATGGCTACTCCATTTCTTCTGAGGGATTCCTGCCTGCAGTAGTAGATATAATGGTCATTTGAGTTAAATTCACCCATTCCAGTCCATTTTAGTTCGCTGATTCCTAGAATGTCGACGTTCACCCTTGCTATCTCTTGTTTGACCACTTACAATTTGCCTTGACTCATGGACCTGACATTCCAGGTTCCTATGCAATATTGCTCTTTACAGCATCGGGCCTTGCTTCTGTCACCAGTCACATCCGCAACTGGGCATTATTTTTGCTTTGGCTCCATCCCTTCATTCTTTCTGGTATTATTTCTCCACTGATCTCCAGTAGCATATTGGGCACCTAATGATCTGGGGAGTTCCTCTTTTGGTATCCTATCATTTTGCCTTTTCATACTTTTCATGGGGTTCTCAAGGCAAGAATGCTGAAGTGGTTTGCCATTCCCTCCTCCAGTGGACCACATTCTACATTTTGGACTCTGTCAACAAAAGAGTCTGAAATGCAGTACTTGGATGCAATCTCAAAAACGACAGAATGATCTCTGTTCATTTCCAAGGCAAATCATTCAATATCACAGTAATCCAAATCTATGCCCCAACCAGTAATGCTGAAGAAGCTGAAGTTGAACGGTTCTATGAAGGCCTACATGACCTTTTAGAACTAACACCCAAAAAAGATGTCCTTTTCATTATAGGGGACTGGAATGCAAAAGTAGGAAGTCAAGAAACACCTGGAGTAACAGGCAAATTTGGCCTTGGAATATGGAATGAAGTAGGGCAAAGACTGATAGAGTTTTTCCAAGAAAATGCACTGGTCATAGCAAACACCCTCTTCCAACAATACAAGAGAAGACTCTATACATGGACATCACCAGATGGTCAACACCGAAATCAGATTGATTATATTCTTTGCAGCCAAAGATGGAGAAGCTCTACACAGTCAACAAAAACAAGACCAGGAGCTGACTGTGGCTCAGATCATAAACTCCTTGTGCCAAATTCAGACTTAAATTGAAGAAAGTAGGGAAAACCACTAGACCGTTCAGGTATGACCTAAATCAAATCCTTTATGATTATACAGTGGAAGTGAGAAATAGATTTAAGGGCCTAGATCTGATAGATAGAGTGCCTGATGAACTATGGAATGAGGTTCGTAACACTGTACAGGAGACAGGGATCAAGAACATCTCCATGGAAAAGAAATACAAAAAAAGCAAAATGGCTGTCTGGGGAGGCCTTACAAATAGCTGTGAAAAGAAGAGAAGCAAAAACCAAAGGAGAAAAGGAAAGACAGGAGCCTCTGAATGAAGAGTTCCAAAGAACAACAAGAAGAGATAAGAAAGCCTTCTTCAGCGATCAGTGCAAAGAAATAGAGGAAAACAACAGAATGGGAAAGACTAGACATCTCTTCAAGAAAATTAGAGATACCAAGGGAATATTTCATGCAAAGATGGGCTTGATAAAGGACAGAAATCATATGGACCTAACAGAAGCAGAAGCTATTAAGAAGAGGTGGCAAGAATACACAGAAGAACGGTACAAAAAAGATCTTCACAACCAAGATAATCATGATGGTGTGAACACTCACCTAGAGCCGGACTTCCTGGAATGTGAAGTCAAGTGGGCCTTAGAAAGCATCACTACAAACAAAGCTAGTGGAGGTAATGGAATTCCAGTTGAGCTATTTCAAATCCTGAAAGATGATGCTGTGAAAGTGCTGCATTCAACATGCCAGCAAATTTGGAAAACTCAGCAGTGACCACAGCACTGGAAAAGGTCAGTTTTCATTCCAATCCCAAAGAAAGGCAATGCCAAAGAATGCTCAATCTACCACACAATTGAGCTCCTCTCACATGCTTGTAAAGTAATGCTCAAAATTCTCCAAGCCAGGCTTCAGCAATACATGAACCATGAACCTCCTGATGTTCAAGCTGGTTTTAGAAAAGGCAGAGGAACTAGAGATCAAATTGCCAACATCCACTGGATCATCGAAAAAGCAAGAGACTTCCAGAAAAACATCTATTTCTGCTTTATTGACTATACCAAAGCCTTTGACTGTGTGGATCACAATCAACTATGGAAAATTCTGAAAGAGATGGGCAATCCAGACCACATGACCTGCCTCTTGAGAAACCTATATGGACTCAGGAAGCAACAGTTAGAACTGGACATGGAACAGACTGGTTCCAAATAGACAAAGGAGTATGTCAGGGCTGTATATTGTCACCCTGCTTATTTAACTTCTATGCAGAGTACATCATGAGAAACGCTGGACTGGAAGAAGCACAAGCTGATATCAAGATTGCCGGGAGAAATATCAATAACCTCAGATATGCAGATGATACCACCCTTATGGCAGAAAGTGAAGAGGAGCTAAAAAGCCTCTTGATGAAAGTGAAAGCGGAGAGTGAAAAAGTTGGCTTAAAGCTCAACATTCAGAAAACTAAGCTCATGGCACCTGGTCCCATCACTTCATGGGAAATAAATGGAGAAACAGTGGAAATAGTGTCAGACTTTATTTTTGGGGGCTCCTAAATCACTGCAGATGGTGACTGCATCCATGAAATTAAAAAACGCTTACTCCTTGGAAGGAAAGTTATGACCAACCTATGTAACATATTGAAAAGCAGATATTACTTTGCTAACAAAGATCCGTCAAGTCAAGGTTATGGCTTTTCCAGTGGTCATGTATGCATGTGAGAGTTGGACTGTGGAGAAAGCTGAGTGCAGAACAATTGATGCTTTTGAACTGTGATGTTGGAGAAGACTCTTGAGAGTCCCTTGGGCTGCAAGGAGATCCAACCAGTCCATTCTAAAGGAGATCCGCCCTGAGATTTCTTTGGAAGGAATGATGCTAAAGCTGAAACTCCAGTACTTTGGCCACCTCATGCGAAGAGTTGACTAATTGGAAAAGACTCTGATGCTGGGAGGGATTGGGGGCAGGAGGAGAAGGGGACGACCAAGGATGAGATGGCTGGATGGCATCACGGACTCGATGGACGTGAGTCTGAGTGAACTCTGGGAGTTGGTGATGGACAGGGAGGCCTGGCATGCTGCGATTCATGGGTTCACAAAGAGTTGGACACGACTGAGTGACTGAACTGAACTGAACTGAATTAAATTTGCTTATTCCAGTCCATTTTAGTTCACGGATTCCCAAATTGTCGATGTTCACTCTTGCTATCTTCTATTTGACCACTTCTAATTTATCTTGTTTCCTGGACCTAACATTCCAGGTTCCTGTGCAATACTGTTCTTTACAACATCAGACTTTACAACATCCACCATCAATCACATTCACTGTTGGGCATTATTTTCACTTTGGCTTAGCCTCTTCATTCCTTCTGGAGCTATTTCTCCACTCTTCTTTGGTAGCTTATTGGGTACCTACTGACCTGGGGAGTTCATCTTTCAGTGTCATATGTTTTTCCCATTTCATACTGTTCATGGGGTTCTCAAGGCAAACATACTGAAGTTTGCCATTCCCTTCTCCAGTGTTTGTTTTAAGTAGCTATATTAAGATTTTTGGGTTCACTGATATCGTAGAGGGTAAAGAATCCACCTGCAATGCGGCAGACCTGGCTCGATTCCTGGGTTGGGAACATCCCCTGGAGGAGGACATGGCAAACCACTCCAATTTCTTGCCTGGAAAATCTGAGGATATTAGCCTGGTGGGCTATAGTCCATGGAGTCGCAAAGAGTCAGACATAACTGAGCAACTAAGCACAGCACATTAAGATTTTTAGTTGGAGTTCCAGTATCAAACTCTCACTAATTAATAGAATGAATGTACAGAGAAGTATAAGAATATGATAGACTTGAAAAGCATTATGAACCAATTCAACATAGCTAAGATTTATACAATTTTCACATAACAGTAGGACACAAATCTCTTCAAGTTCCTATAGACTATAAACTAGGAGACACTGGAACAAATCCAGAGACACAAGACCAGGAGCAGAAATTTCATGGTCTGAAGGTATTGAAATCATACAGAATCAGTTCTCTTATTACTGTGAAATTATGTTAGAGATCAATATCTAAAAACATTTGAAAATACCCATGTGTTTTCAAGTGCAGTGTGATAGTAACCAAGAGAGATCTTTGACTTAGCTATTGAAAGCCTCAGTAAAGTTAGAGAGCTAAAAAAAAAAAAAAAAAAAATCACAGAAGGTAATTGTAGAGAAGAAAACATTTAAATGAGAAATTAATATCAAAATGAGAAATTAATATCAAATCTACTTTTAAAAAATCCCCTATATCTGGAAATTCAATGTCCACTTTTAAATGAGGAGTATATCTAAGAAGCCATAACAAGGAAAATAAGAAAATGTGTATAATAGAATATAAATGAAAAGAGAATTGACCAGAATTCATTGCATGCAACTGAAGCTGCTCAATGAAATTAAATACAATATGGAATCTTGAATAAGGTATAAAAGCAAATAATGGACACTAGGATAAAATTTTGTGAGATTTTCACAAAATCTGTAATTTAGTTAGTAATACTGTAGCATGTGTCAATTTCCTTTTTTTTTTTTTTGCAACATATTTCTTTATATTCTCAGAATTGGATTAGAAGTTTCAAGCCCCATTAAAATTTTTTTAAATCACTGAGATAATAAACTTTCTCGATTTTTGGCAGCAATTCTAGATACCAAAATACATGGAACTGTGAATACAAATTTGAAACCTAACATTCTATTCATAATAAGTCAAGCAAGTGGAATTAAAATGTCATAAATTTTTTAGCTAGGCAAAAATTTATAAGTTTTGTAAAATATATACACACACAAGATTTTCTACAATGCTTGATAAAGGCTTGAGAAAGAACATCAACCAAAAAAAAAAAAAGAGAGAGAGAGAGGGGGAGAAATTGGAAAATATAAACTAAATGAAATGGGAGCACCAAATATGAAATAGAAAAAGTGAAATAAACTACATAAAATTAAAAGATCATCATGTAGTCCATTTGTTTTTAAACATGGCTGCTCATTAGAGACATCTGGAGCTTTGGCAGGGGGGTGGGGGGAAGCCATACCTGGGCATTTTCATTTTCTAAAAAATTCCAAGGTAGTTCTGATATGTATCTGGATTTTAAAAAGTGATTATAGTTTTCTCTATTAAATGGTAGTTTTACTGATACAGAATTCTGTTATTTTCTGTTGACCAATCATGATACAATTATTGTATTAAGCAAAAATTCATAATAGCGGAAGACATTAATCAATTTTTATAATCCATCAGTCAGTTCAGTCACTCAGTTGTGTCCAACTCTTTGCGACCTGATGGACTTCAGCATGCCAGGCCTCTCTGTCCATCACCAACTCCCAGAGCTTACTCAAACTCATGTCCATCGCATCGGTGATGCCATCCAGCCATCTCATCCTCTGTTGTCCCCTTCTCCTCCCACCTTCAGTCTTTCCCAGCATCAGGGTCTTTTCCAATCAGTTGGTTCTTCACATCAGGTGGCCAAACTACTGGAGTTTCAGCTTCAGCATCAATCCTTCCAATGAATATTCAGGACTTATTTCCTTTAGGGTGGACTGGTTGGATCTCCTTGCAGTCCAAGGGATTCTCAAGAGTCTTCTCCAACACCACAGTTCAAAAGCATCAATTCTTCAGTGTTCAGCTTTCTTTATGGTCCAACTCTCACATCCATACATGACTATTGGAAAAACCATAGCTTTGACTAGATGGACCTTTGTTGGCAAAGTAAAGTATCTGCTTTTTAATATGCTGTCTAGGTTGGTCATAGCTTTTCTTCCAAGGAGCAAGCATCTTTTAATTTCATGGCTGCAGTCACCATCTGCAGTGATTTTGGAACCCAAAGAAATAAAGTCTCTCACTGTTTCCATTGTGTCTCCATCTGTTTGCCATGAAGTGATTGGACTGGATGCCATGATCTTTGTTTTTCGGATGTTGAGATTTAAGCCAACTTTTTCATGCTCCTCTTTCACTTTCATCAAGAGGCTCTTTAGTTCTTCTTTGTTTTCTCCCATAAGTGTGGTATCATCTCTGTATCTGAGGTTATTGATATTTCGCCTGGCAATCTTGATTCCAGCTTGTACTTTATCCAGCCCGGTATTTCACATGATGTACATCATAATCATGATGTATTTATAATCAATAGTCAGAAAAAAAATAAAATAGCATTACAATTACAAGCCATAATGGAAACATGATTAACCTAACAATATAAAATAATTACATACAGTTTGATGAGTTATGTAGAGTGATGTGGTAAGTAGAAGTGCATACATGCACATTTTCCTCAGCCCAGTAAATCTATGCCAGTTTTTCCCACTGCCAGTACCTCCCATCAGGAAGCTTACACAAACCTCTTAGCCTCCTCCATCAGAAGGCAGACAGAAGAAGCAAGAAGAACCACAATCCCACAGTGACTAGAACAAAAAGCACTTTGCATAAAGTTACTCAGGATGAAAAAGCAGAAATTTATGTCCCAGATGAAAGGACAAATCAAAACCTCAGAAAAACAGTTAAATGAAGTGGCCATAGGTAACCTTCCAGAAAAAGAATTCAGTATAATGATAGTGAAGATGATCCAGGATCTCAGGAAGACAGTGGAGCAGATCCAAGAAATGTTTACCTAGAAGAACTAAAGGACAAACAGAGCTGAATAATACACTAAGCGGAATCAATAGCAGAACTACTGAGGCCGAAGAATGGATAAAGAATAAAGATGATAACAGATAAAGGATAAAGAACTTATAATGGATAAATGGATAAAGGTGGAAAACACTGCCATAGAACAGAATATAGGAAAAGGAATGAAAAGAAATGAAGATAGCCTAAGAGACCCCTGGGACAACATTAAACACACCAATATTCACATTATAGGGGTCCCAGAAGGAGAAGAGAGAGAAAGGACCTGAGAAAATATTTGAAAAGATAATAGCTGAAAACTTCCCTAACGTGAGAACAGGAATCGTCAGCCAAATCCAGGAAGTACAGAGAATCCCAGGCAGGATAAACCCAAGGAGGAACACACTGAGACACTAAGTAATGAAACTGACAAAAATTAAAGACAGAGATAAAATATTAAAACCAACAGGGGAAAAACATCAAATAACATACAAGGGAACTCCCATCAGGCTATCAACTGATTTCTCAACAAAAACTCTATAAGCCAAAAGGGAATGATACAATATATTTAAAGTGATAAAAGAGAAGGAACTACACCCATGAATACTCTACCCAGGAAGATTCTCATTCCGATTTGACAGAGAAATCAAAAGCTTTACAGACAAGCAAAAGTTAAGAGACTTCAGTACCATTAAACCAGCTTTACAACAAATGCTAAAAAAAACAAACAAACAAACAAAAAAAAAACCCTTTTCTAAACAGGAATTGCAAGAGAAGGAAAAGACCTACACAAAATAAACCCAAAACAATTAAGAAAATAGTAGTAGGGTAATACACATCGTTAATTACCTTAAAGGTAAATGGATTAAATGCATAAATCAGATTTTTTTTAATGTGTGTGTGTGTGCCTGTACTTAAAAATACTAGATTACAGCAGATCTATACAGGATTATTTGAATTTTATTTATAAAAAAGATGCCTCATTAACAAGATGAAAAGTCCATCTTTCACACTCCAGATGTATTTTATTTGTGCCTTTATTTGGCAATTCTCATGTTTTCTCTCTCTTCATTGCACACTTCTTTTCTTCTAACTACTGACTTAGATAAGAAACACTGGGAATTTGGAGATTGGGAATTACCTTTTATGGGGCTTTCCAGGTGGCACAATGGGTCAAGAACCCGCCTGCAGTATAGGAGACAGACACTGGAGATATGGGTTTATTTCCTGGGTCAGGAAGATCCCCTGGAGGAGTGCACAGCAACACACTCCAGTATTATTGCCTGGAGACTCCATGGACAGAGGAACTTGCTGGGCTACAATAGGTTGCAAAGAGTTGGACATGACTCAAGTGACTGAGCACAATTACTTTTTAAATATGTTTGTATATGGAAGACATTTAGTATTACATTGAATTCTATACAAATTATCCTGAATTTCAGTAGATTCTTGCCTTTTAAGGAAGAGCCAAGTAACTCCTTGTAAACATTGAAGTTGGTGTGGGATTTATGGAGTGCTGAGTGAGCCTTGTGTTTGTTTGGATAGTTATTGTTCTAAGAGAGAAAGTCAAGATAGGGAAAAAGATGAAATTCAGGTCAACTTTTTCCTTTTCTTAGAAAATCTTACAAGAATTGTGTAGTAGGTTCCATATTTAAAATATTGGATTGATTAAACATCATTTGGGTATCATTTGTTAATTTCACATAGTCTCATATTTCTTCACAATTCAGTTCAGTTCAGTTCAGTCGCTCAGTCGTGTCCGACTCTTTGCGACCCCATGAATCGCAGCATGCCAGGCCTCCCTGTCCATCACCACGTCCCGGAGTTCACTCAGACTCACGTCCATCAAGTCCGTGATGCCATCTAGCCATCTCATCCTCTGTCGTCCCCTTCTTCTACTGCCCTCAATCCCTCCCAGCATCAGAGTCTTTTCCAATGAGTTAACTCTTCGCATGAGGTGGCCAAAGTACTGGAGTTTCAGCTTTTAGCACCATTCCTTCCAAAGAAATTCCAGGGTTGATCTCCTTCAGAATGGACTGGTTGGATCTCCTTGCAGTCCAAGGGACCCTCAAGAGTCTTCTCCAACACCACAGTTCAAACTCATCAGTTCTTTGGTGCTCAGCCTTCTTCACGGTCCAAATCTCACATCCATACATGACCACAGGAAAAACCATAGCCTTGACTAGATGGACCTTAGTCGGCAAAGCAATGTCTCTGCTTTTGAATATACTATCTAGATTGGTCATAACTTTTCTTCCAAGGAGTAAGCATCTTTTAATTTCATGGCTGCAGTCAGCATCTGCAGTGATTTTGGAGCCCAAAACAATAAAGTCTGACACTGTTTCCACTGTTTCCCCAACTGTTTCCCATGAAGTGATGGGACCAGATGCCATGATCTTTGTTTTCTGAATGTTGAGCTTTAAGCCAACTTTTTCGCTCTCCTCTTTCACTTTCATCAAGAGGCTTTTTAGCTCCTCTTCACTTTCTGCCATAAGGGTGGTGTCATCTGCATATCTGAGGTTATTGATAGTTCTCCTGTCAATCTTGATTCCAGCTTGTGTTTCTTCCAGTCCAGCATTTCTCATGATGTACTCTGCATGTAAGTTAAATAAGTAGGGTGACAATACACAGCCATGACGTACTCCTTTTCCTATTTGGAACCAGTCTGTTGTTCCATGTCCAGTTCTAACTGTTGCTTCCTGACCTGCATATAGGTTTCTCAAGCGGCAGATCAGGTGATCTGGGATTCCCATCTCTTTCAGAATTGTCCACAGTTTACTGTGATCCACGCAGTCAAAGGCTTTGGCATAGTCAATAAAGCAGAAATAGATGTTTTTCTGGAACTCTCTTGCTTTTTCGATGATCCAGCAGATGTTGGCAATTTGATCTCTAGTTCCTCTGCCTTTTCTAAAACCAGCTTGAACATCAGGAAGTTCACAGTTCACATACTACTGAAGCCTGGCTTGGAGAATTTTGAGCATTACTTTACTAGCATGTGAGATGAGTGCAATTGTGTGGTAGTTTGAGCATTCTTTGGCATTGCCTTTCTTTGGGATTGGAATGAAAACTGACCTTTTCCCAGTCCTGTGGCCACTGCTGAGTTTTCCAAATTTGCTGGCATATTGAGTGCAGCACTTTCACAGCATCATCTTTCAGGATTTGAAACAGCTCAACTGGAATTCCATCACTTCCACTAGCTTTGTTCATAGTGATGCTTTCTAAGGCCCACTTGACTTCACATTCCAAGTTGTCTGGCTCTAGATTAGTAATCACATCATCATGATTATCCGGGTTGTGAAGGTCTTTTTTGTCCAGTTCTTTTGTGTATTCCTTCTCATGTTTCATATTGGGCTTCCCTGGTGGCTCAGAGGATAAAGCGTCCACCTGCAATGGGGGAGACCCGGCTTCGATCCCTGGGTCGGGAAGACCCCCTGGAGTAGGAAAAGGCAAACTACTCTAGTATTCTTGCCTGGAAAATTCCATGGACGGAGAAACCTGGTAGGCTACAGTCCACGGGGGATCACAAAGAGTTGGACACGACTGAGTGACTTCACTTTCACCTTTCACAAATGATTATTTTTTGGCTGCATATTCATAACCCTTAAGATTTTTATAACAAAGTAGACCAAGAGACAAATATATTTTATAGTTAGTTGCAATCTAAGTGTATAACCTAACCCCTCAACTTTGACACTTCTGAAGTTATATAATAATGGGAAGACCCTTGATGTGCTATAATGAAACAAGTAGAAAATATAAACTTAGAAGTTAAATGCTTCTGTATATGAATGCTTCCTTTTGCCATTTTCCTAGCTATGTGACCTTGAGGAAATTTCTCAAGCGAATTATTTCACCACTAAAACTTCAGCTAACCTGCATATGTAAGGAGAAATTCATATTTTCATCAGCAAGTTGCTGCACATATAATTAACCAAGGGTCCGTATGGAGAAAAAAGTAAGAATACGTAAAATTCAATAGGAAAACATTATCTGTATCTGATTATCTATAACTTTTTATACCTGATTAACAAGCTTATTCCCGTCCATAATATCATCGATCTTCTGAAAGTATCATAGATGTTTGAGGTGGACTTTGCTAAAATCAAGCTCAGAGACAATGATTAAATTGTTCATATGGGAGCTGGAACCAGGCAAACACTGATAGAGAAATGAAAACGAGACAGGGAAAGAGAAGAAACCAGTAAAGATGCATTTCCAAATAATTATTGCTCTGGGTCACTGCGGTTATCCATCTGGGAAACCCTAGAGGACACTGTAGAATTTGAGAGTTTTCCCTCCTGAGAAGAATTGGAAAATCCATATCCATCTGTAAATGGCTGAGGCTACTCCCAGGGGATATTAATTCCAAGGTATTTCCTGCCTGCCCAATACCCCATCAGTGAGTGAAAGCCCACAGATAGTTTATATAGTTGCTTGCATAGGACACATTGGCATGTATTGACATTTGATGCCCAGCGAATATGCGTGGGGTACCCACAGCATCTACTAAGATATTTGAAATTTTTTTTTCTGTTTTTTGTGAGCTAGGGATCAAATTTTATATTTTTATATGGATAACCAAGATTCTCAATTATTTACTGAATATTTATCTTGTCCATCTTGCTCTGAAGTTCCATTTCTGCCATCTGGGCTTCTGGATATATTCTCTTGACCTGTTTTTTATAATTTTTGGTCTAATTTTAGAGATTTTAATTAATATATTTTTATATTATATTTGAAATACTAATTGAATAATTGTCAGTTCAGTTCAGTTGCTCAGTCATATCTGACTCTTTGCCACCCCATGAATCACAGCACACCAGGCCTCCCTGTCCATCACCAACTCCCGGAGTCCACCCAAACTCACGTGCATCAAGTCGGTGATGCCATCCAGACAACTCATCCTCTGTCATCCCCTTCTCCTCCTGCCCGCCACCAGTCCCTCCCAGCATCAGGGTCTTTTCCAGTGAGTCAACTCTTTGCATGAGGTGGCCAAAGTATTGGCGTTTCAGCCTCAGCATCAGTCCTTCCAATGAACACCCAGGGACTGGTCCCCTTTAGGATGGACTAGTTGGATCTCCTTGCAGTCCAAGGGACTCTCAAAAGTCTTCTCCAACACCACAGTTTAAAGCATCAATTATCCATACATTACAAACTGAAAAAACCATAGCCTTGACTAGACAGACCTTTGTTGGCAAAGTAATGTCTCTGCTTTTGAATATGCTGTCTAGGTTGGTCATAACTTTCCTTCCAAGGAGTAAGCATCTTTTAATTTCATGGCTGCAGTCACCATCTGCTGTGATTTTGTAGCCCCCCAAAAATAAAGTCTGACACTGTTTCCACTGTTTCCCATCTATTTCCCATGAAGTGATGGAACAGATGCCATGATCTTAGGTTTTCTGAATGTTGAGCCTTAAGCTAACTTTTCACTCTCCTCTTTCCCTTTCATCAAGAGGCTTTTTAGTTCCTCACCCAGAAATCATATAAACCAGACACCTGTTTTGTTGTTGTTGTTGTCTTCCTTCTTTATCATTTTTCTTTACTGTTTCCTTGGCTAGTCTTTCCAGAAGTGATTTTTCGGATCCTCTTAACAAATCAAACACCTCTTAACAAATCAAACACATGTGAGTGCGGGTACACACACACTGTTAAAATTTTTATTGCAATTACATTAATTAGAGAAAATGTGTGATGAGAATGCCATCTTAAGTATTTAATCTTAATATCCAGGAGAAAAGTCTTTCTTTCTCTGGTTTTTCAAATATCTCATTATTCTCCATAAATACTTTGTACTGCTTTTAAAAAAATTGATTCTTACTTACATTAGAAGGGTTTACTCACTCTTGTTAATGGTATTTTTAATTTACTCATCCATAAGTTTTACATTGGTCTAAAGAAATAATATTTGAGCCCAGAAACTATGCTAAACTTGTTTATTAGTAAAGAATGTGAATTTTTTGTGTTTTTTTTTAATTTTTTACTTATTTTTTTTTTTAAATTTTAAAATCTTAAATTCTTACATGCGTTCCCAAACATGAACCCCCCTCCCACCTCCCTCCCCCCAACATCTCTCTGGGTCATCCCCATGCACCTGCCCCAAGCAAGCTGCACCCTACGTCAGACATGGACTGGCGATTCAATTCTTACATGACAGTATACATGTTAGAATTCCCATTCTCCCAAATCGTCCACCTCTCCCTCTCCCTCTGAGTCCAAAAGTCCGTTATACACATCTGTGTCTTTTTTCCTGTCTTGCATACAGGGTCGTCATTGCCATCTTCCTAAATTCCATATATATGTGATAGTATACTGTATTGGTGTTTTTCTTTCTGGCTTACTTCACTCTGTATAATTGGCTCCAGTTTCATCCATCTCATCAGAACTGATTCAAATGAATTCTTTTTAACGGCTGAGTAATACTCCATTGTGTATATGTACCACAGCTTTCTTATCCATTCATCTGCTGATGGACATCTAGGTTGTTTCCATGTCCTGGCTATTATAAACAGTGCTGCGATGAACATTGGGGTACATGTGTCTCTTTCAATTCTGGTTTCCTCCGTGTGTATGCCAGCAGTGGGATTGCTGGGTCATAAGGTAGTTCTATTTGCAATTTTTTAAGGAATCTCCACACTGTTCTCCATAGTGGCTGTACTAGTTTGCATTCCACCAACAGTGTAGGAGGGTTCCCTTTTCTCCACACCCTCTCCAGCATTTATTGCTTGCAGATTTTTGGATCGCAGCCATTCTGACTGGTGTGAAGTGGTACCTCATTGTGGTTTTGATTTGCATTTCTCTAATAATGAGTGATGTTGAGCATCTTTTCATGTGTTTGTTAGCCATCCGTATGTCTTCTTTGGAGAAATGTCTATTTAGTTCTTTGGCCCATTTTTTGATTGGGTCGTTTATTTTTCTGGAATTGAGCTGCAGAAGTTGCTTTCCTCTTTAATTCTCGACTTGGTTATTTCCAATCAGTCATATTTTGATTGGATGCATTTTGAGTTATAAATCCCTTTAGCTGTGTTTCTGTGAATATGGATATGTAGTGTTTCATTAACTTCATTTAAATATTTCTTAATTTTTGTTATGATTGCTTTCTTTCTGTGAACTGTTTAGATTTAAATTCTTACATTTTCAAACAAATGATTATTTGGAAATAATTTATTATCATCAATTTTAAATTGAAAATGACCCTTGAACAATGCAGAATTGGGCAATGACCCTTACATAATCAAGATTCTACATGTTAGTTTCACTACTGAAAAGTTAACTACTAAGTACCTACATCAATATTGTTTTATCTGATACAAAACACTGTGGATGTTCGACGCATTACTGACACTAGACACCTGAAATGAAAGGTAATGTAAAAAATAAATTCATATTTATTTATAAGGTATCATGATTCATGCATTGATAATGAAGAAACAAATATATTTGCTTTATGTAACTTAGTGTAATCAATACATATACTTCACAATAGCCTGGCCTATAGACTAATGAATGAATCATTAAAAAATATCATGACATACTGTATTATAGTCATATTCATAATATAGTATTGCAAACATTGTTACATTTACAAAAGAACACTTATCTGTGACGGTAGGCTGATACTCAGTTTCTCCAGTTATGAGGGAGAGAGATTTTATGGTAATATGATTATTGAAAGTAAAATTGTAAGACAGAGAAAAAACTAACATTAATTTTATATTAAATATACTCACCTTATGTCTATGTAAGAATAGATTAGTGTCTGCATATATTTTATACATTCACAACATACCTAAATTTTTTTCTTAATTTTTTCAGTATTTTTAGGGTACGTAGTTCATCTGCAAATTGTTTTTAAATTGTAGCAAATCCCCAAAAGTTTTCCCACTGTATCTAAACAATACACATATAAGTAAGTCCACACAGTTCAAACGTACAGTTCGAGGATCAGCTGTATGTTCTATTATGATTAGATTGTGTGATCTGTTTGTGTCGATAATTTGGTAAATGTAGAGATTAATTTTTTGATAGCATATGTACAGTCTTCTTATATAGCTTGTATGAGCTTTTAAGTACCTCTTGTTATACTACTATTTATTTCTGTCTGATAGATCACTCTGTTAATTAATTGTGCTGTTAAAACCTTTAAATTTATGAATGTTATTTTTTATTTGCTGTACCTATCAGCCAGAAATTCAAAGATTTAGTATTTATGGTGTTGTCAGTTTGTCTGACCTTTTTAACTCTACAGACTCTGAGGTACTTACTGTTCCATAGGATTGTTACCTTTCCCTTGTGAATTGCAGTGTTTGTATAATGAGTCCTGACCCTTTTAGGCTAAAAAGTATATTTTTGTCTTGATTGTTCCATTATTAGAACTGATGCACCTTCTTCTTTTAGTTGGTGTCTCCCTCACGTGTCTTTTTTATTTCTATATTCCTCTTTTAAGTGCTATTCTGTTTGTAGTTTATCTCTTTTAAGCAGTGAATAGCTTAATTTCATTCTGAGTGGCTTTTTTAAAATCAAACTTGAGAATATCTGTTTCTTAAGTAGATGGCATAATCTTTTTTCTCTTATTTCTTTTACCAGTATATTTGGCCTGACTTCTTCCATTTCATTATACATTTTAATAACCATGCTTTTCCTTTATTTTTGCTGACTTGTATCAAATATTTTGATGACTGAATTGTCTTTATTTCATTCTTATCTTTTTTTAATCCTGAAAGTTCTAAATAATTATTAGTAATCTTAGTAGTGTTTTCTCTTGAAATTGTAACATTCTCCTTTAATAGAGTAAACATTAATAATTGTTATTACCCTTTCCTCCAGCCAGGCAGTAGGAATCTTAATATGCCTTACTTTGACCATATCATTCTATTTTATCTCAGCCATTGGAGATAGAACACCTTTGTCTTCTGGCCTCTATAGTTGTTGTTAAGCCTGCCACCAGGGATTTTTGTTTTTGTTTTTATTCTTTTGACTAAAATGTCTTTAAACATTTTCTCTTCATCTTGACTGATGTACAGTTTCATCAAATGAATCTAACAGTGAATCTTAATCAAGGATCAATGCGCTTCTTCAAACTGAGGAGTCCAGTTTTTTCTAGTTATAAAAAATCCTCAGCCAATAACTCCTAGATTATTGCATCTCTCTACTTCTAATAATAGTTTGTACTGCGAGCACTTTTAGATACAGATTGTGCTTTCCCTCTCACCTTCATGTCTCACATTCATAGTTTCCATTTCTAACCAAAATGAGCTCCATCCTGAGTAATCTCTTATAGCTATCTTCAAATTTGTGACCCTTCAAAGCTGCATTTATGGTGTTTTAAACTTATGAATTGAGTTGCGTGTTTAAGTGACTATATTTCTCACATTTACAAATTTTCTTTTTCAAATTTGCTAATTTAGATCTATAAATGTCTTTCTTGAATGCAGTATTCTACATATGCAATAATTTTAAACAAAATTATTTGGGTTGATTTGAAAACTTTTTCTGCCATTTCAAGTTCATGGAGATCTATTTATATTGACTGACTGTCAGTATACCTTATCCTTGGTAGTTTGTTTACTCATGTAGTTGTACTATTTTTGCAGCCTTGTCTCATGAGTTTCTTCTTCTACAGAAGGTTCCTGCTCCCTGAGTTGTACAGTAGCCCTGTACAGAATTTATGCATTTGTTGTTCTCTGGAACCCAGTATTTTCATTAACCTGGGACAAGGTTTTGGTGCTAATTCCTCAGTTTAGCATCCATTACTCCACAGTTGGCATAAAGTAGTTTTAAATCTGTATGTAACTGAGGTTTTAGTTTCCAGCCAAACCCAGAGCAGATGAAAAATTTCCTTGATGCTTCTCAGAGAGTGTAGTTGGAGAGCCTCTTTTTGCTTTAACACTTCCAGAGATTTCAGCTTGTGCACGGGTTTCTCTTCCAGCTGCTTGTCTGGTGCAGACAGAGACCAATTGTACAGCTGGTGGACATTAACACCTAGCTCCTTCCATTAGGGCTTGTACCTCCATCTGCACTCTTGAAGTCCCCGAGGCATCAACTTATGGGCTGGTTTAGAGTTTCTCCCTTCGTTTCCAGCAAATTGCAGCTTTTTCTTTTCCTTTTCTTGTTTTTTAAAGTATATCTGTGTGTATAAAATAAATGTTTATTACATTTTATCCAACAGTTCTGTGTATTGTGATTTGGACTCTTGTCTGCCGTGTTGCTGTAAATTCTGAAACACTTTTTTTGGGGGGAAAGTCTGCCACATATCTGGGGACCCTGCTGTGAAGCAGAAAAGCAGGGGCTTTATTTTCCCTGCTAACTCAGGCTGCAGAAATTGTGCTCGAATTTTCAGAATTTCTTTTCTCTCTTTAAAGAGTTTTTAAAAGAAACAGTGAGGATGGGAGCCTCTTACGTTTGCCTCCTGTGAAATCCTTAAATTCAATAGTTAATATGAGATCCAGGCTCTGAAAGTGATAAAGAGGTTCTGGGTCACAGATACTAGGCTCCCTTTTTTGTTTGTTTGTTTCAACAAAAATAAATGCATAAAAAAGCAAATTAGCCATATGTCAGTATGTTAGGTTCTAAAAGGAAATCCTTACTTTTCCTGTGCTAATCAATCTACATGTTTTAAATGGGATTTGTTTTTTCCTCCAAGTGTGAGAAACCAGAGCATGATCTGACTATAAGAGATGTATGAATTAACCACTACTCTCAGAATTTACCTATTTATGGTTTCTTCGTACAGTTGGGAATGGGGCATTTTTCACCAAGTCCCTGATCTTTCCTTTCTCCCAACAAAACTCATATTATCCTTTTACGTAAAGAAGCAACATTCATTCAAATGCACACGCACACATACACTTATACACACATAGGCTTACACACACATACACATGTACTTGGTCATACATACAAGCATATCCAAAATGAGGAAGGGAAAAATTGTTTTATTGTTGAGATTAGAAAGAGGAGTTTTGTTTTCATCTGTGTTCTGATATGAAAATGAGATCACTAGAGGTGGAGGAACATGGAGATAATGGGGTGAAATTAAAGGGTGAGATTAAGAGTGAAAGAGACAGACATAATATTGGGTTGGACTTGCAGGGTCCTTTAGAAGGGAAGCCCCTGGTAAAAGGAAATAGAACTGATTATGGGTTGACACGTTACAAGAAATGGATGATGGGAAGTACAAATAAGCTGACCCAGCTTTAGTTTTTAAAACCCTTTTGACAGGCTGTGTCATAAAAGTGTCATACACAGGGTCCACTGCAATGAAGAGAATACCTAAATGTCCCCAACATGCATGTGAAAAATACCAATTTAAAAGGAGTGAAGTAACATATTGACAGGAGTTATTTCTTCCTCCTGAATTATATGGCTAGTGAACATTACTTCAGTGAACACCACTTTGTGGTGGTGTCCAGTTAATGGTACATTTGCCACCTGGTGATTAAGATATAAATGAAGATCTCAAATTATAGAAAGGGGGAAGAATTAATATGTTCACTAACCATGACCAATGAATAATTCTTCACTTGGGGGGAGGAAATGACATTTAATGACCACCTATCCTGTGTAAGGCATGTCCTAGGTCATTTATAATAAGATAATAAGTGCTTATCAAGATAATTAGAGTCTCCCCTCACAGTCCAGCCTCAATGATCTGAAAACTGCTATGCTCTCAGAGATGCATATCACATTTTGTTAAAATGCTCACTTAGTAGAAATAAATCAGTGGTATCTGATTGTAATGGGCTTCCTGGTGGCTCAGTGGTAAAGAAAATGCCTACCATTGCAGGAGACCCAGGTTCAATCCGTGAGTCAGGAAGATTCCCCAGAGAAGGAAATGGCAGCCCACTCCAGTATTCTTGCCTGGAAAATCCCATAATCAGAGGAGCCTAGCAGGATACAGTCCATGGGGTCACAAAGAGTCGGACACAGCTAAGAGACTAAATAACATCAACAGCATCTGATTAAAGTAGATCTTACCCTTTATTTATAAATGTACTTTCTACATTAAGGATAATGTCTACATTTTTCAGTATTTGAAAAGAAAAATTCCCATGTCTACCACTGTAACACAGCTACTGAAAGAGTGGGTTTTTATCTACACAAGCTATCCCTTCGTTATATAAAGATAGGAGTGTGTTTTAGTAGAAAGTATGTCAGTGGTTCAGATTTTCTTCATAGTCCACCTTCGTGGCTGCCTTTGGTGCGTACATGAAATGGATGGGTACAGTGATTGTTTACAAGATTCGCACGCGGTTCTTGGGAAATCTAGGTCATCTCTCACTATCATGATTGCTAAATTGCGTATAAAGCAGGTCAGCTATCCTGCACCACTGATGTGAAGCACCATGACAGCCTGCTATTTGCCTGTTAAGAGTTAAATTGTATCCGCTAATCCTAGCTTTTAAGCAGCTAGAATTGACATTGCTTAATTTACTTGTAACCCTTATAACACACATTTAGCAGAGGTTATTGGTCTTTGTGCTGGATTGAAAACTGGCAGTCCCAAAGGAAATTGACTAAAACTATTATCATAGTTAAGGTTGCCTATCACTCTAATTATAATTCACATCCAATAATGAACACCTTGTTCAATAATATTTAATTCAAATCATGATGCTGAGTATAAAATTACATATCGAGAGAATTCATTAGAAGTTTCAAAAGTAAGCTAAGTCAATGTGCCTCAGAGAATGTATTTGATGAATTTGTAAAAGTATTTAAATTAGATCTGTAAAGTATTATGAAAAATCCACAAGGGATGCACAATTAGGCGAATAAGCTCTTCAAGGCCAGGAGCTGCTGGGTATCCATTGTAAAGTGCTTTCTTATATATATATTGTTTATCCAAAGTAGAGAGACAGGAGGGAGGACCATAAGATAGAATACCGCAGAAATGCAAGAGAGGTGATGCCAAAAGTAACTGAATAAAAAATAAGTAATTCCATCATAATTTAGTTCTCTAGCCTTTGCCTACATATTATTCTTATGTCACTGAAGTATTTTAATATGAGACAAAGGCTTTTTTAATATATGCACATTTTGTAAAGTCCGTAATGTTTGAGCTTCATGAGCTGCTCATTCATAACAAGTCCTGTTTCAAACTATTGTGTGTAGGTTAGACGGTATTGAATGTGCAGTTATGTAATTTATAACACTTAAACCAGTTATGTCTGCGGTGATTTCTATCTTAATATCCTAATGATACATGAGCATGTCCATTTTTATGTATGGTGTGCTCATTATTACATAACTAGGGTGATTTTAAACTGAAGTGCATGTCTCTGTTGGTTCACACCTTCATTCATTTGTATGGTCCTTTCATTCATTCAATATTTATTGAATGGTAACTATGTTGTGTTGTTGTTCAGTCACTCAGTCGTGTTCGACTTTTTGAGACTCCATGGACTGCCACACACCAGGCTTCCCTGTCCTCCACTATTATCCAGAGTTTGCTCAAACTCATGTCCATTGAGTTGGTGATGCCATCCAACCATCTCATCCTCTGTTGCCCTCTTCTCCTCCTGCCCTCAATCTTTCCCAGTACCAGGGTCTTTTCCAATGATGGGACTCTTCACACCGTATGGCCAAAGTATTGGAGCTCCAACTTCAGCATCAGTCCTTCCAGCGAATATTCAAGGTTGATTTCCTTTAGGATGGACTGGGAGATAAAAATCATTCAGTACTAAAGGAAATCAGCAGTGAGTATATTTTAGACAAATTATGTTTGACTGGTGCTGAGGAACTAATGAAGTTCAAGGAGAAAAATGATTCAACTAATAATGGAGTTTATACTTAATATTCTAACAGGGAAGATAGTTGTTTGGTAAATGGCCTTACTAATAAGGCCACTGGAAATGCACCACTGGAAAATAAAAAATAAATTTTTCAAAGCAGGAACCAGTGAACTGTCTGTGCTGCTAAGTTGCTTCAGTCATGTCCGACTCTGTGTGACCCCATAGACGGCAGCCCACCAGGCTCCACAGTCCCTGGAATTCTCCAGGCAAGAATACTGGAGTGAGTTGCCATTTCTTTTTCCAATGCATGAAAGTGAAAAGTGAAAGTGAAGTTTCTCAGTCGTGTCCGACTCTTAGCGACCCCATGGACTGCAACCTATCAGGCTCCTCTGCCCATGGGATTCTCTAGGCAACAGTAGTGGAGTGGGGTGCCAGTGCCTTCTCCAAACTGTCTGTGAAGGACCAGCTAATAAATATCTCAGGTTTTGCCAATATGCAGTCTCTGTTGAATCTACTCAACTTTGCAATTGTAACCTAAAAATAGCCAAGGCATAATATCTAAATGATTGAGTATGGCAGTGTTCCAATAAAACTTTGTTTACAAAACCCGATGACTGTCGGAATTTGGCTAATGGATTGTAGTCTGCCAATCCCTGCCCTTGAATTACAGTCCCATGAAAGTACAAAAAATGAATTTGTTCTAGGGTGAGCAGGGGGAGTTAGTGACTTTTTTTTTTTTTTTAACCAAAGAGGATGCAATTAAGGCAAGATGTGAACAATTAGTAGAACATAATTAGATGACATGTGGAGGACAGTTTTTAAAAGATATTAGCGAGCCCTATGGCAGGAAGCCCTACTCCATGAAGTTTAGATTTTATAATATATAATATGTTATGTATCCTTTTCACTTTACAAATGAGGAAACTAATGCTCACAGAAGCAAAATGACTTACCCAGTGGTTTAGCTCAGGTTCGCGCCTATATTGTTCTAATTCCAAAATCTTTTCTTCTTTCTGTTTTACTGAACTACCTCCCTGAGTTTAGCACTCAGGCATATGCAAACATGACTGCTTTCTCTTAGGAGTTTGCAATCTATTACAAACTCTTTTGGACTTACATTATAGAATAAAATTACACTTTTAAACTTCTTTTTGGCCAACTTTCATCATTTCATGCTGTGACACAGACCAGGAATAGATTCACAAGGGAAAGTCCACAGGAAACTTTCTGAAACACATCTGTTACCTTCCCCCATCAGCTCCTATACACTTAATATATCACAAAGCAAACTTTACAGAAGGACTGGACCCCAGTGGTTATTTTAGAACAGACCTTGAGCCCTAATGTCTGGAATGTGATTTATTGATTGCTATAAGGCAGAGCAATGAGCGATTTACAGGATTGAGGTAAAAAGAGGAAAATAAGTATCTTTTGGCTAGCAGCAGAGTGGAAGAAATATACCTGTCTTTTTATACTCTATGAATAATTTAGTATGTTTTTTAAGCATAAGATATACAATTGTGGGTTTTCTTGTTACAGTTTACATTTTACTTCTTAACTCTGCATGCAATATGCCTTTATGCATACTGATAGGTTCTGTCTAATGGACTGAATACCATTTTATAGTGCCCAAGCATTCGGTGAACTCTTTTTAAAGTGCTAGGTCAGATTTTTTGTTTCAACTATAGTTAAATAAAATATAAAACCTAAAAAGAAAGCTGCAATAAAGGACGAAGTGATTTGTAAATATTTATTTTCCATGAGAGTTAATGACACATTAATATAGTAGCTTTAGCTGACACATTGAAACAAAGCATTATACCCTGTCAGAATCAAGAAAAACCTGATTTCCATAATTAAGGAAGTGGAAAAGAAGACAAGAAAATGGCTCTCTTTCCCCTCTTTCTTTTTATAATGTACAAGCTGGCCTAAATACATGCCTGGAATGAGGTTAGATTGACTTTTAAGGAGAATGTTGCTTTTATTCAATTTGATCAGAAAGAGCTTAGATGAGTATAGATGCAAGCTAAGAAAGAAGTCATAAATTCTAAGAATTGTCATTTTCTAGTTAATTCTCTTCTGATACATGGGTTTTTCTTAGCTGTTAGGAAAGAAAGGGGCTATTAACTAGACATTAACAAGCAATTTCCAGTTCAATTTTGCAGATAAAAATGTTTGATTAAACATAGTGTCTGTAGATATTTAGAGTTGTTAATAAAACCAAATGTCAAACTCAAAGGGAATTTCCTATTAACAGTTTTCCTCCTGTCCACTCCACTCTATTTTTTTTTTCCCATATATTGTTAGAAGTTCTTCTGGATAGTGAAATATTTAATGAATAGCAACTGATAAAGAAAAATATATTGAATCTATTTTTCCATGATGGGGGTTTCTCCAATTAAGAAAAAACTATCCTCAAAGATTCAGGATTAAACAAAAAAAAGTGAAAGTGAAGTCGCTCAGTCGTGTCCGACTCGTTGCAACCCTGTGGACTGTGTCCATGGGATTTTCCAGGTCAAGAGTACTGGAGTGGGTTGCCATTTCCTAAAGATCAACACCACAACATTAACATTTACATAAGTAAATTTATTTTATTCCTTTCTTTTGCATGTTGTTTTACCATTTTAGGCCAAACATTTGATCTGGGCTACTGATAGAACATTTGTTTCAAATGCAGGGTTATAGTTCCTTTACAAATGACAGGTTCCTTTTCTTAACCTATAAAGTGTTCAGTGACCATTTTGAGATGTTTTCTGGTGTTTAGAAAGGTATGCCACTTCTCTCAATGTCATTGCCTTGTCCAGAAACTTTAACACACTCAATAATGCTTCCAAAAGCTTTGCGACATTCACACACAGACGTGAAATTAGTGTCAAGTACCTTTTTCAGTTTCCAAACATTTCACCAGCATGTGTTTCATGGGTTCCATGAAAGTTGTAAGAAACAGTCTTAAATATCTATGGCAGAATCTCTTATAAGTTGAAATATATAAAGTATTAATCTCTGTATTTAAAAAACATACTTTCAAAAAAAATTTTAAAATCACTTTCAGTAACTTTTATCCTGTTATATTTTTATTCTCCATGCTTCTCTGATGGTTTATCTAAGTTGGATTACAATCAGGGTAATAGTAGAATTAGCAGAGACAATGAGCTATTTGCAGGAGTTATTTTACAACAGGAGGTTTTGATAAAAACCACAGAACTAACAGGTTGTGGGCCATGCCTTGCTCATCTGTAAGACGCCATATCTTTCACTGAGCCTGGCACACTGCTGCCCCCAAATGCCATTTGTCCTTGTCACCCTGGCTGGACCAAACAGCTTAACTGGCAATATTAGTAATGATGATAATACCGTACTGCTGCTACAACTATCCTGTGTTTGCGAGAGACTGACCCTCCTTCAGTCTTGCAAAGAAAATTTCAAAGGACATTGCTGAAATGCTTAAGACTTTCTATTTACTCAAACATTGTTGTCTTTGGTTAAACTGTCATTAAAAATGGCTAAATGGTAAATGTGAGCCTTTGCTGGTTATGTAAGCAATGCCGAATTCTCTGATTTATAGGTTCTTGCAGACAAGTTGGTTTAAAAAAATAAATAAAATGGCCCCATTTCTTCCTTGAAATAAAATCTTTGGTCACCAAAACCAAGCTGCCTGCTGCTATCACTGAATTTCCCTATCTTTTCTCTCCTGTATAGTAGCTGTAATAAGTCTATAAGTCAATTTCAGGTTTGGCCTTCTTATTTTCTATATTGTCAGGCTGGTTGCCCCCCTACCCTGCCTCTTTAAATAACAGCTTATTTATATTAGGGTGAATTGTCATTATCAAGTACATTCGTGCTTTCAATGAAACACATTTTCATTGTCCAACTCCTTGTATATTTCCTAGAATGAAATGGTTCAGAATTGACAATGTGCTGTTTCAGCCATTGCCTGCTAGGGCTCCCTGAACGGCCATGTGTTTTATTGGAGGGGCCACTTGGAGTCGCGTGTGTGGACTTACCACTTGGAGAGAGATGAGAGACATAGAGGTAGGTCCTGGATGCTGATGGACTTACCACCTACAGGTGGGCGTGTAAATAAAGACCTGCAAAAAGGCCACCTGACTGTGCTCACTCAGATTGATGATTTGTAACCAAATGAAATGATCTTTGTGTCAAGGCACTGAGGTGGGAGGAAGGTTTCTTAGACATCAGCAGATGAAACGTGTATTAAGAAAATCACGAAGGATGAGTGGGAGTTGGGCTGAGAAGTTTTGAGGACTGATGACCAAAGGGACTCTTTTCACTTGAACATGTACAGTTCCTGGGTAGGAAAAGAAATCTCTGTGCTTGAAGAGAGAGAGGGAGAGGGAAAGGAAAAGGAAAGAAGAACAGAGGGAAAGGAGGGATGAAAAGAAGGGAGACAAGGAGAGAGAGACAGAGAGACAGAGGATAAGCAAGCAAATAGCTCCTGTGACTTACATTTCTTAGTGATGAGAAGAGTGGCTGGGGTAAGGCTGGGACAATAGGCAGGGACAGGATGCGGCAGGACCCTGGGGGTGTGGATAAAGATTTTGGACTCTAAAAAAGGTGAAGGGTTTTAAGGAGAGGAAGAAACAGAAGGCATTTTGTGCTTTAAAAAATACAGCTTCAGTTGCTGTGTGGAGAGTGGGTGGATGAGGGCCAAGGGTGAAAGTGGAGACTGGTTGAAGGAGATGGCAATATTTCAGGTGAGAGATGACAGTGACTTGGAACAGGGTTATAGCTGTGCAGGTGGGGTGAAGAATAGGAAACAGATGTTTGGGAAAATCTCAAGTGATTTGTTTTCTGTGAAAATGGATTGGATATGGGTGATGAGGGATAGCGAAGTGTGAATGATGACTCCTTGATTTCTGGTTTGTGCAAATTGTTTCATGAAGGTACCATTTATTGACATGTGGGGCCCTGAGAGAGAACAGATTTGGGATGGGAGTTTGGGGGAAGGCAATCGAGTTGAAATGTAGTCCTGTTCAATCTGGTGGAGGTGCCTGAGAGATAACGAACCAAGACAGCAAGAATGCAGTTGGGTAAATAGATGGTATTTATGGAGATATCATCAATAGGGGGATTTAAAACCCCTGAAGTTGAAATAATGCCCTAGACTGGGGTACAGACTGAAAAGAGAAGAGAACCCAAGCTTAAGCCCTGAAGAACTCCATATGCTGGTGATTGGATTCAGAAGGAGGAAGGAAAAAAATAAAATAAAAATGAGCCCAGAAGTCATGATCTGAGAGGATGAGGAGGAATGTAGAGTCCTGAAAGCCGAGAAGAATGTTTTCAAGATGATAATTCCTTCTGATGGGTCAAGTGGATTGAAGGCAGAAGTTTCCACTGGATGTGGAGACCCAAGGCTCCCTGTTGATTTCTGGAAGAATCACTGGGGGAGACGGGGAGGGGGAGGGGCGCATGGATCACAGGGTGGTATCTGGGGAACTGGAGGCAGTGGGGTTGATCAACCTCCAGGAGACATCCCTGTGGAGGGGGTAAATGTTATGTCAGAAAGTAGTAGGGTGTAGTGTAAAGAGGTAGACTGGAAGACATTCAAAACCTCAGTTTTAATATTGATAGAATCCAGTTGACAGGAAAAGATTGAGGACACGAGGGAGAGAGAACGACAGGTTGACTGAAGGATACAGAACCTTTGGGAAAGAAAGGCAATGCCAGAGAATGCTCAAACTACCATACAACTGCACTCATCTCACATGCTAGTAAAGTAATGCTCAAAATTCTCCAAGCCAGGCTTCAGCAATATGTGAACCGTGAACTTCCTGATGTTCAAGCTGGTTTTAGAAAAGGCAGAGGAACCAGAGATCAAATTGCCAACATCCACTGGATCATCGAAAAAGCAAGAGACTTCCAGAAAAACATCTATTTCTGCTTTATTGACTATACCAAAACCTTTGACTGTGTGGATCACAATAAACTGTGGAAAATTCTGAAAGAAATCGGAATACCAGACCACATTACCTGCCTCTTGAGAAATCTGTATGCAGGTCAGGAAGCAACAGTTAGAACTGGACATGGAGCAACAGACTGGTTTCAAATAGGAAAAGGAATACGTCAAGGCTGTATATTGTCACCCTGCTTATTTAACTTCTATGCAGAGTACATCATGAGAAATGCTGGACTGGAAGAAACACAAGCTGGAATCAAGATTGACAGGAGAAATATCAATAACCTCAGATATGCAGAGGGCACCACCCTTATGGCAGAAAGTGATGAGGAAGTAACAAGCCTCTTGATGAAAGTGAAAGTGGAGAGTGAAAAAGCTGGCTTAAAGCTCAACATTCAGAAAACAAAGATCATGGCATCTGGTCCCATTACTTCATGGCAAATAGATGGGGAAACAGTGGAAACAGTGTCAGACTTTATTTTTAGGGGCTCTAAAATCACTGCAGATGGTGACTGCAGCCATGAAATTAAAAGACGCTTACTCCTTGGAAGGAAAGTTATGACCAACCTAGATAGCATATTCAAAAGCAAAGATATTACTTTGCCAACTAAGGTCCATCTAGTCAAGGCTATGGTTTTTCAAGTAGTCATGTATGGATGTGAGAGTTGGGCTGTGAAGAACACTGAGCGCTGAAGAATTGATTCTTTTGAACTGTGGTGTTGGATAAGACTCTCGAGAGTCCCTTGGACTGCAAGGAGATCCAACCAGTCCATTCTGAAGGAGATCAGCCCTGGGATTTCTTTGGAAGGAATGATGCTAAAGCTGAAACTCCAGTACTTTGGCCACCTTATGTGAAGAGTTGACTCATTGGAAAAGACTCTGATGCTGGGAGGGATTTGGGGCAGGAGGAGAAGGGGACGACAGAGGATGAGATGGCTGGATGGCATCACTGACTTGATGGATGTTGAGTCTGAGTGAACTCCGGGAGTAGGTGATGGACAGGGAGGCCTGGTGTGCTGTGATTCATGGGGTCACAAAGAGTCAGACATGACTGAGCGACTGAGCTGAACTGAGCCTTCATCTCGTCCCGCTGTTACTCTGTCCAAAGGTTGCACGGCTCCTGCCTCAGGCTCCTGTGCTGACTCCTCTGGTTTTGGGTCACTTCCTCCCCTTCACATCTCTCCTCTCATACTTTCTTCTCAGAGACCCAGTCCCACAACACTTTGTACAATTTCCAACAGCTTCCCTCTCAGTAATCCTCACCCTGATTTTTTTTTTTTTTTCCCGTTTCCTTGCCATGGTTTCAATCATAGTCTGTGACGGAACTCTGGATGTGTGCTCAGTTACATCACTCATGTCCTACTCTTTCTTGACACCTTGGACTGGAGCCCACCAGGCTCCTCTGCCCATGGGATTTCCCAGGCAAGAATACTGGAGTGGGTTGCCATTTCCTCCTCCGTGGGATCTTCCCGACCCAGGGATCGAAACTATGTCTCCTGCATTTCCTTCCTTGCAGGTGGGTTCTTATCTGCTAGACCATCAGGGGAGCCTCTGTGCCATAACTAACTAGATATATAATAATAGTTATAATTTTCTTATTTACTATTTAGCAATATTAAATATGCTTATTTAGTCTCAACTCCACTAGAATTTAAGCTTTGTCAGAATAGGGATATCTTCTCTGATACAATCTTTCTAGTTTCTGATGTAATCCTCTCTGCCTTTCATGGCTCAGGGAACTCTTCTGATTGGCCTTCAGGCAGGTGTCAGGTGCACTGAGGGGGTGTCCCCACCTTCCAGCACCTTCTCTTTGTCCTCGTGTGGTCCGTGGTTTTCTCACTGCCTTGTCTCCCCACAGCCCGCATGCCTGCACTGCCGGGGAGATCGTCGCTCCATTCACATCTCTGAGTCCACTCTTTCCCGGAGTAACAGCCCGTCATCACCTCTCCTCTGCAGCTTCACTGTGGGCAGAGGATGGGAACTGCAGGTTCTTTGTTCAGACTGCTCTAGCAGACAACATGGACGTAGCCTTACCTACAACAGAAAGTGACTTCTCACAGCTGTGGAGGCTGGATGTCTGGGATCATGGTCCCAGCTGGGTCAGGCTGTGGCAAGAGCTCTCTTCTGGGTCACAGGCTGCCAGCTTCTCACTGTGTCCTCACCCAGACAGAGCAGAGAGAAGAGAGCTCTCTCTTGAGTCCGAGAAGGCACTGATCTTATTCGTGAGGGCTCCACCCTCATATCCACTCTAATTCTAACTGCCTCCGCAAGGCTCACCTCCTTAAACCATCACTGCCAGGGGGTGGGGGCAGAGTTTCAACATGAATTTTGGGGCAACAATATGTTCAGCCCATTCGAGTGTTATCCCACTATTCTCCCACAAAGCTTGGCACACATTCCAAGTTTCTCTGTTTCATCACCTGCTCAGGTATTTACTTTCAGGAGCATAAGAGAGAGTCTTCAAATCAGGTCTTACCTTGTATTAGGCACTTTGTCAGTACAGTGGTGTTAACAGCTTTAAGGAGGCTCTACCACCGCAGCTTTAAATACCCAAGAGTCTATTAAGACTGTGTCTGTGTGTGTAAGAAAAGCTCTACTGATCAAGTTCACCAAATTCTTCTTCAAACTGTGAATACACCTGCCGGAGAGTGACTCAAACTTATTGCCACGTGTCTTCCCTCACCTGAGATATACGTGTGTGTGTGTGTGTGTGTGTGTGTGTGTAATTGTGTCTGACCTTTTGTGACCACATGGACTGTAATCCACCAGGCTCCTCTGGATACTGGAGTGAGTTGCCATTTCCTTCTTCCCGACCCAGTATCAAACCTGAATTTCTTGTGTCTCCTGGATTGACAGGCAGATTCTTTACCACTGTGCCATGGGATGGTTTCAAAAACTTCTCTCTCTGGGCTTAACTGGCTTCCTCAAAACTCACAGTCTCTTACTTATTTCTCTAATGCATGCATAAGTTTATCTGAAGAAAAAAGAAAGAGCACCCACAACATATTGGATCTGGAATTATACCACATCCATCTCAAAGAATCTTGTTTTGGGACAGTTAGTTTATAAAGTGACTGATCCCATGGGGCTCTAAAGGGTGTGTGTGGTGGGAGACAGAGGGATGACTATTTGCTTCTCTCATGGTGTGTGAATCTGTACATCAGTCAGTGTGTAGACTCCTCTGAAAGAATACAGTGATGTCTCTTCTGACAGCGGTCAAGAGAAGAGCAGCCTGATTAGCTGAAACTCATGGGCACCCTTGACTTCATGCTGGAGGGAACACAGGGTTCTGGTGCAGGCTCACTCTGCCTGAATCAGCCTGATAAACTGGGACGGCATGCCTGGATTTATTTAAGCCACTTTGTTCAAAATTAAAGGAGTCAAAGTGGAAACAGTTTATTTGGAGTCTTGCTTTTAGGGGAAAAGGTAACATGTAATAACAAGAAGAAAAGGGAAGCAGGTAGGGGTGGGAATAAACTCCTAGGGAATCATTTGTAAAAATTCGTAAATGGAAATTAGAAATTAGAGAATATGGGTAAACTGGGAAACTCTGTGAGGAATTGTATAATCTAAAGGCAGGAGCAAAGGTAGGGCAGCTCCAAAAGCTTTCTCCTGGATGTCTGGGAGTAAGTCTACCAGGAAGTACGAGGTTTGAAGGAAGGAAATGTGCTTGAGACTAAATGCATCCGTTTCGGAGAGAGGGGAACAAAGCACCACAGGAAGGTGGGGTACACAGGAGACTCCCTCTTCTGATCTGAGTGGATGTGTTGTCTAAGGAAACTCCACTGGCACTTTGGCAAGGATTACATTTTTGCACAGAGCTGAGAATTTATTTACTTATTTATTTTTATTTTTACTTTATTTTACTTTACAATACTGTATTGGTTTTGCACATCAAAGCCTTTAGGATGCATTTGCTGTTTGCAAGAAGTGTGCAAATGACAACCCGGGGACCTTGTCATTTCCAACATTCCCTGGACTGGGGTCTGGTTCTATGTCAATTATGCAGCCAAAGCATCTTCTAGAAGGTGAGAGGGAGGAGCAGTTTAAATTCTTCTGGCAAAAGGGTGATGTGCTACCTTGTAAGAACATTCCTAAGAGTGTGATGTATGCTTTTCATATTAAACAGATCAAATGAAAAAAAAAAATTTGAGCGTAACCCCAGAGATCTCTGAGGGTGAACTCCCCATCAGTCAGAAAGAAGGGCTAGGAGAGGCGTAGAGATAAATCAGAAGTAGCCAACAGCATCTGTTGGAAGTAGCCAACAGCATCTGTTCCTTCCTTCTCACAACCTTCTTCTGTTGTGGTAATGAAAGGATAAGTAAGCTGTGATATCTGTGCATGCGTTACTGACCAAGTGAGGCTGGGATGGTACCAAGCAGGAAACACCTTGATTAAGTTCATCGCTAACATGATAACCACTCTACAGAATTCTTCCTCCACACTCCTGGACTGAACCTCGAGCTCTGTGGGTTCTTCTGATCGCCTTCAAGTTCTAAAGGAGCAGTATCACACCTGATCTGAAGCAAACCCTGATTTCTCATGTGGTTGAGACTTGCTCTGCATCCTCAGCTCTGGTTCAGATCATACCCTCGGGCATGTGTGCTGGGCACAGGTGGCAGCAGTCACTCTTTTTAGTCTTGTTTTCCTGTTCCTTCTCCCTTGCTCACTGCTGGTGGCTCCTTCAGTCTTGGTGATGGGAGAGCACAGAGCCGTGGTGACCTCACCACTCAGTGCCCCCCGTTGTGGGCAGTGCCCGCCCTGGCTGGGCGCTCATGGCTCTTTGCTCAGTCACGACTCCTGCCTACACCCCAGGGGGCTCTTTGACTCAGGATCTCTGACTGTTGGCAGGTCCCTCTCAGGACAGCTGAGGTCCACTCCCCTCCATGGTGTCCACTTGACGTTGACAAAATTGGCTAGTGTGGAGTACCCCACCCCAGCCCTCTCTTCTCATTGAGCCAGCATGGGGACCTCCAGGAAGGCTTTTGTCTGGACTGACTTTTCCAGGGATTGGCAGCCTTTGTGCCCGATGAGCTTGAGGAAAACAGCACAGTGTGTCTAATTGCTCTCACCCTGAGCTCTGTTCTGGGCTCTCTGTAGAAGCAGAAGTCTTCTCTAGGTTGGTTGCTTTTCCTGACAAAGAGTCCAGTTTATTTGCTTGATGATAACAGAGCCGCTTTGATTTCACTTGTGATGGCAGGGGAGCAGCTCCACAGCCTCTCATTTATTTGCACTTGGGGAGGGAGGCGGGGTCGCACACACTGCTCTAGCAGTTTTTTCCAGAGAAATCCCCCTCCCTCTTGTGTTTAGTCAGTCCCTTTACCTCCTTAGTGTGAAGGATGATGGACTAGGTCACCAGACCAGCACATTTCCTAGTCATCTTTGGACCTCAGCACAGATCCCCAAATAACAAAAAAAAGTAATAATAAAGTTGGCCTCAGTGTCTCTGCTGTGCTCTAAAGTATGTTCGGTGTACACAGAGGGACAGACTAGCATATCTTTCACAGTTTGCAGTGGCTTCATGGCATTGTTCAGTCAGTTTAGTTGCTCAGTCGTGTCCGACTCTTTGCGACCCCATGGACTGCAGCACGCCAGGCCTCCCTGTGCATCACCAACTCCCGGAGCCTACTCAAACTCATCTCCATTGAGTCAGTGATACCATCCAACCATCTCATCCTCTGGTGTCCCCTTCTCCTCCTGCCTTCAATCTTTCCCAGCATCAAAAGTGAAGCACTCAGTCGTGTCTGACTCTTTGTGACCCCATGGACTGTACCTTCCAGGCTCCTCTGTCCATGGGATTTTCCAGGCAATAGTACTGGAGTGGATTGCTGTTTCCTCTCCAGGGGATCTTCCCAACCCAGGGATTGAACCCAGGTCTCCCGCATTGTAGACAGATGCTTTACCGTCTGAGCCACCAGGGAAGTCCTTCCCAGCATCAGGGTCTTTTCAAATGAGTCAGTTATTAGCATCAGGTGGACAAAGTATTGGAGTTTTACCTTC
The DNA here is from genome assembly GCF_001704415.2 of Capra hircus. Classification (NCBI taxonomy): domain Eukaryota; kingdom Metazoa; phylum Chordata; class Mammalia; order Artiodactyla; family Bovidae; genus Capra; species Capra hircus. The sequence continues at coordinate 33,499,054 of NC_030834.1, read as the reverse complement.
AGCATCAGTCCTTCCAATGAATATTCAGGACTAATTTCCTTTAGGATGGATTGGTTGGATCTCCTTGCTGTCCAACGGACTTTCAAGAGTCTTCTCCAACACCACAGTTCAAAAGCATCAATTCTTTGGCACTCAGCTTTCTTTATAGTCCAACTCTCAAATCCATACATGACTACTAGGAAAACCATAGCTTTGACTAAATGGACCTTTGTTGCCATAGTAATGTCTCTGCTTTTTAATATGCTGTCTAGGTTGGTCATAACTTTTCTTCCAAGGACCAAACATCTTTTAATTTCATGGCTGCAGTCACCATCTGCAACCATGGTGATTTTGGAGCCCCCCAAAATAAAGTCTGACACTGTTTCCACTGTTTCCCCATCTATTTGCCATGAAGTGATTGGACCAGATGCCATGATCTTCGTTTTCTGAATGTTGAGCTTTAAAGCAACTTTTTCACCCTCCTCTTTCACTTTCATCAAGAGGCTCTTTATTTCTTCTTCACTTTCTGCCATAAGGGTGGTGTCATCTGCATATCTGAGGTTATTGATATTTCTGCCGGCAATCTTGATTCCAGCTTGTGTTTCTTCCAGTCCAGCGTTTCTCATGATGTACTCTGCATATAAGTTAAATAAGCAGGGTGACAATGTACAGCCTTGACGCACTCCTTTTCCTGTTTGGAACCAGTCTGTTGTTCCATGGCCAGTTCTAACTGTTGCTTCCTAACTTGCATAGGTGCAGCTTAAAACCCAGTCTTGGTGGATGGAAATGCAGACTAAAGGCATGTGGCAGTGAGATGTAGTTTTAGAAATGGCACAGAGAGAGCTTGAGAAGATCAGATGGAGGTGGTGAGGTCAGAATAATGAGAATTCTGCAAGGCCAAGTTAGGATTGATAACGTGGCAAATGAAGAGTTAAACCTGAGAGAACCTGTGGCTTAGGAAAATGACGATAAGCTCTGGAAGGGAAGAGAGTTACTGGAGTTTTTCAGCCTGCACCTTATCACAATCCCTTGTACAATTTTTTAAAGACTGATATAAAAATAAATAGGATACAAACAGAAGAGTTTCAGGTGACGGTGATGTACAGCCAGAGTGAGAGCCCTGGCTCAGGACCAGGAGATGCATGCACTGGGGACCCTATCTGTCCTGTTTGCAAAAGCCTCCCAGGGGTATTGAACAATGTGCGACCGATGATGGGCATTCAATAAATATTGACTGAATTAAAGTGACTGTCTTTGTGGCTGGAGGCTTGAGGCATGGATATCAATTATCAGACTATCTCAGCGTTAGAGGGCCAAGTGTTGAAAACCTCAAAGCAAGATTGGGGGATGTTTGGACAGAAACTGAAGAATCAGAATATTTTCAGCCTTCAAATACTTACTCAAGGAAAGTTGGGAAAGAAGTTCACTGTTAGAGTAGATCACAAAACAGAAATAGCAGAGACAATATGGAAGTGTTTTGCTTTAAAGATAATTAGAAACATGTGATTAAAATAGGTTAAGTCAGATTTAGCACTGAAGAACATATATATATATATATATATATAAGTGCTTGAAACCAGGTTTGTTTAAGTCATTGAAAAATAAGTCTAAAGGATAAAGGACAAATAAGTAGGAAAAAGTCTGCTTCTATTTAGTCATCTGTATTCACTGAACATTTTGCTGTTGTTCAGTCGCTAAGTTATGTCCAACTCTGTGACCCCAGGGACTGTAGCATGCCAGGCTTCCCTGTCCTTCACTGTTTCCTGGAGTGCTCAGGTTCATGTCCATTGAGTCAGTGTTGCCATCCATCTCATCCTCTGCCACCCTCTTCTCCTTTTGCCTTCAGTCTTTACAATGCCTCAAATCATGCTTGAAAGTGAAAGTGAAAGGGAATTCGCTCAGTTGTGTCCGACCCTCAGCGACCTCATGGACTGCAGCCTGCCATGCTCCTCTGTCCATGGGATTTTCTAGGCAAGAGTACTGGAGTGGGTTGCCATTTTCTTCTCCAGAGGATCTTCCCGACCCAGGGATCGAACCCAGGTCTCCCGCACTGTAAGCAAGACACTTTACCGTCTGAGCCACCAGGGAAGTACCAATCATGCTTAACATTCTCTAAATACAGTGGCTAACTTAATCATAATAAACCCAAAGGACTAATATCATCCCTGTTGTTCAGACAGCAGTATGAGTAGTTTGATCCATGACACTGGGTTCCTCTTGGCGGGAAGAAGGGAGCCAGGAAACTAGAAGAATGGCATGGGGGTAGTGGGGGTTGGTGTTAGAGAACAACTCAGATTATGCTCCAGGGGATCTAGAAGGAATCAGTAATGAGATGACTCAACTCATGTTCAAGGAAGCATCCAGGGAATGAAGAATAAAAGAAGACCGGCTTTGTCAAGGAGATCATTCAGAAGAGCGACCTCAAGCATGCTCAGGGAGGAGGCGGGCTTTTAGAAAGTTTGCTGGGTTAATCATTGCAGAGGAACAGGAGGTTGTGAAGGTGTTAACCAAAAGCCACAGCCAAGATCAAGCGACATTTCTCAAGTTCTTGAAGTAAAATATGTTTGAAATTCTCAGGAATGGAGTCGACAGAGAAGAAAAGATTTAAAATGCTAACGGGCAAAAAGTCGAGGGGGTTGGTCTTAGAAGGGATGCCTTCTAAGCCCTGGGGGGAATGTGGAGAAACTGTGTGAAAGGTCTTCTAATACAGTTTTAAAAAGAGTCCAATGGTTCAAACAAGACTAATATCAAGGAAAATCTATGCCAAATGCAGTTTATGTCAGAAAGGGAACCATACTTCAACCACTGGGCTCAATGTAAGCAGTGCCCATGCGTGAATGTCGATAGTCTGAGCCTCATGTGAGAGCATTTCAGATCTTGCTGTGTTTCATCAACAGATGGTTGGTCTATTTAAGTTCAATAGAAGCTCTGTTGGGCTTCCTAGGTGGTGCTCATGGTAAAGAACCTGCCTGCCAGTGCAGGAAGCATAAAAGACATAGGTTTGATCCCAGTTTCCCATGGACAGAGGAGCCGGCTGGGCTACAGTCCATAGGGTCACAGAGAGGTGGACACACTGAAGTGACTTAGCACAGCACCACACAAAAGCTGTCTCAGTCATCCTCCACTTAACCAACTCACCAAATCACTGAAGCTCTTTATTTCCTCAGAAAGTATAGAGTGACTAATGTTTATGCCTTTTGAATGTTCTGGGCTAGGAGGCTACCCTTGAGAGAGGCTTCCCATTTCAACACCTGCATGTTGGTTGGAATATTTTGCAAGAGTCAGTTAAGAAATTCTCAAGTCTGTTTATGTCAGATGTGCTTGCTACTGCAAGTGTGCAGTTAGTTAACTAGTATATAGCAGACATATGCATGTGAAAATAATGCTTTCTACTAAAGGCAGTTTTGAAGAGTATAAGATTGTTGGGACTATGGATTCTTTGCATAACAAGTGAGGACACAAGAGGTAGGCAGATGGAAATCAAAATATCAGTGTTATCACTGACAAAATTCAGATTGAAATATGTAATTTAGTGTTGATACTGCAACATACTTGGTGATGAATCATTCCAGAATTCCACAGCCATACTTGTGCCGTCATAGGTAGCCTTGGGCTTTCCCACGGAGGTGAAAAATTCATCTTTGAGGAAAAACAGAAACATATCTATCATGAAGACAGGTTGGGTTCATGAAAAAGAAATTACAGTTGTCCCCTGATATCCTCAGGGAGTGGCTCCAGGAACCCCCAACTGTACCAAAATCCAAGGATGCTCAAGTCCTGTATAGAAAATTATGTAGGATTTGTATATCAACTATCTCCATCCTCTTGTATACTTTGAATCATCTCTAGATTATTTAGAATACCTGTGTGTGTGTGTGTGTGTGTTAGTCGCTCAGCTGTGTCTGACTCTTTGCAACCCCATGGATTGTGGCCTGCCAGGCTCTTCTATCCATGGGATTCTCCAGGCAAAAATGCTGGAGTCGGTCGCCGTTTTCTTCTCCAGGGAGGGGATCTTTTTGACCCAGGAATCAAACCTGAATCTCCTGCACTGCAAGCAGATTCTTCACTGTCTGAACCGCCAAGGAAGCCCTGCTGCTGCTGCTGCTAAGTCGCTTCAGCCGTGTCCGACTCTGTGCGACCCCATAGACGGCAGCCCACCAGGCTCCCCCGTCCCTGGGACTCTCCAGGCAAGAACACTGGAGTGGGTTGCCATTTCCTTCTCCAGTGCATGCAAGTGAAAAGTGAAAGTGAAGGCGCTCAGTCGTGTCCGACTCTGTGCGACCCCATAGACTGCAGCCTTACCAGGCTCCTCCGTCCATGGGATTTTCCAGGCAACAGTACTGGAGTGGGGTGCCATTGCCTTCTAATTCAGTCTAAATGCTTTGAAAATAGTTGTCTGTCCATGGCCAATTCAAGTTTTGCTTTTTGGAGCTTTCTGGATTTTTTAAAAATATTTTTTATCCATGATTGATCAAATTCATATATGTGGTTTCCACACATACAGAGGGTCAACTGTGTCTGGTCTGAGCAAATTTAGCTGCTTCTCCTGAACTCAACCAGCAGATACCTTTTCCTTTAGAGAGTGGTAACAGTGATCAGCCAGGTTTACTATCTGATTTTGTTCCAGACGGAAATAAAGCAAGGGGAGTGGAGCCCCTTCCCAGTAAATTTTAATCACGCACTCAGACAAACACAATTACTGTACATTAAGTAGAAGGAAGACAGCTATCAAACATGTAGGGACACTCATCATAATCAGGATGAAATTTATGCTTTGTGTTTCTAATTCAAGTTTAAGGAATCTTAACTAGATATTCTAGGTAATGTACTGTGGATGTGTTTCTGCAAAAGTCTATTCATTGAACTCCACTTACAGAAAAGTCCTTGACTCTATGAAACATGGACACATAAATGCATATGAAAGTGTTTTGAGTTTGCAAAACAATGTTAAGGCATGAATCACTTCTGTGATTCACCCCCTTTTTGGTGCTTTAAAGTGAAAGAATTAAAGCTCTCGATCCGACGAAGCAAGAGGGCTTTTCTTGTCAACCTCAGTGATCAAACTTAGCACAAAGCTTCTCGAGTGTTCTGTTGCATTCCTAAAGAACTCAGCATGGTTGGTTGATAGACCACCTTGAACTATAAGGGGAAACATATTGTTGCATAATCAAGTCTGGATTCATTTCATCTTTTGAAACCGCTGGGCTGTCTTCTTTCCCAGGTACTCAGATTAAAAATGAGAAGGAGTAAGGCAGGCTTGATCTTGAGTTATCCACAGTTTTGTGTTTATATGCAGAAGTGTATTTGGTAAATCACTATGCTAGTGTATTAGTCCAAGTCTTATGAGAACCAGATGCCAAGATCGGCTCACACAGCAGTGGCTTGATCAGGGGAGATAGATGTGAGAGCGGATGGGGAGAAAGTCGGGGAAGCTGTGAGTTCTGTGACTGTAATGTGAAGTCTGAATCAGAGTGAAGGAGAGAGAGGGGAGAGGGTGTCTGGTCCTGTGGTCTACAGAAGGCTCCTAGTGGCTGCCCGGAGTTCTCAGTCAAAGTCCTCCATCACAGGGGGCTGAGCTCCATCCCTGACTCCGGTAGGAAGTGTGGCTTTGGAGCTAACACTGATAGACTTCAGAGCTCAGCGCTGGGCCTTGGACACACACAGTCCTTGTAGCTGGAGATCTGAGAGGTGCCTTCTCATGGCCACTGCAACAGGGTTCTGAACTTTAAAGTCTCCATTACTCACACCCACTGTGGAAAATTAGCAAACAAGCAAAGGAGGCATTTGGACTGACTTCTTCCTCCCCTTTAGTTAATTCTCCTTCCATCTTAGCATTATCTTCCTGGAAGCAGAACTGCTCATTGTTCTGATCCCATTGCCTTTAGCAAAAGGAACTCTTTGATGTGACTGTAGTCCTTGATAAGACTCTCCCCAGCCTCCCCACCCCCAGGAAAGTGGTGGGCATGGCTAGTTCCCTGAACACACTGCTCTTCCCTCTGCCCAGGGCTCCCTTATCACTGAACTTTCAAGGATTAAACAAGTGTTACCTCCGCTAAGCAGTCTCCTGTTTTTCCTTCCCACTGCTTAATCTGTTTAATCAGATACCATCCCAAGCATCCTGGTTTCACACAGTTGTTGTTTAGTCCCTAAGTTGTGTCCGCCTCTTTGTGACCCAAGGACTGTAGCCCACCAGGCTCCTCTGTCCATGGGATTCTCCAGGCAAGAATATTGGAGCGGGTTGCCATTTCATTCCGCAGGGGATCTTCCCGACCCCATGATCAAACCGACATTTCCTGCACTGGCAGAATTCTTTACTGCCGAGCCACTGGGAAAGCCCCAAGTGTTCTTGTTTCATAGTGTAGTTGTCTCTAAGGTGTGCTTTTTGCCTGAGCCGGTTTCCCCCACCTATAGGAGTGAGCGCCTGAAGAGTAGAGACTTTTATCAGAAACTCCAGTGAGGCTAAATTACTCGTGGTCACTAAACAGAGAGATGACTGCATGATGGCACACGCCTTACCAGCCTCAGAAAACAAGACTTTGTCCAGTGAAACATAGCGGGGATACATCATTAGTGATGGTGGTAATGATTTCCATTTTGTCCCTGAAACAGATTACTCCGAATATTATAGGTCACAGTAGTGGTGGGCCATTCCTAAGGAAAAACAATGCTAACACACCCCTCTATGCTTTTTTCTATGAAGTGCTTTATTGTAACACCTAGGGGCTTCCTAGGTGGCACAGTAATAAAGAATCTATCTGCCAATATTGTAAAGCAATTATTCTCCAGTTTAAAAAAAAAGGAATCCACCTGCCAATACAGGATATGTGGGTTTGATCCCTGGTTGGGGAAGATCCCCTGGAGGAGGAAAAGGCAACCCACTCCAGTATTCTTGCCTGGAGAATTCCACGGACAGAGGAGCCTGGTGGGCGACAGTCCATAGGGTCGCAAAGAGTCGGACATGACTGAACAGGATCCAAATCCTTGCAATGTCCCTTTGACGGCTAAGTCTTTCTTTTCCGAGATGCTCAGTCCTGGCTAAGAGACAATGAGTCTAAGCTCGTCTCTGCCTAGGCTGGTGGTGACTCCCATGGTGCTGGGGAGGAGGCTGAGTCCCCGGCACCTAGATGAGTCCCCACACCCCACTTCTGCCAATGGCAGGGCCTGAAGTGGAATCACAATCTGTCCATCTCTGGTGTCTTCCTACTCTATTTTTCAAGTCATAATTTCTACATGCTCTGGATGTTCCACACTGTGTGAAAACACAGCTCTGTCTAGAGGATGTCCACAAAGAGTTTGTGCTGTATTTATCAGGATTATTACCTATCAAGGGATTTTCAAATACTTAAAAAAATGTTGAGCATTTTGCTTTTATTTATTTAATCAATTTGGTAATGTTTAAGTGTATTTTATGTAACTGCTCTATTCAGTTGTCTGGGCTTCCTGCCGTGTGTGCATGCTAAGTAGCTTCAGTTGTGTCTGACTTTTTCTGACTCTACAGCCCTATGCATTGTAGCCCGCCAGGTTCCTCTGTCCATGGGATTCTCCAGGCAAGAATACTGGAGCCAGTTGCCATTTCCTTCCCCAAAGGATCTTCCCGACGCAGGGATTGGACCTATGTCTCTCGCATTTCCTGTTTTGGCAGGCAGGATCTTTACCCCTAGTGCTACCTGGGAAGGCCCTGCTGCTGCTGCTGCTGCTAAGTCGCTTCAGTCGTGTCCGACTCTGTGCGACCCCATAGGCGGCAGCCCACCAGGCTCCCCCGTCCCTGGGATTCTCCAGGCAAGAACACTGGAGTGGGTTGCCATTTCCTTCTCCAATGCATGCAAGTGAAAAGTGAAAGTGAAGTCTCTCAGTCGTGTCCAACTTCGCGACCCCATGGACTGCAGCCTACCAGGCTCCTCCAACTATGGGAGCCCCTACTCCCAGCCAAATAAAATAAAATAGATTATAGCCGGTTATATTCTTCTGTGTTTAAAAAAATTCTATATTTGATTCTTTGGAACATTACTACATGGATAATTGTAACATGAATGTATTCAATAGTCAAAGAGTTATCTTTGGAGGGAAATTAATGATAGGACATATTTTTTTTGAGTGAATTTAATTTATTCATTCTATTACTTTCTTGCTTAACAAGGATGATTTAAAGTCAATAGTAGTTTCATTTTAAAACCTGTGAACTTGTAAATCTTCTACTTTAATTATGAAATTGAAAGAGATGTCAAATCATTTTGAGTTTACATTTGTATAAAGTAAATAAGGTGCACATGGCTTGGGTAATGAATGGCATATCTCTCAAGTATTTCCAATTAACTTCATTCTAACATTTTAATTCTTTCTTCTCAAATTGTGCCATCATTAATACCATATTTCCAGGATAATCGTATTTGTTAGTGCATGTATATTTTCTCCACCCCTGCTCCTAAAGCCAGAAGAGCCAGGCTGTTTTGCTGTAAACTTTTATTGGCAGGAGTTCATAATTCGGCTATAAAATTTCATGCTGGGCTACAATTCAGTGCATAGGCCCTATGTCTTGAAGAGCTTCTGTTACTACAAAAATAATTGTAAAATTCCAGTTTTTTTCTTTTTTTAAGGTAGGCCAGAAAAATGGTACAGTAAGGAAATATTATCCTTTCAAAATGGTGCTTTCTTTGCTGGATAAAATGATCTACAAGGTACTTGGCTCTCACCCCTCACCCATCAAATAATGATTAGATGAGCACAACAGAAAATTTATACTTATAACAGGTGCAACTTTCTCCATGGCACTCAGAGCGCCAGAGATGTCACCTTTATTTTTCTAAGTCAGATTAAATCTACTGTGAGGCTGCTGTCATTGAGGTTGACAAGAAGTCCAATATTGGTCAATTTGGGGTGCCCTCTCCCGCCCTTCATGTTAGCGCTCTGGGGCTTGCACAGTCCACAAGAGGAGCAAAAGGCACAGACTAGGTACATGGGAGCCTTTTGATACTTGCACAGGAAACTAGTTTTATTAGCAGAATTGCACCACCTATGCTGAGATCAGCAATGAGAACTTGGACAAGACTCCCAAGTTCACAGTATAGTCAGTCCTCCCTTGATATCCTCAGGAGACTGGCTTCAGGGCCCCCGTGGACAGCAAAATCCTCAGATGGTCAAGTCCCTCTTGTGAAAAGGTGTGGTGTTTTCACATAACCTGTGCACATCCTCCCATATAAATTCAGTCATCTATAGTTTCCTTACAGTATATAATACAGTTTCAATCCTTGTAAATACAGTGTAAGTGCTATGTACTAAAAAATAGTTGCTGGGGAGTGGCAAGTTCAGTTTCCATTTTGGAACCATCTAGAATTTAAAAAACAAAAAACTTTATTTGATCCACCCTTGGGTGAAACCTGAAGATACACAACAGGGGACGTACTGTGTTGGCTATATTGCAGGGTCAACCCCACCTGCGGTCTTGGTGTCAGAAGTGTAGGTTCAAGAATGGGAGCGGTTCTCTGACCCTCAAGGACCCAAACACACCTTCACCCGCATCTCACTCACTTCCTCACTCCTGCCATCCGGTTTCTCCTTTACCCAGTTTCCAGTCTGTTAGGGATCAGTGATACCTCGATGTGTATTTTTGGAATCCACACATTCACTGTAGAATTCTGCTCTGACTCTGAACCACTAAACCAGCATATATTTTTACTTTGTCACTGTATTGGATAAGAAGAAGGAAAGAAATTTAAGGGTGAAAGAGAATAGCTTCCTGTATACTCTACTGCGGGAAAACAAGCAACAACAAAACCAATTACATGTGTGGGTTTTGCAAAATCACCCCACTGTATAGTAAGCTTTTATTAAAAGATTCTCAACACTGAGTGAAGGGCTCCTAAGATGTGGATTGTGGTTTTTAAATTTACAACTAATCAGTCTTCATCTTTGGATGTGTGACTGAAACCCCAATCCCATTTTATTCACATATAATATGAGAGATATGAATTAGTATTCTGCAAAATTTCTTCCTGACTTAAAAATCTCATAATTTATAAAATGATTAAAATATAGCTTAATTATTTCTGAATTGTTTTATTGTGTTCTTTCAGTAGCTAGAGATTGTTGATCACCATACAAAAATTAGAATGTGTGTAATCCACAGTATTTGTTATCTTTATGATAATCATGGGGCCATTCCTCATGACAAAGCTAAATCAACCAAATGATAGAACAATAATGGGATTTTGTAAGATTTTTGGAGATATGAGTAATTGATAGGATATATTACTGTTGTGAAGACAGACCTTTTGTTTTGATAAAATTCCCTTGTTCAGGTTACTGCATTGCCATGTCAAAAATATATGAGCCCCTCTGAGAAACATGAATGTCAAAAATGACTTTTTTCTGAAGCTTTTTCTTCTAACTACACAGTCTTCCATTGATCTGTATGTCTATGACAGCACGTATTAATTTAGCAAGTCTTGATGCTAAAGCTGAAATTCCAGTACTTTGGCCACCTCATGCGAAGAGTTGACTCATTGGAAAAGACTCTGATGCTGGGAGGGATTAGGGGCAGGAGGAGAAGGGGACGACAGAGGATGAGATGGCTGGATGGCATCACTGACTCGATGGACATGAGTTTGAGTGAACTCCGGGAGTAGGTGATGGACAGGGAGGCCTGGCGTGCTGCGATTCATGGAGTCGCAAAGAGTTGGACACGACTGAGCAACTGAACTGAACTGAACTGTCTCTTTAGAATCAGTGCACCGATCTGCAAGTGAAACCATGTGTACCAAGACCAGGTACATGTCCATGATTTGGAGTTTAAAGCCGTAGATACTTTCTCCTACCTAAAATATAGGCACCTTCCAAAAATATATCGACTTCAAAAAAGAGAAGAAAAAGAGAAGAATCTAGATGTCTGAGCTACCCCTCAAAAACTGAGATCAGATATGGCAGATATTAATTAACCTTAATTTATCAGACTGAATCCTCCAACTTCCAGCCCAAGCTTAGTGATGAATGATGTCAGGCCTCTCCAAGCAGAACCGGAAGCAGAGGTGCTATTAACAGACCCCTCCTAATACGACTTTAAACAGGGAGAGTGCTGAAATGGGGTTTCAAGTGAGTGGATGTCAGTCTGAGAGGCAGGAGTAAGTTATAAATAGTAGACGACCTTGATCGGTCCCTTCATTCCATTCTTCACTATCACTGTTTGTCTCTCTCCATGTAACATTTCAGTCTTCTCTCTATGCATATGCTTGTCTAGTAGCTACCCAGGACTAGGGATGCTGTGGACAATCACAGATGTCTTCTGTTGGTCCCTCCACATCTTACCACCCCCTTCCTTTCCCTTCTCTGTATCTCCCTGAGACAAACGTGTTGGGTTCCCTTGCTCTCTGGTTTATGCTGGGCTTAGCCATTGGGGCACACATATAGGAGACGAGAAAGTGCAAGCCCTCTCTAGAGGTTACACCTGTGTCACCTTGCCCTCCTGAGAGCCCACTGCCTCCTTGTGCCTTTAGAATTAGGGGGTGTGCATGCTAAGTCACTTCAGACATGTCCAGCTCTTTGAGGCCCCATGGACTGAAGGCTGTCAGGCTCCTCTGTCCATTGGTTTCTCATGGCAAGAATACTGGAGTGGGTTGCCATTTCCTTCTCCATCAGAACTAGGGTAGTAGAGGCATCTGTTCCTATTATGAGAATTCTACAGCAGCATTTGTGGATTCCCTATACCCTACCCACCCTTTTGTCAATGGCTTTTCAATTACGCTGTCCTCAAATCATCCAGTTTCATCTGTCATCTGTTGCTGTAGGACCTTGATGGACGTAGGACTAAGGGAAGCTTTCTAGAGAAACTAACTGATAAACTCTGTCTTGGAGGAGCTAGGAATTCCTGGGAGGAGAAGAGTTTGGAACAAGAGGGAACAAAGGGGAAACAACATTTGGGTGAGAAGGAGTAAGATGTGCAAAAATGGTAAATGCTATATCATTAGCAACTGACAAATAGGATTGACTTTTAAGCGTATGCAGTTGGTCTTGCAAAACATCTCTGCCTATTAGCAAGTCCCTGAGCAGTGATCATTTCAAGCTATGATCCTGCACGTGTCCTCAGTTGTATCTGACTCTTTGCGACCCCATGCATTGTAGCCCAACCAGGTTTGTCAGTCCATGGGATTTCCCAGGCAAGAATACTGGAGTGGGTTGCCATTTCCTTCTCTAGGGTATCTTCTCAAATCAGGGATCAAACCCCCATCTCCTTCATTGGTAGGCCGGTTCTTTACCACTGAGCCAGCAGGGCACCCTGTGTATAGAGAGCCACCTTGAGGTTATAAAGGGCTCAAGATAAAGAAATTTGGGGATCTTTAAAAAGATACCTACTTTCCCCTCTCACCCAAGAGGCACCTTCCTTGAAGAGATCATAGAGAATTGGGATAGGCTGTGAAGACTGTTATTTCTGTACTTTTGAAGAATGTTCTTAAAAGGCTGGGCTATTACCCAGACACATAAGAAAAATTAGCAGAGCTGCTTAGAAGGTAGGAGACCTTTGACCTCAGTAACTTTCTGAGGATTTTGTGGTTACGTTGTGCAACTAACAGATTTCCCACAAGGTGGCGCTCATGCAGTAACTTTGGAGCACGGAGCGGTGACTGTTACAAAGCGGAACTGGAAAACGCTACTGTCTAACAGATGTTCTTGTCTTTGATGCTCTATCTAAGTTAAGGTAGGAATGATGAGGTCGGAAAGGCTAATAAATTTATTATGTGGTGGAAAAGTTATTTCTCATGGCCCGTGAGACAGAAAAGCCGTTATTTTAAAAGCATAACGCTAGCTGTGCTTTGTTCGCGGTGGCACCAAATTCTCCTAATCCTCCTCATACCTTTGTTATTCTTCGTGTGATATGTGTCTTTGGTTACGAGTAAAGAGGAGGAGATTATAGTAGTTGCTCCAAGCTGACTGCTTAAGAGTTCCGTACATTTAAATAAATCTGTAGCAGGGAACAAAAAAGGGCTTTGGATACTGATCATCCCACAGTGAATAAAAAATGTAGACAGGGCATTAATGCAAAGAGGCAAATGATGTGCAAGAGTGGCATCGCCTGTAAACAAAGCCGACAGTTTGACAAAAGTGTTTCTTCCCCCACTTTGATCAAATGCACTAGAGCATCTCTGCATCCAGTTTGTCAAAGCGCTGAATGTGTGTTCCATCTCTCTTTACCCCTGTCCTCTCCCAATGCCCATCTTTCTTTCATCTAGGTCTCCTCCCTGGGATGAGATAGTTTGTTAGCAAACTGAACTTGATGGTACCCAGACAATGAGAAATGAGACAGATATGTCTTGAGCTCTGGTTCCTTTCTCCCATCTTCATCTGCCCTAGTAGCCTTTCTGCAGACTCTCCTGGTCAGGCTTTGTTGCAGTTGAGAGAGAGAGGGTGTCAGAGAGAGAAAGTGGGCCGGCTGACTGCTGAGCCATGTCCCGCCACCAGACTGACAATCAGGGTCTAGGGTAGGCCCTCAGCACCGCACACGCTGGAACTTGGATTCTCATCCAGGACCAGAAGGCAGGGCTGTGAATTTGGGGAACTGTGTGTGGCACCCCACTCCAGTACTCCTGCCTGGAAACTCCAATGGACGGAGGAGCCTGGTGGGCTGCAGTCCATGGGGTTGTGAAGAGTTGGATGTGACTAACTGAGTGATTTCACTTTCACTTTTCACTTTCATGCATTGGAGAAGGAAATGGCAACCCACTCCAGTGTTCTTGCCTGGAGAATCCCTGGGACGGGGGAGCCTAGTGGGCTGCCGTCTATGGGGTCACATAGAGTTGGACACGACTGACGTGACTTAGCAGCAGCAGCAGTGAGGACAAAAAGGAGGCAAAGAAAGAAGGAAAGGGACTGACTAGATGATGCTAGGTGATCCACATGTATGACCTCAGGAAACACTCATTAACCCAAGAGATGAAGTTTATCATGCCCGTTTCACAGGTGAAATACATGGGAGGAGGGAAACTCGAGGGTTTTCACACAAGATCTTCAACTACATGATAATGAAAGAGACAAAACGCTTATGCTAATTGAAATCGCAAACATTTGATGTAGAAAGAGAGAGAGGAACTAGATCAAATAAAATTGAACCCAACTTTCCAAAACTTTACCCTTGATGGTACAGAGGTATTTAGAAAACAGAGTTTGCAACAAAACTGTATTTGTTTAAGCTAAGATTTGCTGTGAAGAGGGATGTTCTTCCAGATTTTGGATTAGCCCAGTGATATGCATGTGCTCACAATCACAGTCACACTAACAGCATCTGCTGGACAAGGACACCTCCTTGGCAGGAACCCTGGGCTCTCCCGCAGGGCCCTGTGCTTGGTAGGAAGGATCCCATGCTTGGGCTTGGCTCTTGCTCTGCTGCCATAATCTTGAAATTCTTTATAGTTTCTGAACCAGAGTCCTCTGCCCTTTCATTTGGTTCTGGGCACTGAAAATTCTGTAGCCAGACCTCCTCTGAGTCAGAGGATGCTTCTTTTTTTCATCATTGCCATATAAACACCAGGCTTTCTGGTGGTTCAGGTAGTAAAGGATCTGCCTGCAGTGAGACCCAGGTTGGACCGCTGAGTCAGGAAGATCCCCTGGAGAAGGGAGTGGCTACCCACCCCAGTATTCTTGCCCAGAGAATCTCACAGACCGAAGAGCCTGGGGGTGGCGGGGGTTGGGGGGTGGGGAGCGGCTACAGTCTATGGGGTCACAAAGAGTTGGACAGGACTGAAAGACTAATACTTTCACTTTCATATAAACAGAGTTACTTCCTGTTCCTCCTTGGTCCACTTTGTAACCTTTCAGATCATTCAGTCAACAAGTTATTCGTCACATTCAGTTCAGTTCAGCCACTCAGTCGTGTCCAACTCTTTGCGACCCCATGAATCGCAGCACACCAGGCCTCCCTGTTCATCACCAACTCCCGGAGTTCACTCAGACTCAACTGGCTGAGATGCAATGATTGGATTGTTGCATTACATAGCCAATTCCTTTTTTTACAATTGATAAGTGCATACCAAACACCCATTCTGTGTGAGTCCCCTGCCAAGCCTTAGGAGACTTCCCACTTCCTTCTAGCAGCACATTCTTCAGCATCTCATAAAGAAGGGAAGCTTCCATAGCTTCCGACTCTAAGCCATTCAGAGTTTCTACTCATTTCCCCTCTCAGAGAATGACCTGTCTTGATCTTGCTCTCCATCACTTAGGACATCTTCTTCATTCCCCTTTCATTCCCCCACAGTCACGATCAGTGGCAGCTCCTGCACGGCTTGCCTACTGAGAAATGAACCCCCATGGAAATCACCAGCCTTGCCCAAGGCTAAAGGAGTTCTTCTGGCAGGTCCTGGTGGATTTGTGAAATATTAAATATGCTCCATATTTTTTATACATTAAAAAATCCAACCTGAGAAATTAAGGAATCTCTTTATGTATTAAGTGTCTGCTTCTACATGACATTACACTCAACACTCTGTGGAGGGCTTTAACTGGAGTCTTACTTCCAAAAAATCTGTCAATAGATGAGACTAAAGATACCTGAATTTAAAGACAACATAAACAAGGGTGAAAATAATGAAGGCTGTAGAACAATGCAAACCAGAGTACATTCTTGGTGTCCACTTGAAAAATCAGTAAATGCATGGAGCAGGAAGGAGTGAGGGAGACTTAAGTGGCTAATGCTCACACCGGATGGTACAGAGAGAAGCTATTAGACCTTTTCCAAATAGTTCTGGAAGACTGTGAAGAGGAGGTGGGATTGCATGAGCTATTTGGATGATGGAAGAGAGATAACTTGGCAGACAGAATGGGAGGGCATTCCAAGAATATGGCGCAGCTTGGAAACGGCTTGTGTGGAATGACTGGGTGATGGAGATATTAAGCCAACTGGCTTGAATTGAGTGGGGGCTCCTTCCAAGGAAGGGTTTCAAATTTGATTCAAAACAAAATAATGACTTTCTGTAGCATTATTGTGGCAACTAAAAATAATTTTTTTTAATCGAATGCACACTATATGAATCGAGGTGCAGGTTATGGAATTTCTAGAAGAGGAAGTCTCCTGGGCAATCACAGGGGAGCAAGATGTGAGAGGGAGCAGCATCAGCTCCCTTCAGGAGTAAACACAGATAAGCTGGCCATGCACCCATAGAATAAGAGCAAGGGAATAGCGGGGGTGGCTAGAGGAGGACGGGAAGGAGTTTGTCTTCGTTTCATTGTTGTGACTGGAGGAGACAGAGGCCCCAGCCTCAGCATGTCTACTGCCTTTGGCACTATGATCATGAGCTCTCAGGTTCTTCTTAAAAAAAAAAAATATATATATATATATATATATGTTTATTTGACCGTCCCAGGTCTTAGCTGTGGCACAGAGGCTCTTCAGGCTTCTTTGCAGCATGTAAACTCTCGGCTGTGGCATGTGGGATCTTTGATCTTGGCTGAGACATATGACCTCTTAGTTGCAACATGTGGGGTCTAGTTACCTGACCAGGGATTGTCTCCGGGCTCCCCTGTATTGGGAGCGTGGAGGCTGAGCCACTGGGCCACTGGGGAAGTCCCAAGCTTTCAAGTTCTGAATGAGGCTCAGTGACCCAGGCCTTTGAGTGGGAGAGCCACTGCCTAGGTCTACTCCGTGAATGATTTCAAAGCCTAAGCAAACATGCATTTATCCACCATCACAGACTTTACAATTTTAAGGCAATTTACAGCTTTTAAGGAATAACCCTAAGTAAACCCAAATGTTGGTCACTCAGTCATGTCTGACACTTTGCAAACCAATGGACTATATCCCTCCAGGCTCCTCTGTCCATGGGATTCTCCAGGCAAGAATACTGGAGTGGGTTGCCATGCCCTTCTCCAGGGGATCTTCCTGGAGATCAAACCGAGGTCTCCTGCCTTGCCGGCAGATTCCTTACTGCCTGAGCCATCAGGGACTGATAGGTTAAATAAGTAGAGAAGTCATGCCTGTGTGAAAAATTAAATAAGAAACAAAATTACATAATTATCTTAAAGAGATACTTACCTGCCAAATGATTGAATCTGACAAGAAGTGTGGAGAAAAACCATATACTCTAGGGTGGAAAAACTAAGATCTTTAGAAGAGGTTAATGTGCTGCTGCTGCTGCTAAGTCGCATCAGTTGTGTGTGACTCTGTGTGACCCCATAGACCGCAGCCCACCAGGCTCCCCCGTCCCTGGGATTCTCAGGCAAGAACACTGGAGTGGGCTGCCATTTCCTTCTCCAACGCATGGAAGTGTAAAGTCTTACAAGAGGTTAATGTGCAGGATATATCTTAAAGAATGAATAGAAGTTAAGTACTTCAGAGGGTAAAGAGTGATGGAAAGACACCCAACCTCAGAGGAAAAACATGGAGGCCAGAAAAGGTCACATGCTTTGTGACGGAAGATGCCGTCCAGAAAAGAAGGCTTCCAGAGGACCTCAGACGAGGGTGGACAACAGGGGCGACCTCGCTGGCAACGGGAACTGGAACTCACTTTCTTGTAAGAGACTCTGATGCTGGGAAAGATTGAAGGCAGGCAGAGAAGGGGACGACAGAAGATGAGATGGTTGGGTGGCATCACCGACTCAATGGACATGAGTTTGAGCAAGCTCCGGGAGATGGGGAAGGACAGGGAAGCCTGGCATTCCTGCAGCTCACACAGTCACAAAGAGTCGGACACGACTGAGTGACTGGACAAAAAAAAAAAAAAAAAAAAAAACAACAACACAGGATGAAATAATCAGCGAGCACTACTTTTTGTCCAAGCTCAGGAAAGAGAGTTCATATTTTGAAGATTTTTGACAAGCGTTTCTTCACCCGCCGATACAGTGTTGCGTTGCCAGCGCGTGGCAGAGGTAAATCACCCGCCCTCTGCGATGATTCCGAGAGCACCATCTGAAGAGCCATGGATAATTTGTCTTCGTGAAAGGCCGTGAACATATTCTTGAGCTCCGCGAGTGCTGCCTGAGCGCGCGCCTCGTGGAGGGCGCTGGAGCGCAGCGTTTGGCACGTCCCGCTGCTCCGGCCATCTGCCGCCCCTCCCGACGGGGTCTGGCAGTTCTGCGGATGGCACGGGCAGCGTGGCAAGATATCCATATGTTATTCCCCTTTTCTTCGCTTGAGAAGCAGAACAGCCATCTTCAAGATGCCACCAGGGATTCCAAGTCATGTGACTTCCTTTGTCTCCCTGAGACCAAAGATGCTAGGATTTCTTTGAAAAGCTCAGAAACAAAAGCCCGTCAGTGTGAACAAAAGCCTTCTTAGGTGTTATCCGGTGAAGAGCTGGTCTCAGAATAGTGGAGACGGGGAAGTGGAGTTGGGGGCAAACCTCCCATTCCAAAAAAATAAAAACAAAACAATCCTCATGACAATGAGTATTCGTGAGGGACTTTGGAAGAGTCATTCCCTAACAGTAAATATACGTGTGAAGTTATAACCAGCATCTCATTACTGTACTTGTTCACAAAATCGCATAATCCATAGCCATTCCAAGTGTGGTCCATGTGTTGATAGCATCTGCATTGCCTGGGAGGTTATTAGACATGCAAGACGACCTACTGAGTCCTAAGACTCAGCACTTAGGACCTATTGAGTCCTAAGACTATTGGATCCCACGTGGTTCCTATCTGCTCTGAAGCTGAGATGCACTACTCCAGAAAAGGATGATGAGACAACCCTTGCCTGTGTAGAAATGATGACTCTGGGCAAACAGTCTTGATGCAATGGATGAATAAAGTAAAGCTCTTCCAACCAGGTCCAAAAATTAATATATAACACCTACAGAGGTTATTTCATCGCCAACTTTATACTTCTAATTCATCTGTGTTAATAGCAACCGAACCCATGAGATTTGGGGCCAGGACCAGCACACATTGTACTGAAACCATGCTCGTTTTATTTCATCACGTTCATTTCCTCCTCAGAAAGGAAGCACAGGAGAATTTCTGTTCAGCATCCCTGCTGCAACCTGAGACCTATGCCGAGAGGACCGCTTCTCAGTTCAAGGCACTTAAATCTCTGCTTATAGGCTTGTCCAGAGGAGAGCCTGTGAGTCTGAAGATGGACTTGTTAACCGTATTAGCACCCACTTAGCTCCATGGCCCAGTCCTCTAATCTGGGTGTCAGATGTGGGCTTGGTGTCCTCCACTCTGTGGCTACCCTTCCTTCCTCTGCTGACTGATTCTGCGTGTACACTGTGTTGATGAGGGCTTGGAACACCCCTTGGCAGGGAAAAGTCTCTTCTAGCTCAGAGTCTGAATTGAAAATGAATTCCCTGTTTGCACAGCACCATGGAACTTCACCTAATAATATCATTTACCGTCCCAGGACAGCAGGCATTCTGAACAGTCCTTCTTAAACACTCTCTGCCCAATATCGTATAGGCTGCAGCTGCTCATATGAAAAGAAAAAGGATGGTTTTCAACTTGAGCCAGAACAATAATGCTGCCTAGGCCTCCGAAACATACACCTAAAATTCAGTACCGAAGACAGAAAAATGACTAACAAGAACCATATTCTTCAATCATGTAAAAAAATGTACGTGTTTAGCCAAGGAAATAAAAGTCTCATGAAAAATTAATTCTATCTCTTATGGGGTGATTAAAAATGGAGATAACAAATTGTCAGTTAATGAGGCATGCAGACTGGAGAGGTGATATGGAAAATAGAAAGTGGATTATTTGGAGTACTGTTTTTCATTGAAAATATATAGGACAATTTTTAGCCTCAGTCATTTCATACTAAAATTGTTGCTTTAAAAACATGTTTGGTTTCTTCGAGCCAAGCACGCACGAAGGTCCTGGGAGCTGCCCAGAATTAAGACCCAAAGGATCTCTCATTCTGGGAGCCTAAGGTTCTACCAGATGATTTTCAGGTAGAAACATAACAACTGACTTCTTTTAAATCATCTAGTTAATTCAGAGTGTTTTGAAGTAGCTTCCACATGACTGTAAAGTTGGGGGTGCTGTTTGCACTCATTTCTTCCCTCTGCTGGTATCTATGGGGCTCATACTCTCCATCACATAGTGTTTTGTGACCCTGATGGAATAATCACAAAGCAAGACACACACAGGTCCCTCCCCTCGTGGAGCTTACATTTTAATAGAAGAAATGTGCAAATAAACAGCCCAAATGCTCATGCCTTACAATTCTGACAGAGATAATTGGCAAAAGAAAAATTAGCATCCCAGAAAAATATGTTAACATCTGGAGAATAATGAAATTATGAGCAACAAGCATCAGGGAAATCATGCCAAATTCAAATGCTGACTGCTTTTGGTAGGCTTCCAGAATTCACTATTAAAATAACGTATTAGCCTTAAACCCAGTATGTCTTCAGTGATGGCTGTGGAGGGGGTGATGCCATGCTCCATTCATTGGGGGGTGGACAGACGCCAGAGTATTTCATGGGAACCTAATTGTTCTCCCCTGCCAGGAAGTTGCTACAGTATGACAAAATTCCAAGGATCACAGCGCCTGGAGACAAGAGTTCCTATGACAAACTCTTACCGCTTTCGGATTATATTATAGATTGCCCCAAATATGCTCCAGTTGTTAATGCCTCTGACAGGACACAGATCCCTCAGATTCACCACTGATACACTGTGTAGCTGTGGGCAGATTATTAATACCTTCAAACCTCAGTTATCTCATTTGAAAAAAATGATCATTATAATTTATCAGCACAAGATGGATAGAGGATATATAGGCATATATATTCTGCTCTATGATATGTATTGATGTGTAAAATATATATCCTTCGTGTACAATGCCTAGTACAAGTTAATTATGCAACAAATGTACCTTCATTGAATACCTTGCCTCAACAATACAATAAGATGCATAAAGTTAAAATATATTGCACGAGTAAATTAAAATATTTATATTTTGCCTTTAGAAGTTCTTGTGCACCGTAGACAAACCTCCTGCCCCTGAGCTGTATTTCTTGTGCGTGTCTGGAATTTTGTTCATGAACTGATGAACACTTATTTCAAGTATCATTGGCTGCCTCCTGCCAGCCACCAGTCCCATCTCACTGGCTCATCCATACGCACTTAGACGGCAGTGCGTGTAACTTGACTGCTTAGTTCTGTGTGCTCCTTAAGAAGTCAGAATGGAACGCTGAAATAAGCAGAGGTGGACAGTAGCAATGGGAGGAGCTCTTTTCATAAACATAATGTAAAGGAAACAAAGACAGATGTTTGGTGTACTGATGGGAGTGCATTCTTAGACCTTATTGGACCTAATGTGGGAAACACTGAACAGAGCTGGGGGGCGATGGGGAAAGAACAACATTGGAAATGATACACAAAATACTGGATTGAAATTATATCTAAAGGTGAAATCAAATTAGGAAATACATGTGTGAGGTGTATATGTATATCTAACTTTACTGAGAAAGAAGTTTTTTTCTGGCTTATGGATCTGTTGATATTACTTTGTTGTTTGTTTTTCACATGTATTTTCTAGAAAGCATCTCATGTAGAAGTAGAGAGTTGTCTATATTGCTTTTTTTACCCCCGTTTATTTCCATCCCCCTAAACAAAGGTGTGAGAAAGTAGCAGGTTTCTCTGATCTCAGTAGCCCTCCCCTCTGAGCAGCCTGGCCAGGGGACTGCAAATATTTATTGGATATCTACTGTGTTCCCGGACTCCTGACTCCAAGGACAGTTTCCCCACCAGAATGAGCGGAAAGACCTGGAATAGATTCAGTCTAAGAAGAGGATGAGAGAGGAGGCCTCTGAACCTCCACATCTGGTGGGAAGACTTCTTCCTTTACAAACACTTCTGCATAAATCTCTCTCAAACATGGTGGAGCTCAGGCTCAGTGGCAGTTTGTATGGAGGGACCAAGGCTTTGCTTCCCACGGGGGAGCCGGCGCCTCTGTGACTGTCACAGATGGCAAACCTTGGATGGTGGAAGAGGCCAGCAGCCACCCGAGGCTCACAGACTGTTCCTAGCTGCCAAGCTTGAAACCCTCGAGCTCCGAAAGCCTCCCCTCTGACTAGCCACTCCTCTCCAGGCGGGAGCGAAATTACACATCTCCCTCTACTCGGTCCTCCATTCTATATCTCTCTAAATTTTGTCCACTCTTAGAAGTTCTCCTTGGGCCCTTTTGTTTATGCTCTTTGAACATGCACTTGATGATTTCTTGCTGATCCCTCCGATGCAATAGGCTAAGACCAAAATCTTTATTGCTGTAACTGAAATCGTGGATCACTGCGGCTAGATGAGTCTGGAACGTGTGATGAGAAACCAATGTGAAGAGTCATAGTGAAAATGAGAGAATGAATGAGTGGCCCAAAGCCTAGGCGCAGCCCAGGCTGAGCAGAAACTAGTTCTGATCCCAAATTCACTGTTT
Source organism: Capra hircus (assembly GCF_001704415.2). NCBI lineage: Eukaryota > Metazoa > Chordata > Mammalia > Artiodactyla > Bovidae > Capra > Capra hircus. The sequence continues at coordinate 33,476,730 of NC_030834.1, read as the reverse complement.
AGAAGGTCCTGTCTGTTGCCTCAGTAATATTATTCAGTTGCTGTGTCGTGTCCAACTCTGCAACCCCATGGACTGCAGCACGCCAGGCCTCCCTGTCCTTCACCATCTCACCCAGCTTACTCAAACTCGTGTCCATTGAGTAGGTGATGCCATCCAACCATCTCATCCTCTGTCGTCCCCTTCTCCTTCTGGCCTCAATCTTTCCCAGCATCAGGGTCTTTTCCAGTGAGTGGGCTCTTCACATCAGGTGGCCAAAGCATTGGGCCTTCAGCTTCATTATCAGTCCTTCCAATGAATATTCATGATTTATTTCCTTTAGAATAGACTGGTTGGATCTCCCTGCTGTCCAAGGGACTTGCAAGAGTCTTCTCCAGGACCACACTTCGAAGGCATCAATTCTTCGATGCTCAGCCATTTTTAGGGTTCAGTAATGACACCACCAAAATGAGCTTGAGCATCCCCTCCTCATCTCACACTGTGCAGACCCAGGATGTTAACAGCGCCTGTCACACAAACCTCCAGAACATTCTGCCCAGCTGGCACCTTTTCAGTTGCCACCACCTTAGCCCACACTTTCTTTATCTCTGTTATCTCTGTGTTAATCTAGATGTCATCATTCTAGCAAGTTTTTCACTTTCCGCTAGTATTTTTTCTTCTTCTTCTTCATACAGTTCACTTGAACTGAAGCGCTGCTTCTGTTAGGCTATTTACCTGTCAATATTTTGTTCAAAGTTCTGGGGCTGGTTAGCCTTGCCTCCTCAGAGAAGCTTCCATCAACCACCCTCGTGCACCATGTCAGAAGTTGTTTGCCCCACATATCCTTTCAGTCCCTACGCTCTCCCTTTTCTCTTGAGAACAAAAAACATCGGGTTTTGATTCCACCACTTCACTGAACCCCTCTGGACAAAATCTAGACACCTTTTGCTAAACTGATTGTGCATCTCATGGTTCTCATCTTAGTCCATCAGTGATGTTTGACACAGGTGCTCCATTCCTCCTTGGCTTCATTTTCCCACTGGGTGCTCAGCACGCCACTCACTCTTGGTTTTCCTCCTACTCTTAGCCTCTCATCTCAGTTTACTTTGTTAGCTCCTCCTCATTGCCCTGCTGGCTGTACTGTGGGGTATCCCAAAGCATCATCCTTAGATATCTTCTCTAGCCAGAGGCTTTCTAGGTGGTGGTATCCAGTCTCATGGATTTCAATTACCCTTAAAGTTGGTGACTCCCAACTTTCCATCTGTGGGCTAAACCCTCCCCTGAGCCCTGCATTCATATACCCAGTGGTCTGCCTGACATATCCAGTGGAGAGCTCCAGCCATCTGTGACCCTTCTCACTCACATCTCAAATGCACACCACCCACCCACCCTGTTGAATCTACTTTCAAAATGAATTCCCTGTCATCCCATGTCCAGTCATTGCCATCTCCCCCTCTCTCGCTCCGGCTCCTGTCAGCTTTTGTTGGGTTGCAGTAGCCTTTTAATTAGACCGTCTGCTTTTCCTTTTGCCTTTCTGTAACCTCATCCACAACAATCAAAGAGTTCAGTTCAGTTCAGTTCAGCCACTCAGTCGTGTCTGACTCTTTGAGACCCCATGAACCACAGCACGCCAGGCCTCCCTGTCCATCACCAACTCCCAGTGTTCACCCAAACCCGTGTCCATTGAGTCGGTGATGCCATCCAGCCATCTCATCCTCTGTCATCCCCTTCTCCTCCTGCCCTCAATCTTTCCCAGCATCACGGTCTTTTCAAATGAGTCAGCTCTTTACATCAGGTGGCCAAAGTATTGAAGTTTCAGCTTCAACATTCAGTCCTTCCAATGAACACCCAGGACTGATCTCCTTTAGGATGGACTGGTTGGATCTCCTTGCAGTCCAAGGGACTCTCAAGAGTCTTCTCCAACACCACAGTTCAAAAGCATCAATTCTTCTGCACTCAGCTTTCTTCACAGTCCAACTCTCACATCCATACATGACCACTGGAAAAACCATAGCTTTGATTAGACAGACCTTTGTTGGCAAAGTAATGTCTCTGCTTTTTAATATGCTGTTTAGGTTGGTCATAACTTTCCTTCCAAGGAGTAAGTGTCTTTTAATTTCATGGCTGCAATCACCATCTGCAGTGATTTTGGAGCCCCCAAAAATAAAGTCAGCCACTGTTTCCACTGTTTCCCCATCTATTTGCCATGAAGTGATGGGACCAGATGCCATGATCTTCGTTTTCTGAATGTTGAGCTTTAAGCCAACTTTTTCCACTCTCCTCTTTCACTTTCATCAAGAGGCTTTTTAGTTCCTCTTCACTTTCTGCCATCAGAGAGAACTAAAGTCTTTACTGAGATCTCTAAGGCTATAAAAGACCCACCTGCCTCTTCTCCCCAACATATATTTCCCGCTATATTCCCTACAACCTTCTCTTTCATTCTCCTTGCTCCTACCTTACTGACATCCTAGAGCATCCTTAGAACATTCTGAATACACCCCAGCCTGTGGGCATTGGTTTCCTTCTGCCTAGAGCATCCTTCTCCCAGATCTTTGCCTAATTTACTCTTTTTCTTCAGTTATCTTTTCTAGTGGTCCCTCTTCCTGAGGCCTTCTCTGAGCACCTGTATAAAACAGAAGCCTTACTCTCTATGCTTCCTTTTTTCCCCCTTGTTCTGTCTGTCTGTCTGTCTGTCTGTCTATCGTCTATCTATCTGTTTGTGTGTTGTATTCCTGTGAAGGAATATGATCCATGATGATGGTTTTTGTATGTTGTGCGAAACCCAGTATTTAGAACACTGCCCGATGCAAAGTAGGTATATAATCAGATGATAATTGGAATCCACGTCTGTTCACCACCCTTCCCATGGACACCCACCCCTGGCAGAGTTGCTTCCAAAGCTGTACGGTCAGGAAGGAGGTTCTGCAGACTGCGTGTCAAAGGGGAGCTGGAGAGAAATGCTTCACTAACTATTGGCACAAAGTGTAACGTAGCGTGTTTCTTCTAGTAATAAAGACTGGAAAACCTGTGAGAAATTAGATATCAGACGGCGTGGTAGGAAAGAAAAGAACAGTGTGCCAGCAGGCAGAATATCCATATCCGGAATCCGAATCTTATTACCTGCGGAATTCTGAGCAAGCTGCTAATCCTATTTGGCCTATATTTCTCATCTGGATGATAACAGTGATGGATTAGCTTGTCTCTTAGATCCTCCTGACACCTGACACCTATGATTTTGTTTAATTCTATAGATGTCTGAGGAAAATAAGAGAGGGAGGGGATGAGGAGGGAAGGAAGGAAGGAAGAAAGAAAAGAAGGAAGGAGGTCTGTTGATGAGCCGTGTTCCTGCTGAAGGGTAGAAGGAATGAGAGAAGTTGAGTATTAAGACAATTACATAGAAGGAATCATTTTGATGTGGCTACATCACACAGGAGCTTGGTTTCATAATTGGGTATCTCAGTATTCTGGAAAGAACACTCGATCTATTAAGTTTGACATTTCTCTGTGTTATCTGTAACCAGTGCGTACACCTTTCACTCATGACTGGAGATCTTCCTTTCTGGCCGTCATAGGTGGAGCTTTGGTCCATTATAGGCAATATTGAATTCAATTATTCATTTATAGATAACTACTAAAATACGAACTGGTCTGACTTTTTTTGGAACACTTTAACACCTCTCTCCTCTAAGCATTTATTATTTTATGTGAACAATATTCATTTTATATCACTATAGAATGGGATTCTATTTTAATAATTATCTTTAATAATTATGCTAAAAACACATAGCCGTGCTTTGGAATCTTTTCCAGTATGCTGAAACATTGTAACATGTTAGAGATTGCAAGTCTATTTTTCCCATTATCTGCCTTTGAAATTTCACGTCACAATATGATTTTTCAGTGCTGTGTATGTTTGGCATTTTATTTTATTTCAGTTGAGCTCTTAGGAAGGACTGTACTCCATCTGTGACCGTGAAAAGCTCATTATTCTACTTACCTAGCCGTTCAGCGCACAGTGCTTTCTTAGATGGGTTTCTCCTGAGGTTTTACTGAGGCAGAATACGAATTCATAGCTGAACCTGAAAGGAACATGACATTGTGTTTCTTAAAAGCACAACCACCCATGGTGTCAAGCTAACAGCTCAAAACTATGGTCCAATTAACTGAGGACACTGCCGGGGAGGTCAAAGATCCCATAAAAACTAGTAAAGACACTGGAGTTTAGACAATCAAAAAGAATCTGGAGGAATGATCTGAGGTCATAGTGATTACCTCTGGAGCTGAAGGGAACACTCAAGAAAAAGAAGATATAAGCTAAAGTTCAAATTGTCCTTTACAAAGCTTCTCACCCAGTCTAGTTACAAAGCGAATTTATACTCTGGTAAAATCCAGCACATTTCTTTCTTTATCTTTAGGGGATTTTTTTTTTTCTTTCCCCAGAAGCCAGATAAATGGGACTTGCAGATGGTATATCTCTGTTGATTGTTTTATGAAATTGAAAAATAGAGAGGGTAGCTTTATTTCAGTTATTTTAAAGCAAAGCTGAATGCCACGGCAGCCACTCTGTTTCAATGAAAGCTGAATCATTTGACATAGTAAAAGTAAAATATAAAGTACATTCAGCAGAAAGGATGCGGATGGAATATGAGACACTTGACGGAAACTCCTATTAATATCTTGAGGCTTAAAATCGCTGAATGGGGAAGATCCATTGCTGCGGTTCACAGAAGGACAGCGACCTGTGTTTGAACCGAGGGCTCACTTCTCTTGACCTAAATGTGTCAGAGTAATAAACGCCATGTGGGAGAGTGGTACATCATAGTCATTAAACAAACAAATCATTGTGGACTGTCAGTTGCTCCTTTGAAGAGCTTGAGGCATCTTCACTACCATCCAGACAAAAAGCAAACACCCTCTTGGGAAGGCAGGAGCCCGAGCAGGCTTCACCCTTCCCCACCGTCCTTCACATCACCCTCTCCACTCAGCTGCACTCATGCATTTGATTCGGTTTTTTAACTCTGCACTTCTCCACTTCTTTCTACCAGCTGTTTGCTGGATTATGAACAACCTCTAAAATACACTTAGAGATACTCTCACAAATCTAAATTCCGCATTCAGGAATTTTATGTTGCCGCCCACTTTCCAGGCATCATGTCAGGCAAGCACCCTTGGATTCAGAGTCAAGTGTGTCCCTTTATTTTTGTTCTGAGTGATCTGCGACAAGATCACCCTTCCCTCGCCGTGGAAAGTGCTAGTCCCCCACTGCTTACGATTATTGAGGTTCTTTGAGGCAGGGCTCCCAATCTGACATAAACTGTGCCCTTCAATTACAAGGGCCGGTGGAATATGATTCCTGCCTTACAGGTACCTTATTTTCCAATATGCAGCGACTCCATTCAATTATCAGGCATTCTTAGAAACACAAAGGTCACTCTTTGCATCGCAAAATCTCTTAAACAAACATGTCATTGCCTCCTGCACATGTTGAGTATTAAAACTTTAGAAATCACTTTAGGAGACTCTTACCACTGTCTGTTCTTTTCAAACACCATGCTATAATGGAGAACAACGTTGTGGTTCAAATACCGAAGAGGCTAACAAAGCAATTCAACAGGGAGATGCTGAGTTTAAAAACAAATTGTGCTGCAAGATGATCATTTGCATTTTCCATGTCCTTTGTCCCTACCCCTCACTCCAATGTCACATGCCAGGAAATCTCTTCCCTAGCATGCAAGTTCAGAATAGGAAGCCCATCATTATTTTACCATTTAATATTAATTATAATAGTATTAGTCATGATGAACTAATGTAGCATTATGTAGCTTTCAGATGTACTCCCAAAGGACTTTGATTATAATTTGCCATTTTATTCATGTTCAATTATTTTAAAGTGTTGCTGAATTAACAAGTTCCACTTAGCCTTAATCACTACTTACCTCATCAGTTTAGAGTACTGACATGCCTGGCTTATAAAGATGATCTGTGACGGAAAGAGACTGGAATTATCACGGGCACAGCCACCATCTGCACTAAGCTCAGTGGGGCGAGGGTAGCTTGGTACCGGTACTGGTGCCATCACAGCAGGCAGTACCACCATCCTTGATTGGCGAGGAGCCAGCTTACGGGAGCAGGGGGGCAGATAGGAGGCTGTGGTCATGGAGAACCCTCTCTCTTGTTTAGTTAGATGCTTTGTCAGAATCCAGAATTCTGTTAGAAAACATTTCATGTGTTCCTTTTTCTGATGCACTCTAATAGTCCTGGTTTTCTTTCCCTGTGTTATGAGAAAAGAAAACAGGTACCTTCATTTTGTTGTTGTCATCAGTGTTTTTAATGGATGCTCTCAGCCTAACAGTCCAGTGGCTCTGGTTAGCTCAGGACAATGTTACCACGTATTCTTACTATGAGTTCCTGCATCGCTCAGTCTAAAGTTTTATTTGCCTTTCCACATGCTCCTTGGGCTCACTTCTAGATCCTACCAACATGCTTCATTTTTCCATTTGTGATGTAGAAGATCCCTTATAATTCATGATCAGGTTTTCTCATCTTATTGTGTCTTATGCACTTAGGGCAATTACCCACCAAGTAATAAAAGTTAACCAAGGTTACAGAGTGACAACTAGTCACCTGGCGAACCTGACATAGGCATGGTTTAGCATTGTGAGCATGTTAAATCCCTCCCATATATCCAACACCGATGTCAGATAATATGGCAGAGCCGTAAGTTTAACAGACACAGCAACTGCCAGTGCAACTGAGTGGGCTGTGTGGACATCACTTGGAAAGCAGTTATGTTCCCCAAATAAGTGTGCTACCCAGAAAATCCCCGGGATCTGATCAAAGACCACCCCAGCAAGTGAAATGATGGGAAGTGGAATGCTAGCCAGCAGTCGAGTGTAGCACCCATGAAGACTTCTGCAGTTTCATGCAGGAATTTTGATCTGTGGACTTTGTAAGTGGGTGGCATTAGGACTGGGAGTTTTCCAGCCATTCCATCTTCTGCTTTCTGACTTGAGGGTTTAATTCCAAGAAAAAAGTGAATTAAGATGACCCAGGGCAGTCCTCCGCCCCCTTTTATCTATTCTATCCATGCTGTGCTATTTAAATTTACTATTCTCTTATCAGGCACTTGTTTACAAACTGGCTCTGTGGTCTTTAATATTTCTCTGAAAACTGATTATGGACGACTTTAGCTGGGGATTGGTAGTATTTTAGTGATGGAAAGGAAAGGATGATGCATTCAAGCAAAACATGAAGACACAGGACAAGCTACACTCAAAGCAATGGTATTTTCAGAATAATAATCAGAATAAGAATTTTGTAAATTACCTTCATACATTTTATCATATGTATGCACACAAACATATACTGAATTTGGTCATTTTTGGTAATGACAGGAAAGAAAATTGATGCTAAATCACATGATTTGGATTATAAAGTTATTAATGACTAATAGATATGATTAAGTATTACTTAGAAATGAGTATTGGTATTGCCTTATTTAATTACTATGGTGGCTAAAGCGTGCCATTAGTGTGCTCATTTTACATTTTAGCTACTGAAACAGCTAGTAGTTTAACTGAATTAATGACACACAACAAGAAATCAATGAGGCCAAGATCTGACTCTAACTGAAGGATAACCTACATTCTGACCCTCTGTAACTCTACTGCTCTGGTTCTCTCCCCAAAACTATTCATTGAACTGTTTTTTATGTTGCCTCAGCCATGTGCTTTATTTTTTCCTTTCTCCTATACTCAGAAGTTTCTTAAAAAATATTTTCTAAAAATTATTTTCCAAGAAACACAGAAGGGAAAATATATTTCTAAGATTTCTCTTTCTCATAATTCCAAAGCTGGTAGAAGTTTTCCTTTGAAATAGTCTGCTAATGAACTTGCAATGCATTTACTCTGCGGCTTAAGCTTTCTGCCAAAACACATGATAAAATTTCCGTTCATCTAGAAGGAATTTGGAACTACTCTTTAAATAAGTAAAAATAAATCATGAAATGGCCAGGCTCTGCTTGCAGGACCCATGTTGCTTCCACTTTGGCGGGTTCTTCCTGATAAAAATGACTGTGTGGTGGTTGGTTACTGATGGTCTTTGCCCCCTGGCTTCCCTTCTGTCATCTCTCCAGGATGTGGCTGCCAGAGGATCTTCTGTCTCACTTTCCCAGTGATGCCTTTCTGCCCCCGCACATCTTTTCATTGCTTGTCCTTTTTGGTATGACCTTCTTGTACCTTGAAACATCTCCTCTGGTTCAAAAACCTCCATCATTTCATTTCTCATTGCTCCCTCCAAGACTGCCAATTGGATTCTCTGTTTCCTTTTCCTCCTTGTTAGTTCTTCTCTCCCACTGGCCTTCTGCTGAAACAGCATGGCTCTTAGCAAGTAGGAGGCTCTTCATTTCATTAGAAAGCAGACATTAGAGATGTATGTTAAGGAGCATGCCTGTGTCACGGTGATGAAGTAGCATGAATGGCGTCCTAATTAGTTTTGTCTCTGAATGTGGCAGCCCTCTCAACAGTGCTCAAATTGGTCCAACATTTCTTATCCACTCATCACAACAACTTGACCTTGGAAAAACTGCACTAAACAAAGTATCTGAAGCAAGCCTCTGACTGGTGGTATAATTATCACCTAATGATGAGCAAATGCCAATGGTAATAAGATTACAAACATTTGTGCTGCAGCAGGGAGACCAGCACGGTAAGGAGCACCATCCAGTCACCCCAAACCAGGTCTTGTGGGGACATGAATGGGCAGGAGTTAGCCACTGTTAGAGAGTTCAGAGTGCCTCTCCAGTGGGCCCCTGTGCTAACCAGATTATTGAAACAGCATCACTCCTGATGCAAGAAAGCCTGCATTATTCCTAAAATGTCAAATCCTTAATGTTTCACAGAGTGAAAGCCATAAAAATTATTACTTACACTAATCACAATTGTTCTTTTTTTTTTGAATGTATTGTTTGTTTTCACTTCCTTGAAATTTAATTGACATTCTTCGATGACTCAGACTCGAAAGGGATTTTACACAATTTCACTTAAAAATAATCTTTAAACCATGTATTTATAAACTGGAAATATCTAACATATGTCTTAAGGCTTTTGCATCCCCATCAGTACAGCGATAGTCTTCACTGTGTGGTTAGGGCTTCTGGCTCACTTCCTATATCAACGCAGTCTCTGAAGTGGTCGATTTTTAAAATCATGCATTGAAAGCATCAATGTACTGATTTCAGATATGATCAAAAATTGTAATGGTGCAATTATATCATTAGCAAATTATCCAGCTATCAAGATGACTCATTGAGATAGTAAGGAGACAGATTCAATGCTGATTATTTTTTAAAGAAGGAAGCTACTATTATGTGAAGACTAGTTTCATAATTCAAGTGAATTTTACAAACATAACCTATGCAACTATACAGTTTTAGGAGATGAATATAATTTTTATTTCTAATCATTTAAAATAAATGAAAGAATATGAGAAGCAGTGAGATTGATGTTCCCAAGATCAGAATGATTCCAACACAAGTGGAGACTATACTTAGGAAAATCTACTTTGCATAGTGACGAAAACTTTTCAGAATATTAGAATTTTTCATTAAAGCAGTGTCTTTGTCATGCTGTTGATAGGAACTGTGGTTGCTTTCTGGACAATACATTTTCCCTAGCCGTCTCAGCAGCCCCTATTCCCTGCCATCTGGAAACTCTTAGCAAAGGATGATTTGCTACTATATTAAACTTCTCTGATCTTTCAGATTTAGAATTCTTTTGTTTGTTTTTTTCTCTTTCTGGTAGAAACGCAAATGATAGTTATTAACTGAAAGGGATTTTGACTCAATGTGAAAATTCCTGAACTCCTATTTACCCTGTTAATAAATAAAGGCTAGTTTTTGCATGTCCAAAGTGTAAACTTTACACTACAGGATAAAAGGATGAGCCTCTTTCCACTCCTTATTTTAATAAGACAAAAGAATATATTCAAGTGAGAACTCAAAGTAAAATTTAACTTTTAAACCTGACTTTCTTCTAGTTTAACAACTCATTCTTGTAGATTTGTGTGTGTGTGTGTGTGTGCCTGTATTTACTGATAACTTTAGTCACTATAAAATGCTTTAAAGGATGCAAAATCATGCTATAAATATTCAACATGATATTCTTTCTGTTATGGTCACAGTTCTCATAGGTGAAGGGAATACACACACACACACACACACACACACACACACACACACGTTTACATACCCGTGTTTTTTTTTGGTGGGGGGCGGTTTACAATATCACTGCAGATGGTGAGTGCAGCCATGAAATTAAAAGACGCTTGCTACTTGGAAGAAAAGTTATGACCAACCTAGACAGCATATTAAAAAGCAGAGACAGCACTTTGCCAACAAAGCCTCATCTAGTCAAAGTTATGGTTTTTCCAGTAGTCATACATGGATGTGAGAGTTGGACTATAAAGAAAGCTGAGTGCCAAAGAATTGATGCTTTTGAACTGTGGTGTTGGAGAAGACTCTTGAGGGTCCCTTGGACTGCAAGGAGATCCAACCAGTCCAACCTAAAGGAAATCAGTCCTGAATATTCATTGGAAGGACTGTTACTGAAGTTTCAATACTTTGGCCGCTTGATGCAAAGAACTGTCCACTGGAAAAGACCCTGATGCTGGGAAAGATTGAAGGCAGGATGAGCAGGGGGCAACAGAGGATGAGATGGTTGGATGACATCACTTACTTGATGGACATGAGTTTGAGCAAGCTCCAGGAGTTGGTAATGGACAGGGAAGCCTGGCATACTGCAGTCCATGGGGTCACAAAGAGTCAGACACAACTGAGCGACTGAAATGTTCAGTCTTCATAGCGATGTGCACAGAGATCTGAGCTCCAAGGTGAAGCTGCTTGGAGAAGCACAAGATGCTTACACTGGCGTAAACACTGTGCAAGAAATAAGGAGAAACGGGTTCTCGTGTTGACATCACTTATCACCTCTGGATCTTAGGGCAATTCACTGAACCTCAATTTTTCATTCATAAGATGAGAATACCCTATCTTCTTTCCTAACTCCAAAGATGTTATCTAGATTAAATATAGGAACGTCTGAGAAAGCATGTCGTAAGCCTAGAAGTAGTATAGCAGTATGAAATATTATTCCTAGGTTTATTAGTGTGCTGAAAAACTTTTATAGGTGAAGAATTAACACACACACACACACACACAAACCTGTAAATCAAGTTCAAGTTGACATATGTGGTAGTGAATTTAATTTTGCTTAGTATTCAAATAGACACATTGATGATTTTCAGGATTCATATTTATTTCTTATTGAATACAGACCAATACATAAAAACTTACTCCAAAAGTTATTTTCGAGTGTTTTCAAAGTAAAGAGGTTTAAGGAAAGCTGTAATCACACTGAATAAATAAAATGGTAATAATATTGATCCACACTTCCTATAATAATAATGTCATCAAACATTTTATAAAAATTAATTAAGTCTCACACTTTTGTTATTTGAAGATAAATTAATAATTCATGGAATAATGAGACCTGCACAGTCAATGCCATTAACTGTTCTTAACATGAGTTTAATCCCTTAGTCTTTTAATTTAATCACTAGAAAATTATTTTATCTTTTATTGACTTGTATTTCAACTCTCCTCATTTCAATTTCTAATAAATGCATCTTGCTTCTTATTTAACAACTTACAAGCTTTAAAAATAATCTGACTGCCATGAACCTTTGAAATAAAAGGGAGATGCTTATGTACAGTGTCTTTCATTCTATAAGAAGTCACACAAGCAAGGAAAATGTATTTGATTTATTTTGAAGTGGGAGAATTGTTTCTAAACACTTAAGCAAGAAAAGAATACCATTTAGAGAACATAAAATCAGAATCTAAAATCTCTAGTACTTTTATTAACACTTTGAGGTCCCACCTCTCATTATGTACAGTTCTGACTCAATGCATTTAAGCTTCTCTGCTGGAAGAAAGAACATGAATCTATGAATGGAAGCTTGAATTCTGATGTAGAATGACGGAGTATGCTGTTACTCTTCTAAAAAGCTAACAGATCCTTTTTGAATTATCAAACAATGAGGATGAAGGTGGAAAAGGCAATGTTACTTGTGAGATTAATTCCTTATTTTCCTTTTTCTTCCTTATTAATTTTTATCAGAGTATAGTTGCTTTACAATGTTGCATTAGTTTCTGCTGTACAGCAAAGTGAATGAACTGTATGTGTATATATATCCCCTCTTTTTTGAACTTCCTTCTCATTTAGGTTACCAGAGAACTGACTAGAGTTCCCTGTGCTGTGCAGTAGGTTCTTAGTAGCTATCTGTTTTCTACAAATAAGATACTCTTGCACGGTTAATATGAAATTATTGCTTTATAATAAGTAACTGATTCCAGAATTCCCTATATTACCTCTGAAGCTTCAAAAAAGCTAACAAGCACGTTAATATTTCTTCTCAATTGGCAGCCTGCTTCTTGTGCTTTCAGGAAAACAGAACAAATTTCTATCCTAAAAATTTCTTCCACTATCAAAGCACACCACTGGTACTATTGCAAGTATTCAGTTCAGTTCTATGCAGTCGTTCAGTCGTGCCCGACTCTGCGACCCCGTGAATCACAGCACGCCAGGCCTCCCTGTCCCTCACCAACTCCCAAAGTTTACTCAGACTCATGTCCATCGAGTCAGAGATGCCATCCAGCCATCTCATCCTCTGTCGTCCCCTTCTCCTCCTGCCCCCAATCCCTCCCAGCATCAGAGTCTTTTCCAATGAGTCAACTCTTTGCATGAGGTGGCCAAAGTATTGGTGTTTCAGCCTCAGCATCAGTCCTCCCAGTGAACACCCAGGACTGATCTCCTTTAGGATAGACTGGTTGGATCTCCTTGCAGTCCAAGGGACTCTCAAGAGCCTTCACAAGCACCACAGTTCAAAAGCATCAATTCTTCCGCGCTCAGCTTTCTTCACAGTCCAACTCTCTTATCCATAGGTGACCACTGGAAAAACTATAGCCTTGACTAGACGGACCTTAGTTGGCAAAGTAGTGTCTCTGCTTTTGAATATGCTATCTAGGTTGGTCATAACTTTCCTTCCAAGGAGTAAGTGTCTTTTAATTTCATGGCTGCAATCACCATCTGCAGTGATTTTGGAGCCCAGAAAAATAAAGTCAGCCACTGTTTCCACTGTTTCCCCATCTATTTGCCATGAAGTGATAGGACCAGATGCCATGATCTTCGTTTTCTGAATGTTGAGCTTTAAGCCAACTTTTTCACTCTCCTCTTTCACTTTCATCAAGAGGCTTTTTAGTTCCTCTTCACTTTCTGCCATAAGGGTGGTACCCTCTGCATATCTGAGGTTATTGATATTTCTCCTGTCAATCTTGATTCCAGCTTGTGTTTCTTCCAGTCCAGCATTTCTCATGATGTACTCTGCATAGAAGTTAAATAAGCAGGGTGACAATATACAGCCCTGACGTACTCCTTTTCCTATTTGGAACCCGTCTGTTGTTCCACATCCAGTTCTAACTGTTGCTTCCTGACCTGCATATAGGTTTCTCAAGCGGCAGGTCAGGTGGTCTGGTATTCCCATCTCTTTCAGAATTTTCCACAGTTTATTGTGACCCACACAGTCAAAGGCTTTGGCATAGTCAATAAAGCAGAAATAGATGTTTTTCTGGAACTCTCTTGCTTTTTCCATGATCCAGTAGATGTTGGCAATTTGATCTCTGGTTTCTCTGACTTTTCTAAAACCAGCTTGAACATGCGGAAGTTCATGGTTCATGTATTGCTGAAGCCTGGCTTGGAGAATTTTGAGCACTACTTTACTAGCGTGTGAGATGAGTGCAATTGTGTGGTAATTTGAGCATTCTTTGACGTTGCCTTTCTTTGGAATTGGAATGAAAACTGACCTTTTCCAGTCCTGTGGCCACTGCTGAGTTTTCCAAATTTCCTGGCATATTGAGTGCAGCACTTTCACAGCATCATCTTTAAAGATTTGAAATAGCTCAACTGGAATTCCATCCCCTCCACTAGCTTTGTTTGTAGTGATGCTTTCTAAGGCCCACTTGACTTCACATTCCAGGATGTCTGGCTCTAGGTGAGTGATCACACCATCGTGATTATCTGGGTCATGAAGCTCTTTTTTGTACCGTTCTTCTGTGTATTCTTGCCACCTCTTAACATCTTCTGCTTCTGTTAGGTCCAGACCATTTCTGTTCTTTATTGAGCTCATCTTTGCATGACATATTCCCTTGGTATTTCTAATTTTTTTGAAGAGATCTCTAGTCTTTCCCATTCTGTTCTTTTACTCTATTTCTTTGCATTGATCACTGAGGAAGGCTTTCTTATCTCCTCTTGCTATTCTTTGGAACTCTGCATTCAGATGCTTATATCTTCCCTTTCCTCCTTTGCTTTTTGCTTCTCTTCTTGTCACAGCTATTTGTAAGGCCTCTCCAGACAGCCATTTTGCTTTTTTGCATTCCTTTTCTTTGGGGATGGCCTTGATCCCTGTCTCCTATACAATGTCACGAACCTCATTCCATAGTTCATCAGGCACTCTATCTATCAGACCTAGTCCCTTAAATCTATTTCTCACTTCCACTGTATAATCATAAGGGATTTGATTTAGGTCATACCTGAATGGTCTAGCGGTTTCCCTACTTTCTTCAATTTAAGTCTGAATTTGGCAATAAGGAGTCCATGATCTGAGCCACAGTCAGCTTGTTTTTGCTGACTGTATAGAGCTTCTCCATCTTTGGCTGCAAAAAATATAATCAATCTGATTTCAGTGTTGACTATCTGGTGATGTCCACGTGTAGAGTCTTCTCTTCTGTTGTTGGAAGAGGGTGTTTGCTATGACCAGTGTGTTCTCTTGGCAAAACTCTATTAGCCTTTGCCTTGCCTCATTCCATATTCCAAGGCCAAATTTGCCTGTTACTCAGTCTCATCTTAGTGTCTACCACGTGCCAGGCACTGTACTGGGCATGCAGTCACGCAGTGTTGCTTTATCATTCCAATATCAACCCTGTAATACAAGTATCATTCTGTTCACTGTACAACTGAAGACACTGAGTAACTGAGGATCTTAACAAAAGTCACACAACTAGTTCATGGCAGAACTGTTGTAAATCCTAGATTCAAAATTAGAAATGTATTTCCCAGGGTTTTTAGACTTGGCTTCCCAGGTGGATCAGATGGTAAAGCATCTGCCTGCAATGTGGGAGACCCACCTGGGTTCAATCCCTGGTCAGCAAGATCCCCTGGAGAAGGAAATGGCAACCCACTCCAGTATTCTTGCCTGGAGAATTCCATGGATGGAGGAGCCTGGTAGGCTCCAGTACATGGGGTCGCAAAAAGTTGGACTGACTGAAAGACTTCACTTTCACTTTCTACTGTATTCTATTATGCCTTCAGGGTGTTAGTTGCTTAGTTGTGTCTGACTCTTACAACCCTGTGAACTGTAACCCACCAGGATCCTCTGTCCATGAGATTTTCCAGGCAAGAATACTGGAGTGGGTTGGCATTTGCTTCTCCAGGGGATCTTCCTGGCCCAGGGATCGAACCTGAGTCTCTTGCATTACAGGCAGATTCTTTACCATCAGAGCCACTATGGAAGCCCCTATTATGGCTTTCATAATGCAAATATCCTATTAACCTGAACTCACTACTGGGAAAAAAAAATGCAGCAGTTAAGTTCTTAGTCATTTTCTTCTCCAATGGTTGCAGCTTTAGTGTTGTTTGGAGAGTGTCATTTAGGAGAGAGAGGTTTGTCTTTGCTTGCCTGAGGTGAAGAACTGCAAACCAAGGATAAGTTCTTGCCTGTAGAAGGCAGGCCTGTATCCTTACCGTACAGAGGACCCGGGAACGTGGATGAGTGCACCTCCAAGGAACTTCACCTACTTGACAACTTTACTCTGAGGGAAGCTGGCTGAAGGCCAATTCCCTGCTTATTTTCTGGATTCTGTTGCATTACATTGAATGTATATACACATCCTTTTGTTCATACCCCATTAGCCAAAGCAAGTTACATGAGCACTAGCTCCAAAGAGACTGAATGAGAGCACAAAACAACTAGAATATATGAAGAGCTTTAGCTGTCATAACCAGAAATATGAAACAAAAGCAGACTAAACCTAGTCCCTTCCCTCAGATACAAAAGTGTATTCTAGGTACGTTAAGAACATAAACATGATGAGTCAGGTCTTAAAACCTGTATAAAATATTGCAGAATGTCTTCATGCATTTGAATAAGTGATCATTTCCTTAAAAAGGAAGAAGTGACTCAGTTACAAAATGGTAGATATTATTATATTAAAATCAAATACTTTCACATGACAGAAATATGTTTTCAAAAACTAAAAAAAATGTAAGCCATACACCAGCATAAAAACAACCCATCTGGTCAACTAATAATTTCCACTGTACCAGACATGCTTAAATATCAATATGAAAAAGACAATCCAATACATAGATAATAAATAAGAACAGGTAATTATGAGAGAGACATGAGGAGTGGCCCATAATTGCAGTTAACATACAAGATGCTCAACTTAGGAAAACACAAATTAGGTACCATCACACGTCCATCAGGAGGCAAAAGTCACCAAATTTAAAAAGACCAGTGTGTGAGACTGTGAATCCGTGGGAACTGTTCAATAGCCCCATGTGTGTGTGCGTAGAGTTAACAGAACAATTTGTATTTACAGGACACTTTGTATTATATTGTGAGACTGAAGGTGTGCCCAGTCTAGGAAAAACAATGTCCTTGTTCTTTTCTGTCTCCTCTGAAACAAACGCGCAAGCAGTAGTGCTTGTGGTCACTCACGGTGGCACTGTTTGTAACAGCAAAATCTGAAAAGGAAAGTGAAGTCACTCAGTCCTATCTGATTCTGCAACCACATGGACTTTGGCCTACCATGCTCCTCTATCCATGGAATTTTCCAGGTGAGAGTACTGGCGTGCCTGGCCATTTCCTTCCCCAGGGGATCTTCCCAACCCAGGGATTGAACCTGGGTCTCCTTCATCGCAGGCAGTTGCTTTATCATCTGAGCCACAAGAAAATATCCCAAAAGAAAGGAGGCATGCACTGGAATCTGTTCCCTAGCAAGAAGGCTTTACCACAGCAGCCATTGTGTCCCGTATTTAGTTGACTGCCGTGGCCTCATCACCCAGATTGCCACCTGGAATTTAGTAGATACGCAGTAAATAATTAACTGAATAAATGAGTAATGATTGGGGTACTATAAAAAGAATCTAAACTAAATGAGCCAGAGTTAAATGCTTTGATATTAGCAATCTCAGAATTAATGTTGAGTGAAAAAAGTGGATTGCAGGACATGTAGCTGTAACATCATTTATGTAAATTATAAACCACATGAAATTCTATATGGTGTTGATGCAAGAATATACAGAAGTATCAAAACATGGACAAAAATGGCAGGCAAATTCAGTAACCAGAAAATGCAGACACCGCTGTGATTGTATCTGTATTGCTCTATTTAAAAAAGTATATGTGGCAAAAACTTAGTGTTTTTAAAACCTCATTTTTGCACTTTAACCTGAGTTTTAAAAATATCAACTTCTATACTCTCTTTGTATGAAAATTTTCGTGATGAAATTATTTGTTGAATGACTAAACGTGCCTATATTAAATTCATGGAGCAACTCAGTAGGCAGATTTGTCTTTTAATGAAAGTGTTAGTCCCTTAGCCATATCTGACTCAACCCCATGGACTGTGGCTCCTCTGTTCATATAATAAGTTATTATGCTTTGATTTTCAAAGGCTTAGTACCTTATCAATAATTTACCCGTTTTAGCTATTTTATTCACATTCCACACATTTAAAGTGTGAGCATAGTATTGTGGTTAAAGATCTCTGAATTGTATATAGAAGTTCATTGTAGTCCTCTAGAATCTCACACTGACTGTTATGTTTACATCAGATAACACTTAATTTTATTTTTTTAAATTGGAGGACAATTACTTTACAATATTGTGGTGGTTTCTGCTGTACATCAACATGGATCAGCCATAGGTATACATATGTCCCCTTGCTCTAGAACCTTCCTCCCACCTCCCTCCCCAACCCACCCCTCTGCTGCTGCTGCTGCTAAGTCACTTCAGTCGTGTCCAACTCTGTGTGACCCCACAGACAGCAGCCCACCAGGCTCCCCTGTCCCTGGGATTCTCCAGGCAAGAACACTGGAGTGGGTTGCCATTTCCTTCTCCAATGAATGAAAGTGAAAAGTGAAAGTGAAGTCGCTCAGTCATGTCCGACTCTTCGCGACCCCATGGACTGCAGACCACCAGGCTCCTCTGTCCATGGGATTCTCCAGGCAAGAGTACTCTAGATTGTCATAAAACACTGGCTTTGAGTTGCCTGCATCATACAGCAAATTCCCACTGGCTATCAGATAGAAATTAATAAGCACCCAGAGTACCAAGGCCACTGTACTGTACAAAGGACATAGTCACAGACTCTTCTAGTCCTTTCCCTGCCTTTTGGGAGCTTACTGTTTAAAGATCTTTAAATATAGAAAAAAAAAATCTTTGTAATGCAACAGAGGAAACAGTTACATTAGTTCAGGCCATCGTCTCTTATGGCTTCTGTGATTGGACATACGTTTTTTGTTCTGCTGCGTTTATAGCTCAGTTCTTTTGGGCAAAGATGCCACCTTATTCACTCTTTTCTGCACTCCCAAGCATATTGTTCACCCTTCATCAACAACGAAAAAAATAATCACGATATTTAACCTCTCATTATAGTTGCTCTCAGCTATTCCATTCATCTCTTTATGATTTGCCTCTAATTCATCTTAATGTCTTTAATGACGATTTTAATTAAATAAAGCAGTTCTGTTCTGCATGGCCTTAGTTATGGATGAGGCTAAGTGGAATATACATGTGTAACAAGATGGTATTTATTTGTGACTTTAAGACCATCAAGGCTGTTTAATCCTTATCAGTGACATCAGTGCGGACCCAATTAGCACAGTTTGCAGCCACTTCATAATTCAAAAGAATGTGATCATTCGGCTGGAAGCACACTTGACAGAAACTCCATAGTCATGAAGGTAAAAGCTTGCAAGATCACCCACTAGGATGGAGAAGCTGTCATTCTTCTTTCAGTGCTGTTGAATACTAATGTCAAGGTCAGAGTGGTGTAATTTTAGGCTGCCAAAATATTGCTGGAATTGATATATCAGAAGATGTTTAAGAAAGCCAGGAAATGGAACTTTGGGAAACTTTCATAAACTGTACTTTGATAGAACTCTTTACTTCCTGGAGACAGGTCTCCATTTCACATTGTTTTACACCAGAATCTTCCAGTTCTCCTGCATAGATTCAAATATTTATCCTTTCTTTTGTACCTTATATTAAATTTATATCTTCACTAAGATTTATCACTATTGTAAAAATCAGTTTCTTTGAGATTCTAATTTTCAAGGAAAGCCTGCTTTTGATAAGCATAACATAAACCCATTTCTGCCACAAGTGAGAGTATAAGATACATTTAAGTTCAGTGCAGTTTTCTAAAAATGTCATTTCAATCGTGCACTTCTCTTCCCACAGTGTAGAGAATGAGAATATGATAAATGGAGAAGAATTTCTAAGATGATAACTTGTTATAATTTATAATTATAATTGTTACATTATTATTAAAGGACATTTATCTATGGACCATTTTTTAAAAATGTTTTTATATATGCTGTTTATGCTTTGTTCTTGTTTTAGTCACTAAACTGTGTCTGATTCTTCTGTGACCCCAGCCCTCCCAGCTCCTCCATCCATGGGATTCTCCAGGCAAGAATAGTGGAGTGGGTTGCCATTCCCTTCTCCAGGGGATCTGCCTGACCCAGGCATTGAACCTGCTTCTCCTGCATTGACAGGCAAATTCTTTGACAGTGCCACCTGAGAAAGCCCTATTGGATACTTATAACCATTCTAGGGATGGAGAGCTATATTTCTTGCCATTGTTTTGGAAGATATACGTGAGATTATAGTAGTTCTTGACTTCCTGAAAGTTCATGGCATTCGAGTGTACCCCTAGCCTTGGAAACCAGGCTTTGAAATATGTGTTAATGTACTTATAATGCATTGGCTGTTTATTCTAGTCTTTTTGCATATGATACCCTAAATAATTTTCCAGATTTCTCTCTTTAAAAAAGATTTAAGGATAAAAGAATAGGCCAAAAGAATCACACATTTCTTTTATTGCTGTTTTCAGTTAAAAAAAAAAAAATTAGCCTCCTTTCACTCAAATGAGGAAGGAAAAAAAAAGAAAAAAGAAACTTCATCGTTGTCTTGATCTGATTGACTTTACAAACATAAACATGTCAATGAGCTATGCCAAACAATACCTCAGTAGGATTGCTTTCCATATTCCAAATACATTTTGAAAAATGTCTAAAATGACATGTTTGCAGTAAAATGTACATGGCCGGATGAACTTTCCTAGTCTCATCTTGCGCCTCAGTAACTCTAAAGAGATAGTGAAATCTTTTATTTTGCATCAGACATATTTTTAAAATATTTAAATCTTGCTTTCAAATATTCCTTACCCTTCATAAACATACTGCTTACTTTTAACAATGTCTAATTTTAACCTACTCCTAAGGGCAGCTTTTCAGGGCTTTAGGGGCAGAAAGCAATCACCTTTATAAGTATTTCATGGTGGATGTTTTGACTGAATCGATTCAACCTACATTAGACCATGTCTTTGCTTAACTTTAAAAACAATTTATCAGCTTCCTAGGTGCTTTAAATCTTCTGAGATGATTATGTAGGCAGCATGACACGCTTGCTCAAAGTTAAGCAATCTTTTATGATTTGGGTGTAGAATAAAAATTGATGCCCTATTTTAAATGACTAACAAGTTGGCCTTCAAATAAGTCTTCAGTGAGCCATGCTAGCCACTGGAATACCCAATGTTAATGTGTCAAGGACAAATATAACACAAAGGTCAACCTCTCAGAGTTCAAAGCATTAGAAGCAGCAGAAGAGAAAGTGGGCATGAACCAAAATGTCTGACGACACTGTATTTTTTCTAGCTCATCTCAACTCTTGCTAAATAGCTATTCTGTCTTTTCATATACAGTGTTTGTATTAAATCTGAGTAATATTAATTATATACATAATCCAGCAAGCACTTATGGGGTCAACCAGGCCCTGTGAAGAGTCCTAGGGATTCATCAATACATGAAATAAGTTCCTGCCCTTGAGATGCTCAAAGTCCAGGGAAAGCATTTGAACTATAAATAGCCAAAGACAGTATGATATATTCATATTCTGTGATTCTCTTTGCATTTCACTGATCACTCCCTCTGTTCCTTAAAGGAAGAGCGAGGCAACTTAAGTGTTAAGACAGGTATAAGGATAACAATATTAAAATACACAACACAGATAGAGGCAAAGGAGACTGCAATCATACCATACATAAGAGTCAGCACAGTGTTCACCGTCTCTTAGGCCTGGAAGACGGAGCTGGTCAGAAACCCAAGCAAAGCCGATGGTTTGATTTTTGCACTGTAAATTGTCATGTGATGAGCAGCCACCTGCTTGCAGGAATGCTGTGCCCCACTAGACAAGAGTGGTGTCTACATGGAAAGGTTCATCCCCCTGTTGCTCCTCTCCAGCACAGGGCCTTGAGGAACCAGCCATGCCCCCTACCTTCTGGTCTGTGGCTCAGCTTGTTTGCACAGATCTTGGACAATGACCACATGGGTCTGCCCAGCACATGAACTTGAGGATTCGAACATGGGGTTCCAGTGTTTGACAGCTCACTCGCAGGTCCTGTTGACTTGCCAGAATTGTTTAACCTTGGCAAGCCTCAGTGTTCTCTTTTTCAATGTGGGCAAAATAAACATATCTACCTTGAAAGTTACAATGAGAATTAAGGGAAATGAAATCTGAGTCCTCCCACCTAGTTGGCCAGTCAATTAATCAGTTTTTCTTCTTTCTTCTTCTCTGTCCTCCTTATTTTATTTCTTTTTTATTTCTTTCTCCTTAGTCAACTCATTTTCAAGTTGCAAACCAGTGTAAACCAGATTTATGAGAGGTCGGAAAGCAAATACAAGTGACTATGGTCTCCCAGTAATTCACAGTGAACTATAATAATCTCTGACTCCAAGATCTCAAGGCTGGTATGAAGATCCAATGAGATAATTCAAGTAACACACTTAGTACATAGTAAGTACTCAATGAATATCAGCCTTTGATAGCTGTGGTCTATCCTGGTTTCACCGTGGAAGTCGAGTGGAATTGCTAACTGTGCAAGGACTGGATGAAATAATACAAGCCAAACACTTGGCTTTTAACAAGTGCTCAATAACTATTAGTTGCTCTTAGTTTCCCCTAGCTTGGTTTTTCCTGCCTGAGCGGGAGCAGAATTGGCAACATGATCCTAGGATAAAGCTTGTGCTGTTATCCCGTACCCTGCAGGCAGACTTTGATGGTAACTGAGGAAATTGTTTTATCTTGTACCTGCCATGAAGCGAGTTACTGGCGTGGTCATAATACTTGCTGAGAACTGGGGGCCGACAGAGGAAAAAGAATGACTTGTCTGAGCTCACAGAACCAATCGTCACATTCGTCAGAACCAGAAAGAGAGAGAGAACAAGGCAGAACAGTATTTAAATTTTATACTAGATCTGAGACAATGATCATAATTTCCGCCTGGATGTTCTTCTAATCCACTGAGTTAGACAGTTTCACAGGACTTCCTTGGGGCTCAAACGGTAAAGAATCTGCCTGCAATATGGGAGACTTGGGTTTGATACTGGGTTGGGATATCTCCTGGAGAAGGGAATGGCAACCCCATTCTGATATTCTTGCCTGGAGAGTTGTATGGACAGAGGAGCCCCATTCTGATATTCTTGCCTGGAGAATTGTATGGACAGAGGAGCCTGGTGAGATATAGTCCATGGGGTTGCCAAGAGTCAGACATGACTTCATACTTCACAGGGTTGCATTCATGAACATTAAAATTAATATTAAACTTCATAACGCCTTCCAAATTACTTTTGCACATATCATCTTAGTTTTATAGTAAGTAAACATGTATTGGGTATATTATATATATACATTAGAGCTTCAAAAAATTGTATCACAAATCACAAAAGGGATGCCAACTATAATGGGATGCTTGATGATTTTTGTTTAAAATATTTCTTACCAGGGCCATGACTTAAAAATATTAACCTCAAATTCCAAAGGCCAAGGTTCCTATCAAGCTTTTAGGAAACTCATAAAAAAAAAAAAAAAAAAGTCACCATGAATAACAAGAAACTAATTATCACTCTGGGTTTTGGCTTTTATTTTCAACTCAAAATCCTAAAGCACACATCTTAAGGCTGCTTATGTATGCTAAAATATTCCATAGAAAAGTTTTCAAGAAGCCGGTCTGTGAGCCTAAGTGTCCTGGTTATCTTCCTAACAAAGAAATTCAGCTGAACAGCTCAGCACAAAAGCAGGCCTTTCTGAAGCAACAAAAAAGAATGTTAAATCCAAAAAAAAAAGTCTCTAATATGACACAATTTGATTTGGGATCCAAATACATTAAGAACAAGGCCTTCTTTCATTAAAGCAGTGACCCGTTTTATGGCAGTGGATTGTGGCTTGTTCACCTCTTTATCCAAATGTGACTTCTACTAACTAATGGAGTCCAGGCCCCGCCATTTTTAATGGGAGCATAAGTGCAGCAGTTGGAAGACGGAACTATTTTTTTTTTTTTTTCCATTCAAGCCTGATGTTTCCTCTTTGAATCATAAAACTTGAGAAATGCATGTTGACGTTCTGGATTCGCGCTGTGGGCACTGGCAGGGCATCACCGTAATTGTCAGTGACAGACATTCTTTTATAAAGATAAGTTCTCACCTAATTTGTGTGAAGCAGTCCCCAAGATTGTCACGGTAACAGCCGGCACATGGGCAGTATTGCTTGCAAATAGCATGCATGTGCCAGATGCCAGAATGAAAATTTGTGGAAATGACATCTGCAATTGAAAAAAATACGCCTCATCGAAACCGTAGGGGAACTCTGCTTTTCTGGCAGTTGTTTTGGTCAGCGCCCTTTTCATCTCAAACGGCTGCTTTCTCGCTTTGCTTGTGTGCTGCCTGCTGCAATTTAGCACTGAGGCGCGAGAATGGTTGGGTCGTATCATGGGCACCGCCAAAAGCCGTGAGTTTGGCATGACCATGCAGGCCAAAGGGTTAATTTGGCTTATTTTTCTGCTGAGCAATGTTTAGCAAATTCACTGATGGGACTTCTGTTAGGAAATAATGTGTACATGTGGGCTAAGTCACTTCAGTCATGTTTGATTCTTTGCAACCCCTGGACTATAGCCCACCAGGCTCCTCTGTCCATGGGATTCTCCAGGCAAGCATACTGGCGTGGGTTGTCATTTCTTCTTCTAGGGGATCTTCCAGACCCAAGGATCGAACCCACATCTCTTACATCTATCTGCATTGGCAAGTGGGTTCTCTGGCACCACCTGCAAAACCCAAGGAATAATGACTGCTCCTTACGTGGTATTCACTGTGTGCCAGGTACCAGCCAAATGCTTTCCATGCAGTAACTCATTTAATCTTCACAAGAGCCCTGTGAAATACCTAGAATTGCTATTCCCATTTTACAAGTGAGAAAGTTGATGCACAGAGATTAAGTTTGGAACTCAGATGGGAACACAAACTATCTGGTTACAGTGTCTGTGTGCTTAACCCCTTATTATACTAAAAAGGATGCTTGAGTAACGTAACTTTATGAGGTTAAAGCCTTTGACATAGCATAGTGTAATCTGTTATTGTTGTTACTGTTATTATATTTACAGTGTGGACTCTGCAAATCACTCTCATAAAGTGATTATCTGCATAATTTGATCCGTATACATGGTATCTTTGGCAACCTGGGCAAAGCATCTCACCAGCCATCACTCTTTTCAGTCACAAATGATTCAGAGATAATTTATATACACAACATTTTTAATAACCAGCTTACCTTTTCCCATGCATAGTATTATTATTTGGTAAAATTGTTCATAATTGCATAATCCTGTTAATGGTACATAGAGATGTTTAGTTTTAAGCTTCACCTTACAAACATTGCTTCCCTTTTCCCACTACACTTAATTCAGTTTGACAGCTTTACTGAAAATGTGAAACTTACAAATGCCCCCTTTTTCGACTTTCCCCCTTGGGCAGTGGGAGGTGTTGAGACTGCCTCCAACACTCAGCCTAACTCCCCTTGATCCCAATCTGCATCTGCGCCTGTGATGAAATTCATGAGCTGCCCCTTTCTTTGAAAGTGAGCAGGATCTTCCAATTCATCTCTGTGTGTAACAGTGAGAAGACACCTTTGTAGGAGGGCATGTGGAGAGGACACTGTCCCCTGCATGGTGCAGGGGAAAACAGGGGCTCTGATCAGATGTTGAGGCAGCATCTAACTCACAGCAGCCCTGCTCAGGCTGCTCTTGGCTACTGGCTACGCCATCCCCGGACATGGTCTCCAGGAGATGGACTAAACGTGTTTATTAGCTCCATCTTACTCAGCTACTTCCTACTAATAGCACTGGGTTATGTGTTTTTTGTTTTTTTTTTTTTCTTCTTTGTTCAATGTCATACTTTAAGGAAAGTAATGTTTTAAAGAAAGTGTAAAGTGAAAGTGAAGTCGCTCAGTTGTGTCCAACTCTTTGCAACCCTATGAACTGTAGCCTGTCAGGCTCCTCCATCCGTGGGATTTTCCAGGCAAGAGTACTGGAGTGGGTTGCCATTTCCTTCTCCAGGGGATCTGCTTGACCCAGGTATTGAACCTGGGTCTCACACATTGCAGGCAGACTCTTTGCCATCTGAACCACATCTCTGCCTAGTCTTGAAATGAACTGATTATTGGAACTGGAACCTCAATGTTCTCAGAAAACATAAATAAGATACAGGCCCAATGGTAGAATTGCTGTGATGCTGATAAGCTATTCAAAAGAGACTGCTGAAACTCTAAGTCATAAGGTATTATAGGTCATTTTAAAATGACTTTTTGAAAAGAAATTCACTGAACATACCATTCACCGTCTTAAAATGAACAATTGAGTGGCATCCAGTACAGTCACAATGGCAGGCAACCACTGTGCCTCTCTAGTTTCAAGTATTACCAAAGCAAAACCCTTAACCCATTAAGCAGTTTCTCTCCACTCTGAAAGCCCTGGTCACTAGGAGAGTGCTTTACTTTCCTATAGACTGATTGTCCTGGAGCTTCCCTGTAAGTGGAATCATGCAATGTATGACCCTTTGTGTCTGGCTTATTTCACTTAACGTTATGTTTCCAAGTTTCATCCATGCCGTGGTACTGTATTCTTCACCAGTACTGTATTCTTCTGTTTGCCTAAGTATTCCATTTTATATATATATATATGTATATATATGAAATATACCTCATGTTTATACCATGATTTGATCTATTCATCTATTCATGGCCATTTGGGATTTTTTTTCCCACCTTTGGGCTATTGTGTATACAGTTGCTGTAAACAAACATGTATATATATATATATATGTGTATATATATATATATATACATCTGTTTGAATAATTATTTTCAATTTTGAGGGGAGGGGTATATACCTAAGAGTGGAATTGTGGGGTCATTAGATTATTTTGTTCCTTGATTTTGAAGATTCTGTATCTTCCTGGGGTCAACTAGTATAGTCCCTGCTGGTTCTTATCCCATGCTTGGTTGATTTTTCCAACCTGTTTCATCCACAGTGTCATCTTCTTTCCATCCCCTTCTAGTCATTCTTTCAAATTCAGCTTAGGCATCACTTTTTAAGTGTCAAAATATTGTGTTACGCTTCTGTACTCTTGTATTCTCTTTTGATGCCATTCTACAGAATAGAGAGAGACAGGATGAATTCCAGTGTCAAATATTACTTTAAATAAGTGATATTAATTCAGTCATTCAACAAACATTAGTAAGTTTCTTTGACCTAAGCTCTGTGTTAAGCATCAGGAATAGAGAGTTAAATGAAATAAAAGTGGTCACTGTCCTAATAAGAGTTTTTATTGTCTAGACCTCAAATTGATTTCCAAAAGTGATAAATTATATTTTGTCATTTTTCAAATGTGAATTGTTTATATTTGCATTTGGATCCTGATAACATTCCCTTTTTCTCAGT
Source organism: Capra hircus (assembly GCF_001704415.2). Classification (NCBI taxonomy): domain Eukaryota; kingdom Metazoa; phylum Chordata; class Mammalia; order Artiodactyla; family Bovidae; genus Capra; species Capra hircus. Next base: position 33,449,585 of record NC_030834.1, on the reverse strand, counting down.
CTTATTCTTTCCGTGATTAGTTCTAACTTTCAACTGTGGCCTTGTAGCAACCAGAAGAGCCCTTAGGCATAACTGAAGGTTTCATAACTGTCCTGTGACACACTGGCAAAGCACAAGTCCAAAACACCATCTTGAAAAACTACATTTTGTTCATATAATGAGCTATTTGTGTACTTCCAGTATGTCCATGGAGAAGGCAATGGCACCCCACTCCAGTACTCTTGCCTAGAAACTCCCATGGATGGAGGAGCCTGGTAGGCTGAAGTCCATGGGGTGGCGAAGAGTCGGACACGACTGAGCAACTTCACTTTCACGTTTCGCTTTCATGCATTGGAGAAGGAAATGGCAACCCACTCCCATGTTCTTGCCTGGAGAATCCCAGGGACGGGGCAGCCTGGTGGGCTGACGTCTATGGGGTCGCACACAGTCAGACACGACTGAAGCGACTTAGAAGCAGCAGCAGCAGCATGTCCATGGTCTTCTCTGGTGGCTCAGATGGTAAAGAATCTGCCTGCAATGAGGGAGAACCTGGGTTCAATTCCTGACAGGAAGATCCTCTGGAGAAGGAAATGGCCACCTACTCCAGTATTCTTGCCTGGAAAATTCCACAGATGGAGGACTCTGGTGGACCACAGTCCATGGCATATCCATATCTATATTTTGAATTTTTACATAGTAAGAATCCCTTTCAATTTTAAAATAATAGCATATTCATTTGCATTAGAGGGGTATAAATCTTTAAAAATTGTAATAAATTTAAAAATTCCCATGTTAAATGCTTTAAAATGAATCCCTAATCAAAGTGATCATTTTATAAATTACAAACTACGATTTTTGAAGTTGAAAGATTACTAGAGTTAAATGCATGATGATGATATAGAAGTATGTACTAGGTTGTAGACTAGATCTCTAAATCACAAAACAGAGTGATCTGAATAAAATAAAAGTTCATCAGTCTCTCATGTAGCAACCGAGAGCCAACATGAACTCTAAGATTTTGCCTTTGGGTTCAAGATGGTGGTCACAGCTCTAGGCAAAGCATCTACAACCCAGGGGGTGGGAATGAATCCATTTAGGCCACACCCATTTTGTTTAGAATGCAACCAGTGAGTGGTACACATCACTCCCATTCATATTCCAGTAACCACAAGTTTGTCATGTGTCCACATAATCAAAGGAGATTTGGAAATGTGGCCATGTAGTCTATAACTTGAGAGCTCTAATGTAATGGAGAAAAAAGAATGTGGATGAATCCGCCATAGGGTGAATCCTCTGTCATGAAGAAAATTCTGGGTAATTAACATAGATTCCAAGCTAATAAAAATATAAGCTGAGATTCTAGAGTCTAGAATGTATTCCTAACTATTTTTTTCAATACTAGATCAAATTTAGAGTAGCAGTCTAGAAATAAGAATGATTTGGAATATCAGTCTGGAAATCCGAATCTAATGTTGGGCTTCCCATGTGGCTCAGTGGTAAAGAATTGGCCTACCAACACAGGAGACACAGGAAGATCCTGTGAGGTGGGATGATCCCCTGGAGAAGGAAGTGGCAACCCACCTCAGTATTTTTGCCTGAAAAATCCCATGGACAGAGGAGCCTGGTGGGCTACAGTTCATGGGGTCACAATGAGTCAGAAATGGTTGTGACTAAGCATAGACACACCTATAATCTTAGTACCTGTATCACTATTTATTGTCTTTGGTTTCAAGTATGTGAAAAGTAATAGCCAAGTTTGGCTAAAACTCAGCTTCTTTTCAGTAATAAGCTCTTTAAAAAAAATTAAAAATTGATGTGGGTAGAAAATACCAAATATATATGCATATCTATTCCTTGCTATTGGGTCATCTCCCACTTCTGCAAAACTAATGGTACAGCAATAGACTTTTGTGTGTGTGTGTGTAAATTATTTAAAAATTTTGATTCAACTAACAAATCTAATTTAATATGAAAGGACAGAATCTGTTTCTTTAAGAAATATGCCATAAAGATGCATTTTACACTTGATGTTAAACTTTTCAATAATTTATTCCCTCTCTAGGCTGCCTGAAATTCTAAATTGCTCAAATTACTGCTTGGGTACACAGATGACCTCGTACCAGGGCACACCTGATGGCAATTGTTTATATATAGAACACAATTCTGATCAATCTCTGACACTTACTGCTGACTTCCTGCTGCTCAAAAATGTGTACCGTAATAGCATTTGTATGTTTTCCTTTTCCCTCAAGGTTTTAGATTCTTTGTTTACAAGAACATTGAAAATTAGGATGAACATTACAGACAGAACATAATAGAAGTAGCCCAAGCCATATGGTTGTATTCTAAGAAACTCTATGGTATTTGCTATATAAAAATATTTTATCTGTATATAAAAATATATCTGCATAGATGTAGATGTACAGAGATTTACTTATGCATATATATTTTGTTTATTTCAAAATAATGGGAATTCTAATAATTATGAACCTCTATTATGCAACATGGTGTCAAGATTTCAACCTAGAATAATTTTTATAAAGAGTTAGATGAAAAAACTCTAAACAAATTACTAAAAATTCATAGAAGTTGAATATATATATATGTGTGTATATCTTTGAAGAACTAGTTCTCCAGACAGCTGATATATCCATAAATAACAGCTCTAATATGATTAATTTCAAGGTGTTCAGATCATTATGTTAACCAGCAATTAAACGTATGCTGCACTGTTATTCAATTAAAAAAAAAAAAAGAAATAGATAATGAAACCAATCTGTTTTAAACCTGAATCTATTTCAACAAAAACAACTATCAGTCAGGATTGTGTGATAGGATAGAAAATGATTTAACTTACATTGTTCTTTTGATATTTATTCAAGGCTAGTATGTGTTCTTTCTGTTTCCTAGGCAGAAGGTAGCAGAGCCTCCTATGGAAGATCACTTGCTCTAGTAGATTCATTGCAGTGACACGGGGGATGTATATGTAGACCAAAACTCTTGTGAATATAGACAGGTTTAAAAAATCGAATCTTCAAAAAAGAGAGAAATCAGTGAGATAATGAAGAGACTGGTAGGAAACCTAACTCAAGGATGAGGCATATATGGTCCTTTTCTTGTTGGCTTCTTATCCACCAGTGACCTCAGATTTCTTCATCTCCAACGCTCTTTCCTAACCACTGGGTCTAAAGGAGTTTCCTCTTTACAGCACTCTCTGAAATTATTCCGTCCACACACTTATTTGTTTGTTTGTCTACCTGCCAAAATATAAGCTCTAGTGGATCAGGGATCTTGATTCTCTGGCTTCAGCTGAGTCCTCAGTGCCTTGGCCATAATGCTCAGCAAATATTTGAGAAGGGGAAGAATCAATGAGTACCCTAGTGGAAAGGATTTGTATGTTTTCACAAATATAGAGTAAACCCTTAAATTTGCAGTAGGTGTTTTATGATTTCTGTTTTACCTTCCAAGTCTCTCTCAAACCTTCCCAGTTCGTATCCACTGCCATCACAGCTCTGTGCCACCTCTCCTCTTGCTTGAACAAGCACCGGGGCTCCTGTCTCAGTCTCTACTCAGATACCAACCCCACAAATGTTCTCCAATCCACAGGTCTTCCTGAAGCAGAATGATTTTTTTTTTTTTAATTTTGAAACTCAAACTTTCTCACGTTAACTGAAATTGTTAGTCACTCAGCTGTGTCTGATTCTTTGAGCCTCCATGATCTGTCCGTGGAATTCTCCAGGCAAGAATACTAGCGGTGAGTTGTCATTCCCTTCTCCAGGGGATCTTCCTGACCCAAGGATGGAACCTAGGTCTCCTGCATTGCAGGCAGATTCCTTACCACCTGAGCCACCACTCATATTAAACTCCTACCTAACTCACTTTGAATTTTCCCATCCCTTTTAGGCTCATATTTTGCTACTTGTTCTCCAAGGTCTTACAGAGCCTACTCTCCAGCTCTCTGGCCCTCCATGACTTTATTTTCCTCTCTTATTCTCTGCAGTCCAGACAGGCTCCATTTCTCAGAAGACTTGTATTTGCTGTTAAGACCACCTGGCCTGCTCCACCCACCTCGTCCTGTTTAGCTCATTATTAACTGTCTGGCTATAAATCCAGTGCTTAACTCATTGCCTGGGAGCTGTTAGTCTAGAGAGAAGCTATGCTGCTAAGCTGAGGAATGCTAAGGTTGTAGTTCCTTCACATTGCCCTCTATTCGTTTCTTGGAGGATGTCCGTCTCCATGTCCAGTCATGGAAACTTTGAAAGAAGAACTGGAGCTAATTACCCCCAGGAGTAGTATGCAATCAGCTACCATTATGCCCTCTACCTACCCCTAAATATCCATATGTTAAACCATAAAAGAATAGTTAGGAGGTAGTCAGTTCTTCAAACATGTATTCATTCATAATCATTCATTCAAAAATATTTATTCCAGTTGGTCACATGCCAGGACCTGAGCCATGAACTTTGATGAACTCCTGTTCATGATGATCTTCTCATTGTTATATACTCTTCCTCTCTCCCTTCTGTCTCCTCAATATCTTCAAATCCCTAGTGGAGACTTGCTTTTCTTTCACAGCCCAGCAGAAACATGACCTCTTATCTGAAGTTTCTCTAAACTCCTTCAGGCTGAATTAATTGCTCATTTATCTGTGTTCCTAAAGGAGTTGGTTCATATGTTTTTAAAAGCACTGATCACGTTGTATTATACCTATTTGCATATCTTTGTCCTTTCTGGACTTTTTTCTTTGTGGCAGGAACCATATCATACGCAGTTAAATCCCTCACTCTCTTCTCTCATACTTATGTCCCTGGCTTTCTTCACAGCATTTGGCATAGAACAGGCACTATTTAAATATTAGTTGCTACTTTAATGCCTAGAATTCTTCGAATATCCATGGACGCTGTCATGAATAGCAAGATGTAAATGATTATAGGATATATTTTACAATCTTTTCCAGATGACTTGTTAAATAAATTCTCATGGCATTGTTGATTCTTTAAGGGAAACTTTTACTGTAGCCAAAATTCCCAGTACATAGAGAAGACTAAAACAATACAAAAATACAAACTTTGCAAAAATCAGGGCAATATGAAGTCTGAAAAGCAAGTGGGAATGCAACTATCCTTGGAAATTAGGCTAGGTCACCAAGGAAAGATCCAGAGAAATAGCACAAGAGGGTAGGGATATATTTAGGGGGACAAAAACACAAGAGAGATAGAAATGTTATTATAGAAAGGCAACATAAATATATTCTTAAATAATATATATCAAGTCAGTGTTTTTCACAACAAGGTCAAACAACAATCTGTGAAAAGTAATGGTTAAGAGGAAAGAGCTGGACACCACCCCGTTTCACTGTTTTACCTCCCTTGAGGTTAGTCACATTACCTTTGAGGGTTAGTTAAATTTGTGGCTTGCTCATACCTGAGGGATATTTAAGAATAGACACGTTTAAGTCTACTACAAAATATTAATTCTCTTAGGGGAACTTTGCAATTATCTCGATTGATCTGAGACCCATAAATGATAAGAAAACTCTGTGTAACTCTCAGATTCAGCCTGCTGAACATTCCTGGGAAGAGTCAGCCAGTCCTAACCTGGAACCATTTAGATATCTCCAGTCAGTTTGGGACTAGAGCAAGGTTACTGCTTTTGAGTTATTCAGTAGAGACAATTTTGAATGTATTTCCCAGACTCCATGAGGTTTCTGTTTCAGAGTGGTCCTTGGCAGACATGTATGCTTCTAGTACATGGATGGGGTTGGCTAGAATGTTCCCAGATCTTGGTTGGGTAACCAGAGGCAGCATTGTGTTGACAGATTGTTGTTGATCATCTTTGAACTGGACTGAACTGAATGGACCTACCACGTCTTGTTCCCAGTACTCCCTGTTAATTCTGCTTTTGATTAATATTCACATACTCCTCACCCATCCTCTTTGGGTGAAAAGCAAGTGAAAATAAATTGCACCAATCCGTTGGGAACTGTGGAAGGTTTAAATCTCAAAGAAGATCATTGAGGGAGGTGATTATTTTGTAAATAAAATGGTATATACATAGATATAGTCTGAGTAGTCTGTGAATAGTATATATAAATTAGCAGGACCAGATGATGGAGATCCTTGTTGATTTCAGGGGGAATGTATTTCAGTGCTGTTTGTAATCATGGTATTCAGTCCATATGAATGATGAAAGCCATTTGAAATCTAAATAGAATATTATTGTATTCATTTTTAAAGAGAGGGTAAAGAATGAATATTTGAATAGTACAGTTAGCTTACTTAACCTTAGTATTTAGCTAGCTATGGAAACGGGATATTAATCTGTGAAAATCTCCAAGAGGATAGCAGACGCTGATAGTGAACAAAATGACCAGAAATGTGAGGGCAGTTTGCTTATGTGGCAGGTTATATTTTTAACAAGGAAGCAATGTATGAAAGACTTTTGACTCTGGCTTTTCTAGGGCTCTCTCTGCCTGGACTCCTTCCTCCCTCCCTTTCTCACCTCCTGTTCACTACCTCTCTGGAAGTCTACTCATTCAGCAAGACTCCACCATTATCACCTCATGTGAAATTTCTGAGGTTATCCATCTCCTCTCACACTGTGTAATCCAGTGTAATGCCCCAAACCCCCAAAATGTCCAAATGGCAATTCCCTAGAACCTGTGAATATGTCACTGTACATGGCCAATGGGACCGAATGGTTACATTTTGTTGTTCAGTCACTAAGTTGTGTCCGACTCTTTGCGACCCCATGAATCATAGCACGCCAGGCCTCCCTGTCTATCACCAGCTCCCACAGTTCATTCAAACTCACATCCATCAAGTCAATGATGCCATCCAGCCATCTCCTCCTCTGTCATCTCCTTCTCCTCCTGCCTCGAATCCCTCCCAGCATCAGAGTCTTTTCCAATGAGTCAACTCTTTGCATGAGGTGGCCAAAGTACTGGATTTTCAGCTTTAGCATCATTCCTTCCAAAGAACACCCAGGAGAGATATCCTTTAGAATGGACTGGTTGGATCTCCTTGCAGTCCATGGGACTCTCAAGAGTCTTCTCCAACACCACAATTCAAAAGCATCAATTCTTCGGTGCTCAGCTTTCTTCACAGTCCAACTCTCACATCCATACATGACTACTGGAAAAACCATAGCCTTGATTAGACGGACCTTTGTGGGCAAAGTAATGTCTCTGCTTTTCAATATGCTCTCTAGGTTGGTCATAACTTTCCTTTCAAGGCGTAAGCGTTTTTTAATTTCATGGCTGCAGTCACCATCTGCAGTGATTTTGCAGCCCCTCAAAATAAAGTCTGACACTGTTTCCCCTATTTCCCCATCTATTTCCCATGAAGTGATGGGACCAGATGCCATGATCTTCATTTTCTGAATGTTCAGCTGTAAGCCAACTTTTTCACTCTTCTCTTTCACTTTCATCAAGAGGCTTTTTAGTTCCTCTTCATTTTGTGCCATAAGGGTGGTGTCATCTGCATAGCTGAGGTTACTGATATTTCTCCCGGCAATCTTGATTCCAGCTTGTGTTTCTTCCAGTCCAGCGTTTCTCATGATGTACTCTGCATAGAAGTTAAATAAGCAGGGAGAAAATACACAGCCTTGATGTACTCCTTTTCCTATTTGGAACCAGTCTGTTGTTCCACATCCAGTTCTAACTGTTGCTTCCTGACCTGCATATAGGTTTCTCAAGAGGCAGGTCAGGAGGTCTGGTATTCCCATCTCTTTCAGAATTTTCCACAGTTTATTGTGATCCACACAGTCAAAGGCTTCGGCATAGTCAATAAAACAGAAACAGATGTTTTTATGGAACTCTCTTGCTTTTTCCATGATCCAGTGGATGTTGGCAATTTGATCTCTGGTTTCTCTGCCTTTTCTAAAACCAGCTTGAACATGCGGAAATTCACGGTTCATGTATTGCTGAAGCCTGGCTTGGAGAATTTTGAGCATTACTTTACTAGTGTGTGAGATGAGTGCAATTGTGTGGTAGTTTGAGCATTCTTTTGCATTGCCTTCCTTTGGAATTGGAATGAAAACTGACCTTTTCCAGTCCTGTGGCCACTGCTGAGTTTTCCAAATTTGCTGGCATATTAGCTCAATTTAATTGGGTGTGATTAAATTATGGATCTTGATATGGGGAGTTTATTCTGGATTATCTGCTTGTGCCCACAAGCATCCTTATACGTGAAAGAGGGATGCAAGAGCTTGTTAGAATGATATGAAAAAGCCTTGAATAGACATTTCTGACTTTGATGATGGAGACAAACCAATGCATGGACACAGACTGTGTCATAGAGTCTCCAGAATGTTAATACCTTGATTTTAACACAGTAAAACCCTTTTCTGATCTAACCTTCAGAAATGAAAGATTTTTTTTTAAATGACGTTATTTTAGGCCTGTAGATGTGCGGCGATTTATTAAAGTCCCAGCAAGAAAATGCATGCCCCTTGGCACAAATTTCTGCTCTTCTATGTGTCCATGATGTCGTACTATGTCTACTCGGGCTGACTTCAGTGACCACAGTGATTTGTTGGGAATAGTCTCTCTGCGTGGTCTTCCGTCAACTGCTGAATAGTCACCAGTGTCTTATTCAAGCTCCTTTCCCTAGTTGTCCACTCTGAGCCTTTACATGGGTCCAGTGCCCCACCAGCCTGCCCCCAGGGGCATGGGAAAGACTCATTGCAGGTTCATCTGCTTATCATTTGCTCGGAAATCCTTCTGTTATAGGACACTATCCTACTGATTTTCAACTGCGGACTCCTGGCTCAGTATCCCAATGTCACTTGAAGTCTCTGCTGGGAAAAGGAGACACAAGTCTCCGACCTTTGACAGCATCTTGTTCTTCCTTATACGTCCAAGCTTTCCCCTGAGATCCATGTTAGTAAAGGCAGATCCCCTCACTTTCCCAGTCACTCTCCTGTTTCCAAGTTCTTGGGAGTAAACAAGCACTTGACACAAGTAAGTACTAAGCAAATGTTTTAAAAATAATTAGGCAAGTGCATCAGTTCAGTTCAGTTCAGTCACTCAGTTGTGTCTGACTCTTTGCGACCCCATGAATCGCAGCACGCCAGGCCTCCCTGTCCATCACCAACTCCCGGGGCCCACTCTACAAATGACTTATTTTATTAGGGAATGGTGAAATAGAGATCTAAAGATTTCCATTACCAGATGAGACTCTAATATACGAGGTGTGGCCCCAGGGCCCTTAATGACTTAGTCATTGATATGGATAGGGTTGGGTGCTAAGCAAGTTTGTAGATGATATTAATTGACTAAAATCTGTAAGAAATCATGCATAGTGATTACAATGCTCTATTCCTTCTCGTTTTCATGGAATGCTAATAGCAAAGGTATATTTTCTTTTGATGACTTTCCAATATTTCAGATGGCTTTGACTGCATCAGGAAAACTTACAGAAAGCACATCACTTCTACCCTAACACATAGAAAGAGCATTCGCTTAGTGGAAATGCAATTTCATAAAAAATTACCAAATGATTAAATATTATCATAAATGAGGGTATCATATAGCAGAACGGCACCCCACTCCAGTACTCTTGCCTGGCAAATCCCATGGATGGAGGGGCCTGGTAGGATGCAGTCCATGCGGTCGCTAAGAGTTGGACATGACTGAGCGACTTCACTTTCACTTTTCACTTTCATGCGTTGGAGAAGGAAATGGCAACCCACTCCAGTATTCTTGCCTGGAGAATCCCAGGGATGGGGGAGCCTAGTGGGCTGCCGTCTCTGGGGCCGCACAGAGTCAGACACAACTGACGTGACTTAGCAGTAGCAGCAGCATATAGCAGAAGACCATGATCTAGAATTCTAAAACTCTTCATTGTATTATCATTTCTGTCAGTAACTTCAGGAGCATCACTGAGTACCTTTAGGCATCAGTTTCCTCCTCTCAACATGAAGTATTTAGAATTTACTCCTGATTTCAACATCCTTTATCTCGAGTAACATACAGGATATCGCATGCCATAATTAGAAAATTATTTGCACTGCTGTTCATGCTGATCCAAGAGTGGAGCTTATGTTCACTTGCAAAAGCAATTTGAAAACCTTTAAAGAGCCCAGAAAGCAAGTGTTCTAAAAAATCCAATTATTGGAAAATAAGCATTATAAAGAAGACTGAAAGAAATGGTGTTACTTTGTTATTGGAATATGTTTAGAGTAGACTTAACAAATTTTAATCCCATAAGAATTCAAGAAAGAAAGAATGATGGAAGATCCTCATAAATACAAGAAAACAAGAGCAAAGTTAGGAACTCACTAACTTCAGTCTTCTTTATAATGTCTAATCATGACTGTGGTTCTTTAGTTCTTTTATCAGTATTTTTTTTTCTCATAGTCCCACCCATGGACAAACCTGAGAAACAAACGATCTGACCTCTATAATAATTTATGTGTTTATTTGGCAAAGTGTGTTTGTGTGTGTGTATGTGTGTAGAAAATGCATCACAGGAAGACATTTCTTTTTGAAACCTGGAGATTTTCCTTGTGGAGTCAGAGATGGCTTTATCGAAGTTAGAAAAAGAATCCTGAAGTTGTGTTAGTAGCCAGAAAGCCTATCCTATCCCGAATATCCCAATCCATATTCATGAATATATTTCAATTACTTTTTACCTTTTAGTTAATCTGAAAAAGAAAAAGATAGTGTTTTTGCATGAGTTTCCCATAAAATCTTGCAGCAGAGGATGAGATGGTTGGATGGCATCATCAACTTAATGGACATGAGTTTAAGCAAACTCTGGGAGTTAGTGTAGGACAGGGAAGCCAGGCATGCTGCAGTCCATGGCATCACAAAGAGATACAACTGAGCGATTGAACAACAATGGGAGATGTGTCTTATCCTTCTGGTAAGCTGATAACATATCTCAGTGCCTGTTTGGGAAGTGCTAAGTGCGAGCTGTGTTGAATATTGAAACTAAAATCCAGTAGCGAGGCATTGTGATCTTTGCCTCTGAATGGAAATAATGAACAAAATTCAGTATTCGCCTGTATTTAAGATTTTTTTATTCTCACAAGTAAACACTTGCATCACTTCTTCTAACTAGTAATTTAAACTGAAAACTGAGACTCTGTTTTAAAGTGTAGGTTAAATGGGGGCTCATGTGAAGGAACAGGTCTGCCTTGCTTCTGGAGGCTATAATGAGGTTGCTTTTACATTTGAGCCTAAGCTGGATCTGTTCTCTATTGTAATAGGCCTGGTGGCTGTAATATTTTCCTCATTTTCAGCTGTAATAAGCTTTTGAGTATCTGAAGGTTTGTGTTTTTTCATCCAATTTGTTTTACTCCAAGGACACTCCGATGGAGTAAGGTGTAAAACAGTTCACAGGAGACTTTCAATATTAGTTTCCTCACACCTGCAGTTTTTGAAAAATAATCTCTTATTTCTAAAAATAAAAGCGAAATGTTTACAAGGACCTAAGGAACTGATTTTTTTTCCCTTCCTCAACCAATTTATAGGCTTGAACTGAGTACTTTCAAGGCAGGGGGTAAAACAAAAACTCGCTTTAGGAGATTTAACAAGCTTTTGCCAATGGAAACATATTTTTGTGCATTTCCCCCCTCTCGAATGGTTCATTGAAAACCCCATTGGCTTGAGGATGTAAATGCTTATAGTGAATCGTTTTTCTTTGAAATTTATATTCTCTTTCCCCAAGCTTAATCATGGCTTTAGCTCTCCACGCTGTGCTTGCTTGAGCTTTAGGTCTTAAGTTTTGTATTATTTTCTTCACATCTGGTGAAAGTGGACAGAACTGACTAAAGGGATGTCATTTGGCTTCTCCTTCCTCCCGCTTCATGTAGAGGCCACACCTTAGGTCTCCTCTCATCTCAGAATCTACAATCTGGATGAATGCCCGAGGATCATCAACCTAGGACTTAAAGCATCCGTCCTGTAGTCTATTTTGTGATTCTTTTTTTTAAAAAAAATCTACTGTGGTCCCCTGGAAATTCTGGATCAAATAAGGTCCAGCTCCCTAACCCTACATGCAACCAGGTAGTTCAATATTATTAGGATTATTGGCATGTTGCTTCAGTTGAGTTCAGTACAGTTCAGTCACTCAGTCATGTCCGACTCTTTGCAACCCCATGAATCACAGCACGCCAGGCCTCCCTGTCCATCACCATCTCCCGGAGTTCACTCAGACTCACATCCATCGAGCCCGTGATGCCATCCAGCCATCTCATCCTCGGTCATCCCCTTCTCCTCCTGCCCCCAATCCCTCCCAGCATCAGAGTCTTTTCCAATGAGTCAACTCTTCGCATGAGGTGGCCAAAGCACTGGAGTTTCAGCTTTAGCATCATTCCTTCCAAAGAAATCCCAGGGTTGATCTCCTTCAGAATGGACTGGTTGGATCTTCTTGCAGTCCGAGGGACTCTCAAGAGTCTTCTCCTACGAATAAAGCTAGTGGAGGTGATGGAATTCCAGTTGAGCTGTTTCAAATCCTGAAAGATGATGCTGTGAAAGTGCTGCACTCAATATGCCAGCAAATTTGGAAAACTCAGCAGTGGCTACAGGACTGGAAAAGGTCAGTTTTCATTCCAATTCCAAAGGAAGGCAATGCAAAAGAAAGCTCAAACTACTGCACAATTGCACTCATCTCACACGCTAGTAAAGTAATGCTCAAAATTCTCCAAGCCAGGCTTCAGCAATACATGAACCTTGAACTCCTTGATGTTCAACCTGGTTTTAGAAAAGACAGAGGAACCAGAGATCAAATTGCCAACATCCACTGGATCATGGAAAAAGCAAGAGAGTTCCATAAAAACATCTGTTTCTGTTTTATTGACTATGCCGAAGCCTTTGACTATGTGGATCACAATCAACTGTGGAAAATTCTGAAAGAGATGGGAATACCAGACCACCTAATCTGCCTCTTGAGAAACCTATATGCAGGTCAGGAAGCAACAGTTAGAACTGGACATGGAACAACAGACTGGTTCCAAATAGGAAAAGGAGTACGTCAAGGCTGTATATTGTCACCCTGCTTATTTAACTTCTATGCAGAGTACATCATGAGAAACGCTGGGTTGGAAGAAACACAAGTTGGAATCAAGATTGCCGGGAGAAATATCAATAACCTCAGATATGCAGATGACATCACCCTTATGGCAGAAAGTGAAGAGGAGCTAAAAAACCTCTTGATGAAAGTGAAAGAGGAGAGTGAGAAAGTTGGCTTACAGCCCAACATCCAGAAAACTAAGATCATAGCATCTGGTCCCATCACTTCATGTGAAATAGATGGGGAAACAGTAGAAATAGTGTCAGACTTTATTTTTGGGGGCTGCAAAATCACTGCAGATGGTGACTGCAGCCATGAAATTAAAAGACGCTTACTCCTTGGAAGAAAAGTTATGACCAATCTAGACAGTATATTCAAAAGCAGAGACATGACTTTGCCGACTGAGGTCCGTCTAGTCAAGGCTATGGCATGTTGCTTACCTGCCAAAAATTCTTAGGACTGAAGGATGAAGTTGAGTTATGTCTCAGTGCTCGTTCAGTTTGAAAATTCCCATGTTTACTTCGTCTTCCAATGAAGCAAAAGCAAAACATTCTAGAAGCCCCTCAGTAACCTTATTTCAGACTACCTATGTACTACTCTTTAGTAAGTATGATTTTATTATTTTTCTGAATATATTTTCAGTGGCCTAGAAATGACACTGACATGGAGTTACTGCTGTCATTAGGAAGCATGAAGCTCAGGGCATGATTGCTGGGCAGGATGCAGCAGAAAAGAGCAGTAATCAGTTCCTCAAACATTCACAGAATAATAGGGAAAATTTTAAAATTTGTATGCCAAAAAAGAAAAAATGTGCACTCACATTTCTTAGCTTTCTGCTCTCTTGATTTGGGCAATTCCTTTATCACGTTACTCAACCAATTTAAACTTACCCTAGTGTATTGGAGCAAAAGTCACAAGATTTTTACTACCTATATATTACGTCTCAATAATAGATGTCCAAGATAACTGCAGAACATGTATTATCTATCTGCCTTTAGAACAAAACCAACTAGAGGCACTTAACACTATTTTGCTGAGTGAGGACTTAAGAATTCTCCAAATAGTAATGGAGTAACAATAGTAACAAATTTCTGTAAACTGTATATTTTGTTGTGATATATAAGCAAAGAAAAGCATATATTATAAAAATTCCAGCTTAATCATTATGACCAATTACAAATGCTTAATAATACAATGGATTGCAAATAGCCAAACATGATAATTACACAAATATTATTTTGATGTTCTTGAGTTGGTGGCATTAAAGAATTTCTGATATGATTTTTATATCAGTAACTGAGAGGAAAAAGAAAAAGAGAAGTGGACTAATAATTACAGGAAGACAAGGGAGGGAAGAAGTATATAGATACCCCAGGGTCTGCAATGTGTGAGGGTGAGAAATGGTTATATGTGGAGTGCTAAGTAGCTTGGAATTTGCTATATGAGGGCTGCAACTTCTATGGTGAGTGTTTATTACTATTAAATGAAATATTTTCCTGAAAGTTGGTAGTCCTACTTTATTTAACCAGTGTTTTTCACTGACACAGAGTTATTGTCATCATCACCTTTGTGCTCCTCTGATTTTTTGCATTTCTGACAGGCCTGTTTTCTAAGTCCGGGGCCCCTGGGAGGCAAATTCAGCCCAGATGTCCAAGGACAATTTTACACGTGGGCCCTGGCTTCCGAATTCCTCCAGGATTTGCCCATTGTTGCAGAGACAGACTTTGTAATTACCAAGGGATTATAGCAGAATATGAAAGGGCCTGAAAGCAGCTTTCTTGCAAAGCATGAATGCATTCAGCACAAACTCAGGAAAAATCAGTCCAGAAGTGAGGCAGAAGTGTCTGAAAATATTAAGGGTTCAAGCAGCGGGTCCTGCCTGAAATTCCTAATTAAAGAAGTAAAAAATGCTTTTAAAAAATGTCAGGGACTGTCATTTGTATTCTCTACCCAGAAAAGGGTCTTCAGAAGGTTGTAAATGAGGTGATGGTGCTGGCCAAATACCCTTTGTTTGGTCCTTTTTTGTACTCCAAAAGTAATGAAGATGGAGCTTAATGGTACATAAATAAAAATAATTACGTAGACGATAGTGGTAGTGGAGCATTACCTGAATTAATATACAAGATTAAGAGGCCAATAGCCCAAAAAGAACTTCGTTATTTCACGAGTCGCATAAATGAGACAGCTCTCTCAGGGTTGAATAAAACATAGCTTTCACACTACCATTTTGATTTCAGATTTAAAAACAAAACATTTCCCACGGATTGTGTTTCTGGTGTTCTCTTTGACATATGGTTTCAGCACATGTTCTTACTGAAACAAGCCAGATTATTGGTTACACCTCTTCTGGGTATGTCTTTTTTAATTGAATCTTTAAAAAATTGACTTACTTTTTGTATTGATTTCATAGCCCAAACTAGAATCAGTGATTAATTTACAAGTGCTAATTTTTATGTCCTTAGGTTATCTCTTGACTTGCTGAAATTTTGACAAATGCATAGAGCAATGAGTCGTGTAACACTGAAAGCTCGTAATCATTTGCAGAGCTGTTTCAGAATGGGTGATTTTGTAAAAAATGAAGGGGCAAATTGCATTCAGAAGAGAGAAAGACCTCCAGTTGTTACTAGCAAACGTTATTTCTTTGAAGGAACAAAAAGCCATGTGTCAAATGGCTCCCCAAAAAGGTACATATTTGACTTGCTAACACTGGATTAATAGAGAGCTTAAGAGAAAATCAGAAAAATAAATACATACACCTCCTTTATTATTACTAATTGTTGTTTCTGGGCTCATGAAGAAGTTGGAGCTTTCATTGCATTTCTGTCATCTTTTAATATTTCTCTTCCTTTCTTTCCTTTGCACCGACAGTGACCTTGTCCCATCCTTTTTCTTCTTCAAACCCATCCAAAGACTCTCTTGCAAACCTTAACATCAGATTTTCCCCATGTCTATAGACCACACTGATTTTCCCCTTCTTTGGGCTTTCTTGGAGATGCTACTTTCTTTTTCCAATGACTTGTAACTTTAACAGATATCCATTGTCACACCCTTGAGCAAGGACAATGATCATGTCTTAGATATTCCTATAGAAGTATACCATAAGTCCCATGAAAGTGAAAGTGAAGTCACTTAGTCATGTCTGACTCTGCAACCCTGTAGCCCACCAGGCTTCTCCATCCATGGGATTCTCCAGGCAAGAATACTGGAGTGGGTTGCCATTTCCTTCTCCGGGGGATCTTCCCAACCCAGGGATCAAACCCGGGTCTCCTGCATTGCAGGCAGATGCTTTAACCTCTGAGCTACCAGGGAAGCTCCATAGGTAGCTCTCAATTTTCTAGTAGCCTCTTTTCAAAAAACAAGAAGAAAACAAGTGAAATTAATGTTAGTAATATAAACTTACTTAATATATCTTAAATATGGTATCAACATGTAATCATTATAAAAGTGATTCATGTGATATTTTACATTCTTCTTTGGTATTAAGTCTTCATACTGATATGCATTCCCAGCAAATCCCAGTTCAGACCAATCACAGTCCAAGCGCTCAATAGATACTTGTGGTTTCTGGTTCCCATACTGGACAATACACCTCTCCAGTTGTTGCTGTTTGGTCTCTAAGTTGTGTCTAACTTTCTACAACCCCATAGATGGTAGCACGCCAGGCTCCTCTGTCCTTTGCTGTCTCCTGGAGTTTGCTCAAATTCAAATCCATTGAGTTGGTGAAGCTATCTAACCTTCTCATCCTCTGCCATCCCCTTCTTCTGCCTTCAATCTTTATATAAAAGTCATCTGAATTAAACTCACCCATTCACTTCCAGTTCACTAATTCTTAAGATGTCAGTGTCCAATCTTGCCATCCCCTGCTTGACCTTGTCCAATTTACTTTGTTTCATGGACCTGACATTCCAGGTTCCTATACAGTGTTGTTCTTGACAGTCTTGGACTTTCCCCACCAGCTGCATCCACAACTGTGTGTTGTTTCTCCTTTGGCCCAGCAGCTTCATTCTTCCTGGAGCTATTGGTAATTGCCCTCTGCTCTTCCCCAATGGCATATTGAAAACTTCTGAGTTGGAGGGCTCATCTTCCAGTGTCGTCTCTTTTTGCCTTTTCATATTGTCCATGGGACTCTCAAGACAGGAATACTGGAGTGGGTTGACATTGCCTTCTCCAGTGGACCACATGTTGTCGGAATTCTTCACTATGACCCATCCATCGTGGGTGGCCATGCGTGGCATGACTGCTAGCTTCATTGAGCTATGCAAGCCCCTTTGCCACAAAAAGCTGTGACCCATGAAGGGGACCTCTAGAGTATCTTTCTCTGAATCATTGAATTTAGAAAATTCAGAGGTAAACATTGTATTGTCATATCCAGGTATCATACACTAAAGAAGAACCCACTTGCTTAAGCCATTTGAGTCTTTCTTGCAAATCGAAGTTCATTAGTATAGGACTATGCTGAGAGTAATTTTATCCCTTGTGCCTTAATAAGATGTCTGATTTCATTAATAATTTTAGAGATATGTACTTACATATTTACAAAATATGCTTAAAATTTCAGAGTTTTTGGAAGACTTGATGTTATGTATCTTTGGACAAGTTGCCTTTTATGTGTTCTGATATTGGGATTTGAGGCCATTTTGAATTGAATTATAAGGACTGGAAGAAACACAAGCTGGATTCAAGATTGCTGGGAGAAATATCAATAACCTCAGATATGCAGATAACACCACCCTTATGGCAGAAAGTGAAGAGGAACTAAAAAGCCTCTTGATGAAAGTGAAAGAGGAGAGTGAAAAAGTTGACTAAAAGCTCAACATTCAGAAAATGAAGATCATGGCATCTGGTCCCATCACTTCATGGGAAATAGATGGGGAAACAGGGGAAACAGTGTCAGACTTTATTTTTTGGGGGCTGCAAAATCACTGCAGATGGTGAGTGCAGCCATGAAATTAAAAAACGCTTACTCCTTGGAAGAAAAGTTATGACCAACCTAGATAGCATATTCAAAAGCAGAGACATTTCTTTGCCGACTAAGGTCCGTCTAGTCAAGGCAATGGTTTTTCCAGTAGTCATGTACGGATGTGAGAGTTGGACTATGAACAAAGCTGGGTGCCAAAGAATTGATGCTTTTGAACTGTGGTGTTGGAGAAGACTCTTGAGAGTCCCTTGGACTGCAAGGAGATCCAACCAGTCCATTCTGAAGGAGATCAGCCCTGGGTGTTCTTTGGAAGGAATGATGCTAAAGCTGAAACTGCAGTACTTTGGCCATCTCATGCGAAGAGTTGACTCATTGGAAAAGGCTTTGATGCTGGGAGGGATTGGGGGCAGGATAAGAAGGGGATGACCGAGGATGAGATGGCTGGATGGCATCACTGACTCGATGGACATGAATCTGAGTGAACACTGGGAGTTGGTGATGGACAGGGAGGCCTGGCGTGCTGTGATTCATGGGGTTGCAAAGAGTCGGACACGACTGAGCAACTGAACTGAACTGAAGCTCAAAGCTGTGACATAGAATCACTCCACCACAGGAAATTTGTGCATACAGAAGTGCTGGGTAAAAAGCACAGTGAAACATAGTAAGGAGGTTAACCCCCGAGGCAGTGAAGAGAGTAGATAGATGATTTTCAACTCAATCCCAAATCTGGGGCTCATTTTGTGTTTGTAGCCAAATTACTTAAACTTTCTGTCTCAGTAGCCTCCTTTGCAAACTGAGGATAAGAATTCCAAGACTGTCATGAAGACATGGTATGATGATATAACAGAAATAGCTTATAACAGAAGACTACCCAGGTGGTGCTAGTGATAAAGAACCCACCTGCAGGAGACATAAGAGATGTGGGTTTGATCCCTGGGTCCAGAAGATCCCCTGGAGGAAGGCATAGAAACCCACTTCAGTACTCTTGCCTGGAGAATCTCACAGACAGAGGAGCCTGGGATACTATAGTCCATAGGGTCTCAAAGAGTTGGACATTACTGAAGCAACTTAGCATGCACGTGTGCAGCTTCTAACCAAAAGCAAAGATGTATAGAATGTATCATTTAACTCTTAACATTTTAAAATACAAGGAATAGGTCATCAGGCTGGGATGATAACTGGCTCTTATTGTCCACTCATTTTTCAAGGGCACATTTTTTTAACTCTCCCAAAATTAAAGGGACAGTGGTTCACCTTTTATGAACTGCTCTGCCGGGGTCCAGCCCCGGTGGATCCAGGGAATTCGAAGCGTGGACGGCGTTGGCGTGGAAAGACTTGTTTATTTATTAATATAAGATTAGATTAGGAAACTATAGTGTAGTAAGAAGATTAAGTGGAGGAAGAGGGCTGAATAGCTTGGTTTACGCGGAAGGCCAATAAAATTCCAGACAAGGAATTTGCACCATCTACGTTGGGCCACTGGCGCCCGCTTGAATATCTAAGGGTGCCTCCCCTTAAGCTCCCTTTCGCGCGGGTCTTAACAGCCGGGGCAAGTAAGTAGACCTGGCGAGCCTCCGCGCCCCAGGTGGAGATTCAGCCTGAAGTTAAAGTAAAGAGCAGAGAGAGGGAAGGGGAGAGAAGAAGAGAGAGAGAGAGAGACACGGGGGGAGCCAGAGTCCCAAGAAACCAGGCCGAGAGACTAGTTCGAGAAGCTGGCCCGAGAAACTGGCCCCTGTCCCCTGGCCCCCTCCTTTATTGTTCAGAAGGCCTTTTATACTTTTGATAAAACACGGAGATCAATGGGTAATACAAAATTATGTAGCATTCGCAACCCAGATTCTTTCCGTATATCATTTTGTATACAAAAGGTCTCAGGTGATTTACATTATCTTCTGGCCAAGAGGCTTGTAAACACTTTTTGGCTCTCTTCCTTAATGAATGTTAATTTTGTTTCCCCTGAAGTGTTTTTCTTTAATCTGCATCTCCTTAACGCATTAAAGTTACATCTCTATAGAACAAAGGTGCAGTGGGATATAACAAAGAAGGTACTTAACTCAAAGATCTAATGTTGCTGATACCAGGTCTACTACTTGTTTTTCTATATACCAACTATATCTAAAAATAAAGGATATGAAAATTTGGCAGCAAGCATTGACCCAAAAAATGAAACTTTTAATCAGTCCTATGCTAAAGATTTTGACTCTTCGGAAGCCCCTAGATTCCTAGGATGTTTTAAGCTTCCTGTGCCTCCTGCGGTCAGGAGGCCTCAAACAATCACAAGCGCAGCTGTACGAGTCCTGCAGGCAGGCTAGAAAGCCATCAGAGGGTTTTTGGATTGAAACACTCTTTCAAATGCAGAAGACTAAAGCCCTGAATTGACTTTTTCCAGAAAATGTCAGAAGAGTGGAAAAGCAGAGCACAAAAGCCGGCAGATTTTTGTTGGGGTACATGCTTAGGAATTTCCAGAGGGGTCCCTGAAGTCTGAGCACGCCTTGCGTATGTCAGCTTCCTTCCTCATGACCTTGTCACGGGCGGGATTCCTCACACTGGCTCCCGGCACTGCTCTATTCAAATTTATACTACCATAGCATCAATGGTGTTCATTAACATATAGAATAGTACAGATTAAAAAAAAATGCAGGCAAACTGTATCGATCATATATTGACAAGCAAATTATGATGTACTTTTCCAAATTTGAAATTGGAAACTTCTGAGTTCACAGTTAAATCTGTAAAGGCCTTTTGAAAGATCTATTCAAATGTTAGCAACCACATTTCTGGTTTTTCTGCTGTTTTTTTTTTTTTTTTTTTCCAAAAAACAAATTTGGCAAAGCTTATTGCTGGTAAGCTGCTAAGTTGCTTCAGTCATGTCTGACTCTGTGCGACCCCATAGACAACAGCCCACCAGGCTCCCCCGTCCCTGGGATTCTCCAGGCAAGAACGCTGGAGTGGGTTGCCATTTCCTTCTCCAACGCATGCAAGTGAAAAGTGAAAGTGAAGTTGCTCAGTCGTGTCCGACTCTTAGCGACCCCATGGACTGCAGCCCACCAGGCTCCTCCGTCCATGGGATTTTCCAGGCAAGAGTACTGGAGTGGGGTGCCATTGCATCATCATTAATAACTTTACTGTTTGACAGGAAGGAATCTTGATTAAAAGTCATTTTTGAACAGTGTAGAACTCTGTGACCCCCATCAAAAAACCAGTCCCAAACAAAGCGGATTTGAAGTGAGGCTGGCTTTTGTGCAACTTCATACTGTTGGGTTAAGCAACTTGCTCTCTCTTGGAAGAGGTCCAGAAGTGACAGCAAGAGCAGAATCGGGGGTCGTTTGGCTACTGTGTGGATGGAGCTGCGGGGTGCATCCTCATCAGAACACCGCCGTCAGTACCGCTTGCCTCCCTGCTCCTGAGTGCAATTGTCTGTGGTCTATAAAGCACTAAATGGTTGGGCCTTCACTGCTTGGAGATCCGCCTTCCTCCCTGGGTGACTTCAGGCCAATTGAGATCAGCTGGGGTGCTGCTGCCGGCATTTCCCACCTCCTGTCCGCAGGGAAACCGAGGCAATGAGTCTTTCAAGGCAGGCTCTCACTTACGGACCACTTTGTCTTCCATTAGCCAACAAAGAGCTAATCTGGTGATCTTTAGGGCATGGAGGAAAGCTCATCTTTGAATCAGAGTTGAAAAGCAGGAATTTCTACTCTTACCAAGAACAATGTATAATAATAACATAGTAACACAATTCTACAGTGATAAGACAGCAGGCTGTATGATTTTGGTAACTTTAGACTATGAAGTTTTTGCACCTTTGTTTTACGTCCCTTGATATGTTCCAGTGTCTCCTAGTTTATAGTCTTTGGGAGTTTGGATAGAATTTGTACCCTGCTGTTGTATGAAAATTGTGTAAATTCTAATTAAGTTGAATTGGTTCATAGTGCTTTTCAGGTCTACTATATCTATTTTTCTGACTATTCATTGTATTAATTTTTGCGAGTTTAGTATCAAAACTCCAACTAAAAATCTTAATTTATCTACTTAAAAAACAATTGTAATATACAGTGGAACTATATAACATTTTTCTGTATTTTCTAACTCTCCTGTAAATGTCTGATCATACTTTTGTAATTTGAAAAAGGGGGGGGGGAGAGCAATGTATTCAATGAGGACAATCTCAGAATCTTTAAAGCTTTACATTAAAATAAGATAAACAGCACAGTCTCTCTTCTTGGCTTCAGTCTTCAGCATTCACTGACTTCATACTTAAGCTCCTGGTATGACCTTTTTCTCACCTTTTTCACATGAAAGGGT
The DNA here is from genome assembly GCF_001704415.2 of Capra hircus. NCBI lineage: Eukaryota > Metazoa > Chordata > Mammalia > Artiodactyla > Bovidae > Capra > Capra hircus. Next base: position 33,427,367 of record NC_030834.1, on the reverse strand, counting down.
AAACGATTGACTGAGAAAGAGGTTTCAGTGCTACATTTTGGTTTTGAATTTTTCAACCTGAGATTTGACCTAATGTGTATACACATAATTACTCATTTCTTTTATATCCATCCAATGAATAGAAATTAGATGTCTCCTATGTGCCAGAACTTATTTAAATGGATCATATAGTAGAAAAAGAAGTCCTCACCTTGATGGAGTTTGTGACCTGTTTAGAGAGAGAGAAAATAAACAAATATACATAATGATACATCAAAAGTGAGTAAGTGCAATGAAGGAAAATAAAGCAGGAGAGGAGGCGAGAGACTCAGCTTTTAGATAGCATGATTTGAAGTGGGCTCTCTGAAGAGGTGAGATTTGGCCAGAGAAACAGTCAAAGGTGTGAGCTATGCAAACACAAATGGGTTACAGGGAGCAAATACCCTGAGACAGATTCTTGTTCGCGGTGCTGGCTTCACCCAGAGGGAAAGGAAGGAGGTTTGAGAGGAACGCAGCTAAGGTCAAGTCAGGTCAAACCCTGTAAACAACAGTAATCACTTTATTTTACTCATACTGTGATGGTTTCAAGTCGGTTTGTGGAAGTGATCTGTGAATAAAATAATCCGAAGAAGGGTCTGCAGGCAAAGTGAGGATACTGCACTGGAATAGACAGGTGAGAAGTGAGGGTCCCTCGGTTTTGGATGGTGAGGAGGACTAAGATTCAGGATTATAAAGGAATGCCCAACTGGATTTGCCCATGAATTAGATGTGAGATTCGAAAGAAAGAAAAGAGCAAAGTGCTAGCGCACTCTTTCGTGTCTGACTCTTTGCAACTGCGTGGACTGCAGACCCCAGGCTCCTCTGTCTATGGGGTTTCCCAGGCAAGAGTATTGGAGAGGGGTGCCATGTCCTCCTCCAGGGGATCTTGCCAACCCAGGGCTCGAACCTGCATCTCCCGTGTCTCCTACACTGCAGGCTGGTGCTTTATCACTAGCGCCACCTGGCAAGCCTGCAAAGAGTAAAGGACAACTCTAGAAAAACTGTCAGGAAAATAGTTCATATATATTATTTGCAGAGATATCAGGCATTGATTATTACATAGGTATACTGAGAGCTAAGTAATTTCAAACTGTAATAATATTTATAAGAGAGAAATTGAGAGTGGGGAGAATGCCATACAATTCCTTTAAATAGCAAGATGCTTAGTGCAGTGAAACTATAATTCAATTATTTTAAAATCTGTTTAGAAAGAATTATTCAATACCATAAGTAAAATCCACTTTGATTAGCCATAGGAGAAAGTAGCAAAAGGCACACTCACCATGCCATCTAGAAGTGTGTAATTTTGGTAATTATACATGATTGTCAGGCCTGGTGAGAGTGTCTAGTGTCCTGGCACAACTGACACTCTTACCCCTGGTGCTCTTACAACAGTGTCTTGGTATAGACAACAAATCATATACCCACTTTACAGCACAAGGTTAGAAATTTCTGCACAGCAAAAGAAACAAACAACAAGATAAAGAGGCAACCTGTAGAATAGGAGAAATATTTTGCAAAGTATACCTTAGATAAGGGTTAATATCCAAAATGTATAGCTCATACAACTCAGTACCAAGTCAAACAAAACAAAAGTGATCCACTAAAATTAAAAATGGGCATAGGACCTGGACAGACGTATTTCCAAAAAAGACATATGAATGAGCAAGAGCTGAATGAAACTGTGCCCAGCATCACTCATCATAAGGGGAATGCAAACCAAAAGCACTTTGAGATATCACCTCACACCTGTTAGAATGGCTGTTATAAAAAAAGATAAGAAATGACAATTCTGTCAAGGATGTGAAGAAAAGGGAATCTTTGTGGACTGTTGGTGGGAATGTAAATGGATCCTGTCACTATGGGGAACAGTATGGGGTTTCCTCATAAGTTAAAAGTAGAACTGCCGTATGATCCAGCAGTCCCATTTCTGGGTATATATCCAAAGGAAATGGAATCTCTAGCTTGAGAAACTATCTGTACTCCCATGCTCATTGCCACATTATTCACAATGTCCAACATGGTAATGATCTGAATGTCTTCAATGAATGAAAAAAAATGTCATATATACATATGTGTGTGTGTGTGTAGGTATGTGTGTGTATAAATATATGTGCATATATATGTTTACACATACATGTGCATACAGATATATACATATATATATTAGTGTGTATATATAATGCATTATATATGTATGCATAATAGAATATTACTCAACCATAAGCAAGAAGGAAATTTTGCTGTTTGTGACAATATAGATCACCTTAAGTGTGTTATACTAAGTGAAATAAGCCAGAGAAAGACAAATACCATTTGATTTCACTGATATGTGTAATGTAACACATTGAACTCATAAAAACAGAATAGAACGGTGATTTCCTGAGTATGAGGGGTATGGGGAGATGTTGACCAAAGGGTTGAAACTTCTAGTTATAAGATGAATAAGTTCTAGAGGATCTAATGTAAGCATGGAGATAGTAGCTAACAGCACAACATAGTATTCTTGAAAGTTGCTAAGACAGTAGGTGTTAAGTGTTTTCACCACACATATGAGTAAATAGAGAGAAATTGTTAATTATTCAAGGCGATGAATATATGTGTCAGTAACTAACTTTACTGTGATAATCATTTTGCAGTATATAAATGTATCAAATCAACACACTGCGTGTGCTAAACTTATACAATGTTATATGTTAATTATATCTCAATTAAGTTGGAAAAATATGAATGGATATCAGAACTAAACAGAGTGCTTAAATATTGTTCATGCCGAAAGATAGAAAACCTGGAGACATTAATCTAAGAAAGACTTAGAGGACAACCATCGCTCTCTGCATGGCCTGATCCTAATGACAAAGTAGATGTGGCAAAGGAGCCATGTCTTGTCTATGTTTGTATTTTTGCACACGCTATAAACTATACTGGGTGCTAGATGTTCAGACATGATCCTATAGATGATGTGTGTCCCTGATGATGGCAGAACATTGCCCCAAATACTCCAGTAACACTGGAACTGTTTCAACTGGATACTACCAGATCTTAAATAAGATGATTCTATTTAATAGGGAAAATAGACTTTATTAACAAGAATGGGAAGCTTAAACTTCCTGTGGACTATACATAAAGGGAAAGGTCAGCAAGATAGGCCTCTGGCACTTCAAGTTGCTAAAAAAAAAAAAAGAAAACAATAAAAATAGACAGACAGATAGATTAAGTCACTGCCTTGCAACTGTGATGGCTTTTGACCTCTGCTCAAATACATACTCTATGATTTTCCAACTCCTAGTTTTACTAGGTGCTCTAGCTTTGGATACTGGCTCCTTTGAATGAGCTGAGTTTGATGCTAACTTTTTTTTGACACTGACCTGTGCCTTGTGCTCAACCAGTAAATTGTGAATGACACCTTCTTGCTTGATTAGCTCCCAGAAAGATGGGTGGTATTTACCATGAGCTAAGCAGTTACAGTATTATTATTATTACTGCTAACTACTGGTAGTACTATCACCACATCAACATTCATAGTATATGCTATGGAAGAGGAAAAAAAGAATGACTCAGTTCTTGGCCCTAAAGAACTTAAAATCTGCACATAGTGATTGCTCATTATATTTGATTGATTCACACTCCTTTATATAAGAGAATTTAAAATTATAATTAAGGCTTACAATAGTTGTCATTTTTAGAAAAGTAATATTACATGACATTTTCACTTTCAGCTAGGGATTTTAGGGAAGTTTATAAATATTACCTTGATAAACTTCACAAAACCCCTCTCCAGTTATATGTATAAAACTCACTTGCAGAGAGTTACTAAAGAAAAAAAAAAAACAACTATCCATTCATGTCAAGTAATCTGCCCCAAGTTAAAAACAGCTCTTAATAGTGTTCTTTTCAGTTGGATATAGAAATGAAACTTACCACCTCAACACCATATTCTGTGAATGTTTTCCATAACTGTTATTTCTCTCAGTGTGAACTGGTAACACAATTAGAATATGTTATCATAATCTCATCTGTCGGTTAGGAGAGTAAGGCAAACAAACAAGCATTGATGGAACAGAACTGGTCCAATGCTTTGCTGTCTTTGTGATTGCCTGCTACAGTGTGTATTACGGTACAGTAGGTAGAGGTGGAACACGAATTATAAATGCCTTCTGGCCAACTTCTTTGCCTTGTCATTCATCTAGAATAAGTAATTGCCACTTCTAGCAATGCTGACTTATGAGGGCAGCTGACACTGTCTGTAAGGGTGATGCAAACCCAAGCCCAGGTTTTTATGAGGCATGTATGAGACCAGTTTAGGCACCTGCCCAAACCTTGGCCTCCTCTGCTGGGCCCACTCCAGAGACTAGACCATTTGTCTCACCTCCAGGCAGAGTTACTCAGAGCAGACTGCTGTTGGTCCTGCCTGCTTGCTGCTAACTTCCTCCTCACTATCTTTCTCTCTCATCCCATATACTATATGGGGTATACTATCCCAACGTAGCATATATTATCCCAGTTGGTCAGTAAAATATTTGGCTTCAATCTTCCAAATATCTCCAAAATCTGAAAACGTCTAATAACTCCACAGCTACCATCCTATTTCAAGCCGCCATCAGCTCTTTCCTGGGCTGACAGAGCAACCTCTGGTTGGTCTCCTTGACTCTGCCCTTCCTTCCCCCTTGTCAGCTTACTCTTGACACACCACCCAGGATGAGCCTGCCAACATGGGAGTCAGATCATGTCACGCTTCTGCTTAAAGCTCTCGAGGACATCTAGTTTTGAGTGAAAGCCCATGTCATCACCAGGGGCCCACAAACCTCTTCACCATCTTGGTCCCAATACTCTCCAACATTATCTTCTACTAATCTCCACTGTGTTCATCCTTGAGGTTTCTTAACATTCCAGACCTGCCCCGACTCGAGGTCTTCTTGTCCTCTTGCCCCAGATATCCAGTGACTCACTCTCTCACCGGGTGAGGCTCTTCATTCAAATTTTGTCTATTCCAAGAGAACCTTCATAGCCATTTCACCCAACATTGAAATTTCTCTGTCACCTGAATTACTTTTTTCCTTTACATTCTTTGCAACCTAACATTATCTTTATATATATATACACACATGTATATATATACAGTTTTATGTGTATATATATTTACACACATATATATATATCTCCAACTGAAAACTATATGTAGTCTAGTCTTTTTTTAAATAACTTTCTGATTCCCTGCATTATTACAGTGCCTGATACAGTTTTATTGAATGAATGAGTGAGTTACTATGAATCACATTGATCTCTACTTTCTCTACACTTTTACAAGTCTATACCATTCATTTGGAATTTAATCATTGTCTGCTATGATTTTTGTTTTAACATGTCATGAGAAAATATCCTGGGATTCACAATCTGATTATAACCACATTATATAAAAGGAAAGTATTAATACGCCTTTGTATTATCCACCCTCCCTGCGCCTAACTCAGAAGTACACAGAAAGGTGATTGAAGGAAAGAATGGGAAATTAAACAGACAGATGCAGTGTGGTTGGTGAGTGATGGGTCATGGAATCCAAGAGTAGAAGGGGGTAGTGGAAGAAGCTGGAATCTGAGAAGAATAACTGAGAATTAAAGATTAAGGCAAGGGAGTTGTAGGCACCTCACATGGGGAGTCAGGCTGATGAGAGCATCCTGCTGTCTACATGAGATACAGTTGTCCCTGATGAATTGAATATTCAACCCACATGCCAGCTTCTTTTAGGCAAGTCTTCCTGTTTGTCAGAGCTCTATTTGGCAGATACCAGACACTGTTCTGTTAATTTTAAAAACTGGAAACAATATAAGCAATTGAGACAAATAACAGACCCCGGAGAGACTGTGCTCTTTTCTGTATTTCACAAACGTTCCTACTGAATCGAATCTTATACTCTGAAAGGTTAGGCAATGTAGTTCTAGAACAAAATACAAACTTAGATTGGCTGATTTCCAAGTGCCTCATTCTAAAATAATAGAAATTTAAAGTGAAATTCTGGAATATTTTAGACTCAAGGAATATATGTGTATATACATATATATGCCTATATGACTTAGCAAACTGGTCAGAGGAGAACAGGTGTATATACATATGGGTGTATGGTAGAGAGGGGAGTGGTTAGAGGATCTGGGTCAGTGAGAAGGAATGAACAAAATCTGGAAATGGTACCTAACTTTGTAGCACAAAAAAGTATAGAATAGAGTGAGCAGAGCTAAGTTTTATTCTAAACAGGTTTGTAGAGATCAGTTATGTAGGCAGACTAGTAGAAAAGTCTACAGAATCGTCTACTGGCAAAAAAAATAAAAAGAGAAAGACAAAAGAAAACAGCTTTGAGAGGTGGTGTGATGAGAGATCGGAAGTACACTTTGAGAATGGGAAACCCAAGGACAGAGGGTGGAGGGGCTGATGGTGTGGCCTGGCGTGCAGCGGAGAGTCCTGGGTTCATGTCTGTGCTTACCTCCCACCAGCTGCCAGGACTGTACGAAGCATCCTTGGTGTGTACAGCACTGCCCTCGTCACCTGCCTCTTTCGCTGTGTCGCTGTTTAAGAACATGTCATGTTTGAGTGAAAGTAAAGATTCAAGCATCAAAAGGGATTCCATGGAAACATTCACTTCCTACCTAAAGTTTACTAGAACATGGGTTGTCGCTAAATCAGCACCATTTCCTTATTTTTGTAATATTTTCCAATGAGCTATACTTTCAAGTTCTTTCACTGATCTTCTCCCTCTCTCTGAGACTTTTTAATTGACATCTTTGCAACATACATCCGGGCTTCCCTGGTGACTTAGGTGGTAAAGAAAATGCCTGCAATGCAGGAGACCTGGGTTCAATCCCTGGGTCGGGAAGGTGCTGTGGCGAAGGGAATGGCTACCCACTCCAGTATTCTTGGCTGGAGAATTCTGTGGACAGAGGAGCCTGGTGGACTAGAGTCTTTGGAGGGTCACCAAAGAGTCAGATCCGACTGAGCAACCGACACTTTCATTCTGAAACATACAGAGCTCCATCCAGCTGCCTTCCCCTAAAGCTAGCAGACAGTATTAGGCACACCTCTGAACGTTGCTGTTGAGTCCGATTTGTGGCTTGTGTCCACTGCTTCCACGGTTTTCTTAAAATACCATCACTTTTATGTATCCCTCAAACTTCTGAATCACCCTCTTGCCTTAGTTTTACCCCTCAGCATCCTTCTGAGACTGTTTCACACAGACTGGTCTCGAGAGGGCTGAAGGCGTGGCTCATTTCTGAGGAAACTGTGGCGTGTGTCAGTCTCAGAGTTATCGGCCCCTCCTTCAGCTCGGCGTTTCCAAGAATCAGACTCATTACTGAATGCGCTGTTCAACACCATGATTGTGCCTCTGTTCTCTCTAAATCAATTTCTCCTCAGCTCCTGTTAACTGTAGAGGGTTTTTATGTCTCCCCATTCAGATGACTCTCCTCCTCCTCCCAGATCTCACCCGAAAACACAAATTTTCCATCTTTTCTTTGCCTCTTGATGCCTCTCCCTTCTGTTATTTAACTTTGCAATTGTATCGCTTAACTCCGCCAAGTATCTTGACATGCAGCTTGCTCAAAAGCTGAAAGCTCATCTTATTGTTGCAGACTCCTCCCAGATTAAAGGTCTGCGCTTATGCTTTGTGTATCATTACCTTCGTAGATAACAGAGACAAGAAATTTAACAAAATCCAGTGTTAAATCTCCTGATAACATATGAAGGTCAACCTAAGGCTGTTAATGTTATACGTATAAGCCCTGGTAAATGCCTAATACACAACATCCTGATAGATTATCTGCTGTTAAAAGCACAGATCTTTCCATCAAATTTGTATCTTTTATCATAAAATGACTCTATGCTGAGCCATTATGGTATAGAAAAAAGTGGTGACGAGAGCAAGAAGCAGCCGCATTGGGATTTATGGCTGTCTCATCCTCTCCCCTGCCCTTAGCCATGCGAGTGTCCAGTCGAGACCACCATACTGTTTTCATACCAGTTTCGAGATTGCAAATCAGTGCAGGTGCTGCTGGTTCCCTGCACCTCTGATCCTGCCTTAACCATAACTCGTTGTACCCATGCTCTGAGGCTTTCAGACTCAGCTCTGGGTGCACTGAAGCAAAATTAGAGGAGCTGGGTAGAGTGTCAAAACAGCAGAGCTAACATCAACACAACACCTCGGTGACTCCCTGCAACCCAGACGACAGTACTACATCAGTGGTGGTTGAGAGGCTATAGATTAGCTTGCATTCATATCTAGATGCAATGATTTGTGCAAACTTGTTGGAAAACCTCAATGACATGATAAATCATTTTTCCTATGAGCTTAATTGAGTTCCTGAACATATGTTGGTGCCAGTTCAGAATACGATTCCACAGTTTTATTCTCAATTACTGTATTAATCATTTGGTTGTTTTCTTAGCATGCATGTAAACAAATGAACAGTTTGACCTGCTTAGTATGTGGATGAATAGCACTTTAAAAATAGGGATAGGTTTATGGTATGCCCCAGTTAAATCTTTAGATAAAAGGATTGTGGTATCATTATTGCTACCATTATTATTTGCTGTGACCAATGTTATACATTTATATAATTGAATCAGAAATAATATAATCATGCTTTTTGCTGTCTTTTTCAATTAAGTGCCCTGAATAAAGTAATACTGTCTTAGGTTCTGTTTTGTTAATTTGCAGGGTGGTGATGGAAAGTCATCCTTTTGACTTCTAGATTCCTTGTAAGTAAACCTGATTTTTTCCTAAAATTGAGATTGCTAAAATGTTCCACTGTATTTTTTGCTTCTTAAAGGAAAACATAAAAATAATTTTAAGAGAAATAATTTTTTTCTATGAAATTCTTTATATTTGCTGAGAATTTATTGGTGATTTTATAAATTTGGTACATAAGTATGTTTTCTGAACAATCAGTGTCAAGAAAGTAACCTTCTAAAATTTTATGACAATCAAACTCCTAAAAACCTTTCAATAATGATCTAATACTTTATGAATACTAGTATTACATATTAAATACTAAATTAATTCAAGTGAGGAAACTTTGAATATTAAGAAAACCATTTTCTTCTTTTATCTGCAAGCTAATTACCATTAATTCACTTGGTTTTCACTGAAATCACGCTGATCATAAAAAAACTTTAATATTTATGTGGACAATAGATGCTATTTTAGGAACATTATTATACTGTGATAATAATTAATATGCATTCTTACTTAACTATTTAGAACCCAATTAGAACAATATTTCAAACAAACACAAAATCTATGAACCAGATGAATCATTGAGGTTGCTGTTTATTCAGAGCATCACCCAATTAAAATTCAGCACTTGAAATATTACACAAACTGCTGTAAGGTTTAATGTTGATGGTCGTGTATTGATATGCTGTGGGTATAATCAACTGGACACTGATGTTGTGCTAATCAACAATGTGGCTGCTGCTTGGTGCTGTCCATTAAGAGATACTTGAAGAAAACGTCAGGTACTGGGCCAGCTTTCCATTCCCAGGAAACATTCCTGAGGAGGGGAAGGAAAGGTGAGTCATCCCAACCTCATGATTTCCCACCCTTCCCTTTGGAAATATTCTTCTTCCCAGTGGTGATCCTGGAAGGAGGTAAACATGGTACTTAAATTCTAGATGCAATTTGGAGTTCATTAAGAGGTAATTGTGTTTCTAAACTTGCTGGGAAGTACTGACTTGAAGAGACTAATTGTGTGTTTGCCAGGCTTCTGTCAGTCTCAGCATTCATGATACTCTTGTCGGCTCTCCATGAGATTGGTGTCGTTCATGATCTGTGTGCCAGAAGCTGCTTGAACCTGTAGCTCGTTGGTCGTATTTGCTCCTTCGTCGTCAGTGAAGAGAGTGGTGGGGAGGCTGTGCTCCTCTGAAAGGTGTGGTTGGTTGGGGAGGAGGACCAAAGAACCTTAGTGGTTTGGAGACTGTGTGGTTATAACATTCAGTTATTTCACTGTTCATGTGTGGTTTTTTTTAAAATTTTATAAGATAAATGCCCATGGGAATAACACAGTTTTAACGTATGAATAAAGTGTAATTTTGTTTCTGGCAAAACAGCCCATGAAGTGAAAGTGAAAGCGCAAGTCACTCAGTCGTGTCCAACTCTTTGCCTCCCCGTGGCCTACACAGTCCATGGGATTCTCCAGAGCAGAATACTAGAGTGGGTGGCCTTTCCCTTCTCCAGGGGCTCTTCCCAACCCAGGGATCAAACCCAGGTCTCCCTCATTGTAGGCAGATTCTGTACCAGCTGAGCCACAAGGAAAGCCCAAGAATACTGGAGTGGGTCGCTTATCCCTTCTCCAACAGATCTCCCCAACCCAGGGATCAAGCTGGGGCCTCCTGCGTTGCAGGAGGATTCTTTACCAACTGAGCTATCAGGGAAGCCTCAAAGAGCCTATAATGAAAGACAAGTGTGTATGTATCTGTATATCTGCACCCTTTTTAAAAATGTTGCTCTAAAGGCAATGGCACCCCACTCCAGTACTCTTGCCTGGAAAATGCCATGGGCGGAGGAGGCTGGTAGGCTGCAGTCCGTAGGGTCGCTAACAGTCGAACGCAATCAAGCGACTTCACTTTCACTTTTCACTTTCATGCATTGGAGAAGGAAATGGCAACCCACTCCAGTGTTCTTGCTTGGAGAATCCCAGGGACGGGGGAGCCTGGTGGGCTGCCGTCTATGGGGTCGCACAGAGTCGGACACGGTGAAGCGACTGAGCAGCAGCAGCAGCAGCAGACTAACTAAGTCTAAGTGGGTCAACCCACTTAGTTTGTGGGTTCCTCAAACACATGAGAGCACCCCTATTATATAATAATCCACATTCACATCTATAGCCACTTTTGAACAAAAAAAGAAAAGAAGACAAAGTAGGTTGGAAATAAGCCAGCATGCTCTTAAAATGATACAACCAATGGGAGTGAGCATGAGTGGAAATAGAACACCCTTAAAAACAAGTAAGTTTTCTTTTAGCAGTGGGGGAGTAACAAGAAAAACAATTTGACATGTTATTGTCATAAATTAATTTTCTAGTCATTATAGGTGTGCCATAACAGTTCTGATTGTGATAAATTTGTTTGGAATCCATGTAGTTCAAACATTTGTTTTTAGAACTGTTTGTCACTTTAAACTTCTTAAGCAGTTTCCTGGTTTTAATGAATTTACTGCTTGGAAGCACTGACTGTAAATTTGCAAGACCAAGTGACTGAAGCTACCCCATGGAGGGTAGCACTATCACTGTGAGCATTTTGTGTGTGTTATGAGTTGATGTTTTGAATGCCTGCCTCCGTTCAGTCAGGGGGATGTTATTTTGAGTGCTATGCTTGAATATCAAAATCTGTTCCATCTTCAGTGAAATTATCTTTTGCCAATCAAGTGCTTTAAGGCACAACCCCAGAATATCTCAAATATGTTTTTCTGTTAGCCTATCTACAGTCCCACCCCATCCCACATGTAGGGAGTGTCAGTGCAGATAATGTGCAGTGAATTTTCTTTCCATAACCAGTTACGGTTGCTTCAAGGTGAATCACATGCAACGATGCCTTCTATATCATAGTATTTCTCACTTGGCCCCAGGTTGATGTCCCTGGTGTGATCACACATCGGGCACTGCTTCTGCTCTCTCTCTCGGCTCTTCCCAAGAAGCCTGCTCTCCTACTAATACCAAGTCTGAAGCCAGCCTCTGTACCCCACACAGTTAAATTTTGGAGACAGAGTCTTGGGTGAAGTAGAAATGAATAGCTTTATTGCTTTGCCAGGCAAACAAGGCCACAGTGGGATAATGCCGTCAAAACTATGTGTCCTAACCTGGAGGGGGTAGTGAGGAGTTTTATAGTAATGGTTCAAAAAGGGTGTGATCAGCATTTCTGATGGATTGGTGGTGAGATAAGAGGAAGTCAGCATTGTCAATTTGGTTTCAACCAGTCAGGGGTCTCTGTACTTGTGGGCAATAGACAGTTAACTTTTCCCACCTGCTGGGGGTGTCAGTGTCTGCAAAACAGCTCAAAGATTCTGTGTATCCCTTGAAGGGGAATTAGGACCCTGACCCAAGGCTGCACTATTGTTTCTTTACATCCCCTCCTTTCCCTGATTCAAAACTGTTTGAATTTGTTCTTTGGAACTCAGGGGTGGGTCATAGGTGCTGAATGAAGCCTGTTTCTTGTAGTCAAGAAATGGGAGACGCAGAAAGATTTCTGTGTCATGGAGTCCCACAGGGTCCTGCATGGTTTCACTGTGTAATCAGACCACAGATAGGGTGTAACCATGGAAAACAGTATTGAACTAATAATTCACTGTTTCTTCTGTCTGGAGTAACATTTCCCTAACCTTCTGCCTCTGTTCAAATCCTACTCATCTTTCAAGCCTCCAGAAAACTTCAAGCTCTTTCATGAAACACGACCTGATGATGTCCTTCTTCAGTATTAATATCCCCTTCTATTATCTAAGTGTGAGGACATTCTCAAGACACAGATTATATCGCTTGCAGTGGTTGGTGGTTTAGTTGCTAAGTCATGTCTGACTTTTTGCAACCTCATTAACTGAAACCCACCAGTCTCCTCTGTCCATGAGATTTTCCAGGCAAGAATACTGGAGTGTGTTGCCATTTCCTTTTCCAAGGGATCTTTCTGACCCAGGGGTTGAACTTGGGTTTACTGCCTTACAGGTGGATTCTTTACCAGCTGAGCCACCAGAGAAGCCCTATATCACTTACAGTTTGCCTTCTCTTAGAATTTGTTTATTCCTCATTTTTCATCCAATTATATGTTTAGTACTGTGAGAAAAATATAGTGTCACCTTTCACAGAGTAGGTACTCAACAAGTGATTATTTATATTAGCAGTTCAGTTGTACTCACAACAGTTTTAGAACCTTCCTTAATTAACAATGTAAATTCCAAAATATTTAGAGATGATCCATATATTCATTTTAAATACTCACAGACATTTTTACCATGTGGATTTTTAATCTTGTATATCCTTTGCTAATTTCATTTATCACAAATGCTTTGGAAAACATAACAATACTTAACTTGGACTGTGATAAAATGGCCTGCAGCAGAGTGTTCCGGAGAAGGCAATGGCACCCCACTCCAGTACTCTTGCCTGGAAAATCCCATGGACAGAGGAGCCTGGTGGGCTGCAGTCCATGGGTTCGCTAAGAGTCGGACACGACTGAGCGACTTCACTCTCACTTTTCACTTTCTTGCATTGGAGAAGGAAATGGCAACCCACTCCAGTGTTCTTGCCTGGAGAATCCCAGGGACGGTGGAGCCTGGTGGGCTGCCGTCTACGGGGTCGCACAGAGTGGGACACGACTGAAGTGACTTAGCAGCAGCAGCAGTAGCAGAGTGTTCATGCACTCATTAACTCATTCTGGGAATACTAATATCTAAACTTGAGCTAGTAATTTTCTGCAGTGGACTTGTGACATGGCATATGGTGTGGTATACGCTATGATACTGAAAGAAATCATATATGTTAAGACCCCAGATAAGGAGCCAGTTACTCCCTAGAAGTTACTCTTCTAGGGATGGTTGCTTCACTGAAATTTTGCATATTTATTTGTGTCAATTAAAAAATTAGCCACAACCTAAAAATTGAGAGTTATGTTTTCTTTGGCAGAAATTTTTAGGACTTAAGCCAGGGAGACAGTATCTTAAGTAGCTTGAGAGAACAGCTCTGAGGGGGAAAGGGAGAAGAGCCAAGTTATATAGAAATTGTGCAAAAAAGGGCAGGTAGTCTGAACATCAAGAGCTTATTGATAATGAAAGGAAATCAGATATCCCAAGTTAAGGAGTTGAGTGCTTTCGTATGAATGGGAAGATGCAAGAGCTTGGGTTCACTGAAACCATTCCTTTCATATGCATCTCAGCTCTCTGGAGTCAGCAATTTGCATTTTCACACCCTGAGTTCCTCAAGGCTCCCCATAGGGAGGGGCTGCAGCCTGGTGACTGCCAGGTCCTGCAGTGCCCTTCTTCCTGAGCACCCTGGAGGGCTGGACTCACTGATGACCGTGACATCCTTAGTTATTTGATATGGCAGGAAATACTCCGTTTCTCATTTGGTATCAAAAGAGATATAATATTTTTTCAGATAAAGAAATAATATGATATATGATTATAAAATAACATTAGTTGATCACGTACTAAATGCCAGATATATCTTAGTTGTTCCACATATATTAGCTCATTTACTGGTCTTAGCTATTATCAGCATTTTACTCTACCAATGAAGGTAGGCACAGAGGAAGCACATTATTTTCCCAGGCTACATAGCAAGATGGTGGCAGAGTCAGGATTCAAATCTAGATGGTCTGGTTGAAAAGCCCAAGCTCATGATGTTTCTTTTAGGATGCTGACTCTGATGACTTTGTGGAGGGTGGGTTTTAGTGGGGAGCAGTCAGGAAAGCTCTTGCCATTTCCTAGATGAACAACTGTTTGGGAAATGATGGGAAGAAGTGGCAGGGTGAGAGAGCTTTGGGGGATTGGAGCAAGGGTGCTGATAGGATTTAAGGAACAATTGCCTGTATGAAGGAGAGAAAGAGGTTGAGAATGTATATTCTAATCTACTGGTTTCAAAGAATGTAGACATTACATCATCAATCAAATCAAAAATAAAGGAGTAGGAACACATCTCAGGAACAAGATACTGGATCAAATTGTAGGCGTATTGTCTTAAAGTTTTCATCACAGTGGAAACACTCAGGGAGTCATTGGGAGGATGGATCTGGACCATGAGCAGGAAGGTGAGGTGGAGAGATTCAGGTCTGAGAGTCATCAGAGGAGGGGGTGTAGGAACTCTTGGAGGAAGCTGAGAGCACAGGTCAGAGGGGAGGGCCAAAAGGAGACAGGTGATAGCCAGGCAAGTTGAAGATGCAGAGCAAGTTACCAAGGACATGAGAGACAGCAGAGAAAATGCAGGAAAAACATGAAGTTTGAGAATAAGTAGGAGAAGAAAATTTCGAAAATTAAAGTGGTCAGTGCAGGCTGTACTAGCTTGACTGGAAGGACTGAAAGAAGACAGTCGATTTTTTAGTGAATAGATCTTTGAATGAAGCTGTAGGATGGAAATAAAGAAGTGAATATGGTTTTAGTAAGTTAAGAGTAAGCAGGAACCATCTTTCACAATTTCTGCAGAGTGATAGCTGTGTTATAAGAAGCATTTTTCTTTCTGTTTGTATTGTTATTTTAATATGAAAGAGCCTTGAATTTTGTGTATACAGAGAAGAAAGATGATGCGCTGAGCAGAGATGAATGATATTATGGATGAGGGGATAATACAGAGAATTGGGACATGGACAAAAGAGAAAGATAGAGATAGGGTAGAAATTAGATCTCTGATTTCCAGGATACAGGGAGAGACAGTTGTTCTCTGGAACTAGGGGTGAGAAAGAAAAGGGTCCCTGCAGGTATGTTTGAAGGTAGAAGTCACTCCTTTAATGGATTTCATTTTCTTCAGAGATCAAGTTGCTCAGCAAAGAATCATAGGAGTGGGGTTGAAGCTTGAACTTAGAAGACATTTCATGAAAAAACACAAGGTTGGTGAATAAGGACAAAAAATCAAACAGCATTGTGAGGCATCTCCAAGTTGAGATTGGAAACCATCCATTGGTCACTTAATCACTTTATCTGATTATATGATTTGCTTTGGGTATTATTCAGCTCTTTTAGGAAAGAATTAGAGTCTTGTTTGATAAACATTAAGTAAATGCGGCTTTGTAAATAAAGGAACGTGGGGATCTTCATGATGTCCACAATAAAACTGAAACTCATTCAGAATTATTCAGGATACTGCAAATCTCAAGAAATACTTTGTTACCACCCAGGACCAAGACCAGTCGTTGGCATCCAGATATGTTTTTATTATGCTTTCTTCCTCATCTGCAGACACATACAAATGAATAGGCTTTCCTTGCAGTTTATAACTTATTATAATAGCTCTGTATATCAGGGTCCCCCAGACCACCCCCAGTTCTGTGTTTCAATGGCACTCACAAGACTGCTCAAATCATACTCATAGCCATAATTTATGATGATAAAGGGTACAGTGCAAGCTCTGCAAAGGCAAAGTACAGAGTCAGCTCTAAAGGAAACCAGGCACAAGCTTCCAGGGGTCCTGTCCTGGAGTAGTCACTTCGGATACACCAGACGGGCCCAGCAATGAGTTCCAACATCATGTATGGAACCCTGTCTGCAAGGAAGCTTGGAGAGACTTAGCGCGATGACTTTTATTAGAGGAGTTGCGCTAGGCAGATACTACCTGGCACATACCCAAGTTCCAGACTCCCAGGAGGAAAGCAGGTGTTCATTGTAAACCATAATATATGTACAAACAGTTCAGGCCCAGCGGGCCACCTGGTGAATTTCAGTGGTGGGAAGGGCACCCTCTCAAAATCCAAGTCCCCACGTGACAACCAAGGGCTGCGCTGTGAGCAGCCTTGCAGGTTGATTAGGTTAATGATTGTTTTCACACTCTGCCCTGCTACTCCTCCTATTTCTCTCTCCTCTGTCTCTGCCATATGACTTCTACTTATTTAGATATTCTGCTCCTTCCTTACTTCTGCCAACTCCTCTCTTTCCTGGCTTCTCTGTTCTCTGCTGTCCATTATTTATGAGTCTCCCTTTGAAACCAGTTGAAAAGAGAACTTCATTGGTCCACCCGGTCTGTCTGGACCCTGTGAGGCAGAGCTCTTAGTGCTGGCCACTCAGAGAGGTCCCAGTGAAGCCCATGAACTTGTGCATGGTCCAATCAGCTATGAGTGCCAAGGTGGCATCAGGTCCTAAGTTTTGTTCAGAATATTCTTTGAGCAGCTCAAGCTTTCAGGTAATAATAGACTCCTTTCCAAAGCAACAATATCCCTTATGCAGGGACTGGGAACAGAGAGAGAGGGTACTTGGGTTTACCCTAGACAGGAGAATGATTAGGATGTGAGAAAATAACACAGAATTATTAAAAGTTATCCATCTCAGAGCACAGGCTGAAGAATGGAAATTTCATATTCGCCATGCTAATTCATATTTTTAAAAATCTTCTTTGAGCACATTGCTTTATTGGTTTTTAGTTATACACTAAATGTAACCCAAATGTGTTATCCTTTCATTATCCATCTTTGCATTGTCATCAACTTAACTTCTGGTCTTCTTTTCTAACACAGCTTTACCCAAGAGTCAACTAGAACTCTACCTTGTTCCGCAGAGAGCATTTTGGAGTTCTTACTTTTACACTGCTCTGTCTGACTGGAATGCCTTGTGCTAGAATCGTAACTCCTTTCTCATGGTCTAGTTGAAATGGTACCTCTTCCAAGAAGCCCCCTGCAGTCATTCCAAAGACAAGTTATCTTTCCCTCTTCAATGAACTAATGTGTGGTATGAAACAGAACATGAAGCCAACATTCCTCCAAATGTTTTTAGCTCCTAAACTCAACCAGTAGCACTTTTGAGCATAAATAAAGCTGTATACTCTCTTTTATCTACCTTAGCAACAGTATTTTGTGTAGAGAGTCAACAAATATGTTTGAATAAATGAATAAATTAACCTGTCAGGATGGCATGCATGAGCACTATTAGGCTGTTCTACCTTTCTCTCAATTATAGTGGCTCCATTGGACCAATTATGGCGGCTCCATTGGAGCAATTATACTTCTTTCTTATCATTTGGGACTAGATGTCAAAGAATTTTGTGACTTAGACATGAACAAGAGGGAAACATTTGCAGTGAAAACATTAGCTCCTAATCTCACCGCCATGATACCTACTGTGTCTGTAAGTTTCACTGTCATCCCGGGTGCATTTGACAGCAGCTCCATTACTTTTACAAGTACCATCACAATGTGTTATTCTGATCCAATTCTGTCATCTGAAGGTCACATTAACAGAAGAATGAGAAATGCCCAGTCTGAACAGAACTGCTAGATATCCTGGCAAACATTCATGCTTCCGCTTGATTGGCAAAATGGGAAAATGCCTTTCTGCCCCATAGGTTTTGTTTTAATAAATGATCATATTTCAGAGGTGAAATATGAAACAAAAATTAAGGCATCTGACTGCAAAAAGTCCACTTTTTTTGTGCTTTACTCTCAAGGAGTGACATGTGCAAATTAGAAAGCCCTATAGAATGGAGCTTATTGATTATACTACTAAAATATTTGTATGCATCCTATTTAGAAAACCGTTCAACATCCTTCCCATAGAGGTGGTACGGGTTTGCCTGACTTAATTACTTTAGTGATTGGTGTGGTTGCATGTGTGTACAGAAATCAAAGGAGGAGGAATGATCCAGATGTCAAAGTAATGAAAATGATGAACTATGGCATGTGCTCTGAAAGAGCAATATGCTTCTGTGTCCTGTTTCCTCTCCTCATCTTGAACAGAATGTTAGTAAAACAGGGAAAAAATGAGCTACTTAACACAGTACAGTTCTGCCTTCTTTAAAGAAAACGAAATTTATTGTTTGTGAATGAAGTTTCTGTCTAAATGATGCTGTTAGGGAAACATATTTCTCATTTCGTAAGCATTCTTATCAGTACCTGCTAGAGTGAATTTTTAATTTGTGTTGATCTCCTGATTATCTGTCCATCTCCCTTCTTAGGTAAACAAAGTGGAAAGATTTTAAAGTAAATAGAAAGTCCACTTCAGTCACTCTGGAATTTAGACATTGAATGGAATATCACTAGTGAAAATCATTGAAGAGTTTCTCCTCTCTTGAAAATCAAAGCAAAACTTATCAACCCATGGATTTAAGAGCTTAAAGATATTTGAGATTGTCCAGTCCACTGGTTCTCAGCTCTGTTAGATTCAAAGCTCCGTTTTATACCAAATAGTTTATTATAAAAATTCTGTGAAATAAAATTCACAGAAAATGTCACCTGTTTATAATGATCATTTTAAAAAGTTAACATTACGAAGTAATATAAAGAAGAGATAACAGTAATGTGTAATAGAACCTATCTATGTCCACGTGTAAATAAATTCTCATGTGTCTCTGTAATAGAAGACATTGCAAACTCATTCCATCTTGCACCTACTCATAGGGGCACAGTGAATACTGAGCTATACATGCAATGTTATAAGTGTGTGTTGGTGGTGATTTTCTATAATGAGGAATAAGTTTTGTAAAATTCAAAACAAAAGAGAGTGCAATTTTTCATTATGTGGTTTTTGCTTTGCTGGACAGTTTTATGACAATTAAATCTTAGCCCAAAATATCTTGTGTTCATAACTAAATGGAGTTAGATGATAGGGTTAGATAATTGCAAGCAGGTGTCCCCCTTTGAAATTTTCCTCTCCAAAATCCCGCACAATGGGTACTTCTTTTCCCTTCATCTGCCGTGTCCTGGGCATTGCCAGGCATTATCATTCCTGGCTTTCACTCACTGGATGATTGTAGTGCCTTCAAGGATTGTTGGGCTTCCCAGGTGGCACTCCTGGTATAGTACCTGCTTGCAGATGCAGGAGACCTAAGAGACACAGGTTTGATCCCTGGGTTGAGAAGGGCCCTTGGAGAAGGAAAAGGCAGCCCACTCCTATTCTTCTTGGAGAATCCCATGGACAGAGGAACCTGGTGGGCTACAGTCCATAGGACGCAAAGAGTCAGACACAACTGAAGCAACTTAGCATGCATACATGCAAACAATGCAACCTAAAGTTGCCTATTTACAGGTTTTCACAAGGCCCTTGGGGCTGCTTCTGATGAGAACTTCTGTCTGATCCAACACTTTCATGCTATAGGTTAGGAGAATGAAGCCTGGAGAACTGAAGTTAATTTACCTGAAGTCACATAGAATATAGCTGAACTAAGTGATCAACTTAGGTTTTGGACTATTCTGAATCTGACCTTATGCCAACACAGAAGCTCTGGTATAGGCAGTGTCGAGTGAAACAGTTCTCCCGAGAGCAATGACTGGAACCTCACAGGGAAATTGTATGCACATGTTGAAGCAGCCCAGACAGACATCCCAAAGGATCAATATATTTCCTGAATACAAATAAACCAAACCTGCACCTTCTATTCCCACTAATCTCATCCATCGTCTTGCACAATCTTCCCTCCCACTCTTGGAAATACCTTCTAAGCCTTTTTAAGAGCTTCTTATAAATTATCGGTCTATCCAACAAACATATACTTTCCTCTCTGTACAGCTTCCAAGCCTCTTCTTCCTTACTTTTCTACAAATATTTCCCGTTGTTCATGATACTTATAAACTTGTACGGTCACCTCCCCTGTAATTGTACTTCTCTCCGTGTACTAATTTTGCCTGTATGTCAAGGGAGAATTCATTCTCACTGGTTTTATCTGTCCTACTAATGGCTCAGTCCTGAAGGAGCAACTAATTCCAGACATCTAATGTCATGTTAAACACCCTGTGGTCACTCCATGAGTAGTTGACAGATATATATCCACCTGAGAACCGGGATAGGCACAATTCTAATGGTAACCTAATATGAGATATAAAAATAATGAGGCTATATAAAATGTAAAAGTTCTAGATCCTTCAAATATTAGTGATAAATAACAAGCTATTCTTCGGACTGCATTTCATGACATTTGATTATTGAAGCTTCTGGACGAGAGACTGTTTTTGTCCCAGTTGCTATGAGCCATCTCCAGGGAGACTTCCTGTAGCACTCTTCACAGTGGTAACTGATCAGTAGAAGGGTCATCCAATTAGTTCCTATGGCTCCAGGCAGAGCTCTACTTAAACTGTCATCAACTTTCAGCAATCTTCAGAGAAAGAGATTCTACAACACCCCACAGTAACTAGACCCTTATGTCAAGAATTCATCTCTCTCTCTGTCTTTGTCTCTCTTTCTCTCAAAAAAAAAGAAAAAGCCAGTTATCTAAAGTTATTTATTTTTCTTTTAGCATTATTGGAGAATAGCAACCTTGAGTCAAGATGATTAATATGAAACAACTAATAAGCTTGAAGATGTTAAGCCATCTGTTTGTTTACTTGCATTGTGCTAAAGAAAAGAGCAGTGACTTTTTTCTTTCCGATATCACTCCCACCTCTACACATTAAACCAACTGTGCATTTGAGTTATTGTGGTGTTTTAGTATGTGGAACTGGAGAAGGCAATGGCACCCCACTCCAGTACCCTTGCCTGGAAAATCCTGTGAATGAAGGAGCCTGGTAGGCTGCAGTCCATGAGGTGGCTAAGAGTCGGGTACAACTGAGCGATTTCCCTTTCACTTTTCACTTTCATGCATTGGAGAAGGAAATGGCAACCGACGCCAGTGTTCTTGCCTGGAGAATCCCAGAGATGGGGGAGCCTGGTGGGCTCCTGGATATGACTGAAGTGACTTAGCAGTAGCAGTAGCAGTATATGGAACTGCCTTCTCTTATGCCTATTGCTGTTTATTAACAAATAATTAGTGAGCCCATCCAGTGAAATAAAATTCAGTGATAATATCTGGGAAGTTACAAATACTAAAAATCCACTTAAGGGCCTTGTCAAATATGTGTAAGAATTTATTGTCAACTTAAAGCAGAAGTACTCAGTAATATTTAATATCCACACTAAATGGCACAGAATTCCATCAGACTGTAGCAATTGATATCATTCTACCCCTATCACTTCCTCCATTCATCCATCCAACAGGTATCTATTTCCATATTTTGCACCAGGCTTAGACACTGGGGTCACAATGAAAGAAAAGTGACTGTGAAGTCATTCAGCTGTGTCCGACTCTTCATGACCCCATTGACTGGAGCCCACCAGGCTCCTCTGTCCGTGGAATTTTCCAGGCAAGAGTACTGGAGTAGGTTGCCATTTCCTTCTCCAGGGGATCTTCCCAACCCAGGGATCAAACCCGGGTCTCCCACATTGCAGGCAGACACTTTACCATCTGAGTCAATAGTGAACAAAATATTTATAGCTTTCCTTTCCAAATAACTTACCTTTTAATGAATCAGATATTGATCAAAAATATCAAATAGCTTTATACTGTAACTTCATATTGAAAAATGCCATGGACTAGTCAAGTACATCTGACCTGATTTGAAGAGCAGAATATGAAAGAGTGGATGGATAAGCTTTAAGTGACAATATTACATTAAACTTGTGCTGTGTGCTTAGTCGCTCAGTCATGTCTGACTCTTTGAGACCCTATGGACTGTCACTCACCAGGCTCTTCTGTCTATGAGGATTCTCCAGCCAAGAATACTAGAGTGGGTTGCCATGCCCTCCTCCAGGGGATCTTCCCAACCCAGGTCTCCCACAATGAAGGTGATGGACTCTTTGCCATCTGAGCCACCAGAGGAGTTAATAAGGGGAAGGTAGGAGGAGGGAAATGACCCAAATGAGCATGCAAAGCCAAGGAAACAAAAAAGAGAAGAAACTGTCGGAAGACCAAAGGCCAGTTTTCTGGCATGTGGAAACAAGAGGAAAAGGGTTCTTTCTGAAGTTGAAATGGGATTCAGGAGTCAGATCATTGAGGAACCCACAGGTCATGTCAAAAATATAGTTCTCTCTACTAAGAAAACTTGGTAGCCAGTGAATCCTAGCTTTGTACTTCGAAAACGTCTGTTCATCAGCATTGTAAAGAATTCATTGAAAAATGCCAGAGTGAGAACTTCCCCAGAGGTCCAGTGGTTAAGAATCACTTTCCAATGCAGAGGGCCGGGGTTCAATTCTTGGTTGTGGAACTAAGATCTTACATGCCTTGTGGTGCCATCAAAAAAGAAAAAAAAAAAAAAAAAAGAAATGCCAGAGTGAGTGCATGTAGATCTCATAAAAGGATTACAATAGACAAATCATATTAGAGATATAATTAGGATTTGGGATTGTTGGTGACAGTGGAAAGAGGGAAGATGCATTTAAGAGATAAAATTAGCATTTATTTTTGATGAGTTGGATTTGGGGGTGCATGGTGGCACCTACTTTTCCAGCATATGAGTAGGAAAAGATTCATTAAGAACAGAATCAGTGGACTAGTGTGGGTGAGAAGATCATGAAGACCACTGTGGACAAGTTGGGTTTGAGGTTTGCTTTTAATATGGAAGTGGACATGGAAAATAGGCGGGTATAGACATGGATCTGGAACTTGGAGAAAGCCCACATGTGCCATTTTAACTTGGAGTCTGTGTACAGGTGGCATTCTAAGCCATGGACAAGTGTGTAGTTGCCCAAAGAGAATGCACTGTAAAGAAGTCTCTGTGTTTAGAACTACAACTTTGAGGAACATAATCCATATGGAGAAAAAAATAAGCCTGTAAGTGAGACTGAGAAGCGCAGGTCAACAAAGAAAAAGAAAATGAGATTCCCGATGAGAAATGGTCTAAGAAAGCTGGTAGTCAACACTGTCAAACAGCTGGGAGTCCAAATATGATGAAGATTGAGATACCACTGTTGACATTAGTGCTAGGAGAATTTCTGGATCAGTTTGTAACAGCCAGTATAGTGGAGTGATCAAGGCAGAAACCAGATTGAATAAGTGGAAGGTGACAACTAGAGCTAATGAGTACGTCTCAACAACTTTCTAGACAAGCATTGCCATGAATGGCAAGAAGAAAGATTAACAGCTGGAGTTGGAAGAGAGTGAGGTTCAGGGAGAGACAGGCATTTTTATATGTTGATGGAAAACTCACTATGTTAAAAAAAAAAAAGGTTCAGATGCAGGGGATAGAGAAGATAATAATAAAAGGCTCCTGAGAGGAGGAAGTAGAATGAAATCAGAGTAGAGTTGACATTAACTGAAAGGATGTGTGTACTTTCTCTATTGAAGAAAGTTGCTATTGAAGAAAATGAGTGAAAAAATGGTTGCAAATGCAAATGTCTTTTTAATTTTTATTGGACTACTGTTGCTTTACAGTGCTGTATTAGTTTCCACTGTACAGCAAAGTGAATCAGTTATACATACACATATAGCCACTCTTTTTTAAAATTCTATTCCAGTTTGGTCATTGCAGAGTATTGAACAGAGCTCCGTGTGCTATGCTTATCAGATGTCTATAAGTAAGTTCTTATCAGATATCTATATGTGCTTAGCCGCTCAGTCATGTCTGACTCTTTGACAGCTCTATGAACTGTAGCCCACCAGGCTCCTCTGTCCATGCGGATTCTCCAGGCAAGAATACTGGCGTGGGTTGCCATGTTCTTCTCCAGGATTTCATATATAGTTGTGTGTATACGCCAATCCCAATCTCCCAATTTATCCCTCCCCACAGCTTTCCCCCTTAATAACCATAAGTTTGTTTTCTGCACCTGTGACTCAACTTCTGTTTTGTAAATGATACAAATGAACCTGTTTACAAATGCAAGTATATTTTTGATACTGGGAACCTGAGTGAGTACTCATCTGATGTTGCCTATTTTTTCCAGAATTGGTGGCCAGGTGTCTGCTGTGGGTAGAGCTTTGACAGTAAAAGTGAAAGTCACTCAGTCCTGTCTGACTCTTTGCAACCCCATGGTCAATGGTGGTTTAGTTGCTAAGTCTTGTCTAACTCTTGCGACCCCATGGACTGTAGCCTGCCAGGCTCCTCTGGCCATTGGATTCTCCAGGCAAGAATATTGCAGTGGGTTGTCATTTCCTTCTCCACGTTATGTTCCCAACATAGGAATTGAACCCAGGTTTCCTGCATTGCAGGCAGATTCTTTACCAGTTGAGCCATCAGGGAAGCCCACTCAGAGCTTTCCAAAGAGTCAAACAGATCCAAAACAGGAGTCGAGTAATAGGTGTTGCTAGTGGTAAAGAAGCCCCCTGCTGACATAGAAATGCAGACATAAGAGAAGCAGGTTCTATCCCTGGGTTGGGAAGATCCCCTGGAGGAGGGCATGGCAATCCACTCCAGTATTCTTGCCTGGAATATCCCATGGACAGAGGAGTCTAGCAGGCTACGGTCCATAGGGTCACAAAGAGTTGGACATGACTGAGGTGACTTAGCATACAATATCCTTATGCAGCCATAAGAGTCTAGTTAAATCTGGTTATCGTGACTTCATTTTAATACTAATTAGGAGTCCTGTCATCCTGAGTTAGGAAGTTCCCCTGGAGAAGGGAATGACAACCCACTCTAGTATTCTTGCCTAGAGAACTCCATGACAGAGGAGCCTGGCAGGCTATAGTCCATGGTGTTGCACAGAGTCCAGACACGACTGAGTGACTAACACTTTCACTTTTTTCAAGATGGAGGAATGGCCAGACAAAGACAAGAGGGGCATGGAAGGTCAGGTCTTTGGCCAGGGGCTTAATGGGTAGATCATGGAATATAACCTGGACAGAGAGCCCAGAGAGGCCAGGGAGGCAGCCAGAGGGAAGGCAGTGATGTTTTCCTATTGGATGCTTGCAGACTTTGAAGAATGGTCATGGAGGGACAGCTGAATAATGAAACTGTGAAATCTAGGAAATTGTGATCAGAAAATGGAAGCTTAGTGATTTTTTCGATGGAACAATTTCAGTTAAAACAACATTCTGGCTAGATCCATTGAGAGGGTAACAGAGTAGAGGTTAAACAGTCATTGACTATGTATACTTCTTTTAATTTCATCCTGAACTGAAATACAATTGAGAGCAAGAATCATTTCCTGTACTCTGTCTGGCATATGGAATAGCTGAGAAGGTTTTCTTTCCAGCGTCAACTAACATAGAATTTAATGACACAACAATGAAAAAAATAATTTGCTCTATGGCTTTTTTCATTATGCCTTTCAAAGTTTACATGAACATTTTAATATGCCTCTTTCTTTGTTACAAATATGAAAACCAGAAGTACAGGGTGAATAATGTGTATAACTGCTTGTAACATTTGTGGCAATTGAAGTTAGCAGTCAAGTGTGTATGTATTGGGGGGTGTATAATGATTCCCTTTGATTCATATTCTTTAGTCCATATATTTAATTCTGTTCTTCATATATACAACACAATAATAGAAGAAGATCATGAACAATATTGGGGAAAACGCTAAGGAAATATTTTCTCCAGCCATGTGAAAGAACCATTCAGCTCGCATGCTGTGGGATGCTCCGTGTCCATTTCTATGTCAGCGGAAATACGCCAGCCCAGTCAGAGTCCAGCCAGGAAGCAGGAAGTGGGTGGACGCCTCTCACCAGCCACCACAAGTAGGCTGCGGGGACTTCAGCTGGTGCTACTGCTCTTTTAAGCCAAACAAAACCAGTGATTAAATGTATACGAGCTCCTTCCTAAAGGGCTTTCTTTCAAAGAGGCACCTGGAGGGGATGTCCTCTCCCCAAGCCAACATTTAAAACCTGTTGGAAATGGTATTTGTAGCAAAATTAAAAAGTACCCAGCCTCACTCCTGTGGTGCCAGCAAGCACAGTTCTGGCAGGAATCACGTGACAGACACGGTTTTAAGTGAAGACATTTTAATTTTTGTGATATGATGACAGCCTAAGCCTTTTGACACCCTAATATTCTGATCATTTTTCCTGTCTGGAATATCATTATGCCTGGGCAGGCAAGGGGTTACGAACTGTACAAATGAGAAAGTTATTTCATCCGCTCAGCATAGAAATATCGGTCCCCATCTTACTATGTTAAGTGTGGATTTATGACCCTTCAACAACAGAAAATATAACCTATGCATCAGGTCTAAACTGGAGTGGTGCAGTTAGTGTGTAGCCTTTATAAGGGTTTAAGTAATCATCTCAGTCATTTAAATTGTTTTTCTGTCTCCACACAGTTAGCCAAAGTTGTTCATTCCAGCTGTAGGGAATTAAGACACAGCAAAAGGTATTGACTGACCAATAAACGTTATAAGAGACAGGAAAGAAGCCAGATGAATGGAACGTGAGGCAAGGGGTGTAATTAGATACTTTGCCTTTCTCTAGCACTGGTATATATTCCTGAGAAATGTTTTAAAATTTAAGAATCAGTTTAAAAGTTATTTATCAAATCGATTTCAGAAATATTGGACTTTTTCAAGGGTTTATTTTTTTGTTATTTATTTGCTTTATTGAAGTATCGTTGATCTATAGTGTATTGGTTTTGGGTGTACAGCAAAGTGATTTAATTATATGGGTGTGTGTGAAAGAAAAGAAAGTGAAGTCACTCAGTCGTGTCCAACTCTTTGCGACCCCATGGATGGTAGCCTGCACCAGGCTCCTCCATCCATGGGATTTTCTAGGTAAGAGTACTGGAGTGGGTTGCCGTTTCCTTCTCCAGGGAATCTTCCTGACTCAGGGATCAAACCCAGGTCTCCAGCATTGTAGACAGATGCTTTACCATCTGAGCCACCAGGGAAGTGTCTGTGAAACACACACACAAACATGCATATATATATTCTTTTCCAGATTAGTTTTCCATATAGCTTATTACAAATATTAAGTATAGTGCTATACAGTAGGTCCTTGTTATTAATCTATTTTATATATAGTAGTATATATATGTTAATACATACTCATTGGGAAAGTTCCTGATACTGAGAAAGATTGAGGGCAAAAGGATAAGAGGCCATGATAGGATGAGATGGCTGGATGGCATCACCGATGCAATGGACACGACCTTGGACAAACTTCGGGAGATGGTGAGGGACAGAGAGACTGGTGTGCTGCAGTCCATGGGGTCGCAAAGAGTCGGACACAACTGGGTGAAAACAAATGCATATGTTAAGTCTAACCTGCTAATTTTTCTTTCCCCCACCTTTCTCCTTTGATAATCATAAATTTTTCTATGACTGGGAGTCAGTTTCTATTTTATAAATAAGTTCATTTGTATCAGTTTCTAAAGAGTCCACATATAAGTGATATCATATGATACTGGTCTTTCTCTGTCCGACTTACTTCACTTAGTATGATACTCTCTAGGCCCATCCATGTTACTGCAGTGATTTTTCCCACTGTTCCTTTTGCTTGCTAACACATTTTATACTACTAGCTAAATGGTTATTATTTCTTCCTATTGTAGTACATTTCGCCATTAGTATATTTTTCTTTTTTAAAGATACATTGCAAGAAAACACAAAGACACACATAGTGATGTTCTAGAAATAATTTGTCCTTAAATATATGCTGTCCTGGAAATATACAGTTGTTTTAAACCGTCTATGAATTAATTTCATTTAAGTCCCTTGGGAAACAACTGAAGTTACATGTATTTGAATATTGCTCTCTTAGAGTTATTTCATAGTAAAATGTCCTAAGAAATCATAAATTACTTTACAACAATAAATGACTCCACCAACTCTAAAATATAGGATCATTAAACTATCATTACTTTTTTTTTTTTTTTTGATTCATGGACTTATCAGACAATAACTAGAGGGCTGGTGCCATTAATGTACCTTTACTAAAAACACTAAAATCAAGGCATATGTACAAAAAACTCATTAACACAATTATGCTTCCATCTCAAAATTTTGTGATTAAGTGCATGAACCAAAAAATAACTATCCTCCCTGTCATTAATATCCTTACCTAATGAAGTGTACCGAAAATAGACTTATTTTCCAGTTTAAATTTGGGAACCAAAACACACAAATCCCCATTTAAACACATACATTTCTAGTCCTGGAGAGTCATTACTGACCCTTTGGTTACCAAGTCTTTGTCATACTTAGCATCTGGTCACACTTTAGCAGCAACGAGGCACCCAGCTCACGTTCATACCACCTCTGAGCCTATATTCTGCATACTTGATTGGGAAGACCACTGCTCTCTGCACAGGTAGTCTGAAAGACTCATCTCAGGCATAAGCCCCCAGGACTAGGCTGCAGGTTTCTGTGTGCCTTTATATTAATTTATATCAGACCACTATACCGGTTTCCATAATTTGTCAGAATGGTTTAAGCATTTGTCTCCTACTAAACTCTAAGGTCCTGAATATTTGAGGCTATGTCTTATCCATCTTTTATTCCCTAGACCTTGGCTAACACATAGGTTGGACCAGTGTCTGGTTCCCAGACCCTCAATTAAGATGTTTTATTTTTATTGTTGTTGTTGTTGTTGTTTTACAATAAACCATTACTCAGCCTCAAAGAGCGATAAGGCACATACATGTTTCACTCATTCTACCACCCTATGTCTTCCTTCTCCAAGTATAGTATTATTGAATTTTTCCTTAATTTTCACAGATGTTACATCATTTGATTCCCTGCTATAAAACACATTTTTACTAAAGATGCGAGACCCAAAGCAGAGGAAAAGCAAGTGCTTTGCTCGGATGGATCACCAGTTAGCACAGAGCTGTAGGCATACTGGGGCTTCCCAGGTGGCTCACTGATCAAGAATCCATCTGCCAGTGCAGGAGGCACAAGAGACATGGGTTCGATCTGATCCTTGGATTGGGAAGATCCTCTGGAGAAGGAAATGGCAACCCACTCCTGTTTTCTTGCTGGGAAATCCCATGGACAGAGGAGCCTGGCGGGATACAGTCCATGGGGTCACAAAGAATCAGATACAACCTAGTGACTGGGCGGGCGGGCACACAGACACATCTGAGGTTTGCTTCTCTCCTTCCTGATGTCTCTCCTCTCCCCTCTTCTCCCTCCATCTGCTCTGCCCTTTCTCCCTCCCCTGTCTCCCTTTCCCCAGATCACAAAGGAGAAGAGATTGGGACCCTGGTAACCCTCCCTTACAAGATGATGGAGGCTGCCCCCGCCCCGCACAGTTCCTCTCCCCCTCCTCCACTAGCGCAGGCTCACACCCCTCCCAGAACGCCAGCACTCCACTCCCTGGCAGTAGCAGTTTGGAAACTACGCCTACCTAGAAACATTTTGAAATGCCAAGTTGTTTTAAACTTGTATGATTAATTCAAATAATAACCTTTCACTAATACCATCAGCTCTTGATTGTTCACAAGCCATTATGAAAGGTGTGAGCTCCCCGCTTGTCATCCCTCCCCCCACCCCTCCTGGGGGGGGCTCTCTGGCTGCTCCGCCAGAGGGAGGGTCCTGGAAAACAAAGAACTGAGACTTAAAATCAATCCATTGTTCCATAGGTTATCTGCTCTGAAAAAGATTTTGCAGAGAAAAAATGTTGCCACTATCGTCTGAAATATGGGTTTGGGAATTCCGGTGGAGTTTATCTGCATTTCCCTATTGCTGATCCCCGCAAGCAATCAAGGGATGAATACAAAGGTAATGTTAGAAAAAACAAATAAAAATAAAAATAGTAAAAGCAGCTCTTGTCAATAGCCAATAACAACTCTTTACTTTTGTTAACATTTGATCTATTTTTATTTCTAAGCAATTTGTACGTCTCATTTTTAAAAAAATATTTTTTGATATGGACCAATTTAAAAAGTCTTTGTTGAATTTGTTTCAGTACTACTTCTGTGTTATGTTTGAGTTTTTGGCCCCAAGGCATATGCGATCTTAGCTCCCAGACCAGGGGTTGAACCTGCACCTTCTGCATTGGAAGGTGAAGTCTAATCACTGGGAGGGAGATGTTCTTTAGAACATTTATTATCTAAAGAGGCTATGTTACTGTGGCCCAGAATCCTCTGACTTTTGAAGCCCATTACTGGTTTAGCTCTAGAGTTTCGCAAATTCCTGATCCCTTACCTACCAAAATAATTATGTGTTAAAATAAGAGAGCCTCAGACTCTATCTTGGATTTTTCTCTCTCTTTTAAAATAAAGGGACAGATCCAGAGAGATACTGGGACCTGTTGTAGCTCATACTTTCTCTCCTTAATCTTTCTCTCCTTAATGCTAAGTCATACTCGATGGGCAGTTACTGATGAGGCTGGAATGGGAACCAGGGGGCCCTGGTTTATGCCCTGTTCGAATATTGCAGAATTTGCTTGTATTTTAGCATTCTGACCAGTACCATAAATGTCATCTTATCCATGATTGTCTTTCTGTTCTTAGGAACATCTTTGGAAAACACTGTCTTTCCTTGGGAAAAATGCTGTGTATTTATTCAGGTTTACTACACAGAATGGATTGTACAGGTGCAGCTTTGGCAATTACTGCAGCTCTTTTCTTCAGACATTTTTTCCTTTACTCATCCTGCTCACTAGGAAACAGTCATTCTTTTTTCACTGTTTCTTTTATACCCGAGCTTCCATATATTATCTTGGAATCATAAATAGGTTCTAAGGCTCCCCACATGTCCAGCTCATCAGGTGTTAGAGCAAATGTTAATGTTAGTAGCCTTGTTCTTTTGGAGAAATGATGATGTGCCAAAATGCTAGCAAGTTGAAAGTGCTTAGATATGCAGAACCAAATATTTTTTGCAAGGGTAGCTCTCTCTTTAAATCTTGTCCATAGCACTTTTATTTCTTAAATCTATCTGGCAGTAATTTTCCTGAGAAATGTAAATCCTAAAATGAATTCATTTGGTACATCGGTTGTTCTAATACTGAAGTCAAGACCCAGTGGATACAAAACTTATTTGGAAAATTCTGTTTCACTTATGAAAGAATCTTTTCCCAAATCATTGTTAGCATGGAATTCTTTACTGATGGGTAATAGCAGTAATTAGCCTTTGAAAAAATTATTGAGGTATAATTTACATTTTTTTTTCTTTTATACAATTCCTTCAGTCAGTTCAGTGGGCAAAACACAAATTTAGCTTTCATTTTTTTCTTTTTCCCTGTTAGGTACAATGAAAGATGTAAAGATGATCCTTAAATTAATATATAATTGGACTTACTCATAATTTTAGTAGCAAAATTCTCTCTCAAACTAAGCTAGTCGGAGCCATGGTAGGAGCTTTTTTCTCTGCGTGTGTGCAAATTTGCTTTAGCTGTGTTCTGCTCTTTGCAACCCTATGGATTGTATCTTGCTGGCTTTGTCCATGGGATTCTCCAGGCAAGAATACTGGAGTGGGTTGCCAAGCCTTTCTCCAGGGGATCTTCCTGACCGAGGGATTGAACCCTTGTCTCTGGCATCTGTCTGCTTTGGCAGGTGGATGCTTTACCACTAGCTCCACCTGGGAAGGTGTCAAAGTCCTGTTCACCTGGGTTAACAGAGGCAAGGTGCTGACCTCCTGATACTCAACATTCCTTTTAATCCTGGGTTTGTCACTACAACAAGCACAGCAGAAATGAAGGATCTGGGATATTCTTTGTGCAAGATTTGCCCTGCTGGGGAAATATTGCTCGAGAAATATCAAGACATACAGTTTTATGGTTCTCAGCCATAAAGAAATCATGGTCAGTTGGAATGCCCAAACCTTTCTGTTGACCTAGTTTTATGGCAGTGCTTCTAGAAAAGAGTTCCTCAGCAGCTGACTGAATCACAGAAGCGTGAAAATGCAGACACAATTATTCAAGACGTGGTAGCAGGAGACTCGATGACCACTATTTAAGCTCTTTCCTTTTAAGCTGTTTGCAGTTTATTAACAAAACTCAATTCTATTTTCAATAGGTCTGATCTATCAGATGGAAGTAGTAGTTTTGTTTTTTGTTTTTATTCACTGAAAACTGGTAATTGTAAACCAAGGGTTTGTTACGATGATTTCGGTGTCTCTCTATATATAGTGGCTAAGAGAAAGAATACTTTTATATGTGTATGGTTACTACAGGAGTATGAAGATGAACATTTTCAAGTAATAACCTACCTGCTGCCTCCAGTCCTTTCTTTTTTTAAATAGGGCAAAAGGGTGATTAAAGACAGGGGAAGAATTTGATTGGTCTATTGAGAGCCAATCAGAAGCCTTTGGAAAACTATAGTCCTCATCAAATTATCTGCCAGGCTAGCAAATGTCATAAAGTCCATCTTCGTTTCCCAATTTCATTTTAACCAAGACAATAAAAAAACAGAAGTGGACAGAAATCTATGATGTTAGGTGATGGAACTTCAAGGAAATATTCTCCCCCATCCATTTCTGAGGGTAAATACAAGAATACAGCAAAATCATTTGTGACAATGAGCTTGGGGTGGGGGGTGGGGAAAGACCCAGCTCTCACCCTCTAACATACTGTCTGTAACTAAGACTTATTTATATGAATTTCCCAAGAATGAACAAAATGCATTCTTTTTACTCTTTCTCTGCTGCTCCCGAAAATAAATGACTCTGCCAAGATTTGTAATGGTGCTATCCATACCCCAATGATAGGTGCTTTGTTGAACTGCCTCGCTTGCTGGCATAATTTCCAGAAGTTAGGCTTCTAAGCATAAAATATTCTGTGTTTGTCCTGAATATTTTGCAGTGTGAGACAAGCTGGGTACAATTTATGCTTCGGTGTGCTACAGCAACTGAGATATCACAGTGCATGACGTTGAAGGTGTATCTGCTGTAATTTATCGTCTACCTTTACAGCGGGTTACTTTTACCTTTAAACAACCTTTAACCAGTTGTTAAATGGTTCCCTTACCTCTGATGGATTATTTGCATATATTTAACAGAATGCAGACCTGGCCACATTTGTTTCAAATGTCTAATTAGATGTGAAGGAACCTTGACTTTAATATTATGCTTTAAATTTAACTCTGGTGAACTGTGACCGAAAATGATATTACAGTCTATTAGGTGTGATCTGGAAAAATAAGCATGTAATTTGTAGTATTATTATTACAAGTCTTTTTACTGCCTATGTTTCAAATACTATTATAAAATGAATGTCACTACCATTACAATTTTGGCATTTTAAATGAAACCGGATAAGGAATCATAAAATTTAACTAAAAGAATATTCCATACTATTAAAGTTAAGGCCTGTTCTTTTCCCATAAACTTGAAAGTCTGTATTTAATCTGTTTAGCTAGTTAACTAATTGGTTTTTGTTAATGCTATGGCAGATAATTTTGCATGCTATATGAAGCACTTCTTATTTAGTGAAGATTAAACTTTAATTGACATTCACCACTTAACAGTAATCTCCTGCACCACACATTGCATCTGTGAATTTTGTGTTAAAGAAATATGCAAACATTATATTTTGAAGGTCCTCCCAAATTTCTTAGATTGTAGTTGTCCTGGCGGGGACGGGGGTGGGGGAATGCTATTTTTAGTTTCATCTTCAACTTTCATACTGAAGTTCTTAATTGAGTTTCTAGAAATGTCCTGAGATGATGGTTGGGAGGCAGTGGTGTGTTTGTGCAGGAAGTATAGAAACAATAGATGAGAAAAGACTTTCAGTAGCTGGCCAAGTGTGCTTGGTGATTCAGGCATTTGCAGGAATAGGATTGACCCTGGTTCTTATTTTACAATGATACAAAGAAGAGAGAGAAGAAAGGAACAGGAAATTTCAGCCTGTGTTAAATTCATTCAAGAGGTGCTTTTTGAGCACCTACTATTGTGTATTCCGGGAATATGATAGGTGCTTAAAAAAGCATGTCATTCTGTCACAAACGTTGAGTGATAATTTTATTTACAATAACGAGTAAGATGAAATCGATATGGCAAAGATGCATATTGGAAATTTCCTCTTTCATCAGTTATGCCAGTAGCTTATTTGCTGAAACAGATAATGGATTCCACATAGTAGAAGGCTAATTCCTCAATATTTTTTATTGTTGTTATTTAAAATATATGGTCTATGGACTCAACACACTACTAAGCATAATTTATACTATTAATCGGAGAAGGCAATGGCAACCCACTCCAGTAAAATCCCATGGATGGGAAATCCCATGAATGGAGTGTAGCGTCCATGGGGTCACTAAGTCAGACACGACTGAGCGACTTCCCTTTCACTTTTCACTTTCATGCATTGGAGAAGGAAATGGCAACCCACTCCAGTGTTCTTGCCTGGAGGATCCCAGGGACGGGGGAGCCTGGTGGGCTGCAGTCCATGGGGTCGCTGAGAGTTGGACACGACTCAGTGACTTCACTTTGACTTTTCACTTTCATGCATTGGAGAAGGAAATGGCAACCCACTCCAGTGTTCTTGCCTGGAGGATCCCAGGGACGGGGGAGCCTGGTGGGCTGCTGTCTATGGGGTCACACAGAGTCAGACATGACTGAAGTAACTTAGCAACAAATACTATTAATATTTTCTCCAGCAGTTTTGATAATTCTAGATGATCAACAGAGTAGTGGGTCAATTCCTGATTTGTAGAATTTGCCAGTATCTATGGTGTAAATTCTCTCATCACGGCTGATTTTAAGCCATCGATGTGACCTCACTGAATATGGATTTGGGAACACACACTAAGGGATTTACACCATGCAGACAGAGTAAATATAAGTAATCTTAAGAGTTTAGATGATAGAAGAATATACTACTATACAAATGAAGTAATGAATATTAAGTAATTACTTTTGGTTTTAATATAAATTAATTACATGTGTATATAATTTAATTTTTAATAATTGCTGTGGTTAACAACTGGCTTGCAAGTCTCTCATAATAGGGATCATTTAACGATCTACATTCGCATGCTAAGATGAGTAAGCTCTCACCTGACTATTATGTAGAGAATGGCTTTTGAGACAAAAGTAGAGACAGGAAGCTCTAGTAATAGTCTGGGTGCAAGATGGTGGTGGTTTGGGGTAGGCTGGAGACGGTAGAGTGATATGGACCACAAATTTGCATCCCTGAACCAACCAAAACGTTGAAATTTGGAGCAGAGAAGGCTTATTGCAGGGCCAAGCAAGAAGAAAGCTGTTAATGCTCAAAGAGCCTGAACTCACAGATGGTTTTCAGGGCAGAATTTTTAGAAGCTAACCTTGTAGGGGAGAGCTGCAAGGCGTGTGACTTCCTTCTGATTGGTCAGTGGGGTGGTAACAGGGCAGTGTTCCAGGGATCTCTGTCATCAGTCTTCTGATTCCAGCCAGTCTGGGGTCAGCATGCTGGTGCTCAGCCTGAAATGACTGTCCTCCGCCTGAGTAGGGGGCCTTAGCTCTTGCTGAGAAACTTGGCGATCGGAATCAGATTGTTATGAATATTTCTTGAGCAGAAGCCTGGACCCTGCCCCATGGCTGTCCTGTTGTCTCTTGACTTTCTTTCTGCTTTCCCTCGCTTCCCTAACTGTGTGCTTAGTCGCTCAGTCTGTTTGACTGTGACCCCATGGTCTGTAGCCCGCCAGGCTCCTCTGTCCATGGAGATTCTCCAGACAAGAATACTGGAGCAGGTTTCCATGCCTTCCTCCAGACGATCTTCCAAACCCACGGATCAAACCCAGGTCTCCCGCATTGCAGGCAGATTCTTTACCAACTGAGCCACCAGGGAAAGCCCATGAGTGGGTAGCCTATCCCTTCCCCAGGGGATCTTCCTAACCTAAGAATGGAGCCAGGATCTCCTTCATTGCAGACTGATTCTTTACCAGCTTCCCTAATTAGTAGCCCTTTTAATCTGCCCTTTGGAACTCAGGGAGTGTCTAGGAGGCTGAAAATTTTTTTCCTATAAACAAGAAATGGGGGACAAGGAAAGGCTTTTTTGTATGCAAGAGAGCTCTATGGGGTCCTACTCAGTTTCAGTAGTAAGAAGCAGTTGGATTTGGAGTCCTTTTTGGAGTAAAGAAGTGCAATAACTTTCTGATGAATTAGATATGAGAGTTGCAGTTAATGCCTAAACATCCTTACGTTTATTTGACATCAGAGCATTTTATTTCTTTTGTCAAAGTTTTGTCTATATCTGTAATTATGTTTCTGTCATTTGTAAGCAATACAAATAAATATCAAACAGGTGAGCTTATTTAACAGCATTAATCTTATAACACAATTAACGCAAGATTATTAAAACTGGAGATGAATAAGCCTGATTAAAGCAGCATCAGGGATTTGTAGAAATGTAGATAATGTTGTTTTGTTTTCAAACCGCTTCAAAATCCAGATGTTCTTGCCTTTGCTCTTTTTTTAAGCTGATGTTAGTACTTAATAGTTGGGTATATTGAAAAGAAACATGTACATAATTAATTATTTGGATCAATACATCATTTCTATAAATGTGGTGAAAGTATGCGTCTATATGAATGCTGTTAGTGCCTCCAGACAAGGTATATTCTTGGGAACACTGATTTCTCCTTACTTGGTCAAATTTGTCTTTTTTTCAACTATAATGAATATAGTAGCACATGGATGCATGATTTCTTTCAGGAAGGATTGAATTTTTACTACTTATCAACATAAATAAGCTTTTCTGTAAAGATAGAAAGGTTGACAAAACTCACACTTATTTTAAAGGAGTGATTTAATCACAAATCCAGTCTTTAGCTTTTATCCTAGTTCAGTGTTAGGAATATAGACCATGTCTTTTCAGTAATTAAAGAAATTATGATTATCATTGATGCTCCATGAACATGCCCTATAGTGTCTGGGTGAGTATTAGAAAATTTCAATAAAAGTGGATCATTTGTAAATTTCAATCCTAATTATAAACATTATTAATACTTATGTTTATTATTACTTCTGAAAGGAATCAGCTTATCCCCCCCACACACCCATGTGTGATGAAATATAAGCTTAGAATTGATCCCTCCTGTTTTGTAAGCATTTTTTACAAATTAAGATAGAAATTGACTCCCTGGTTTAACTGAATAATGTTTTCACACCATCAGTGCCTTATTGAATGTCTAAAACCTAGGAAGGGCATAGACAGCTGATCAATTCTCCTTTCCTTTACATTCCAAGTGCAGATGTGAATTTGCAAAGAGTAACTGATCACTTCCCAGGAAAAAAGTTATAATTCTCTACTAGGGCACTTTGTTTTAGCAAATGTATTTTGTTGTCTCCTTGATAAGGTCAGATGACTAGAAATTACTTGGTATCAATAGTAAAATAGAAATAATGCTATAATGTGGTACAAGGAGACCCAGATTTCAGCCTTACGCATTCAGCCCATTACATAGTAGTTGGAAGTCCCTAGTTCTCATTCTAAAATTTCTTATCAGTAAAAATAAGAGAGTGAACTTGAGTTCTAAAATCTTTTAAATCCCAGGATTTTTCATTTATCATTTTGGTTTTCATGTCTTACATATGAAGAGTCTGAAAAATAGCAAGATATTATATTTATATGAAATGCATCAAAATGTGTTTTTCTTTACTGTATAACATGACTTGTTTGAAAAAAGCCTTACTTTACTTGTATGAAGTCAGTTCTAAGAACAAAGGTAGAATGTGAGAGAGTTGAAATCACTTCTAGCCCATATGTTTGAGTTAACTGTTTTATCCAAAAAAGGGTTCACTTAGCTTGCAGTTCAGTTCAGTTGCTCAGTTGTGTCCGACTCTTTGCGACCCCATGAATCGCAGCATGCCAGGCCTCCCTGTCCATCACCAACTCCCGGTGTTCACTCAGACTCGCGTTCATTGAGTCAGTGATGCCATCCAGCCATCTCATCCTCTGTCGTCCCCTTCTCCTCCTGCCCCCAATCTCTCCCAGAATCAGAGTCTTTTCCAATGAGTCAACTCTTCGCATGAGGTGGCCAAAGTACTGGAGTTTCAGCTTTAGCATCATTCCTTCCAAAGAAATCCCAGAGTTGATCTCCTTCAGAATGGACTGGTTGGATCTCCTTGCAGTCCAAGGGACTCTCAAGAGTCTTCTCCAACACCACAGTTCAAAAGCATCAATTCTGTGGTGCTCAGCCTTCTTCACAGTCCAACTCTCACATCCATACACGACCACAGGAAAAACCATAGCCTTGACTAGATGGACCTTAGTCGGCAAAGTAATGTCTCTGCTTTTGAATATGCTATCTAGGTTGGTCATAACTTTTCTTCCAAGGAGTAAGCGTCTTTTAATTTCATGGCTGCAGTCACCATCTGCAGTGATTTTGGAGCCCCCAAAAATAAAGTCTGACACTGTTTTCAGTGTTTCCCCATCTATTTCCCATGAAGTGATGGGACCGGATGCCATGATCTTAGTTTTCTGAATGTTGAGCTTTAAGCCAACTTTTTCACTCTCCTCTTTCACTTTCATCAAGAGGCTTTTTAGTTCCTCTTCACTCTCTGCCATAAGGGTGGTGTCATCTGCATATCTGAGGTTATTGATATTTCTCCCGGCATTAGCTTTAGAAATACGTAATTTCAATATAATGTTTTTATTGTCTTTAGATTTTGCACCTATGCTTCATTTTATATCAATAGTTAAATTGTTTTATCATCTTTCTATGGGGCCCTAATTCACTGATATGATTTAGATCATTTGAAAGCATTTATCATATCCACTTAACTTCCACTGCTTCTAAATACATCATTATTTTTAATGAAAGGTCTCATTTCAATTAAGTGTCCTAAGGAGAAAATAACCCTAAAATCCTGAAAAAAAAACCAAAACACTTTTTTTTTTAAAATTGAGGTAGATTAGGAGAAAAAAGAGCCATTGGGATTACAAGGATTCAGAAGACTTAAGCATGTAGGATAAAATAAAGATGAAAGTAAAACATTCTTCTACTTCCCAGCCTCATTCTGAGCTCAGCTTCCTCTGAAATCTGCCCCTCCGGAGTACTGGTTGAGCTCCACATCTGGTTTTTCAGGAACCCCAGATCTGTCTTAGCTGCAGCCACCATGAGAAAGCAGGAGGTGAGAAAGCTAGTCTCTTCTCTCTCAATTTCTGGGTCGTTTCTGCCTTCCACTCCAACATATCCACTCCTGTGTACTGCCCTTCTCATTGTGGGCCACCTAGAAAATTGCAATTTTATTTCCACCCTCTCCATGAACACCCCATTCATTTGCAGTGAGCACTGAAATCCCCCCATGCTGTAGACATTCAGGTCTTCTTTGACCCAGAGTTTTATACTGACAACAGACAACTTAAAGCATTTCACCCTCAGAGTATTAAGCTGTGCTAACATGGCCCCAGGAACCCATCCCAACACACTGAAGACCATGTCTTCCTGCCCTGTCATGTATCACATCTTTCCTTTTTTTTCTTTTTCCCTCAAATTTATTGATCTCGTCTCATCTCTCTTTTATTTATTTATTTTTCCAATACTGCTCTCCCTACACAAGCTCTTCTTTTTGCCTCCATCCCATTACCTTATTTAAAAGACTTGGATGTTTTTCTTTCAGAAGTAAAAATCCATTAACATTGGTAGGTTCCATTTTAACTTCTAATAATAAGGTAATGCTCAGTTTGGTATCAACCAAATAACTGTGCACATTTAATAAGAGATAGATGTGCTTTTTAAACATCTTATGTTGAGCCTGGTCTTGTAGATTCCTTCTTCTTTGCATATCTGAGTTCAGACTTTTTTCTCCTTCTGTCCCCAGAGGCCCTCCAGTGTAAGCAGATTAAGGAAATGTTCTTTGTTGCCCACTGCTACATCGAGCTTCCCTACCTGAGATCCATATCAACTGTATATCATGGATTAGAGGAGCAGAAAGGCAGGACAGTTTAGAACTTCTCACCATTCACAGTCAGGTAGCTTTCTGAGTTCAGTGTTCAGTTCTCCTCTAATCACAACCCCTGTGATAGAACCCACATCTCTTTTGACTTCTGAATTGGCAGGCTGGCTCTTTACCACTAGTGCCACCTGGGACACCCAGATTCCACATGCCACAACTAAGATCCTGGTGCAGTAAAAAGAAAAAAAAAAAAAAAAAAAGACTAAGCCCAGAATTTCTATCTCAACAAAATTCTACTTCTTAGTAGGATTATCCAAGGTGTGAGTACTAAGGCAAGGATCACTGGAAGCTATCCTGAAATGCTGGCTCCCATGTTGTATATTTCCTGATGATCCTTCTTTTCTTGGAGCAAAATGAATCAGGACCTCTGCCACACTGTGCTATGTAAGTGTGCTCAGAGACACCGTGCTTAGAAA
The DNA here is from genome assembly GCF_001704415.2 of Capra hircus. NCBI lineage: Eukaryota > Metazoa > Chordata > Mammalia > Artiodactyla > Bovidae > Capra > Capra hircus. The sequence goes on along the minus strand of NC_030834.1, from coordinate 33,386,778 downwards.
GGGAGATGGTGTACTACACGAGGACACCTCATCATGAGTTCAATGTGGGTGAAAGTCAGCCCAATGCTACTAAGTCAGAAACTGATGAAGATATCAGACTAAAGATGACCTTTGAAGTGCAGTCTTCACCAAATTAAATAAAGGAAAACAGTTTCCAAGAAGTGAATCACTCCTGTATTTCTAATTCAGTTCAGTTCAGTCGCTCAGTCATGTCCGACTCATTGCCACCCCATGGACTGCAGCACGCCAGGCTTTCCTGTCCATCACCAACTCCCAAAGCTTGCTCAAACTCATGTCCATTGAGTCGGTGATGCTATCCAACCATCTCATCCTCTGTTGTCCCCTTCTCCTCCTGTCCTCAATCTTTCCCAGCATTGGGGTCTTTTCAAATGAGCCAGTTCTTCACATCAGATGGCCAAAGTATTGGAGTTTCAGCTTCAGCATCAGTCCTTCCAATGAATGTGCAGGACTGATTTCCTTTAGGATGGACTGGTTGGGTCTCCTTGCAGTCCAAGGAGCTCTCAAAAGCCTTCTCCAACACCACAGTTCAAAAGCATCAGTTCTTCAGGGCTCAGATTTCTTTACAATCCAACTCTTACATCCATACATGACTACTGGAAAAACCATAGCTTTGATTAGACATACCTTTGTTGGCAAAGTAATGTCTATGATTTTTAATCTTCTGTCTAGGTTGGTCATAGCTTTTCTTCCAAGGAGCAAGTGTCTTAATTTCATGGCTGCAGTCACCCAGTGATTTGGGAGACCAAAAAAATGAAGTCTCTCACTGTTTCCATTTTTTCCCCATCTATTTGCCATGAAGTGATGGGATCAGATGCCATGATCTTAGTCCTGAATGTTGAGTTTTAAGCTAGCTTTTGCTCTCTCTTCTTTCACTTTCATCAAGAGGCTCTTTAGTTCTTCTTTGCTTTCTGCCGTAAGGTTGGTGTCATCTGTGTATCCGAGGTTATTGATATTTCTCCCAGAAATCTTAATTCCAGCTGTGCTTCATCCAGCCCTGCATTTTGCATGATATACTGTGCATGTAAGTTAAATAAGCAGGGTGACAATATACAACCTTGACGTACTCCTTTCCCAATTTGGAATCAGTCTGTTTTTGCATGTCCAGTTCTAACTGTTGCTTACTGACCTGCATACAGATTTCTCAGGAGGGAGGTCAGGTGGTCTGGTATTCCATCTCTAGCAGAATTTTCCACAGTTTGTATTGATCCACACCGTCAGAAGCTTTGGCATAGTCAATAAAGCATATGTCGAGGTTTTTCTGGAACTCTCTTCCTTTTTTGATGATCCAACAGATGTTGGCAATTTGATCTCTCATTCTTCTGTCTTTTCTAAATCCAACTTATTTGGAAGTTCGTGGTTAACATACTGTTTAAGCCTGGCCTTGAGGATTTTGAGCATTACTTTGCTAGTATATGAGATGAGTGCAATTGTGTGGTAGTTGAACATTCTTTGGCATTGCCTTTCTTTGGGATTGGAATGAAAACTGTCCTTTTCCAGTTCTGTGGCCACTGTTGAGTTTTCCAAATTTGCTACCATATTGAGTGCAGCACTTTCACAGCATCATGTTTTAGGACTTGAAATAGCTCAACTGGAATTCTATCAGGTCCATTAGCTTAGTTCGTAGTGACGATTCCTAAGTCCCACTTAACTTTGCTGTAGGTGAGTGATGTCTGGCTCCTGGTGAGTGATCACACCATCATGATTATCTGGTTCATTAAGATCTTTTTTGTATAGTTCTGTGTATTCTTGCCACCTCTTCTTAATATCTTCTGCTTCTGTTAGGTCCGTACCATTTCTGTCCTTTATTGTGCCCATCTTTGCATCTTTGTGCTCTTAGTATCTTGTACCTTAGTATCTCTAATTTTCTTGAAGAGGTCTGTAGTCTTTCCCATTCTATTGTTTTCCTCTATTTCTTTGCACGGATCACGGTGTGTTTTACTCTCAGTGCTATGAATTTATATTTGTCAGCAATTTGTGAGCCAATTTCTTGAAATTCATCCCAAATAAGATTTTGTTCAGAAACTAGCCATCTAAAATATCTAGAATGTATCCATCATTCAAGCATTCATTGATTTTTGATCAACAAATATTTATTGAGGTGATATGCAGTACAATTTGTAGTATAAATAATAAGTTTCTTAGTAGTGTTCACATATGTGAAATGATTAATTATTTGATTTTATGCTTACAATAGGACCATAGTAGTTGAGCTATAATTTGAAATCATGAAAATTATAATATTAATGAAGAAAATTCCTTAATAATGTGGACAATTTTTAGAAACATTTTTGCCTCTTATATATGCTTTTTCAAGATAACATTCAGATCACAATTTTTTCTAATACAAAGCAGCTTCTATGAATGGATCTGACCTACCCAATGGATGATACACAGACTTTGGTTAATTCTAGCCATTTGAAACAATTCCATGGTGATATTAAGTTTCTTGATGAATAAATATTATTATTACTGAGTAAAAAATATAAACTAGAAAACTGAATATATGGGCACATGTTTAAAGATTTATTGCACTTTTCTGTAGTATTCTTTCCACTGAATTCTCAGTATTCAAAAGAAAATATTGAACTTCAGTAAAGATATTAATGTTTACAAAGATCACAGAAAACAAACATCAATACATTGTCCCAGTTATTAAAAATTTCCATTACTGCATGTGCAAACTTATAAATCTTTCTACATAACTCAATGTTAAAATATGTTACTATACTTATAACATAGTATATTGATAGTATTTTTAACTGAGAAAAATAGATATTATTGCTAATACTATTTTATAAAAGCTTAATATTTCAAAACATGTTTGGTTGTATTTTAGTTGATTAATTTGCAAATATTTCCCTATTCTTGAATATGGAGAAATTCCATTGTGAGAAACTTAGACAAAGATATTATTGTATAAAGAGGTTAGAATTAGACAAAAATTGAGAAGAAATGCATCACTTGGAGAGAGAAAATGTTACTAACATAAAAAAAAAAGTCTTCCACACTCTAAACCCCTAAATTTGTATTTACAATATCATAAATCTGGTTCTAAGCAAAATTTTAAAGCAATTTCCCTAATGTCATCCATATAATAAATAATAAATATTCTTGTAATTGCACTATTAAGGATCTTAACCACAATACTAATTATGAGGTTATTAATCTTAAGGGCAACATCTATGGATTTCTACCAAGATGGGAGGTGATATTAGGTAAATTGCCTTGGCTACTTTTTTAAAAGATAAGCTTTTGAGATAATGACAGTAATTCATTAATCTTTGATTGCATGATGTCTGACACATAAGACATGCTTATAAATATTTCTCAAGTAAATGAGCGAATGAATGAAGAAGAGAAAAAGGAAGAGAAAAGAAGGAAAATTAATGAGTGAGGGATTAAATAGGAAACCCCAACTGATCCAGATCAAACACACTCTGTGAGCCAACCATTCTCAACATGATTTGGACAAAGATTCCAGTAGTCAGTGTTTGCTATTTTTTTTTTTTTAGCACTCACTCTTACCTAAACAGAAAACAAAATAATTCTACTTCTCCTCAGTAGTCAACACCATCAGTCACCAGATAAGAAGCACTGTGTTCCAGACAGTCCATGTATTGTGTTAGATTGAACATTTTTTCATACACAAATTATATTTCTCATGAACATTACCATCCCTTGGTACATTATGTATTTCTGATGATCAATAAATAATGAAGCATAACAATAACAACAACATCAACAAAGCCCTCGGGGACTCTGAGGCTTGCACTTTGGCACAGGTCTGAGCAAACAGATGGTTTCTTCCTTGTGCCCTGAGAGCAAGCCTCGTTGCCGTCTATAGAACCACTAAAGGCAGTAAATCCCTAAGCAATTGGCCTTCCATCAAACACCGTCTGTATCCGGTCTCAGGGAATTCACAATGAGGGACGTTTGGCAATGGCGTCTCAGTTGATCACTCCTGTAATGGGGCAATTACAGGCAGAGAGGTTGTCTGTGATGTAACCCAAGCCCTCGTTTCTGCACAGCTGTGCAGACCATCAACTCAAATTGTACCGAGAAGTCAATTGGGAACCTATTTGGAATATGGGATATTTATTGGCTGAGGAAGAGGAAAGTCTATTTGTTCAACCACAGTGGAATTTATCTTGGTTGGCGCTGGGCACGGACATTTGAGCCCATGGAGACAGCAGCACCCCTCCTTGTCAGGCAGGCTGTTCTGGGCTCTTCTCTGACCCCGCTCCCCCGGGCCATGTCTATCACTCCTGTCCTAGACCATCCTGCTCCAGGGTTTCCCTCTGACTCCATGAGCTTGCATACACAGACCTCTTGGAACTGTGACTGCCCAAGTGGATTTTTCAGAATTCTGATGTTTAATCAGTATGTAAGGATAAAAGGGCTACAAGGGGCAGTGAAGGCCCAGCTGACATTAGATGGCGTGATTTTTTAATGGATTTTTTTTTTAAACTTCTTTTCATAATCTTTGGCCACTTAGAAGGAAAAGAGAAATTTGGTAGTGGGATTTCCCAGGTACCAGGGACTGACACAGTGGGTAAGCCAAGGAGGCAACATCTTAAGGATGGAGTTTAGAGCACTGTGGTGATGCCTGCCCATGGGTTCCAGACAGTGGAAGAGGCCAAGTGTAGGCAGGGCAAAAATGATGGTGTGTAACAGACAGAGGCCTCAGTAAAGACGGCGCTGAAGACAAAGATCAGGCTTGTGGGTAAGGGAGTCATGGAGGCGAAGGCTCAGGGCTACAGTCAATTAGATCCCAAGGGATCAGACATGACTGAGGTGACTTAGCATGCCCTCTTGTGGGATCTAGTTCCCTGACCAGGGTTCCAACCCGGGACCCTTGCATTGGGAGTGCAGACTTTTAGCCACTGGACCACCAGGGACGTCTCTGGGCTTAGATTTTGAGATGACTGGTTCCATCTTAGGTGACCTCCCTCTCAAGCCCTCTGTCCCTCCATCCGTCCTCCACTGTCACCCTGTCCCATTGTTTGTTCTTTGGGAAGTGGGCGGCCACATCATGAGAGCAGTCTTTGGAGATGCTCACAGAGCAAAAGAGCACGACCCTCCAACAGTCCTGTGAGTAACTTTGGAAGCAGATGCTCCCTTCTTCCACCAAGAGGAGCCTTCACATAGGTCCTCAGCCCTGACTGTGGGCTGACTGCAATTTCATGACAGTTTTTGAACCACAGGCACTCAACTAAATCATCTCTGCATTCCTGACCCAAGAAATGATGAGATAATAATGTTTGCTGTTTTTAAGCCATTACGGGGGCCTAAAGTCTCACTGTCTTTTCTACCTTCATAATATTTATTTTTTATTTGCACAGTGACCCTAAATGGGCATTCCTTGAAGGACATCTCTCCTGGGTAGCTTTCTTCTAAGTGGCGACATAAGGACCCAGGTTCTTTCCATGTTGAGAGATCACAAATAGATGGAAATTCATTTACAGGAAGGCAGAGAAGGGTAGGCTTGTGTTTTCTATGGGACAGGTAGGACTGGAAATGACCTGCATCACTTCTGTCCATATTCCACTGGCTAAAACCTAGTAACATGGCAGTACTTAATTGGCAGAGGGCTGAGGAATGTAATCCAGCTTGTGTCCAGAAGGAAAAGGGAAATGCTTTGTCTGGTAAACAACTTGTCAATCTCTACCACATGAGGCATGGAGTGATTGGACTAGGATGGGAGAGGATAAGAGACAGAGAAGGATGGAAGAATTCCAGGCAGAGAAAACAGCTCCCTGGAACTGAATGACTTTGGCATAGCACTGATGGAAAAAGCCCGCGAGAGACTGCAGTCAGACAATAGGCCCTTCATTTTCTCTAGGAAGTGAATAAGGAAGCAAATTTGAAAAACAGCAGGAAGCAGATTATGAGGAAATAAAAAATACATATTTTAGGAAGGTAATTATGTCAAAAACTGGCCAATTTTGAGATTCAGAAGCATCAATGCCAATTACTCAGGTCAGATTCTAACAGGATATCAAGAACATTTCAAGCATAAGAATGCTGTTGCTAAAAAAAAAAGTTCAAGAGGCTTGTAAAAACTATCTGATTGTGTTTAAGTCAACAACTGGCTCTTCATGGTAACACTGTAACATTGTTTCCTGAAAAACTTCTGAAAACAAAAGAACTCAATCCCAACAACAGAAATTTTCACTAACAATTTGGCTGTCAACACTTTCCCAGTAATGTTGGTTTTTAAAAGGTATATTTTGATTGACCAAACTTTTAGTCTCTAGTGCTTTGATTTCCATTTTCTTTGTAGTCACATTTCAGTGTAATAAATTTTAACATGTCATCCAATGAAGGATAAATCTGATGTGAAACCTTATAGAGAGTAGAGAGATTTTTGATGAAATGAAGGAGGATTTGTGTTGCCTATGATGCTTCCGTTCCAAAGCTCAGGATTCTCTTGTTTTCTTAGTTCTGCTGGTGGGAAATGAGAGAAACCAAATCCAAAACACTCCTTGCTGACATAAAGACAAAACTACCTCCATAACTTTAATAAAGAAATGATTTCGTTCCCATGGTTCATTCTTATTTGTAAAACCATCATGTTTAAATTATATAGATCACAGATTGGAAGAGAAAATATTGTATTAGACCATATAAACCATTAAGAAATATTTTTAAATAATTAAAGGATAATTTAAACAAATATTTTCAGTGGCTCTAAAATCTCTTTTATAATAACAAGTGATGAGCCCAAGATTTACTATTATTTTGAAAGCTGCCCTCTAAGTCCAAGAAGTGGAGTTTAGGGTTTTTAATGGAATGTCTTTTATATCAAATAAGCATTTAGAAAAAAAGCCAGTAAATCTTCTTTGAGTCTAGAAGATGAATAGATGTTTCTCAATGGATGTGAATTCTGCTGTTTTCATTTGGTTTAGATATTAAAACTTTGGGAGAAAATATTCACTGAGATGTTTTTTGACCTCCTTTATCATTTTAAAGGATATTTTCTTATCATCAGAATAAAAGGCCATCCTTTATATTGAAATGGTTGAAAATACATTAATTTTGAAACAATTTAGTTGAAGAAAAGTAATTGGAAAAGTCATTTCAGCAGTTCTGCCAGCCTACCACCTTGTGCTGCAATGGAAAACACTTGACATTATGCTCTGTCCTGGAATCTCTGCTTGTCCGCCATGTAATTTGTGTCCTTTCATGCTGTTATCTTTGATGGATCTCTTCTAAGTGATATGCCACCCTATGAGACTTTGTAGCAGTCTCCTCCCGGTAGAGCATCCTTGAGCAGAGAACACTCTTGCAACCCACAGGGTGGCCCGCACCAGCATTACCTGTGACACAGTCAGGACCAAAGGAGATACAAAACTCTCTGTAATTTACAAAGTGCTATTCAAATATGAAGTATTGTCCTCCAGACCTTGGGTTGCAAACCACTTCTCTGAAGGGCTAGAGATGAAACATTTCAGGCTTTGGGGTCATGCTGTCTGTCGCAGCTCCTCTGCAGTGGCACAGAAGCAGTTACATGAGTATGCTTATTTCTGGTAAACCACCATTGATAGACACTTAAACACTCGGAATTCGCATCATGGCCATCTGTCACACAATCTTCTCTTTATGTTTTTTCCCAAACATTTAAAACTGTAAAAAAAAAAAAAACAACACTTTTCTAAGCTCACAGGCCATATAAAAATGGGTGCTGGGCCAGACTGGACTAATTCCTGATCTGGGTCACTCTACCTCGCTAGCTAAAAGGATCTCAGATCTTCTCCCTCAGAGTGTGATCCTGGAAGCTTATGAGAAATACAGGATCTTAGGCTTCTGCCCAGACTGGGAGAATCAGAATCTGTATCTTTAGCGGGATTCCCTAGATGAATCTTGTGCTCCCTTACTTTTGAGAAGTTTTGTTCGGGAATGCAGTTAAGAGTCAGAAAGAGTAGAGAAACCACCAGGATTTTTGCATAAAGTATATACCACAAAAGTACACCCTAAGATCTATGCAGTTATTAATACAAACGCCTTTTAGAACCAAATTTTATTTAAATAATATATTTATGCATGAATAAATATGTGTCCACATGTATATGTGTGTGTGTATCTTCAACCACGTCCAGCTCTTTGTGGCCCCATGGACTGTAGCCCACCAGGCTTCTCTGTCCCTGGGATTTCCCAGGCAAGAATACTGGGACACGGTGCGGTGCTGTTTGCTGTCTCCTATTCCAGGTGATCTTCCTGACTTAGGATCGAACCTACATCTCCTGAGTCTCCTGCTTTGTCAGGCAGATTCTTTACCACTGCACCACCTACAAAGCCTACATGTACACACACACACACACACACACACACTTATGTATTATGTGTGTATATGTGCGTATGAGGATATGGTTTACCAGTCCACAGCAAACTGCATGTGGGGGACTTTGCTATAAGCAAGATCCATCTAATAATCAAAACAAATAATAACTAAAAGCCTACATTTAAAATAAATGAAATCAAATTAAGTTCTAACAGATCAGGAGTCGGGACTCACTTTGTGTCTAGTGGGACAGCTGTGTGTGCACTCAGCCATCACTAAGGGAATCATCATTTTGTAGCAAAATGCAGTAGCTGACGTTCGAGCGATAACCCCAGGGCAGCAAGGAAAGGTTAAATTATGTTCAGTGTTCTCTGATTAAGAAAGTTGGGACATGTCCTTGTAATTTAAGAAGAGTTCCATCACAGGTAGTTAAAATTAAAAAAGAAAAAAAAGTTGTGTTTCATGAAGCCTTACCTTCAATTATTTGGAAAAGTTTCCATTTAGAATGGCATTCCCTATTGATTATACATAACCACAGCTTTATCTTTTTATTTTTTTTTAACATGTAAAATTTCATCTACCATTCTTGGGGGTGGACATCTCAAATCTTTGATTTCACTTTTCCCATTTGAGAAAGATCATCTTTGTCTTATTTTCCTTTCCAATTTTTTAAGCAATTATTATATTTTTAAATTTTTAATTGGAAGATAATTGCTTTACAGTGCCATACAACCATGTGAATCTATCATGCTGCTGCTGCTGCTGCTGCTGCTAAGTCGCTTCAGTCGTTTCAACTCTGTGCAACCCCATAGACGGCAGCCCATCAGGCTCCCCCGTCCCTGGGATTCTCCAGGCAAGAACACTGGAGTGGGTTGCTATTTCCTTCTCCAATGGGTGAAAGTAAAAAGTGAAAGTGAAGTCGCTCGGTCGTGTCCGACTCTCCGCGACCCCATGGACTGCAGGCCACCAGGCTCCTCCATCCATGGGATTCTCCAGGCAAGAGTACTGGAGTGAGTTGCCATTTCCTTCTCCACATGGAGGATAAGATGTTATAAATTTAAATAAACTTAAAGAAATTTAAGTATATCTCATTCATTGAGAATCTTGAACAAAAATGGAAGCTCTGTAATGATTAACCCTAGAATTCACTTGAGATAACCAAATGTGGAATTCATAAGTAGCCTAATTTGCTCCTGTATTACATGAGCCCAGACTGTCCCTTTGTAGCTTCTTTGCCATAACTATATATATATATAATGCATGTTATATGTATGTCATATAACTATATATATATATATAAAACCCCTCTAGGTCATCATAGCGTGCCAGGCTGGGCTCCTTGTGTTATTTGGCAGCTCCCCACTAGCTCTCTGGTTTACTCACGATAGTGTATATATGTCAATGCTACTTTCTCAATTTATTCCACCCTCTCCTTCCCCTACTGTGTCCCAAAGTCCATTCTTTCCATCCATATCTCCATGCTTTCCTTGTGAATAGGTTTATCAGTACCATTTTTCTAGATTCCATGTATATGGAATCCTTTTAACGTCTTAATAAGACCAGAAAACTGCTGTTATAGGTTAGCAGGTGATTGTGGAATTTAGAAGATGTTCTTATTTCCTCTTTTCTAATTCTTCTCTGTCTCCGCAGTCAGAATCGGATCCATCGCTTTACCATTGATTCCTCTCTCTCCTGTTTAAAATTTCCATCTACTTATATATATTTTTAAACATACTAAATGTTTTCCTAGGACCCATTTCCCCATCCTGGCATCCAACATAACACAGAAAATAAATCAATGAAAGAAAGATAGATAGATATCTGAATAAATAGAAGTAAGAAGCACAATGCTTGTCATAAGCGCCATGGCCAACCTGAGTCCTTCTGACCACTGGAGAATTCTAAAGATTACTTTTCTCTTAGAATGGAGAAACTCGGGCAGCTGCAGTCTGAATGAAGACTGATGAGGCTACTTACTTGTGATCATGACAGTTTAGAAGTTTGTTTCCCATCCCTTGTCCCTGCTGGTTGGTGAGGTGAGAGAAGACAGAAGGTGTGACAGCAAGTAGAATATACAGAAAAACAGCGGTAGAGAAAAAAGGAGAGAGTGACTGCGATAGGACCAATTCTGGATTCTTCCATGAAATTCTAATTGAGAACTCAGGGCCTGGCTGACTGTAGAGGATTCTGCTTCTCTGAGCTGTGGTCAGGCCTGTCATTGATATGATATCCAGTTCCTAGGCAATTCTCCCTGTATGCTATATTTAAAATTAAATGGCAAAATGATCTGCATTAATGAGGGCCCAGAGCACTGTCAGTACACTGGTGGGAAAGTCATACTTATGGTAATTCAGTTTCAATAGACTGGTCTTGTAAAGAGAATGGCTGACAGCAGGTTATCAAGGCAATTTCCAAGTGGGCAACTGACGATGGGCATTCTGACTGAACAGGGACAAAAGAAATGCTTCAAGGACGCCATGAACATACTTTGTAATAATGTAAGGAAGTCAGCATTAGCTCAGAAGTCAAACAGCATGGAGCAGTTGGCAGAGAGCAAATGAGGACCTTGCAATTTTCATTATAAAAAAAAAAAAAAGCTGGTGCTGGGAAGGAAGCAGCCACCAACAGGTCCTCAAGTTGACAACTGTTATCCTAAGTCGGGGACTTCCCTGGTGGCTCTGTCGGCTCCTGCCAATGCAGGAGATTTGGGTTCAATCCCTGGGTCAGGAAGATCCCCTGCAGGAGGCAATGGCAATCCACTCCAGTATTCTTAACTGGAAAATCCCATGGACAGAGGAGTCTGGTGGGCTAGTCCATGGGGTCACAAAGATGTATCCAACACAACTTAGTGACTAAACCACCATTGTCATAAGTCAGGTGTCAAATACTTGTGAATCCAATCAAAATGAGCTTGACACTATCAACAAGGCATGTTTGTTGTAATAAACAAATAAGATAGTTTCATTAACAAGAAATTGCATATGCAAAAGACAGTAATTATTTAGTGCCAAATTGATATTTTATCAAAAATTAGACAACAGATTTTCTCTTTGGTATCTTTTATTGCAAATAGGTGCTATATGTTCAGCACTGTGCATCCAGTGCTGGGACTTGGAGATACTGCCCAAAAAAGAACAAGTCCAGTCTTGCCCTCTTGGAGCTTACATTTGAATTCTTGAATAATTCAGTAGAGCCTCTTCCTTCCTGACTGGAAAAGTAACATTGCTGTTGCCATTCTGTCTATGCAAATATTTTCCATCATTTCCCAGCATTTTCTTTTAAAGAGTTTCAGTTATGGATTACATCCACACATCACCATTTGTGTTCATTTGTGAGTCCAATGTTCCCATTTCTGTTTTAAAAAGCCAATCTTGAGCAGAGGTGAGGGGCTTTGTAGAGAAAAATTTGTTACTTCCTCACCTAGGGAGCCACTCATCCTTGAGCCCTCTCCTCAAGCAAAGATGGCTATGATATGCCTTAAATTGTCAACACTCAGGGTTTCATGTGTGACAAGAAAGACAGTTTTTGTTGTTGTTGTTCAATTGCTAAGTCATGGCTTACTCTTTGTGACCTCAGGGACTGCAGCATGCCAAGCTTTTCTCTCCTCTACTATTTCCTGGAGTTCACCCAAACGCATGTCCATTGCGTCAGTGATGCCACCAACCATCTCATCCTCTGGCGTCCCCTTCTCCTCCTGCCCTCAATCTTTCCCAGCATCAGGGTCTTTTCCAATGTGTCAGCTCTCTCTTGGCATCAGGTGGCCAAAGTATTGGAGCTTCAACTTTAGCATCAGCCCTTCCAGTGAAAAATGCTTTGGTTTCTCTCAAATGAGATTCCACTTTGAGAGGTATCCAAGCTACCCCATGACAGGCTGTTCAAGGATAAGGAGCAGATTCTGGCCCCAGATCACCCCCTTGGAGACTTTTACAGGCAGGAAACTAGACGACTAAGAGCCTCACAAGGGCCATCCCGTGTGAGATGAATGCAAGTGCTTCTCTTTGCAGTCGCAGGGTTAAATGTGAGCTAAGAGATGCACTGGCTTTCACAATCATTCAGTTCACATTAAGGAAGCCTTTTCCATTCACTTTGTGCACAGGAGAATTTAGTGTCTTTGTAAACATGTGTAAAGGCTGAATTTGCAAGGCGTTTTTCCCATGAAAACTTCCTAGCCAAGATGTTGGCTATTTGCCACAAAAATAGCCTCTGGGAAAGCCTCAGAACCTCACAGAATGGGGGTGACAGAGCCCGGCACCAGAGGTTTGCCCTTAGAATGACTCCACTGAGAGCCTCCTACAGGCCATCCTGTTAAAACAGATGTTACTGAAGAAACAGCTGTTGGGGTGATTTTAATGTAGATTTCATCCTCTTACTGAGGAGACTTCCTCAGCTTGGGAAGCTTTCTGCTGCTTGGCTCTGAATTTATTTGATCTGTTTCACAGAATATAAAGGCAACAAGCCCATCTTTCTTTCATTCCTTCTTTGTGCTTTATTTCTTTCTCTTTTCTTCCCCTCTTTGGAGAAGCAATTCCTCTAACACACAAAGAAGTTAATTTTGAAAGCGTGCCACGGAAATGATACGAAAATCATTCAATAGAAGAACAGTGGTTGTTCAGCCGAGTTGAAAGAAGCCTGCATTCTTTCATTTGCATAAAGCACAGTGTATGGTGCTATTTGTTAAAGTAAGTTGAATAGACAGTACTTAAATTACATATAAATGTGTGTTGTTTTGAACTGTTTATGTCAGTAAAGTAAATCTAATGGCACAAACATAATAATACCTTAACTGCTTTTATAACCAGTTTACGATATTTATCATTTGTGGAGCACAGCTAGTGTTATCTGCATTCAACAGTAATTTTCAATCACAACCTCAAAATAGTTAATGTTAAAAGGAATCAATATGTACTACATTTTACTGCAGACCCATGGGCAATAGCTTGCTGTTAATGATCAAAACTGCCAACTTATATCTATTGCTGTGATTTTTCTCTTCATAAATTAAAAGGAAAGAAGTGTGAATGAAACTGTAAAATCAGGCTATGATAAGTTCGAATCCTGCACACTCTCTTTTGCTCTCAATCTCTCATTTTTAAGAAAAGTTGTTTTTATTTTTTTTTTAATGTCAGTGATGCGGTCCATTATTAGGAGTTATTACCCCCAAGTGCTTGGGTTTTGCTATCAATATCACTAGTGGAAGGAATACCAAAAAGGCTGGTATTAGTAGTTTTCACTGTATCTTTTTCATGTCATGGAATATAAAACCTAGCTCTTTAAAATCAATTCCTAGTATGTTACCTGAAAGGATCCATCTTATGCCAAATACGTGTCATTGTAGAAAGAAATGTAGTTTGATGGGCTTCTTACGGTGTTTAAAATGGCACATTCTTGGATCATTAGTGTGTGTTGTCTGTGGAAGATGACATAACGTCCTCATGATGGCCAGTGTTGATTCTGTCTTGAATATCCATCATCTAGCCGTTCTTTGAACAAATATGCATTAAATGTCATCATGTTACTTTTGAGCCAGATACCATGCTGCTAGTTACTGAACAGAGAAGGAAAAGAAAGAAGGAGGAGAGGCAGGGAAGGGAGGGGTGAGGGGAGGAAGGGAGAAATGAAAGAAGGGAGAAGGAGGGGAAGAGCGGGAGGGGAAGCAGGAGACAAGTGAGGAAGGGCTGTAAGTGACGCCACAAAATCTGAAGTAACACAGTCCTGCACTGGAACCCAAACTTCCTCACTTACAAATCGTATGAATTTAGACAAGTTAACCTCTCTCTAAGCCTTAGTGTCCTCAAGTGTAAAATGGGGATAATTTTATTACCTGTAATACTGTTGAGAGACTTAGATGAGGAGATTATAGTTATCCTCAAGAATATTATTAATGACACTGAGGTCCAGTCCCTGCTCTCAAAATACTCAGAGTCTAGGGACACCAAATGACACTGAATGAGCAAACAGGTGACTGTGGTGCAGCGCCCTGAAGCAGGAGTGCTCTGGGTGCCAGATCCATACATGCAGGTGCCTGAGGAATGTAGTCTTGATGGTTAGAGCGTCTGGAAGGCTCAAGCCAAAGGATGCCCAAGAGCCGTTTGTGAGCTGCCTGATTGCTGCAAGTATTCTGTTGTGTTCTTCTGAAGTTCTGGGAGCCTCTAGATCTAGGCACCAAAACTGAATGTTGATCATTCATAGGCTAACTGGTTTCATCGGGGATCATTTCAGACTCTATTGTGTACAGGGCACAGAGCTACATCCTATGGAGTTAAGAGATGAATGAAATGAAATTCCTGCTCTCAAGTCGCATACAGCTATCAGAATGAGTTTATCTACTTTGTGCTCTCAGTATTTCGAACAATTCAAAAGACCATTTGATGCAGTGGAACTAGTAAAGTTTGCATAGATTTCATGAAATTCATTCAGTTGATGGAAGGCACCAATATTTTTTGTAGATGATTGAATAGATGGCTTCCCAGGTGGCACAGTGGTAAAGAATCCACCTGTCAATGCAGGAGACACAAGAGATGTAGGTTTGATCCCTCAGTTGAGAAGATCCCCTGGAGTAGGAAATGGCAACCCACTCCAGTAGTCTTGCCTGGAAAATTCCGTGGATAGAGGAGCCTGGTGAGCTATAGTCCACAGGATTGAAAAGAGTTGGATATGACTGAGCATGCTCACAGATGGTAAAGTACAAAACTCAGCAGGGATCAAAGGTGATTTGTGATTTTCCATCTTGGAGCAGTTGACTGTCTCAAAAGGAAACTCTCAAAGAACGTACAAAGTCTGAGTGAGAATTTCTCAGTTATCTCTGATTTTGGAGAGAATTATCAATGTTCCAAAACCAAGTTGATACTGTCCTCACAATTTTCTTCAAATGGAGAATTCTATTCTAGTACTTTCTCTCATTTCTCCCCCTCAATCAAAGTTCTTTGAGTTTCTTCTGTTATTTGGTGCAGAAAGCTCCAGTTAGCTGATTATCTGTCTTTAGCACCTTTCTTTCACTTCTCAGAGTGTTTGATTGCCTCCAAACAAAGAAAGCTAATAATCTATTTTTATCAAGGAAGGTGCTGTGTCTGCAGGAATCAGAGAGCATCTCAGATGAGCTGGGACTGGAGACTGACCCAAGGAGAGGATTTAGATGAAGGCTGCTGGGCTATCAGAGCACCCACAGGATGTTTAAAGTGCTGAGTTTAAAATCTACAAATCCTGCTTTCTGATTGGGAATATATTTTGATTCTGAGATTTTCAAACGGGTGTGTCTTTTTTTTACTGATTTTGGATAGTTTAAATAAAGGAATTCACACTGTGAACTCTGGGGAAGTCAGTTTGCCCGCGTGGTGCTGGGTCACTCTGTCTTTGCCAAACCATGCTAAGTAGTAAAATCTGTTCTTAAAAATCTTGTAAAGCCCCAGATTAAACAGATCTGGCTTTCTTTCTTATGTTTATTTCCTGTTTGTCTGGAGCCTGGTGAGGGGGTTTAGGGAAGGTGGCCCATGTTGCCTAGTTTTGAGTCAAATTAAGAGTCTTACAAAGTAGCAAGATACATTGAAACCCTGTTGAATCTTCACAGG
Organism: Capra hircus; assembly: GCF_001704415.2. Lineage (NCBI taxonomy): Eukaryota > Metazoa > Chordata > Mammalia > Artiodactyla > Bovidae > Capra > Capra hircus. Next base: position 33,370,911 of record NC_030834.1, on the reverse strand, counting down.
AAAAGAAGAATCAATACTAATCAAATAGTAAAATTTGAAGTCAATGTTCTCTCACTATTGATATCATTAGGTAACATTTTGGGAGTGCTTACTATGTGCCAGGCACAGTTTTCCATGATTTACTTGAAAGAATTTTCTTAATCTTCAAAACAACCCTCTGAAGTATAGACTATTATTATCTCTACTGTATGGATAAAGAAATGTAAGCAAAAAACAAATCCATCAACTTGCCTGAGTTTAGCAGCATGTTTCAGGCAGGACCAAAATTATACCAAAAGAAATGAGCTTGACTCACTCTTTTTCATGGATTGGGATAGTTCTATAAATTTCTAGAGCAGAAAAAACAAGTTATTTTACTCTAATAATTTTGAATGTCTCCTGCATTGCAGGTGGATTCTTTACTGTCTGAGCTACCAGGGAATCCCCAATAAATATGAGTTTAGAAAGCAATGATGATGTTGGGGAAAATGACAATGAACTCAAAAGGTGATAATGAAAATACAATTCTAAGAGCATTGAAAATGGACTAGAGATGTAATAAGTATGTGCATCCCAGCCTGATTTTAATATTTCTGGTCCTTCTAATCTTCAATAATTTTAATCCCCGCACAATTCTAAAGGAAAACGTGTATGATAGTAGTTCCTTTAGCTAGATATGCCACTATTCTCAGAGAATTAAAAAGATTCAGATATCTTTTCAGCTTTTCTTTGTGAAGGAGTCTTCCCTCTGGACCTCTCTCCATTCTCCTCTACTTGATTGAAATCCTAGGGGCTGAATTGAATGAATAGAATTGATGAGTGTCCTTACCCTGGGTTTCTTGTTGAGCTGAGCTAGTTTGTGGCACTGACAGCTGAAAGGCTGGAAAGAGTGTGAATCCAGGGTTTACACCTGGATTCCTCTCCTGACTGGTAGATATCTAAGGAATCCTTGGCTCCTCTTTGATGGGCCTTTCCAATCAGCTTTTTTCGGCTTCCCAGGTGGTGTTAGTGGTAAAGAATCGACCTGTCAAGCAAGAGACCTGGGTTTCATCCCTGGGTTGAGAAGATCCCCTGGAGGAGGGCATGGCAACATACTCCAGTATTCTTGCCTGGAGAATTCCATGAACAGAGGAGCCTGGTGGACCGCAGTCCATAGGGTTGCAGAATTAGACATGACTGAAATGACTTGGCACAGCCCAGTACAGCACAACTGCCCCCTCCCTAGGGGATCATCGGTGCTCCCTGCTACTCCTAATCTGAGTCCTTCCACGGAGCTCCTGCCCGCATGTTGGCAAATAGCATCTTTCCTCAATTACTCCGTATGATAAAGCCATTTATTTCCCGCCTAGGTCTTGATGGAAAACAGAAACCTTTGGAATTTGGTACGATTTTATCCATTTACTGTTACTTATTCTATTCAAAACCAGTTTTTCTGCTTGATTTTTCCAACTGAAAGGAGCTCTACGAAGTTTCTGCTCATAAGCATATGGTGCAATTTCTGATACTCAGGTGGAATTTGTCGCCCATTATTTAACAGCAATTTTAAGTTGTGAGTCATTTCCATTTTAATCACAGAGAAAAAAATTAAATTAATTGTGCATGACAGAATTAGGTAATGTCGTTACCATTTCTGTGTTACCAGAGCCATTGAAGTCAGGAGGCTTTCTGATGATGAATAAACTGCTTGACTGCCTGATGTTGGTACAACTAGTAATTTTCTCAGGAGTTACTGAATCCTGAAATGATTCAGGTGCTTTGAAGAACAACACAGAGGAGGCAGAGATAGATCTGTGAGCTATTATAGTAGGTGAACAATCTAGTTTTCTTAGTTTTGCTTCTTTTATGAATTGGAGGACAAGGAAACTCACTAGACTTAGAACCCAAATATCTTGATGGCCCATGTAAGTAACTCTTTCTCCCCAAATGTATCATTTCTCCAAAATCCAAGTCTTAAAATACCTGCTAGGATTCAAGATCAAAATATCTTGCGTCTTATGAAATGAGCATCTGTACTTAACAAATAAATGGATAGCTGATTATGTTCTGTTCCATAGGCATAGTCTTAACCAAAGTTTTTTAAGTGCAAGAATTGCGGCCTGATAGTGAAAGGAAAATGAAAGTGAAAGTCGCTCAGTCCTATCTAACTCTGCGATGCCCATGGAATTCTCCAGGCCAGAATCCTGGAGTGGGTATTCTTTCCCTTCTCCAGAGGATCTTGCCAACCCAGGGATCGAACCCAGATCTCCTGCCTTGCGAGCAGATTCTTTACCAGCTGAGCCACAAGGGAAGCGCAAGAATACTGGAGTGGGTAGCCTATCTCTTCTCCAGTGGATCTTCCCCACCCAGGAATCAAACCGGAGTCTCCTGCATTGCAGGCAGATTCTTTACCAAATCAGCTATCAGGGAAGTCCCTGAATTACAGATTAGTATCTCTCAAACTATCTTGCATCTTGAACCACGAATATGATTAATATAGCCAGGTGTTCATGTAGGGCTCTTGGGAGATTTATGTAAGAAGATTATAAGAAAAATGTAAATTCTGAATAGAAATTTAATACTTAATATACTATCACTTCACAACAGTTAAGCCATCCAAGAAATGTAAGTTGGTTATTGCAAGAGTTAGCCTTTGATGCTAAATGAATCACCGCAAAACATAGTGGCTTAATGCACATTTATTGAACCCTTGATTCTTCTGGGCAGAAACTTGGGCAGAGCTCAGTGATGTGGTCCTTTCATTGCATGTATTCGTCCATCTTGTGTGTGCAGCCAGGTTGTTTCGTTTCAGTTCATTTCAGTCGCTCAGTCATGTCCGACTCTTTGCGACCCCATGAATCGCAGCACGCCAGGCCTCCCTGTCCATCACCAACTCCCGGAGTTCACTCAGACTCATGTCTATCAAGTCAGTGATGCCATCCAGCCATCTCCTCCTCTGTCGTCCCCTTCTCCTCCTGCCCCCAATCCCTCTCAGCATCAGAGTCTTTTCCAATGAGTCAACTCTTCGCATGAGGTAACCAAAGTATTGGAGTTTCAGCTTTAGCATCATTCCTTCCAAAGAAATCCCAGGGCCGATCTCCTTCAGAATGGACGTTTGGATCTCCTTGCAGTCCAAGGGACTCTCAAGAGTCTTCTCCAACACCACAGTTCAAACGCATCAATTCTTCAGTGCTCAGCTTTCTTCACAGTCCAACTCTCACATCCATACATGACCACAGGAAAAACCATAGCCTTGACTAGATGGACCTTAGTAGGCAAAGTAATATCTCTGCTTTTGAATATGCTATCTAGGTTGGTCATAACTTTTCTTCCAAGGAGTAAGCGTCTTTTAATTTCATGGCTGCAGTCACCATCTGCAGTGATTGTGCAGCCCCAAAAAATGAAGTCTGACACTGTTTCCCCTGTTTCCCCATCTATTTCCCATGAAGTGATGGGACCGGATGCCATGATCTTAGTTTTCTGAATGTTGAGCTTTAAGCCAGCTTTTTCACTCTCCTCTTTCACTTTCATGAAGAGGCTTTTTAGTTCCTCTTCACTTTCTGCCATAAGAGTGGTGTCATCTGCATATCTGAGGTGTTTAGGAGCTGGTAAATCTGGGATCCCCTGTGCTAGGAGGACTCATCTGTGTTCCCCATTGTATCTCATCTTCCTTCAGGTTAGCTGGGTTTTTCATATAATAAGTGAGCAGGAGTCTAAAAAGCCCAGTGGAGGTATGGGAGAAAGGCTTAGCATCACTTCCATCTCATTGTATGGGCTTAAGTGAGCCACAAGGCAGGTCAGATGTGTGAGGAAGAGAAAGAACATTTGGATGGTGTTGGGAGGAGCTTCTAAATTCCAAAGAAAGCAAGGAAAAGGCAAGGATGTGGCCATTTTGTGATCTAGCAAAATTAGATAAGGAACAATGTGGAATGGGAGTAGCGAACCAAATACTTGCCTGTGCTTTTTGTGACCAGAGAGGGCAGGAAAGAACAGGACACTGTTTTGGATACATCACTGTATATAGATAGCACACACATATGTCAGTAGACATTTCCATTTAATATTTTTCAAACACAAGCAGATTTTTTTTTTTCCCTACAGACACTCCACTCTAATCTCATTCCCCATTCTTTTGCCTAATCTACAGATTTTCAATGTTTCACTTGGCTTTTCTGTACTCTCCCCTGACTCCCAGATTAGCTCTTCCTTCTCCGAGTGAGTTTTATACTTCCCCAGTCCCTCTTATCCTGCTTACTGTCTCTTCCAGAATTGGGCAGAAACCAAGTCAATGAAGAAAACACTCAGTCATTTGGCAACATGAAGAAGCAATTAGATGCCAGCTTCTAAAGGGCTTGAGGACATTTTAACCCGAAGTGCTGGAAATCTTACTGAAATTGCAGACAGAACAGAGGGAGAAGTACTTGAAAGACCATTAGCTAGCCAGAGCTTGGCCCCATCACATTTTTTTCTGGTGCCTGTTATAAGAAGGCTTCCATGTTCTGGCTTAAGCCAGTGTGAGACGAAAGGAGGTGGATCAATGCACATCTATCTGTGCGAGAGTTCCTTGGAAATAATGAAAGCTTGTCTCCATTCTTGAAGAATAAGACCTAGAGAAAGTGATTCCCAGAGCATAACAGAACTCTTTGGATGTAGGTAACAATGAAGAAGAGAATTCCAAATTCCGCTGATAATCCGCAGTGTGGTTAATCTCTGAATGGCTACTGAGATGTGTATTGTAATTGGAAGCACAAAAGTTGCCATTCATTTCATTCTGTACAGTACTTGGTATTGTATTCAGACATAGAGTAGGCTATTACTCAAACCTCTCTTTTCTATTTTTTTTTTCTTATTGTTCTTCTTTTAATACAGACCTTGCCCCTTACCCAAGCCAGGATTGTTACTCCGCTGAGGGTTTTTCAGACATCATTAACCACAGGAAGAGAACATAACACAGCAGAAACTTGGGATTGAATAACAACCTTGAAATTCAAACTGACATCATGTATTATTGTTTGCATTATATACTAAACAGTTATTAGGAACAATTAGCAATTAAAGACTCTTAGGTGCAGTTATATGGTTTTCTACAATATATCCTGAATAGCAGGATAAGTGCTTTGGCTGCCAGCCAATCATCAAAAAGCCCACAGAAAACTCTCATCTCAAATGCAAGCTCCTTTGTGGCCATTGAATGAAGCACGTTAATCAAGCAAAGCCATGTATGAGATGGAGATGGGGAGATCTGAAGTACACATGTTCACTGTAAAGCATGTAGTTCCATGATTTTGCACACCTATATCCTATATTTCACTTTTGTGAAAAAGAGATGGATAGTCAGCTCAGAAACAGGTACCCAGATATACTTCTAAAGGAATATATTCTGATTCCAGGACCACATTCGAGTTAGGTCTTCTAGCTTCCGGTTCTTTAGTGCTTGATACTGACACCTGCATTTATCATAATGATCTGGAGGCCCAAAGTGCTCTTTCTGAAGCATCAAAGTGAGATTATATCATAATCAAGCTATTTTTATTGTTAAGTGTACTCTCTGTCTCTATATATGTATATATATTGAATTCCTTGAAAATTAAAAAAGAACATGGTAGTTTTGTTTTTTTCTTACAGTTTTATTGATATAATTGACATACAGCACTGAATAAGTTTAAGGTTTATCACATAGTGATTTGATTTACATATATCATTTACCACAAGTTTAGTAAACACCCATTTTCTCATAAAGATACTAAATAAAATAAAAAGAAAAAATATTTTTCCTTATAATGAGAGTTCTTGCGATTTACTCTCATAATTTTATATGTGACATAGAGTGGTGATAATTATGTTAATCATGTTATATATTACATCCTTAATATTTATTTATCTTCTGACTGGAAGTTTGTGCTTTTTGGCTGTCTTTATCCTATTCACCCAAATATGGTGATTTTTAATTTTCTTACAATGTTCAACCTACCAAAGGGCCATGTTCCCAATCTTATTTAATAAATTTTACTTTGTATTTTATTATTGTGCATTGTAATGATTTTATTAATATCCGAGTGCTGGCTACAGTTTGTTTACCTTTAATAGTTATATAGATTTTTTTTTGTTTCCAGATTGGAAACCAATTATGTAATATGATCTCAATCTCCATTTAACACAATTTTATAGAATACAGAATAGGTGAAGGTGAGTATTTAGTTCCCTGGAGTTCTCAGTATGGAAAAAGGGAGAAACATTTAAGGAGATTAAAAAAAAAATAATCAATGGCTTACTGACCTTGATTACTCAAATCTTTGTAAATAAACAGGTGATCCATATTGAATAACCTAGCATGTTCTTGTTCAGATGCTAAGTTGTGTCTGACTCGTTGTGACCCCATGGACCACAAACATGCCAATCTTCCCTGTCCTTCACCATCACCTGGAGTTTGTTCAAACTCATGCCCATTGATCAGTGATGCCATCCAAATGTCTCATACTCTTCCACCTTCTTCTCCTCCTGCCGTCAATCTTTCCCAACATCAGGGTCGTTTCCAAAGAGTTTGTTCTTCACATCAGGTGACCAAAGTATTAGAGCTTCAGCTTCAGCATCTATCCTTCCAATGAATATTCAGAGTTTATTTCCTTTAAGATATACTGGTTTGATCTCTTTGCTGTCCAGTGGACTCTCAAGAGTCTTCTTTAGGACCACAATTCAAAAGCATCAGTTCTTCGGTACTCAGCCTTCTTTATGGTCCAACTCTCACATCTATACATGACTACTGGAAAAGCCATAGCTTCAACTTGATGGACCTTTGTCTGCCAAGTGATGTCTCTGCTTTTTAAAACACTGTCTAGTTTTGTCATAGCTTTTCTTCCAAAGAGCAACCATCTTTTAATTTTGTGGCTGCAGTCACCATCTGCAGTGATTTTAAAACCCAAGAAAATAAAGTCTGTTACTGTTTCCACTTTTTCCCTATTTGCCATGAAGTGAAGGGACCAGAAGCCATTATCTTAGTTTTTTAAATGTTGAGTTTTAAGCAAGCTTTTTCACTCTCCTTTTTCCACTCTTATCAAGAGGCTCTTTAGTTTCTCTTCACTTTCTGCCATTAGAGTGGTATCATCCAATTCCATTGTGCCAAAAATGTATTAATGATAGACAGGATAGAACCGAGAAGACTAGGAGATTACATTATATATTTGGACATAACCTGACCTTTCCTACTTCAGATAGGCTCAAGTTACCTCAAAGGGAGAGAAACATGGAATCCACGACCGGAAGCAGTAAAATCCAATCTCTTTTCTTTTTTTTTAACTACAAATGGATAATATGGACAGCAACTATTTTAGAATTTAAAAATAAGGTATGGTCTCCAGCAGATACATTTCAACTTGATATAGAAACATAAATATGTAAAATTAGAAATCACATTTCCATAACCAAGCCTTATTTTTCTAACATGAAAATAGAAAAGCAGATGCTCGATAGGAAATTACAATATGGAAAATAGTCACGAGAAGCCAGGTATAAGGTACAATTTGTCACGTCACATTTAAAATGGAAAGTGGCACCAAACGCAGTTTCAATTTTTTCCCAAATAGAAATTTCATCAGATAATCTGTGGTTCTGGTATGTCACAAAGGGCTCTTTTATCTGGCTGTAGGCTAGTTGCCCGGAGAAAGCAATGGCACCCCACTCCAGTACTCTTGCCTGAAAAATCCCATGAATGGAGGGGCCTGGTGGGCTGCAGTCCATGGGGTCGCAAAGAGTCAGACATGACTGAGCGACTTCACTTTCACTTTTCACTTTCATGCATTGGAGAAGGCAGTGGCAACTCACTCCAGTGTTCTTGCCTGGAGAATCCCAGGGACGGGGGAGCCTGGTGGGCTGCCGTCTATGGGGTCGCACAGAGTCAGACACGACTGAAACGACTTAGCAGCAGCAGCCTAGCTCCCTGTATAAGGAAGCTTTCTAAGAGGGGTTTATTGTCAGGCGAGTCTTCCTTCAAGTTGTGTTCCAACAAGGTCATTCCCTTCAGTAACTGAAGACTTTCTAAGGTATGTGTCTCTCCCCTTTTGATGGAGTGAAGAATAACCTCGCTTTGTGAGTGAGACATGAAAGGTCTTTTGCGCACAGAATGAGCACAGGTGCTTCAGTGAGAAAACGTCTTGGGCACCTCTCTCTTTCATTGTTGTTAGTGTTGTACACTTCCAGGAGATGGAGCTATGGCTCAGTCTGAATGCTCCTCTTTTCTGGCTTGTTCAGAGGAAAGGGGAAAAAAAAAAAAAAAGGCTTAAAATCTCAGAATCTCTTTTAAGCAGCTTAAAAACTAATCATTATTGCACAGCTCTGGGAAGTCGGAGATGGGTCGGAAACACAGGTACTGTGTAGATTCAGTATGAAAAATGCCCCTCCCTTCAAGCCCTCTAAAACACTGTTGGTGTATGACAATCAGAAGGGGTTAAAAATCCAAGATTCTGGTATAGAGAACTCACTAGTTTTGACCTTGTAAGAGGGAGGGGGAGAGGGGGAAAGACGATAGTTTAGAGAAGGATAAAAGTAAGCAGAGTTGTTGTTGATGGTTATTTGTTTTAAACGGAAGCCAGATCATCCCAAAATCTAGAGAATATTTATAGAATTATTAAAACTGTACTGTTTTTCCATCTGTTTAAAATATTTTTACCTAAAGGTCTTCCCTTTCACCTGATGTTTTTGAGGTTTATTAGTAATCAGAATATTGCATTCCCAAGTTTGTGATATATGATTTCATTTCATTTTGTAATTTTAAGAAACCTCCTATTTGTGACTGATTTCTCAAAAAACAGTCACAGAGTTAAGTTGCCAGCCATGCAGGGCAATCATTTCATCATGCAAACCCACGTGATACAGAGGAAAACTGTTCTGGATGGGGATTGCGTCAGGGACGAAGTTGCTCCTCCTGATGGGTAGCCAGCTGTTTCAAAAACAATATCGTAGCAGGAATTGCAAAAATTACACAACAGCATGAAAATAACAATAATTGCATTCGAATGGTGTTTACAGTGAAAGGATGTCCCCATGAACTTTACCTTCTTTGAACCCCTCATGACCATCCAAACATGTGAGATTGGTGTAATCATGTACTCAGTGGATAGAGGTCTCATTGTTAGTGGGAGGGTTTGGCTTATACTCTAATTCTTCTAATTCCCACTTTGCGTATTGGTGGCACGTGCAGTGAGGATTCTTTGCTGTTTTATTTGGGGTCTGTGTGTATATCGTCGTGGTTGTTTCAGTCGCTAAGTCATGTCTGACTCTTTTGTGACCCTGTGGATGGTAGCCCACCAGATGCCTCTGTCCATGGAATTTCCCAGGCAAGAACAGCCAAGTGTGTTGCCCTTTCCTCCTCCTGGGTGCAGGGAGCAATGATGTAAAACCCCTTGGTCTGCAGCAGGCTCTTGGGAACATCCTCATGTTTGTAGGACTCTCCAGGGATCCAAAGTGTTACCAGTCTTTCCCCTGAAACTCTGGGAGGCCCTTGTGGAGTTTGGAGCCATCTACATCGCATTGTTTGAAATATTAATAGAAGCATAATCAAGTAACTTTCTACTATTTAATGCCACAATTTCATCATTCTTTTTCTTTTGTGATTGATTTTCATTTTATGAGTGATAACATTTGAGTTTGTGCCTTCCTCCTAAATTTCAAATTCTCTTCACAATTCTTGATTTCTGAGTTTACTTAACGCTACAGGAGTGGTGATGTCTGTTGACTGAGTCAAAATTGATTATATTAAAGAGAAAAAGTTGAATTTTCTCCGAACAACAAGATGATATTTTTTCTTTATAAATATGAATATGAATTTTTATAATATACAGTTGTGATATTTCTCCTACATTCTAGTAGCTAGAAATACTGTAGCTGGGTAAAAATGCTATTCATCATGCTCATTATTTTTCAGTATACTCTAGATATGAAAGGAAGGTCATGCACTTTGACCTTGGACCTAAGTGTGAATTCTCTTTCTCTCACCAGCTGTGCAGCATGAGTAAAGTATTTGCCAATTCTGTATTTCTTCAACCATAAAATGGAGAGATGCCCAAACTTACAAGGGTATGCTGAATAGCATAATATATCTTCAATGCTGCTAATATGTTACAGGGCTGTTCTGTTGCCAGGCACACTTTCTGCACTATTCTTTCTGTCTTTTCCATTAAACTATTTTCTAACACTGTGCTCTGGTGTTTATCTGGTGTTTGAGAGCTTTTAATTTCGGTCTGAATTTAACTGAAGAAACCAGTCATGTCTTATGCCAAAGAAATGATCATCTACTCACTCTCTGAATTAGGTAGGTTTCATTTCCGTGTTAAACATTTGAGCAGTGCACGCATGCTAAGTTGCCTCAGTCATGTCCAACTCTTGAGACCCTATGGACTATAGCCCGCCAGCCTCCTCTATGGATGGGATACTCTAGGCAAGAACACTGGAGTGGGCTGCCACGCCCTCCTCCAGAGGAACGTAAATGCTCTTTTCCAAAGACTAAGGGGAAGTGAAACAATAGGAAAATGGAATTATCCCCAAAAGATTCCCCAACAGTCTCTAGTGCTTCATGTGGGCTGGGTGGGTGCTGTGAGAAAAATCTCCTTGGAACCAGTGGTGGGTAAGAAACTGCTGCTTGCCTGTCGTTGCCGCCACAGAAAATCGGCTCTGAAATGACTATTCTGTGTTAGTTTTACCTGCGTGCTTTCAGTTGTCACAAACCTACTCAGGGGACCCAAGAGAAAAGCTTTTTTCCTGGACCAGGAAGTCTACAGGGGTCTGAGAGTAGGAATCCGCCAACATGAAATTAAAGTCATAAGGAAAGTACATTTACAAAGACTCTTTTTCTTTTAACAAACATAAAGGAAGCTGTCCCACCAGGCATGGATTTTTCCAAGTATTACTGCAGTTATTGTTTTTTTAAAACTCTCCAAGTATAAAATAGGAGAGAAACAAAAATGTGCCATTTCGCATTTTTTTTTTTTGTATATTTTCCTTCGGAATGGTCTCATATGATAATGATACATATAACTTATTATTCTGTTTACTTGCACCTATAAGTTATAGGTTTAAGTTAGGGAGGGTGTCAGTGTGCTATACACAGAGTCGCGTCATTAATTATATACTTCATAACTTTTGGGTGAATTTAATGCAAGAAAGGCCAAATGCTGTGCGTGTAATTTATAGTTACCTCTGTCAGATATAAGGATGGGTTTTTTGTTTGTTTTAGAAAAATTAACTCTGTCTATTCTAATTCTGCTTGATCTCTGGCTGATTACTTTGGCTCTTCATTTTAATGGTAGCACTTGAAAAATAACAGAAAAAAATCATAAACTCTACTCTTTAAATCTCATATCTGGAGAAAAGAAGCCTGGGGATTAATGTTAAAGAGAGATGAGAAAAGTGTAAATGATGCGCAATTTCAGAAAAGAAAGAGCAGGTGTTAGCCTCTCTCTCTCACTTCCTAGCATTCATTCTTACTTCTTGTTAATGAAGGCTTTCGCGGTACCCACGAGGCAACAGTGATACAGTGACGGGCCAGTCTTGAGATTCAGTAACAGTTTGTCTCCAGACTTTACAAACACAGTGGCTTCAGTGGCTTGTGTTTGCAGGTGATGATGACAATAGCTTATAGGAAACACTCCCTTTATGCGAGCACTCACCAGCAAGGTTGGTAAATACACCGTTAATCATATTATCATTAAGTGCACACAGTCATCGCTCAATTATCACTGCTAATGAAGAGGAGCGGTGGAGTGGGTAATACAACATGGCAGCTAGAGTCATTTATATTCGAGTCAAAATGACTCTTTTGTACTTACATTTGAATATAATTGGGTCTGATATTCTGAGATTCCTAGCTGAGCGCCCAGCAGGCAGAGGAAGGTTCCTGCCAGTGATCTAGCCCTCGTTCCCTCCTAGGAAGAAAAGGAGCATGTGGGCTTGTCCCTCAAGGAACCTCTCTGTACCTTGGGCTCCGCTCTCGAAGCCCTGGCCAGGCCCAGGTCTCTGCATTTGCCACTTCCCAGGTCAACCCCAGTGGAGTGGGAGACATTCAGGGGAGATTTTACCTGCCTGCTGTTTGTGTGTCTGTAAACCATAGGTGAATAAGTAAAAGCCAATGTCACTGGAAAACGCTTTCATGAGATTAAAAAAAAAAAGTGTGAGAAATCAGAGGAGTTCCGGCCAGTTTGCTAATATAGCCACTTCGTGAAAAACAGAGCTTGTGAGTTGACTGACCAGAACCCAAAGCCAGAGGCATCGCTGATTTCTGCACTCCCTGCCATTTAATAGACTTAACGCCATAGTTTTGCATTTCTTTGGTCCTTGTGTTTCCTAACTTTAGCCTAATTGTTGGGTTGGATCTAGTCTTTAAAGGGGATTCTCCAGGCAAGAACACTGGAGTGGGTTGCCATTTCCTTCTCCAATGCATGAAAGTGAAAAGTGAAAGTGAAGTCGCTCAGTCGTGTCCGACTCTTTGCGACCCCATGGACTGCAGCCTACCAGGCTCCTCTGTCCATGGGATTTTCCAGGCAAGAGTACTGGAGTGGGGTGCCATTGCCTTCTCCACCTTAAAGAGGAGAGGGGAGCATATTTGGGAATTACAGCAGGTGCCCGAGGGGATGGTAGATGCTTCTGGAGCAGTGTGGAGTTAGAAATAATGCTGCAGTAGAAAGGTTGCAATGGCCTTGCAGTCTCAGTGCAATCGGACAGTAGAGTGAAATGCTGAGACCATTTTATTATGTAAAGAATGAGACATGCAGAGGAAAGAAACTTATATATATACATATATATATATATGGGCTTATAAATATGTGTGTATAAATATATATGTACATGGGCTTCCCTTGTGGCTCAGCTGGTAAAGAATCTGCCTACAATGCGGAACACCTGGGTTCCATCCCTGGGTTGGAAAGACCCCCTGGATGGGGGAAAGGCTACCCACTCCAGTATTTCTGGCTGGAGAATTCCAAGGAGTGTATAATCCTCGGGGTCACAAAGAGACACAACTGAGTGACTTTCTCTTCACCTCACTTCATATATATGTGTGTGTGCGTGTGTGTGCATGCTAAGTTGCCTCAGCCGTGTCCAACTCTTTGAGACCCTATGGACTGTAGCCCCCCAGGGTCTTTTGACCATGAGATTTTCCAAGGAAGAATACTGGAACACATTGTCATTTCTTCCTCCAGGGTATCTTCCCAATCCAGGGATTGAACCTGCGTCTCTTATGTCTCTTACACTGACAGGTGGGTTCTTTACCACTAGCACCACCATATATATAATCTTAACATACTGACAGACATATTTTTCTGCTAAGAATATTTTTTCTTTTATTTTTCCTTATTTTTTAAATGCCCAATCTTTGTTTGAATACCATTGCTCATCATTATAAACATATCACTTAAGAATATTTCTTACTTTTCCAGATGTAGATGAACAATTACCGACTAGTAGAAAAGGGTGAAACTTATGAACTGAGGGGTAACAATGGTAAAGATCATAGTTTTAAGAGTCGTTCAAGGAAGACTAGCCCATATTGATAGGACTCAAAGAAAATGATGAGAATTTTATTCAGTAAGTACTATCTGTCTTGGTTCATTTGTGATACTGTAATAAAATTCTAGAGACTGTGTAACTTGGAAACAACTGAAATGTATTTCTCAAGGTTCTAGGGTCTGGAAATCTGAGGCCAGAGTACCCACATGGTCAAATGAGGGCCCTCTTCTGGGTTACAGGCTTCCCCTTGTATCTTAGCATGAGGAAGGGGCTAGAGATCTCCCTGGAGCCTTTTTATAAGGGCATTAATCTCATTCATGAGGATTCCACTCTAAATTACTAACTTTGGTCCATTTGGCGGTCATACTGATATTATCCTCATTGTATATCATGCTTTTGCCTTGCTCTTAGTTAATTATCAGATTAAGTTAATATTCAATCATTGTATTTAGAATTAAGGGTGATGGAAGTGTTGTTTGGTGTCAGATGTTAACAATTTTGCATGTGTCCACATTTACGTGGAAAACATCGAAGGTACCATTGAAATTATACACTAATTTCTTACGCAGTAAATGCAGATGTCTCTCTGCAATACATTGCTGCTAAACTGGTTCTGTCAACCAGTGTGTGTATCCTCTGCCCTGTCAAGCACTGCTCCAAGAGCACAAATTGACTTGTATCTATTGGGAAGGCAACAAAAATCAATGCCTGGAAGAAAAATCAAATGTAAATTAGTTGTTTTCTACTTCCCTTTAACCCGTGTAGTAGAGAACTAAGGACTACACACCTTCATAGAACTGACCCAAACCCTCTCTCCTCGGCCGCTCTCCCTGCATTTTCACACCTTCTGCCATCTGGAATGTTCTGTCACTCAAGGTCAACCTCTCTTTAGGCAGTGGGATCTAGAGCATGCTTGAAATATCTGTGTTCTTATATTAAACTGTCATTTACCCTACTTTCCGAAAGTATAGGCAAATATATCTGATCTGATGCTAAGTGTGGAAACAAAAAATGTAACACCTAAGAACAGAAAAATGCCAGTGTATGAAGCCAGAAGCCACTTAGGACATGTTCTCCTTTGTCCCAGCTGGTCTCTGCAGCTTCCTCTGTAATGTCAGGATTTTCCAAATATAAACTTGCAATGATCATTCCCTCTACTCAGAAATCATCAGTGAGCTTCATTGCCTCCTGTGTCAAGTACAAATGGCATACGTAGGTCAGAGTCCAGTAACCTTCATAACATGTTTTTTCCCTTCCAATCTCCTCTCTCATTGTGTAAAACTTTTGAGTCAAAGGGCTGAAGTGGAGTATGCCTTTGTTCCTGCTGTGTTGCCGAGTGAAGTGTGCTTTTCATTCTGATGTTATTATGTAAATTCTAACTCTGCAAGGCCCGTATCAAGTGCTACTTTCTCAGTGAAGCCTTGCAACATTCACAGACCACCATGCTTCTTTCATTGTTTGGCATGATTCATGATCTTTTCATATACATTGACAGTTCACTAACTTGCTAACTCCTGACTCTACTGTATAACTTTCTGAATTCCTAAAACTCAGGAATGTGGCTGAGTTAAATGTGGCTGATGACAATGACAGCAATGATTTTGATAAGGATTATGGCCTGGAATGTGTATTGGTTTGGAATAAAAAGTGGTCATATATTTAGAAGAACTATGTTGAAGAAACTAAAAAATATAGTTCACTGGTGGGAAAGTTCATTTAAAAAAATAAGCAATGGTTATTCAAATTTTTAATATATTTTCTATTAAGATATTTTATTCTGATATTTATTACACTTACACACAGAAGAGGGTAATGGAATTCATTGACGCATGATACGTAGGCCATATATTTTACAGTCCAACATATATTTAATACAAACTTGCCATGATATTCATATCCTTAACATTTCTTTTACAGTTTTGTTCCTATGATAGTTGTGCTTAAAATATCATAAGATATAATTGCACATATGCCATGGATCCCTGTATTAAAGAATGTGAAAAAATTAATATGTCAGTGTTAGATTTTTCAAAGTGTTCATAGTGTGGGATGGCCCAGTTCTTTTGTGCTAAATCTTTTAGAAATTATCCAGCTCCACTGAGGTGGAATCTAGTTCTCTTTCTCCTCTAATCTAAACCCCAGGGCCGCTGTTATATGAGCATTTTTTCCTGCTAAATTAAGAAGCCCATCCTTGTTGTTTCGTGTGTACTTTATTTAGGCCATCAGCAGACAAAATGGAAATTGTATTTCGTAACCCACAGTGTGGTCCACAGGGGAAATGAGGAGTTGATAAGTGTATATCCAGTACACTTACTCAAAGTGATAATTAAAACTGGAGCACAGCAATGCAGAAGGAAACTTGGAATGAAATTGCCAATCTAAAAATTGTCAATTTAAAAATCTTGCCTAATTTTTTCTGCAAACTGTGGTTCCCAACAGTCCATCACAGACCCACCTCTGTCCACCGGGTTCAATTTAGAAGAAGGGGAAAAAACCGTAGAAAACGTGTTCGTACTGCAGGGAGCTCTGTTGGTGCCACAGTAGTTAACATAGTATTGGCATTACTCCCATTACCTTCTAGGATAAAAAATTAGGTAAGAGGTCAAATACATGGGTGAGTTCACTCTTATATTAATTAGTTAATCTATTAAATTATTATTTTTGATTCAGATGTAAAACTGCATTCTTCCGCTTTAAAGAACACCTTGAAATAGTTATTTCAAATGTTTTTTACTCAAATACAACCTGCCACACTTCCTCCAGAAG
Organism: Capra hircus; assembly: GCF_001704415.2. Classification (NCBI taxonomy): domain Eukaryota; kingdom Metazoa; phylum Chordata; class Mammalia; order Artiodactyla; family Bovidae; genus Capra; species Capra hircus. The sequence continues at coordinate 33,354,699 of NC_030834.1, read as the reverse complement.
CTAGGCTGTTATATATGGCTGTGTAGAATCTTTGTCTTTCCGGTTTCTACATCTTAGCATTCTACTTTAAGAAATAAAATTCTATAATTATTGAATTGAGAAAATAAAGAGAACATATGTTGATCAATTTCTGCCATACATTTTTATTTCCTGACTTCAGATTCAGTTTTTTCTCAACTGTCAAGCAAATACTATAGAAAGTAATCTTTGTCGTAGCTTCCCAAAACATTTTTTTAGCCATATGTGTACTGTAGAAAACATCTGAAATAGTTAAAAATCAAGAAATGATTTAGATGCATAGCTCTGGGTTCACATCTGGACTTAGCACTAAGTGGTCTTAGGCATATAACTGAAATTGTCCAAGTTTTAATGTCTTCATCTAAAAAATGGGAATAAAAATAATACTTTTGTGAAACATTAGTACATAAGAAGAACTTGACCCAGTACTCATCACAAAGTGCTTGATAAATGAAAACTCTTAACATGACTAAATATCAGGTACCCAAAAAGTAGTTGAGCAATAAAACAAAGCTACCAAATAAGGCATTCTCAAAACCAAAGCGGTACAATGAATTAAATGAAAATGTAATAAAATTATTTTTGTCCAATGTAGGTATGTAAGAACTTTGTAGAGTTTTACTCTTCTCCTGGGTGTATAATGTAAAACACCTTTAGAAATTGTTTTCTGAGATTTGTTCCTCTGTAATTACAGGGTGCTTTTTTTCAGTAAATTTACCAGTCCTGGGTGTTCTTTGGAAGGAATGATGCTAAAACTGAAACTCCAGTACTTTGGCCACCTCATGTGAAGAGTTGACTCATTGGAAAAGACTCTGATGCTGAGAGGGATTGGGGGCAGGAGGAGAAGGGGACGACAGAGGATGAGATGGCTGGATGGCATCACTGACTCGATGGACGTGAGTCTGAGTGAACTCTGGGCGTTGGTGATGGACAGGGAGGCCTGGCATGCTGCGATTCATGGGGTGGCAAAGAGTCGGACACGACTGAGTGACTGAACTGAAGTGAACTGAACTGAATTACAGGGTAAAGCATTAAATGTGGATACACCAGGGTCAAGATATAAACTATTCATTTAAAAGACTGTGTATTTACTCTAGTGGGTCATGCCCAGGGTACTATATTCTAGAAGAGAAAGAGAGGGAGAGGTGGATAGAGAGGTTGATTGCCCCAGAGATCAAGTGTTTAGGAAAAATAGTAGATAGAATCTTGGCACTTCCAATTACCTGGACAGTGAAGACTATCAGCAGTGCCCTAATATACAAAAAGCATCAGAATGACCAGCATAATTGCCTGTAGTGTCTGCTGCTGAGCCACCTGATGCTGCTAGAAAAATCTTTCCTCCCATACTGGACATCAGGGAGGTGAAGCCGTGCTTAAGACCAGCAGAACAACCTCATGACCTGCATGATGGGGTTATTCTCAGTATATGCTCACCTTGTAAACCAAAGAAAAAATATTATAATAACCCCAACAGATTATTACAGTATGGATCCCATATTCACAAAGCCATCTACCTTTACAGGTCACTATTAAGCACCAGTATGTTTTAAAACATGCTTTCAATGAGAATGATCCTATCAGATGCTAAGTAGCCATTATCAAGGTTATTGAGAGACACTCACTCCTATTCAAAGGACAGGCTTCTGACCCAGATGTACACACATGAGACATGTGTAAATTAGGCAATTTATCAAACACGCTGTAAGTGGTGTATGCGTGCGTGCGTGCATGCTAAGTCCCTTCAGTTGTGTCCAACTCTTGTTACCCTATAAACTGTAGCCCATAAGGCTCTTCTGCTCAGGGGACGCTCCAGGCAAGAATACTGGAGTGGATTGCCATGCCCTTCTCCAGAGGATCTTTCTGACCCAGGGATTGAACCCACATATCTTACATCTCCTCCATTGGCCTGGGAAGCCTGCATACGGGATACAAATACCCTTTCTACACCATTTGCTATAAAAAGTAATCCTCCTGTGAATCTTTCTGTTTAATCCATGCTTTCACAGATATATAGAGAATCTAAAACTTTCAAGTTTTAAAAGAAAGGACAGGAGCTAAGAGATATTAAATACTTATACTGTTTCAAGCAATAACCCACATGTTTGATTGTTTATACTATTTAATTCTCACCAAAACACTATCTAAAAGTACAAAATTAAAGTCGAGATAGTCAAGTCACTTGCTCAAGGTGACATATGCTTGCATAGGTTATCTATCTGTGTATCAAACACACTAGTGAGATTTGAAAGGCAGGTGGATCTGATTTTCAGCACTTCCTGTTCTTTATGCCTGTTGCTTTCAACCTGTGAGTTGTAGATATTTAGAGGAATATCAGATTTAGTACACATATGGATCCCTCCCAACAAGCATATTCTGGGAACTAAGTAAATAGTTTGTCTTCATGTTAGACCATTTATTGCATATAGGTGTTATGATAAATAAAACACAAATCCACCTAAAACATGTCTGCCATATAAACTATTTAGTCAATATTTTTGTTTCACTCAACATGTAGTAAAAGTTAGATCTACTAAAATTGGAAGTTCCATGAAAGGTTTGACATTTAAAATGAATTTTCAAAATAGGGGAGCCTATTAAGCTGTATGTAAATAGAGACACACTTTTGAAATTTTAACCTCTCCAAATGTGAAATAAACACAAACACTAATAACAGTTACCCAAACATGGCCAGATTCTGGTGTGTGATGCTCCCGCAAAGCGTTCTGCAGGCTCCAGGGGTGGAGTGGGCTTGGAACTGGGCCCAAGAGGAGCGTCTGCAGCTGTCAATCCAATGCCTGCCTGCACCAGCCTTGCTAATAGGAGAGCGTCTTGTTAGGCTTTACAATTTTATTAACATGCAGAGAGTGCGAGGCAGCATCAGTGCTACTTGCTTGATGACTAAAGCACAATATCTCATCCTGCTGTTGTTGCCCAGTCACTAAGTTGTGTCTGATCCTTTGCAACCCCATGGACTGCAGCACACCAGCCTCCTCTGTCCTCCACTATCTCCTGGAGCTTGCTCAAATTCATGTCCTTTGAGTCGGTGATGCCATCCAACCACCTCATCTTCTGTCGTCCCCTTCTCCTTCTGCCATCAATCTCTCCCAACATCAGGGTCTTTTCCAATGAGTTGGCTCTTCTAATGATTAGGTGGCCAAAGTATCGGAGCTTCAGCTTCAGCATCAGTCCTTCCAATGAATATTAAAGGTTGATTTCCTTTACGATCTTCTTGCAGTCCAAGGGACTCAAGAGTCCTCTTCAGCACCAGAATTTGAAAGTATCAGTTCTTCAGCACTCAATCTTCTTTATGGTCCAACTCTCACATCTGTGTGTGACCACTGGAAAAACCATAACTTTGGCCATATGGACCTTTGTCATCAAAGTGATGTCTGCTTTTTAATACACTGTCTAGATTTGTCATAGCTTTCTTTCAAAGGAGCAAGTGTGTTTTAATTTCCTGACTTCAGTCACCATATATTGGCCTATTTCTACTTTTTCTGGTGCATTCCCATCTTTCCTCTTTTGACCAAAAGAGGACCTTTTTTGATCTAAAGCTCAAGGCACTGCAAAATATCCTGTAATTGGAGAATTTGACTCCATGGGGTATCATGGATATCTCCACTTAGTGGAAGTGTGTCCTCTTATAAGGCCAGGATGGTTCTATAGCAAATGAGAGCTTATGAAAGGTATGTTATTGCATCAGTATAATTAATAGCATTTTCATGGACCCAAATAGTTAATATGCTTGGTGGAACTTCTCACTTAGCACAAGAATAATGACTCAAGACACTGGGGAGAGACAGGAACAATGCATTTAGTTTTTATTTTATTTCAATAATTGTTTTGGTTTTCTTTTTGACCTCTATCATGCAGCTAATGAAGTTAGTGATTTGGGGTCTAGGTAAACATTTTGCTTGACGTACTATTTTGATAATTAAAATGACTGTTTTAGTACAGCTTTTTCGGAGTTATTTGGAACTAAAACTCTTTTTCTTTTTTTCTTATTCTGTGTGAGATTGAAAATGTCTATCAACACATTCTAGGATCTGTTAATCTGCTTTTGGAGAAACCTGCCTGCCACTGCTTTTTAAAATCAGCGATCAGCTATTTACTGACTGTAAGACATTATTTTCATCACAGCTACTTAGGAGTTTTGTTGTTTGCTGTTAAAATACTCATACCTGCTCCCAGACATTTCTCCATCCTTCAGACCCCTTGTCCTCTTAACTCTGACCACACAATAAATCAAGAGAGGTTGAGAATTGGAAGTCCCAGGTGGGAATTCTTCTGGTTTTCTTTTGTTTGCTCGTTTGTTTGCTTAAATAAACGGATACTACCTGTAGCCTTGTTGGAAGGTAGAGGAAGACTGATTTTTCTGTTAATACTCTCTCAACCCACTCCAGTATCATTGCCTAGAAAATTCCATGGACAGAGGAGCCTGTTGAGCTGCAGTCCATGGGGTTGCAAGGATTCGGGCACGACTGAGTGGCTAACGAGATAAACTATAGAAACAAGAGAGTGTACAGTAGCTTAAAATCACTTTACTGTACAGCAGAAACTAACACAACATTTTAAATCAACTATACTTGAATTAAAAAAGGCTTCTCGTAAAGTTTTTAGTTGCCAGTCACACTCAGTATGAGATGCCTGACACCAGGGACTAGATCGGATGATCTTAGAGCCACAGTCTTTATGTCCACATTTTCATTAAGATATAGTTCCTAGTACCTCTGCATGCAGACTTGATGAGTCTTGTTACTTGTCAAACACAAATCTGGTATGACTGTAGGCCTCCTTTTGCTGTCCTTCACTTTGAAATCCTCTCTCTTTTAAGTGAAATCTACTGCCACATTATCTAAATTTAAACCTACATTTAATATATTTTTAGAACTGCTTTTATCTGAAAGCATAATTTCCATTTTTTAGTACATCATTTTAAAATACACAGATGAAGGATTCTTTATAAACGTGAGTGATTGATAGATAGCTAATGAAAGTCTGTTCACTGTTTGTTACATGTGTAACACCCATTTCAGGTGAGAAGAGTTAAACGTGTGCAACCAAGTCAGAAAAGCACTCTTGTTTTAGTCCAAGCTTCTTGGGATTAAATTATCGCCAAGGGAAAAATGTCTCACATATTATAATAAGTGCAAAATTTAGAAAACTTAAGCTAGTCATGTTTGCAAACATAGCACAGCCCAAAGACTATCGATCACCAAGGGTCTTGTGGTTTGCAGAAAAAAAAAAAAATCAGCTAATTTTACTGCACAAACTTTTAGTTTGTCAAGTATTTCCTTTTATATTTGAAAATGAACTTTGATTCATTTGTGTTGAGAAGTATAAGTCAAGCATTAAAAGTCCCACTTTCTGTAGATAATAATTTAATTTCTTGCCCTCATAATTCAGTTTGACAGATGTTTGAATTTATTAGAATAATTCCTCAAACTGAAAAAGAAAATCGGCTGCAAATCCTTTCAAATCTCTGGAAGTTTTTCAAATTTCAATTCCCTGAATACAGCTCACAAAAATAATCTATTGGTGAAGAAAGTCGTGGTTATTGTTTGTTGCAGTAAGTGACCACTGTGTTTACAGAATCTTAGTAGAATCTTGGAGAGGGAAAGGAAAAGGAAAATCACTTTTTGGACATTTTTGAGCAGGAGCTTGGTTAAGATTGGGTGTGTTGGTGACCTAATGGTTGGAGGTTGGTGGACATGACAAGGCAGCGCTTCCAAAATGTATCTTGTAGAGATTTGAGAATATTGAGCTGTTCTGTATTACTGGTCCTGTACTTGTAGGAAGCAAAAAATAAAGTTATTTGCACTTTTACTTCTCTAGGTTAAGAGTTAGTAAAGATATGTTGATTTATCCAGTAAGCTGTGGAGGTGTATATGGTTTTGGCTGCAATTTGAAAATAGTGACCATACCACCAACCAGCGAACAGAGCCATCACACACACACACACACACACACACACACACACATTTATTACAAGGAATTATAGGCAAAATCATAGTTTTAAATTTAAGAGCTGAAGTCACTATAAATAATTTGATATTTTTATCAACCATTTGATTTTATAGTCCTTTTAAAATTATCATCCATAAAAAACAAAATTATTTTGAAATTGTATCCAGTATCTAAAACCATTTTAATGCTTGACTTATGGTTGTTGTTGTTTGACACAAATCATGTCTGACTCTTCACAACCCCAGGACAGGAGCATGCCAGGCTTCCCTTTTCCTCACCATCTCCCGGAGTTTGCCCACCTTCATGTCCACAAAGTCGGTGATGCCATCCAACCAACTCATCCTCTGTGGCCCTCTTCCCCTTCTGCCTTCAATCATTCCCAGCATCAGGGTCTTTTCCAGTGAGTTGGCTGTTCACATCAGGTGGCCAAAATATTGGAACAGTAAAGGAAAAAAAAAAAAAATCAGCCCTACCTAATGCCAGGAAGACTAGAAATCCTGTACTAAGAGGGCAGAAATTTAACTTAACCTGTAGTGTACATAATTTTTAAATTATGATAAAACATAGTTTCTAATGGAAATTATAGAGAGAGAGTAAAGAGAAATATAATTTTTGTTCTTCCTTTTTTATTTTCTGGATAATCAGCATATGAGAGACAGATGCCTGTTTTACTCTTTGGCCCACACTTAATATTTCCATAAATATTTCCCCACTCTTCTTTCATTAACATCTCACTTTCTTGATTTTTCACAAGGTCTTATAATGTATGCCTGATAACTGTATTTTTATCTCCATTGAGTAGATAACAGAATTATTTTTCAAAGAGGATATGGGTCTGGCAAAGGACAACTAATAAAGGTAGACCCGAGTCTCAAACCTAGATCTTCTGACTTGGAATGCTTCTTTTTCAGTAAGGGATTTATTAACCATTATTTTTTCAGACTTCATTTACTGTTTTGGTTTTTAAGAAGTGCAATTCAGAAAGTTCTGTATGAGGTACTAGTGGATTTTTCCAATATTAAATAATTTGTTGCCAGCAGGTAATTTAAACAGAAACAGAATAAGAACTAGGTAAGCATGTGAAAAGACAGGACAAATCCCCCCTCTTCCCTCATCCTCAGTAAGTACTCTGTCTCCTTTCTCTCCTCATTGCCTCCTATTATCATCCCATGGAAAATTTCCTCCAGAGGAAACCATCTGAAATTCATTGATATTAATTTTTAAAAGAGCAATAATGACCACTAAAAGTATTAAGTTCTGACCCTTCTCCCTTCCACTGGGATTTTTGTATTCCAAGTAATTAGGTAGAGGAATACTGTTTTAATTGTCAACGAGAGCCTGTGGGTTTTTTGTCTTTTGTTTTTAATTTAAGCCAAGAGGTTTATCATTTTCTAGCACATCTGTGATGAGACGTGTATTCCATACACGCTGCATTTTTAGAGTAGCAGTTTCTGTTCCGTTTTCTCATTGGAATAAAGGGACTTCCTGCCTTATCAGATGCAGGAAGACAAAATAACATACATGCTCTCATGCTTTCTGATTCTGTACAGCCGTAGCACAGCACATAACGGTAAAGGGAAAGCTTACTCTAAGCTCCTTTTCTGTTGACTGGCACATCCGGATGTTCATTGTCCGAATGTTTCATTCTTTCATTCAAAAAATGATTGAGTCCCTACCATGACCTAGTTCTACGCACTTGGGATTCTGTTGTGAACATAACAGGCAGGTATCCCTGCCTTCATAGAGCTTGTATTTTGTGGTTTTCCCAAAAATCAAATGCCCCAAAATGAGCCTTTGGTTTCATCTTTGATTAATTTGGGAAGCAGATTCAAAATCTGTTTTAAGAACAGAAGATAAATATATCACAATGTATAATTTAATTAACTAATATTTATTTTATTAATATTATCTGGTGTTTGAAATACAAAGGCGTATAAGGCAGTGGTTCTTCCTCTGAGTGGAGAAGACACAGGTAGAAATAAAAATAGTGCAATATATAAGTACAACAAGGCAAGAAGTCTTCTTTGGTTACCCCAGCTAAAGTGAACTTTTGTCCATTTAGCGCCTTACCTGTTCTGGTTTCCTTCTTTATTTTCCACTTTTGCACTCATCACTCTCCATGCATTCTGTATTTCATGAATTTGCATGTTCCTTACTTGACTTCCTGTGAGAGGTAAGCCACATGAGGTCAGGTTTCCTGGCTGTGGTGTTTCACTGTTGCATCCTCAGCTTCCGGAGCAGTACCTGATGCAAACAGGTGCTCTATAAACAGTTTCTTCCAAAACATGTAGGAATTGTGGAAATTATCATCTGAATGAATTTGGTCTTTATCATGTAGACACAGAGATCCTAAGTGTTTTTAAAGAAGTTCAGCATAGTAGGGAGACCAGCAGTAGCAGTGCTGCTACAGAAGAGTAGGATTTTGGAGGCAGGGACTGTTAAGAGCTAAAAATAAGGAGAAATATTTAGCTCCTGTTCCAGCTCTTTGCTAATTTTAACTCTGTAGGGAAACACTGTCTGTATCAACTCATAAGAATAATCATATCTTGCATGTAAACACAAAGGTTTCATTCAGAAAGAGTTAACCCACTGAACAAAGTGTTAAATGAATTTTCCAGATGTACCTGGCAAGTAGCTCGAACAAGGGGCGATTCTGGCTCAGCAGGTAACAGAATGGGGTTAAGAGAACTGTGTAAGGCTTGAAAAAGGAGAATCAGAGAAATTAGAAATAAAAGGGGCTATTAGATCATGTTGTCCATCGCCTACCAAGGCAAATTGTTGCTGACAGTGTATTACAGCTTTACTCTTTGCAGTAGATTTTTACAGGCTTCCCAAGAGAGATTTCTTACCTGTCCGGAATAATGAATGGGATGTTTTTTTTTCCCCAGCATCTCACCACAAGAAAGCATAGCTTTTCACTGACGCTGGTTTTTACTGGTTTGGAGAGCATGGTGAAGTCTAGCATCCTTTTCTAATAGCTTTGTGTGTTTGTAGGTACAAAATAGAGTCTGGACTATTGGAAAGAGAAGTTCATATGATTTCTCTCTCTTTTGTTTAGCACAGTTACTTTTTTATATAAGATGAAATATACTTAACTTGAGTGCCGTGTATTGAGGAGGAGGTCCATAGACTTGAATCATTAAAAACTGAAAAATGTGAAACTCCTTGGATGATTAATTCAATTATTTTATTTTATTGGATCCTATGTATAAAATGCTAAAAAAAAATCCAACCACAACCACTAGCCTGATGCATTTTATTAAAATTTACTGTGTTTTCTCTTAATTCATCTAACAATTGTCCTACCCACCCCCCTACCCTATCCCCAACTGCCATAAGAAAGGAATTCTATGTTACGTAGATGAATCCTTAGGCTTCTCGAAAAGTTAAGGAAGGTTCTCAGGCATCTAATGGCAGTGCCAGGAGAACCTGGAGCTCTAACTCATCTTCCAGGCTTTGTCTTACCCACTGCTTCTGGGGAGAAAGAGACTGTAGAACCACAGTGCTGGAAAACGTATCATGGTTACTTATCATAATCACTTGTAATGGCTTTTTAATTGGATCACTTGAACTCTTATCAGAAAATCAATTTTATGTCCTTTTCAACATGAAACATTATTACTATCAAATCCATTTTTCTTAAAAAGATAAATATCTACATTCCACTTCCAGAGTTCCACAACTAAATCTAAAAATAGCTGAAATGGTAAACAAAAGCTTGCCTTGTTACTCATAAGCTATTTTAACTGATGGTAAAACATGAGTCTTAGATTCTTTAATCTGGCTGTCTTTCACAGATAACTTATTTAAAAAATCTGTATCAGGATTTCCAAATGGTAATTTAGATTTTTTTAACAATTTGTAGAATACTAGCTTTTTTTTTTTTTAATTAAAAATATTAGTTTTTTAAAACTTGTGAATCACTTATTTATTAGAGTTGGTCTTCCCAGGTTGCTCTAATGGTAAAAGAACCCACTTCCCAATGCAGGAGACATGAGTTCAATCCCTGGGTTGGGAAGATCTCCTGGAATAGGAAATGGCAACCCACTTCAGTATTCTTACCAGGGAAATCCCATGGACAGAGGAGCCTGGCGGGCTACAGTCCTTAGAGTCTCAAAGAGTCACACACGACTCTGCACAAATGGAACAAAGCCCCAATTATTAGAGTCTTTGGAGACTAGTGAGTCTGTATCTACAATTTCACTTCAGGGAAAATAATGATGATTCAAAAGGTTAAAAATTCCAACATCTACAAGTTAGAAAATAGTCCATGAAATGGAGTGGGTCGGTTTGGGGCAAAGTAGAAAGCTGATGGAATTGCTGGTGTTTACGCTAATCATACTGTGGATCAGGCAGTCTTCTGAGTGGTTTATAGCTATTCATTTACTCTATCTCCACAACAACCTGAATAAGTGGTCTAATTATCATCCCCATTTCAAGGTCAAGAAAGCAGAGGCTGAGAGAAGGGAAGCAACTTGTGTGAGGAACACAGCTAAGAGTGGAACCAGAGATAAGCCCCGTGTTTGTCCTCTTCACAGCTGCAGAGTAGGGCTTCTGCTCAGCCCCCAGCATGGGGTATGGAACCATTTTGTCACTTCTGTGTTTTTTGTAGAAGCCAAAAACCCAGATTTTTTTTTCTTTTTAATTAAAATATAACTGACATACAACATTATATAGGCATGCTGCTGCTGCTGCTAAGTTGCTTCAGTTGTGTCCGACTCTGTGCAACCCTATAGATGGCAGCCCACTAGGCTCCTCTGTCCCTGGGATTTTCCAGGCAAGAACACTGGAGTGGGTTGCCATTTCCTTCTCCAATGCATGAAAGTGAAAAGTGAAAGTGAAGTCGCACCGTCGTGCCCGACCCTTAGCGACCCCATGCAGCCTACCAGGCTTCTCCGTCCATGGGATTTCCAGGCAAGGGTACTGGAGTGGGGTGTCATTGCCTTCTCCTTATATAGGCATACTTCACTTTATTGCACTTTGCATATTCTTCTTTTTTCTTTGTTTTGCAAATTGACAGTCTGTGACAACACTGCATTACTAGATAATGGTTCACAGTTTTTTTAGCTGTAAAGTATTTTTTTAATTAAGGACTATACATTTTTTTGTTGTTTAGCCATCAGCTATTCCATACTTAGTATGCTGTCCTAGTGGCTCAGATGGTAAAGAATCTGCCTGCAGTGCGGGAGATCAGAGTTTGATCCCTTGGTCTGCAAGATCCCCTGGAGAGGGAAATGGCAACCCATTTCAGTATTTTTGCCTGGAAAATCCCATTGACAAAGGAGCCTGGCAGGATACAGTCCATGGGGTCTCAAAGAGTCAGACCCAACTGAAGCGACTTAGCACACAGTGCACATGGTGTAAATAGAACTCTTATATGCACCAGGAAACCGAACAATTTATGTCTCACTTTATTGCCCCATCCATTTTCTTTTGGTGGTCCAGAACTGAACCCACACTACCTTCTGAGGTCTGCCTGAACTAGTTACAGGTGTGCAGCATACTAATTCAATATTTGTTTATGTTGTAAAATGATCCCCATGTCTAGTTAACATTCATCAACCATGCACAGTTACAGGCTTTTTTTCTGATGAGAACTTCTAAGATTTGCTCTCTTAGCAACTTTCAAACAGGCAAGTTTTATAGGAAATTCATAATTTTTAAATGCTAGCATCTAGTGACAAATACTTTAAAACAATGTGGGTCCAACAGAAAGTGTGCTGGCTAGCTCTGGCAGGAAACCTCTAATTTATGACCTCGGCTTGGTGCACAAAGAGCCCATGATGAAGATTGGCAGATTTCCTGGAAATTTACCAGACAGGCCAATTTTCATTTGTCACCTCTCAGGGCCCTCCCAGTGCCCTCACACACATCAGAATCCATCTTCTCTCTATGAGCACAGGCCAGTGAGGGGCTTGCTGGTCGAAGAGATTTGTAAAGTGCAGGCAGAGTGTATTTCAGTGGACCTTCGAAAAAACCCCAGGACTCGAAAATAAAAGCAGATTCAGACCTGAATGGACATAGTGGCATGCTTCTGTCCATGGCACGTTCTCAAGCAGGATGCACGCTGTGGGACAATGAAAGGCCTCTTTACTGCAGAGCAGCTAAAAACATTGTCTGGAAATTACCCCAGAATTGAAGCAGACACTTGAAATCAAGGCCAAGACCAAAATGCATGTCCTATTACACTCTCCCAGCCAGTTAATAAGGCCATGATTTGAACAGGATGAATCTAGCTGGATATACCCCTCCCCTCAGATCAGCAACACACACACACACACACACACACACACACACACACACACACACACACAAACTGAGACTAATATGCCGTATTTTCAAATTATAAAATTGTTGACCTAAATCTTAATGGTTTACTTACTAAGAAATATTGCTGTAATGATCTAAGATTCTCAATGGATGTTTAAAACAATAAAACTGCTTGTAATATTATTTAATGTATACTCATTTATCACTTAATTCTGGGGTCAAATAATTTGTTTAATCATTTAAGCTTCATAATAGTGCTAAAAGGACACACAGGATTTGCCCAAATTTACAGAAATACAAAGAGGATTAAATTGAGACCTTCTGATACCACATTACACTGACTTAACTACTCATTGCAAAGGTTACAGAATAAGCAACATTTGCCAAATAAGAGAATCACAAACAGCACATTGACTTGAACATGGAAAAATTGATAATGACCACTTATTGATTTGAGCTAATAACTGGTTTAATATTTTTTCTAATACAAAGAATAGTAAATACAGCAAGAAGAAAATTTATATTCATTGTAAGCAGTAATATCTATTTTTCTAAGATGAGGTTAATAAGAGAAGTGAGTTTTAGATAATCTTAAAACACAGTAGGGAAAAAAAAGCAATATTCTTGGCTTCCTTTAGATTATACTGTAGTCACATAACAATAAGACTCATTTTTTTTTTCTTTTCTGTTTCGACTTCATGAGAATGGCCAATTTTATCTTTTCTTTTCTTTTTTTTTTAATATTTCCAGAGAGATAATATTTATTTCAAGAAAACAAGCAAATTTATATACTTCTGTTACATTTAAAAATAGATTTCATAAAAGAAGGTGAAGTTACAGAAAGTCAAGTGGGCACTAAATTTTAAACAGTGAAATTTCAGTATAGTTTGTAACATTTTTTTTAAGGTATTTAAATTTCACCAAGGTAAATTGAAATTTAATTAATTTACAAGTTAATAATTTCTCTGTTCTTTCTTTACTTTCTTTGTGAGACATGGTTTCTAATTTTATTTGTTGAGTTGATTGTGCAAGATATCAGTAGAGATCAGTAGAGTGTGCGGTGAGCAAAACTTGTTCTCAGTGGTTGACAGATGCATGGAAGATTGTTCTTGTTCAAGATCTAGAACAACAAGTGTTGAGACACTGTATCTTCAGAATAAATGCACGTTTTCCAATTCTGGCCTCGTGGAAGAGAATAAGCCAGATCACTTTTTTCAAGTGATTTTTGGTATGTAATCTGATCCTCCTACCATACTGTAAGCATTTTGACAGCAGAGACTGAGTCTTATTTATCTCTAATTTTCCATCCCCAACTCCTGCCACAGAACCTCACACTGTAATGCCGTAGTTGATGAATGGATGAATGATTCAAAAAATGAATGGAGAGAGAGAAAGAGAGATCTTATTCTTGCCTGGGAAATCCCATTGACAGAGGAGTCTAGTGGGCTACAGTCCATGGGATCACAAAAGAGCTGGACAAGACTGAGCAGCTGAACAATAAAAAAAATGCTTTCACTATTTATCTAGCTAGATGGTAAGTACCATAATCTGGGATGGATGGATACATCATCAAGGCCACCCCATAAGACCTTCTTGTGTTTTTTTCAGGAGTGCCCCATCTGCTCCCTGCCCCTCCATGCCGTTCAAGCACACAGGGATTTCTTTCATTCACCCTCCTTTTTCAAGAATCCCCTCTCAAAAAAACTAAGCAACATCTTTTGAATAAGTCCAAGTATAAACTTCATGCAAGTTTGAATTGACTAAGGATATATGATGACTCGTTTTTGTCTTCTGCCAAAAGAAAGACAGGTGTTGGAGGGAAAAAGTCAACAGAGCCTTCCCAGGAAAAACCCTGAAACACTCTGAGGGAAGGAGCATGGTGAAGGGAAGCAGAGAGGGAGGCATGAGTGGGAGTTGAGAATAAATAGAAGAGGGGCTTGTAAATGCTAAGTTTAACTCAGCAAAGTCACCTACTGAGGTTTATATGAAGCTCGTATCTCAATATTGGGGAAAAAAAATTTCTGGAGAGACTGAAAGGTACTTTGTTCTCCCTGCCAGCTAGCAGCCTTCATCCTATACCAGGCTTTTCATTTTTTAAGATCAGGGTCCTCAAGGCATTTAAATATCATTTTTTTGTGAGAAAGAGAAAGACAAAGAGTAATGAACTTTGGTTTAAAGTTCATGTTTGGGAACGCATGTAAGAATTAAAGATTTTAAAATTTAAAAAAAAAAAAAAATTAAAAAAAAAAAATAAATAAAGTTTGGGGTAGTTGGTATGACTCTCCAGAACCTTCGGGGAAGGAAGTGGGTTGTCTTCTCATCATGGCAAGTTGTGGTCTCTGCACCCTGCGTAGAAGGGCACCATTTGTCATAGTTCGTTGGTGCTGGAAGTGGAGGAGGAAGACAAGAAAGGAGAAAAGGGGAAGAAAGAGGGATCTAGTGCTTCCCATCTGCTCACATACTGATTTCTCCATTGTCCTGAATTTCATAGTATATGGGAAAGCAAGGAGAGTATTTTCTTGATTTTATGGAAAAGAGAAAGGAAGAACCTAGAAATTGAGAAAATTACCTACAGTCTCACAGCTGGTCAGTGACAAGCTAGAAATAGAATCTAGTTTCTTTAACATTGACCTCAGGACTATTTTCAACAGAACATACTGGTTATAATATTTTAAACTATTTGATGACAAATAATATAAACAAAGTACAAGTAAAGATGCAATTAAAAAGCCTTCTAGAGAGTTCAGCCAACAGTCATAGGTTTGAAAAATACTCTGATCAATACTGTAAAGATGATGAGAACATTTTCCTTCACCTAAACTGGATCATATTACTTCCATAGTTCACAATCTGTTAAGTATAAAAAAAAAATCATTCACAGATAAAGATTTCAATTTGATAGTTGACATATACATGACATATACCTATGCATGCCAATAGACTTTATAACTCAATATGTAGTAAAACATGGGGTTTGTTGTCAAAACACCTCTTTTCACATCCTAGCTCCCTATGTGTGTGACCTTGGACAAATGTCCTTTTTAGCAAATGGTGACTAAAAAAAGAAAAAAAGAGTGCTTGTATGTTCATTGTGGGAATTAAGAGAAATAATTTAAAACATACAAGTAGGATCACTGAATATTAAGATATGCAAACAGACAGGATCGTGGTTTTATGCTCACCTAAAGATCCGTCAGGTGGTCTGGTATTCTCATCTCTTTCAGAATTCTCCCACAGTTTATTGTGATCCAACAGTCAAAGGCTTTGGCACCTTGACCTGCCTCTTGAGAAACCTATATGCAAGTCAGGAAGTAACAGTTAGAACTGGACATTGAACAGCTGGTTCCAAATAGGAAATGGAGTACGTCAAGGCTGTATATTGTCACCCTGCTTATTTAACTCATATGCAGAGTGCATCATGAGAAACACTGGGCTGGAAGAAGCACAAGCTGGAATCAATATTGCCGGGAGAAATATCAATAACCTCAGAAAACACCACCCTCATGGCAGGAAGTGAAGAGGAACTAAAGAGCCTCTTGATGAAAGTGAAAGAGGAGAGTGAAAAAGTTGGCTTAAAGCTCAACATTCAGAAAACGAAGATCATGGCATCTGGTCCCATCACTTCATTGGAAATAGATGGGGAAACACTGAAAACAGTGTCAGACTGTGTTTTGGGGAGCTGCAAAATCACTGGAGATAGTGACTGCAGCCATGAAGTTAAAAGACAATTACTTCTTGGAAGAAAAGTTATGAACAACATAGATAGTATATTCAAAAGCAGAGACATTACTTTGCCAACATATGTCCATCTAGTCAAGGCTATGGTTTTTCCTGTGGTCATGTATGGATGTGAGAGTTGGACTGTGAAGAAAGCTGAGCACCGAAGAGTTGATGCTTTTGAACTATGGTGTTGGAGAACACTTTCGAGAGTCCCTTGGACTGCAAGGTGATCCAACCAGTCTATTCTAAAGTAGATCAGTCCTGGGATTTCTTTGGAAGGAATGATGCTAAAGCTGAAACTCCAGTACTTTGGCCACCTCATGTGAAGAGTTGACTCATTGGAAAAGACTCTGATGCTGGGAGGGATTGGGGGCAGGAGGAGAAGGGGACGACAGAGGATGAGATGGCTGGATGGCATCACCGACTCGATGGATGTGAGTTTGAGTGAACTCCGGGAGATGGTGATGGACAGGGAGGCCTGGCATGCTGCGATTCATGGGGTCACAAAGAGTCGGAAACGATTGGATGACTGAACTGAACTGACTGAAAGGTCTGTCTAGTCAAGGCTATGGTTTTTCCAGTAGTCATGTATGGATGTGAGAGTTGGACTATAAAGAAAGCTAAGCACAGAAAAATTGATGCTTTTGAACTGTGGTGTTAGAGAAGACTCTTGAGAGTCCCTTGGACTGCAAGAACATCCAACCAGTCCATGCTAAAGGAGATCAGTCTTGGGTGTTCTTTGGAAGAACTGGTATTGAAGCTGAAACTCCAATACTTTGGCTACCTGATGCGAAGAACTGACTCATTAGAAGAGACCCTGATGCTGGGAAAGATTTAGTGCAGGAGGAGAAGGGGACGATGGAGGATGAGATGGTAGGATGGCATCACCAACTGAATGGGCATGAGTTTGGGTAAACTCTGGGAGTTAGTGATGGACAGGGAGGCCTGGCCTGCTGCGGTTCATGGGATTGCAAATAGTCAGACATGACTGGGCGACTGAACTGAACTGATTGGAACAGTTATGGGACAAGGAAGCCCTTTAATTTTCCTTTGGTACTTTAGTAATATTTTCATTATTTGAACTTTAGGATGGAATGTATATTCCTACGGCAATCAGAAAATAATGTTTATTGAAAGCAAGTTTGTCAGTAAAGGGGCCAATTAAGATGATATGTCACCAGCAGGACATGGTAAAGTGTGTACAGCCTGACTTGTGTGCTGTGCCAACCCAAAATGCATCATTTGAATCCAGTCTTGAGATCCCATGAACAGAGGAGCCTGACAGGCTACGGTCCATGGAGTCACAAACAGCTGGACACCACTTGGTGGCCAAACAATGGCAACATGAGTAAACAGTAGGCAAATCTACACTGATAGACATTCCATAAAGTATCTGGTTGGTTACCTCCAAAACTGTTCAAGTAGTAAAAGTTAAGAAAAGACCTAGGGAGAGTTCCAGATTGCATGGGGATTAACCAGTGAGGACAAGTGAGCACAGTATGTGATCCTGGATCAGGGCCTTTTGCCTGAGAGGGCATCATCTGGAAAGTGGGTGAAATATAAACAGTCTCTCAGCGTACTTGTACTAGTATTTCAATTTTGGGGTAAATTTGAAATGGCTTCACAGAGAACTGTTTTTGGAAATGAGTTGATGCTTGTAAAGCACTACTGTATGACTGACATGTAGTAAGTATTCATGAATATCACTTCATTCCCATGGTACAGCAGACAACTTCTCATTAGACTTACTAAATGTGAATTCTGCTATTTTAATGTGTGGTTTTTTTTAAGAACAACAACAAAAAAAGGATAACACGAAGACATTAAGAGTCTTATTAGATCATAAATTCCTAGACTTGAAGGAAATGGTCCTCTTTGTGTTTGTTTTATCCTTTGGGAATAATTTGGAGCTTTGTATGAAGCAGATGTTCAAAGAGGACTTATTGAATACATAAACTATTTGTAAACTCTTACTTTGGAAAGTTAAAAGGAGGTAAAAATATTTTATCATCTGTTGTCATTTGACAAGACTTTGAAAGATTTACAAAGAAGCTTCAAATTTCATTGTCATAGAAAATTGGCCCAAATAGTTCAAGTACCTGTATTTAAGTATAAAATGTAACTTGAAACTTGTCTTAAGGAAAAGGAAAATGAAAAAGAACAATTGTAGTAACTTTGCTGTTGGCCTGGTGGAGAACATATTGAATAATACCCAAAATACCTTCTTCTAAACAAGCGTATTTTAATATTAGCTATCTTCAAATATTTTTGAGCTGATGTCTAAATATAAATGAAAATACATACTTCACAACTCAAGCCATTCCAGAAAAGGCTTAGGCTTTCTTCCCTTAGTCTTTTATAGTTCAGCTTCTCTGAGAGAAACAGGCTGAAATCAATCTCATTACTTGTCTGTTTTATCATTTGATTTCAGAGAGTCTCTGCTTTGATTACTTAAAAGATGGCATAATTCTATGAAGCTACAGCTGACTGACATACAGATTTAAATCCTCAGATAAGAGTGTATGGAGAGCAGATAAAAAGGCCCAGTCTCTGCTAGAAAGTACTAGTCATTTCCCAGCTGGGAGTGAGGCTTGCAAATGGGCAGAGGTAGGAAGGGGCAGTTTGCACCCACACCCTGGTCCTTAGGAGACCCATTGTCTTTATAATCTTCTTTATCCCTCTACCTGCAAAGTAGTCCCATGAGGTTTCTCTCAGAAAATGTCCCAGCCTTTCTGACTCTTGTTTTGTGTGATTGATGATAAGACCTCAGTGATTCTGTTCTTGATTAAGCACATCCTCTGTAAGAGAAAAGAATGTGGTATATCTTTTTTTTATAAAGCATCATGTCTTCCTAAGGATCTGAGTTACTCTGAGAACTGAAAGTGATCTTGAACTTCCCTCCTTTGTCTACAGTGGACAATGGGGATTAGAAAACAAAACAAACCTAAACATAAGACAACCCAGTGATTAAAGAAGTCACTCAAAGATGACCAAATACCTTGGTGCAGTTTTCTCCGGTAGGTTGCATTATGTTACCAAAGGTTGTAAATAGTGTGTTTCTCTGGTTATAAAGACAACGTAAAACATCTAAGAACAACTAGGAGAGCCATCTACTAATAATCTAGTAGACAGACTCCATGGGGAAGGACAACACATTTGTATTATAACCTGTTAATCAGTGGAAACTATAATCAGGGATAATTGGCAGTCTACATAGTATGGCCAACTAGTTTTGCAACCAGTGGCTATTTGAATATTGCCAATTCTCGATGACTAAGTTTTAACTTTTCAATAAAATTATTGTATTGTTGGATTGGCCAAAAATCTGTTTGAGTTTTTCCATAGATGGCCAACTACCTTTAAAAAAAAAAAAAAAAGGCTAATTATAGTTTGTTTTCCTGTGGTCAGTATGACCTTTGAGGAACTTTATAGGAAATCCATAGACCATAGAATTTCACATACTAGACCAATAGAGTAAGGAAAAGGTAAGATAGTTAAGGTGAAATTACTCTCTATCTGTGAAGTATTTTCCTTCTGCAGAATATACTGAAAGTGTACTTTTGAACCCAATTGTAGAGGTCTGTAAAGGGAGTACAGTATTCCTTATCAAAAAAGAGGTTATCGGTTTGGAAAGGCAAGAATTCATAATGCAAATTTTAAATTAGTATTAGAAAAAGCACCTTCAATAGCTTTGATTATCCAGTCAGCTATGAATAGAGTATTACTTGTTGGCTTTTATCAGTGTGTTATTTTGTTATGGCATTAAATTATTCATAATGTATAGTAATAAACCTATAGCCTTTGATACTCTGGTGCATCTTTTTTGTCTTCCCAAGACCATGGGATTTGAAGTAACCATCGATAAAAGAGAAAGGAACAAAATGGTTAGTTCACACCTCAGCAAACCTTCTAACCAGAGCCTAATTTATTATGTATCTTTAAAATGCAATTACGGTACCTGAACTTTTTCAAAGAAATGCTTCACGAAAGTGAGACAAATCATGACTGGGCTGAGATCGTGTCTAACCTCATGAATAATACACATAAACATGCACAGTGCACTCTCCAGCTAACCACCTTGTCATCTTTCCCAATGGAGGAGAAGCGGGAAAAATCACACACTGAGAAAAGTGATTCGGTGCCTGCCACACTGGTACCCCTTAATGGCTCTGCACCCTGCGTTGGCATGAAGCGATCAGTAATAGGAGGGCTCTTCTTCAGGCTGACCACAGTCTAACAGGCAATCACAACAGCTGAATGGCACCTGCTCCCACCTAAGACTCTGACAAAGCATAAACCTCAGGCGGTTTTTGTGTAGTTGTCTTACAGAAAGGTTTAAAAATGAAAGCGTCTGCGCTCATTCGTGTCCCACTCTTTGCGACTCCATGGACTGTAGCCTGCCAGCCTCCTCTGTCCACAGGTGAGAGTACTGGAGTGGGTTGCCATTCCCTTCTCCAGGGGATCTCCCTGACTCAGGGATCAAGCCCAATCTCTTATGTCTCCTACACTGGGAGGCACATTCTTTACCATCTGAACCACCAAGAAAGCTTTTCAGTTGAGAAATTTTCATCCCTGCCATCACTGTGCATTGGAAGAGGTCAGTGTATTCAAGCCAAAGGACTCGTAGGGCCAGATAAAAGCATGCTCCAAGCAATGCATGGAGGGATAAGAAATTCTTCTCTATACTGCTGGGTTCTTCTGGTTGGTCTCAAAATGAATTGAAGTGAAAATCCAACAGAAGGCGAATAGCATGTATTTGTGGGAGACACCAAAAAAAAAAAAAAACAAAAACAAAAACAAAACTGAGTAACTCACCAAAATGGCCAAAATCCTCACCTGGAATAATACCATTGTTCAGCTAAAGCCAAAGAGGATGTTGGGGGCAGTAGTAATGGACATCAAAGAGGCAGAAGGCAATTGATATGGACATGGAAAGCGAACATGTATCAAACAAGTGTTTGCTGGGCTAGGCAGAGAGAGTGGGACCCACAGAGGAATTTTAACAAACAGATCTTGCGAGTTTCCTCCCTTTCACACACCTTGTTCCTACGGTAGTGAGTGACCTATAGTGACAGCTCCCTTACTGAACAGGTCCTCTGTCTACATTCTTTGGGCAGTTAGTGAGAAGGTGTCTTCCTGAGTCTTTTGGGCCTGGATTGTGTCTAGCTGGAAGTAATCCACGTGCCCAAGAGAGGTTTTGGGGGTGGAAAGGTTTGCTCCCCTAGATAGCAGAGCTTGAAGGACCACTGGGCTAAGTGGGAGAGAAAAACAGAAATTGGAGCTTGGGGCCAGTTCCTAAGGTCTTGGGTTTTCGTCTGAAGACTGTTGTTTATTAAACAGGCCATAGAATGCATCAGATATTTTGCATGCAGAGTAACAGGAGCATCTGACGCTGAGATACGGGCATGCTTAAGCATCATGCCTCCTGTGTCTGGGGACCGCCTGCCTGACGGCCCTCCCATTCCTCCCCTGCTGTACCCCGGTCTCAGCGACTCCCCCCCCCCAGAATTCTTGCTCTTCTCGTGGCATCCATTTAACCTCACTGTCCCTGATGAACTCAGAAGTAACCCCTCTACAATGCTTTCCCTCCACATCCCATTCAGAAGTCCTTATTGGGCTTTAATTACTCTTAAGTTGGTTTTTGATGTACGATTTTTCACCTTTTAATGGATCAGAAATCCAGATGCACATTCGCATTGATGAAGCAGAAGTCGTAAGGTCGCAGTCTCTGCCTGGGCGTGTGCTGGCTTGGCCATAACTGTTAGTCCTTTCATTTCTTCAGTTGAGTTATGGACCTAGCTAACACTAAACATGTGAAGGTTAATTGCCATTTAAAATGCCTTTAAAAGACTGCACTACCCTGTACTTCTAAAACACAAGTTATTGTATATGCAGAAAGCATAGAAACAGAGCAGAGGGCTGGCTATGAATGTGATATTAGGGAAGCAAGCATTAAAGTAACCATCAAGTGTTTTATGGGACCTAAGAAAGGAAAATACTCACAGGTAGATGAAGCCAGGCTGTTATATTATTGAGATGTTTGCACAAGGATTACTATCACACTCTAAGCCATACGGGAACAGGACCAAGTCTCCAAGACTGAATGAAAGACATTGTAAAGCAGCAGGAAGCTGGTATGGTCCATTTGTGTACCTGCAGGACTAAAATGCTAGTCAACTTAAATTGTATATTTTTTCTTAAAGGAATATAAAATATGTATCCCTAATACAGCAAATGTTATGATTAGTGGTAAATTTGATGAGATGTAATCTTTTCTTTGTTACATGCTTAGTGCTGCCCATTGACTTCTTTCTTTCTTTTTCCTTGGGAATTTGTCACAATCACAATCAGAGAGTGTGTAGGCTACCTGAAGCCAGGACCCCTTTCTCATTGTCCCGTGCATCACCACTTTCCCTGTGCCTTCCACATCATAAGAACCTTTCACATGTTAGAAAAGGAATCACTGATGTGTAGCTATACATTTTGCATTAAGAGAGGTGCAGTTAACCAAGGAGATCTTGAAATAGAGGTTCAACAAGATCTCACCCACTGACTTCACATCACTTATGTTTGGCAGTGTGGCCCTATAGCAAGAACAGCCTCTTTAGATACATCTGGGTTCTTAACAGGCTTGATCATTGAAGTGTTTATGTGTCCAACGAGGCAGAATCAATAATCTCTCAAAGCCACGTGTTCCAACTGCAGAATAGATATCATGGTGCTTCTCTCCAGTCATGCTGTTTAAATGGGTAAGAATGTTAATTGCCACACGTGGCAGATGACGAATGTACATGTGCTGTAAGTGTCAGTCCCCCTCCTCTGTCCCTTTTCATTATTTGTCAGCACAGGAACCACCAGGGAGCTGCCAAGTGCATTATAAGCACGTTTCTACATCAGGTTCAGAGTGGGCTACTAATAAGAATTACCTGAAAAGAACTGTTTTTTAATAAGTTAAGATACCTGTTCCTTTCCTTCAGTTCAGTTCAGCCACTCAGTCGTGTCCGACTCTTTGCGACCCCACGAATCACAGCACGCCAGGCCTCCCTGTCTATCACCAACTCCTGGAGTTCATTCAAACTCATGTCCATCGAGTTGGTGATGCCATCCAGCCATCTCATCCTCTGTCGTCCCCTTCTCCTCCTGCCCCTAATCCCTCCCAGCATCAGGGTCTTTTCCAATGAGTCAGCTCTTCACACAAGGTGGCCAAAGTACTGGAGTTTCAGCTTCAGCATCAGTCCTTCCAATGAATACCAAGGACTGATTTCCTTTAGGATAGACTGGTTGTATATCCTTGCAGACCAAGGAACTCTCAAGAGTCTTCTACACCACCACAGTTCAAAAGCATCAATTCTTCAGTGCTCAGCTTTCTTCACAGTCCAACTCTCACATCTGTACATGACCACTGGAAAAACCATAGCCTTGACCAGATGGACTTTTGTTGGCAAAGTAATATCTCTGCTTTTCAATATACTATCTAGGTTGGTCATCACTTTCCTTCCAAGGAGTAAACGTCTTTTAATTTCATGGCTGCAGTCACCATCTGCAGTGATTTGGAGCCCCCAAAAATAAAGTCTGACACTGTTTCCACTGTTTCCTCATCTATTTCCCATGAAGTGATGGGACTAGATGCCATGATCTTAGTTTTCTGAATGTTGAGCTTTAAGCCAACTTTTTCACTCTCCTCTTTTAATTTCATCAAGAGGCTTTTTAGTTCCTCTTCACTTTCTGCCATAAGGGTGGTGTCATCTGCATATCTGAGGTTATTAATATTTCTCCCGGCAATCTTGATTCCAGCTTGTGCTTCTTCCAGCCCAGCGTTTCTCATGATGTACTCTGCACAATATACAGCCTTGACGTACTCCTTTTCCTCTTTGGAACCAGTCTGTTGTTCCATGTCCAGTTCTAACTTGCTTCCTGACCTGCATATACACTTCTCAAGAGGCAGGTCAGGTGGTCTGGGATTCCCATCTCTTTCAGAATTTTCCACAGTTTATTGTGATCCACACAGTCAAAGGCTTTGGCATAGTCAATAAAGCAGAAATAGATGTTTTTCTGGAACTCTCTTGCTTTTTCCACGATCTAGCGGATGTTGGCCATTTGATCTCTGGTTCCTCTGCCTTTTCTAAAACCAGTTTGAACATCTGGAAGTTCACGGTTCACGTACTGCTGAAGCCTGGCTTGGAGAATTTTGAGCATTACTTTACTAGCGTGTGAGATGAGTGCAATTGTGCACTCATGCTCAGTTTGAGCATTCTTTGGCATTGCCTTTCCTAACTTAGAGATTGCAGTTCATAATCTGGAGTGGTAGTCACAAATCTGTATTTTTTTTTCTTTAATGATTCCCTGATCAGTTGATTGTGATACACACTTGGGATCCAGAATTACTACTCTAGTAATACTGGATATTATGGGCTTCCCAGGTGGATCAGTGGTCCAGAATCCACTTGCCACTTCAGGAATGGCAAGTTTGATCTGGGTCTGGAAGATCCCATGGAGGAGGAAACGGCAAGACACTCCAGTATTCTTGCCTTGCAAATCTCATGGACAGAGGAGCCTGGAGGGCTATAGTCCATGCGATTGCCAGAGTCAGATGTGACTGAGCCACTACAGAGCACCAATACTGGATATTACCAATTTTCACTCCAAAGATGGGTTTAATGCCGGGCATCTATTTAGGGAAACAAAAGAGTTTTAAAGAAAGACCACAAGTTCAGAAAACCATTAAAAAGTGCTGTATATACAATATTTTCCATAATCGTTTAGTGAGGTTGGGAAAAATCATGATTTATAGTGTCTTCATTTCCCTTCAGAGTCATAGGGAACATAGAGATAATTTTTTGAAGTTGCATGCTAAAATGCAGTCTCTTGATTCACACTAAAATTAATGGTTACTGCTTGTCTTTAAATATTTAAGATAAAATCTGCTCAGACAAATCCTGATCCTATCCTTCATATGAATTTTTGCTACTGTGGACTGTTATCTCTTTCAAGCACCACAGGAGGGTTATCATCATTAATGTGGACACAGACAGCTCATATTATTCAAATGGACGGACCCAGAGATGAGGGTTAATAAAGAAAATGGTGCAGTAGTCATTTAAAGCAGTCTTTGTGTTTCATTTTCCAGAATGTCATCACTAAATGCATCTTTTTTAATGTAATTTCTATCTTTTTTGGAGTGTAGTTGACTTACAATGTTGTATTACTTTTCTGTGTATAGCAAAGTGACTGAGTTCTGCTTATATCCATTCTTTTTCTGATTCTTTTCCCATACGGGTTATCAGAGAACATTGAGTAGAGTTCCCTGCACCATACCCTAGGTTCCTGTCAATGATCTATTTCTATACATAGTGATGTGTATATGTACTCAGCCATCCAAAAGAATTAAATAAAGCCTTTTGTAGCAATAGGGGTGGACCTAGAAATGATGATACTAAGTGAAGTAAGGCAGAGAAAGACCAATATAGTATGATAATAATTGTATGTGGAATCTAAGAAAAAAAGATACATTAAATGCAGCTTGATTCTAAGACTCACTAGCTAAAAATATTAATGGCCATGACTTTCAAAGTCCTCTGACCCCAAATCATTAATAGCTTTAAAATGTGTAACTAAGGAAACAAAAGAGATGCTATTGATGGCTGCTTCATGCCAGGCAATGTGCAAAGAAATGTATGTATGTTTCGTCTAATCCATGCAACAAATGTGGGAAGGTAGGGACTACTGTTTATATTTTACTCCCTGCGCTGAATATATCAGGCTAGGAAAATGAACCGACTTGCCTAAAAAGTGACTAATAAGTAGCATCCATACGGAGATCTGAGACCTAAAGAACTGAGCCAATAAACCTGAGTCGAGTGGATTCTGCCACAAGCCTAGGGGATTTAAAATCATCAGCAAGACTCCCTCCCCTATTCCACCCACCTCAAAAGAAAAAATGTTGCCATACAGTATGTACTTACAGGATTCGGACCTTAACTATAAACGGGGTGGAAGACTGTGTGTCGGGGTGTATAAGGATGCTCAGAAGCCTTGGCACTGCCCCATCCTCCTGTACCAGCCAGATGATACAGTGTGCATCTCCTGGTGCTTGGGATTTCTCCCTCTGAATCTCACCGCTTAGCTTCAAGCTCTGCTGCCTGTTAGCATTCCCTTCCCCGTGGGAGGTGTAACACTTTAAACTGTCATCAGCCATTCACGTTTTAGTTTTGACCTGGGGATTACAGAAGGAGGGCACTGGTGCCTAAGTGGGGAGAGGAAATCTTCCCAGAATAGAGTCTCCTCCCTGATGACCCTCACCCAAGAAAAGATGTAGCCTAAAGCCGGCCTTCGCACTGCACTCTGCAAGGTGGAATACCTGACAGAATTTCCATTAGACACGATCTTCTTGTCCCAGATTCAGGAACTACCCACCCCATGAAGCCTGAGGCCTCATCAAATCTGGGCTAAACTGTGTATTTATTCCATTTATATATTCTACATGTATGTAATCTTTCTCCCCCCAGGTCATTCCTTACAGGGGGAACTGTTGAAATATTGTTTCATCCTATTAAAAATAATCTTTTACAGAGGGAAAAAAAAAAAAAAAACTTCTCAAAGTACCTATATCTGAAAAGTACATATTACTACTAACAGTCATGGTTCGGTACCTAGATGCTGATCTCTTTCTTGCTCATTTTCTTTCTCCACCAAGGCTCAGATGCCGATTCAGATTCAGACTCCTGAGTGGAACCACAGAAAGTTCTTACCCTGATCATACTTTAAGGGAGAGAGTTAGTGTTGGGGTTTTTCCTTGTGGACACAGCTGTAGGAGGCCGATTAGGTAGCTGTATAACTTCTGCAATGCCTGAGCTGCTTTGCTTTTCCCCTGAAAAACAGCCAGCCACCTACAAAATGTTTCTAAGAAGGAGGGAATTCAAGGAGTGTGCCATGGAATGAAGGTAACTTGGGGTGACCTGGTTCCTTGTTCCCAGATATCTTAATCTGATAAATGGAAATTAGCAAACTTAATCAGTGGAAAGACTCTTTGGAAAGGATGAGTTGATATTTATTCCACCAGTCTCTGTCTGTGTGGCTTTGAGGATAAATCTAAAAAGATATCAGATATGTGATAGTAATATGTGGAATTCTGTCTTTTAAAGTTTTATTTTCTATTGGAGTATAGTTGATTAGCAATGTTGTATTAGTTTCAGATGTACAGCAAAGTGATTCAGTTACATGTATCAGATCCTTTGTACATATAGGCCATTACAGAATATTGAGCACAGTTCCTTGCACTACACAGTAGGTCCTTGTTTGCTGTTTTAAATATAGCAGTGTCTACATATCAATCCCATTCTCAACTTTTTAAAATTTAGAAATAAAATGGACTTACATAAAAAGCTGTTCTCATAAAGAAAGATTTAAAAATATATTGATTTCTAATGTTTTTGTTTTCATAATCACAGTGGCATCATAAACATGTGAAGCTGCTCAGTATCTGTAGAGATATTTGAAAACACATATCCAGTGACAGCAGAAACCTGGACATATTGTTCAGATCAGCTCAGTTGCTCAGTCGTGTCTGACTCTTTGCGACCCCATGGACTGCAGCACTCCAGGCCTCTCTGTCCATCACCAGCTCCCGGAGTTTACTCAAACTCATGTCCATTGAGTTGGTGATGCCATCCAACCATCTCATCCTCTATCGTCCCCTTCTCCTCTCACCTTCAATCTTTCCCAGCATTAGGGTCTTTTCAAATGAGTCAGCTCTTCGCATCAGGTGGCCAAAGTATTGGAGTTTCAGCTTTAACATCAATCCTTCCAATGAACACTCAGGACTGATCTCCTTCAGAATGGACTGGCTGGATATATTATTGTATGTCCTCTATCTAGAATCAGCCCCTGATACTATTAAAGACCATGTAGTAATAAGAAGTCATGTTCTTATTACAAGGGGGGAAAGGCAGGAATTAAAGCTATATACATTTATTTCAACTGTCAAATATTTAAAGGTGCACTGTGATTTTGACTACCAAACAAAACAAAACTAATGATATATAGACATATTCATATTTGTGTAAGTTCAGAGTGATATGATTATGGGCATTTTTCTTTCTTTTCTTCATTTTCCACCTTGTATGTAAAATGGTTAAACTCTCTTTGAAAGTTAAAGAGACATTTTCTTATTAATGCTGATGTATGGGATCTAGAAAGACGGCACTGATGAACCTATATCCTTGGCGGTAATGGAGACACAGACGTAGAGAACTGATGTGTGGGTAGAGTGGAGGGAGGAGAGGGTGGGGGGAATTGAAAGCGTAGCATTGAAGCATATATAGTACTATATGTAAAATAGATAGCCAGCAGGAATTTGCTGTATGCCACAGGAATCTCAACACAGTACTCTATGACTGCCTAAAGCCATGGGATGGGCTGGGAGGAGGGAGAGAGGTTCGAAAGAAGGGACATATGTATGTTGCTCCATCGCTAAGACATGTCTGACTCTTTGTGACCCCACGGACCACGGTATGCCAGCCTTCCCTGTATCTATGGCTGATTTATGTTGATATATGGAAGAAACCAACACAGTATTTTAAAGCAATTATCTTCCAATTAAAAATAATGTTTTTAAAAAGAGACATTTTCAGATGAACATGCAGAAAACAATAAATAATCTAGATTGTTAGCCCAGTCAAATATTTTAGCCCAATCAAATGTTTATTTTTGAATTATTCTCCACCATAGAGTACAGACTGATGAAGGAATCATTTCAGTTAGAAAGCCTCTAGATAATCAGTTTCTCTGCATAAACTGACAATGGATTGCATCTAATTTTGAATGACATTTATTCTACTAGGATTTTAGAAGCTGTTCCTGGCACTTAACCTAGCAGGAGTTCATCAAGTAAATGTGTTCTAGAAGGTTAAAGGTGAAGGCGTGAAAAGACTTTCCTGCTTTTGTTTTTCTATTTTTGTAGTTTCCCTTGTTTCTTTTTCTTTTTCACTTATTTTGACCCTGAATTGGAAAATTATTTCAGCCTGTTCTAAGACATATGAAAAAAAAATAGTGTTTCAAGAAGTTA
Source organism: Capra hircus (assembly GCF_001704415.2). Classification (NCBI taxonomy): domain Eukaryota; kingdom Metazoa; phylum Chordata; class Mammalia; order Artiodactyla; family Bovidae; genus Capra; species Capra hircus. The sequence goes on along the minus strand of NC_030834.1, from coordinate 33,325,661 downwards.
CAGCTACAATTGCAATATCATCTCAAGGGCTGTCCTTGTTCTCTGTTGGTTTAATTGAATTCTTGCTCATTTACATCTGGCCTTTGAACACCTCCCTCTCAGAAGTTAGTGACACACGCCATGGGTGGGGCAGCCAAGCTGGTACTTAACTCACCCTTCTTTTGAATAATGGAGAAATCACAGACAAATCACGTCATTAATCTAAGACACTCAATTGTTTTCAAAATGCAGATAGAACTCTTCAACGTGAATCATTAGTGTTTAGAGAAAGTAATAAATAAAGAATGAAATTGTTTTTCAGTTATTGGGGAATTTAATTGCTCCTTCACGACTTGATAGCTGAGTAATTGATCATTTAATTTTTGAGCTTTTTTTTTTTCTTATATCTCTTCTCCATTGTGTATTCCAAACAAAGCAACATTTTCTCGAAAGCTAAAAATACTTCACATGTACAATTGAAATCTTCTGGTCCTTAGAATGGAAAAGACAGAAAGATGAAGGAAAAACAGAGAGGAGAAAAGTGGGAGTAAGGTGATGCCCAAGTAATTAACTGGCAGTCTGTCATTTTCTTTTCAGAATTTTGCTGTTTAAGCTTTGCCATTGATCTGCTTTCTCTTCACATGATATATTAAAAGCTAATAATAAAATCAACTTGAATGTACATATAGCCAAAAAAATTAATTGTTCAAGTAACTGATATACCAAGTAGAACCATAATATTTTGCCCCCCAAAAGGATGATTTTAATACCTGTCCTTGAAGAGTATATTTAAAAAACTCAGAAAGATGAAACAAAGTAGATTAGGAGATCAATGGCAATATAAGACTCTTAATTTTTAAAATATATACGTAGCAGATGGTGACTGCAGCCATGAAATTAAAAGATGCTTACTCCTTGGAAGAAAAGTTATGACCCACCTAGATAGCATATTCAAAAGCAGAGACATTACTTAGCTGACTAAGGTCCGTCTAGTCAAGGCTATGGTTTTTCCTGTGGTCATGTATGGATGTGAGAGTTGGACTGTGAAGAAGGCTGAACGCCGAAGAATTGATGCTTTTGAACTGTGGTGTTGGAGAAGACTCTTGAGAGTCCCTTGGACTGCAAGGAGATCCAACCAGTCCATTCTGAAGGAGATCAGCCCTGGGATTTCTTTGGAAGAAATGATGCTCAAGCTGAAACTCCAGTACTTTGGCCACCTCATGCAAAGAGTTGACTCATTGGAAAAGACTCTGATGCTGGGAGGGATTGGGGGCAGGAGGAGAAGGGGATGACCGAGGATGAGATGGCTGGATGGCATCACTGACTCGATGGACGTGAGTCTGAGTGAACTCCGGGAGCTGGTGATGGACACAGAGGCCTGGTGTGCTGTGATTCATGGGGTCGCAAAGAGTCGGACACAACTGAGTCACTGAACTGAACTGAACTGAAGACTTCTTTAGTGGGCCGGTGGTTAAGACTGTGCTCCACTGCCAAGGACAAGGGTTTGAGCTCTGGTTGGGGAAGTTCTGTGCAGCCAAATATATATATGTGTGTGTATGGGCTTCCCTGGTGGCTCAGAGGTTAAAGCGTCTGCCTGGAATGTGGGAGACCTGGGTTCGATCCCTGGGTCGGGAAGATCCCCTGGAGAAGGAAATGGCAACCCACTCCAGTATATGGAGGGTGGAGCCTGGTAGGCTATAGTCCATGGGGTCACAAAGAGTCGGACATGACTGAGTGACTTTACTTTACTTTTACTATGGTCTGTATATATTTTCCTTATCATATATTAAATGTTATATACTACATATATACTTATAACATTCATTTTTATGTTCTATAAAAATATATGAAGATATGGGCAAAGATAGAAGGAGGGCAATGGATATGGAGAGAATGACTGGGAATATTAATAGAAGAAACCTAATTTGCATCCCAGACTCCTGAGTTTATTCTAATTGCAAACAGGAGCTGGTTGCAACTTTTCCATTTGGACTTAACAGACGGCTGCTAATAGCAGTGTAAGCTATCAAGAGTAGCTTATTAGAAAATGACTTGTGTGTGCTGGGCACATAGCTGGCTGTTGCCCCCTCCCATCTCATGTGAGGCTTGTAAGGACACTAACAGGCAGGTACATGTCTTACCTCTGTGTTCCAGGCAAATCCCTTAGAGCTTGAAGAAGACAACCAGGAAAGAGTGGAAAGAAGATATAGATTCAGACCATGCCAGTCCCAGAGTCCATGCTCTTAATCTCTGCACAGCTCTCATTTCTCAGGTTAAAAACAGTTTTAGTTCAGTTCAGTTCAGTCGCTCAGTCGTGTCCGACTCTTTGCGACCCCATGAATCACAGCACACCAGGCCTTCCTGTCCATCACCAGCTCCCGGAGTTCACTCAGACTCACATCCATCGAGTCCGTGATGCCATCCAGCCATCTCATCCTGGGTCCTCCCCTTCTCCTCCTGCCCACAATCTCTTCCAGCATCAGAGTCTTTTCCAATGAGTCAACTCTTCACATGAGGTGGCCCAAGTACTGGAGTTTCAGCTTGAGCATCATTTCTTCCAAAGAAATCCCAGGGCTGATCTCCTTTAGGATGGACTGGTTGGATCTCCTTGCAGTCCAAGGGACTCTCAAGAGTCTTCTCCAACACCACAGTTCAAACACATCAATTCTTTGGCACTCAGCCTTCTTCACAGTCCAACTCTCACATCCATACATGACCACAGGAAAAACCATAGCCTTGACTAGACGGACTTTAGTCGGCAAAGTAATGTCTCGGCTTTTTAATATGCTGTCTAGGTTGGTCATAACTTTTCTTCCAAGGAGTAAGCATCTTTTAATTTCATGGCTGCAGTCACCATCTGCAATGATTTTGGAGCCCCAAAAAATAAAGTCTGACACTGTTTCTACTGTTTCCCCGTCTATTTCCCATGAAGTGATGGGACCAGATGCCATGATCTTCGTTTTCTGAATGTTGAGCTTTAAACCAACTTTTTCACTCTCCTCTTTCACTTTCATCAAGAGGCTTTTTAGCTCCTCTTCACTTTCTGCCATAATGGTGGTGTCATCTGCATATCTGAGGTTATTGATGTTTCTCTCGGCAATCTTGATTCCAGCTTGTGTTTCTTCCAGTCCAGCGTTTCTCATGATGTACTCTGCATAGAAGTTAAATAAGCAGGGTGACAATATACAGCCTTGACGTATTCCTTTTCCTGTTTGGAACCAGTCTGTTGTTCCATGTCCAGTTCTAACTGTTGCTTCCTGACCTGCATACAGATTTCTCAAGAGGCAGATTAGGTGGTCTGGGATTTCCATCTCTTTCAGAATTTTCCACAGTTTATTGTGATCCACACAGTCAAAGGCTTTGGCATAGTCAATAAAGCAGAAATAGATGTTTTTCTGGAACTCTCTTGCTTTTTCCATGATCCAGCGGATGTTGGCAATTTGATCTCTGGTTTCTCTGCCTTTTCTAAAACCAGCTTGAACATCAGGGAGTTCACGGTTCAGGTATTGCTGAAGCCTGGCTTGGAGAATTTTGAACATTACTTTACTAGCATGTGAGATGAGTGCAATTGTTTACAGAAGGTGAAATACCTAAGTTTGTAAAATACCATATCTCCATTCTGTACGCATAAGCTAAGTGTAGATAACCATGATAGAAAATAATATACTACCTTCATTCGTTTATACCTAGGATGATTTGAATTTCAAACTTAAAAATGAGGGCATGGATAGTGTCATCTCTTTATGCCTCCATCCTCTTCTGGTCTAAAAATGGTGACCAGCACTCAATAAAACTTTGTCAAATAAATCAGTTTCACCTCCTCCTTTGGTTTTCTTTTTGCTTGTCATATTTCTGTTTTAAGATGAGATTATATTTTAAAATTATCATGTGTTGGTAAACTTTTTTTCTTTCCTATGAAATCCTCAGTCTTTTTATTAGGGGATGAAAAGAAAACAAGTCATTTTGATTTTTTTTTTTCTAACATAGTCAAATCGAGAGCATGATTTGGGATTAGGATAAGTGAGCTGCAATTCCGCTTCCTAAAGTTGTTTACAGTTGAACCTAAAGCAGACACTGAAGTTGAGTTTGTGTTTCCTCATCTGCAAGGTGGAGCCCTTACCACTTGCATTTCTTCCTTTAAAGCCCAGTGACCATGGGGTCACCTGCACCCGGCCTGGCATCCAGCATGGGTACGATATGGAACACTTCTTTCTTACTCTTCCCCTCCCTCTATTGCAAATAGTTTTTAAGTAATTAAGAGAAAGATCATTCTGATTTTTAAAAATCTTTGGCTTTTGTAGGTGGGAAAATGATATACATAAACAATCTATCAAAAAAGTTAAACTAATTTACCTTCACTCTGTTCTTCTATTAGACTATAATTTGTCAACAAAAGTTTCCTTTTTCTCATAAAGACATATTTAAGCCTTGTAGTAAAATATGCTACTTTAAGGTTCATAAAACTTTCAGCTTTCACATGATTAATATACCTACTAAAATGACCTCCTATATATGCTTCTTGGCAAAAAAATTGATTAAATCCACACTTTACACTTTTTTGCAAACTTTGAAAGTAATACGGATCAAATAAAGAGAAAATCCAACATCCTGATTCTCTAATATTATTTATTTACATATTAAATAATTTATTCAGCAATTTCCTAAAGCTAAAATTAAAAAACATGATCAGAAACTTAGATATTTTTCAAGTGTCAAAAATCATCTGCTTCAACTGTAAATTGGTAAAACCAAATTTAAAAATAAGCTCAGCACTCAAATATATTCCTTTCCAAGCCTCCTTTTTTTGTCATAACACCGGAATTCTGGCTTCCATTTATCCAATCCTCCTGGCAATTATAAGTTGTCAGCCTGTTAAACTATTAAATTGAAACAAAAATTCTGTTTTTTAAAAACTAATATTCTGTCTAGATTGCTTCAGAGCTTCACACTCAATGTGTTTGAAAGAAACCTCTGTCATTCAATACTTAGTTTCCTAAGTAATTATCCTTCTCTTGAGAAGACAAATTGGTCTCACAAGCTGATTTTGTTCCCTTCCTTGCACTGGCGGCCAGAAAACTCATTTGTGTGACAAATGTATAGGATCTAAAATGTGCGTCTTGTTTATCAACCTCACTCTAGGTTCTGTGCCATTTTTTCTGTAATTGTGTTCCTCAAATTGTAATTTGCTATGCATTTTACTTTGTAAATTTTAATTAATCATACTCTGTATGTCTAAGTCGCATAGAGTCATATCACTTTCAATAAGTTATAGCCACCTCTTGCGGCCCCATAAGTCACCTCTTATGATTTCCCTGGTGGCTCAGACAGTAAAGCGTCTGCCTACAATGCGGAAGACCCGGGTTCAATCCCTGTGTTGAGAAGATCTCCTGGAGAAGGAAATGGCAACCCACTCCACTATTCTTGCCTGAAAAATCCCATGGATGGAGGAACCTGGTAGGCTACAGTCCATGGGGTCGCAAAGAGTCGAACACGACTGAGTGACTTCACTTCACTTGCGACCCCATGGACTAGAGCCCACCAGGCTCCTCTATCCATGGGATTTCTCAGGCAAGAATCCTGGAGTAGGTTGCCATTTCCTTCTCCATGGGATCTTCCCAACCCAGGAATCCAACCCAGGTCTCCTGCATTGCAGGCAGATTCTTTACCGATTGAGCCACTCTTTCAGAATCACAGGAAAAACAGAACCATATTATTCAACAGACATATTTTCTATCCCAGCTTTGGATGATGCTGATGTAAGCAAATAGCAGGTTCCACTCTGAGAAACCCTTAACCATAGCAGCAACCCTATTAACCTATTAACCCTATAAACCCCTGGGTACAGTTGGAATTTTTCCTTGTGCCCCTTTCTTAATCACTGAGAACACCCCTCATCCCTCCCACTCAGGCAAGAGGATTGAACCCCATTTGCTGATGGACACTGTGTTTCAGCTCTTCCCATGGATTAGGGCTATGGGGTGATTTCATAAGCCTCCGGGTTCCAGGAGGAAATTAAGCTCTGATTCCGTAGATGTTAGATGCCCCCCATCCCTGCGTCTGCATGGCGTGTTGGTGAGCAGGATTAGCCCACTGGAGAACAGGCTTGCCTCATCTGTTCCCACCTCAGCCAGGTGGTCCAAGAAACAAGAAATGTGCTTACCTGTGAAAACAGGTTGCTTATAAATCAAAAGGGGTCAAGTTCTGTCCACCAGATGGAGGTTTTAAAATCTTAATGTGTAAGTTAAGATATAATGGATTACTGGAGGTGCAATTTTCATAAGGTTGAATCATTTTGTGGCCTTCTGGGATCCAGGAGAGTGAAAGGTTACTGTTACAGTGAACAAGAATGGAGTCAGATTTTCATCTTAGGTGACCTAATTACAAAAGATGTGATTCTGACCCATTAATTTTCAAAATCATATCTAATTATCTGTTGGTATGGCTTACTGAGGCTCACAAACACATGGGCTAAGGGATTTTCTCTGCTAAGCATATAGTTTCTTTTGCATGAGTACTTAATTTTAGCCTATTATAATTTTGCCTGTAAAATTATTCTGGTTTATGGTAGGGGGAGGTTCTAAACAGTCAGGACTGAGCTCTCTCTTTTTTTCACTTTTTTTCTGTCTTTCCCTCCCTCTTTCTCTCTCTCTTCTTTCACCATTTCTTTATCCCTGAAAATGAAAAAGGAACAAGGTTATGGAGACACAAGGAGCCCAATTCAATCAGTTTTATCTTTTACGACAGTTAGAGAATTGAAATGTTGTGTAATGTAAAGCTTTGTTGGTAATCATGGGTTTCATTTATCTATGTTTGTCGCTGGAGTTAAATGTATGAACACATTTAGACATGAATGATTTTTTGTTATTGTGGAAGGGACAGTCATAAGTGAAGCTGAAATAATTTATGAATGATGAAGTATATTATCAAGGGTGTTTATATATTCCTATAGTTTTAGATTATTTCAAAGAACCATTCCAAGTGGGAATTATGAGTATCTTCCTCCCTCCCTTAGTTTTTTTGTTCTGTTTTGTTTGCTTCTTTGTTTTTTGCTTTAAAACCCCCTGGCATACTTGTTTTTTATCACCCTGTGTGGAAAAGTGTGAGAATTTACATAATACATAATTTACATCACTTTCCTGGCCTCCTGGGGGACAAAGTTTTCTTGTTGATTCTCTATTGCTGACTTACGGGCTCGCCGTCTTTCTACACTGGGACGGACACACAGCAGAGAACATGACTTCTTTGTAGAGGGCAGGGCATTTGGGTGAGTGGATTATTCAATGTGTAGACTCCCCTCAGACTAAGAGTCTTAAATTTTTGTTGTTGTTTAGTCTCTAAATCATGTCCGACTCTTTGTAATCCTATGAACTGCAGCACACCAGGCTTCCCTGTTGAAATTTTAACTACCTTTAAAATATCATCACTTTTATATTTCAGACCTTTGTTGAAATTATTTTCCTTGACATATAACTTTAAAGTTTTTCTGCATAAAAAAGAAAAGTCTATTTTAAATAACCTAAACTTTTTGGAAACTTTTAAAATTATTAGATAGATACCATTACCCCTAATGGAAAGGAGTGAAAAAATATACATCTTCTATTTCCTTAAGCAAAGTGACTTTTAATGAGAACAATGGAAATGTGTGTTGTGATTCTAGGTCTAACTTGTGATTTGACACAGGTTCCTCACTTGTAGTCATTTAATTATATATACTTTTCATTTATATGGACCAGGGTTAAAATCCATTTCTTTAGCTTATTTTTAAGTAGCTATAAAGTGAAGGTGAGCTTCTATTTTTGTTTGCATTATAAGGATTACTTTTTTCTGTTTTAAGGCTTTGTACACTAAATCCCTCCATTCTGCTCTATTGCTGGCAAGCCAAGGCATTTCAGTTGTGTCTGAATCTTTGTGACCACATGGATGGTAGTCTGCCAGGTCCCTCTGTCCATGGGATTCTCCAGGCAAAAATACTGGAGTGGGTTTCCAATCCCTTCTCCAGGGGATCTTCCCAACCCAGGGATTACACCCACATCTCCTCCTGCATTGGCAGGAAGGTTCTTTACCACTAGCGCCACCTGGGAAACCCCTTTGCTTTGTTACCACAATCTTAAGTCTGTGGACATAAGAGTTCAATCTCATTTTAGTAAATTCCTGAAACTGACTATCGTCATCCAAAGCAAGTTATTCCTGGAAAGTAAATTCATATTAATGTGGATGTTGAGGGTTGTAACTGAAGATGATTTTATTTCTCGACATTATGGTTGGAATGAGCTGAATTCAGAATAGTTGAGCATGAATGCTTCACCCCAGTGGGAGTAGTTGTCTACTCAATATATTTTAGTTTTTACTCAGCTATGCAACTACATCCCCACCAGCCTAATAAAATCACCTATGATTCAGAAAACATATATACCAGCTCATTTACATGATTCTTTGATGTGCTCTCGGTATATTAAAGCAAAGATAAAAACATTCTGTTATCTGTCATAGTCCATGTACAGATCAATTGCATAGACTTGTCCTTGGAAGATGTCATTGTTGCTTGCTAATGCAACAGATGACTTGCCCCTGTTTTGGGGGACATTTACATTACTATTTACATTACATCCATTTACGTTACTATTACTAGAATAAACTATTCACACTATCAGACATAGGCTTTTCACTGTTCTATATTTATTTTCTGATAGAGTTTAGAGAACTCAAGGACAGTGAACATACAGTTCCTCATTCAACAGCTCAATAAAATATGTGCCTTGAAGAAAACTGAAACTAAATGTTCATGCATTTAACTCCAGCAACAATTATCTTTTTTTAAGTAGCAAAAAAATTTAAAAAAAAAGACAATTGGGTAATCTAGGTCCATATTGCCAGTGAGACAGCAACAGGAATTTTCATTTCAACTGTGCTTGTTCTCCTAAAAGTAGGACTCACTCTAGAGTTGGTGATATTTTTTAATACTAAAGAAATCTGTGTGGTCTTTTGCCATGTCCCATGGATATAACTTGTACTACCAATAGTTTTCAGAGCCCTCATCACTGTAAAGGAAGATTTCACTGGGGTAAGTAGAGAAAAATCACCCCGTTGAAAGACAAGTGTGCCTCATGGCACTCTCCATTGTGAAAGGGACCATTATTTTGTTGTATACATAAGAATAAATGATCATATGAATGTCTCTTAAACTATAAAATACATAGTTTAAGAATTTGTTAAAATTAGAGAATGGAAAAGTGCTGGTCATCACCCAAGTCTGTTAAGTCTGGTGAGTCAAATTCTGGTGATTATTTCACTTAAATTGTTGATGATGGCAATATTGATGATAATCATGACAACAAACACACATAACAGTGTGTTGTTTGGTAGAGACTGTCCTCAGCATCTATCTATAACCTTATTTAGTTATCAAAACAACTCAGCGAGGCAGGTACCATTACTGTTCCTGTTTTATAAGAAAGCAGGATAGCACAATCTAATTAACGAGTAGCAGTAAGGTTCTGGGAGAACCAGCTCTCATACCCAGCTCTTTTGTGCTCCTCCACTCTAAAATCAGTCTACTTTTTGACTTAATGTAATTCAAAGTGCAGTGCTTACAAATGACGCCCATGGATAGTAAGACTGAGACTTGGAAAATATTTAACACATAAAGTTGCGTGTTAGTCATTCAGTTGTGTCAGATTCTTTGCAACCACGTGGACCAGAGCCCACTGGGCCCCTCTATGCATGGAATTCTCCAGGTAAGAATACTGGAGTGAGTTGCCATCCCTTTCTCCAGGGGATCTTCCTGACTCAGGGATCAAACCCAGGTCTCCCACATTGCAGGCATATTCTTTACTCAGATGCTGTGCTGTGGTCTAATTCTGACACAATATCTCATGGGTTCATGAAGTTCATGAAGTTCTCATGGGTTCTGAAGTCCTTCCTGGTCACTTTTAACACACTCATCCTGATAAGAACAGTCCTCTACATCTAATGCTAAATTAATTCTGTTTACTTTGAGCAACCCAGTTCTAGGTCTGCTTCTGCCGTTTTTGTAGGAAGAGCACAAGGGTTTCAGAGCTTGTCCTTTTACGAAGAGCTGGTAGATGAGCAAGCCATTACTGTAATTATGCACTTCAGCTATAAGTTTCCAAAAATGGTTCCTTAACTAAAATTTCAAATTATTTGCCTTTGGGATTTCCTTTTCTGGGTATGATATATTAAGCCATGGCAACAACTAAAAACAAGTGAAAGTCTTACAATGAAATCAGATTTTAAAGAGAGTAGAAGACTACGGCAGCAACAGAGACTAGAGGAAATGAACTCTCCAAAGGGCAGAGCCTGTATTAGGTGAGCTGAAGTTGATGTCAGTTTTCTCTCCTAAGGACATGTGTGGATTCAAGGACAGGGCTTGGGCCTAGGCACACAGGATCCTCTTGGGGCAAGACAAAACGATAGAGGTTTTGGTGGTTGAATGGGTTGGCTTGATGAGTAGGAATCTAAAGAACCTGCAAACACAAAGACAGTTTTCTTCCAGGAGATATTTTCAGTGTTCTGGGGTAGGATGGGAGGCTAAGGGGCTGTCATGAAGTTTTGCAGTGATTAGCAAACAAAATCCCACTGGAGGTGACCTGCCACCAACATACACCAGGTTCCCTGCCAAGATGTCACCAAAATTCCAAGCTATGTTAGGTAGGAAGCTAAATTGATAAAATCAAACCCCTGAAGGGCATAACTTTATCTCTTATAGTCTTTCAGGGGTCAGTGGACAAGGTTATGCCAGAATCTCAATCTAAAACCCCAGGGGGCCACATCTAAGGGATGGGAATGAAGCAGTTATGGACTGAATGAAACTAAATCTTCAACTCAGCATGAACCAGATAGTCCTGGGTATTTGATGTGTCCATGTTCTATATGTCTAGAGAAACTTACCCTCCTCTGGAATAAAATAACATCATCTGAATCAATAATCAATATTTAAAAAAAGCAGACCCACAGATTACCCAGATACTGGAGTTAACAGGCAAGAATATTAAAATAATCATTATCAATACATTACAGTAAGCCAAAAGGTGAAAGATGATTAGAGGTTCAAAAGAAAATTGGATTCTGTTTAAAAAAATCACAATTGGTCCTTGATGAGAAACATATTACCCAGCATGAGAACTCTTGAAATTCTCTGAACCTGAATAATTGGATACCCAAATATTGCAGTGATTGAGAAATGAGAAAAGGAATAAAAATGAACACCTACTTGTTGTTAGACATATGCTAAGTACAATACATATATAATACATCTTAATTTTCTGTGATGGCATTCCTGTTATTCTCACATGGTAGATCAGATCTTTACATATGATAAAGCAGGGGAACTTGTTTTCATAGCATGCAAATACTCCTAAAGGTATAGGTATACCACCCATGTCACCTAAGGTTCATAGCCCTGTGAACTTTCAATCCCTCTGCTCCAGGAGCTGCCTGGAAGCTTCTGTGCACACAAGTTAAGTTAGGCTATTCCTTGCTCAGAAATTTTGGCTTGCTCCATAAGAGATTTTGGTCTAATCACAAGTGGAAAATAACTAATTTTGTTCTATGCTTTTACTTTTTCATGCTTATTAAGAGAAGTCAAATCATGAAGTATAAATTGAGCCACATGATTAGAAACACTGCAGGAGCTGAAGACTGTAAATCTTAGTTTTAAGGATTTTATGTGTGGCACCAGCTTTGTTATTGATGGTGGGTTTTGTACACATGCCCCATCTTTGAGTTACTAAAAATACCACTAGCAACTGCATTCTCAGGAACAATGGAATCCCTTGTGAAGTGTTTCCTCCCTGAAGAATAGTAAAATGTCAAACAGACAAAAGTAGGAAAAATTATGTCTCCAGACAGCTGCGCTGCCAGTGTGACTTCTGACTACACCATTTTGTACTGTACACAGAGTCTGCTACCCACCAATTATTCTACAAAAATGTCATCTTGATAGAAGAAAAAAAGATCTTAATTATTCACTGATATTTCTTCTCTAGAATAACTAATAACTGTAATAAACATTAGGCCCATTTTGAGTACTTGTAAAGCAGACACTTCACACACATATCTCCTACTTAATCCTATATCTAGTCCCATTTCAAATTTGAAATAACAAACAAAAAAAATCGCCTTAAACAGAATCACAAATATTCCCCCCAGACACCCTGACACTAAGCAGAAAAGTGTGTATTTGAACCTAAATTTATCAAAGGCCCAAACTCTTCATTCTTCACTGTGGTAGGCTGCCTCAGTGATTACAGCACATAATTATAACGGTATGCCTTATTTACCTACCTACACCTTTCTACAAGCACTGAAATACTGCACAAATGCATACAGCTGATTTTCTTTCCATGCCCATGAGGTTAGGGTAGGTGTATTATTACTCACAGGCACTGCGTGCACATACTACATTGAAATCGGACCTACCTGCATCTTAGAACTCTCAATGCAAAAATGCCTCCTACTCTTGAGATTTCCAAAACAAGCTAAATGGAAAAAGCAGGAGTCCAAAAATGAGATTGCCTTTTAACTTAATTTCTTATTTGACTCTTGGTTCTGTGCCTGTCTAGAGAAATACATGTATATGTATATATATATATATATATGTATATATATATATATGTTTTTTCCATCTAGAAATCACTTCTCTGGAATCTATACCTCTCAGCCTTTACTCCCATATGTAAACTGTAACATCCATTTACAGCTGCCTATAGAAGAAACAGATTCATTGCATAGAAAATACACAAAGCATTCAGAAGAAAATTGAAACCCACTGTGTCTCTTTGATCCCAGAAGAATCAGTGCTAACATCTCTTTGCATTTGTTTCATATTGATATATATATATATTCCGATCTCTATCTCCATCTTTGTTATGTTGCTTTGATTTGTTTTAAACACATTCAGTCACTCCGTATGCATTGTGTTGGAAGCTGCCAAACTTCACCTGGCACTGCTCTTCATTCAGGCGAATGGGTTGAGAAGAGTCTATGAAAGGGGAGGCGAGTGTTACACTGCAGATAAGCAAATAGCAATGCTACTGTAACAGTTGTGGAAATGCCTTTCTGGTGGATCCAAGACTCTCCACCAAAGATCAAGGGATGTGAATCCTCGACAAAATTGTATTCGTTCCTCAAATTTTGTTTGTTTTTAATTTTTTTTTATTGAAGCATAATTGTTTTACAATGTTGCATCAGTCTCTGCTATACAGCAACGTGACTGTTATAGACATATAGACATTCTTTTTAAAAATATTGTTTTCCATTTTCGTTTATCACAGGATATTGAACATAGTTCTCTGTGCTATACAGTAGGACCTTATTGTCTATCCATTCTAATCCTAATAGTTTTTTCCTCATGTTTTGGAAGATCTATCTTTAACATAGGCTTGTGGGGACACTAAAGTCATGTAGAGAGGGATGGGTCTAGGTGGAGAAGAGTCAGGTTTAGGCAGAAGAGGAGGGAAGCATTTGAAATACTCTAAAAAAGGGAAGTTAAATATTCGTTTATTTCAGTTACATTGGGAGAATCTATTCCCTGTGAGAAGCCCTCTGTCATTGGTACACATAAGTCTGTGTGTTTGGTCTTGACACACAGACTCCACCTGGGAGAAGAAGCTGGAGGTGATATGGAGGCAAACCAGGAAGCAATAAGAAGGATGCTATCATTGAATATTTCCCATTTATCCCATTTTTGGTAACCAGTCTATAATAATGTCTTCCATTCTTTTCAGCCTGGGACAGATCTAGAACATTCAGAGAGGGAGGTGCTTTAAGAAGGACGCACTCTTCTCATCTCACCCTCTTTACCTTTGTGAATATTTGACATGTAGGCTTAACCACACCCCCTAACCACTATGTCATTGCCCACATTATTTCTCACAGGCAGGCCTACGTGTTAATTAAAATATGATCTACTTTCCCTAGCAAAATGAGGATGCTAAGACCTTTGAGCAGTGAGAATGGTTATAGAAAAACAAAGTAATTTTGAGCATATGTTTCACAGATATTCCACGATGGAGATCTGTTATGCCTCATGGTTCTTTAAGAGCAGATTCATATCCCATAGAGCATAAAGAAGATAAAAACATTATTATGGTGTACTGATTTATAACAACAACAACACCAACAAGACTGGAGAGTTTTAATTTTTTTTTTAAATATTTTAACTTCACTATACAGCTAATGATAGCTGGTTTAACAGTGAATGTATATCTGGTCCCTGATTTTTCAGTATTTTTTAGTTAATTTAATTATTTCACTTTTTTCCCCCTTCTTGCGTGTGTGTGTGTTTTGATTCCAAAATTCCAATCTGAATTTTGTGAGTCTCTCAGTCCCTACAGAATTCATTAAATCTATATCTAGACTAAAAAAGGGCCAATTTAGCTGTAGCCGTGTTTGGTGATTTTCATTTTGAGCACAAATGTCTAATCAACACCTGCAGTCTGGGTGTGCATTAGTTAGTTTCCTCTGCATGCTGCCGGGAGGGTAACATAACTACACTTCTGATAGACTAAACATTTGCAAATGAGCCCTCTAGTGCCTCCTCTGCATGCCTATAAAGCAGGCAGGGCTGGTTTGAAGTCCTTTACCTTCCCTTGTTTATTATGACAAATAAGTTAGGTTGGTATTATTTAAACACACCAGCAGCCTGGGCATCTGTTATTTAAGATGCTATGCCTTCATGTGATTGAGAGAAAAAGGTGGTAGAATAGCACAGTTTCAATTATCTGGTGTTTTTCCATGCATTTTCAACTCAATTTTTTACTTAGTATGAGTGATATTTTTCATGAGTTTGAAGATGAATATTATAAATTGTTAAAAAAAGAATTTTACTTATGAGCTGATATGTTGAAATAGTAATAATACAGCAACATTTTTTTTACCATAGATAATTACATGAATATTTATAGTCTTCAATATTATATCTAAGAATTGCTTGCATTGTTAAATGATATACCTATCTGGCTTATGCTATTAAAAAATGTTAAAATATTTTACTTAAATTTTTTCTTAAATTACATAAGTTTTCTTCTGAAAAATAAGCTCTAGAGTATTAATATTTAATTCTGGAATTCAGTGTACACTCTATAATGACACAAATTTTTATGTATTCAGTTTCAAGTATAGAGGAAATGCTACATTATTTTACCACCAAAGTGATACCTGCATTTTTTTCCCAAGAATAAAGAACAGAATTTAAAACATAATTTTGCTTACTGTGATTAGCATTTTTATTTTCCTGACTAGTGGTTGAAATTAGCTCTCCATGGAGCAATGGAAGTTGTATCTATTTTTTATGAAGACTGGGCTGGAGTAAGTTCAAAGTCCAAGTTTCCTAGAGTCCTCAACAGATAAGCAAAATTAACCTATGTAACGTTAAATTTTGGAGAAGGCAATGGCACCCCACTCCAATACTCTTGCCTGGAAAATCCCATGGATGGAGGAGCCTGGTGGGCTGCAGTCCATGGGGTCGCTAAGAGTCAGACACGACTGAGCAACTTCACTTTCACTTTTCACTTTCATGCATTGGAGAAGGCAATGGCAACTCACTCCAGTGTTCTTGCCTGGAGAATCCCAGCGACGGGGGAGCCTGGTCGGCTGCCGTCTATGGGGTCACGCAGAGTCGGACACAACTGAAGTGACTTAGCAACGTTAAATTTTAAATCCAGAACGGATAATTTACTGTGTTGCACTAATTAACAGAGAAGCCCCTTTGGTTAGTCAATGAAAGAATTTTTCAGTGAACCAGAAATTCTCCCCAGGACCTAAATGGGGAGAATCCTTTTGTGCTGGCAGGTCAAACAAGGCTGTCTTTGGTAAAGAAAGCAGTAGACATCTGTGACTTATTATAATACTCTTTTTATCAGCATTTGTCTCCATCCTGGCTCTAATAAGAATGCTTTTAAATGTTTTGTAATTAAATATAAAACTGCTACAGGATTTTTGTAAATATTCTTCATCAGCTTAAGTACATATTCTTCTATTTATATTTTGTTTTTTTAAAAAATAAATTTAGTCATGAATATATATTGAATTTTATTGAATGCCTTTCTGCATTTATCAACATAAGAATATATTTTCCACACCTTTAATTTATTTATGTAGGACTCAACCATATTTTGTCTGTATGTCATTATTTTAATATATTTCTATATTTCTTACTTTCTAAGAGAAAAACCCTCTTGGGTGGGATTTATTTTTTGATTCTTATAGTAGTTTCAGAAATACTTTGTTTTAAATGTTTGCATGTATATTGATGGCAGAGATTGGACTATGATAGTCAATGAAGAGTGATACCTGAATTGAGTTCTGAAGTCTTTTTATATCAAGAAGTAGTAGGGAGGGGAAGTTCATTCCCAGAATGAAGGAAATATTAGCCATGATTAGAAAATAAGTACCTACTTTTTGAAGTGCTAATTTTAAGGATCTTTACACTGAATATTCATTAACTTCGGAAATGTACAAGATTTATTTAATAATATAGTTGTAGTAAGTTAAGAATCAGGCAAACTTATTTTGAATTCGGGCTCCATCACACACTGTTTCTATGTCTTTGATATATTTAGTTCCTTTATCACAGCCTCAGTCACCTTACCTGAAATATGGACATAATAACTGTGCTTACTTTATAGGAATACTTTTAAATTAAATCATGTTTATGAAGGAAGACCCGACACAGTAACTGTCATATAAAGGAAAGGAAAGTGAGGCTGCTCAGTCGTGTCTGACTCTGCGACGCCATGGACTGGAGCCCACCAGGCTCCTCCGTCCATGGGATTTCCCAGGGAAGAGTACTGGAGTGGGCTGCCATTTCCTTCTTCAGGGAACCTTTCTGACCCAGGGATGGAACCCAGGTCTTCCACACTGCAGGCAGATGCCTTACTGTCTGAGCCACCAGGGAAGCCCGTATAGCTAATACTAAAAAACTGGCATATAGCTAAAACCTAAAAAAAAAAAAAAAGTGTTAGCTACTTCTATTATTTTGACTTCATGGAAGTAATTATATTTTAATCATGAATCAGCAAATGTATATTTTTAAAAAAATTAAATTTGGTGAATCATGCTTTTCCTAAGCCTTAAGTGAAATGATCTATTAGTATAAAAAAGACATTTGGAGTATGAATCCTTCTATTCAAAATTGAAGTTCCTGGAAATTTTCATCTTCCAGTCTATGTGTGGCACAGGAAACAATTTGGATTTTTGTAAATTAGGTTGTTTTTCAACCCTGTCCTTTCGCCTGTCCGAACCTCTAGTCCTCCCTTAGAGAACACAGTTGTATCACTGCCAAGGTCAAGGTGTGGGGTGTCAGGGTATGTACAGCAGTATTAACTGTGTGGGAGTGGATTTCCAGTCTCCAACCACCTCTGAAGAAAGTGTCACCAACTCTGAATTACGCATGCGATGTACACTGGATTTATCTAGCTTTCTTCCCTAAGAAGGAGAGAACGGTGAATCTCCTGTAATCCACTTTAGCGATTGTTCCCACTTTATACCAGTCTCTTCGCATTTCTTAATTAAAAACCACAACAAAACCTTCTTAGACCTGTGCTGACCACTTAGGTATATATGTATCTGCGGAATGAGAATCTGGTGGCTAGAGAGCATGACTTCAAATCCTTATTTACCACCTCAGATGATTGATGTCATGGGAACTGAGCCTTGGGATTTCTAATCAGGAAATGAGGATGATAATTATTACTTGGGCAAAGAAATGAGCTAATGTGCTCAGAACACAGTAATCCATGGGCAGCGCTGTACGTGTTGCCTGTCATTGTCTTTATCCTCTACTAGTGGAGAAAAGCTGTCTTTAGTTTAACTTTCAGGTTGAACTTAACAATGTATTTTGACATACTTTAAATGTTCTTAATAACTAACTTTTCTTTAGCAAATCCAAATCTTTTATAATGTAATGTTAATTCACAACTTTTTCTTTAGTCTTTGTTAATATATGCATTATGCTCAAAGATCAAATTGTTAGGCCACCACATGGCAATCTTATCTCTAAATAAACTTTTAAATTTTTATTTTCCCTTATAATAATCATGTTTGAAAAAAAAGATGATTTTTAAAAAAACATGTAATTATTACACCCGAAATATTTTTATGTAGTCCGTAAATTGTACCTTTAATATTTTCAACCTGATAAATAATACCTGCCAACTTAGAAATTTATACTCACAGTATCCTGATGAGCTATATTGCATCTTGCCAGAAGCTATGTGTCTATATCAGTGTCAAAATACTACGGACAACACAGTCATTATTCCAAAGTCACATTTTTATCCTTAAACTCACATATATATTTTTCAAATAAATGCACTGCTTCAATCCCCAGTAAATATATTTCTGGAGGAAATGAAAGTCAGTCCAGTAATACCTGTGGGCACCTAATACCCTTGCATAATCATTCTGACTTGGTTGAGAAGTTGTTGTATGGACATTACCTACCTCATAGGAATGCTGTGAGGATTAAAGAAATATCTGAAAAAATGATTTGAGCTTCTTTGGGAAAGATGTTATTAATATGAGATGGTCTTTTTATCTGAATGAGTAGGGGATTGAAAGAGGATTATTTCTGAAAGTGGAAGGGAGGCTGTTGGTGAAGAAATCAAATGCTCCACCTTAAGTAAGATGGATTACAATGATATTAAAAGGACACAAGCTGGTTCAGACCCAAATGATGAGAAAGACGAAGCAGTGTCTGATCCTCAGTCTTGCCAACTTGGGTTTTTCTGAATAGATTCACTCTTGGGGGGTGGGTGGCAGTGGAGAAGGTTTGGGCTCGGGATAGTCAATAGCTGATGAGGTAACATAGCTGATCTCCCCCTATTGTCTCTCAAGACATGATACACTGCAATTGACGTGAACTCTCCCAGACGTGGAAATGCTGGAAAGAGTAAACAATACGGATGAATGTGATATGTTTAACGGAAATGTCCATTATGGGACCTGAGTCTGCCCTGTCACTACCCCAGGTAGGGGCACAGAGTTCCAGGCAGAGGAACCCTACTAATAGATATAAAAATGAATCAACTATCCCCACTACCATCACCAAATCAAATGAACAAGCATAAAACTGCATGATTTTGAATTGGCCATGGAGAAAAACAAAATCACTAGGGTCAGAGATGGAGGGTGTCTGGTAAGTTCAGGACATTGGCCCCAAATCCTTTCATCTAAAAATTCAAAGAGGGAAATGATGCTTATATTTATATATCTATAAATCTATATATATATGGGCTTCCCTCTTGGTTCAGATGGTAAAGAATCTGCCTGCAATGCAGGAGACCTGGGTTTGATCCCTGGGTTGGGAAGATCCCTTGGAGGAGGAAATAGCAACCCATTCCAGTATTTTTGCCTGGAGAAATCCATGGACAGAGGAGCCTGTTGGGCTACAGTCCATGGGGTTGCAAAGAGTTGGACACGACTGAGTCACACACACACACACACACACACACACACACATATAAACTAGAAGGAATTTGTGATGGAAATTGGGAAGCTAGGTGGGGGAAGAGAAAGGAGAAAATAAATTCTAAAGTTTGATTTGAGTGAAACAAATTCGGAGCATTGTGTATTTTTTTTTAATGCTTTTTGAGAATTCCCTGATTATCCAGTGGTTAGGACTCTGTGCTTCCACTGCAGGGGGCCCAGGTTCCATTCCTGATTGGGGAAATAAAAACCCATAAGTCCTGCAACTGAAATAAATAATACAAGAAATAAGATTAAGTACACATTTATTTTTTAAAAATTGCTTTTTGAGGACTTCCTAAGGAAGAAAGTATTAAAGATGTTACAGGAATGGGTAGATAAAATCAACCTGATCCCTGTCCTCAGATAACTTTAACTAACAGCCACCCTTTATGAAATATCTATGGCTGGCTGCATGCCAAGAGATGCTGATTTAATTGGTCTGGGATAAAGCATAGACACCAATATTTTTTAAATGTCCCAGTTAATCCTAATAGCAGGCAAGGATAGTAACCACAATTAGTACTAGTTAGTATTTCTCAGATTTCCATGTGAATATCAAGGACTTGGGAATCTATCTGGGATGATTCCTGAGATTTGTTTTTAACATGCTCCCAAATGATGCTAAAGCTGCTTGCTTCTCTGTGGACCACATTTTGAGTAACAAAGATACAGGTTACAGCTTAGAGGGTAGCCAAAGTTTGGTGGGGAAAACTATATAGTTGAGCTCCTCTTCATCTTTGGTAAAGAACTTCTCACCTGCTCTCCATCATCTGTCTCTTCTAGAGGTGATCAATGATATTCCATTCCTGATGGAGCTAGTCATTTTATTTTGGGTTTCCAATGGAAAGGTCTAATAACAGTATGAAATCTGGACATCTTTAGTTGATGTGGGTGCTGCAAACATGGAGGTGAAAGAGAAAACTGGTAAGAAGTTGCCATAAATCCATTACACTTCTAGTCTCAAAATATCAGACTTTATATTTTTTTAAGCAACACATTCTCACATTTTTCTCCTTGGGTCCTTAACACAAATGTCAAATCAGAGTATACTGTTAAACTTGAAATTTTCCTTTCCTTGGAGTTTTAAACATTCTTGTGGCACAAAATAATGCACAAAAGGATAGCTTTTAGTATGTTCCCAATATTAAAATCAGTTCTCTTATTTGAAGATTTCTTAATGACTTGTGTAATCATTTATATACATACTAGTAGGAAATATGTAAGATGTTAGATAAATGAAACTATATCTCATTATGCTAAACTTTTGATTAAGTCTGTAAAGGATTTTACAGGAAGTAAAAGGGAATAAATGTCCATTTTCCCCCATTTTTATCCCCCCCTTTTTTTTCCTCTACAATGAGCAAGTAGGTTTAAAAGTACATGCCAGAATTGCCCCAAAATGTGTTGTAATTCCATTTCAATGTGACAGTACACTTCAGAAGAAACTGTTTCTGAGGTGATCTGCACTGAGTTACATTGCTAATCTCACTGCTGTCTCTAGAGCTATCGGTACTCATAAATCATGTGGTCTGTAATAAGAGAAGTAAGTTTGAGAGGTTAGAAATCTTAAGAAAATTGTGACAGAGGTGATAGATGATATGAAATGACTACATTCTAAAGATGTTATATAAAAGAGAATGTGTTATATTTGAGATAAATTCCTCTGGTTTTTTTTTTTAAACCAAAAGTCTATTAGCAACGTAATACATGGCATACTTCAGTGATATCATTTGATAAATTTTAAGCATTTGTGTATTAAAGGGTTCTATATATAATCAACTTTCATCTGAGTTTTCAAGAAGTCTTATGGGGACACTCTAATTGTTTTGGAATTTTTTGAAGATGTCTCATGTTCTCAAGTGTGCCTTGTACAGTTGTTGAAAGTATTCAAGTTCTTTACTAAGTCTGAATTGAGTAACCAGTCTGAAAAATATTTCAGATACAGTGTATGAAACAGGAATCCCGATAAAATAAGAGATGTTTTGACTTATGCTCTGGACTGGGAGGGTGTCCGTATGGTCACCAAGAAAAAATATAAACCTTGGCTTTGAAAATATTAACATAAACCCCAAGAGCTATGGTCTTTGTAAATGGTTGTGGCAAGGACACTGCTGAGTTATTTCCATACCTGAAATGATTAATTTTTAAAATTAATTTTTAAAAACTTAATTTATATTTGAGTACCATTGACATACAGTGTTATTAGTGTTATTAGTTTCTGCTCTCCAACAAAGTGAATCAGTTATACATACACATATATCCACTCTTTTTAGATTGTTTCCCATATAGCCCATTACAGAGTATTGAATCGAGTTCCCTGTGTTATACAGTAGGTCCTTATTAGTTACTGTTTTATACATATAATAGTAGTGTGTATATATCAATCTCAGTCCTCTAATTTATCTATTCCCCTCAATTTCTCCTAACCCTGTTTGTTTTCTGCATCTCTAGCTCTATTTCTGTTTTTCAATAAGTTCATTTGTACCTTTTTTTAGAATCCATATATCTGTGGTATCATTTACATTTCTCTTTCTCTTTCTGAGTTACTTCACTCAGCATGACAGTCTCGAAGTCCATCTCAATTGGTACAAATGACATTCTTTTCTTCTTTTCTATGGCTGAGTAATAATCCATTGTATACACACACACACACACACACACACCCCACATCTTCTTTCTTTACTCCTCTGTCGAGGGACATTTAGGTTGCTTCCATGTCCTGGCTATTGTAAATAGTGCTGCAATGAACACTGGGTTGCATGTATCTTTTTCACATTATAGTTTTCTCTAGATATATGCCAGGGAGTAGAATTGCTGGATCATATGGTAGCTCTATTTTTAGTTTATTAAGGAACATCTATACTCTTCTCCATAAGGGCTGCACCAATTTACATTCCCACCAACAGTGTAGGAGGGTTCCCTTTTCTCCACATTCTCTCCATCATTTGTTGTTTGTATAATGGATTTTTTGATGATGGCTATTCTGACCAGTTAAGGTGATACCTCGTTGTAGTATTGATTTGCATTTCTCTAATAATTAGAAATGTTGAGCATTTTTTCGTGTGTTTTTTAGGCACCTATATGTCTTCTTAATTGTCTATTTATAAGTGTCTATTTAGATTGTCTGCCCATTTTTTTCATTGGGCTATTTCGGTCTTCTGCCCATGTTTTTTCCCATTGGGTTACTTTTTTAGTTTTTATATAGAACTGCATGAGGTGTTTGTATATTTTGGAGATTATTTCGGTTGCTTCATTTGCAAATATTTGTTCCCATTCTGAGAGCTTTTTATTTATGGTTTGCTGTGCAAAAGCTTTTAAGTATTTAATTTTGTTTTTATTTTCATTAATCTAGAGGGTGGATCTAAACAATCTTGCTGTGAGTGATGTCAAAGAGTTTTCCTCTGATGTTTTCCTCTAAGAGGTGTATATTAAAATCAATCACTGTGATCAAGGCCACTTATGATGACGGTGCTGTACCACAACAGGCTCCTCTGAGCACTCATCAGAATCACAGGGAGGGCTCCTAGGACCACAGACTGCAGGCCCCACCCCCACAGTTTCTCATTGGTAGGTCTGGAGCAGGGCTGAGAAATTTACATCCCTTAACAGGCTCCCAGGTGATGCTGGCACTGCTGATCTGGGACCTCACTTTGAGACTGGGGCCTTTACCCGCGTGCCTTGGGTCTTCTCGTCCTGTTGCTCAGTTTCCACAGCTAGAGACATTAACTCACGCAGGTAGGTCCTGCCCCTGTGCAGGTAGCAAGGGATACAGTTTTTGCATTGGTTCAGAGTGACATAACTTTACAACAGGTTTTATGAGGGCTGTCGAGCTGAGCCTTTGCTGAGTTTTCCAGCTCCTACACATCATCCTTTCCTGGACATGCTTATTTCTCTCGGACTAGGACACTTGGATTCCCTTGCTCAATGCTTTCCGGAGGCTGAACACAAACAGGTAAGTTCACTTCCCACATCTGGGAATCTGCCAGGTTGCCTTCTGGACATTTGTGACCCTGTCACAAACGCTCTGGTATTTTCAGTTTGTCTGTGCTGATTTCTTTCCATTGTTTGTGGTTAAGACTTTGCAGTTTGCCTTTTCAGTGCCAATGAGTGTAGCATCCCAGGTCTGGCTTCAAATAACCCAGGTTGCCTCCTTCTCTGCTTTTCAAACACGAGTTACTTATTCAGTTGAATAGCATTTTTCTATTTTTTATGACCACTTCCTATTCTTTCTCTCTCTTACTTTCTAAACATGTCTTCAGACCTGATCAACCCCAGTTCCATCTCCCTCATGCTGTGACACTCGGTTCTGGCTTGGTGTTTTTCCTCTGTGAATATTTTGTTTACCAAGCTTCCAAGATCATGCCACTTAGCTGGGAGCTTTTAAGGCCACCTACATGTATGACTTAGATCCAAGTACGTCACCTATGTATTTTCCTGTTTAAACCCGTGTCGGTAGGTCTATGGGCTTGCTTTGCAAAGTGCTGCCTGAGGACCTAGGACTTTCAGCATGTTGGGGGTGCTGGTTAGAAATGCAGAATCTCAGGCCCCACCTCAGATGGATGGAGTTAGAATCCACATTGTAACATGAGCCCAGTTGATTCTCGTGCACGTTGTAAAGAACTGATGTGCGGTGTAGCTCCTGTAGGAGGACCTGCTCCCAGCTGAGACTAATCGTGACTTCTCACCTCACCAACTTGACTGCCCCTACTCCTTTATCACCACTATTTAAATTTTACAAAACTGTTGGATGAGCTTCCTGCTGACAGAGTGAACTCTGACCGACAGCACACGAATCGGCAAGACCCAGAGTCTCTCTGTGGACATCTCACATCAGTTGTTTTTTGGAATATCTCTTGCACGAGGCCTTTTCAACTGTGTTAACACACCAGAGGAGAATTTCCTTGTGCTTTTGGCTGTGATCTGATGTGGTCTTGGATGACAGGCAGCCTGAGAGTGCAGGTTGGATGAGAGCCACTCAAGTTCAATAATAAATTTGAGGCGCTCAGTGCACTGCTGGCTGACAGGAGGTGATGCCAAACAACTCTCGTCAGCATTTATGATGGAGAAGGAGCTGCAGGTGCTTCAGGCTGGGTGTTGACTCCACCCTGGAGCATCTTAGGTGGGTGGCCAGCAATGTTGCTCTGGACAGTGACCAGTGAGTGGTCTTGCTGCCAGAAACCGTCCCTGAAGGGCCAGGGCTGGGCCAATGACTGAGTCCACAGGTCAGGTCCAACCACTGCAGAGAGGGGGCCAGTAAGACACACACAGAGTGTCAGAGCCTCAGACAGGACTGCCTACACCCAGGATAGGGCTACAGCCCCCAAAGGAGGAGACAGCTCCATTGACCTGACCCAGTGGACAGGCCATTATTACAAGCAGTGACATAGACAGAACATTGGTCTAGGTTCCAAGCTGGGTTTGCATGACCTTGACTAGCTTTATCCCCAGAGGGTCTTCCTAGATAAATGAAAATGCATGCCCAGGGTTCAACAGAGGACTCAGTGTTTAATTCAATGGTATTTCTACTATGTTTATCATATTCTTACCTGAGCCTGTGGACCTCAGGCGCTGCCCCAGTTTCCTGCATTCTGATCCAATTGATTGGAGGGTTGGGTAGCCAATTCAGTACCTTAAACAGGGTCTGAGCAGAAGGAAGGATGCATGCTCAAAGTACAATGCATAGCCAGGTACATTGGAGAGGGTGGTGATAATGCCAACTGAGGAGCGTTAACAAAATCATCAGGCGAAGTGTGGGTTCACTGATAGGAAGCCTGGATCCCACATGGAGGTTATCGTTGAGGTCTGTGGCTTTGGGCAAGTAAGTTTATTATCTATACCTTACTCTCTTCATCTGTATAAAAGGGACTTGAGTTAGATGACCTTGCAGATAACAGTTCTTGAGACTGTTTTTCCTAACATGGAATTTAGTGGGGATTTTCTGTGTTTCCAGATTAAGCAGTGTGCCTTTCGTGACTGTTTACAGTCTTTATAAGGGTGGCTGTGTAGACTTAACATGCAAGAGCAGCCCACCCTGTGCACTTAGATCTCTAGGCAATCAGCGAGCTGGAACCATGATGATGATGAGAGGGACAAAGGCCCAAAGTCAAACTTGAGTCTCATCCCTGCCCTTGCCCCTCCTGGAATTCTGGAAACTTCCCTCAGATTTTATAGGAACCAGATCGAAAAGTATTGTTCTTTTTTTGAAATGAAATCGTACAACCCATACACTTTAAATCTGCAAATATACTGAGATGTTTGATTTTTTAAAAAATAATCAATTCTTAGATGTCTAAAATCCTTTTAAGTATAATAGATTTATATTGTGTCAGGTGTAAAGCAAAATGACTCAGTTATATACATATAACTCAGTTATGTAAATATATACACATATATATATTTGTATATTATTTTTCAGATTCTTTACCCTTATAGGTTATGACAAACTATTGAGTATAGTTCCCTATGCTACACTGTTGGTCCTGGTTGGTTATCTGTGTTATACACACTGGTATATTTATGTGAATCCCAGAGTCCCAATTGATCCCTCCCACCCTTTTTCTCTTTGGTAACCATAAGTTTATTTTCTATGCCTGTGGGTCTATTTCTGTTATAAATAAGATCATTTGCACATCTTTTTGGAGAAGACAATGGCACCCCTCTGCAGTACTCTTGCCTGGAAAATCCCATGGACGGAGGAGCCTGGTAGGCTGCAGCCCATGGGGTCACTAAGAGTTGGACACGACTGAGCGACTTCTCTTTCACTTTTCACTTTCATGCACTGGAGAAGGAAATGAGCAACCCACTCCAGTGTTCTTGCCTGGAGAATCCCAGGGACGGGGGAGCCTGGTGGGCTGCCGTCTGTGGGGCCGCACAGAGTCGGACACGACTGAAGCGACTCAGCAGCAGCAGCACATCTTTTTAACTTCACGTACAGGTGATACATTTGTCTTTCTCCTTCTGGCTTATGTCACTTAGTATGATCATTTCTAAATCCATCCATGTTGCTGCAAATGGCATTATTTTATTCTTTTTAGTGGCTGAGTACTATTCCATTGTAAAGGTGTACCACTTCTTCTTTATCCACTTATCTGTCAGTGAGCATTTAGGTAGGTTCCATGCCCTGGCTACTGTTAGTAATGCTGCAGTGAACAGTGAGATGCATGTATTCTATTAAATTTTATTAGAAGATATTCCAGTTCTTAGGCCATGTTTTAAGCTAATTACACTAAAACAACACTTGGACTGTTACTTCTAAGTGAACTTCCTTTTCTCCCAGTGTTGTGTATTGAGCTCTCTGACTTGCCTATGGATTTGCCAGTCGATCCAGCAGAGAACTAGGGACAACTCACTGAGGAATTCATGTCATAAACATATATTTACTTGTTCTCAGTACTTTATGATGTGATAAAGCACTTGTCTACTGCTAATGGTTTAGTCTGGTTTGGTCCCTAAGTCATGTCTGACTCTTGTGACCTCATGAACTGTAGCCTGCCGAGCTCCTCAGTTCTTGGGATTTCCCAGGCAAGAATACTGGGGTGGGTTGACATTTCCTTCTCCAGGGGATCTTCCCAACCCAGGGACTGAACCCACATATCCTGCATTGGCAACGGGGTTCTTTACCACTGAGCCACCTGGGACATCCTGCTAATGGCTCAGTCAACCTTTATTGTTTTTTGGAAACACCCCCATGTATCTATAGCTTTCACCAGTGAATTTTTTTTTTTAACAAACTCACATCACTGTGAGTTATAAAATCTGTTTTATAGCAAATATATAAACTTTACTGTTTATTATAAACATATAATAAATATATGTATGAGATGTTTGAAATCATATTTTGTTCAAAATAACCTTTCTCATTTGATTTTAGTTGTTACAACTTTTTTCTATTAGTGTTAAAAGGACATAATCCTCAGTCTACCCACATCCACTTCCTGCTATTAGTATGGTATATTTGCAATTATTGTCTGCTATGATACATTGGGCTTCTGAGGTGGCTCAGTGGTAAAGACTCTGCCTGCCAATGCAGAAGATGCAGGCTCGATCCCTGGGTTGGGAAGATTCCCTGGAGGAGGAAATGGCAACCCACTCCAGAATTCTTGCCTGGGAAATCCCACGGACAGAGGAGCCTGGAGGGTTACAGTCCATGGGGTTGCAAAGAGCTGGACATGACTGAGCACCAGCACCATCTATAATTAACTATAATCCATATTTCATTCCAAATTTCTTAGTTTTTATGAACTCTCTCTCTTGCTCTTCCAGGATCCCATCCTGGACACCACATTACTTTTTGTTGTCATTTCTTCTGAGGCTTTGCTTGGCTCTGACAATTTCTCAGACTTGCCTTGTTTTTGATGACCTTCACAGTTTTGAAGATTACTAGTCAGTATTCTGTAGAATGTCCTTCAGCTGGGATTTGTCTTATTTCTCATGATTAGACTGGGGTTATAAGCTTTTGTGAGAAAGATCCCAGAGATAAAGTGCCCTTCTCATCACATCATATCAGGGGTATATATTATCAGAGTGACTTATCACCACTGATGTTAACCTTGATCATGAGTGTTTGTCAGGCTTCTCAGCTGTAAAGTTGCTTTCTTTTTTCCCTTCCCATGCTGTCCACTTTGAAGGAAAGTCTCTATGTATGGTTCTTCCTAAAGGCCTAGGGACCCAGCTCCACTTCCTTGAGGTGAGTGGACCCACACAAAGTATTTGGAACATCACAGGGGAGATTTGTCTCTTTTCCGTCATCTATTTGTCTATTCAAGCATTTGTTCATATCCGTGTGGACCGTTGGGTATAAATTTGGCATGTGTCTTGCAGTCCAGTGCTGATTTGTTTCTTTTCTTGCTTAAACTGTCCCCACTTTGGGCTTTGAGAGATTTAACTTTTGGTTTCCCTATGCCTTTGATAAACCTGATTGGCCTACTCCTAAGCATAAAATAAAAATACAGTCTAGCAGTGGGTTTAGAGAACTTTGAAGCTCCAAATTTTCTAAAAGTCTTATTTTTAGAATCTTACTTTCCTAAGGAAGTGATTGGTAGAGGAAAGGAACCAGTTTGACTTCGTACATTATGCCGGTTGTTTGGTCTTGAGTAAATAATTTAACCTCTGTGAGCCTCAGTTTCCTTATTGCTAAGGCAAGGATACTTTTAGTTTGAATCACATGAAACTGCCAGTATTATACAACTGTTGACCTACAGAGCAATAACTTTATATGACTCAAACTTAGTTGTACATAACTCATGAGACTTATATAAGGATGGTATGAAATCACACATGCAGCGTCCTTTCTGTACAAATGCCAATGCTCTTTACCTTGTCCCTCTTCTATCCCTTAGACAAAGCTGACTTGGCTGTTGGCCATTGATATAAAGAACCTTTACCGAGAATAAATGGCTGCTGGTTGTCCCAGGTCAGGGAAGAGAATAATACTAGGGAATCTAAAATGCTAAACCCTCCCCCTTCTTCCACATCCCTTAATCAGATGAAGGACAGGTTTTAATAATAAATTCTTTGGGATTAAATCATATTTTTAACTCTCTTCCAAATCCAGGTAATTCAAAGAATAATGGCTCATGAACTAGTATTTTAATAGATAATGAAAACAACTTGAAGCTTGTTTCCTTGGTACATTGAAATTCCTCCTTTTTGACTCTAAAACAGGCTGCTGAAATGATTATATTCATGTCAATATAATGAGATACATTAGATGAAGTGACCCCAACCCATTATACTGAATGGAGGTTCTTTAAATGCAGCAAAGCACCTGGTTGCCCAGCTCAAGTGGAACAAGTGAGATTATTTCCCAGCTTCAAATTAGATGTGTGTTGCCAGCATTTGGAAGTTTATTTTGTGGCATGACCAAAAATGACTTACATTCTTTATGAGATCCTACAAGAGAAGATTTGTTATATTTTCCATACATTTATAGCATGAAAAGTTGGGTCTCAAATTATACTGTCTGTCTCTTTTAGGGACATTAAGGTTTTGAGGAAAAAACAAAGTTTTTTTATTTATTTTATGACATAAATGAGAGTAATTAACCACAATGGGAAAGAAACTTACCTATGTATCATGTATCTATGATGAATATTTATTCCTAATTATAGACTAGGCTAGATTTTGCAAAGGAAAAAATGCTGGCCTGGATGCTAAAAAACGAAATCGAGATCTTACTGCTGATGACAATGTGTGTGCCCAGTCATCAAAATATTTTATTCCTATTTTATTCCGACTGCTTTGTGTTGACCTTCCAAATACGTTAGTTCCAAAGAGAGGTGAAAAAATTGAAAATATTATTTTAATACAAGAAGAATCTGCTTATGAAAGTTCACATACTCATTGCTAGAGATTATACTATTAACTAAAAATGAAAAATAATTTGGAGGGGGTGGGGAATGGTGAAAAGTAATCATTGAACTGTCACAGCCAACTTGCACCCAGCTGCCCCACAAAAGAGACAGCTCCCTTTGTGACTTTGGGTGTGAGATAAAAAGGCATTGAAAATCTTCCCTCCTTCCTGAAATTGCACTGAAATTTTCCTCTCAGAGAATCACTATGTAGG
Source organism: Capra hircus (assembly GCF_001704415.2). Classification (NCBI taxonomy): domain Eukaryota; kingdom Metazoa; phylum Chordata; class Mammalia; order Artiodactyla; family Bovidae; genus Capra; species Capra hircus. The sequence continues at coordinate 33,295,630 of NC_030834.1, read as the reverse complement.
ATGAGAGTATCATGCTTGTGAGTCCCTGATAAACTGCAGTTACATCTTGAGTGTTAAGTGTTGAGCTAGTCACTTCCACTCTTGTCAACCAAGGTGTTAATCACAGCAGGTTTATTTATTTATTTATTTATTTGCCTGTCCTATAGAAAAAGCAGGTCAGCTTCACCCCTCTTCTCCCTTTGGCCGTCACTCTGTGTCTTTTGTTCACAAGCCATGCATTGTCTCCAAGTTCTCACCTCCCATTAACATTTTAAATCTTTGTTTTTTAGCTTTTGCAAAGGCCATTTTTGCTATCAGAATGGCACCCTTTCTATTGTCTCACTGGGTAGCATAGTTTTAGTTCACATGCTGCTTAAAACCTTTTGGCCTCTTGTTTTATCTTGAAATTCTTTCCTCTCCTAGCTGTAAAATTAGTCTCTGCCTGTCTCCCCTCTTTCCTCCCACTCTCTCTCTCTCTCATCCTCTTCATTACTGATTTGTTCTCAGTTTCTGTGATGTTTCATTTCATGCATTACCATGATGAGGCCACAGTACACAGATATTTGGTCAGACAGTATTTGAGAAGTTTCTGTGAAGGTTTTTCTAGATGAGACTAAAATTTAAATCAGTAAACTGAATAAAACATCACACTCTATAATGTGGATGGGCCGTGTCCAATCAGTTGAAGGCTTTCATAAAGGAAGACTGACCTCTTGTGAGGATGGAATTCTGCCTGCAAACTGCCTTTGGCCACCAAGTGAAAATGTCCCCTGGGTTTCTAGGTTGCTGGCCTACTCTGTGGGTGTTTGAACTTGCCAGCTTCCATAATATTAATAACATAAGCCAAATCCATCAAATAAACTGTGAAAGATACATAGATAACTGGGCAGAGAGATAGAGATATGTATTCATTTGTATATATGCATAATACAAAAATATACCCATATATATATATACCATATATATATTGTTTCCCTTTCTCTGAAAAGCTCTAATACAGCTTCACTTTCCAAATTCCTTCTTTGCATCTCATAAATAATTGGTCCACTTAAGTCTCTGTGTAGCTTTCTGATCATCTCACTCTGTGTAAGTGAGTTGTCAGAATCTCACTCTTTTCTAAGCACAGGTGTTTAGTCCATAACTCCATTTGGAATCTCAAATTTCAAATTCAATTTTCCAACCTCCTGTCAGCACCATGTTCCTCTCCCACAGGAAGTTTGAAGTCACAGTGTAAAGTACAGACTCATCTTTCCCCTCCTCAGCTTGTACTTTATCATAAAAACTTAGTTTATTAACAAAGTAGTTAGCAACGGAAGCCAAAAAAATCTGAGTTGACCAGTTCCTTTGAACATTTTACCTTTCACACGGTCTCAGATCAGCACCCATACCATCTTGTCCCCTCAACACAGCAGACAGTTATCCAGCTTTTAAGTGTTATGTATGTCTGTGCTATGTCACTCAGTCTTGTCCCACTCTTTGTGACCCCATTGAATGTAGTCTGACAGGCTCCTCTGTCCATGGGATTTCCCAGGTAAGAATACTGGAGTGGACTTCCTTTCCAGGGGATCTTCCCAACCCAGGGATCAAACCCACGTCTCTTACATCTCCTGCGCGGGCAGGCAGATTCTTGACCACTGCACCACCTGGGAAGCCTCATTAGGTTTCACAAATATGCCTTAAAATATATCTCTTCTCAGTTTTCATGCCAGGGCCTTTTTCAGGCTCTTATTACATGTGAGTTAAATCAAAATACAGTTAGAATCCTGTCTTCCCACAAGACCTCCTGATTTTACCCTCTGTATGCTTAAAAATTCAGTTATTTATAAATTCCTGAAGTTGCATATTTTTATACTACTGTGACTTATACATAACCTTCACTGCTCCTTGAATTCCTTTCTCCTCTGTTTAGAAAATACCCCTGGAGCTTTAAGACACAGCCTAAACAGCATTTCTTTCATTAAACGTGATAGATCCACATTTCTAGTTCTTGAATTGATCAGCCTATACTAATACTGGGCTTCCCTAGTGGCTCAGATGGTAAAGAATCCACCACCTGCAATGTAGGAGACCTGGGTCTGATGCCTGGGTAGGGAAGATCTCCTAGAGGAGGGCATGGAAACCCCAGTTCAGTATTCTTGCCTGCAGAATCTCCATGGACAGAGAAGTCTGGTGGGCTATAGTCCATGGGGTCACAAAGTTTTGGACACAACTGAGTGACTAAATACACTTACTTAATGCTATTCTGTGAGTATGGTTTCAGTGTGTCTGCCCTTTGATGCCCTCTTGCAACATGGGCGGGTCATGGTGGAGAGGTCTGACAGAATGTGGTCCACTGGAGAAGGGAATGGCAAACCACTTCAGTATTCTTGCCTTGTGAACCTCATGAACAGTATGAAAAGGCAAAATAATAGGATACTGAATGAGGAACTCCCCAGGTCAGTAGGTGCCCAATATGCTACTGGAGATCAGTGGAGAAATAACTCCAGAAAGAAAGAAGGGATGGAGCCAAAGCAAAAACAATACCCAGCTGTGGATGTGACTGGTGATAGAAACAAAGTCTGATGCTGTAAAGACCAATATTGCATAGGAACCTGGAATGTCAGGTCCATGAATCAAGGCAAATTGGAAGTGGTCAAACAAGAGATGGCAAGAGTGAACGTCGACATTCTAGGAATCAGCGAACTAAAATGGACTGGAATGGGTGAATTTAACTCAGATGACCATTATATCTACTACTGCAGGCAGGAATCCCTCAGAAGAAATGGAGTAGCCATCATGGTCAACAAAAGAGTCTGAAATGCAGTACTTGGATACAATCTCAAAAATGACAGAATGATCTCTGTTCGTTTCCAAGGCAAACCATTCATTATCACGGTAATCCAAGTCTATGCCCCAACCAGTAATGCTGAAGAAGCCAAAGGTGAACAGTTCTATGAAGACCTACAAGACCTTGTAGAAATAACACCCAAAAAAGATGTCCTTTTCATTATAGGCGACTTGAATGCAAAAGTAGGAAGTCAAGAAACACCTGGAGTAACAGGCAAATTTGGCCTTGGAATACAGAATAAAGCAGGGCAAAGACTAATAGAGTTTTCCAAGAAAATACACTGGTCATAGCAAACACCCTCTTCCAACAACACAAGAGAAGACTCTACACATGGACATACCCAGATGGTTAACACCAAAATCAGATTGATTATATTCTTTGCAGCCAAAGATGGAGAAGCTCTATATAATCAACAAAAAAACAAGACCAGGAGCTAACTGTGGCTCAGATCATGAACTCCTTATTACCAAATTCAGACTTAAATTGAAGAAAGTAGGGAAAACTGCTAGACCATTCAGGTATGACCTAAGTCAAATCCCTTATGATTATACAGTGGAAGTGAGAAATAGATTTAAGGGCCTAGATCTGATAGAGTGCCTGATGAACTATGAAATGAGGTTTGTGACATCGTACAGGAGACAGGGATCAAGACCATCCCCATGGAAAAGAAATGCAAAAAACCCAAGTGGCTGTCTGGGGAGGCCTTACAAATAGCTGTGAAAAGAAGAGAAGCGAAAAGCAAAGGAGAAAAGAAAAGATAGCATCTGAATGCAGAGTTCCGAAGAATAGCAAGAAGAGATAAGAAAGCCTTCCTCAGTGATCAATGCAAAGAAATAGAGGAAAACGACAGAATGGGAAAGACTAGAGATCTCTTTAAGAAAATTACAGATACCAAGGGAACATTTCATGCAAAGATGGGCTCGATAAAGGACAGAAATGGTATGGACCTAACAGAAGCAGAAGATATTAAGAAGAGGTGGCAAGAATACACAGAAGAACTGTACAAAAAAGATCTTTATGACCCAGATAATCACGATGGTGTGATCACTCACCTAGAGCCAGACATCCTGGAATGTGAAGTCAAGTCGGCCTTAGAAAGCATCACTACGAACAAAGCTAGTGGAGGTGATGGAATTCCAGTAGAGCTATTTCAAATCCTGAAAGATGATGCTGTCAAAGTGCTGCACTCAGTATGCCAGCAAATTTGGAAAACTCAGCAGGGGCCACAGGACTGGAAAAGGTCAGTTTTCATTCCAATTCCAAAGAAAGGCAATGCAAAAGATTGCTCAAACTATCGAACAATTGCACTCATCTCACACGCTAGTAAAGATGCTCAAAAGTCTCCAAGCCAGGCTTCAACAATATGTGAACCGTGAACTTCCTGATATTCAAGCGGGTTTTAGAAAAGGCAGAGAAACCAGAGATCAAATTGCCAACATCCGCTGGATCATGGAAAAAGCAGGAGAGTTCCAGAAAAACATCTATTTCTGTTTTATTGGCTGTGCCAAAGCCTTTGACTGTGTGTATCACAATAAACTGTGGAAAATTCTGACAGAGATGGGAATACCAGACCACCTGACCTGCCTCTTGAAAAATCTGTATGCAGGTCAGGAAGCAACAGTTGGACATGGAACAACAGACTGGTTCCAAATAGGAAAAGGAGGATGTCAAGGCTGTATATTGTCACCCTGCTTATTTAACTTCTATGCAGAGTACATCATGAGAAACGCTGGTTGGAAGAAACACAAGCTGGAATCAAGATTGCTGGGAGAAATATCAATAACCTCAGATATGCAGATGACACCACCCTTATGGCAGAAAGTGAAGAGGAGCTAAAAAGCCTCTCGATGAAAGTGAAAGAGGAGAGTGAAAAAGTTGTCTTAAAGCTCAACATTCAGAAAATGAAGATCATGGCATCCGGTCCCATCACTTCACGGGAAACAGTGGAAACAGTGTCAGACTTTATTTTCTGGGGCTCCAAAATCACTGCAGATGGTGACTGCAGCCATGAAATTAAAAGACACTTACTCCTTGGAAGAAAAGTTATGACCAACCTAGACAGCACATTCAAAAGCAGAGACATTACTTTGCTGACTAAGGTCCGTCTAGTCAAGGCTATGGTTTTTCCAGTAGTCATGTATGGATGTGAGAGGGACTGTGAAGAAGGCTGAGCGCCGAAGAATTGATGCTTTTGAACTGTGGTGTTGGAGAAGACTCTTGAGAGTCCCTTGGACTGCAAGGAGATCCAACCAGTCCATTCTGAAGGAGATCAGCCCTGGGATTTCTTTGGAAGGAATGATGCTAAAGCTGAAGCTCCAGTACTTTGGCCACCTCATGCGAAGAGTTGACTCATTGGAAAAGAGTCTGATGCTGGGAGGAATTGGGGAGAGGGGGAGAAGGGGACGACCGAGGATGAGATGGCTGGATGGCATCACAGACTCGATGGACATGAGTCTGAGTGAACTCTGGGAGTTGGTGATGGACAGGGAGCCCTGGCGTGCTGCGATTCATGGGGTCACAAATAGTCGGACACGACTGAGCAACTGAACAGAACTGAACTGTATGCTATTACATTTTTTGGCCTATAGCTAATGTTACTATGATTTCTTCTTATTTAAAATGTTGTTTGTCTGTCAGCATCTCTATTACCCCATGAGATTTTTAAGGATAGAAATTGGGTTTTATTCATTGTTGCATGCCCATATTTAGCAGACATCAGTGGAAGGCATCTGTGAGGATTTGAGTACTTGTGAGAATGAAGGAGAAAAGCTAAACGTGGATATGAAAAATGTAACCTTATCATTAGTAAACTGAATTGAAACTATTACCATATATTTTATAAATAGCATTCTTTTCCCAGAACTGTTAAAAAGGGAACAAACAAAATCCTTGAAAAGATGAAAAATTTAAAATAGCTTCTTGAATTTTTAGATTATAAAATAGAAAATCATGATTACAGTTAGGCTTTTTTAATAAAATAGTCTTAATGACAAAAAGCAAGATATAATCCAGTATATCCTGTATGAGCTGAGAAGACACGTGAGCTTATATGTAAACGTGTGTGTATGTGTATAAACAGCAGTAAGTACCAATCTAAAGACCACAGATTCAGTTGTCCAAGGAAGCAACATAAGATTTTTTTTCTCCATGTAACTATGTACTGAGCTTCTCTTACGGTATAATTTAGCATAAACAAAGCCAGTTCAGAGTGTTTTCAGTAAGTTCAAGGTCATTTCCTCCGGCCTGTCTCTCCCCTTTCACCCCAGGATTGCATGTAAGTGTTGCTGGTGCGTTACATTGTCATTGTGTTCTTGAATGACATCACGGTCATTGGAGTGAACACGATACTTGCCTTTTTGAACTGCCTTGTGTATATTAATTTATTTATCCTCACAAATGCCGAAAACAGGAAGTGTGATCATTGCCATTTTAGAGGTGAGAACAGAGGCACAGGGAGTTAAGCAGTTTCCTAACCCTGGAGCAGCTAGCATGGGATGAAGCAGGGGTCACACCCCGTCACTTCCACCCCAGTGTCAGGGTTCTTCCTCGCCCATCATACTGGGTGGAGCCGAGGCAGCCAAAGCGCTTTCTTGCCTCTCTCTGCACCCACGCTGCCACTCCATCGCAGTTGCTCTGTGTTCATTTTGACCTTGGCTGCATATCCTTTGTTCCAATAGAGGACTGTTGTCTCATTTTTAGTCTTAAAAATTGTCTGGACTCAAACTTCTAACAGTATTCCTATTTTCATTCTGGTCCCCCCACCCCCCGTTTGTCCCCTATGGTCACTCAAGCACTTGGGCAGATGCTCATACTCTCTGTAGCTGTATATAAGAAATGATTTGGCTCACACTCTCTGGAGCTTTGTTGCCTCCGGGAAGTCCTCTCCGATATTCATCGGTCCCACTAGCTTCCACCTCTGCCTTCTAACACCTCAACCCAATACAGCTTCAGCTTTCTGCTGCTGAAGCTGTGCGTGGGTGAGAAGACGTCTTCAGTTCCAAAAGCAGCAAACTCACAGAAGTTCTCTAGTGCAGTGAAGTCTTTCAGAGGTAGTCTCCACTTTGGTACCTGCTTGCTTCACTCCTGCCCTAAGCCTCTTGGGTTTCCTCTGCACATCTTGAGATTAGAAGTCTGCCAACATTTGGGGCAGATTTATAGCCAGATTTTGGGTTCTTACTCTTTTCCTTTCACTTCCAAAATTTACCCTTTAAATTTCAAGTTTCTCTGCCACGACTGCAATCTCCTTGCCATGTTTCATCAAGCCTTCAAGCGAGTAAAGCTACATTTTTCTGCTGCTGTAGATTTCAGGGAATGTGCTTGGTCAAAAAAGTGAGAAACTCACATCCTTCTCCCTGCCCACACCCGCTTTTCAGGAGCATCCTCTTCAATGACCTCTGTCTGGTTTTGATGCCTTTCTGCTATTTCTCCTGCTCTGCACTCTCTTTGCCACTCTACATCAAGAGAGTAGGCTGTGGTTTTCTACCCCATGATCCTGGCAATTGGGATGTGTGCTTGGGTGAAAAAGCAATAAACTTCCTCCTCTAGTGGCAGTTTTTCAAGAATCCATCCACTTCTGTATGCTTCCCAGGGCCTTTAAATAGTCCTTAAAGCTTTCTTCAAATTTCATCATGATCTATGAAAGGGTTTGCATGACCACTCCACTCTGCTACCATTACTGAAAGTCCCCCAATGGATTTTTAACATTGACTGAAAAGTACAATCCACAAAAAAAAATAACAGATATGAATCACAATGCTTTTGAAGTGAGGAGGTGTGAAAGCTTATCTTCAGGTTGGCTCTCACTTATGAGGCCAAATGCCCTGAAATGCAACCTGCTGCTGCTGCTGTTGCTAAGTCGCTTCAGTCGTGTCCGACTCTGTGCGACCCCATAGACGGCAGCCCACCAGGCTCCCACCATCCCTGGGATTCTCCATGCAAGAACACTGGAGTGGGTTGCCATTTCCTTCTCCAATGCAGGAAACTGAAAAGTGAGAGTGAAGTCGCTCAGTCGTCTCCGACTCACAGCGACCCCGTGGATTGCAGCCCACCAGGCTCCCCCATCCATGGGATCCTGCAGGCAAGAGTACTGGAGTGGGGTGCCACCTAAATTTGCCTTACAGTGAGGTGCATGTAGATTCCAGTTTTGCTAGGACAGTCTCAATTTATGCCCATTATCCTGGTGTAATTATCAATTAAACTCAGTTTAAAGACTATCTCTAAATATGGTTACATTCTGAGGTACTGGGGGGCTAAGTTTTTTTATTTGAATTTGAGGTTTATATAATTTAGACCATCATGATCATTGATAACAGTGTTGCGAGAATCATAACAGATAGTATCAGAGTAGCAGTGTTGATAGAGTAGTCAGTAAAAAAATAGCATTTGATTTAATTCCCCCTTATTGAGTGCCATATGTGGTTACTAGCCAGAAGTGGTTACTAGGCTGCCTTAACATAACATAAAGCCTTCCCTGCATTTGTCAAAATGATGATGGTGAACCGATAGCCTTCTGTCCCATAATTCCCACCATATGTCTATTGTGGACTCACCTTCACTTTTTTTTTTTTTAATAAAGACACTTTTTTTAAATACATGCTTAGTGAAATGTTTTGAATTTTATTTACCTCATTACTTTTGGCTGTTGCTTCGCATGGACTTTCTCCACTTGTGGCAAGTGGGGGCTACTCTAGTTTCAATGTGCGGGCTTCTCATTGCAGTAATTTTCTTGCTGCAGAGCATGGGCTCTAGGCTCGTGGGCTTCAGTACTTGTGGCTCCCGGTCTTTCATAGTTGCAGTGCGCAGGCTCAGGAGTTGCCATGCATAAGCTTCGTTGCCTCACGGCATGTGGAATCTTTCTGAACCAGGGATCAAACCTGTGTCCCTTGCATTGGCAGGTGGATTCTTTACCACTGGACCTCCAGGGAAGTCCCAGCTTCTACTTTATTGATGCCAGTGTTTACCCAAAGTGTAGTCTACAGATGAAGACCATCAGAACAGCTTGGAGGGTTTATTAAAAATGTAGAGTTCACACCAGAGCTAAAAATTTTGGCAGGCAGGAATCTTCATCTGCAAAAGATTCTTAAGGCACACTACAATCTGAATATAATTGAACCCATCAAAATGTCTATGGATGACTCTTGCACTGAACTTGAGAAAAGGACAGTAAATGACTTCAGGCAAAGTGGATGAGTCACTAAGCTCTTCTGCTAGAAGATCGGTGAGCAGAGACTCGTTATAAGACCAATCAGGTTGTGTTGCTCAAGGTACAAAAGACATTTAATGTTACATTTACTCACTAAGGAGAGAGCTGGGGTTAGAGCCCAAGGGAAACAGCATTATTCTAACAAGTTGCATGAAATCTGAAGGAGTTTCACCTTACAAGGCAGAATGTACAAGGCAAAAATATCTGGATAAACATTTAAAGGGAGATTTTCTGAAACACTGTTTCTTTAGAACTTAGAAAATGATATACATTTTTTCACTTACACATCTTGACTTTGAATAAATATTTTTAAGCCTATGTAAATAGGCTAGAGAAATCAGATTACTGCCCTGTAATATCGGAGAAGGCAATAGCACCCCACTCCAGTACTCTTGCCTGGAAAATCCCATGGACGGAGGAGCCTGGTAAGGCTGCAGTCCATGGGGTCACAAACAGTCGGACACAACTGAGCGACTTCACTTTCATTTTTCATTTTCATACATTGGAGAAGGAAATGGCAACCTACTCCAGTGTTCTTGCCTGGAGAATCCCAGGGACGGGGAGCCTGGTGGGCTGCCGTCTATGGGGTCGCACAGAGTCGAACACGACTGAAGTGACTTAGCAGCAGCAGCAGCAGCAGCAGTCCTGTAATATAACAAAAATGCAATGATAACGCCTGCTTAATGGCTGACTTTAAAATTTTGGCATTTTTTCTTTAGTGAAATTGACCTTGTCGCAAAGCATGTCATAATACTCTCTTTATGCTAGGATGAAATATTACTGCAAGATTATTAACATTTATGTGGAAAGGTAAATGTTCTAAGGCCACTGACTCTACGATGCATGCATGAAATTGTGGTTTGATGTCTATTATGGAGATTCAATAATTATTACTGGATTAGATCAATAAATTTGGAAAGATGGGAAAGGATTACAGAATGAGAGCACTTAATGTTTTAAAAAAATTGATCTAATGCCTTCTTTGGCTTATTCATCCGTGACAACCAAATTTGGCCCAGAGTTCCACATGGATGGCTCTCATTGACATCCACAGAATTTGTGCATGAGTTACTGAGGTTAGAATTAAACCCTAAGGAAATAACTAAAGATTTTTGGTGAGATATACTTGTGTGATTAAATAAAATCATTTTTATGGGCTTTGTTTTCTTGTTTTCAGACTGTTTCTTATGAAGATAAATAGCCTGGGCACATTGAGGTTAATATTGCTTTTAAGCTATTTATCTCCATTTGGGAACTAAATGCAAAGAAAAATGAATGTTTTACCTCTCAGAAGCTTTCTCCACTTAAATGTTTCCACTAAACCCAGAGTCCCAAAAACTTTATCAATTTCCCAGGAACAGATATTAATCACCTCCAAATATTCTGGAGAACAGTGGGAAAACTGGAGTATTAACTATTCAACTATTTGTTTCTTTCTTTTACTACTACGACAGTCATAACATCTACTTCCCTCTGTTGAAACAAGGGACATATAATTTTATTTAAAAAATGTTGATGTAATATGCTCCCCTAAAAAAGTACAAAGATGTAAGTCTTAAAGTACAGCCTTATATGAAATTTTAGTATTTTAAAAAGTACATATATATCAACTAAAGTAACTGTCAATTTATTTTTTATGAAAGCTCTGAAGGCCTTAGTTTGTAGGAAAAGGGCTATTTTGAACTAAACTGTATAGGCTGGTCATGAGGTTAACGTGTTGTATCTTTGTATTTCTAATCCCAGCTTATCCTTAAAATTGTGTCAATTATTTTCAGATGAAGAAATTGAAATATAATGAAGTTGACAAATGAGATTGACAAGTGTATCAGTTAGAATGAGGATTCACATTCCTGTGATCTTCTATGTATAATATACAAGGAAACTTTAAATATACAAAAATTTGATTCTGAGACACAATTATCAAAATTTCATGTGGATTTGGAATTCAAAATGAATTTTAGGGAAGCAAGTATAAATAAATGTGATTAGTTTTCATTCTCTGTAGGACCATGAATTTTCTTCTCAGAAGAGTTACAAAGAGAAATCAATAATACTTATAGACTAATATAAATTGTTATAAAAGCAATAAATAATTCAATTATAGACAAAGATGGATGAGAAAAGTTAAAGTGGTGGCATGGTTTACTTTTTGCTATATTCTGTATCCCATATGAAAATTTCATAAAAACTGACAGAGTTCTGAATCAAATATATACATTATCAAGTACAAAAATATTAATACAGTTAGTAAAATTTATATTCTTAATAATAAAATAAATTTTAAAGATCTGAGTTGACATTTCTAATTTATAGGATGAATAAATTCTAAAAATAAAAAAATATACATAGTGAAGGTTGAGATCAAATGATATACTCATTTCCATTGACTTTATTTTTATCACTCATTTAGTTCATTTAATATTATTTTATCATTGGCTATTTAGTTCAGTTGTTTATAAACCAATTCTTGAAATAACAAGAGTTTAAGTAAGGTAGATCCTTATTCCTTTTACATAAGTCCTAAGACAGGGATTCAAATGAAGGTGGGGCAACTCCACAGCTATTAGGGATCTAGGCTCCTTCTAGATTTTGTTTCATTAGCCTAATGCTTGGTTCTATCCTAAATGTTAATTCCTGTTTCTAAAAAGGCTGCTGAGCTCTAGCTATCACCTCTACATTCAGGCACCAGAAAGGATGATTTTAGGAAAGACAAAAGGGCAATCTGCCAGCTAGGTCATCATCCTTTAAGCAGATTCCCCAGAAATCCTGTGTAATACTCACTGGCCAGGATTTAATTTCACTTTATCGACACATAGCTTGCTTGGGAAATTAAGAAAGCTTGCCTTCAAGGTGGGTTCATGTCACACTAGCCAATATCCAAATTGTGATCCTTAAAATAGGGGAGAATAGATAGTTGATGGTAAATACCAATCAACCACAAATATTTTGAAAGTATTATTTGTTAAATAGTTTAACAAATAGTTGTCATTTCTCAGTCACTAAGATGTGTCCGGCTCTTTGTGACCTCAGGAACTGCAGCACACCAGACTTCCCTGTCATTTGCTATCTCCTGGAGTTTGCTTACACTTGTCCATTGAGTCAGTGATGCTACCTAACCATCTCATCCTTTGCTCCCCTCTTCTCCTTTTGCCTTCAATCTTTCCCAGCATCAGAGTTTTTTTCAGTGAGTCGGCTCTTCACCTCAGGTGGCCAAACTACTGGAGTTTCAGCTTCAGCGTCAATACTGAGCTTATTTCAGGTGTGCCAAGCAATGGGTTATATTGTGGGTGTCCATGAATAAAAAGGCATTATCCTTAGCCTCAAATAATTTGGTCACTAGATGGGAGAGAGAGATAGTTAAACATTCATGGTTTATAGTAGCAATGCAAAATCATTTATCAATAGCTACTAAAATATTTATATATTTTGACCTCTTCTCTTCTAGGGATGACTTATAAGGAACTAATTCAAAAGAAAAATATGTGTAAGCAGGTTTATTGCCACTCTGTTTATGGTAATAACATATTGCCTATAACTTAGACAAATTCCAAGTTAATTTTGGCAAATTTAAGTATTTTTTGAGGTTGTGTAGTGTTTAAAATCTTTGTAGCATATCCACAGATTAGAAAAATATATTCAGGACTATATGGCAGACATAAAGGCTAATATATGATCGTTCTCTCCTTCACTGAGAAAGAAGATATTCTTTGTACATTATTCATTTTTGTATTGGTTTTGGCTCTGCTGGGTCTTGGCTTCTATATGGGCTTTCCTGGAGTCACGCTGAGCAGGAAACTACTCTCTCGTTGCAGTGGCTTCTCTTGTGCAACATGGGCTCTAAGGCATGTGGGCTTTAGTAGTTACAGCAGGTGGGCTCACAGCTGGGCTCCCAGGCCCTAGAGATGGGCTCAGCAGTTGTGGCTCCCGGGCTTCGTTGATCCATGGCATGTGGGATCTTCCAGGATCAGGGGTGAAACCTGTGTCTCCTGCATTGACAGGCATATCCTTTACTGCTGAGCCAGCAGAGAAGCCCTGTCTGCATATTTCTATATCAGTATCCAAAAAGTGTGACTATATGATTAAGAACTGGAAAACACGAAGGAAAGGGAAGGCAGTTAACTCTGTTGCAGTGGAAACGCTTTGGGTGACTGCTTTATTTCGCTTGCACTTCTCTTGAGTGAGCGAGTGAGTGAATTCGCTCAGTTGTGTCTGACTCTTTGTGACCCCATGGACTGTAGCCTACCAGGCTCCTCCATCCATGGGATTTTCCAGGCAAGAATACTGGAGTGGGTTGCCATTCTTCTCCAGAAGATCTTTCCAACCCAGGGATTGAACCCAGGTCTCTCGCACTTCTCTTACACCTGGTCTAATATTGATTTGTGTTTTGTAACTCACCATGAGAATGTCTAAAGATTGAAGTTGAAGGGAAAGATGGGAATGCTGTCCCCTAGACTCTCTTCAGTGTCCCTCTCTCTCCCTCTTTTTCCTTCCTCATTTTTATATAGTTTGTTCCGCTTGTGTTTGATTTCATGTCTTGAGAACCAGTGAATCCTCTGGTTTGAGATTTCTACATTTTCTTTTAAGATATAGTCCATGCACCTTACTAATAATTGTCTCTGTATCAATATGAAGCAGTCTTGCTTACCTCAACCCTGCCTTCCTGTTTGGGACCCCACTGCCCTGCCCACTTGGCAGAGTCTTTTTCATCCTTGAAGGCCAGTGTGACATTGGCTTTCATATACTCATTGCTCTCTTTATCCTCAAGCAGAAGGCATTTCTCCTACTGTGACATGGTTTTATCTTTTCCTCTCTTATAGCTCTTGGTTTGGTTTAGTTTAGTTGCTAAGTCGTGTCCATCTCTTTTGCGACCCCAGGCACTGTAGGCCACAGACTCCACTGTCCATGACATTTCCCAGGCAAGAATACTGGGTTGGATTGCCACTTCCTCCCCTAAGGGATTTTCCCTACCCAGGGATCGAACCCACATCTGCTTTAGCAGGCAGATTCTTTACCACTGAGCCACCAGGGAAGAGACCTTATAGCTCTTACCATAACATATTTCAATTGTTAATTGCCAGGAGGTAACTCACTGAGAGCAGAAACCTAATCTTCTTCCTTTAGTGCCCCCGAGCCTAGCAGACACAGGTATTAAGAGCTCAACTCCTGTTTATGAAGCTGTTTATGAACTTCCTTTGATCTAAAGTGATCACAGTTTTCCAGTTACTTCACACACAAAAGAAAACTGCTTATAGCTTGGGAGACTGAAAAGAGCCAAGTACTTGGAGGGTAAAAACTAATTATTATTTTCTTTTTTTCCCTAAAAAATATCATCTCATATTTTTACATATTAATAAACAACAAATTTGTATTGAACATTGTTTGAAGACATGATTAAAGAAAGTTACTTAATAAAAGTCAGTGATACCTAGGTTGTTTATTACCTGTAGTGTTAATATTTTTAGGCCTTAATGTGTGGAAATATATACACAATATATATACTTTGAGTGAGAGATCTAGAAGCATCTTAGGCCTTTTTTTTTTAGGTGATTAATGTGCACATGTTGCTTTTAAATTATATCATATTGAACAAATTTTTTTTCTTTTATGACTTTTATTTTGTATTGCTATATTGCCAATTAACAAACAATGTTGTGATAGTTTCAGGTAGACAATGAAGGGACTCATGTATACATGCATCCGTTCTCCCCCAAACTCCCCTACCATCCAGGATGTCACATAACACTAAACAGAGTTTTATGTGCTATACAGTAGGTTTTTGTTGGTTATCCATTTTTAATGCAGTGGTGTTTTAAGTATGTTGCTATCCACAAGCTGGGCTTTTCAGATGGCTTACCAGTAAAGAAACCACCTTCAGTGTGGGAGACATGAGCTTGATCCCTGGGTGGAGAAGATCTCCTTGGGGAGGAAATGGCCCTGCTCCATTATCCTTGCCTGGAAAATTCCTTCCATAGATGAACGTGTCAGGCTATAATCCATGGGGTCACAAAGAGTCGAACATGACTTTTGTAGCATAGATTATGCTTTATAGCATAGGTTATGCATACAAGAATAACAGGTTATGCAGAAAAGCATAGGTTATGCTTGTATAGCATAGTTTATGCTCTAAATTAAAATCAATTAAAAGGTGCTTGCTCCTTGGAAGAAAAGCTATGACCAACCTAGACAGCATATTAAAAGCAGAGACATTACTTTGCCAACAAAGGTCTGTCTATTCAAAGCTATGGGTTTTCCAGTAGTCATGTATGGATGTGAGAGTTGGACTATAAAGAAAGCTGAGCACCAAAAGAATTGATGCCTTTGAACTGTGGTGATGGAGAAGACTCTTGAGAGTCCCTTGGACTGCAAGGAGATCCAACCAGTCAATCCTAAGGGAAATCAATCCTGAATATTCATAGAAAGGACTGATGCTGAAGCTAAAACTCCAAAACTTTGAACAGCTGATACAAAGAGCTGACTCATTGGAAAAGACCCCGATGCTGGGAAAGATTGAAGGCGGGAGGAGAGTGAGATGACAGAGGATGAGATGGTTGGATGGCAACTTGATGGACATGAGTTTGAGTAAGCTCCGGTATTTTGTGATGAACAGGGAAGCCTGACGTACTGCAGTCCATGGGGTCACAAAGAATCGGACACAACTGAGTGACTGAACAGAACTGAAGCTTTAATTAGCAATTTAGACATTATAATTATTGAGCTATATATTCTAAATATCTCATAAACACATTTCTAAGGAATATTTGGTAAAAAAAAAAAAAGCAATGAAAAATAAAAGCTTTAAGAGGTTAGTCAATAGCTATGTGTTCCTAAACTTATCTCTTCTTTCTTAGCATAACTTTATAATCTTTTGGTGAAAAACATAAAGTTTATTGTTCATTATACAAACTATTTGTTCTTTAAACATTTGATGTTTACATCAGCTTAACAGATTGAGGATCAATCTGTTTACTATGGAGAAGCCTGGTAGGCTATAGTCCATGGGGTTGCAAAGAGTCGGGCACGACTGAGCGACATCACTTCACTTCAAGGCTCTTTCAAGTTTATAGTTGCCTCCTCACTTATTGGCCCCTCAAAATACTCAAAATTGATGCAGTAAGAACTTAAGAGAATAGTGTTCTTCCCAGACCAGAACAACCAGAAAGTTAGTAGCAAGTTGGCCTGATTCTTGCCTTAACTTTTATTCCATAATTTCAGATAAGAAATTGTCTTTTCAGAAAAGTTTCCCATCTGTGCTTAGAAGAACAATGAGGGATGATGATAAAAATTTCCAGATGCCTTGGTATTGTTAAAGATATTAGGCCTTTCCTATTTAACTGAGGCAGAAAGCAATTTTCTGAGATGCTTTAATTCACTTGGTTATTTACATTCACTTGGGCCATTGGGATTGCCTTGCATTGTTGTCAAAGTTCTAATCTTATTCAGTATTCACGTCTTCAGAATTTGGGAGGAATAAATGTATTCAGAGAAAACTTCTTTCCCATACTGACTAGTGCATGCTCTCCTTAATAGGTTAATACAATCCAATCAGAGTGTCAGGAAAGCAGTTTAAACTTTATATTTTGTATTGAAAACAGAAACATTTTAAAGGTAGACACCATTCAGATATTACTATGGCAAGGAAGTATTTGTGTGACAGCAGAAAGAACATTATCTTTACCTTTTGAGGCTGGTTCAAAATCATTTCCAAGTTATTACAAGGTTTATTTCTGTTTTCAGAGTTCTTTTTTTTTAGCATTAGGCATGTTTATTACTTTTTTAAACTGTCACTATTCAGGAGCATTTTCATTATGAATTATGCAATATTTCACAATAAATTGTACTAACAGCCTGTGAGAAGCCGCAGGCGTCGTTCCGCCCAAATTCAGTGTCTCCTTGTCTCCTTGCTAACACTCTGTCAGCCTCATTCCTTGTGCTCATAAAGTGAGAAACAAGGTTAGTTGTGGTAAATTGGCTTTATGCCATCGTTTTAGTTGGGGCTAGATTATAAGCAGGTAGCACCTGTTTCTCACTTTTCTCAAAGAAATGAGAGTCTTGAATATAACCGAGGAAAATTTGCCTCAAGTATAAATATTCCTTTGGAGGAATATACCAAGAACTCTGAAGGCAGAACTACTTACTGCATTTCAGAAAGGAAGAGTTCCAAAGAAATGGAAGCAGACCTCAAATAGTGAGGCACAGAGCTGCATATATTCTCCACGAGGTGCACGGATCTTGATGGCTTTTAAGTGCATCCCTTTCATCACTTCTGTGTTTCACTCCTTTGAATTATTTCACACTGTTTCTACTCTGAAGAATTCCTTTCCCTCCCACATTTACTTCACCATGATATGGCTTCTTGGAAATCCCACAGGGGAAGTGTTAGTTGTTCAGTCGTGTCCGACTCTTTGCAACCCCATAGACTGTAGTCTGCCCGGCTCCTCTGTCCATGGAATTCTCCAGGCAAGAATACTGGAGTGGGTTTCCATGCTCTTCTCAAGGGGATCTTCCCAATCCAGGGACTGAGCTCAAGCCTCCTGCACTGCAGGTGCGTTCTTTACCCTCTGAGTCACCAGGAAACAGATCTCACATCAAGAGTCTTCTTGAACTCCGGCTGCAATTCCTAACACGAGACTCTTAGTTTTACAGAATTATTAATATCATTTTAGAAGTCTTAAATTTCCATAACTTCTACCTTCTTGCAAGAAAACTTCTCAGTTATTTCCCTCAGTTGTAACATTATATAATAAGCAGGAACCAATTAGAATTATTTTCACTTTATGATTAAGAAGAAGAGGCATATGTGTGTGTGTGTGTGAGAAATAAGTTTTCAAACTTCAAGTGACAAAGATTTTAAGAAAGAATCAAGGGTGGGTGTTGGTAGACATATCTCAAAATTCCATTTCCTTTAATAAGCATTTTAATGACATTAATTAAAATTTCATGTGAATCTCGACCTCCCTTTGAGGTCCTCATCAGTATCTTCAGAGCCCTACAACTCTCACATGAAGTCAGGAGCCTGGATTCCTACAACTTCAGTCATTTTCTGATGGAAAAAATACCTGCCACCAAATCCACAAACTTCCCTGAACCTATTCTAGTCTTCTTCCCGTAGGTTTTTTATGCTAGAGAAAATGAATCACTGCAGCTTGAACTCTGAATGTCTTTCCTTCTCCCTTCTTGCCTCCTGAGAAACCATAAGCATGGCTCCCGGATCCTCTCTTTTGTGTCTTCAATGCTTCTTTCTCCCTGGGATTTGAATCCTTCCCATCAGCCTTCAGGGAAGGCAATGGCACCCCACTCCAGTACTCTTGCCTGGAAAATCCCATGGATGGAGGAGCCTGGTGGGCTGCAGTCCATGGGGTCGCTAAGAGTCGGACATGACTGAGCGACTTCAATTTTCACTTTCATGCATTGGAGAAGGAAATGGCAACCCACTCCAGTGTTCTTGCCTGGAGAATCCCAGGGATGGGGGAGCCTGGTGGGCTGCCATCTCTGGGGTCGCACAGAGTCGGACACGACTGAAGCGACTTAGTAGCAGCAGCAGCAGCAGCAGCCTTCAGACATCCTGAGAACTAATTGTTAATCCAAAGCTGTGGATAAACATCTCACCTAACTGCCAGAGCAATACTGTGAACCAAGCAATGCAGATTTTATATATAATGAAAGTAAGATTTACAGTGTTTTGCCAAAGACTGCACACTTAGTAACAGTTGACAATAGAACTCTGATCTTCCTACCGCTTCTCTAATAATATTTACAAATTATTTTCTAGTGTTTGTAGTACTGTTCATCAAATACTATAACAGACTGCATCTCATGTAAGGAGAAGGCCTCTTCAGTTGGCACTAGTGGTAAAAAATCCACCTGCCAATGCAGGAGATGCAAGAAACGTTGAGTTCAACCTCTGGGTTGGGAAGATCCCCTGGAGAAGGAAATAGCAATCCACTCCAGTATTCTTGTCTGGGAAATTCCATGGACAGGGAACCCTGGTGGGCTACAGTCCATGGGGTCGCAAAGAGTTGGACATGACCTACAGACTGACAACAAACACATGTAAGGAGAAGTAGAAATATAAAACTAATAAATTGGAGCAAATTCACTGTTGAAACCAGATCTGTGATAGACCGCTGTACGGTATTGCCTGAATTCTCTACATAGCATGCTGGAGAATGAAAAGTAATATGAAGAATGGTGTTTCACTTAGATTAGAAAGAATAAGAACTTTCTCAGGAGCACTTAAGGAATGGAAGCATGAAATAATATTCTCGCCTCTTGCGCTGCCTTTTTATCTTTGATATATTTTCAGGAGCAAATCAAAATTGAACAGCCCTCTCAGTGCCTTACTTCTGGGGACTACATTGCATTTGTCTTTTTCAAATGTGAGGCTTCTTATATATAATTGAAAAAAAAAAAGCACTATCTGGAAGTATAAATTTCACTACACATTGGGGGTTGTCTTTTGAAATTTTTCCACCCCCTCTTTAAATTGTCTTCCTCTCATTCTTTGATCTCTCCAGTTAAAATTATTCCACTTGTATATTTCGTGAAGTGTGATTTTCTTATCCCTTTACTCTTGGAAGCTACCTCAGCTGTCCTATTGTAAGCTTGGTCACCATCTTCATGACTGATGTGTTAAGCTTAACTTGTTTTCAGTGGGGCTACAACTTCTTTTAAATACAAATCTCTGGTAGGCTGCAGTCCATGGGGTCGCTAAGAGTCAGACAGGACTGAGCGACTTCACTTTCACTTTTCACTTTCCTGCATTGGAGAAGGCAATGGCAACCCACTCCAGTACTCTTGCCTGGAGAATCCCAGGGACGGAGGAGCATGGTAGGCTGCAGTCCATGGGGTCGCCAAGAGTCGGATACGACTGAGCGACTTCACTTTCACTTTTCACTTTCATGCATTGGAGAAGGAAATGGCAACCCACTCCAGTGCTCTTGCCTGGAGAATCCCAGGGATGGGGGAGCCTGGGGGGTTGCCGCCTATGGGGTCGCACAGAGTCGGACACGGCTGAAGCGACTCAGCAGCAGCAGCAGCTGTTCTCTATTCCCTGTCTTCTATTGATTCCTCATCCAGTAATTCTTTAACTCTTCAGGCAACCTTATGGGTGAAATGCATTAAGAAAACATTGGGAAAGTGCTGAAGAAAATGATTGGTGGTGGGTTCGTTGCTAAGTCATGTCCGACTCTTGCGACCCCATGGACTGTAGCCCACCAGGCAAGAATACTGGAATGGATTGCCATTTTCTCCTCCAGTGGATCTTCCTGACCCAGGGATCAAACCTGCATCTTCCATATAGGCAGGTAGATTCTTTACTGCTGAACCACCAGGGAAGCCCTGAATTCAGTGATTAGAGACATTCTGTATAAAATAAAGCCATAAAACATTGTACATGGTACTGACATTTGAATTTGCCTGGATTTCTCATGTTTGCTGCTGCTGCTAAGTCGCTTCAGTCGTGTCCAACTCTGTGCGACCCCGTAGAGGGCAACCCACCAGGCTCCCCTGTCCCTGGGATTCTCCAGGCAAGAACACTAGAGTGGGTTGCCATTTCCTTCTCCTTCTCATGTTTAGATGAACAAAAATCCAGAGAACCTGAATGATTTATCCAAGGGTACCCAGGACAGGACTCACACTAAGCATTCAAATGTTGCACCTCCTAGGTTGATACTGTGTTCAGCACCCCATGTATCCTAGGGGTATGGCCACTAAAATAATGGCTTCATTAATGGTGGCACCCAGTACCTAGGACAGCTTAAGGCTTATAGAAAATAGAAAGTATTTGCTAACAAAAAGCAAGTCATGTGGATGGTTGAATTATGCTTCTTTATTGGAGTCAAAGTAGAGTGATTCTGTAACTATAATTTTGAATGTTGGGATTCAAATATTTTATCAACTTTGACTAGTTTCCCATGCAAAGCACCCCAGCAGCAGTGGAGGTTTTTGGCCTCACAGTGGTTTAATAACCCTGATTGCCTCAGAGATCTGATCTCAGCTCTTCTAAGCAAGATTCTCCTGAGTGGCCACTTCCGTCTCCAGTGGTCCCGTGGCAATGCTAATGGCAGGTGAACACAGGGGCTGTTTCTGAAGGCTAAGGGGGATGTAACATTAGACTCAGCAAGGAAGTCATTTCTGTTTTCATATATGCTCTTGATCAGCTCATCAAAACAGAGGCAAGTTCATGTAGAACGCATTTCTGATCTCTGTGAAAACATAGGCATTCACCTTCTGGCTGGCTAGGTTGAACTCTAACCTTAGAAACTACAGTATGAATGCAGCTAGAAAAAAAAATGGAGAGAATACTTGCCTTTCTCAGTCATGGATGACAAAGGTTTCTGGGCTGTGTATTCAGTTCTGTCAAAACGATCACTGAACCACTAGCTTGCTCAGACCTTCCATGGAGACCTGAGGTTTCGGTCACCCATTCATTCTCATCCTCTCATCTGTGCCTTTAGAAAGTGGAGCTCATCTGTTTGGTTTTTTTTTTTTTCTTTTTTTCCAGCTTAACACTTCAAAAGCTTAACATGAATAAGAGGAGAAGGAGTTGTCCATAATTATTTAACCCAGAGATGGTTTTTATAGTTCTTTTGCCCAATAACACCTAGACGCTGTTATAGTGACAAACTATTTTTTGGCAGATAATTGCAATGTTAACGATAATGCATTTTAATATTTATAATAATGGAACAGGAATACTTTTCCCTTCTCAGAATGGCTCAAATATGATCAGAATTGATAATATGCAGGATGTTTATAGTCTTCAGATCATGTTAAACCTAATTGCTTTGAATGAAGCGAAGATCTGATAAAAGAAATCTGAAAGCATAGCACAGAACCATGTCTCAGTGAGTTTTAATACTGACATTGAGTTTTGAAATTTGTAAAATAATCGTTTTCAGAGTTTGTGATTTTAGGATAGTATCAGTCCTGATCATCCTTTAGTAAGCATATTGTCGAACTATGTGAAGACATTTAATATAGTGATAATTATAGTCAACTGGCATATATAATTTAAAGTATATATATGTCAAGTTAAAAACAATGTAGATACAAAATTCAATACTATGTATTGTAATTATGCAAAAAGAGTATGTTAATGACAATAAGTTGGGGCAAGTAGCACTTTATGCTTACACAATCTATTTAATCTTCACAGCAACTCTGTAAAGTAGATCGTTATTGTCCCCATTATACAGATAGGAAAACAGAAGCTCACAGAGGTTACGTAGTTAGCTAGTTGAGGACCTGGATCTAAAACAAGGCAGCTTGGCTCTCAAGGCCATGCCCTGGGCCACTATGTACGTGGAAAACAATGGAGTAACACACAGAAGATTTCGTATGTGTTAGCCTGGTGGGAATATAGTCTTACATCCATCATATTGTAAATTATTTATCATAGTTATAGGCTATTTGGAAAGTAAATCCTATAGTTGTAGTATCTGCTATAAACTGAAGGTTTGTGTCATTCCCCTCATCCTGTTTCATATGGTGAAACCTCATCCTCATTGTGATTGTATAAGAAAGTGAGTCCTTTGGGGGATGATTAAGTCATGAAGTGGAGCCTTCATGAGTGGGATTTGCGCCTTTACAGAAGAGATTCCAGAGAGCTCCCTCATCCCTTCCACCATATGATGACTCAGTGAGCAGACAGCTGTCTACAAGTAGGAAATTAGATTTTTCAGTTCAATTCAGTTCAGTCTCTCAGTTGTGTCCGACTCTTTGCGACCCCATGAATCGCAGCACACCAGGCCTCCCTGTCCATCACCAACTCCCAGAGTTCACTCAGACTCACGTCCATCGAGTCAGTGATGCCATCCAGCCATTTCATCCTCTGTCATCCACTTCTCCTCCTGCCCCCAATCCCTCCCAGCATCAGAGTGTTTTCCAATGAGTCAACTCTTCGCATGAGGTGGCCAAAGTACTGGAGTTTCAGCTTTAGCATCATTCCTTCCAAACAAATCCCAGGGCTGATCTCCTTCAGAATGGACTGGTTGGATTACCAGATACCAAATCTGCTGGTGCCTAGACCTTGGACTTAACCTCAGGAACTGTGAGAAATAAATGTTGTCATGCAGTTGATGGCAATCTGTTATAGCACCCTGAAGGGATGAAGATTGTATCTAATTTGAAAAGACAGAAATTCTCCAGACATTTCAAACAAACGGTGTATCAATTTCCTTTGGCTACTGATACAAATGCCACAAAATGTTTGGCTTAAAAAAGAGCAATGCATTCTCTCACTGTTCTGAACTGGAAGACAGAGCCATGCTCCTTCTTAAGATTCTAGAAATCCTTCTTTGCCTCTTCGTAGCCTCCAGTGATTGTTAACAATCCTTGGAATCCTTTTGATGGAGACGCAGCATTCTGATCACTACCCCCAGTCTCACATTAGTTCTCTTTATTCATCTGTTTCTGTGTCCAAATTTCTGTCTTCTTAACACCAGTCACCATATTTAGAATCTAATCTAGTATAATCTCATCTTAAAGTGATTTAGTTGAAAATGAAGTCACAGTGGCAAATTCCAAAAGGACAAGAATATGGGGGCACGCTATGCAATCAGGAATAGGCAGGGATTTGATACAGAGACTTGATTAACTGAATATTAGGGAACAGCTTCACATATCCAAGGCTAGCCCAGCAGCGCTGATGATGAGCAGCCAGTCTGCCAACAGCGTAATCAATCATGAGCCCCCATGCGGGCTAATGCCTTCAAGACCAGACAGTCACATTACTTACATGGGACCGCTTCCCTCTGCTTTTCTGTATGGATTTGCCTTTCTTGACCATAGTGTTTCTGCCAACACCACCAAACGTGTGGACATAAGGCTGCCTTAATTAATGTCATTGATTTTATCTTTCACGATATTGAAATAAGTATGCCTAACTCCTGACAGGAAATCCTGTAGCATTTGAGATTTCATCACAAAAACAGAATATACTCCATGTACTTCACATAGAGAGGAATTTAATACAGGGATTTGTTGCAAATGTATTACAAAAGCTAAAGAAGAAAAGGTGGTGTTAGCGAGAGATAAGAAATTGCAGGAAACAGCTACTGCTAGTCTCCAGGGTCCAGAAGTGAACAAGAGGAATGGCACTGCTCAGAGCCTGTGAGCCCACACTCTGTACTGACACTGCGGGTGGGGCCGTTGTTACCACTGTTGCTATCATTAGAATTGTGACTGCTACTAATCACGAGCGTGGATCCTGTAGTCCCTGCATGAGTTCCTGACGTTGAGATTGATGTTACTGCAACTACTTCCATAGCACCTTTGAAAAGAAATAATGATGACGATTATGTCCGTGCAATGCTGCAGAATTCCTTTGCCTCTGAATTAGAGTTTTCGATAGTCTTATTTTCTAGTGAAGTACTAAGTTATCATACTGAGTTGGAAAATCAAGTTGATTGGCATACCTCTAAATGCTGTAGTTAGACTGAGCCTGATATTTGAATGACCTCATGTTTAACAGATAAATCATACATTTTCATATAATGTTTACCATTTTCTTGAATGGGTTATCCATCCAGTGTTACTTATACTACATTTATGGATTTTTGCCATATAGTTTATATAGTTTTTTATCACTTTTGTCAACTAGTAGATTTCAGTTCAAGTCGAAGACTGACGGTCTAAAAGAAGGATCAGAAAATGTTTCTGTAAAGAGCCATATTGCAGATATTCTTGGCTTTGTGAACCACACTGTTTTTTTTTTTTCAAAACCACTCAGCTCTGCTACTCTAGTGCAAATGCAACTATAGACGGCATGTTAACAAATTGGTAGAATGGGGTTCCAGCAGAACTTTCTTTACAGTGTATGAGGCAGGCTGGATCGCCTGGGCCACAGTATGTTGACCGGCCTTGATCTGTGGAAATATATTAATAGCAGTCCTTCTGATGTCCACCATATCTGATGAATCCATATAGACTATGGAAAAGCCAACAGGATTCTATAGTAAATATTCCCTAATTTGAGGGTAGACTAATTGATTATAAGCATTGTCATAAAACCGAAATTAAGAAAATGAATCACTACAGTACTCTATTGTGATAAGCAAATTGAGTACCTTATTTTAATTAATCTTTCCAGTGAGCCATGAAGTAGATATTAGCATCTCTGTATCACCAATGAAGAGACACTGGAGAAGATACATTAGCTTCTCTAGGTTCATTCAGGGAGTGAATGATAGGATTCAAACCTATGTTTATCTGATTCCATATATATTATTGCTACAATATGTCTTATAATACATGCATTTCTATAGCGTTTCCTGCCTTATGTTCTATAACCACCAGGATTTTGAAATTAAAATCAAAGCATGATATGATGCCCGTACTCATATGCATATGTATGTATACACACAGAGTCAATTAGAAGATATTTGGGTCAGCTCCATAAGAAAAAAACTCTCTTTTAACCAATACTTATTAGAAGAGCCTCCCTGTGAAACACTGAAAGTTCTAATTATCCTAAGAAATCATGGAGAGATGAAAGCTTTAGGTACAAGGCAGAGCCCTGCCCTGCTTGCCACCTGCTTGCTTAGTTTTCTTCTGCAAATCCTTGCTGGACCCTAGTCCCTAGAAGCCTGGACCCTTGCTCTGATCACAGCCATTGACTGGTGTCTTTATTCAAACCCCGTCACCTTTCTCCACAATCCAGAATCCTTTGACAATATGAACCACTATTGCCCTGAAATACCTGTAGGGTTCCCTTTGTTGTTGTTTGGTCACTAAGTTTTCTCTGGCTCTTTGCAACCCCATGGGCTACAGCTCGCCAGGCTCCTCTGTCCTCCACTATCTCCCTGAGTTTGCTTAAAGTCATATTCATTGAGTTGGTGATGCCATCCAACCATCTTATCCTCTGCACCCACTTCTCCTTTTGCCTTCCATCTTTCACCACCATCAGGGTTTTTCCCAATGAATCAGTTCTTCGCATTAGGTGCATTGACCTTTATGTGTCTTTGGAGAATGAGCTTTCTATGAATTACCCTAGCTCTACAAATCTGCTTCTAATCTACTCCTTCCACACCCCAGCCCTTGCCACCCTTCCCCTGAAACCACATAAAGTTCAGAGAAACCCTCACAGCGTCTCTTCTATCTGCCAGCCCAGCTTTGCTTGTCTATGTTCCCATTTTTGCTTCCTTCAATAATCTAATCTCTAAATCTCTTGGCATCTCTCTGCTTCCTTTGGAATAGCCTTGAATGTCACTGATGTAAATTTGGCAAAAACACTGTGAATAAAAACACTGACACTTAGTCCTGATCGCAGAGTATATGTTTTCTAGGTTCATGGTTTATATTAGCTCATTTAGTCCTTGCATCAGTCGTATGAACCAGATATGAGGGATTTGAGAATATTCAAACTACTCATGCTCATCTTCTGAGGACACAGCACACATACTAGTGGCATCTTTTCATGGTGTAGATTCAAAAAATTCATGTTCTGTTCAATAATCTGTCCTGATGGTACCCATAGCACCTAGCCACTGAGCCCAGTACCCTATGATCCAAACCTTGTCCACACAAGCCACCTTAGCAGGGGGTGGTTTGGTTTGATTTTGTTTTTTAGATAGCTAAAATCAACTATGAGAGATCCCCATCAGATCCCCTGATGGTACTTGCAGCTACATGAAAGCCATGAACTCTTGTTAACCTATGGAACTAGTAGACTAGTGTGGTTATTACATCTTTAAATGCATCATGATTTAGCCCCATGACCCTACCTACAAAGATCAATATTTGACATTGCTGGATAAACACCAATATGGACCCAAACTTAAAAAGTAAATGGGCCTTTCAACATTCCAGTTTCCCATCTTTTCTTTCTTTGGAATCCAGTAGATTCTGAGCACGTGGGTAACATGGTAGACTAGCTCAACTACATGTAATGTGAAGGACAAGCAAAAGTTGCGTGAGTTGCAACTAGTTACTCCTTGATTTACAGTGCTGGCAATTTTTACACTTTTCCTTCCTGCATTTCTGAAAAAAGAATGGCTATTTCAGTCAAGGAAACATTCCAGAGCCTGCAATGGCATTTGATTTTGGCTCTGCGTATTTTGCCTGGACTGCAACCAACTATTTGCATTTGAAACAGATGTATTGATCTTGGCTCTTCATAATATCCCATCAGAAGGACGCAAGGCTGGATCCTACTTCTGTTTGCACACATCTTGAGGAGGTCCAAGCCGATGAAATGCACCGACTTTCTCTGAGGGAGAAAAAAATCCTATCTATGAAGCATTAGTTTGAGGGCTGGCAATGGATCAATTTGGATCTTCCAAGAAACAGACGACAAAATGGACTTATATTTATAGAGATTGATTGTGGAAAATGTGAAGAATAAAGGAGAGAGAAAGGCAGGAGTGAACAAGGAGGGCATTCAGACCTCCATACAAGTCTAACACCTGTGAAGGGAAAGAAGAGTTGGAGACAGGAGAATTGGGTGGAAGGAGGTTCAGCCGCAGTGTAGCTCAGAGTTAATCCTAACCAGACCAGTGAAGAGCCTCAGCGGGGAGATCCTTCTCTGAGGCATCCCCCAGTGGGTAGAAAGAGCGAGGCTGTAGGACTCCACTTGGTCTGGTGGTCAGGCTTCAGCTGTGAGCAACCCAGCAGAGCATGGCCTGAGTGAGAATCCTGTGTGAATCCTGCGGCTGCAACAGCTGGGAACTCATTAGCTACACTTCTTGCTGCTCTGAGGTCTCTCTTGAATGGAGATCGAGATCAGGCCATGGGCAGGGAAGGGTTTTAAAAGTGACTCTGGAGACTGTCTTTCATCAAAACTTGTAAACTAGACATTTTCTCAAATGTGAAAAATAGTTCATGACCTAGGTGCCTAAGAGTAATGATGTTTACTGCACAACTCCAGACATAAACATTGAAATAGAGATAAAATTAGTCGATGGCTAAGTGGCAAATAATATTGTTTGGCAAAAGTTCATTCAGGTTTTCCATCCTATCTTACAAAAAAACTTGAATGAACTTTTTGGCCAACCCAATAAGTTATCAAAGAAGAGAAACGTTCTTTACACTTAGAGTGCTTCACAGAGCCTTCAGTAGATTATAGTTGCTTCCTACATTTTTATAGAAATGATAGATATTAGCAATTTCTACTCCATTCTGGAGAGGGTCAAAGGGTTAAGAAAAAGTAACTCAATGTTATAGTAATGAAACAATCTCATCTTTGCTTGAGCAATTATACCAACCCCACTCCCAGCGTACCTATATAGTTTGACAAAGAGTGGCTCAGATGGTAAAGAATCTGCCTGCATTTCAGAAGACTTGGGTTCAACCCCTGCATTGGGAAGATCCCCTGAAGAAGGGAATGGCTACTGGGTAGCCATTCTTGCCTGGAGAATTCCATGGCAGAGGAGCCTGGTGGGCTACGGTCCATAGGATCGCAAAGAGTTGGGCACAACTGAGTGATTGTCGCTTCACTGTACATTTCAATCCAAAGCCATTCTAAACTTCAGCAACATGACTGAAGCACATAATTTGAGAACTTAAATGCAAACTGAAATAGACTGTGTTGTGATCACCCCTATTATGGCTACTTCCTCATCCTTGATTCACAACCAAAGCTTTTGTGATGGTTACTTGTTCTAAACAAATTTGTCCCAAACCCAGACATTAAACAAACAAACAAAAAAAAATTATAACAGGTCCAAGGAAGAGAGTAAATAAAATCAAGTGAGACAATTGTTTATAATCCACTGGATGTTGGAACTATGACTCAGGTATCCAAGTTAATTTCAATTCTGCTTGCTTCTCCCTGAATCCTTTTTCAAAGAAAGGATTTTCACATAATTTAACCTAGAGGGCTGCTCTTACATTTTACTGCAATATCAGAAAATGAGATCCCTCTTTGTTTTGATTGAAGAACAGACACGTCTAGAGAAGAGCTTCTGGGGAAGTCTTCTGAAACAGGTTAAGATGTGTGATGTATCAGCAAGGACTTCTGAATAGATTACAGTCTTTCTTTAAAAAGATATCTGGATATTATGTTTCTTATTTGATTTTTTTTTCAAGGAGAAAAATAAGTTTGTTGTGATTTGAACATGCTTGGATTGTTTAAAAGGAAAGAGAAACTCACACCTCTTTATTCTTTTATTTTTAAATTAATTTTTTATAACACTCTAAACATCTAGTTCCATGTCACAGAGACAAAGCTTATGTAAAAAGGAGGACAAGGAATAAGCCAAAGACTAGGAAAGGAAGTTTTAAATTAATTTATGTTCTATTATTTAAATATTTCAATGTGACCAGTAATTGAATGATGTGTCAAGGTGTGTGGGTGTGTGTGTGCGCGCGCGTGTTGAAACTTCCTTGCCAATTTCTAATATTAACCTCTGTCCAATTCACAGTTGATTTTATTTAAACTCAATTAAAATAACAAGATTTCACTGTATAATTAAAACTGATTTTATTTATGACACATTTGTGAAACAGTTTACTTGAGACACTGCCGAAGTCGCTTAAGTCAATGTTTTCTCTCTGGTTTACTGGACTGTCTCCACGTTAGGCTGACAGGAACCCAGCAGAGGGCTTCCTTCTTTTACAAAGCTGGTTTCGGGTCCCCGGATCTGTCCCCCTGGGTCCCTGAATGGACTTGTTCCCTCTCTGGGCCCTTCATCTTCATTCACCTTCTTCTTCGGGGACCTGATGTTCTCATTTATCTCCTTCCCACTTTGAATATGTTTAAAAACACAAATGGAACCTTCCCACTAGATCCCATCATCCCCTCTATCAAAAAAATATTTGTTCTTTTGTTTACTGAGGCACACCCTGGAGGAGTGTAACTCCCTCGTTGTCTGCATTTTGTAAAACATGTGTGTTTTACTTAACCCCTTGCAGTGAAGTGGTTCCCTCTTTACACAGTAATTGCTAATCAGTAGACCCCACTACCATTTTCTTGGTCTCATTCTCATCAGCTATTTCTCAGTGTCTCATACTATTGATGCTCCTTTTTTTGGAAATATCCTGTGACTTCAGGGACCCCATGCTGATGATCCATCACTTTTTTTGGCCTCCTTTTATAACCTTTCTCCCAGGCCTCATTCCTCTCTCTTTTTCTGTTTTCTTTCTTTCTCTCTCTCTCTCTTTTTTTTTAGCATCATCTTGCATTCAAAGTAGCTAAAAATTGTGCCAGACAGTGTGCTCATTGGCCTGAATGTATTATTTCTTTATTAGTAACAACATACTGTGAAGTACTCAGGCTTAAATCATGGGCTGCCCCATTCACTTGACCAACAATTTCAATTTAGAAAGGAGGATGAGTCCTGCTAAGAAACCAGACTTAAAAAAAAAAATTGCACACACATCTTCAGTCTCTGATTCATTGGGTAACAACAAATTGTTCAACATTTACTCCCTTTCTCATCCCTATCAAAGAGTGGATTTCAGACTCTAGCGAGCAATTAATAAGGCCAATATAAGTGCGTCTTATAAATATATAGACTAAGGAACACATGATCTTTAGAAATTCTTCCCCAAAGATTTCATATAACATGCTCAACCTTAAAAAAAAAGAAAAGAAAACAAACAAAACTTTTATCTTCAACACTTGAAACTCATCTTTCACTTCCATCTTGGTTTTCTGAAAACATCTAAAATGCTGTCTTCATTTTTGCTTATTGATAAAGGACTTTGAAACTTTTTTTTTACTCCGGCATTTGTTTGTAATAATAATGACCCATCACTAGGTACCAGGCAAATGACCAAATTGGCATGATGGTGTTGGTGCTATGAACTCATCATAGGGGGAAGCAAAGAGAATGTGCAGTATGATGCCTAACAATGCAAACACAAAATTAAACTTCTTTAATTTGTGTGGAGATAGATAAATAATGATTTGGAGCAACTAGGAGTCTCATATGGCTTTGTTCATATTTTAACAGTGTACTCTTCTTTGCAGTCTGAGTAATTAAGTCTTATGACATTCCTGGAACCATAAATCCTGCTGAGATGTTTAAGTTTAGAACAAACTCTTGATGTACAATCAAAATATTAAAAAAAAAAAAAAGATATTTCTCTGGTTCTTAACAAGCTGTTTTGCCTTCACCTTTGAAACACAATTGAATGTGGCCCACTCCAACTGTTCGGCCTCATTGTTAACTGGAAGTTCCTTTTGAAATTCATTGCCTTCAATTACATTTTTTAAAAGAATTTTAATTGCATGGCAAGAATAAAGATGCTCTAGGCTCCATTTGTTTATCATGGAAGGGCCAAAAAAATGAGGACAGAGCTTCCCAGCTCATGCAGGGGTTGCAGAGAGAGGGAGATGACTTTTAATTCGACAAGTTCAGAGAGATTTCTTAGTTTGACGCGCTCTGCAGGGGGTCTTTGAGCGCCTGGCAATGCTTCAGCATTCTGAGCTTTGAAAGTCTTTCCCTGCAGCAGAAATTGTATCAAAAGCCAATGATAATATTCCCTGCAAGGTAAAGCACCCTATTGAAGATTTCGAGAGCTGTTTATTTATTCATCACAGTTTTTCTTTTAGGACATATCAGGCATCTAGGTAATAATTCACATAGATGATAGAAAATGCAAAAAAAAAAAAATCCTCCTCATTAATCTTTCACCTTTTCCTTCTTCTTCTCTGTAGGCCACATGTAGATATAAAATGTTCTTTCTGCTTGTCCCAAACATATATATCTTTATCCCAAATCTCAGTCTCTTCCCTTCTCTTTCCTTTTTTTTTTTTTTTAAACAAAATTGTCATTTCAGCTTCCTTCTACCACCAGCTGAGCATATAAGATGTTTATGGCCATTTCCCCCTGCTAAATCCTCAAAGTGATTAATTAATTTTACAGAAGTAGATTCAGTTTCTAAGGCTCTTTTTTGAATCCTGGCATTTTCAGTATGTTTCAGAAAGCTGTTTCCAAAGCAAATGTTAACAGTCCTGTTGATCTCTTGAAGGATATACATATTTTAATATTTTGTATTATATTTTGTATACATGGTAGGAAAAAGTGTTTCTCTTTTGCTGTTTCCAGGACAGAGCTGGGAATAAGGGACTGTGACAACCTTTCCCTCATGTAACATCAATGTCTGCTCTTGGTTTGGCAGAACTGGTGAAGACAAAAACAGTCCCCTTGTTTTTTTGTTTTGTTTTTTTTTTTTTTTCTTCCATCTTCGATGGCACTAAAAGTGACCTTGCCTTGCAAATATCAGTGAGTTACCTCAGGGGAAGCAGTTGCCGTACAAGAGAAAGTTAATTTTTTGTTTTGTAAACTAGGGATTTAAGGATAGTGTGATGCTTGCAATTGCAGTTTTTCTTTTTTGTTTTAATGGAATCAATGAAGGAAAACTACGCATGCAAAGGAAACTTGGAAAAAAGTCAGTACCTCATCATATTTGGGCTTATTTAAGTACATTTCACTTTATAAACATAAACTAGGTTGAAGATTGTATTTAAATATCAAAAGCATGAGAGGAAATCACCAGGCTAAGTAACCATTTCACTAACAAAATATCCATAGAGTGGCATCAGCAAATATTCCATTCACCTATTAATATTAATTGAACTTCCATAGAGTGTGAAGCAAGTCACAAGGCACTTTACAAACCCAAACTTCACCTTAGGATCTCAGTCTCTTAGGTTGGTCTGGATGATTTCTACACATGGAAAAGGTCAGGACCAAGGATAACTGTTCATTTTCAGTTTGCAGAAGGGGAGGATATATTTTACAGAAATATTTGTGTACTTAATCATAATAATGTGATTTTAACTATTATACCCAGCGCAGGAGAGTCTGAGGAACTTGCCTCAGGAGAGTCCGAGGAACTTGTCTCCACCCAACATTGTCACCATAAAATCATTGCCATCACAACCCAGGGCACCACAGGAATACATTTCAATTTTTTTCTCTTAGCTGATTGTAGGTTTCACTCTCTCAAACCATCCTTGGGGTTGGAGAGCTCATTATCTGAGTGTCTCCATGTACAAATGAACATAGTCAGTCACCCTTTCAAACTAGTTAGTTCTGATAACAATAGAGTTTATATGTGAATAAACTCTATTGGTAAACCAAAAGTAAAATAAATTTAAATGTGGTATATAATGTATAATGTCAGTGCAGTTCAGTTGCTCAGTCATGTCTGACTCTTTGAGACCCCATGGACTGCAGCATGCCAGGCCTCCCTGTCCATCACCAACTCCTGGAGTTTACTCAAACTCTTGTCCATTGAGTCAGTGATGACATCCAACCATCTCATCCTCTGTTGTCCCCTTCTCCTGCCTTCAAACTTTCCCAGCATCAGGATCTTTTCAAATGTCAGTTCTTCACATCAGATGGCCAAAATATTGAAGTTTCAGCTTCAGCATCAGTCCTTCCAATGAACATTCAGGACTGATTTCCTTTAGGATGGGCTGGTGGTATCTCCTTACTGCCCGAGGGACTCTCAAAAGTCTTCTCCAACACCAAAGTTAAAAAGCATCATTTCTTCAGCACTCAGCTTTCTTTATAGTCCAACTCTCACATCCATACATGACCACTGGAAAAACCATAGCCTTGACTAGATGGACCTTTGTTGGCAAAGTAACGTCTCTGCTTTTTAATATACTGTCTAGGTTGGTGATAACTTTTCTTCCAAGGAGTAAGTATAACTTACCATACCTTTATTTCATATCATTTCTCAATGAAATAACTGTGAAACATCTTATGAGTTGTGCATTTTTAAGCAATCTCTACTTAAAATTCATTCAACAATATAGGTGGGTAAGAAAATATTCAGGTGCATTGTGGAAAGGTGGGTAATCTCAAGCATGAGTCTTTTAAAAACACATTTACTTCTCCTGTCTAACAAAAGCTCACTGCTTTTTCTTACTTCATCACAGTTTCCCCAGTTGCCATGGGTTTTCCATTCAAAGTAGTGGTTCCATAAAATGATACATAGGAAAACTAATTTTTGATTCTGTCAAATCATTCATTGCCCTCACTGCCGATAGAATATAATGTCTATAGTTATTTGTATAGTGCACTCAGATACCAGTTTATGTGATTCATTCATTTATTTGATATATGATAGCAAACAGATCATCCCATGACTGGATTAAAACAGTTAAACCGAATAAATATTTCAAATTATTAAGAAATTTCACACCAAAGTTCTGAGTTTAGTGTATATATATGTTAATTTTTAAATTTTGTTTTTGTCATATGCTTATAAAAATTACTTGATCATTGTTAGGTATGGAAAAAATATTCCTAAGTAATTATATTGAAAGAATATATTTTCTCTTCATCATAATGCCAGATAGTGACTTGAGGACTAAAATCAGCACATTGTTTGACAAAGAACAGACTTTATTTAAAATTTGATTGATCTGATTTGATATGTCTGCATTTGAAGTTTCTCATAATTTAATGGACTAATATACTTAATGAGTGATTTAGACCTTCCCAAGGCCTCTGTACTAGTGGTTTTAATTTGGATCATATAAACTGTTTGAAAACATGTGAATAGTCTATATGCCAGTATAGTCAAATAGAATAAGTGTATGTGAACAATCCCAGCATTGCAATGAAAGAAAATCTACTTCATATTCATCGATGAGGGAAAAATCAACTTACCATTACCTAGGTTGTTTGAAAGTCAACATTTTGCGGAGAAGTATTTTGTCTCATGTAACAAAATGGAAAACTCAATATATAATGGGAGAAAACACAGCCATTGTGCATCTTGGATATATCTGTTCTGTATTTGTGTTTGCCTTATTGACAAGAACAATTATCAGTGATTTGTATGATAAGACCAGAATGCCAATGAAGGTATTTCCTAGGTCGGCTGTTCCCTGTTTGCAGAAAAGGACTCTGCCTTTGTCTCCTCAGTTTCTACTTTCTTATTCTAGGGCAGTAGCTGGCCGGTCTTTTGGGGGACTCTACAGAATCTAGAGGAAAGGGGGAAAGGGATGGATAACAGCAGTCAAGCTACCCTGGACATTGACTTTCTCAAGGTTTTGAGGAAGATATTGTAGGAGCAAATGGGATGGGTGAGAGAAAGGGGCATTCATAAGTGTTGCCTGTTGATCATCATGACTTTGTTGAGAAAGGCAGGTGAGGAGCTTTGGAACCATGTTTCGATGATTATATTGTATTTTTTTTCTCAAAAGGACCATATGGTAAGCATTTTATAAAGGTCATAATCTGCGTTTGCATTATGTTCATCATGTAGATACAGTTCTTAAGCAGTTGTTGCAGATAAAGTGAATGTGAGGACCAGAACTGCCC
Source organism: Capra hircus (assembly GCF_001704415.2). Taxonomy (NCBI): domain Eukaryota; kingdom Metazoa; phylum Chordata; class Mammalia; order Artiodactyla; family Bovidae; genus Capra; species Capra hircus. The sequence continues at coordinate 33,260,394 of NC_030834.1, read as the reverse complement.
TCTTGATCAGAAAGTAGTATAATCAAGCTTCCACCTGGTTTTTAAAAACCTTGGCAGAAACCGAAAACACCATTTACTCCTCTTTACCTTCTGAGATGTTGGTGTCTATCCAGATGCTGAGATGGTGCTACTCACCGAAATGATTGAGCCCCGTGTGGTAGACAGGAATGTGAGATGAAAGCTAAAGATGCACACACACCCCCTTTTTTCTTGATTGACACTGGGAGAAAGGGTTACAAATGATGTCTCTGGCAAAGCTAGAAGAGAAAACCGATGGAGGGCCACCCAAAGGAAGCAGGAAGAAATATGAGAGAAGGGATAAGTTAGAGAAAGAAGTAGGACATTTGCTTTGAATGGAATCACAGGTTCTCTTCACATCAGGTGGCCAAAGTATTGGAGCTTCAGCATCAGTCCTTCCAATGAATATTCAGGATTGATTTATTTTATGATTGACTGGTTTGATCACCGTACAGTCCAGAGGACTCTCTCGAGTCTTCTCGAGCATTGACAGTTTGAAAGCATTAATTCTTTGGTGCCCAGCCTTCTTTATGGTCCAACTCTCATATCCATACATGACTACTGGAAAAACCAGGACTTACCTGATGACTCAGACAGTAAAAAATCCACCTGCTAATGCAGGAGACCCAGTTTTGACCCCGGAGTTGGGAAGACCCGTTGGAGAAGGGAATGGCTACCCACTGCAGTATTCTTGCCTGGGGAATTCCATGGACAGAGGAGCCTGGCAGGCTACAGTCCATAGGGTTGCAAAGAGTCAGATATGACTAAGCAACTTTCACTTTTTCACTGGGGAAAAAAGACATAACTTTGGACAGACCTTTGTTGGCAAAATGATGCCTCTGCTTTTTAAAATGCTAGGTTTGTCATAACTTTCCTTCCAAGGAATAAGAGTCTTAGTTCCATGGCTGCAGTCACCATCTGCAGTGATATTGAAACCCAAGAAAATAAAATTGGTCATGGCTTCCACGTTTTCCCCTTCTATTTACCATGAAGTGATGGGACTGGATGCCATGATCTTAGATTTTTTAAATGTTGATTTCCGTTTTAATAAGAGCCTCAAACTTGAGGGGTGGAAGAGGGTGATATATGTGGTGCAGTGTGAGATTTCAAAGATAACATGTTTCTTAGATAAATACTGCAAGACTTATTAGTTATTGCTTAGCTTATAGAAGAAAATGATAGGAGTGCAAATATTTAAAAATTCCCTCAGGGTTAAGGGAAATCTAATGATCTTACAGAGGTTTTCTCCTCTATGTATAAAATTCTTTAGAAAAAGGACTCTTTATCTTTGCCTTTAAATACATATCATCTTTTTTTTTTTTTAAAGTTGTTCTAGAGAAGACAACCAGGAACTATTGCTGGTATGAATGAAAGCAGAAGATGAATCATTGACCATAGTAATTTTTCCCTGTACCTGATCCATCCATATTTGCATTTAATTGTTTTCCTTTTTTACCTTTTCTCATTGTTCCTTTGCCTCACTTCACAAACGTGGTTCTTTTCTTTTTTTTTTTTTTTTTTTTACTTTTGATTTCTGTTTTTCAACCTCCCACATGATTTTTTTTTTTAACCAAAAAAATAGGAAGTAGGAAATGGAAGGTTCCTAAGAGAGAAAGGAAGGTAGGCAGTCCTAGGTCAAAAGTGGTGCTTCACATAACAGGGAGATAATTCTTTAACTAGATTGAATGAACCATGAATCTGACCAATATGGAAATCCTTGCGTTCTTAAAATTCAGCATCTCATGTGGGGATATTGATTTATAACGGAAAGCCCAGAAAATGGAAGCTTCATTTTCCTGGCCAAAAATATAGTAGAAAAGATGTGAAATGAATATATATGTGAAATGCCCATGGCATTTATCTGCAAACCCATTGCAGAAATTAACTTGTGAACAAAACTCTTTGTATATTATGTATCCATTTATTGTGCAATGGCTTTTAAAGTCTAAAAGTAATTATGAAAATAAATTTCAACTTGTTTTGGAGGCTGCATTTTTAATTCCATGGAAAGTTTGTTAGAAATGGGGTTCAAGTCCATAGGTTAGTTTATAAGTTTATACCAAATATAGTGGAACCAGAATACTAACATTATTTCTCATAGAAGTCAATGAACTGAAGTTTAAATGGAAACTTTACCATTTCCAAGAGACTTGGCCTCAATTTCCTCCACTGCAAAACTGAGATAATGATTCAGACCTCATAGATTTGTTGTGAGAAAAAGCACTTAGCACAGGGCCTAGCTATTGTATATCGTGGGAGACGGTAGGACTATGGCCAAATGAGTACAAGGTGGAATTTCCAGTGGACCCTAAGCCTTTAGATACGGCTGCAAATCGACACTGGTCATCATCTGGGGTTAGAATCATGTCTGGTATTTTCACCCTAAGCTTCTTTGTTTATACACATCTTTGCTGCAAACATTTTTGCCATATAACTGGTTGGCTGTAAGGCACTTTTGCTATAAAAGATAAAAAACAAAAGTAAAAGAGAGACATTTCTTTGTTTGCTGATTTGTTTCCTTGTTTAGCATTGCACTTTGACTTTTTTCACTGAAACGTCTTCCTTCAATAAGAGAAGTTTAAGTTTCCAGCTGCTAGGAGGCATGTTTGTAACTGAGCTTTGTATCGCCTTGCGAAAGCCTCTACACGCTGTTGTTTCTCTGCGTTGTCACCCATCTGTTTATATTGATATACGTTCTGTGGAAAATGTGGGTTCAACTCTGCACCTTGGAGGCTCTTGTCCTCTTTCTCCTCCAATAGCGTGTGTTTAAAAATAAGAAACCAGCTCAGGACAAATCATTGTCATCTGTCAGCTTGAGAAAGCCACACTGTCAGCCACTTGAAACCAAGCTGTCAACCCAAACTGTCAACCAGTTATTTTATCTTTTATGGCAAAATTGCCTTACAACTGATTGCTTATGCAACAAAAATGTGGTAAAAGTGCTCAGGGCAAAGATATCAATGCCAAAGAAGCTTTTGGTTGAAATACCTGTAATCACTTAGAGTAACTACACGCTGGCTAAAATAATAGGAGCACACTCCATGTGTACACACATATGTAGATTGGCAAAGATGCCTCATCGGGATAATGGTGGGAAAGATTAATGGAGCAATGTATAAATACATACTCACTGATTCAGTGGACATGAACTTGGGTGAACTCCAGGAGATAGTGAGGGACAGGGAAGCCTGGTGTGCTGCAGTCCATGGGGTTGCAAAGAGTTGGACACAACTTGGTGACTGAACAAGAAAATTTTACTGGGGGTGGCTGGCCCTGTGGAGGGATGGCCAAAACCCTTATGCTGACACTCAATTTATGGGTACTTCTGGCCTGTGACAGTCTTTTGGTATAAATTTAATATATAACTCTGGTGCTGGAGAAGACTCTAGAGAGTCCCCTGAACAGCAAGGAGATCTAACCAGTCAATCCTAAAAGAAATCAGTCCTGAATATTCATTGGAAGGACTGATGCTGAAGCTGAAGCTCCAATATTTGGCCACCTGATGCGAAGAGCTGACTCACTGGAAGAGACCCTGAGGCTGGGAAGCTTGAAGGCTGGAGGAGAAGGGGACAACAGAAGATTGAGATGGTTTAATGACATCATCACCAACTCAGTGTACATGAGTTTAAGCGAACTCCAGGAGTTGGCGAAGGACAGGGAAGCCTGGCGTGCTGCAGTCCGTGGGGTCATAAAGAGTGAGACATGACTTAGCAATGGAATAACAACAGCAGCAACACACACGCATGTGCACACGCACGCACACACACACACACACACACACACACACACACACGTTTGACTAAAAAGTTCGTTCAGATTTTTCCATAAGATGTTACGGAAACCCAAACAAACTTTCTGGCCAATGCTATACATATGCCTTATGCATATTTCCATGGTTAAGGAGCTGATGTTGAGGTATAAGGGAGAAATTACAATATTCATCTTTATTAAATGTAGTTATTGAAGAAGTAGAGGTTAGAATCAGTTACCCAAGCCATAAGAAAGGCGGTTTTCTGTTTATAAACAAAAATTCTGAAGGACAATTCCATCATCCCTTTCTTTATCTCCCAAATATTCGTTGAGATATTTCCTTTGCAAAATTAACAACTGTTACTATTTAGTGAATCATATAATAAATTTACATTTTCCTATAAATTACATTCCATGTCTACAACCTATACATTCCATCTCATGTTCCTTTAATTTTTCAAATTTATGTTATTTCAACATCATGTTTGACTTTGATTTTATTTCAGCTTTTATTTTCCACACCGATCTGAATTCAGGAAAGCCTCTGAGGGCTATTGGTCTGTGCCAAATTCCACTGTGCAGATTCCTGAATTGCTGCCTACATTTTTTAGTCAGCTTTCCCTCAATACATATGAAAATGGTTGTTTTGTTTCTGTTTTCATTGTTACCCTAGAAGCGACAAGATTGTACTTTGAGAACTCTCTCTTTATCTAATATTTCATTGTCTGGTGTCCGGAGAAGAGCGGCTTGCATTTGAATGCTCATGATTACCGCGATTTCTCGTGGCATTCAGAGCAGAACTTTTTTTTTTTTTTTAACTGTATCTCATTTTTGATAAATTATCATAAAAGTGCTTCTTTGAGAGAAAGGTAGCTTTTAGAATACCTGAACATGTTGTGGGGGAGGAATGTCATTATAAAGCTTCATAACCATGTGGTCATCTCGGAGGCAAGATAAAGAGAAAAACATCAACTCGGGTTCAACCTTTCAAATCACAAGAAGTAGCTCCTCTGTCATCCAGACAATACCTGATGGGTTCTTGTGTCTGATTACCAAAGGGAATCTGAAATGAGGTTTATGCAAATGTTTCTACAGTGAAACATTTTGTAAGTCATTACACTGAAAGGAACTTTTTCAAAACACTTGCAAAATAAAATCAGCTGGTAATTCAGCCACAGCTAAAGAAAGTAGGAGACAATTAAACTTTCTCGTGAATTGCCAAGAACTCTGCTTAGATATTCTTATATCATTTTGGATGTGGATGTAGATATTTTCCCTGGATTTTCCTTCCTCAACTGTCATTTCCTCCTCTTAAAAGTGAGTTTTAAGGCTATTTTTGGTCTGTTTCCTGCTGCTTCTGAGGCATTTAAGTTATAGAACTTGATTTTTATGTTGCTATCATGAGAAATGGTTTCAACTCGGGGAAGCCCAAACTTCAAATACCTATGGAAGTAAGATTAATGTAGTTTGAATTTTGCAGGAAAATAACTTCAAAGGTGACATTTTTGTCGGAGGTGCTGAAATATCTACAGTAATACTTTTAACAAGGGTGAGTCTAGAGCACTGCTTGGAGCAAAGAAATCTAACACATCCTATAACTGTCTAAAGGCAAGCCAGAGGTGGATTTATGGGCCACACTTAGCACTGTCACCTTGAAGTGAGGCACTTTGAATGGCTGAATGAAGATGAACAGTCAGTCTCTTTGGGGGAAAGTCTTTCCATTTATTTTTTATTAGTTTTAAGAGTGATACCATATTGTGTCATGGGTTGAACAGTGTCCGGTGAGAGTATCATGCTTTGCAAAGCCTCCTTCATGTGTTTCCAGCCACCACTGGGAAAGTGCTTGAGAGAGGAGAGGAGAATGGGACATCCCTGAACTCTTTTGGCAGCATCAGAAGATTCCAACCTAAAATGTTCTTCCTACTTCCCTACCCTCCTCTGGCCACCCAGACTGGTTCCTCTTGTCTTCTCTTGGTGTTTCCTATCACTTTCCAAAAGTTAAAGAAACTGGCAAATAAGTAGGTTGTGGTTTGAGTAACTGAGGTGAGAAACTTAGTGTCATTATCCTTTAAAGGCACATCATATTATGTGGGAGCCTGGAAACAACTAGACCATCAAAAAATAACCTGAAACCTAGTAGGTTTGACATGTCCTTAAAATTAAGATGATGTAATCTGTCACTCCTAGCGATCTGAGGCACTGTATAGTATACATAAACAGCAATATTCTATTGCCATCATAATTATTCCAACCACAAAAAAGAAATGATTAGGATGTGCTGTTACAGACATACTATTGTTGCAATAACAATCATATAAGCATATCAACTCAACATGTTACACCCCTTAAATTTAAACAGTTGCTATTGTTGTTCAGTCACAACAACAGTTGTGTCTGACTCTTTGTGACCCCGTGTACTGCCACACCTGGATTCCCTGTCCCTCACTATCTCACAGAGATTGCTCAACCTCATGTCCATTGAGTTGGTAATACCATGCAACCATCCCATCCTCTGTCACCCCCTTTCTTCCTGCCCTCAAACTTGCCCAGCATCAGGGTCTTTTCTAAAGAGCTGGTGCTTAGCATCAGGTGGCCAAAGTATTGGAGCTTCAGCTTCAACATCAATCCCTCAGATGAATATTCAGCGTTGATTTCCTTTAGGATTGACTGGTTTGATTTCCTTGCTGTCTGAGGGACTCTCAAGAGTCTTCTCCAGCACCACAGTTCAAAAGCATCAGTTCTTCAGTTCTCAGCCTTCTTTGTGGTCCAACTTTCAAATCCATACATGACTACTGGAAAAATCATACCTTTGACCAGATGGACCTTTGTGAGCAAAGTAATGTCTCCGGCTTTTAATATATCGTCTAGTTTTGTCATAGATTTTCTTCCAAGGAGAAAGCATCTTTTAATTTCATGACTGCAGTCACCATCCACAGTGATTTTGAAACCCAAGAAAATAAAATCTGCCACTGTTTCCACTTTTTCCCCATCTATTTGCCATGAAGTGATAGGACCAGATGCCACAATCTTGGTTTTTTGAATGCTGAGTTTTAAGCCAGCTTTTTCACTCTTCTCTTTTTCCATTATCTAGAGGCTCTTTAGTTCCTCTTCAGTTTCTACCATTCTAGTGGGTACCATCTGCATATCTGAGGTTATTGACATTTCTCCCAGAAATCTTGATTCCTGCTGTGATTCACCCAGTCTGATGTTTCACATGATGTACTTTGTATACAAGTTGAGTAAAGGGGGTGACAATATAGAGTCTTGATGAACTCTTCTCCCAGTTTTGAACCAGTCTGTCATTCCATGTCCAATTCTAACTGTTGCTTTTTGACCTGCATACAGGTTTCTCAGAAGACAGGTAAGGTGGTCTGGTATTCCCATCTCTTTAAGAATTTTCTGTAGTTTGTTATGATCCACACAGTCAAAGGCTTTAGCATAGTCAATGAATAAACACAATGGTGGATTTCAAATATACTTCAAATTTTTAATAGTGTAAAATCATCACTTAATCACCATGTATTTTTTCTATATCTTGCATAATTGTCATTCTTTTGAGAGGCAGGGTAGAAAATTCCTATTGGAAAAAAATTTATTCAACAATAAGGTTTTCAATGCTTGATTTACTATAATACCAATGACTCTTTGTGATTATTAGCAAGTGTTAATTAGCAAGGTGTGATCTCAATATAGTTATTGTTTAGTTATAGTATACAAATTGGCACTATGGAAAAATAACAAAGTACTTAATCCTTTGCCGAAATAATTTATGATCCAGATAGGGAAGCTAGTGTATGTTATAGATATCAGTGTCTAACAACAATGTAACATGACGCACAGGGCCACCTTTCTGGGTATTCCACCTATGTAGTCTCGTGGGGCCGTGTACTCAGAGGGTTCCTCTCCTTGGCTTATAATTCTGTTGTCTTGAAATTTTTAAAAAAATTTATACTAGGGCTCTCGCGTTTGGATTTTGTATTAATCCTAAGTCCATTAATTATGTAACCAGTCCTAATGGTAAAGCACAATGAATAACTGATGTTGTGTTGCTTGAATAATACATAGACTTGATTTTGTGTTTTGAGGATAGGAGGAGGAGCTGGGGCTGGGGCTATGGGAAATGACTTCTCAGTGAATGTGTAGCTTAAGCTGAGCTTTGAATAATGTGAAGAATTTGGCTGGGCAGATGGAAGTGAGGGGAGAGTATTTCAGGTGGGGAGAATTGTGCAAGCAAGTTTCAGGGACAGGAGTAAGAAGAGGATGCTGGGAACTGGATTGCCTGGATCAAAGGTTTCTGTATAGCAATTGTGAGAGACAAGGCTCAACTAGGTTTGTAGAGACCTTTTACCACTAAGATAAAAACTGTGTTTTCTACTATACAATTATGGCAAAACAGGAATGAACTCAGAAAGATAAACTCAACAGCAGAATTAAAGCTTAAATCTCAATAATTATCAAGGAAATAGAAAGAAGTGGCAGATGCAAAAGACGTGTTCAAGAAAGATGCATTGCGTGCAACACCACCTTGATTCTAGAGGCAGTGATGAAACCCCTGGCATCAATAAGAAAATCATGGTGGAGGGTAGAAAGTGGCAGATGTAAAGACTGATAGCATCATATATGGGGGCTTCTCTTTTGGTTCAGTGGTAAGGAATCCACCTGCAATGCAGGAGATGCGAATTCAATCCCTGAGTCAGGAGGATCCCCTGGAGAAGGAAATGGCACCCCACTCCAGTATTCTTGCCTGGGAAATCCCATGGAGAGAGGAGCCTGGCAGGCGACAGTCCATGGGGTCACAAAGAGTCAGATAACGACTTAGCAACTAAACAACAATTATCGTGTATAATTTGAGGATGAAATAGGGTAACTTACACCTGAGTGGCCATGTGGCTTCTAAACTAAAACCCTTCACTTACTTTGATATTTTACAAATATTTATAGAACATATCCTTTTGGACAAGTATTTTAAATACAAAAGTATTTCTTCATTGTAAAACTGAACCACAGCAAGTTTTTTAATAGGTTAGCCCCCTGGTCTCTTCACAAAAGAATATAATATTTGAATACCTTCTAAAGGAGTTATGGAGCAAAATCATTTGAATATGTGTCTACATCAGACATGCCCACTGACAACAGAAACGCATTCTGAATTCCTGTTTTGTGTGAAGGTAAAGTGATTACATTCCATGCCCCACACAGCTATAAGAGTTTTGATTTCAGTCACCTTTTCCTCCCTACTTTCCTGTGCATAATATGCTAAAATGACATATTTATTGTACAACAAAAGTAAACCACCAATGCAATGCAAATGTGAGGCAAAGCTCAACTTTTCTTTTCTCTTCTTCTTTTTTTTTTTAAAAATTCCTGAAAAGCAAGGATTTCAGGCTAGGTAAATTTATGCATCTGTGCCTTTCTTCCGTTTCCTCCTGATAACACCTGATTGACACCCCTACAAGGATTACTTCTAAAGAAACCAGAATGAAGCCCGCAGCCTCATGTGGTTGGGCCTTAAACTGTCAATGCTTTATGTCCACTGAGGCCTGACTGATGCCACCAGCCATGGCGTGAAAGGTAATCTATCACCTGTAGACCCATGCTGCCGTGTTTTTAACTTGCATAATTAGATATTGTGAAGGAAAATCAGAAGTCAAGCTAGTTGTAAATGCGCCTTCTAGCTCTCTCTTTTGGTGTTTTTATAGACTTAAAGGGACTATCCTAATGAAAATGGGTTACCCCTGCCTTTTTTCTTCTTTGCTTGAGGCCAAATATTGTGATTCTCCATTGATTCGTTGAGCAACTCCCAATTATTCCAGTTGTGATTTATCTAAAACATTTGATTCTTTTTCTGTGTTCTAGTCTCTTAATCACTTGACTGCCTTTCAAAGGATGGATAGAAATACAGAGACAAGGAGCACTTAAGTCAATTTTACCATATTACTGGGGAAAAAAAAAAAACCACACTATTTCTGTTCAAAGGCACATACAGGTATAAAAGATAGAAGCTGCTAGCTAATATGAGACCCTCACTCCATGTAGCTTCAAACGATTGGTGCTTCCTTCATGATCACAGAGATCTGAAGAGTGATTTATGTAAACACAGATAATATATACTTTTATTTTAATGTTATTATTTTATAAAGTAATAAGTTACCATGTGAATTTTAAGTATCTGGTAACATATAAATGGACGCCCAAATCCCAAAACTCTACAAAGAAAAAAATGAAACTGAAAGATGAGTTTTATATGTAATGCATATAAATTGGGCCATTGTATTTTTACATGGCATGGATTAAAGCTTATCAATGTATTCAGACTAAGCATTCTGACTGCTCTTGAGCCAACTTTGATTGAAGAAAAATGACATGTTTTAGTTGTTATCCCTGGTAGCTCAGAGGGTAAAAAACCCACCTGCAATGTGGGAGACCTGGGTTGAGTAGGTATACTGGAGAAGTGAATGGCTACCCACTCCAGTTTTCTGGCTTAGAGAATTTCATGGACTATACAGTCCAGAGGGTTGCAAAGAGTCAGACATGACTAAGAGACTCTCACTTTCGCTTAGTTGTTAGAGAGGTGCATAGCAATTTAAAAAAATGAGAAATACTGGGCCTAGCAAGGAGAAAGTATCAAGCTAAAAATGGGAGAAATATGTGTACAGATAACTTACTAAAACTAATTTTGTCTAAAATTAAAGGACTTTCTAACTTGTTGGAAATAAATGATTTTAGGGCTAAGTCCTTGAAATCTTGCCAAAGCGGTATATCTCTGGGGCAGCATGTGACCAAGCAAAGATCAAAGACAGTGATGACAGATGTTGTTCACTGAGATACAGCTCACCTTAGCTTAACCTACAGAAGTTGAGGCAAATGATGAACACCTTTCAGGTTCAAGTCTACGTACTAGACCCAGTGAGAAATGCTACTGTCACTTGGCATCACTAAGAAGAATGACTATAGTAAATATACTGCAGACGGTGGAGAAAACCTGACGGCCCTAAGAAGCAGTCAGGAGCTGAGGTCGGAAAGCATTTTGAGAAGCAGGAGATGGCTGAATGTGACAAGTGCTGCAAAGAGGGTGAGCAGAGATGAGCGCTCGAAACTGGACTGGCCCTTGGGCTTAGTTGTAATGAGGTCGTCAGAGACCTCACTGAAGGTCAGTTTCTCCCTAGCAACAAGGGCACAAGCTGAACTAGATGAGCTTGAAAAAGGAGTTTTTTGAGAAGAGTTGGGGGCAGTACATGAAAACATAGTTTAGGATCCAGCATGTGACAAGGAGTTAAGATCACAAATTGACTGCTCAGATAATTTTATGGTGCTTATGAAAATTTAAGAAGCTTTTCAGATGATAAAAGGGTCACTGGACTTGAAATAGCTTCACTAGATACATACCTGATATGTAATTTCCATTGCTTAAAAAAAAATTCTTGTCTGCTTATCGTTAGGCTAAGAGCACATAACCACCTCTAGGTACATAGGAGCAAAGAGAAATTGAAGTAAAAGTGAGAGAGAGAAGAGAGAAAGGAAAAAAAAGAGAGGGGCTGATAATTACACAAGCGTGTGCATGTGCACACACAGATGCATATGACAACACTCACACACACAAATACACTCACTAACAGTAGTAGGAAGAAAGGCAGAGAACAATAGAAACACTGAGTTAGCCTTTCTGTGAACCACGTTTATATTCATGACCGTTTTCTAATTAAAAATTCTAAATTCGGGATAGGGGATTTGCTCATTAGTCAGCCAAAGCATGTTTAATATTGTTATTTAGCAGAAACGTGTTTAATATTGCTCACATTCTAGCTTATACCATACAATACTACATCTGATCAAAGCAGGCATCTATTATCGTATTAAATGATTGATTAGAGAATAGTAATTCAGCATTGAGAGAGTTAATGGTTGTAGAAAAAGACTGTTAATACATTCTTTTAAAAATGTGTCAGGAGGCGTTAAATCTAAGAATCCAATGTTTAAATCATTCCTCTAAACAGGCAGTAGTATAAGTAAACTTGTTTTCCGACTGGAGTGAGAGACTGGTGTGGAATATTCCATACTGTGTGAGGGCAGGGCTTCATCAGGAGGCTATTATGGTCATGCCAGCGCCAGGCATTGATAAGTGTGAAATTATCAGCCACTGAACATTGGAGGAATACATTTTTGCATCAAAGGTGCCCTTTACTCCTCAACCAGAAAACCAAACTGCTGATTCAAATGAGCAGACCACTTAAAATTAAGTGATTTTTCATCTGAAAACTCCATATGCTGTATTTAACTACCTATTTCTAGGGATTTACCCTTTTTTTTTTTTTTAAAGTAGAACTTGATTTTACTATCTTAGGAAAATTTTAGTGAGAAAGGTTTACGTTAAACAAAAAACAACTCTGGGATGTCTACATTATTTGGTAAATATGTTTAATGCAAATTGACAAAAAGGATATATGTCACTGTGGGTCACTCTTGAATATTTGTTTTTTGGCTTTCTAGTTTGGATATGCAATCTCAGCTAAATGTTTTGAAGAAGGAGGAATCAAATAAATTGCCCTATTTGGGGTCTTTCTCATCTGTATACAGTTGTGCAGCTCTAGTAGACCTGAAAATTGCCCAGAGACAAACTTAAAAAAAAAATAGAGTGCTTTTGAGGCAGAAAATTGCTTTTCTGCAGTGTGGTCTAAAGGACAGACAGTGACAAGAGGACAAGGAGTTGTCACCACGCAATGATATTGTAAAGCATATCCTCCATAACAAAGAGGATAATTTGTTTTTATGTTTTTCCTTATTAGACCACAAAAGGATTTGGTGCGATAACTTTATGGTTTTGATTTAAACCCTGGAAAGCAGATGCACAATTAGATTTTTGAAAGTCCATCTCTAACCTACACGTGATGCCTAGTTTTGATAGAAAACAAATAGCTTTATATTAGTAATATTAGTGAAGTAGATCATTCACTTTTTCCCAGTTTCTTCCATAGCCCTAATTATTTGGGCTTTGGGATAAAATATAAACTCATTTTCAATCACCTTGGTTTTTGTGTATAGAAGTCAATTCCATAGTAGCATTTCAACAAGGCTTTTGTAGTGTAATATTAAAAAAAAAAAAAAAAAACACTAGTATTTTATGTATTTGGATTGGCCCCTTGATGTTTTGGAAAGATTTTTTATGTGGCTTAATTTCCATTTTTATGGTGGTGTGAAGGAAAAATGGGAGAAAATATGTCTTTTGTGTGTTAAGGGATTTGAAACTCCTTTGGGCCTGTTATCATGTTAATGAGACAGCTGAGAGATATCAGGATTCTGTGTATTAATCTTAGCAGGCATTTGCTCACCAGAACTGCTCATTTAGAGTTTTAATGGCATTAGCTGTGAATTTGCACAAAATTAACAACAACAACAACAAAAACCAGCTCCACAGCATGGATCCATAATATCAAATGTTTATGAAAACCTATTTAAAGTATAAGGATAAAATATTTCCATTTTTTAAAAATGTCTTTTACAGTTTTGAAAGGCCATTATTTTAATTGCTCATTCTAAATAACTGTATATCTGATCACGAAATCTGCTCCAATGCTAATATTCTTTGATCTAAGTAATTTTTTTTTTAAGTTGAAAAAAATTTTTTTGTTTGTTTTTCATTTAAAGGCCGTTTCTCTTGCCCTACACTGATGCTCAGATGTGTGTAGTGCAGTCATACCAGTAGATTTGACGAGCTGGACATTCTTCACTTGTCAACTTCTACTAAATGATTCAACTATAAATTCATAGTGTGGAAGGGACATGAAGACTCATCCAGGCCTGCACTCACATGCCCCATGAAGAATCACTGTCATTTAAGTAAAAAGAAGTACCCCAAGTTCACTTCTATTTTTTCATTATCCTCGAGGTGCTAAGTGCCAATAATTTCTTTTTTATTTCCATTTTCTTTCTTCTAAATTATGTATCATATTTGTACTACACATCTTTTTTTGGATAAATCATTGTTCTTTCATTCAACACATTTCTCGAATATTTATAAGAAATAGTACATACTATGAATTGGTCTCCCAAGCGGCGCTAGCGGTAAAGAACATGCTTGCCGACGCAAGAGACATAAGAGACACAAATTCGATCCCTGGGTCAGGAAGATCCCTTGGCGGAGGGCATGGCAACCCACTCCAGAATTCTTGCCTGGAGAAACCCATGGACAGAGGAACCTGGTGGGTTATAGTCTATAGCGTCACACTCAGACACAACTGAAGCAACTTAGCATGCAGCATGCAAGAGAAAACTGCTTATCTGGGGGATGTGTCCCATGATCCTAAATCACTGATCTATGAGTTGGTGATAGACAGGGAGTGCTGCGTGTGCTGCGATTCATAGGGTCGCAAAGAGTCGGACATGACTGAGCGACTGAACTGAACTGAACTGATGGTTTACAATGAGTCTCCATTTTGAATGATAATTACAATCTATTTTTGTACAATTGTGTCCATGCACATCATTTCCACTGAAATGTTGACAAATGTCACCCAGATAAACTTTGCTTACAAATTTCACAGGGAATCAATCCATAATGAGGCTGCCCGTAAAATCTACTGTAGAATATCCTACAAAACAGCATTGCACAGTGACATTCAGCAGGGGGGTCCTGTCTTCATGAGGTGGGGATGTGCTGAGCCGGGTGTGCCCTGGCTGTTGCAGCTTCTTGCTGATACGTGCCACCGCCTCCAGCCTGCTCACCTTCCTCTGTCCATTGTGGTTCTTATCCTCTGACTCCTTTGGTGCAAAATGCTCCATTATTTTCAATTTGTGTTATGCCCATCTCCTGCCTCAGCCTATTAACCCATGCCAGCCACAGAGACAAAGGGAAACATATGATCGCACCGTCAGTATCAACACAGTTTCAATCGCAGATTCCAAGGAGTTTGCCAGAAGTGTACTTGGAAGACTTGTATGGTCTAAGTGGCCCTTGGTTCACAGATGGGCTATCTCACGCCAAGATCTGTGACAAGCAGTGCAATAATAACAGAAAAATTACACACTTGCTCTCAGAGATAAACATACCAGGGACTTTGATAAGATCTTGTAAAATATTAGCTCAAGCATAACTTGTCTATTTTAAAGGCCTTACTATCTAGGATGAACATATAAAATTCTTCACTTTTTCTGGATCAAAATTCACTCATCATTATAAAATCTACCCATAGAAAATTATGTTTTTAGGTTGGTTGGGGAGGTTTACTCTTGAATTTTAATCACAGGAAAGGAAAGTAAAAGCCATGGCTATTTAAAATACCACCATCTTATCCTCTTAATATCCTATCTTGCAAAGATAAGTTTGTCACTAAGTTAATGTTGTCAAACAATTTAGAGGGAAAAAAAAATGTGCCAGCGCATCTAGATGGTAGTTCCAAGACGTTGTCCAAAAATTCTCAGAAACTTCCAATAAGAGCCAGGACCTGGGGCACCCAGGCTACTCACCCCACCTCACTCTTAACTCTTTCTTTTTCTTTTTTAATGTGTTATATAATAGGCTTCCTTAAAAAAACAAGTGTATTTGAGCAAAGAGTTTTGTTGCTAAAAGTTTGGAATTCAGGGTGGAGTTGCACTAGAGAAGATGACTGTCACAAGATAGGATCTCAAAATATCTTCAGAATTATCAATGAAATTAAAGCATATTTATGCTCAGTCTCTCAGTCATGTTGTATTATTTGTACCCCCGTCGACTGTAGCCCGTCAGGCTCCTCTGTCCATGGGATTTCCCAGGCAAGAATACTGGAGTAGATTGCCATTTTTTTTCTCCAGGCAGGAATACTGCAGTGGATTGCCATTTTTTTCTCCAAAAGCATATTTATATAAGAAAAAAGTATGAAGTTAATCCTGTCTGTTATGAATATAATACACATATTAAGTATTAAGTGTTTTAAAGCTCATATTTTAGTATGTAGTTGTGTGCACTATATCTATATTCACTATATCTGTATCAATTCCCTTTGAGTAAACTATTCAGTTGAACATATTTATTATTTAATAACTCCAAATATAAATTAATTACAAATTTTAGAATCCTAAAATATACTTAGATCAAAAAGCAATAGAGTATGCAAATAACTGTATCTTGTATTAATATAATTTTCAGATTAATATACATGCTTCTTTAAAATTGTGCCTCAAACCACATTTTGAAAAATCAACATTTAAAAAAAAATTTTTTATCTTAGACTTTATACTCTTCTGATAATTTTTTTTAATTTAAAGTTCAGTACTTCATAATCAAAAGTACTACAAAGTACTACAAAGTACTGCAATAGACAAGTAGAATTCTACTGTGAAAGAGCTAATGCCTATACTTCTAAAACTCTTTAAAACAGTTGCAGCAGAAAGAACACTTCCAAACTCATTCTGTGAGGCCCATCACCTCTGGTTTTGATACCCAAACCAGACAAAGACAACACACAAAAAAGAAAACTATAGGCTGACATCACTGATGAACATAAATGCAAAAATCCTCAGCAAAATTTTAGCAAACAGAATTCAGCAACACATGAAAAAGTTCATATGCCATGATCAAGTTGGGTTTATTCCAGGAATGCAAGGATTCTTCAATATACACAAATCAATCAATGTGACACACCGTATTAACATATTGAAGGATAAAAACCATATGGTAATCTCAATAGATGCAGAAAAAGCCTTTGGCAAAATTCAATACCCATTTATGATTAAAACTGCAAAAAATGGGCATAGAAGGAAGCTACCTCAACATAGTAAAGGCCTTATATGATAAACCTACAGCAAACATTATTCTCTATGGTGAAAAAGCGAAAGTATTACCCCTAAGATCAAGAGGAAGACAAGGGTGTCCACTTTCACCACTGCTATTCAACATAGTTTTGGAAGTCCTAGCTACAGCAATCAGAGAATAAAAAGAAATAAAAGGAATCCAGATCACAAAAGAAGTAAAGCTCTCACTGTTTGCAGATGACATGATACTGTATATAGAAAACCCTAAAAATGGTATCAGAAGATGACTAGAGCTAATCAATGAATTTAGCAAAGTTGCAGGATACAAAATTAATACACAGAAATCACTTGCATTTCTATATACTAGCAAGGAAAAATCGGAAAGTAAAATTAAGGAATCAATCCCATTCACCATTTCAATAAAAAGAATAAAACATCTAGGAATAACTTACCTAAGGAGACAAAAGAACTATACACAGAAAATTATAAGAAATTGATGAAAGAAATCAAAGATAACATAAACAGATGGGAGAGATATTCCATGTTCCTGGGTAGAAGGAATCAATATTCTGAAAAAGACTATAATACTAAATGCAATCTACAGATTCAATGCAATTCCTATCAGATTATGAATGGCATTTTTCACAGAACTAGAACAAAAATTTTCACAGTTCATATGGAAACACAAAAGACCTTGAACAGCCAAAGCAGTCTTGAGAAAGAAGAATGGAGATGGAGGAATCAACCTTCCTGACTTCATATTAAACTACAAAGCTACAGTCATCAAAACAGTGTGGTACTGGCACAGAAACAGAAATATAGACCAATGGAACAAGATAGAAAGCCCAGAAATAAACCCATGCACCTATGGGTACCTTATTTTTGACAAAGGAGGCAAGAATATGCAATGGGGTAAGGACAGCCTCTTCTAAAACTGGTGCTGGGAAAACTGGACAGCTGGATGTAAAAGTATGAAATTAGAATACTTCCTAACACCATACACAAAGATAAACTCAAAATGGATTAAAGACCTAAATGTAAGACCAGGAACTATAAAACTCTTAGAGGAAAATATAGGCAGAGCTCTCATTGACATAAATCACAGCAAGATCCTCTATGACTCATCTCCTAGAGTAACAAATCAAACAAAAGTAAACAAGTGGGACCTGATTAAACTTAAAAGCTTTTGCGCAGCAAAGGAAACTATCAGCAAGGTGAAAAGACAGCCCTGAGAATGAGAGAAAATAATAGTAAATGAAACTGACAAAGTATTAATTTCCAAAATATAGAAGCAGCTCATACAACTCAATACCAGAAAAACAAACAACTCAAATCCAAAACGTGGGAAGAAGACCTAAACAGACATTTCTTCGAAGAAGACATACAGATGGCTAACAAACACATGAACAGATGCTCAACATCGCTCATTATTAGAGAAATGCAAATCAAAACTACAATGAGATATCACCTCACACCGGTCAGAATGTCAATCATCAAAATGCCTACAAACAATAAATGCTGGAGAGGGTGTGGAGAAAAGGGAATGTTCTTGCACTGCTAGTGGTACAGCCACTATGGAAGACGGTATGGAGATTCCTTAAAAAACTAGGAATAAAACCACCATATGACCCAGCAAACCCACTCCTAGGCATATACCCTGAGGAAATCAAAATTGAAAAAGACACATGAATCCCATTGTTCATTGCAGTACTATTTACAATAGCTAGAACATGAGAGCAACCTAGATGTGCATTGACAGATGGATGGATAAAGTGTGGTACATATACACAATGGAATATTACTCAGCCATAAAAAGGAATGCATTTGAGTCAGTTCTAATGAGGTGGATGACCCTAGAGCCTATTATACAGAGTGAAGTAAGGCAGAAAGAGAAAGATAAATATCATATAGTAACACATAGATACAGAATCTATAAATATGGTACTGAAGAATTTATTTGTGGTGCAGCAATGGAGAAACAGACAAATAAAATAGACTTATGGACATGGGGTGGGGGAGAGAGGAGGAGAGGGTTAGATGTATGGAAAGAGTAACATGGAAACTTACATTACCATATGTAAAATAGATAGCCAACGGGAATTTGCTGTACGGCTCGGGAAACTCAAACAGGGGCTCTGTATCAACCTAGAGGGATGGGATGGGGAGGGAGATGAGAGGGAGGTTCAAAAGTAAGGGGATATTTGTATACCTATGGCTGGCTGTTGTTGAGATTTGACAGAAAACAACAAAATTCTGTAAAGCAATTATTCTTCAATTACAAAATAAATAAATTTTTAAAAAATTGTAAAAAAGTAATTCAAGTGTTGTCTCTGTTCCTTTATCAGATGCCTATAGTGCTAACAGAGTCCTTAATTTGATTTAATTAATAATTTGATTTATATTAAATATTTGGAATATTTTGAAATACTGAGCAACTTTGCATAGCACTGTGCACCTTAACTGCCTGAAGCAATAGTGAAATATACATATCAGATGTTTCAAAATTTTTTAAATATTGTCATCTTTCTGTTAATTACCTGAGGTATACTTGAAATATTTATTTTAGTGAATCTAGAAATACGGGCAAATGCTTCATTAGGTTGGACACATATGTTATCCCAATAGATGTATAGAAATTTATAATATTGTACAAGAATTCTTATATATATTATAATCATTATTATATATACTATTTTTATACAAATTCTTCTACCATAACTTGGTATCCAAAAAGATATGAGTGGAGAAAGTGAAAATAAGGTTTCCAGTAATCACTGAGTGAACTGAGCTTGAGAAAGATTAGGGGTGGGTTGCCTGCATTCCCACTTCTTCTTTGCCCAAATGCCAGACAGAATTTTAAATGCAGATCATTTTTCTTGGGCTCAACTATTTCTGTCATGTTTGGAGGATTTTCCCCAACTTGTTAATACCACATAGTACACAGTAGATACAGGGCTTCCCAGATGGCTCAGTGGTAAAGAATCCACCTGCCAATGCAAGAGATGTGAATTCAG
Source organism: Capra hircus (assembly GCF_001704415.2). Taxonomy (NCBI): domain Eukaryota; kingdom Metazoa; phylum Chordata; class Mammalia; order Artiodactyla; family Bovidae; genus Capra; species Capra hircus. The sequence continues at coordinate 33,240,889 of NC_030834.1, read as the reverse complement.
TCCCTGGATGAGGAAGACAGATCCCCTGCAGAAAGAAATGGCAACCCACTCCAGTGTTCTTGCCTGGGAAATCCCATGGAAAGAGGAGTCTGGTGGGCTACAGTCCGTGGGGTCACAAAAGAATCGGACACAACTTAAACAACTAAACAGCCACAAATTTTAAACAATAAAATTCTCTAATAAGTGTGTTAGACTTACCCTTACCCTTACTTATCTCAGGCCCCCAGCTCTTCTTTCGGCATCTTTATGTATGGAAGATAACTCGGTGTCCCACTTGAAAGATTATGACTGGTCAAAATGAGACTTTAACTTTCTTTCCAAATAATATTTGTGCCTTTTCTAAATGATCTGTGTTTTCATCCTGTTCCTACCTACTTCCTCCCTCTTCTCCTCCTCCCTGCTCTGCTCTCCTACCCTGTAAAATTGACTCTCTGTTTCTGCCCTCTTTTTATGATCTCCGACGCTTGCTTTCTTGTTCACTGTGGGATCTTATTCTACAAGTGAGTTTTCTCTATTAGCTGTTATTTCTATGCTAGGACACTAAGTCCCTACATTATTAAAAACAATTCTGGATCAACAGGTTCAAAGGTCAGTCAACTGAAGTTAACTGTATTATTACAGGAAATCCTTCTTGCATGAGTGTAGCTTGAAGAATATTGACATTATCTATCTCCTTGTCTTAATAGTTTATGGAGGTTAGATCTCTTCCAGTCAAAAGAAAAATAATAGTATTCAGATTTATCACACTTATTGATTATAGACAAGATAACATGTTTAGCCCTAAAATAAGCATGTTGTTTAAAATCCTGAAACTAAGTATTGAACAAATCTATTTTTTTTAATCCGTTGAATAAAATACAAAAGAAAATAAAAAATAAAGAGGGCTCATTTCTTAATAATGGCAAAGTAATCAACATTTTCATTGAAAAAATTCCATCAAAAATTATGATGCAAGTTCTGCAATTTTAATAAGATTATGTTTCATTAGGTCTAACAAAGTACCTGCATACAAACTAAAAAATTCCTCAAAGTCTAATTAATGCAAAACAAAAAAACAAACTGCCTCCTCAAGAATCTATTTGCAATATGACCTTTAATGCCTGCACTATCCTATATGGTAACCCCTAGCCAATGTGTTCCTACTCGAATTTGAGTTAAAATTAAAATTTACAATTTGTTTCTTCAAATGTAATAGCCACATGCCAGGTATTCAATAGACACAACAGGCCAGTAGCCACCATTTTGGAAAGTATAGGTTTATAGAAACATATCATTGCAGAAACTTCTATTAGATGTTTTTGCTTTAAATCTTTCAGAACCTACTTTGTCTTCTATATAAAGTGATGGCAAATACACAGAAAGTTGATAAGGAGGTTATATGAGAGCATGTGCATGAAAACATAGTCCACTAATATCTGTTCAGTGAAAAATGTTTTCTTTCCTCTCTTCCTTCTTACTCTGGAAACTTTCCATAATTATGGTTATTCCATAAATTGAGAAGCAAACCATCCATGGAAAGATATGTGAGATCATAGAATTATTCTTCTTCTGACTTTTAAAATGTTTTTATAGATGCCTTTCTTTTTTGACAATCTTAACTATATTTAGCATTTTACTAACTATCTCAAGGTGGTAGTGGTTATCATTTTGTGTGTGTGTATAAAGTTCACTGAAAAACCACAAGGACCATGGTTCAATATTTTTCTGAAATATTTAGAGTAATATTTTGATCTGCTTTTCCCGAAAGCAAAGACTTAGAATAGACTCTACAGCCATTAAGGTGTATATCTGCAAGCATCCTATCAATGACCACTAAGCAGTTACTCTCTAAAGCCGGCTGAACCGCACCAGTCTCTTCTTCCATCCTCACTTTTGGCGAGAATGAAGAGAGGGAATCCATTTTAGACTCCATCCTTACCAGCACAGAGAACTCTGATCTGAAGAATCAAAGCCCAGCCCCAAACCAGCAAAACACACAAAAATAACAACCTTTTAATTTCTTATTGAGTCATTGAAATGAAGCTAGTTGGAAATTTCTACAACTAAATAGATGGATTCTAAAGCTTGACTTGCAGTTGTCGTTTTTTATCCCCATCATTACTTGATATTTCCACAACTGTAAATAGGAAAGGAAGGGAGGGAAGGGGGGAGGACAGTGGAGGATGATGATGAGATTGAAAAGTGGCTGGAGTCAGTTCCAGAAGCCTGGAGGCTTTCAGGTTGGTCCAGCCAGTCCCTGTGGTGCGGGGATCAGTATTACATTGTCAGGAGGATGAGCGAGGCTATCGCTGTTTTTTTTTTTCCTTCTCTTCATCTCTCATTTCCACTGCTCTCTGGGTTAAGCTCTCAGGGTGAAGTACTCCCAAGGAGAGCTAGAAAATTTGTACAGCTCTTGCCATAAAAGAGCCCAGGAACCCGAAGAGTCAAATACAGCCTAAAATTAGCCTTACAGGTGCTAAATATCCTATCGGGGCAGCCGCTTCTGCAAGTGGAAAACAAACATTGATTAAAGAACCTAATAGCATGTTTTGCTTTGATAATTGCAGAAGCTGTGGGAAAGAATACGTGTTCTCCGGATCGAACTTTGCTAAATGGGGGTCAGTAGCTTTAAGCTTTTTATAGTAGAAGCTCAGCCCTGCAGTAAGTGAATATTTTAACCACAGGAACACTGAAAATTCAATGATATTTTCATAATTGCATTTCGGATAGTCAATAAACACTATAACCTGAAGTAGCATGCTTTGAAGCAAACGTGATTGCCTCACTGAAAACATTGTGCCACCTAATATTAATAAACCTAACTGCTGAACTCTGAATATAATAGGACAATTACCTCCAGGAAGCATTAGTATTCATTATACCCAAAACATTAGTTTGTGTAGACAGCTGCAGACACAATGCGTGTGGAACAATTATAGTGCATGCTATTTGAATTTTCTTGCTCGTCTGAAACACTTGTGTCTGAAATACTTTCTTCTAATAATGTCCTGGCTAAATAAAAAATATACTTACTTATTTATGTGTATAGATAAAATACAGATGCAGAAACATAATTACTAAACTCAATGAGATTTATTAAAAGAGAGACTGTGAATTTATACATATTTTTCTTTTGTAGCCAAAGTATTTCATAGAAATAATAATACATTTTAAAATAGATATTAGACATTGGGAGGGCTTTATACTTACCACTGTAACTTAAATATCTTCTTTAATTCTTTGGTTTCTATTGCTTCTGTTTACTTGAGTATGCATATTAATTTCAGAATATCCTAAAATGATGAAGAAAAAGGGATTCATTATAACCAATCTTCTAGAACAGAGTGTAGCTTTAAAACTAAAATTTTTGGATAACGTTCAAAAAGTAATAAATACCACCCCAAGTTCCTCAAATGTTGCTTCTTAGAAACCAAATACATCCTGATTTAGAATATAACATGCAGAACTGACATCTCTCACAAATCCTAAGTAATTGATGAAACCACACAGAAATCCCAGATAAGTAAAGGACTACTTAAAAGGGAAATAAACTAGACCCGATTATGGCATGAAGATGGTAACCAGCAACAATTAATTTAGCAAAAGTATCAAAGTTCCTTTCCCCTCTCCAACCCTTCTAGTGCTTAGTGCTCACCTATGGCGTGTTGCTGTTTAAGTCACTAAGTCATCTCCAACTCTTTTGTGACCCAGCGGACTGGAGCCCAAGAGGCTCCTCTGTCCATGGGATTCTCCAGGCAAGAATACTGGAGTGGGTTGCCGTTTCCTCCTGCAGGAGATCTTCCTGACCCAGGGATTGAGCCTGCCTCTCCTGTGGCTCCTGCGTTGGCAGGCAGACTCTTTACCACTGGGCCACCTGGGAAGCCCGTGGTGTCGGTGACTGGAATCTAACTGAAGTAGCTTGCATGTTATCACCGGAAGGATTCCAGGGTCTAGAATTTTTTAAATTCATAGTATGGGCCTTCAATAATCAGTTCCAACAGCTGTGATAGAGAAAATAAGTGGCATTGAGGCATCTGACAAAATCAAGCTTTTGTCAGTTTTGTCCAGTTATTTGAAGGTTATTTGAAGCATAATTATGGACTGCTTTTGTTTTTTGCATGAAGGAAAAGAGAAAGAGCATGTTTCTGTCAGACATATTTAATTGTTATTAGATTAAATCAATTCTGCAGTTATTTTATTGACTCAGTTCACATTTCTCATTGTTCTTTCGTCTGCTTTTTATGCTTAGGAAGGAAAACCTCAAGAGCATTATTAATTGGGTTTAAAATATAGAATGCAAAGAATACATTATCCATCATTTCTATTTCCTTAGACAGCTAAACAAATTGATTGGCATTTGTTTTATATTTTGATTATAAAACCAATGATATTAGTTATAAATGATGTAGAATATATAAGAAAATTAACAATTTTAAATCACTTCAATTTTACCACCAGAGATAATTGAGAACATTAGGATAATTTTTAAGAATCTTTTTCTAGGTATATATGTATATCATGTATATTTACTATGTTTTGAGCATTTTCTGAGGCTACCAGACATTCTTAAATGGTTGCTATTAACTGTTATTGATTGCATAATTTATTTAACCAATGTTGGACAATCAGATTATTTCTAATTTTTTTCACTGTAGCTAATTTTGCAAAGAGCACCATATAAGTAAATTTTATACCATTTCTATGTATTTTTAATTGGAATATAATTAACATATAACATTTTTTACTTTCAAGTTTAAAACATAATGATTTGATATTCATGTATACTCAGAGATGATCACTATAATAAATCTAGCTAACATCTATTGCCATATACGGTTACAAAAAATCTTTTGTGTGTGTGATGAGAACTTTAGGAGCCTACTCTCTTAGCAAACTTTCAAATATGCAGTGCAGTATGATTCACTGAGGTCACTATGGTGTACGTTTCGGCCCCATGACCTACATATTTTTTAACTGGAAATTTGTACCTTTCGATCCTGTTCATCAGTTCTACCCTCCCCTGCCTCTGGCAAGTCACCAATCTATTCAATGTATCTATGAGATTGTTTGTTTGTGTTTGTGGTTCCGCATTGAAGAAGGAAATGGCAACTCACTCCAGTATTCTTGCCTGGAGAATTCCATGGACCAACCTGGTGGGCTGCAATTCATGGGTTCACATGGTTCCACGTGTAAGTGGCAGCACATGGTATTTGTCTTTCTCTATTTGTCTCATTTCACTTAGCCTGATTCCTTCAAGATCCATCCATGTTGTCACAAATGGCAAGATTTTGTTCCCTTTTAAGGCTGAATAGTAATCCACGGTGTGTATCTGAGTGTGTTGTGAGCCACAGTTGCTTTATCCATTCATCTGTTGATGAACATTGAGGTCATTTCCATATTTTAGCTATCGTAAATAAGACTGCAGTGGATGTAGGGCGCAGATATCTTTTTGAGTTAGTATTTTCAGTTTCTTTGGATAAATATCCAGAAATGGAATTGCTGGATCATAGAGTAGGGTCTCTTAAATTTTTTGAGGAACCTCCATGCTGTGTTCCATAGTGGCTGTACTGGTTTACATTCCTACCAACGGTGCACAGAGTTTCTTTTCTTTGCATCCTCACCAGAACTTTTTATTTCTTGATTTTTGATAATATCCGTTCTAACAGTTGTCAGGTGATAGCTCACATATTTATTTATTTATTCTAGCAGAAGTCTTGTTTCTCCACTGCTGGACAAAGATATGGCCAATGATTTAACCTCTCTGACCTTCTGTATTATTTGCAGGATAAGCACATCCCTTCACCTGTAGGATACAATATAAATTTTTATAGTTTAATTTTTTAATTAGATTCATTATTTTTAATGAACCCATCATTATTTCACTGTAAATATAAAGATTTATTTATGCTGCTGCTGCTGCTGCTAAATCGCTTCAGTTGTGTCCACCTCTGTGTGACTCCATAGACGGCAGCCCACCAGGCTCCCCCGTCCCTGCCGTTCTCCAGGCAAGAACACTGGAGTGGGTTGCCATTTCCTTCTCCAGTGCATGAAAGTGAAAAGTGAAAGTGAAGTTGCTCAGTCGTGCCTGACCCTCAGCGACCCTATGGACTGCAGCCTTCCAGGCTCCTCCGTCCATGAGATTTTCCAGGCAAGAGTACTGGAGTGGGGTGCCATTGCCTTCTCCTATATATATATACATATATAGCTTTGTGGTAAAGTCCTACCCCAAGTGAAAATATGCACAAATGAGTAACTGAGTGGAACCCTGCCTATCTTTATATTTCTGGTTTTCAAAACTTAACAAAGTGAAGCAGAAATCACATCGCAAACTTCTCAACATTATTTCTGTAGTCTGAATAATATTTTCCAGCATATGTAAAAGTGTTATACCTTCTTTTAGTTACTGGGAACCTGTTAGGGGAACAGTATGTGCTATAATCTGCTCACCAAAACAGACGGCATAATCCATCCTTGATTATTTGATTTAGACTACTGTGTAGTTTGATTAAAAGTATGGAGATATGAACGATCTTCTATATACATTTCCTGATGGATTTTTAGCACCCGTCTCTTCTTTTACATTTCTTGGAAATGTCTGCCTTTTATTTTAGAGTCTGAAGATGTTATAAACATAATCTATCCACAGATACAAAATGCATGCAAGATAATAGCCCCATTCACCACCATTAAATTAGGATGTAAATATTGAATACCAGATTAGGAAAGTAAAATAAAGACAAATTTGTTCCTAAATACTTGAAGATACAATGGATCTCTTACAAACAGTAAAAACCAGATGATAAACAGTCGGTTTTATATATTTCCTATATGCACTTTCTAGGGCTTCCCTGATAGCTCAGTTGGTAAAGAATCTGCCTGCAGTGCAGGAGACCCCAGTTCATTTCTTGGGTCATGAAAATCCCCTGGAGCAGGGATAGGCTACCCAGTCCTGTATTCTTGGGCTTCCCTTGTGGCTCAGCTGGTAAAGCATCTACCTGCAATGCAGGAGACCTGGGTTCAATGCCTGGGCTGGGAAGATCCCCTGGAGAAGGGATAAGGCTACCCACTCCAGTATTCTGGCCTGGTCGCAAAGAGTCGGACACATGAGTGATTTTCACTTTCATATGCACTTTCTACTCTATTCAGTAAATCACCTGTTCCAAGTTTTAGGTTTTCCCATTATAAATAAGTTTATTATATTCAACACACAGAGGCCAACTGAAATGAAATAATTATAGTATCTAAGAAAGTACTTGGAAGAATTTTAGAAACAATATAAAATTTAGATCTCATATTTTGTAGCGCAAATGTGCACCTGGCGCCATGTTCGCTTTCAGATGTCGCCCTGATGTGGCTGTACTATCTAAGGCCAGGATATTTCCAGGGAGAAAGGGTCTCATACCCTCCCCAGGAATATCTTTTTAACTTTAAAAATTGCATCTTCTATACATTTAATAGCCTCCTCCAAGGGATACAAAATAATTTTAAAGTCTTACTTGTATTTTCAAGTTTCTTACCATCTGTTTGAGGAGACAAGGTTAACACACATGAAAGAAATAGAGATGTCAGTACACAGATGCAACCAAATGCTACATCTGATAAAACACTAAGCCTAGTGAGAATTTAAAAGAGAAAAGGAGACCCACATGGACCAGAGTGAGAAGGCTTCATAAAAGAGGTGGGCTTGTGGCAAGCCTTAAAGGAACACATTTTCTATGGGAAGAAAATTCAGAAAGTCAGTTAATCCAGTAAAAACAAGAAATATCAAGAATATTGACTAAAAATAGGTTTATATGTCAGCCAATTTGGCTACCTGATGTGAAGAACTGACTCATTGGAAAAGATCCTGATGCTGGGAAAGATTGAAGGCGGGAGAAGAAGGGATGACAGAGGATGAGATGGTTGGATGGCATCACTGACTCAATGGACATGAGTTAGAGTAAGCTCTGGGAGTGGTGATGGACAGGGAAGCCTGACGTGCTGCAGTCCATGGGGTCCGAGAGTCGGGCATGAATGAGCGATGGAACTGAACTGATGTCAGCCTAAAGATGAAGGCCAAGTTGCATAATTAGAATGGGACCAAATTGAGATTTTGGAATATATATAGATATGAATGGACTTTCATTTTAGGAATTCTTAAACCAGTGGGAATTCCTAGTCAAATGGAATTTCTTTGGTGGTAGAGACTCCAAGAAAACTTGTTGAAATGATCTATTACAAAGTGTAGTAGTTATTTTCTAGGACGGCATTGTTGAAAATGTTCTAATGTCCACCTGTTTTTCATAACGCATATGAACATCTGTCTTTTTAAAAAGCCCCTCCATAATAGTGATATTATGATTTATTTTTATGCAGGGTGATTGTTTGTATTAAATGAAAATATGCAGAATTAGCCACTCCAGCAAGATTATAGCCACAATTATATTTAGTGGGTAAAGTAGTAATAAATCGTAATAAACAAGAAGTTCCCAAGCTTTAGAATGGTCAGTTTTTTAAACATCCGAGAGGAACATAAGGTGGCTAGATATATAGAGAGAGAAGGTCAAAAATATTAAGGTTATTTTTCCTTCTTCACACACACACACACAAACATACATACATACATATATATATACGTATATAACACGAGTTGGAGCCAAATAGCCCCAATTAATCCAGCACTACTTGGCACCATTGGCACTCCCTGCTGAGAAGAAACCCAGGTCTGATACAAGCGAAAGGTCTGAACTGGCTCTTCATCTGGCTTCCCCAGGTGATCCTTAAGGGCAGTACCTGGATCGTGTTCTAGGGACAGCTAACTGTGAGTTGCTGGTGTCATCCTCAGCTAGTGAGTAGAGAAAAACCGAGATACAACCTTGCCCCCAGATTTAAGTAGAGATTTGAGATGTACGTGTGTATGTGTGTGTGCCTATGCATGGAGTTTATTTGCTAAGTCGCTGAGTCTGTTCAAAAAATTCCATGAATCTTCAATTTTGCTTTTGTGTGAGAATGTGCACACTCTTAAAATTTGTAGCCAAGGGCATGCTTCCCTGCTATCCATTTGTATTAAAGAATGTTAGGCTCACCTCCACATCTCTAAGGCTTTCCTTGTTTCCCACCCTCCACCCCCACCCCGCCTCCCCCGCCCCCTAACCATTGGCAATTCAGTGTCAACAGTTTGGGGACCAAACCTTACAGGAATTTTTTTAAAACCATCTGAAGTTTTATTCAAAGAAAAGCAAATTTCTTAATAAGATGCTAAGAAATCAGTAGGTCTGGGTGCTTTTGCAAGCCAAGGCTAAAATTTCATTTTATCCTTACTATCATGTTAAAATAGTCAGTTGCTGACGTTTATTATAAGGCTGAATTTTCCTTAATAACCAGAAAATGAATAAATTGCTCTTTGGTGAGGAACTCAGTACATTTTGGAAGCCTTTCATCTTTTTGTTGATACAAATAACTATTTCATTAACATGAATATTTGTAGGTTATTTAAGAAGTTTTTAGGGTAAAGAGGTTTTAAGATAAATAAGGTGCTTTTTTTTTTAATAAGGAAAATTTTTCTTCAAATAAATTCTGCTCTTACTCCATGCTTGAATAATCTTAAGAACTATTGTGTATTTGAGGAGTGTTAGAATTTTATCTGAAATTATTTTCAGTACTATGAACTGAGTGTTCCCTTTCCCAGTTCCTACAATTGAACAACGAATTGGTTGCCTCTGTACTTCCATAGCCCTCAAGGCAACATATGTTATTAAACCACAGACAGTCACCAGGGAGAGCCGTGAACATGTGGGAAATTAGGGCTTCTAAGTAGAGAGAAGTTGGTAAATCTATAAAACTAGAAACTCTCTCTCTTGGGTCATCTCCCTACTTTAAATTATCCCTGTTAACCAAAATAAACCTAAGGTCTTTCCATGGTTAATGCGCTCTGATATATTTTGTTCAGTTGTGGTCAGGAGGTCGACCTTACATGTCTATAACAGATGTTTTCTCTGGGCACTCAGTGATATTGATTTTGTGGGCAAAAGGGTGTGATCAATGGCGTGACAGTTGGCAGCCTAAAAATGATTGAGGCAGAAGTACCATAATGAGGAGCTAACCTCCAAAGGCTCAGCTTTGAGATGCCTATCCAGACCTCTTGCCTTCTCAAAACTGGGAGAGAACCTGGGAAGTGCTTCTTTGGTACTTCCTTTTGCAAGGATTCTGTTGGTGTCTACTTCATGTCAGAGCAGAAATACCATAAGAACATCTTTTACACTTTTTTTTTTTTTTTTTTTTTTTTAGCCAAGGGGCTGTAAACTCTTAAAGGGCAAGTCTGTTTAAAAACTCAGACTTGTCTTTGTTATATTATGAAGAGAAGTGACATGGAGAATTCTTAGCTTCAAAAACTTAACTTGTTCTGTGAAAGAATAAAATTTCTTATTAATTTTTAGACATAAATGTGGCCATCTAAAAGTAAACCTTCTCCTGCTGTGGAGACATTGGTTGACAAGTATATTTTGTCTTTATCTACATTGGGAGGCTTCCCTGATGACTTAGACAGTAAAGAACTCTCCTGTAATGTGGGAGATCTGGATTGGAAAGATCCCCCTGGAGGAAGGCGTGGCAACCCAGTCCAGTACTTTTGCCTGGAGAATCCCCATGGACAGAGGAGCATGGTGGGCTACAGTCCATAGGGTCACAAAGAGTCAGACATGACTGAGCGATTAAGCACAGGACCCAAGTAAGCTCATGAATAGGGTAGCATGTTGTAGAAAGGAACTTGACTTACTTGCAGGCAATGGCCCATCTCTCAAGGATTTTAGGCAAAGAAGAAAGGCAGAGCTGATGGCAACCATAGAAATGCTGATCCAACTGTACTTTCAGCCAAAGAACTCTTGATCACTTATAGTATGCCAGTTTGCCCAAAAGTATACTTGGAATAGCTCTGAGAACCAGTATACTCCTAATGAAACTGAAATGTTAGTAATAATCTTCCTTCTAGTGACACTTTGCATGTTTTGAAAAATAGGAGCAATTTGACAAATTATATAAATGCCCCCTATAACTGGCCATTGTATTAAAAATATTATCATGAAAGACTTTACATAATTTTCACACTACTCATATTTACTTATTTGAGCAATATGGGTATTTACAATTTATTAGATGATACCTTGATAGCATGAAAAGTTACTAACTAGTGTATTATCAGAGTACATTGAGCACTCTAGAAAGTTAGACTTATTACAGACCAGAGTGTGTAGACATGGTATCTATCTTGTAGCATTCAAAGGCACAGCAGGAAAGAAGAAATTTTTAGCGTAATAAATTTATTTCAAATCTGAAATGTGCCTTTGGATATGTCTCTTAAATCTGCTTTTCTCATAAATAACATGTAGTAGTAATTTTAAAAGACTATTGATTAGTTTAACACAAAAATCTACTCCTGGCTCCCTGTCTGATATCGCCTTATTTGAAAATTGAGGAGTTTTTTGAGTATTATTTAGATATTTCATTGATATGAAAACTAAACACTTGAGTCTGCAGGCAGCAGAATGGCTTAAGCAACCAAGCATATCAAAATATAGTGCACAGAGAGGCTTTTACTACTCCTGCTATTTAAAGACCTATTTTCATGAGCTTATTAGCTACTAGTGATCCCAAAGGAGAAATACAATTAAAACTTAATCATACCAAAAGCTGGGATTCTTCTGATTCAGCGAACTTGTAATCTATTATATTTGGTAGTTTACTTGTAAATGTCTGAACACCGAGAATGAGAATCATATAAATGGACTTCATTCTGTAGGGGTACAGCTTCTTTGACCTCACATCACAAGATTTGCCATTTCTGTGTACATTTCACTATATCAGCCCCCACCCCTCTTTTTTTTTTTTTTTTTTTTACACTTTCCAGGGTTTCTAAATTACCATCTCTCTTTTCTTTTGTGAAAGCAGAATAGCTTCCATTCCCTTTAACTATCACATTATCCCATTCCCTAGATCTAAGATATGAAATCAAATCCTTATATAATAGATGATGCTGAAGAATTTGAGCCCACATTAGCAAGTCAAGTAGAGAGTTTAGAGATATATAAAAACCACACTCAGATGATCTTATATTTGCCCAGTAGCTCGAGGTGAACAGGGAGATTTTATTACTCAGAGAACCAAAGTGACTATGCTGTTTCATTTACAAATATTGATTCTCCAGTGTGTCCTTACCCTACCTCCCTGCCATTGCCGCTGCCTTTTGTCATGGGATAGTCTGAGCTTCCTTAGAGCCACGTAAAAGAGAAAGGAGCAGTAAGAGAAAGGAGTACTGGCCTTGCCTCCCATAGAGAAGTGCTTTCTACTGCTTTCTTTGGGTCTCCTCTGCTTTGTTGCTGCAGAAGGAAGCCTGGCCAGTGCATAGCAAGCGCCACAGGAGACGCAGGGCGCGCTGGTATGCTGCTGGTCTTCCTGAGTCATCTTCTATGTGCTGGATCCGACGGGTTGGTGACAGTGGGCTTTCCCGGCACCTGGTGTCGTAGAGGTTGTCTCTTTATCCAGCAGAGAATCAAAACCTTCAGAAAGGACAGGAATCATTGAAATGGTCTGTGCGTCATTTGGGAATAGAACTAGATACCCTCATGAGCACATCTTAGTCCATTCTTTGAATTTACTGGTCTTATCCAATGAATGAATTTTCAAATCAGGTGCTGCATGTATTTTACGTTTCAAATAATTATTGTTATTTCATTCCCTCCTCTTTCTGTGGGGACAGGGAACAAAGGACACTGAAGCAGAAGGTTCTCTCTACCAATGAAGATTCTCTCTCGTGATTTCGATTAAATTTGATGAAGAGAAAGACCAAGTTCTGTGGCCAAAAAAGAGGATTTATAACTAAGACTATATTAGCCATATTGCTGATGGCCTAAAGGATCTCATTCTTATAATTGACTCTTAAACAATGCAGGGATTAGAAGTGCTGAACCCTCTGCACAGACAAAAATCTACATATAACTTTAATAGCTGGCCCTCTGTATACACAAGTCCTCAATATCTGTGGTTCCGCATCTGGGGGTTCAACCGACTGCAAACTGTGTAGTTCTGTGATGTTTACTATTGAAAATAACTGATGAAAAAGTAGACCTGTGCAGTTTAAACCCATGTTGTTTAAGGGTCCACTGTATTTGGGTTTCAGGTCGGGTCAACCAGTAGTTCTCATGATGAACAGTTTTATTTGGCAGAATCCAGCCCCACTGTCTTTATTAGGATTTTCTTTTTTCAATCCATCCTAATTTCGTCTCCCTCTTGGTTTCAGTTTTATTCTTGCTATTAGATCATTCCTATTCCATCTTGAGATTTAATGTCTGGAGAGTTTTGCCATTTGGCACTGGAAGTTTTTGATCTACCTTGAGGAAACTGGGACAAACTGCTGCAAATTATCCAATGGTGTTAAACAGCCCCACACTCTCCTTCCTGGGCAAGAGGGCTGGTAGTTTCCCACTGAGGCACAGACCACTTGTCTTGTTGTGCACCTCCAGAAATGTGTATCATCTACTTCAGACAGATTTATTCTCAAAGTGGCACAGTGGTGCTTCAGTATAACCTACATGTTTACAGACCAGAGTTGCATGAGGAGAGAAGTGATCTCCATTCATTCATTCCAAATATGTTGATTACTTGCCTGCTGTATGCTAGACGTTCTTATAAATTGGGAGATTTCTATGGAAAACAACAACAAAAAATGATGTATGCCTTTATGAGGCTTACATTTTCTGCAATATATAATAATATGTATATTTATAATAATTTTCATTTGTATGTATACATGGGGAGAGAGAGAGAGAGTATTTTTTAGGGTAAAGCATAATTCTACAGAAAATAGGAAAATAATAAAAAGAGGACTGAGTGTGTTGAGGACAGAGTGGAAGGAACTTTGTCTCTTTCCTTAACCTGAGAGCAGGCCTATCCATCCCAGAGGTGCAGTTGCCTTTCTTATGCTCCTGGGTTAGACTCCTCTCCTCTCACATAAGACCCAAGGGATCAATTTCTCTGCTCTACAGGGATGTGCAACTGAGAGGCTTGCTCTCTCTCTTGCTTGGGGTGATGTAAGAATGGCATATATACTTTCTGAGAGTAAGTTCCTTTGGTGCACAGCAAAGCACAAGGCTGAGCGCTCAGAGTTCATGATATCATGAGCAAATACTGTAATCACCAAATCTGAACAACTTCCTTTCTCGCTATTAACCCACAAAGAGCAACCAAATAAGAAATGGCTTGTATTGAAAGATTTAATTGTTCCAAACAACATCAGGGAAGATTATTTATAGATAAATAGCTAAAACTGGTGTGTGTCATGAAAGAGTATTTATTAAGGACCAGACAGTGTTCTAAGAATCATTCCCTGTGTTAATATATTTTTCACTGAAAATAACTTAAGATAGTTACTGCTTTCATCTGCATTTTGTAGGTGAAGGATTTTCAGTAAAGCATTGATATTGAACTATATGTTTTTGACCATTGATTATAGAAATCATCATTTTGCCTGTTGTATGTTTAAAAGGAGATTAACAGTATTTTCCTTACGTACATTTTGTGTGAATCAAATAGCATCCTTATTCAGCAGCTCACCTTATTTTCTGAACCATGGCTGTGTTCTCCTAAACTTTATTTCCTTTACTTTTTTTCTGGAATATTCAGTTTACCTGGTAGAATTATGACCTTTCTTTTTCCCTGTGCTATAGTTATACCAACTTCCAATTTTATCATATTTATTCCTGCTTTCCTTATTAATTAATGATTTGGGAAGTAATATCTCAATTATATGAAATAAAATAATAATAGCAAATATTCACATAGAACTTCCTATATTGCAGGTACTGTTCTAAAATCTTTATGTGTATTCATTCAGTTTTAATGATTTTTTTAGGCAGTACTGCTAGAGACCTCATTACACAAACACAGAAACTGAAGTACAGAGAATCAGAGCACCCACCCAAGGTCCTGTTGTGTGAGTGAGGGGAGAGTCCAGATTCAAATGGAGACATTTGGGTTCAGAGTTTGTGCTTCCAAGTATTACATGCATCTGCTTGTATGCATTGAGACCATTAAGAAGTAGAAGAGTTTATAAAATTAGGCTTCATTATGATGACAGTTTGAAAGTCTATTCCATGGTTTGAGACATTTGTAGGGTTTTTTGTTGTTGTTTTTGTTTGTTTGTTTTAAACACCCAAACAATGCTGCGGCCAGGAGCAGTATGACATACTCAGAGACAAATCTCTCTTCATCACCTAGTTTCTTCCGATTCAAAATGCCTACTGTTTGGTTCTTCTCTCCGGTATCATATTTTAGCTATATGTCCAGAATTGCCTTTTGAGCTTCCTAGATGGGTCAGTGGTAAAGAATCCGCCCGCCAATGCAGCAGGCACAGGGAATACAGGTTTGATACATGGGTTGGGAAGATTCCTTGAAGAAAGTGGCAGTTCACTCCAGTGTTCTTGCCTGGAGAATTCCATGGACAGCGGAGCCTGGCGGGCTACAGACTATAGTGTCTCAAAGAGGCAGACAGGAGTGAGCGACTGAGCTCAGCACCAGAAAGAATTGCTTTAGAATACCTCAAGTTTGGAAGGGATATAGTCATGCAGACAGGGTATTAGCAAGCATTCAGTGCTGAAGCCTGCTCCCCTAAGGACACATTATAAACCTAGTTAGGTTTGGTTGTTTTGTTTTTCATAAATCGAAACTCAACTATCTAAATCATATTAACTTTTGTGAAAACCTTGATCTCAGATTATTATTTGTGACATACTATGAATTTGAAAATTATACCAAACTGCTCCTGGAAAGGAATATAATTAAAAGTCTTGGAAAGCCTTTTAACTTTGAGTAATTGTAGTCAGTGATATGTTTCTAGCAGCACAATTTTCCCTACAAGCTGTTTACAAAGGAATTGTACTGAGACGCCCTTCATTCTGATGTGTTTTTCTCTTTTAACGCTATTGAAATGGAATCTGCTCTCTACTAGTGGAGGTTGATCTCACACAAGACTTTTACAGATAGAAGAGATTACCTGTTACCTCTTTCTTGCCTTTAGACATTTGAAAAGTACATAAATATTGAAAATGTTCAAGTGCCCATTTAGACATTATTACTGAAAACTAAGTATTGATAGGTATTTCATATACTGTATCCTACATTTAACAGAACTCTTAAATTTCAGTTTTGCTGGTAACCTTCGAGATTGAGAGAGGAGCTTGGTATATACTTGTCTCATCTTAACTGAGGAGCACAGGAAGGAGGTGAAATGCCAGGGGCTTTATCACCATAAATATTAGAACCTCAAGGTTCTCATATTTGAAAGATTATCTAAAAGGATCAACATTATCTAAAAGAATTTTGTGTGTGTGAAAATTGTCAATATTTTCAACTTCGGAGCAGCCTTCTCTTTGGAGTCTTTGGCCAAAGCCATGGGATACGACCCCCAGGCAATAAAAAGCAGAGGTTTCTTGTAATCTTCAGGGGCTTTGTTGTTCAGTTCAGCCTCTAGGTTACATCTGACTCTTTGCAACCCCATGGGCTGCCAGCACGCCAGGTTTCCCAGTCCTCCACTATCTCCCAGAGTTTGCTCAAACTCATGTACATTGAGTCGGTGATGCTATCTAACCATCCCATCTTCTGCTTCCACCTTCTCCTTTTGCCTTGAGTCTTACCCAGCATCAGGGTCTTTTTCAAAGAGTTGCTTGTGTGGTTTTTGGAGACTCCCTTAGTTATCAGGACCTCTTACTGACCTTGGCATCAGATTGAACTATGGATACTACCCTCAGCAGCCCTCGTTACAAGAGCTATTCCTTGGGAGCCTAATAGGTGCCAAGCTCTGTATCATCTACTTTAGTTAACCCTTTCAACAACCATATTAAATAGATGCTATTGATATTCCTATTTTATCAGTGAGGAAACTGAAGTCTAGAGAGGTAAGTAGCTTGTGCAAGATCACTTGGTATCTATCATCCCAGAATGCAGTCCTGGTCAACTCAAATTAGGAGGCTGTGTTTTAACCACTAAACTATCCTGATTAGAATGTGGTTGGAATCATCAGTGAGGCTTTGCATACAGAGGCTGATTTTAATGTTGCCACTTCATATAATAAGATCTAAGAAATCTCCCTTTTCCCTCATAAAACATGAAATAAAAGTAGAGATATATTTTATTCAAACAGAAATAAAGTAATGTTCACTAGATGGTTGGTGTCTGCATGAAGTAATTTGATAAATTAGCTGGTGAGCTATTTTTATTTATGATTTTCTCTTCTAAAGGGTATCACCTCTACTTCAATATGAGCTGAGCTATTGTAGACAGGAGTCTGTCTGAGAATAACACCCTGAGCTAGGAGATGCATAAATATAATCTCATTGTAAACAAGACTTATTTACTGATTGTCTGTAAGAGGTGGAAATGTGTATTCATTTCCTAGGGCTGCCATAACTAATAACCACATTCTGGGTGGCTCTAAATAACAGAAGTTTATTCTCTCATAGTTGTAAAGGCCAGACTGTGAAATCAAGTTGTTGGGAAGCTCTCTTTTGAGACTCTAGGGGAGCATCATTCCTTGCTCTGTGCAGGTTCTGGTGGCTCCAGGGGCTCCTTGGCCCATGGCTGCAGAACTTTCATTTCTTCCTCTGTTGTCATATATTCTCCTTTAACCTGTGCCTTCTCCTCTTTACTGTGCATCTTTTATAAGGACATTTGTTGTTGGATTTGGGGTATGCTCTGATTATCCAGAATGATCTCATCTTGAGATGCTAATTTATATCTTCAAAGACACTTATTCCAAATAAAACTAATTCATGGGTTCTAGAAATTAGAATAGAGACATAACTTTTTTTAGGGTGGGGTACTATTTACCCAACTCTAGTGGTAAATGAAATATGAAATGGTCCTTTGATTTCTAAATTGTAGGCTCTTAATTGAAGAAATACAGAAGTGTGGAGAGAAAAAAAAAAAGGAAGTGACGTGTTTTGTTCTGGACCTACTGATTATGCCTGGGGGTAGTTTCAGACCTTTAGTTGGGGACTCAAGAAAAGTCAGTACTGAATATACTGAATTGGGGAACACTTCAGCATACATAAGTATTTTAATTTGGGTCAGGGAAGGGTATTAACAACCAGAGTGGGATGAGAAGGAAGTCAGAGTGAGTGCTCTGGGTTCACTTTGCTTCCACTTGATAAATCAGTTAAAGAGGAGCTGTCAAGAGAGACTGGAAAGGAGTGCTGGTTTGCGGCAGTCAGAAATAACGTGTGCATTAAATATGTGGAGACGCAGGAGGGGATTCAGGAAATACAGTTGAGGAAAGGTGAATGCAAGAAGATACCAAACATAAATACCCTGTTTCTTAACATTGTCAGAAAGCAATTCTATGTCTCGATAGTGGGGAGAATCACATTAATATTTCACTTCCGTCTTTGCCCAGTGGTTTTTCATTGCCTGTAAACTCATCAGAAGGGTGCATGGATTCCATACGTTTGTATTTACCCCAAGCCCTTTGTTTGGCTCCAAGTACGTGGACAATGACAGCCTAGGATAGCTTTACAGCAGCAGACTGACCAGTGTGATACATACCTGTGGTTGTCACTTGCAGACCTGACCCGGGGTCTCTGTGGACCAGAAGGTTCTGAGTGACTGCTTTCCCTGTCCCTCTGTGCACATGAAGATAGTTAGCAATTCTGTCTATTAGACTAACCAAGTAAACAGGCTTGGCCCTTTGGGCCACCAGGATGACAGAGGCAGTGGACAGGACATTGTTTCCTGTCATTGTGTCATTTTTTTTTTCTTTCCAAATATAGTTTTGTTTGGTTTTGATGAAAATACAAACTCTGAATCTATAGCTTAAGAAAAGTTCTCTCTGTAAACCTTGCACATCAAACCCAGTGTTTCTCAAACTTTCTTCGTTATTATTCCCCTAAAGTACCTTTTAGACTTTTTCTAATCACCACCCACCCAATTATATATTAATACAATTACAATGACTAGGTGTTAATACCACTATATATCTATATGTGTACTATGACCTTTGGAGGAACAAAACCCATTGTAATATATGAGATTTTTGCAACAACATCCCCAACCAATTTTTGCCCTCTTTGGGTGATATCATCCTATTGAGAATGCATGGGTTAGGGTCTTTCATTAAAGTTCATTTTAGCAGCTGCAATAGTAAATGGCCATCCAGTGCATGGAAGTAGGTACTTTACTTCAAATTAAGGATAATTTTATGTCCAGGAGAACATATTTTACTTTCTTTTCTCCACTAGAGATTTGGAAACATTATTAATAAAACTAATGAAAATTTAATTTCATGGAAACATATGCTGAAGCTAATTTTTTGTCACTATTACTTATGATTTCATTTTAATCAAGTGCCACATGGTACTAAATGCCTCCATAAGTTCATACCCTGACTCCGTGAATTGTTCCCAGATGACCTTTACAAAAGTCGCCTGCTGAAATGAGTCAAACAGAAAGGAAATTCAAAAGCATCCCCACCTATTAGTATCAATCTTTATTCTTTAAGCTACAGTAATGGAAACCCACATTAGCCTGTATCCTCAGTACATAAATTAAATATATAAATTAATTATCCACCTCACAGAGTTTCCACTTTAGAAGGATTTGGTCAACAAAAGCTATTGGGTTGACCAAAAGTTTCTTTCAGTGTTTATAGAAAATGAACTTTCAGGATTTACAAATGAAATTTTGGCCAACCCAATATTTGTGTGTGTGTGTGTGTGTGTGTGTGTGTGTGTGTGTGTGTGTGTGTGTGTGATTGCTCAAACTAAAATTGTTGGAATTTGTCACTGGCAACCCAGTCCACACAGGCTGTTGACCAGCAAACCCTGTCAACTGTGCCTTCAACAGAAAACGAGAATCCAGCCACCTCCTACCACCTTCACCCTGAGCTGAGTCACAAGCATCTCACACAAGCCTCACACCAGCTACATCACTAATTCCACCCTTGCCCTCTACAACCTGATCTCAACAGCAGCCAGAGGGGCTCTTAAACTAATTCACGTCACACCACTTGCTGCTCACTGCTCATTAGGAAATTCCATCTCCTTTAAGGTAAAAGTCAAGCCATCGTGGCCTGTGAGACCCACGCTGATGGGGCCCCTGTTGCCTCTTTGGCTTCTTTTCTTGTATGCCCTCTGCTCTGGCCACACTCACTTCTTTGCTGTTTCTTGAACAGTCTGAAGCCCAAACCCCATGTCCCCAGCTAAGAGATTTTTCATGACATTCCCTGAACCCGCAAGACTCTTTGCTCATGTTCTCATGGTTTGCCTCCTTGCTTTTTTCTTATCTCAATTCAAATGCTGGCATATCCCTGAGGTTTTCTCCAGCCACCATATTTCAAATAACCAAAATGAAAACAAATTCATGAAGGGGACTCCTTATCCCTTTTACTCTGTTTAATATTTTTTTTTTCTCAGCATTTACACCAACACTATCTTTAATATTTATAGAAGATTTGTCTATCTCTGTTCACCATTCAAGTCCTCTGGGACAGAAATTGTCCTTGTGACATAAACATAGAATGCATATAGAGATTACAGCTCTTTGTCTGGCAATTAATGGGCACTCAAAAATGTTTGTGTAATTCACCAATTAAATTCTCTCACGTATTATGTATTTAAATATTTTAATAGTGTGTTACCTACTTACTGATATCAATTAAATATTATTTTCAGTGACCCTCAAAATCCTTGTCGTATTGACCTCAGTGCTTGGCACCCCTGCAGTAACTTAATCAAACCCAAGGAGCTATCTGCCAGAAGCTATTCTAGAATCAGAATAAGTGAGGAGACAGACTAGGTCTCTGCCCTATAGTTTACAGTTTTTGTTTTGTTTGCTTCTGTCTCACACACTTTCTTAAGATTTTTAGTTAGTCAGGAGAACTTTGAAGTATATATCGAGTGTTCTTCTATAGACTAATGTCCCCTGGAAAAATACAAATAATAATTATCTTATTAAATAAAGTCCGAAATCATAAAGACAGGGTTTTTTTTTTTTTTTCATAAAATTTGTTTTGTTTTGTTTTTTTTTAAATATCCCATTGGAGAGAAATATCCTACCAGGTATTCACCAAGTATATCACTCTCTGTAAACTGAAACAGCCTGAAGTACAACCATGAGGTGATATAAACATTTACATAGAGATTACTGCACCAATTTAGAAAACTGCAGGCAAAAAAAGCTAAAAATTAATTAGATCTACACTAAATTTTTTCTGTTGTTTTCCATGCACATCTTATTTTGCCCAAACCAGGTAATTACATACAGTAAAGGTAATGTTTTAACATTAAGATTCTTGGGGCTAAAAACCTGAATTGCTCCTCTAAAGATTCTTCTTGTGTTGATAACACAACATAACCCCACACAAAAGAAATGAACAGCCAGTTGCTATAATTAATGTAATTAATTTTAAAGCATTAAAGATTTAAAATGACTCATAAAAAACACAAGACATGCATTTCCTTTTCCCACAGTTAAAGCCTATATTTCAGATGATATCTTTATGTTGAATTTAGAAATGTTAGATTGACTTTTTAATTACGTCTCCAGTGACCACTGATGTGACTGACCTTCAAGGCAGTATTAATTACCTGATCTAATATCTTGCAGGTGCTTACTATTAAAAACCATAGCACTGTGCTTTACCATATCTATGTAGTGACAAATATATTACTTTAGTGTGAAATTAAAATGGAAATTTTGAAGTTTTGAAGTTTGTGGCTGAGAAAGTATTAATAATAGTATTATACACTCTCATCAAATACCCACAAATTGTGTGACTATTAATTCTTTGGGGATATCCTACCATAGATAGCAAGGAAGATAGTTGTCTGTTGACTAGTTTTAAGACATTTTTTGCTTGATATAAAAGGATTTTATTGAGAATTGTCTTTGAGTAGGCTTTAGAACGGTAGAAAATGTGTCTCATCTCTAGGTCATTAGAAAAGAGAAAGTCAGATATGAATGAGGAAGAAATGTTTGCAGTTGATATTGCATATCATGCATGGAAAATTATAAAATACACTGAAATTAATTTGGTGAAAATGTCAAATCATGCATAGACTTCACCAACAGCAATAACAGAGGCCAACTTAGTCAGTGCATAAGTGTAATGAGATACACTATGCGTCAGATCCAAAGAGGGGTTATAACAATTTTTTTTTCTAAATACACAGATGGATTTTGAGTCCTAGTTGGAGCCACCTGGTCAGCATGGGATGAAGGTTAAAGGACTTATTTCAGTCTTCTTGTAGTCTTATCTAAACTTTACACAAAAGGACACCTCCGAGGCCAGCCTCTTTTATCCCCTTGAACTGCTTGAACAGTGACTCTCACTTCTAGAATCAGACTTAATATAGGGATGATGCCAGAGATTCCAGGCCCCCTGCATCGTGGCCACAAGCTTGGCAGTAGTGCTTTTTATCAGTGAGGGAGTCCAGCTGAGTATCAGAGACGGTTTTCCAGAAACTGATACCCCCATAGCCCTCAGGACACAAAACTCCACAACTCTCCACAGCTTCCAACTGAGTCTTCCTTGAGCCCCCAGCCCCCTGAGGTGCCTCTGTGTCTGATCATTCCACATGCTTTCTACTAATAGCCTCAAATGTAGCTCTGAAGAGTCATTTGTTGGCTAGGCCATCTTAAAAGGTTTTCTCATACTAAAGTAGTAGGGAATAGATGAAAAAAGGTGTTCAGGATTTACAAAAACACTCTAAATTCTATTCTCTAAGGTTAAGATGCAGAAATAGTAGCTCACCTAAGACTACAAGGTGGGAAGCAGTATCTGGAAAAACAATACATACAGTTTTAAATTAAAATGTTTTTAAATTACTTGGATAATCAGTACAGGTCTGTATTGGTCAATCAATGGCTTGGGAAAATAAACTTTTTTATTGGAATATCATTGTTCTGCTTACAAACTGTTTACCAATACTTTGGCCACCTGATGCTAAGAGCCAACTCATTGGAAAGATTGATGCCGGGAAACGATTGAAGGCGAAAGGAGAAGGGGGAGGCAGAGGATGAGATAGATAGCATCGCTGACTCAATAGACATGTTGTTATTGTTCAGTTGCTCAGTTGTGTCCAACTCCTTGTGACCCCATGGACTGCAGCACACCAGGCCTCCCTGTCCTTCACCATCTCCCGGAACTTACTTAAACTTGTGTTCATCGAGTCAGTGATGCCATCCAACCATCTTGTCCTCTGTCATCCACTTCTCCTCCTGCCTTCAATCTTTCACAGCATCAGGATCTTTTCTGAGTCAACTCTTTGCATCAGATGCTCAAAGTGTTGAAGCCTTAGCTTCAGCATCAGTCCCTTCCCCAGTGATTATTCAGGATTGATTTCCTTTAGAATTTACAGGTTTAATCTCCTTGCAGTCCAAGGGACTCTCAAGAGTCTTCTCCAACACGACAGTTCAAAAGCATCAATTCTTCAACAGAATAAACTTGTGCTTGAGCAAACTTGGGGAGATAGTGGAGGACAGAGAAGCCTGGTATGCTGCAGTCCATGAGGTCTCAAAGAGTCGGACATAACTTAGTGACTGAACAACAACAAAAATTGCTTTATGATAGGTGTTAGTTTCTGCTGTACAGTGGAGTGAATCAGTCATAAGTATATATAATATATCCCCTCCATCTCGACCTCCCTCCCACCCCTCTTCCCACCCCTAGAGGGAGAGGAGGAATACTTTAACACAGGAGCTGTGTGTAGCATCTTCATTCCTCCACCTACAAGGGATCCAACTTAGTATTTAATCATTTTCTGTAGCTTTAGGAATTTTCTTCTTCTTCCTTTTTTTTTTTTTTAAAGTAGAAATCTGAAACAGGTGATGTATTTGGTTCAACCTGTTATGATCCTATAATCTTGTTTCCTGGATTATGAGTCTATAATTTTGTAAGGGCCACAAATAGTTACTGCTCCAATAGAGATACAGTGCAGTTCAGTCAGTTCAGTTGCTCAGTCATGTCCGACTCTTTGCAACCCCATGAACTGCAGCACGCCAGCCTTCACTGTCCGTCACCAACTCCTGGAGTTTACTCAAACCCATGTCCATTGAGTTGGTGATGCCATCCAACCATCTCACCCTCTGTCGCCCCCTTTTCTCCTGCCCTCTTTCTTTCCCAGTCTTTCCCAATGAGTCAGTTTGTCACATCAGCTGGCCAAACTATTTAAGTTTTTGCTTCAGATTCAGTCTTTTCAAAGAATATCCAGGACTGATTTCCTTTAGGATAGACTAGTTGGATCTCCTTGCAGTCCAAGGGACTCTCAAGAGTCTTCTCCAACACCAAAGTTCAAAAGCATCAATTTTTCAGCGCTCAGCTTTCTTTATAGTCCAACTCTCACATCCATACATGACTTGGAAAAACCATAGCTTTGACTAGACGGACCTTTGTTGGCAAAGTAATGTCTCTACTTTTTCATATGCTGTCTAGGTTGGTCATAGCTTTGTTTCCAAGGAGCAAGTGTCTTTTAATTTCAAGGCTGCAGTCACCATCTGCACTGATTTTGGAGCCCCCCAAAATAAAATCTTTGTTTCCCCATCTAATTGCCATGAAGGGATGGGGCCATGAAGAGGTGTTGGGACCACGAAGTGATGAAGCTGGATGAAGCACAATGCAGTTAGGGAACAAAATTAATACAGTAACCAAGGGCTAACCTGGATGGCAGATATATGCATGCCAATTAAAATGTCAATGTTGATTGACATAAGATTAGAGAAGATGTCAGAAAAATGGGAATTTTGTGCTGAGAAGGAAAGCAAGTTCTAAGGCAGAGAGTTGAATATCAGAAAGGTTTTGGAAATGTCTGTGAGAACTCTGAAGCAATAAACCAGTTACAAATGACATGAAACAAAGGAA
Organism: Capra hircus; assembly: GCF_001704415.2. Taxonomy (NCBI): domain Eukaryota; kingdom Metazoa; phylum Chordata; class Mammalia; order Artiodactyla; family Bovidae; genus Capra; species Capra hircus. Next base: position 33,216,033 of record NC_030834.1, on the reverse strand, counting down.
TTGAGATTTAATGATGTAAACAAAAAGAAATGTTTCTTTAGTAACAAAATGAAAGCAATATTTAATAAATATAGGCTGACTGGTGAAGGATTTATACATTCAACAAGTAGTTATTGAGTACAAATTATATGCCGAGATCTCTGTGAAGCACTAAAAATTCAAATGTGAATGAGAAGATTCTCATCTTCCACCATCACAAAGGACCAGAGCCTACCAATAGTAAGGACCAGAGATATAAACACTCTATTATGGGATGGGATCTACTTAGTCTTAGAGACAGAATCAGAGAAGACTTTGAGAGAGAGTTACCTTTGTTTTGCAACTGGAAAAGCAGAAATTAGTCAAGAAAGGTACTAGCTAGGTGTAGGATGATTGATAGGGAAGTGTGCATCTTCTAAATTTCCAAAGAGAAAGGAAGATGAGTTGGGGAGATAAAGTGGGATGCCATTATAATTATCCAAGCTTGGACTCATAATAGTCTGGGGTAAATCTGTAGCAATTACAAGGGAATTTAAAATGCAAATATGAAAGATGTTTTATTATATTTAAAGGTCACAGATACACATTCAGAGAGTCTCAATATTAAAATATAGGTAGTTAAAAGGGAAATTGTTCTCCATGATTTTATTATCCAAATATGCCAGTGAAATATATGCAAAACGCCTTTCCTTCTGCCTTTGTTTCAATATACACATCAGGATGAATTAGAGAGTATAAATTATTTATTTGTCATCAGAGTTATAGGAAAACCTTTATAAATTAGATGACCTAAAGAGCAGAATTTCAGAAATATTCAGATTATGTTATCGCCTTATATTTTAGGTCACCAGAGTTAGAAAATTCAATTTGATTTTCTATATGCCTCATCTCTTATGTAATTATTTAAGAGCAATTATTTCACTTTGTCACACTATGCCTCAAATGAGAGGCATATTTCTCATTTCCATTTAGTAGATATAAGATAGGTAATTGGATCCTTAAAAATCCTAGGCTTCATATTCTGAGCAAAATCTCCTAGATTTTCTATCTGCCTTTCTCATCTATGTATCAGATGAATACTGACTGAATCTGGAACAAGTTTGACTCATGAGTTATTGTGTTTTTTTTCCCCCAAAGTTACTTTATGGACTTTTACTACACTTAGTTCAAAAACAAAGAAGTTAATTTTAAAAGCTCATTTTATTGAGTTAACAGTGAATTAAAAAACCAATGAAATTAATTTTAGAGCCATTTAATTTAGCTCAGAAAAGAGTGAGACTCTTTTTATTAACTTAATTATTTTGGAATTCACTGTTTTAAAGTCCAATAAGTGTTATGTATTTTAGTTCCAATTAACTTCATTGCGCTACAAGTTGTGTTTACTTTCTCCATGTGGCAAAATCTCACCTCTCGTTTTGCACATAGGCTGACCCACTCAGAATGGGCTGGTGTCAGTAGGTGGACCTGAGTCAATATAAGTAGATGACATCTTGAAAAATTGATCATCTGTTGGTTGACTATTAATTCCAGAACTGACCTACTCCTTTGTAATATAAGGATAGCAAATTAGCAAAATTTTTAACTGTGCGTCTTGCCAACAATGTAAAGTGTTGCATGATCATTGTCTGTGATATCTTACATGCCATATTCACTAATTCATAAAAAATTTAATGAGCTGGGTTGTACAAAGAGAGTAATTCAGCTTTTTCATCATATTTTGAGAAATATAAATCTGAAAAAGGTAAACATTGTATGTAAAAGAAAAAAAGAAAATAAAGCATTTTACTTAAAATTGTATCAAATCCAAAGGAGAGTTTCTGCCTTGACTTTTGGAGAATTTTGGAGTAGGTTATATGAAACTGCTAACTGCACAGAATCTGCAAATCTTAATTTTTACATTTCCCCACATTATATGAAGGATGGAAAAATAAAATTATACTATGTCCAGTGAGAAAATTCATCTCTTAGCTGACTTTTATTCAGTAGGAACCTCAGAACCTCATTTTATGCACTCATTCATTCATTTCATTTAGGGTGGGGTCATGGATTATGTTGTGTTTTTTTGAGTGAGCAATTTTCAGAAAAAGTTCAGCATCTTTTACCTGCTGATTTTACTTCCGGATGAAATGGAAAGAAAAAATGGAATTAATATAAAGTCTTACCTCCCTGGTTGAGTTTGAAAATGGAGCTGTCAGACAGGAAAACCAGTTAGGGCAGAAGCCATGTAAAACTTCTTCACTAATTGGCTGACATTCAGAGCTGGAGGATCAGCAGCTGTGAAAGCAAATTCAGTCTGGATACAAGGCAGATTTTTCATTTATTTCAATTAATTACCACACACATCAAAAATTGCTGCTAAAAAAATTCTCCAATGAATACCTGTAAGGAAGAAAGAGTGCTTAGGTGTGCAGAGACTTCTGCCTCTTTCACAGCTTTCAGTATACAGTCAACTGATAGTTTTTTGTAAAGGAACTTGCTTGACCTTTCGTAGAGTTATGGAAATAACATATGTACATTGAAAACAATCTCAGTTACATTCCGTGGAGAAGTTGCTAATGGTAGAATACACATGCATTTTGAGTATGTGGGTGATTATATGTATTTAGTATACATGTCTCTGCATGTGGAAATAATGCTACTATAAAACAATTGAAAATTGTCATTGCTGCTTGCTTATAATAGCTATAAAGTATACAGCGTGCATATTGTAATATCTGTGCACTTTACCAAAAGTTCTTTATCTGGAAATAGAGTAATTCTGTATGATGCACTACTCTAATTAGAAAAGGTCTTTATTGGACAGAAAAGTAAATAGGCCACTCCAACCTACATAGGGTAATTGGTTACTATAGAATGTGTAATGTGTATAACATTTTTTTAATGTATATGCTTGTTATTTTTACTGTACTTTTTCTTCATGTATACGAATTGAGGGTAGTTGTTCATTTTCTGCCCAACAACTACTGCTTTAAAATAATAGAAGAGGAACTTGTTCACACAGTAAAAGATCACATGTATACATTTTAGCTTTAAGAAGAAAGCATAAGTACATCGTTATTGCAATTAGGTCATTACTTACTCTTGCAGTTTCTGAAATCAAAATATTTGTCATGTTTTAGTCCAGTCCACCGTTGTGAAAGAAATATTTATGAGATGGATTTTTATTATGAAGGTATAAAGAAAATAGATTCCTTATTATATGTGTATATAAAAAACTCCCATGCTAAGTATGTGTGTTCCCACTTATTTAGAACAGAGAAATAGAAAAATGAAACATTTATCATTTACCCATAGACTCTAGCAAATCTTTGTTCTTTTTTTGAATTCCAGAAAAAGCAAAGCAACTGCAGTGAGAGAACAGATTAGAAAATAGATGATTAACTCTCTAGTACTCTCCGTCTGTAAAACTGTGGAATAAGATAATTAAAATATTTTTTAAATTTTAATATAATCATGCAAGATTTTAGACATTCAAAAAATAATAGGATACAGTGATATATGCATATACCCACCACTCCACTTAAAACTAAAGCTTTGTCAATAATTAGACTCTCTTTTGAACCTTTTTGAGTCACTTCTCCTATCCTCCACCATTGAATTGGATTAGGTATTATAAAAATATGTGTTTTAAGTGACTTAACTGTAATTTTCTCTGAAAACAGACAGTTAAATTCATACGTAAAATGGCTAAACACAACCTAAGTATCTTTAAATACTCTAAAGTCAAACCATCTTCATTTAGAATGTTTTGCTTATGTACCTACCACTCAACAGAAATCAAACAAAACTAAGCCTCTGGCAATTATTTCCCTCTTTATTTTGAGGTGGGTTGGGAGCCATATACATATATATACCCCAGGGACAGCCTGAACTACCTGGGAATGTGCTTTCAGATTATTCCTCCCTTTAGTCTTCACAGGGGTATCCTTGCCAGTGAAGCTCTTTGAAACAATGTTTAGCTAATGACTCAAGAGGACTACTCAGAACCATTGAAGAGCACCTCAGAAACAGATGCTAAATGGACTTCTGTCAGGTTCTGCTAGGAGAGCCATCAGTAGCACACCAAGTTGGAATAAATTGAATTGAAATCAACAAAGGCACATGCTGTTTATAGCATTACATCAACTTTCCCTTCCCTTTAGGATTCAGAGACAGTTTATCATAGGATAAACCGTGTCTCTGTGAGTACTTCTGGAAGTCCAGTGCATTCTCCAAGCCCAAAGGAGGATGTAAGAATTATGCGATTCAGATCTTAGTTCTTTTAAAATGTTATTGCATGAATATAACACATTATTGTGTTATTTTGGTTGATTAATCAACATTATGGTGTCCCACTTTACATTGTCTGTATCAATAATCCATATTATATTAAACAAATCTATGCAGAGAAATGTTTTTATTGGGGGATGCAGTGAGGAAATATGAGCATCTGGCAACCACACCTTGATTCATTTTAGCCCCTAGAGTCATGGTATGGTGCATTAATTTCTCAGTTTGTAATTTGCCAGCTGCATTTAATGGATCCAATTTTCATTACATCTGTTCTATGGTTCAAAGAGCTCTTTTAGTTGCCAAAGGGGGCCAGCTTCACACAGATTCTGAGAGGGGCTAACACACTGTTTCTTAAAGTATTCAATAACCAAGGATGATTCCTAGTTTTACAGCAAACACATTATTTTTACAGAGGCAAGTTTTATATTCATGACTTACCACTGGTAGATTTCAAATTAAAAATATAGCCTGCCCTTTTCCCAGGCATTACATATTGATTTTCATGTCTTTCTTCATAGTACCCACTGATCTCCTGTCTTTGCAATCAGTGGTAGATTTATTGTTTACCAGTTAAAGGAAACATAATTATGCTTAAGCAGATCCTCTTTGTAAATTGCAGGTGGTTAGATGAATATTTCTTAGACAATTATAGAATTTATGAATGGTTTTTAAATTTATTATAGTAAGCATTATTTATGGACAAGAGCAGGTTATAGCTCTTCATAGTGTGTAGTGGGAGCATTTTTAATAGTAGAAATGGTTTTGCTTGGGCAACTTTACATTCTTGGTGTGTAATTTTAATCTCCATAAAAATATGTCGCTGTTGTGTAATACCAAATGTAGGATTCCAGTTGAAAGCAACTTTCAATGCAAAGGGTTTCTCATGGGCAGAGGAGAAATTTAAAATGTTCTACAGTGCTTTGAAGTTTTAAAGCTTCAGCTGGGAGAATTATAAAGCATTAAACCTGAAAAGTTTCTACCTGATGGTCATGAAATAGCATGGCTATATGAAAACTGACTCTGCCTCACTTCCTCAGGCAATTTTTTTCCTTTTCAAGATTTTCACAAATATCATGCATCATGTTATATTGAGAAGATCATCTTAGACTTTATTCTTCTGAAATCATTAAAGTATATAGCATAATTTTATTTATATATGAAGGTTCAATGGAATAATAATCTGTACTGAAGAAGTCAAGTTTGTACCCAAGTTAGAGGTGATTTTGTATTTTGTACCTAGACTCACATGATCATCTTTGTACTTGCCTAGGAGTAGAAAAATGAGAAGTTTACTTTTAATTAGTTTCCAAATGTACCGTTCTATTTTTACATTCACTTTCCCTAATAGTTTTGTCACAAACAAGTAACATCACAACCTTTGGTCCAGGTCCCAAAGTAAGAAAGGAACAAAACTTAAACTCAATGCATGTGACTCCAAATACGAAACGTCTTCTGTCAAAATTACTCTATTATTATTGCATTATTAGGTCTTAATGTCAGGTTCCTATTTCTAGCATTGAAAACATAGGTAAGGAGATAAGCGTAACTTTGAAACATAGTGAATAACTTGACGTTACAAGACTGTTTCCCTTCCATCAGGCTCAAAATATAATTTCAAGACTAGTATCCTTAAAAAAAGGCTTCCCAGGCGGTGCTAGAGGTCAAGAATCTGCCTGCCAACGCAGGGGATGTGGGCTCAATCCCTGAGTCAGGAAGATTCCCTAGAGGAGGGAATGGCAATCCACTCCAGTACTCTTGCCTGGGAAATCCTATGGACAGAGATGCCTGGTGGTTTACAATCCATGGGGTAGCAGTGAATCAGACACAACTGAGTGACTGAGCACCAATATCTTTAAAAACTACTTAGTGACTCCCTAAAAAATCCAGCAGGCATTGATAGGAGGGCTGTAAAACACAAAAAAAGACAAAGCCTCTGCTCCCTAGGAAACCAGATAAAAAGAAAGCCTCTGGAATCACTCAGTGCCATTATTCTGAGATGCACGTTTCTCAGATTTTAGCATTTTTGAGATTTGAATTCATCTTCTAAATGATGGCATCTTAGTAACATGTCTAACTTAGGTAACACTTATTTTTCTCTTTTCCAGTGATACATAAAATAATGAAATCTATTATCAACTATAATTTAGATGTGATAAAATACAGAATATAATTTTTAAAATGTTCTAAGTTACTTATATGGTATATACATTTACAAATTTAATTATCTTTTTAATATTCCACGTTTAACATTAAAATGCTCATCACTGGCAAATCAGTGCCCTTGCCATTTTGCTAACTGTTTTAGAGATGCATTTTACTCAGTCTTTGAAAACTTCTTACAAAGCGTATTTCACTCGTGTTGCTTTATCGATGAATGAACTGGGGCCAGGGAGCTTGAGTAGCTTGTCCAAGATTATAGTGGAGTCAGAATTCAGACTTGGATATGTCTAACTCATTTTTTTTCCCTATGTCAAACAGTGTTTAAACAATCACCCATAATGAAGTTCAGTTCAGTTCGGTCTCTCAGTCGTGTCTGACTTTTGCGACCCCATGAATCTCAGCACGCCAGGCCTCCCTGTCCATCACCAACTCCTGAAGTTCACTCAGACTCACGTTCATTGAGTCAGTGATGCCATCCAGCCATCTCATCCTCTGTCGTCCCCTTCTCGAAGTAGTTAATAATTATTTGTTTACCTTCTTAACATTTAAAATTTTTTAGAGATGGCTTAAATGATGTGGGTCTCCTCAGAAGGGTTTTTAAGTGAGTATGAAATGATACCTTCTCTTCCTTTTTCTTGATGAATTTCCTCTAGTAGTAGGATCAGTCAAAGTCATTTCACTGAATTTTTAAAAATTAATTTTTATTGGCGTATAGTTGCTTTAAAGTGCTATGTTTTTTCCTACTACACAGGAAAATGAATCAACCATACATGTACATACATGCCCTCCCTTTTGAATTTTCTTCCCACTCAACTCATCTCAGTGCATTGGGTTCCCTGTGCTATGGAGTAGGTCTTCACTGGTTATCTGTGTTATGCACAGTATCAGTAGTGTCTGTGTGTCTTCTGAATTCATAAACTTGGGTTGTATTAGAGCTGAAAGGCTCTGACACAGCAACCACTCAAGGATCTTTAACAGCCGTTGCTCAGAGAGCTTCCGCCAAGGTGGATGGTCAGTTCCAGGAGAGGCTAGGACCCTGGTGGAGCCCTGGGTCTGGGTGCTACTCCGTTTCCCTCTCTCCTTGATCTCCATCTGAATGGATTGTCTGAACTGTCCTTCAAGACAGATGTGCTCAGCCAGGACTTGTCATCAGCGATGAAAACCGCGTTGTTTGCCTTTGTCATAGAAAATTGCATTTACAGCTCTATACTGCCCCAATACTTCTTTCATCTTTCCCCTTTCTCCTTAGTTCCTTCAAACCAGCAAAGCTATCTAAGTCTGCTTCCTAAAAAACCACAGTAGGGAACAAGAATAGCTTTGGATTCTCCTTCATTTTGTATGTCCGCGGCTGTGGTGTTATGAGTCACTCAGTCTGGCTTCCTATCCCAGAGTTTTGAGCATCTCCCAGTGGAATTTCTACACATGAGATGTTAAATCCTGTGACCCTCCTGGGAACCTAATTCTAAAACATCTCCCCTCCACCCCTCATTTTTCCCCCCTAACATCTTTATTTAAAAAGGGAAATAATTTAGAACTGTTTTTCTCTACATCAGAATTGGCTCCCTCATCTATCCTTCTGTCCAGTAGGCAAGATTCTTGTTCTGCAAAACCCAACAATGCAGAGACCCCAAAACACCACATCTCCAGTTGCACTTGACACTTAGTACTTCACCCGTCATTGAAAAGTCAGAAGTATCATAAAGGCATTAGCACTCACAGTTGAACAGAAATGGGAAGAAATGCCCATGATGCAAAGACTACACTGAGGATGCTATTGCCTTTTTGACGTAGAAGTTGCCTAAGGAATTGGGAAAATAAAATACATCATAGAACAGGAAAAGATGCCGGCCTTTCCTTGGATGGATAGACTAAGTGAACAGTCACAGAGCAAGAGAGGAATCTGGGAACCCCCTGCATGTCTTACACTGGCCAAAATTCAGTGTGCCTTTTCCTTTTATTTTCTCATTTCCTCTAAGTTTCGTCTGGTTTCTCTGAGTATCAGACCTGTGATCTTTTACTAATTTGCTTTGCTAAAGTAAAGCTACGTATATGATTGGAGCTAGAACAGAAGGCCAGATGCTAGCTCACTGTTTGCACCTGTCTCCAGCCAGCCTCACACATTTATCTGTAAAGATGACATGGAAGTGTGTGCACACATGGACGCTGACCATATGTTTAAATCCACACAAAGTGCTACGAAACATTTCTTCTCTTTTGCAAGAAGCTTCCTCAGGATTTGCTGAAGGACGAAAGAACACACATGTTGAATTCTCTACTACCATCTTCAAAATACATATTTATTGTCCATAGTATTTAACATAAATCAGTGAGGACATTTTTTAGTTGCTGGAAGATGCTTTAGCGCGTATTTCTTTGCCACCTAAAAAGCAACAACAAAAATAACTTTCCCAGCCTAGTCTCCAGACACTTAGATTTGCCTCCTAAACAAAAGCAAGCACAATTATTCCTCTTACTCCTTTTCAGGTTCAAAGGCAGCATAGAACAGTGCCATAAGTAATTGCACAAATACTAATGTGGGTAAGTTCTACTTATGCGTTTCCAGTCCTATACTGGAAGTAGCCTGAGATTTTTTTCCTCCAATATGAGCTAAGATCAATCACAAGATTGCAGGTGAGATTCCCTCTGGGTTTTAGATTGGTCACTTTATTTGGAATGAATCCGGATCCATATTGTCAGCTTTGGATGCTAAGAATACAGGTCTTTCTCTTAAAGGGGGCCGGGGGTGGGGAATCCAATCCTCCGAGACGTCTAATCTCTTGTCGTTTTTCATTACACGGAATCAAAAGAAGAAAGACAGCCCTAGCAGTTTCTAAACATTCTGGCAAACAGCAGGACAGTTGTGGGAGTAGATTGTTTTCAGATGTTTTTCTTTTGTATTATTGTATATAGTAAGTTAATGATCGCATTTACATTCTTTAGAATAAAAATGCATCTTGTTATGGGGGTGACACGTTTGTGGTAGGAACCGGAGGAGTCAAAATTCAACATTTGTGATCATAAGATAATGCCACAATAATTTATACACCAATTACCAGGAGAAAGATCCTCCTAATTTATACTCTGGTGGTAATTTTAAACAAAATACACTAACGCAAACAGAAGCAAAGCCTCCAGACTAGTATTCAGACTCGATAATGTCCTTTGTTTTAGTTTCAGTCTCAGGAACACAAACCAGGGCATTGTAGGTTTTTCAGTTGGTTTTGAATGTAAAAGTGTCATTAGAGGAGCAATGTAAAAGTGTCATAAAAGGAACAAATGGAAATGACAGAATAAGCAGCAAACTGTAGGAATACGAATCAAAGAAAAAGTATCCGTTTCATGGTCAGTTGGGGAAAAGATGTCGCTATTCCCAAAAACAATGGACTCCTAGAACCATGCTTTTGAGAGTTAACCCCGTAATCTTGCTTAAAGAACTTTTCTTCTTAAACTTTCATTTCCATCAATGTGATATTCATTTCCAAGACAGTATCTAAATTCTTTTTTTTTTATTTTTAAGCTTTTTATTGTATATTGGAATATAGACATTCAATAATGTGATCATTTCAGGTGGACAGCAAAGGGACTTAGGCATGCATATCCATGTATCCATTCTCCCCAGACACCCCCTCCCATCCAGGCTGCCACATAACATTGAGCAGGGTTCTCTGTGCTGTACAGTAGGTCCTTGTTGGTTATCCAGTTTAAATATAGCAGAGTATACATATCATGTATCTAAATTCTGATTCCCAATGTCTTATAATAGTTAAATATCTACTTATCTTTGGGTTTCCCTGGTGGCTTAATCTGTAAAGAATCTGCCTGCAATGCAGGAGATACAGATTTGATCCCTGGGTTGGGAAGATCCCCTGGAGAAGGGAATGGCAACTCACTGCAGGATTCTTGCCTGGAGAATGCCATGGACAGAGGTGCCTGGTGGGCACAGTCCATGTGGTTACAAAAAGTCACACATGTCTGAGCGACTAGCACACTTACTGATATTTATATTTACTAATGTCCAATCTTGAGGTATACTGAATAAATGTTTGGATAAAAATTGAAAACTTTTTGCTACTACTTTAGATTAGGGGAGAAAATAAATTAGAATCTTCAGGATATGACTTAAGAGAATTTTGCCCTTGATGTCACCTTGCAGTATGGAGATATTTTTGTTCATTCACCTTACTTCAATTAAACCTATCATAGTCAGTACACATGATTCAGAAGAATTGTAAAACATGGTTCCTGCTGTCAAGCAATGTGTGATCTAGTCAAAAGAGAAAAATGATATATGTAGGAAAACTTTAACATCAACATAGTAAATCTTAGACTGCTGCTGCTAAGTCGCTTCATTCGTGTCCGACTTTGTGCAACCCCATAGACGGCAGCCCACCAGGCTTCCCCGTCCCTGGGATCCTCCAGGCAAGAACATTGGAGTGGGTTGCCATTTCCTTCTTCAATGCATGAAAGTGGAAAGTGAAAGTGAAGCCACTCAGTCATGTTGGACTCCTAGCGACCCCATGGACTGCAGCCTACAAGGCTCCTCTGTCTACAGGATTTGCCAGGCAAGAGTACTAGAGTGGGTTGCCATTGCCTTCTCTTGATCTTAGACTGCCTATGGCCTATTATAGGAATTTAAAATAATAGGAATGAGAAGATAGAAATCTTGAGTTATAGCTGTACTGTCAATTCTGTTGTTGTTGTTCTGTCCCTAAGTTCTGTCCGACTCTTTGTGACCCCATGGACTGCAGCACACCAAGCTTTCCTGTCTTTCACCATCTCCCGAAGCTTGCTCAAACTCCTGTGCATTGAGCGGGTGAGGCCATTGAACCATCTAATCCTCTGCCGTCCACTTCTCCTCCTGCTTTCAATCTTTCCCAACATCAGGGTCTTTTCAAATGAGTCAGGCTCTTCACATCAGATAGCCAAAGTATTGGAGCTTCTGATTCAGCATCAGTCCTTCTAATGAATATTCAGGCTAGATTTCCTTTAGGATTGCATGGTTTGGTCTCCTTGCAGTCCAAAGGACTCAAGAGTTTTCTCCAACACTACAGTTCAAAAGCATTAATACTTCTGTGTTCAGCCTTCTTTATGGTACAACTCTTACATCCATACATGACTACTGGAAAAACCACAGCTTTGATTAGACGGACCTTTGTTGGCAAAGTCAAGTCTCTGCTTAATAATACGCTGTCTGGGAGTTGGTGATGGACAGGGAGGCTTGGCGTGCTGCGATTCATGGGGTCACAAAGAGTTGGACACGACTGAGCGACTGAACTGAACTGAACTGACTGAGGTTGGTCATAGCTTTTCTTCCAAGGAGCAAGCATGTTTTAATTTCATGGCTGCTGTCACCATCCACAGTTATTTTGGAGCTCAAGAAAATAAAATCTGCCACTGTTTCCATTGTTTCCCCAACTATTTGCTGTGAAATGATGGGATTGGATGTCATGATCTTAGGTTTTTGAATGTTGAGTTTCAAGCCAGCTTTTTCACTCTCCTCTTTCATCTTCATCAAGAGGCTCTTTAGTTCCTCTTTGCTTTCTGCCATAAGGGTGGTGTCATCTGTATATCTCATGTTATTGATATTTCTCCTGGCAATCTTGATTCCAGCTTGTGCTTCTTCCAGCCCAGCATTTCTCAAGATGTACTCTGCATGTAAGTTAAATAAGCAGGGTGACAATATACAGCCTTGACGTACTCCTTTCTGAATTTGGAATGAGTCCACTGTTCCGTGTCTGGCTGTTGCTTCTTGACCTGAATACAGGTTTCACAGGAGGCAGGTAATGCACTCTAGTATTCCATCTCTTTAAGAATTTTCCATACTTTGTTGTGATCCACACAATGGATCTTGCAAAGATGAGGATATTTCAGGTGTGGGGATGGGTCTTTAATATGGTTCTATCTGATTTTGTCTGAGTATTTTCATATTTTCTTTATTAACTCTTATATTCTATCAATTATCAATAACTAAAAAACTATGACTATGATCAATTTGAACATTTTTCCTATCATTTTTCAAATTAAATTGTGAATTGAAAAAAATCTTTGGAGTGCTTTTATGTCCTCCTATAGTTACCATCTTTTTGAACTTTGGCTTTTAATACTATTATTCTGTAAAAATTTTGCTTTATGTTTTTATTAAGCATTCAGATTTACACATTAAATGTATATATCCATTCTTCCCCTTCATCTGGTGAGCTTAATATTCTTTGTTTGGGAATATTGTGTTTTAATTTAATTTTTATTTGAAGATTTTTAAGTAAAAAAAATTACACAGACAACCCTATGACATTTTCCATATTAAAATAATTTTCTTTTATAAAAAAAATTATTCTACTGTATGCTATCAAAATTTTCAAAAACTTGTCTCAAAATTTTTTACTTCTATTTTCTGGAAAAGCAATCCATTTTAATAACAATATATTTATTGAAAATATGTCTAGATATTAAATATAGATGTCTGAAAAGCTAAGTTTAAAGTGTCCAAATATTTAGCAATGGACTCGTTGCACGTAGGGGAAATTCTCAAAAAGAGGCACTACAGTAATAAATGTGCTAAAATTACAATCCTGTGTTTTAGTGAAAGAGAGTCTAGTGTTGCATTTCTGCCTTTTCCCTTCAGGGTATGGAATTTGCTAGAAAACTTTAAAAGCAAATTTTCTAATATTCCATAAGGACAGTATATATGCTATATAAATAGCCTTTTGATATATTTCAGTGATTCCTTCTGACAAGGTAGCATACCTGAGAGGAATCAATAGATAGTATCTTGTTCACAGTCATCTCATATTTGTTTTATAAGATGAAAACTATAATCCCTGGAACAAATTTTTTTCTTTATCACTAAAATTTTAGAAAGATATAACATATCTCGAAGATAAATAGTTTCCCCTCCACTTCTTTTTCATTATAAATATCAAACAGTATCTGTTTAGGGCAATAATCATAAAGAAAACATTAGTCAAAAGGAGATAATACAAATGCCTAATGTGTTTTCTTGGTTGAAAATAACAATACAGTAGAAAATACACGGAACCATATGTAGCTTGTATATTTCAACATCTTGCAAAATCAGCTACTCTGTCCATGCACAAATGTGCTAAAGCTGATTTTACAAAATAGGCAACAATGTTTGTCCAAGTATCTGATTCAGCAGCTGGCCCACATTTTTTATTATGAAAAATGAGGATTAATTGATGAGAATGTTGACCTTTCCTCTGAAGAATCACACTTGAAACTTAGCATTTTCGTTTGGGTTGGCAAATGAGTATTGTTAGACCTACATGTGGTATTTTTAATCTAAAGATACATGAATTTAAACAACAACAACCAAAAAAAAAAAATAAGCAGTAAATGATACAGTCAGTTTTTTACTAGATTTTGGAGCTGCTGTTCACTGCTCTATTTTCAGTTACGAATTGCTGAATAACTTTGTCTAACTACAATACTTGCTTTGAAAGTTTTTCATTTCTCTTCACTGATGTAAACTAGATACTTTTGCATGTAAAATGATTTGAAATGCAGATTAAATTATTCTACAAGCATACTATTGATATATTGTAAACCCAATGGATGTATTCTGGACACTGAAAGATGACAGAAATTAGTTAGACATAAATCTTGTTTTCAAGGAAATACTGGTCATCTGGAGAAAAGGACATATATTCAAGCTACTCTTGTTTCAGCAAATACTGATAACTCGCCTTGTTGTTTTAGGCAAGTCAGTTCAGTTTTGTGGGCCTCAATTTCTCTTCCCTAGAAGCTCAGGTGGTAAAGAATCTGCCTGTAGTGCAGGAGACCACGGTTCAATCCCTGGATCAGGAAGATCCCGTGGAGAAGGGAATGGCAACCCAGTCCAGTATTCTTGCCTGGAGAATGGAGTATCCTGCCAGTTTGCAAATTCTATGATTATATTACTTTTTTAACCTTAGAAATGCAAATATATATAAGAAATATTTTTTAGATTTAAAATACAGGTCCACTAAGTTTTACTTGAGCCCATGTGATTTTTAAAAAAATTTTTAAATATGCAGAAAATTAGAGGGAATAGGATAATAAATACCATACACCTCATAAACTAGATTTAAACCTTATTGTTTCTGTTTCTGAAACATTTTAGGGTAGATTGTAGACATCATGACATTTCACTCTGAAGTTCTTCATTATGTAACAGCCTTACAAATCCATTATGGTATATCATGAAATTAACAAGAAATCCTTTATATCAGCTGATCATGACTTCCTGATTGTCCCTAAATATCCCTCATGGAAGATCTAATCGGTGTCTATGCACTGAGCTATGGTGTCATGGCTCCTTCGGTCTAGACTTGTCCTTCTGCCTCTCACATCTTGCTTCCTTGTCATGCTTTTTTGGCGATGACCTCGACATGTTTAAGACAGTAGATGCATTGTTGTCCTGAAGAATGACACACACTCTGTGTTTGCCTTATGGTTTTTCTCTCTGTGCTTTCTACTTCTCTAGGTTATTCTAGTCCATAAATTTGAAGGTAGACTCACAAGCCTGATTAGATACAATTTAGACACGTTGAATACTTCCTCGGTGAGGCTGTATATTTCATATTGCCTCACAGAATCTGTTTCACTATCAGTGATGATAGGACGGATTGATCACTAAGTTACGTGGTAACTTGTATTTTCCATTGTAAAGCCTCCCTTTGCATGTGTTCTTGCAGATGATAAAATACTTTTTTTTTTTAAGTTGATGTCTATGCTGATTGGTAGTTGTCTAAAAAGTCTAAATACATGTGTTCTCTCAGCAACCCTATTGTAACATTGCAGTAATATGTGTATAATCAGCACATTTACTCTCTGATAATATCTTATCTTTAAGGGGCAAATTCAAAAAGATAATAGGATAATCTTGTCATCTGAAATACCTTTTCTCCTTGGAGTCAAAATCTTTATTTCACTTTATTTCCTAGAGAATGTCATCCTCAGATCATAGTCGTCATTGTTTTACAGAACCAACCTTTGGATGTTTGCCAGGAAATAGTATTTAACCAAATTTTAAAACTACGTGAGGAAATGCAATTATAGTTTATAATTAACCATGGACTATAGTTTTAATATTGATGTTCATAGGCTTTTACAAATAAATATTGGCTATTGTTGTTTAAATTTAAGATATATTAGAATCTCCTGATGGGCACACACTAAAATACTTAAAATGTAACTATGATGGCTCCAGTGATAAGTGATTGAAATTTGCACAGCCTATTTTAACACAGCCTATTTTTGCACACCTGTTTTAACCAACAGCGTTAGGATTGTACTGGTATCTTCAAGTGTATGGAGTCACAGTGCTATGAAGCCAGGCTTCTTGGGTGGAGTCGCCAGCCACGTTGCGTTTCTGCCCTCTTCCGCCACCACCACACTGTAGCAGACCTTGTTGGTTTCTGGCCCCATCCTTCTGCCAGTGCATTTTGCAAAGTTCTGAAGCATTTCCCAGGCCTCTGCCCTCCTTGCCGTATGATTAAGCTGTCATTATGCATTGTATCTGATTTAACAGAGCCTGTTTATTGTCCAGATTCATTCACATCTGGGTGTCAAAACCCATCATCTTTACCAGAATTCTCACTATTTCCCAAGTAAACTGTTTAGACTCAAATCTTTGTCAAAAGGTTTGCTTCTGGAAAAACCCAATCCAGGACAGCCATTCATATTCCTGACATACTGAACTGTTGGCCAAATTTCGAAGAATAGGTCTATTTTATCTGTTTTATCTTCATATTTGTTCCTATAAGGAGCACCATCCTTCCCTCCTTCCCTCCTTCTCTCTCTGGCTAACAGCTATACATCTTCATTTTTAACACTTAGGTTTATGTCTAATACATATATAGAAGAAATTCCTAGACATATTCTCTAATATTTTTTCTTTTTTGTCTGCAATTTCCATCTC
This sequence comes from Capra hircus, assembly GCF_001704415.2. NCBI lineage: Eukaryota > Metazoa > Chordata > Mammalia > Artiodactyla > Bovidae > Capra > Capra hircus. The sequence goes on along the minus strand of NC_030834.1, from coordinate 33,199,703 downwards.
TTTTGTTTCTGTTAATTTTCTCATAACATTTTGTTTTCCAAATCTCCTACTTTTATATAGTGTTAGTTTCAAAAAAAATTTATATCTGTATTTTTCCTCTTATACTATTCATTTTATACTTGAAACAACTCCTCTCGCTTCTCTGAAGATGCTAATGATAAATGGTTAGTCTTGTTTTTCTCTTTTCCTTGCATGATTCCCACTTCTCCCAACATGCATGCTTTCTTGTTTTGGTCTTTGTATTTCATGTCATATATTCTCTTCAAAATCTGGAGACCCTTTGCTAGGAACTTATATCTAAAAATACAAAAACAAAAAAAAAATTAAAGAACTATGTGAAAACCTTGGGCACTTTGCTGAGTTGGCTGTAGTTCCTACCATAGGCTGACCTGTCTGGACAGTTTCATTGCAGAGCCCCGATGGTCATTAATTTTTCCCCCCCCTAGAATTAGCCGGATTCCCTAGAGAAGGGTTTTTCAGTGAAGTTTTTTGTCTGACTTGGAGCATTCTTCAAGTCAATATGTGACCTCTATCTTCCGTCAACCTGTTATCCCCAGTCTATAATCCCTGTTTTACCATCTCTGGAGATTAAACATATATTCTATGTGGATGGAGGGGGTGGTTATGAAGCAAAGTTCTCTGGTTATGGGAGAGAAGCTGCAGATCTAATTGCTTCTTAAATAGCTTTCAAACAATTCTGCATGTACCAATTACAGGGGTACTTGCACAACCAACGCCCATTGCTTTTGGTGATCCTCTGATACAAATTAGGTGACATCACAGCGTCCTCTACTGCTGGCATAAGGCCAAGTCTTTCAGGTTTGCTGAATCAATGACCAATTATTCCTGTTTATGTGAGTTTATGAATGAAACAAGGAAACAAAACACAACTTTTGACTTACTTCAGTGCAAATACCTGTGGTTAGTTCTCCATCTTAAGCCAGAATTGATTTCACTGAACCTGTAAGAAGACTCAACTCCCAAAGTTTTCCCTTGGGAGACCTCTCCCACCATAACCTACCTTCACACCATCCTCCTCGTGCTGCAGAGAATCCTGAGAATTCCAGAGTCTAAGGCAGTGCGTTCGGATTGCATATCAACTGTTTCCCTGTCTGTCTTTTTATCCTCAATCTATGCACAAACCTTGAGATGAAAGCCCGTTTTTCATCCCTGTGTCTTTTTGCTTACTCAGTGTCCAGCTCATGGTAGGCTTTCTTTATCTTTATTGAACACATGGATGATTGAATGAAGTGTTAAGGAATCGAGAAAAAGCTAAGATAAGAGAAAGTGGGATTCTGCCACATTCTAGCTCTTAACAAGTAATTAATAAAATCTGCTTCCCTGTCACATTTATGGGCAGTTTCACTGAAGGTGGATGAAAACAGGGTGAAAAGAGGAATAACGAATTTAGGTGCTTGTTACTTGTTTATGGAAGTAAAAGTCAACATGGGTCCTGAGCACTTTCTGGATTGTTTTGTGATACTCTAAATTTGTATCAACATACCATTTTGCCAAATTGTATTTTCTGTTTTTTTGTGTGTTCCCCTCTCATCTGAACAACAACAACAATAAAAAAAGTCCTGAATGAGTAGTTGCAAAGCTATACATATATTTGATAGTTCACTATGCCTCATCAAAAGTCCTATTTATTTGTTCTAACTAATGTTCCAAGGAAAATGTGCAGACTCTCTAACATATTGCTTGAAGGTTAAAGAGTGTGTTCATTTCATAACCCTAAATTAATGTTCTGTGTTCTGTATTCACTGTAACAGAGCCTATCTATCTCCTGAACATCTATGAAAGGAAACTCCCCTAGGAAAAATAATTCATAAATATCTGACCAATCTCAACTGGATCTTTGATGTTATAACTTCACAGGGAGCTGCTTTTGGTTATGGAGGTTTCAGAAAATTTGTACTCCAGGTTCTTAGATCGTTCATTTCAGGTTTATTAGTTTACCACTTTCGGGTCTTCATGTAACTGCAACATTCCACTTTGAGTATTGTCAACTGAAAGAAAAAAAAAAAAGCACAACCTGAGAGTTAAGATTGATTGATTTATTTATTTAATTTATTTATTTTTTTCCTTGCCTTCGCTGAGGACTGTAACCCAGGCAGGCAGCCTCTCAGACAGTTCTGAGGCACTGTTCCAAAGAAATAAAGGAGGGTCCAGGATTTGTAGGAATTTTTTGCTGGGTGAAAAAAGTATAACCTCAAAAATCACTGCTAACCACACACATACACACACGCAACAGACATCTTAAGTTAATGAGTTTAGTGCTTTCCTATATATGGGAAGATGCAAGTGTCCGAGTTTCTTGAAATCATTCCTTTGACATGCACCTTAACTCTTGAGGGGCAGTATCTTCTTTTCTCCAATCTGAATGCACCTGGGATGCTGCAATGGCTGATAGCTTTATGGCTTCTCAGGCGCTCAGCAGGTACAGAATCTGCCTGCCAGTTCAAGAGACCCAAGAGATATGGGTTCGATACCTGGGTCAGGAAGATAGATCCCCTGGAAGAGGAAATGGCAACCCACTCCAGTATCCTTGCCTGGGAAATCCCATGGACAGAGGAACCTGGCAGGCTACTATCCATGGGGTTGCAAAATATCAGATAGTTCTGAGCACAAGCGCAGCTCTAACTTATGGTCATAACATCCTACGTTTACTGAAATGGCAGGTGACATTCACTGTCCATAGTATCAAACCCGGGAGGCAACCTTACCTGCTAAGCAGAGATGAGAAAAAAATAGAGTCTTCCTCATGAAGACAACATTTTCCAGTTTGTCCTGTTCTGGAGCCTGGAGTCAGGGTAGAACACAGCCCAGGTAGCTCTGCCCGGGCCGTGAATTTGGCATCAACTATAGTGTTGGAGGGTACTGCTGCTGCTAAGTCACTTCAGTCGTGTCTGACTCTGTGTGACCCCATAGACGGCCGCTCACCAGGCTCCCCTATCCCTGGGATTCTCCAGGCAAGAACACTCGAGTGGGTTGCCATTTCCTTCTGTAATGCATGAAAGTGAAAAGTGAAAGTGAAGTCGCTCGGTCGTGTCTGACCCTCAGCGACCCCATGGCCTGCAGCCTTCCAGGTAGTGGCAGAGAATTAAGACCGTGCTCTCTGCACCAAACCTGAAAGGTCTTCTTGGTCTGAGGACTCTGGAAATAATTGAATTATCATGGAGCAACCAACTGGACTGGGATAAATTAACACAAATTGAATGAAGATTTACTATACCATAAAGTGATGTAGTAAATCATCCGCCTGCTAATGCAGGAGACAGGAGTTTTGACCCTGGAGTGGAAAGATCCCCTAGAAGAGGGCACAGCAACCCACTGCAGTATTCTTGCCTGGAAAATCCCATGGATAGAGGAGCCTGGTGGGCTACACTCCCTGGGGTCGCAAGAGAGTCGGATGCTGCTGAGCAAATAAACAGCAACAACAAAATGATGTCTCAGCTAGTGCTCATCAAGCAGGCCTTGGTGTCTTTCTCCCTCAGGAGCACCTTCAGTCTTGTGTTTACATCTGTACGTCTTGGGTTTCCCCTCTTTTAATTGTGTCTTTCCTAGTCCCTGATACTTCACATCTACTCAGAGTCTGATCAGATTTTTAAGGGTGAAAAGATGCTGTGAAGTTGTTTGCTGCCATCCTGTCCGTTCTCTGCACAGTGATCACTGTGACGCCCCATTCCTTCTCCAAAAGCTGCCGGGTCGAACACTCCTGAGACTGCACCGGGTCCCTTCCCACACTGTGTTCTTATTCCATTGTTCATGCTATCATTTATTTGATTTTTAACAGACTTTTAAAAACTTCTAATTACAATGCAGATTTTCTGTAGGATGAATGATAACACCAATTAGCTTGAAAGATCTGCCAGACTCTGTGAAAGCACTTTATAAACATGATCTGAAATCGCTTTCAAATAATCCTTTTGTCTGCAGAGGCTGTTGTTCCTCACTTTATACATGAGGAAAAAAGATGAGATTCAGCAAGCTTTGGTGTTTTCCCCATAGGCACACAGTTAGAAAGTTCTAGAGGTGGAACTTGAACCTAAGTCTACCTAGATATTTATTATGGGAGTTAGATCTTTATCAAAAGTGAAAAGGCACTCATAATTCTATTATCTAAAAGAGAACTTTGTGATATTCTTTCCTGTTAGTTTGCTTATGATAGCACATGCATAAATTTGGGTATGCACATACAAATTCATACATGACCACAAATATATTTACGTGAGTTTTAAATTACATATCTATTTAACGGGATACTTTTATGTATATTTTTAACTATTCTGAAGCATTTTGTGTGTTATTTTGTATAGTTTATGAAAACAAAATAGTTTTGTGAAAATAATACCACTACTCAAAATAACCTTATTTTAACCACTCCTTTACTGATGTTTATGTGGATTTTTTAATTTTATATTTTCCTACTCTTTCAGTATGAAAGAGGTGGCGGTGTGCAGGGTTTGCAGTCCACCTTTTAAGGACACACCTCAGCCTAACTCTAGGGGGCCTCCTTTGCTGTATACATTCTCTCATCAACCACTTTCATTGTTCTAGCCAAAATGGCCAGTCTTCCAGCCTGTTGCTTTCATGGACCAGCTCCCAAGAGAGTATATTCCACCTTTTCTAAATCTCATCAGTCTTCATAAATGTGTGCAGAGAAAAAAGAGTGATGTTAGAAAGACTATTTCCCTAGAAATCAAATCTCAACACCCTTACTCTCCCCTGAACCCCTCCCCCAGCCCACCTGCCTCTCCTGTCTCCTATTTCCACATCCTCATTGAGGCCAGGACTTGTCCTCTGTGGGAGCCCAGTGTTAATCAGGTCATCACTAACTAATGTGTACAATGAACTTGAGCAGTCCAGTCGTCAACTATGTGGCCCCTGAAATTACTTGTTTCCTTGTTTCCAGCTGCTTCCTGAAATACCACATCTTAGGAGCAGATGCTACCTGCTTACTTTTATGTAAATTTGGGTTCTGACATTAAATCCAAAAAGTATTCTCAGGTGTTGAAAGATTTGTCATGTCCAAACAGGATACCTGTAAACACTTTGCTGTCTTTACGCTGTAGTCTTAGTCCAAAGAGTGGATTTTGTCACTTCTTAAAATTACCTTTAAAAAATACAGCAGACCTTTTTTTTCCTAGCTAAGACTTAAAGGAGGAAAAACAGTTTCTTCAGATCTGTACTTAGCTCCTTGCTTCTCATTTTTCTGGCATTTAGGTGACTTACAGAACTGCAGAAGTTGGAACATGCCCACACTTTTGTAAACAGCCTGACTGCAGTTTTTCAAATAGAATTGTGTAACGTTTTCTGTCTCCCAGAGCACCTAGGAAACCTGTGGCTTCGAAGAACCTTTCTAAATTCTCTGCATATCGCACATAACTGCCTTTTTCCTTATTTAGAATATTTGCATCAATATTATGGGCAGTGATGGAAAGATAACATTTGTACTCCAACATACAGAAGATTTTATTCCTTCTCTCTCTCTCTCTCTCTGTTTCACACACACACACGAGAGAGTGAGAGAGATAAATTTGTGAGGTTCAGTTCAGTCACAGTCGTGTCCAACTCTTTGTGACCCCATGAACAGCAGCACTCCAGGCCTCTGTGTCCAGCACCAACTCCCAGAGTCTACCCAAACCTGTGTCCATTGAGTTGGTGATGCCATCCAACAATCTCATCCTCTGCCGTCCCCTTCTCCTCCTGCCCTCAATCTTTCCCAGCATCAGGGTCTTTTCAAATGAGTCAGCTCTTTGCATCAGGTGGCCAAAGTATTGGCTTCAACATCTGTCCTTCCAATGAACACCCAGGGCTGATCTCCTTTAGGATGGACTGGTTTGATCTCCTTGCAGTCCAAGGGACTCTCAAGAGTCTTCTCCAATACCACACTTCAAAAGCATCAATTCTTTGGCGCTCAGCTTTCTTTATAGTCCAACTCTCACATCCATACATGACCATAGGAAAAACCATAGCCTTGACTAAACATACCTTTGTTGGCAAAGTAATGTCTCTGCTTTTGAATATGCTGTCTAGGTTGGTCATAACTTTCCTTCCAAGGAGCAAGCATCTTTTAATTTCATGGCTGCAGTCACCATCTGCAGTGATTTTGGAGCCCAGAAAAATAAAGTCAGACACTATTTCCACTGTTTCCCCATCTATTTCCCATGAAGTGATGGGACCAGATGCCATGATCTTAGTTTTCTGAATGTTGAGCTTTAAGCCAACTTTTTCACTCTCCTCTTTCACTTTCATCAAGAGGCTCTTTAGTTCTTCTTCACTTTCTGCCATATGTAAGGTGATATATGTTAATTAACTAGATGGGAGAAATTTTGTTCACAACGTACATATATATCAAGTCACCACAATATATACTTTAAATATCTTGCTTATAAATTTTAGCAAAATAAAGCTTAAAAATATTCTTTTATATATTTTCTGTTCAAATATATTTAAATAATGACAGTATCCCTACTAGTAGGCTCACCTTCATCTAGTTGATAACTATTAATCTATTGTTAACCTTTGATCCTTATCAACCTCTTGCCTGATAAAAATGGAAACACCATGTACAGCTCTTTTGAATGAAATGCCGTTTGTTAATATAATAATAATGCTAGTTATGATTTGCTGATCACCACGTACTGCTCAGAACTTTACATACTCATTTAGGCACCTTAACAGCTTTGAGGAAGTGATATTGTGACTTGATTTTACAAATCAGAAAAAAGAGACAGCGAGGTTGAATAAATTGTACAGTATCACCTGGTTAGGCTTCCCTGGTGGCTCAGAGGTTAAAGTGTCTGCCTCCAATGTGGGAGGCCGGGGTTCGATCTCTGGGTCAGGAAGATCCCCTGGAGAAGGAAATGGCAACCCACTTCAGTCTTCCTGCCTGGAGAATCCCATGGACAGAGGAGCCTGGTAGGCTACAGTCCATAGGGTTGCAAAGAGTCACACAGGACTGAGCAACTTCACTTTTGCTTTCATCACCTGGTTAGTAAGAGACAAAAGTATCATTTGCACCCTGAACTCTAAGAGTTTGTGCTCTTTCCACAGCTCTCCTTAGACTGTCTTAAATCATTACCTGATGGCTTAAATACAGTATTAACCTAATGCATTTATCAACTTATAGCGGATTTCAGTGAAAATTAGTCAATCTGAAGTTCAAGTGCTATTGCACAGTTCAAATTGATTAATTGCACATATTACTAAGTGAGCATCTACTAAGAACCAGGCAATGTGCTGGTTACTAAAAATATCGTAGGGAGAACAAAAAGGCATGGCCTCTAGCCTCATGATGGTAGCTATCTGGTGTATAGGCAACACGGCTCTTCCTACATCATTTCTTTCACCTGGGGCTTTATGACCTGAGATCATGTAAATAAGGGGAATGTACTAATCAAAATCTGCTGTGGCTGTGTCAACCCCACCAATTCCCGTAGTCTTTGCTTCAGCTGCATGCTCCCATCAACCTTCTCTCCTCTCCCAATTGTTCTCATTCGTGAGTTAAAAAAAAAAAAAAAAATGAGCTAACTGTAAATATCCTTAAAAATACTCACACCAAGCCCTGACCCATTTCTCTTCCCTACTCCATCCAGCTCATACTTACTTTTCCTAAAGTGAGGCCCAGGTTTCAGTATTGTAAGAATACACCCAACTGATTCCCATGGGCAGCAGTGGTCAGGGTACTTTAGTTAACTACGATATCACTTACAGCATCCCATCATAAATCCATAGAGATTCTGTGGCTGCAACAGAAATCTAGCTCAGGGTCAAAGTTCTGTCCATTGCAGTGACTCAGATTTTTCTCTGAGTTCCTGAGCTACTGTTAACATTTCCTTTTCTGAGTTTGGTGAATTGAGTTATACTCTCAGGCTCTACCTAGACTGCTGGCCAGTTCAGAGACTGGATGCCTTCTGGGTATTTGCATAGTCTAGGGAGGGGGTGTCTCCTGAAAAACAGATAGGAGAATTAAGGGTATAAGGAAGTAGCAGAAACCTGTGACAATGACAATAGCTGGTGGCTTCTTGCCTGGCACTCACCACCCAGGATAATACATGCACAATCAGTTGTGTGTGAACATTATCATGAGTATTCAATACTTAGGAACTCTTACTGAGGATAAAGTTACAATCCAATGGCAAATAAACTTATGATCAGGGAGACAATTTAAATGATGATAAATGACAATGAAAAATAAGACCATTATGTCATAGTTGTTAAATAAATATTTAACAAGTGCTAGAATTTTAAAGAAGAGAAAGAGTTCTATAGAGTAGTGCTGTGCTTAGTAGCTCAGTCATGTCCAACTCTTTTGCAACTCTATGGACTATAGCCTGCCAGGCTTTTCTGTCCATGGAATTCTCCAGGCAAGAATACTGGAGTGGGTAGCCATGCCCTCCTCCAGGAGATCTTCCTAACCAAAGGATCAAACCCAGGTCTCTTGCATTGTAGGCAGATTCTTTATTGGCTGAGCCACCAGGGCAGCTCTATAGGCTAGTAATGTCTTGCTTAATGAAAGAGGGAGATGAGATATGTGTTGAAGGATAACTAGGATTGTTAAGGTCATTAGAGCAAGAAAAATAATTCTAGTAGAGAACTTTCTGTGAGCAAAAAAGTGGAATGGATAAACCCAACTCATGCAACGCTAAATAGAGGCATTATGTGCCACTGTTGGTAAAGAACCTGCCTACCAATGCAGGAGATTTAAGAGACTTGAGTTCAATCCCTGGGTCAGGAAGATCCCCTGGAGGAGGGCGCGGCAATCCATTGCAGTATTTTCGCCTGGAGAATTCATGGACAGGGGAGCCTGGCAGCCTACAGTCCATAGAGTCACAAAGGGTCAGATGTGACAAAAGCAACTTAGCATGCATAAACTGGGAAACATAGGGAAGATATAGAAAGGATGAAAGATAAAGGCCATTTTGTTTATATGATCTTCTCAAGAGGTTGGGTTTATATTGAAGAGAAGAGTGTTTGAAGCCCTTAGGGCAAGGAAGTAATGAGCCATCATTGCTTTAAGAAATATAGTCTTCCTTTGTTATCATTTAAATTAATTGGGGATAGATGAGAACTCAGACAAACTTTTTTTTTTTTTTAATAAAATGGATAAAAATAAATGTGAAGGACACTGCATACTAGTTTGGCTAAGGGAAACCAAGAAGAAAAAGGAGACCATAAAATACTGGATGTCTCAGAAAAATGATGCTGTCATCAACAGAGCTAAATCCGAAGGAGGAGACATTTGGCAAGATCAGATGCAAGAATATGTATTTTAAAAGTCTTACATATGGCCTCAGGATCTAGGAAGGGCAAATCCATGCTGAAATACCTGTTATCGCATGAAACTAAACCATTTTAGACAGTGACATATGAAACTGACATGAAAAAACCTGAAGGAAATCTTCACAAAATTGTGTAGTGTGCAGAAAGGGGCAGATGAATGATATTATGGTCACATAGGATAATACATTCAGGTGAAAGAGATAAAAACTGTAATTTTAGCATGATGAGTTCTCTTATAAAGCTGTCACTTCTGCTATATAAATTTGTAGTTTCAATATTCAAGGGGTTAATTGTACCAAGTCATTCTCACCACCTAAGCAAAGGATGTAGGAATTATTGCACACTGCTTCCTTAAGCCTTCCTTAAGCCAACATGACATTGAGTACCATAGCCAAACAAATATTAAATATTATTAGGGAAAGTTTAAAGAGCTACATAATATAACATATACATATAAAGTTGCTATAGCTGTAGAAGGTTTAAGTTTCTTCTGGAAAAACAAGCAAGTGATATGATAAAGATATTTAAAAAAAAGAATAATTCTTTTGTTGGAATAAAAATGAAGAAGTCAAAGCCCCAATCAGTGAGGAAAGTACTGTTTTGTGAACAGAGAAAAAGTTTGGACAATTAAATTACTGTAAGCCATGATATGAAATATATCAGAGGGATGAAAGGATTGTTTTGATAGCACAGCACAGAGGATGAAGCAATTGATTTTTCCCCAGGTACTTAGGAGAAGTTAACAAGGAGAATGGATATTAGAGTTGAAAATGAAAACTGGAATCATTTGGGTAAAAATGTGTGTCAAGAGTTCCAAGTGCAGAGAATAGCACCTGCAAGGCTGCAATGTCATGAAACAGCTCAGCATTTCTACTGCACGGTGAATTCAGGATTATTCGGACAAGGAGTGGGCGGAAGGAGAAGAATAATTGCCGGAGCCAAGATGGAGAAGGCAAAGGAGAAAAGGGAAGCTTATGTTGCTGTAACAAATACCCCCAAACCTCACGAATTTAAAACTGAAGATTTCTTTATTTCCTTCACAACATGGCGATTCCAGTCAGCTTGGGGCTCTGCTCTTCATCTTCCTCTCTCTCCACCACCTGAATGCTAAACACTGTGACAGAGAAAAAAAAAAGAAACCTGGCAGATCATGTATTGGAAACTCACCCAAAGTAAAAGGCATCTCTTACGCTGGGTGAGCCACAGCAAGAACATGGACACACCTAACTTCCAAAAAGCAGGGAAGTGAAACTTGACCATGTCCCATAAGGAAACCCTGAAAATATTGGTAAACGATACTGATTCCTGACCCGGACATGCCCATGAGTAGCCAGGAGTCTCCAGCAGAGGCGTGGGTCAGCAGTGGCCTGCTGCAGGGTCAGGGGCCCTGAGGGCAGCAGGCCTGCATGGGACTTTTTGCAGGAGCTATCTTCATTACCTCCACCACAGTTTGGCCTCAGGCTAAGCAACAAGGAGGAAACACAACCCCGCCCTTCAAGAGAAGATTGGATTAAAGATTTACTGAACATGCAAAGTTATGACCAACCTAGATAGTATATTCAAAAGCAGAGACATTACTTTGCCGACTAAGGTCTGTCTAGTCAAGGCTATGGCTTTTCCTGTGGTCATGTATGGATGTGAGAGTTGGACTGTGAAGAAGGCTGAGCGCCGAAGAATTGATGCTTTTGAACTGTGGTGTTGGAGAAGACTCTTGAGAGTCCCTTGGACTGCAAGGAGATCCAACCAGTCTATTCTGAAGGAGATCAGCCCTGGGATTTCTTTGGAAGGAATGATGCTAAAGCTGAAGCTCCAGTACTTTGGCCATCTCATGTGAAGAGTTGACTCATTGGAAAAGACTCTGATGCTGGGAGGGATTGGGGGCAGGAGGAGAAGGGGACGACCCAGGATGAGGTGGCTGGATGGCATCACTGACTCGATGGACGTGAGTCTGAGTGATCTCCGGGAGTTGGTGATGGACAGGGAGGCCTGGCATGCTGCAATTCATGGGGTTGCAGAGTTGGACACGACTGAGCGACTGAACTGAACTGAACTGAACATGCCCCCTTCCCCCATCAGAACAAGACCCAGTTTGCCCCTCAGTTAGTCCTGAGTCTCTCTCATCAGGAAGCTTCCAAAAGCCTGTTATCTTTATCTATCAGAGGGCAGATAGAAGGAAAACCACAATCACAGAAAACTAACCAAACTGATCACATGGACCACTGCCTTGTCTAACTCAATGAAACTATGAGCCATGCCCTGTAGGGCCACCCAAGATGGACGGGTCATGGCAGAGAGTTCTGACAGAATGTGGTCCACTGGAGAAGGGAATGGCAAACCACTTCAGTTTTCTTGCCTTGACAACCCCACGAACAGTATGAAAAGGCAAAAAGGAATGACACTGAAAGATGAACTCCCCAGGTCAGTAGGTGCCCGATATGCTACTAGAGAAGAGTGAAGAAATTACTCCAGAAAGAATGAAGAGACAGAGCCAAAGCAAAAACAACACCCCATTGTGGATGTGACGGGTGATGGAAGTAAAGTCCGATGCTTTAAGAGCAATATTGCATAGGGACCTAGTCCCTGTGAATGTTAGGTCAATGAATCAAGACAAATTGGAAGTGGTCAAACAGGAGATGGCAAGAGTGAACATTGACATTTTAGGAATCAGTGAACTAAAATGGACTGCAATGTGTGAATTTAACTCAGATGACCATTACATCTACTACTGTGGGGGAAAAAAATCCCTTATAAAAAATGGAATAGCCCTTATAGTCAACAAAAAGTCCAAATGCAGTACTTGGATGCAATCTCAAAAATGAAAGAATGATCTCTGTTTATTTCCAGGGCAAACCATTCAATATTACAGTAATCAGTCAGTAAACTAATCAGTAATACTGAAGAAGCTGAAGTTGAACAGTTCTATGAAGACCTATAAGACCTTCTAGGACCAACACCCAAAAAAGATGTCCTTTTCATTATAGGGGACTGAAATGCAGAAGTAGGAAGTCAAGAGATACCTGGAGTAACAGGCAAATTTGGCCTTGGAGTACAAAATGAAGCAGGTCAAAGGCTAACAGAGTTTTGCCAAGAGAACGCACTGGTCATAGCAAACGTCCTTTTCCAACAACACAGAAGACTACACATGGACATCACCAGATGGTCAATAGCAAAATCAAACTGATTATATTTTTTTGCAGCAAAAGATGGAGAAGCTCTATACAGTCAGCGAAAACAAGATCGGGAGCTGACCGTGGCTCAGATCATGAACTCCTTATTGCCAAATTCAGACTTAAATTGAAGAAAGTGGGGAAAACCACTAGACCATTCAGATATGACCTAAATCAAATCCCTTGTGATTATACACTGGAAGTGACAAATAGATTCAAGGGATTAGATCTGATAGAGTGCCCGAAGAACTATGGACAGAGGTTCCTGACATTGTACTGGAGGCAGTGATCGAGACCATCCCCAAGAAAAAAGAAATGCAAAAAGGCAAAATGGCTGTCTGAGGAGGCCTTACTAATAGCTGTGAAAAGAAGAGAAGCTAAAGGCAAAGGAGAAAAGGAAAGATATACCCATCTGAATGCAGAGTTCCAAAGAATAGCAAGGAGAGATAAGAAAGCCTTCCTCAGTGATCAGTGCAAAGCAATGGAGGAAAACAATAGAATGGGAAAGACTAGAGACCTCTTCAGGAAAATTAGAGATACCAAGGGGACATTTCATGCAAAGATGGGCTCGATAAAGGACAGAAATGGTAAGGACCTAAGAGAAGCAGAAGATATTAAGAAGAGGTGACAAGAATACACAGAAGAACTATACAAAAAATATTTTCGTGACCCAGATAACCATGATGGTGTGATCACTCACCTAGAGCCAGTTATCCTGGAATGAGAAGTCAAGTGGGCCTTAGGAAGCATCACTAGGATCAAAGCTAGTGGAGGTGATAGAATTCCTGTTGAGCTATTTCAAATCTTAAAAGATGATGCTGTGAAAGCGCTTCACTCAATATGCCAGAAAATCTGGAAAACTCAGCAGTGGCCACAGGACTGGAAGAGGTCAATGTTCATTCCAATCCCAAAGAAAGGCAATGCCAAAGAATGTTCAAGCTACAGCACAATTGCACTCATCTCACACACTAGAAAAGTAATGCTCAAAATTCTCTAAGCCAGGCTTCAATAGTATATGAACTGTGAACTTCCAAATGTTCAAGCTGGATTTAGAAAAGGCAGAGGAAGCAGAGATCAAATTGCCAAAATCTGCTGAATCACTGAAAAGGCAAGAGAGTTTCAGAAAAATACCTACTTTATTGACTGTGCCAAAGCCTTTGACTGTGTAGATCACAACAAACTGTGGAAAATTCTGAAAGAGATGGAAATACCAGACCACCTGACCTGCCTCCTGAGAAATCTCTATGCAGGTCAAGAAGGAACAGTTAGAACAGGACATGGAACAACACACTGGTTCCAAATAGGGAAAGGAGCACGTCAAGGCTGTATATTGTCACCTTGCTTATTTAACTTATATGCAGAGTACATCATGAGAAACCCTGGGCTGGAAGAAGCACAAGCTGGAAACAAGATTGCCAGGAGAAATATCAATAACTTCAGATATGCAGATGACACCACCCTTATGGTAGAAAGTGAAGAGGAACTAAAAAGCCTCTTGATGAAAGTGAAAGAAGAGAGCAAAAAGTTGGCTTAAAGCTCAACATTCAGAAAACGAAGATCCTGGCTTCTGGTCTCATCACTTCATGGCAAATAGATGGGGAAACAATGGAAACAGTGACAGACTTTATTTTGGGGGGCTCCAAAATCACTGCAGACTGCACCCATGAAATCAAAAGAACTTTGCTCCATGGAAGAAAAGCTATGACCAAACTAGACAGCAGATTATAAAGCAGAGACATTACTTTTTTTTTTTTTTTTTACTTTATTTTACTGTACAATACTGTATTGGTTTTGCCATACATCAACATGAATCCACCATGGGTGTACACGTGTTCCCCATCCTGAACCACCCTCCCACCTCCCTTCCCATACCATCTCTCTGGGTCATCCCAGTGCACCAGCCCCAAGCATCCTGTATCCTGCATCAAACGTAGACTGGCGATATGTTTCTTATATGATATTATACTTGTTTCAGTGCCATTCTCCCTAATCATCCCATCCTCTCCCTCTCCCACAGAGTCCAAAAGACTGTTCTATACATCTGTGTCTCTTTTGCTGTCTCACGTACAGGGTTATCATTACCATCTTTCTAAATTCCATATATATGTGTTAGTATACTGTATTGGTGTTTTTCTTTCTGGCTTACTTCACTCTGTATAATTGGCTCCAGTTTCATCCACCTCATTAGAACTGATTCAAATGTATTCTTTTTAATGGCTGAGTAATACTCCACTGTGTATATGTACCACAGCTTTCTTATCCATTACTTTTTGAACAAAGGTCCCCCTAGTCAAAGCTATAGTTTTTCCAGTAGTCATGTATGATGTGAGAGTTGGACTATAAAGAAAATAGAGGGTTGAAGAATTGATGCTTTTGAACTGTGGTGTTGGAGAACTCTTGAGAGTCCCTTGGACTGCAAGGAGATCAAACCAGTCCATCCTGAATATTCACTGGAAGGACTGATGCTGAACCTGAAACTCCAATCCTTTGGCCACCTGATGTGAAGAACTGACCCATTTGGAAAGACCATGATGTGGGAAAGATTGAAGGGAGGAGGAGAAGGGGACGACAGAGGTTGAGATGGTTGGATGGAATCACCGACACAATGGACATGAGTTTGAGTAGGCTCTGGGAGTTGGTGATGCACAGGGAGGTGTGGTGTGCTGCAGTCCATGGGGTCTCAAAGACTCGGACAGGACTGAGCAACTGAACTGAACTGATATTGATTCCTGCATAAACGTCATTGAAGATACTAGCCTAATCTTATAGGTAACCAGTGGAGGTTATCTATGGATGATAGCAGTGGACTTCTTAGATAATAAACCATTCAGCCAGTAGAATAGAGATCAACTCAAATCAGTGATTCTCAAATTCAGCATTCATCAGAATCATGTGGAGAGCTTGTTAAAAACTGCTGGTCCTCACACCCTGAGTTTCACAATCAGTAGGCCTGGGGGTGGGCCTTGGGCCTTGTCTTTCTATCACCTGTGATGTTGATGCCTCATTTTGGGGGATCACAGTCTGAGAACCATTGAACTGGCAGAGTCAGATGTTGGAGTTACTGTGAAAATATGATGGGAAGATGACAGATAAAATGAAAGCAAGATCAAAGTAACACGAGGAGCAATAGTAGACCCAAGAGACCTTTTTTTGTGGTTGCATTATGAGAATTTCATAATATTGGATGTTAGGGGCGAGAGAAGGTTTGAAAGTCACAACAGAATATCTTCTTTGGATAAGTGCCCCATTAACCATGACGAAGTCTACAGAGGATGGAGCAGGGTTAGGAATGAGTGGAGAAAGTTTTAAGGGAAGAGGAGGAATTTAGTTTATGATATTGCATCTCTCAAGTCCCTGATATGTCCATTCAATCAACCACTAAAATTCAGCTCTGGATCTTAGAAGAGTGCTAATACCTGAAGATAGAAATTGAGAATTGGCAGAGTAATGATGGAATGGAAGCTGATGGATAAAGTGATTATCCAGGAAGTGTATTTTGCATGAAAAAGGCAAAGAACCAAGAGCAGAATCCTGAAATGCCCTAATAATTAGATACATGAACAGGATGTTGAGAAGCCAGAATAGGACAATAGAAATGATTAGACAGCAGAAGAACTAGCAAAGATATGTGTCAGGAAATGAAAAAGGAGACATTTAAAAATCAGGGAGTAATCAGTGGTGTCAAATACTTTAAAGAGATCAACATGACCAGGGCTTAACCCAGGCCCGTAATAACTAAGTGCACCCATAACTTTATTTAGGGCTTCCCTGATAATTCAATTGGTAAAGAATCCACCTGCAATCCACCTGGTTCGATTCCTGGGTCGGGAAGATCCACTGGAGAAGTATTCTTGGGCTTCCCTTGTGGCTCAGCTGGTAGAGAATCTGCCTGCAATGTGGGAGACCTGGGTTCAATCCCTGGGCTGGGAAGATCCCCTGGAAGAGGGAAAGGCTACCCACTCCAGTATTCTGGCCTGGAGAATTCCAAGTTGGTTGCAGAGTCAGACCCAACTGAGTGACTTTCACTTCACTTCATCACTTTATTTAGCCAGGCCCTAAAACACCTGTTGAGTACATTGTTGGCACACGTCTTTTATCCTCATCCTTAAATTAATCATGGGAATCTTCTTACCCACCAGGTTCATTTTTTAAAGCTGAAGTCACCCTTGAGGATTAGTCATCTTGCAATCATAGGCACCAGTGAGGTTGGCAAAGGGAGGGATAGTGAAAAATGGGATGAGTCTAAACCTTTACTTGTCAGTACTTCAAAGATGACTAGAATCTGGAACTGAAAGCATGGTGCCCTGAGATCCACAGTTGCTTGTGTACAAAGGGTCATTGCACAGGCCACTCTGGCTCAAGTTTTAGAAATTCTTCCCAGTCACTTGATAAAACATCTATATCCCTATTTCTATTCTCAGGCCAAATATGAGACCTAAATTCTAAGTTGAATCTATGACTTTTTTTCAAATATATATATGAATCTCTGTGTGTGTGTGTGTGTGTGTGTGTGTGTGTGTGTGTATGTGTGACTCTACATTCCCAGATGTGTTTATCTCCACTGGGACTACCACCTAGCCCAATCAGTCAACATGATTTTTCAAGTCAGACTTCAGAGAATTGCTAAGGTCATCTCAGGTCATCTACAAACTACATCTGACTTGCACCTTTCTTTTTCCCAGATGATCCTATCTAAACCTAACCCCTGTCTGCTAATGCCCCTGTCTTCCCCAGGCAGTTGAAGCTACCAAGTATAGATGCTATGGGCACATAGTTTCATTAATGAAAGAAGTCAAACAGATTTAAGCAGATCAAGCTAAGCCTTCATGACCATGAATGAGAGATGATGTGTCTTGCTCTTTGTTTGTTTTTGAAAGGATCCATTTGGTAAACTTCTTTCACTTCATTATTATTGAAAGACAAAACTATTTTCTCTTGGGCCATTATCAACAAATTGTGGTTTGAGTTATATGCATGTTTTCTTGATTAAAAAAAAAGAAAAGGAAAAATAAATGATAAATAAATGAGAAGGTATAGATTAGTTGTCAGAAATCATCATAGTCCTTGATCATTTTCAATCAAAACTATGTAAATGTAGCAGAAACGCTCCCCAAATAGTCACTGATTACAAAAGAACAAATAAAGAATACATGATGCTAGGTTTAAGAACCTTGATCCAGTTATTGTAAAGAACCTGAACTGTGTATACCCTTATTTTCTCATATCCACAATGAAGAGAAATTCATGTATGAGTAGCTCATGTCATTCTTCAGTTATATATTAATTTATAAATGTTCAGTAGTCATTTTATGGAAGTGTAGATGAAAAAAAAATTCTGAACTTGATCTCTATTTTATCCTTGTCTCTGGTATTAGAGACTGAATATGAGCAATACCTGCTCCATAAATAACTCCCTGATTCATCTGAACAACAACAAAAAGTTCAGCAAAATAGTTGACTGCTTTAGGATACAGATGGCATCTGTCATTTAAATAACTTAAGTTATTTAAATTGAGTAGCAAAAATATCTGACAAATCCTTTTCAGACAAATGCAGCAAAGAAATCTGGAATAACATCTAAGACATCAGAAGTTGTTTTTAGGCCTTCAAGATTTTCTTTTATTTAGGGGTAAACTATTGTGTCTGTCTCTCTCTCTCTTATTCTATTTCTTCTTTCTCTCATGAATCCCATCTGCTTATAAGTGTCATTGCTGGAGTTGCAAGGAAACACTTTTGATTAGCACTGAGAAGGTCTAATGTTTGAGACCCTGAATGCAAAACTTCTGATAAAAATAAACTTCAAGGTCTCCAAATACTCTGATCAGATCAACTGTATGATCCCAGAGTAGGTTGCTTAAATCTTCTTGGCTAAGCTTGAGAGTGCAAAGCTTAATACCCACAGGCTTGCAATCTTTTTGAATATGATTATAATTCAGCACCAGCTTTGCATCCTGGATAAAGGTTTCCCTTGAACACAAAGTATGTCACATGCCTGTGTGCTAGTGATCAAAATACTCAGAGGATTATGGCACTTGCTGTTCTTAAACCTCCAAAATGGTGTTAAAATGCTCCATCCAATCAGCTAAGCTGTAAATTAAATTTTTGTAGATTGAAGACATAATTTTATTTCATATGCCAGAAACTCATTTCAACCCTAGCATTTCTGTTAGCACGTTGCATCCAGCAGCATAACTCAAGAGGTTTAATGAAAGTTTAAAAACAATCTGTTGCAGATTTTGTGCCTAATTTATTTTTAATTGCAAATTGTACAACACATTATTGCCTGTGAAAATAGAAATTTAATTTTCTTCCTGTTTTTTTTTCTTTCTTTTTTTTTATAACTCTCATGCAACCTCAGATAGGAAACGAGTTTTAACATGCTGTTTTCTGGGTTTTTTTTTTTGTTTGTTTGTTTGTTTTTAGATCCTTGATGTGACGTCTTTGGAAAATATAGCTCATGTCACTATCATTATCCTTCAAACACACTTTCGTGGTTTCAGAATGCACTATTTGAAATTTCTCTAAGACGTCTGCATTGACACAATGCTTGCAAGTGTTTAACACGCACTGTGGTTACAGTGTCTCTCTTTTCCACGTGAAAATCTGATAGTTTATTCCTGCTAACAGTATTCATCTTCATATTTAGATCATGAAGCTTTACTGGTGATGGGGTAAAAGGACACACAAACTAGCTTTCACTGTAAGGAGCGCTGGATAGTTTGTGAAAATTAGACGTGCTATCATAGTTTCTAATGGGAGAAGAAATACCCTATTACTATACAGTCTGCTTCTTTCCTGTGACCTTTAATTTTCGTGATCAGTCTTCTTAGGAATGCAGCGAATGAAAAATCAACACAAGCGCTCCTTCTGATCTTTTCTTTGGGAAAGTTTTGTCACACTCTGCTGCACCTGGTAGTTTGACTTTGGACAGAATCTGAAATGAAGCTTAATGTGAGTGCTATCAAGTGATTCTAGGAAAATGTCAAAATACAAGAGAAGAAAACAAAGGTCTTCTGTGCTGGATTTGCATTCCCTTCTGAAATCTTTGGCACTTTACATCAGAGAGGGAGTTGTGTTATTTATTTTCAATATCCTGCCTTTCTCTTCTTCCCTGTCCGTAGAGAGGGGCCATCAGCTTGCTCCCCGCAGCTCTTCCCTCCCCGTGCTGGGGCATTGTGTCTGCCCGGCCAGCTGCCTTCAGAGCTGGTGATGAGATGAGAGCTGTGTCTCGCTGGAGAGGGGTGGGTGGGGTGTCCTGACTAGGTCTCCCTGCCTGCCACAAACTTCTTGTTGCTTCTACGAGGCTCAGCTTCCAGGGATGGCCACATCAGTGTGATACCTGGTCTCACGTGTGCTCCTCTGAGCAGGGTCCCTGCAAGGAACACTTGCTGTGAGTGAGTACCTTGACCTTGTATAAAACATCAGAGTTCAAGTTCAGGTAGGACTTGCACCTGGGTTGGTGGAGCCGGACTTATGGTGTAACATTTTGAGCACTTGAACAGCATTGCAGCTAAAAAAATTAACCTCAAATTAAGTAGGAAAATGGTCAGGACAACTATTTGTCAATAAACTTCAAGTATCAAGTATAATAATCCTTCTCAACTTGAGAACATTAATCATTGTAAAATAGCATATTCCCATAGAACACATCTGATTTGTTTAAACTTATACAGCTGTTTCTTTGAGACATTTAATTTTATTTAATTTTTCAGAATAGTTAAGCCTGAAATATGATGGTAACATTTCTCCTTTCATGCACCACTTGCCCTTAAAGGAAAATTATATTGTTTTATGTATTATTTCTTAAAGTATTTGTTTCCTGCTTTGACATATTAGTTCTGATCAGAGCAAAATATTAATATGTTATTCTTAATGAAGTAAATAAATATAGACATTCCAAATGAATTAGGTCTTAGTGATATACAAGAAAAACTGAACATTTGTTGTATTTGTGTAGCATAAGTACAAGTATATTTGAGAGAGATTTGATGGAATGGGCCAGACATCCCAAAGAAAGTTTGGATGGACGCTATTTATTGACCAGATCTATGGAAGAATGCATGAATTGATGGAATCAGGTGCAGTAAGTTTTTGGAAGGTAGTGATGTACAGGTTAGGCTAATAAAACTGATGCCTACATATATAGAAATCATTGTAGAGAAATACAGTGATTATTACAAGGACATAAACTTGTACCTATTTTTATAAACTCCTGTCAGAGAGTGAAAGACAGGTTTCCAAAAGGAAATCGTTTCTCCCGCTTTCTCTCCTTGTTATTTCCACAGGTCAGAGAGCTATGGATAAAAACAGTAAAGCCAAAAGATCCTTTGGTGGAAGTTTTGCTGATGGGTGTGAAGGCAGCTTGAATTTCTATTAGTCCCAGTTCTTTCCAGATAGATCTGTGCTAACTGTCAATTCTCTGCTTATTAAAGGGAGGCTTGTCTTTTTCTCTATATGTACAGATAAGCTCAGTGTAGCCTTGAAATATGTTCAATGCATGATGCTATGTGCATGCACACATGCGTGCACACACAGACACACACACACACTGACCCTTGCTGGGGTGGAGATTCCACAAGTGCATTCATAACCTTTGAAGTTTCAGCAATCTGCTGAAGACGAATATCTTCCTTTTAATCAGAATCTTCAAAAAGTGATCAATCTTTAACTCAGGTCAGGAGATGGACTTGCATATACCTACCTTTTTATTTATAACTTTACAGCTGTAATTTATTCCTGAAAACTATTCATTGAGTTAAAAAAAAACTGTTAGATGAAAAACAGTATTTTCCTTAATTTGTTTGTATGATCCATTTCGTTGAAACTCAAGACACTCCAAAATTGTTCAGTTTAAAATACATATCCACTGAAAATGAAAACAAGGTTTTACAAGTAAACAAATTTGAACATAAGTATAATTTGTACATGAAAGGTAGTCTAATGAAAGATTATTGTATTTTTAACAAAATGTCAAACTATTTTAGAGCTTATAAATTTCTTAAATTCAAACTAACCTTAAAAAATAAAGTTGTAGTCACAGAGTAGTTAGATGGTATTTTTTAATATAATTGATTTACAATATTATGTTAGTTTCAGATACACAGCATAATGATTTAACATTCGTACACATTATGAAAAGATCACCACTGCAAGTCTTATATCCTTTTGTCCCTGTGAAGCTTATTGCAATATTATTGACCACATTCCTTATGCTGTATATTACATCATTGTAACTTATTTATTATATAACCAGAGGTTTGTACCTGTTAATCCCCTTCATCCATTTCACACCACTACCCTTCTTCTTAGCCACAACTCATTTATTTTCTATTACCTATGAGTCTGCTTTTATTTTGCTTTGTTTGTTTTGCTTTTGTTGATATAAAGTTAGTGAAATTTAAACCAAGTGATGCTCATTTGAAAATTGTGTATTTAAGGTATATGTGTTTCCATATTGAGTATATTACCAATGTGCAATTCTAACTTGTATCATTGTATATAATAAAACTGTAGTCGAGAGAAACATCATGAGGATGAAATAAAGGCAAATTATGAGAGCCCTTTGAAACACTTGCAAATAGAATATGTATGTGAACCTGAAGAACTGAAAAACCTTACTATTTGTCTCTCCCTAAAATGACCTGTGCAGCTGTTGCTATGAGGCTCAATCACTTCAGTCATGTCTGACTCTTTGGGACCCCATGCATAGTGGCCCACCAGGCTCCTCTGTGCATAGGATTCTCCAAGCAAGAATACTGGAGTGGGTTGCCATGCCCTCCTCCAGGGGATCTTCCCAACTCAAAGACTGAACTCTTGTCTCCTGTGTCTCCTGCACTGACAGGCGGATTCTTTACCGCCGAGCCACCAGGACCTGTGCAGGTCAAATCCTTTTGGGTTCATTCAAACACAAGGTTGTGATGGGTGCGTTTTCCACAATGCTTAGTGTGTTGTGGAAAAGACAAAGTTTCTGCCGAAGTATCTGTAAAAGCTTGGCCATCCTTTTTAAATACTGAGGCCAGAAATGAGAAAGAGGGTGAAAAATATTTTTCACTTATCTGCATTCCTGGATTATATACTACCTGTGAGCAGAAAGTGTTCATCTGTGAAACACATCTACATTGAATATCTAACTTGGGTCCAGTACTCTACCTGATGCTGGGTACAGACATAAGAGATAAGAGATTCAGACGTATTCTATGATCTTATAGGATATACTCTTATAGCTAAATATGTATATACATTCATCATAATTCTTTTCACTGTGTTACTTTACATCAATCAGTGATCACTTTAACCAATGTAATCAGATTACCTGGCCTATTCCCATTCATTCATTTAATGTTTATTATTTCCCCGTTATATCCTATGTGATATAATGCAGTGGGATTTCATAATTTTTTCTCTTGATATCGTGTCTCACACAAAACAACAGGATGGGAGAGGCAGGGGGGAATACAATAAAATCCATGAACAGAAAGCTGATTTGTATTAGCACTTTCACAATATAATCAGTATTTTATAAATACATGTGTGTACACAGACTAAACCAATAAGAAAAGTGCCATGTGTTTCTGAGTCCAGCTCTTTGATGTTAAGTTACATCAGCCTATAAATCTTTCGTGTCCTACAGATTTCATGATCTATACTTAGAGATATGTGGTAAAGATAACAAATTCTAGTTACACAGTGGTGCAGTGCCAAGACATGTCTAAAGATGTGACTTTAGGTTTGATAAAACTTTGAACAAGTCATTTTAGACTTGCTGAGCCTTAGGGGACTTAGGAAAATATTGTTAAGTTGCTCAGCCATGTCCAACTCTGCAACCCCATGAACTACATCACACAGAGTTCCCTGTCCTTTACTGTCTCCCGGAATTTGCTCAAATCCATGTCCATTGTTTCGATGATGCCATCCAACCATCTCATCCTCTGTTGCCCCCATCTCCTGCTCTCAATCTTTCCCAGCATCAGGGTCTTTTCCAATGGGTCAGCTGTTTGCATCATGCAGCCCATGTATTGAAGCTTCAGCTTCAGCATCAGTACTTCCAATGAATATTCATTGATGACTTCCTTGCCATCCAGCACCATAGTTTGAAATCAATTCCTCAGCACTCAGCCTTCTTTATGGTCCGATTGTTTGTCACCCTATGGACTGTAACCAGCCAGCCTCCTCTGTTCATGGAATTCTCAAAGCAAGAATACTGGAGTGGGTAGCCATTCCCTTCCTCAGGGAATCTTTCTGACCCAGGGATCAAACCTGGATCTCCCACATTGCAGGCAGATTCTTTACTGTCTGAGCCACGAGGCAAGCCTGGGATAATATGAAGAATTCAAATTGTGGCCCTCAACATAGCTTGCCTAATAAGGAGTGACCAGGAATGCATAGGGGTTTCAAAGACTACAGTTCCTTTCCAGAATTGCTTGAGATTCAGTTTCTGAGTGAGTAGATAAAAGTACAACTGGGGAAAACTTTCTTTTATTTCCAGATCACATTCACATCATCAGTAATCTGAATGATACCTTGGCTTTTTAAACATAGCTTCAAAGGTATAGTTTGTGAGTTATGCAAAGAAAATAAAACATAGTTCTTTCTATTAACAAAGTGAAAACCTGAGTAGAGAAAATCTCAACGTGAGATAAGGAAAAAGACCAGGCATTATGTAAGCAGTCAGTGTGTACTCTCAACTGAACTTGAGTTATGAGGAAAAAAGGGTGGTCTTGGAGACAGACACAACTTCTAATCCTAGAACTTGCCCTTTATAAGCTGTTAACAAAATGCTACATGAACCCCAATTATGTCACCTGTAGAATGTGCTGAAGAACATATGCACTGAAAGGAAGATATTGATCTTGGGTGTCCTCAGCCTGCAGTGACTTGGAGCAGGGTTCGGGTTCCCAGCCAGAAATTGAGTCCGAGTAACGGCGGTGAGTGCACCAAATCCTAGCCACTAGGTCAGTTCAGTTCAGTCATTCAGTTGTGTCCGACTCTTTGCGACCCCATTGACTGTACCACTCCGGGCTTCCCTGTCCATCACCAGTTCCCAGAGGACCCTGGTCCTTCGACTTTGCAGAAAATAATTCCCACAAAGACAGAATGTAGTGAAGCAAGTTAAGTATTTATGTAGTGAAGCAAGTTACGTATTTATTAGGAGGAAAAGAGTCCAGTATCTGTGGATAGACACATGGGTGGACTCAGGGAGAGTGGCTGAGTGGCACCCGCATGGCAGTTTGAATTACTTTTATGGAGCATTTCTTCTGGGTTTTTTGACCAATCAGTTTGATTTTCCTGGTTCATAGTCCATATATGGGGCTTCCCTTTTAGCTCAGTCGGTAAAGAATCTGCCTGCAGTGCAGGAGACCTGGGTTCGGTCCCTGGATCAGGAAGATCCCCTGGGGAAGGAAATGGCAACCCACTCCAGTATGCTTGCCTGGAGAATGTCATGGACAGAGGAGCCTGGCAGGCTCCATGGGGTCGCAAGAGTCGAACAAAACTTAGTGACTCAGTTCTTCTTCTGGTCTATATATGGTATATCTCAGGATCCTTCCATGTGTGTTCACGCATCTCTTAGGCAAAATGGATTCAATCGAAAAGGCCTACAGGTAGAGCGTTGCTTGACTTCCCCTTTGACCGCCCAAGTGTCTGTCTGTGCACATGTGGTCAAGGAGGTCTGCTGACTTTGGGAAGGAGAAATATATGGTCTGGGCAGGGCCTGACCTCCTCCCTTAATTGTCCTGCTGTTCTCTTGGAGTTTCAGTCCATAGGGAACGAATCTCCAATCACTTTACCCTAGGAGGAGGTCTTCTTCCTCCTGCCTCAGTATGTGAATTTGAAGGGAGAATTTAGGTACTTACAGCGGTGTCCCCAAGTAGTTGATTCTAACCAATCATTTATTTATCTTCCATACTTTCTCTTTTATCATCTTTCTCTTTTAAGTGAATGGGATGATCATGGATCAGCTGTGTCTGACAAAGATCTATCTTGAGAATAAAATGTAATCATAGATGTGAAAACCTTGGATGTTGTTGAGATTTAAGTATTGGTGAGGTGTTATTTCTGGTAATAGATTTTCTGAACTCATAGTGTCAAAAGGCCTTACCAAGAAGCAGAATTGTATTCACAGAGAGTTTATAAATAATCACAGAAATGACAGGAGTGTAAAGAATTACCACTGGAGCCGATTATACAGAGTGAAGTAAGCCAGAAAGAAAAACACCAATACAGTATACTAACACATATATATGGAATTTAGAAAGATGGCAATGACGACCCTGTATGCAAGACAGCAAAAAAGACACAGATGTGTATAATGGACTTTTGGACTCAGAGGGAGAGGGAGAGGGTGGGATGATTTGGGAGAATGGCATTGTAACATGTATACTATCATGTAAGAATCGAATTGCCAGTCTATGTCCAACACAGGATACAGCATGCTTGGGGCTGGTGCATGGTGATGACCCAGAGAGATGTTATGGTGAGGGAGGTGGGAGGGGGGTTCATGTTTGGGAACGCATGTACACCCATGGTGGATTCATGTCAATGTATGGCAAAACCAATACAGTATTGTAAAGTAAAATAAAAAAAAAAAAATAAGTAAAAAAAAAAAATAAAGAATTACCACTTGAATATGGGTTCCAGCTTATGTTCATCTCTATATTCAAGAGAACCACTTTTGCCTCAGATAGAGTCTCTGGATAGGGATGCTATTAGCAAAGATAACAGCAGCCTGGATTCTTGAGAGCATCAGAACCCTAACCCCCCTGTATTAGACACGTAACACAGACGACAATGTGTTTAGAGGCTAGAATGTATGGAGGAAGCGTGTGCCTAGTAGAGGCTCTGTTTATCATATACAGAGACCTGATTTTGAACCTGTACTTGCTCCCAGGTTCTCTTTCCACCACATGCTCTATGATCTCAGTCATGGTACCCAGCTTCTCTAAGGGGTTAATTCCCTCATTTTTAATGTGGGGCTAATCATTACGCTTCCTGCATGGCTTGCTTGGAGGGTAGAGTGAGCGAGTGGCACGTGACACGTGTTCAGTGAAGCTGGGCCATTTTCCTTAGCTCCAAGTACGTGACTATATGATCATCTTTTGTGCGTTTATTAGAGATAAGTGAGTAACTGTAATTGAAAGGATAGAGGTGGTGGAGTATGCTTCCTATCTCCTAAAGCCCTGGGAAGGAGGTTGCTCTTGGAAGAGTCTGACTAGACTGTGAGAGAGGTTTGAGGTCATCCTCAAGTAGGAACTAAGGTGAAAATGGGAGGAATACTTGGTGGACAAAGACAAAAATTTTAAAAAGCTGTGCAAGATTTAGGGAGGCCAGTAAGACTTTTAGTAGGGAGCAAAAGAGGAGACACGGTAGCATGTAGAGCATACAAACACACGCCAGGACTCGTATTTCTCTCCCAGATGATCTGTCCCGTCTACTTGAAATAACTCTTATATTAAAACACATGACACAGTGACCAAACAACACCTATTATTTTACCCGCTGTGACTGGGTCTGAATGACCTCAAGACCTGCTGTCATCTCCTTACTTACTTTGCTAAAACACGTGAGAATATCTTATATTGACCTCTAAAAATTTGGTAGGCAACAGGGACCAATTTAAATAAGATACTTGTGTGAAGAATTTAGTCTCATCATCCCTTTCTTTCTTACCGGGTAAAATGAATGAAACAATAAAATCTATTCTGTAAGAAAATGTGAGATATGCATACTTATGATTTGTTTAGATCACTTGGGCTAAACACAAAAGGCTCTGTTTCATAAAGATCCATTACAGAAACTGCTATAGCAAAGTATGAAACGAATGAAGGAGCAGGCAAATATTGAAGTTGGTATTTTAGAAAGAGTATATATATATATATATATATATATATATAGGTGGGGGGAGGGGATATTGGTTGTTGCTGAGAATTAAAAAGAAAGCGATCTGAAATGTGGTTTTATAATCCCTGACTTTAAGTGTTTATCTTTAATTAGGCCCAGCACAAACTAAATGATGACAGTGGGTTGATGGATTTCCCTGTTAGATTTCTAAGCTGTTTAAATATAGGTAGTTACTGTAATTATATATTTACTATCCCATTTTTGCAGCTTTGCGAGTGACAAAAATTCAGCAGCCCCCTGTCATGAGTTTGAGATGTTAAACTGTCCTAAACATTGGCAGTGCCGTGATAGCTGAAGACGAGCGGCACACGCTTCATACATTGTCACACGAGGCTAATTTTGGCTGCTGTAAATGAGTGGTTTCTAGGAGAGAAACCAACGTGGTGCAAGGAAGAGGTGTGAAGCCGCCTGGTGACAGTCTCGGTCTGTGATACGACGCTGTTTTATTAGTATCTTGTAAGATCTAAAGCAGTTTTGCCTGGCTTTTGTGTCTGCATTCATCATTTGACTGTGTAAGCTGGCCCAAGAGCAGTGCTATGAGCAAGACCCTACCTTTGCATAGTATTTGTTCTGAAAATATGGATTAGACACGAGCGTTACAAATAGGACTTGTCAGAGGAGAGCCACAGAGACTTTTTGCTAAATCAAAGATCCATTCCTTCACAAAATAGACTTGTATTCTATAGTTAACAATTTGTCTCTAGATCTGATAAGTATCTTTCAAATATACAGTTGATATTAAAGGAGAGGCATTGAATATTTTGCCACACTAGGTCCTTTGTGAAATCTGTACCTGGGATCTGTACAACTTACCTGAAAACTATATTTCAGTATTCAATTTGCTCTGTTTTTTTTTTTTTTTCAAGCAGAATTAGTTTCAAGAAGTATTTTTGTTCATTTATTATTGGAAAAGACCTTACTCGCTTATTCAAGCGAGAAAATTACCCCCAAAGCTTGCAAGATTTATAACGCTTAAGGAAAAAAAAAAAGGCAATTCAAAACCTAATGAGACATTTTAGGCCTCATTTACATCTCTAACTTGACCCATTTTCTGCAAAATGTTTTTGTTGGTAATTTACATACTAAAAGCTAGTTATTTGTCCATCCCTAACCAAAAAGTTGATGAGATTACTAAAACCACAGTGAAGTTAGCATTACCCTAAAAGCTAACTATGGCTGTTTCTAGAAGGTTGACTACTGAGTCATTTATCTAGCTGTAATTTCCATCCAGATTCTGAAAGGATGACATGAAAGCTCAAATATAGCTTTGTCGCACTCACTTTATTAGCAGAAGTCTTTCCAGGAATGCATACTCTGGAAATAAAGTGCATTAAAGTACTCTGTGTATGGACACACATGTATCTACCCAGGACAATAAATAACGCCATGCAGTTCATTCTCTAAAACACATTTTAGTATCGTATTTTTCTTTGAATGCCAAAATCCTTTGTGTATGTTCAGAGACTAAAATTGTATTGATGTAGTTCTTATTTTTTAGTGATTTAAAATTCCTGATATTTGGAGAGAAAAAGACTACAAGGAGGAGGTGAAGTGTATAGTAGCTGGGAGAGCTATTTCTCACTATCTTCAGGAATATTTATATTTTTTCATGGTGAAAAATAAGCATCCATAAATACATAGTATTAGTACTAAGTTGCTTCAGTCATGTCTGACTCTATGGAGACCCTATGGACCGCAGCCCGGCAGGCTACTCTGTCCAGCGGATTTTCCAGGCAAAAATATTGCAGCGGGTGGCTGTGTCCTCTTCCAGGGAATCTTCTTGACCCAGGGATCAAACCCATGTCTCTTGTATCTATATAGTTTATATATATATAATTTTTTATTAAATATAGTGGTGGTTTAGTTGCTAAGTCATATCTGACTCTTGCAACCCCATTGACCATAGCCTCCCAGGCTCCTCTGTGCATGGGATTCTCCTCTGTGCCATTGTCTTCTCAAAGGGATCTTCCCAACCTGGGAAATGAACCCTGGTCTCCTGCATTGCAGGAAGATTCTTTTACCAACTGAGCTACAAGGGAAGCCCTGTATTAAATGTAGATTTGTCTTTTTATTAATATTTTCCATTTTATATATTTATATTTCAGTATTTAGAATTTGTATTATAGATAAATGCTATATATTTTATTATGTTTATGTTATATATATTATAAATATATATAGTAATATCACCATTTGTTGGTAATTGTTACCTTGATAACTTACTACACAAAGCACCAAGTTTAATAGTAACTTGGCTCATATTCATAATATAGTCATGTATGAAATATGAACTATTGAACCGTCTATAATTTCAGTTCAGTTGCTCAGTCATGTCCAACTCTTTGCAACTCCATGGACTGCAACACACCAGGTTTCCCTGTTCATTACCAACTTCCAGAGCTTGCTCAAACTCATGTCCATCGAGTCAGTGATGCCATCCAACCATCTCATCCTCTGTTGTCCCAGAACTCCTCCTTCAGTCTTTCCCAGCACCAGGGTTTTTACAGTGAGTCAGCTCTTTGCATCAGATGGCCAAAGTATTGGAGTTACAGCTTCAACATCAGTCCTTCCAGTGAATATTCAGGACTGATTTCCTTTAGGATTGACTGGTTTGATCTCCTTGCAGTCCAAGGGACTCTCAAGGGTCTTCTCCAACATCACAGTTCAAAAGCATCAATTCTTCGGTGCTCAACTTTCTTTATAGTCCAACTCTCACATCCATACATGACTACTGGAAAAACCATAGCTTTGACAAGATGGACCTTTGTTGGCAAAGTAATGCCTCTGCTTTTTAATATGCTGTCTAGGTTTGTCATAAATTTTCTTCTAGGGAGCAAGCATCTTTTAATTTTATGGCTGCAGTCATCATCTGCAGTAATTTTGGATCCCCCCAAAATAAAGTCTGTCACTGTTTCCATTGTTTCCCCATCTAGTTGCCATGAAGTGATGGGGCCAAATGTTGGATACTAGTTGGGCAACAGTTCAAAGTCACATTCCAAGACCTTCAAGACTATCCTCTGAGTTGTAACATGTCTGCCTCCTAGTTTGAACCCCCTGTCTACCTGACATAAACGAAATCCCACCAGAATCCAGAGGTGGAGAGCACATAATACATCTGTGCGGTCATTGAGCTTTGCTCAAGGATTTGTGTGTGTGTGTGTGTGTGTGTGTGTGTGACTGCGGCATGCAGTTTGTGGAATCTTAGATTCCAGATCAGGGACTGAATCTGAGCCCTCAGCAGTGAGAGCACAGCCCTAATAACTGGCGGGCCAGAGAATTCTCAGGAATTTGTAAACACACTGCATTGTGTGTTCCTTGATGAAATCTGGTCTTCTGGGGGCAGTGTTCAATCTGATTTTAGTTTCATTTCGCATCTCCTGCAAACCTTCCTGCCTAGATCAGTGTAGCTTTTCATTGTGATCAGAACAAGTCTGGTACCAAAGAAAGCCCCAAATTCAACTCCTGCTGGTGACCTTGGGGCCCGCAGTCTGCATCTGGGCTATCCGAGACAGCTGCGGGACTGTGTTCCCTGGACAAAGGTGGCTCTATTTCTTTCCTATTTAATTTAGTTCACTTAATAATGATCATCAGATTATATTTGTTTTTAGAAATTCTGTTTGCTGTTGTATTCTTCCTGTTAGTAGAGGCTTTACAAGTGGATACACAATTGATTACAAGCAGGGAAAAAAAAGTAATCCTTGGCACATGTAACTACTAAAAACTCATCTGCAAAGTAAATTGCCATTTATCAGAACTTATTATCTTATGACACAGAAGAATTATGATTTTTGTTCCCTATTTTGAGGCTGTCAAGCCTTGTTGGTGCTGATGCCACTGTCTTTGTGACTGTTGCCACTATCACAGTTTCAGCTACTGCTAAAGCTAGCTCTTGAGAAAAGTCATCTGAAGAGTTTGATTTCTCAACTCTACTGAGTGGTCTGAAAACTTAGGCTGTGTTGGCCTTACCCTCTCCCTGTTGGTCTTTCAAAGACCATGTGGCACCTGATTGTTCAGTTTTCTACTCAGCTGCTTGGAATGTCTTTGAAAAATGTCTCTAGTGCTGAGATTTAATGGCAATACTCAATGAATATTATATTTTCTATGAAAACATTTTATCAAATATTCAAATGTCAGAGATTCTCAGCTACATGCTGCTAAACCATAGACACCATCTCCAGAGGTACTATTATATGCTAACGTCAGGCCACTTAGCAATGTATTCTTTTTGCATCATCTGAGGATTCTTGTGCTTGATCTGTGAAGACAGTGTTATTGAAGAGCCACAATTCCTATTCACTAATTTAAAAGATATTTCATTATGATCTGAAACTATTAAAGACACTGGTATATATGGGATCAAAATATATTTAATTTGGGGGAACTATTATATGTCCTTCTTAACATTTCCCCCGGATTAAATATATTTCAAGATTCCATATCTACCAGTGTCTTTTCAGTTATTTATTCCAGAAATGTTGAGTGAATATTTGCTATGTAATAGCTACAAATGAAACAACCATGGTCCCTGACCTCATGAATCTTAGAGTCATGGGGAGGAAGTCAGACTGACCAAAAGACCAGGGTATAATGACAAGTTGAGTTAATTTAGAGGAACATAATGTTCAGTGATGGAGAGAGGGTTGTATTAATATTTAGATAGAGTATTCAAGAAGGCTAGCTAGCAGGGGACATTCAACTCAGGACTGAAAGAAGATACAGAGCCAGCCATAGGAAAATCAATGGGGAAAGCATACCAGGGAGAAGATGACTGTATGGATGACACTCCTGATGCGTAAGGAGGTCACTGTAACTCGGAATTGCAAGAAGGCTACTGTGGTTGGAGTGTGATGATTTGTGTTGGAGAGACGCACAAAAACAAGACTGGAGAGGTGGACGAGGAGAGACTGTGACCATGGTACCAAGCACTGGGTGCCATTGTCACCCACAGACTGAATGAATCTCCAGCCCCTACTGTGGCCTCCACCCCCACTATCATTGGTAGTACCGGTTCCTGAGTAAGCTTGTGGCATACAGGAAATCAGAAAGGGACATGCACTTTCAGAGGAGAGGCTGTCTCAGAAGAGAAAGGGAGGAGGAGCACTGGCCCTGAATTTGTTCATTTTTTTTCTTTTTCGTAAATTCATTAATGAGATAAGTCACGTCACTTTCCCTGTGGCAGAGAAGCAAGTGGCGGAAGTTGCCTGGATTTGTATCCTAATGGAGTGCCCACAGCACTCCTGCTGTCTCCCTCATTCTTCTGAGAGCAATCTATCATTTTATAAAGGAAAGTTCTTTTCTTTTCCATAAAGCTGAATTTATTTCTGGTGCTACCAAAATGCATAATGTGTGTTGTTATTGAAAGTGAAAGTGTTAATCACTCAGTTGGGTCCAATCCTTTGTGACCCCATGGACTGTGTCCCACCAGACTTCTCTGTCCATGGAACTCTCCTGGCAAGAATAGTGGAGAGGGTTGCCATTCCCTTCTCCAGGGATCTTTCTGACCTTGGATTGAACCCAGGTCTCCTGCTGTGCAGGCAGATTCTTTACTGTCTGACCCACCAGGGTAGTTCATGTTGTCATTGGGTTAGCCCAAAAGAGTTTGTTCAGGTTTTTCCATAGTATGTTACTGAAAAACCCAAATGAGCTTTTTGGCCAACTCAATATAAAGTGAACATGTTAGATATACCCAAGTATTATACATGGTCAGACTAGACTTGAATACTGTAACCTTTGAATACCCTAAGAAAATTAAATCTAGTGCCGAGAAGATCAGAACCAGGGTGTTGATTGATCTGCTAATTAACTATAGTCAGCCATATGCTTCAGTGTTTTATTTGTATCGTTAGTGACTGTTGTATAACTGCAAATGCACAATTATATCATATTTATCCATTTATTCCTCTTTCTCAGGAAAAAAGTTTTAAAGCTCATGTAATTAAAATAAATGTTTTTGCATAATAATTACCACTAGAAATTGAATTTGTATCTGAATTGTTCACCTGCAGTCACAGTGAGTCATGGGTCCCTGTATAAGGAATGCCTTCTCTCAACAGGCCAAGAACTATTTCCTAAGAAGAGCTGCTTCCCAGGGAGGCGAGAGGGCCCCCGTCGCCCACGGGCAGAGCCGGGGGTCCAGGCACAGACTCGGCTGTCAGCTGGTCTACCTGAGGACCGTGTGGCCCCCGGGGAGGACACAGGAGTGGTGAGTACCCATGCGAGGCCGGGCACTGTGATAGCCCTGTCTTCTGGAGAAACTTGTTTTCTGATTTTCCAGTCAGTCCCGTCATTCTTTCAGACATAGCTTCTAAGAAACTGTCAAACATCTGCCTTTCCTTTTCACACTTTTTTCTGCACCCTGCCTATAGCTGTGGTAGTTCAGTAGATAAATGACATCTCACCTCCTCTCTCTGCATACCTGCGCGGTGCTGCAAATGCCAATTCATGAAAGGAAAGAAAGAGGGAGAAAGAAAGAAAGAAGGAAGGAAGGAGGGAAAGAGAGGGAGGGAGGGAAGAAAGAAGAAGAGAGAGAGAGAAATAAATCAGGCTGTTTTGTAAGTCTTCAAGTTCATGGTCATAGTTCTGTTAACATCACTTAGAATTATACCAAATGTCCAGCTGCCAGGAGCCTTTGAAATCAGTAACTATTTATGAGAATTTTATACAAAAAAAGGTGGAACACAAAAAAGAGCTTTGGTTCATAAAACAGGAAAGACAAATATTGCCAGAAAAAAAAAAATCTGTAAAAAATGCGGAGTAAACTCTATGAATGAAAATCTGTTGTATGCTGGTGTGATCGTTAAATGGAAACCCAGGGTATTTGCTTTGTTAAAGAGCAGATCCTGCCTATGTACATAAAGGCAAGTTTATTCCCAAAGATATGATACAGAAATATAATTTTTATTGTTAGAATATTGTTGGGCATCATGATTGTGAACATATTGTAAAGTAAATATATAGCTGCAATTTTCTTTCTTTCTTTTAACCATGGTCTTTTGAAGTATTTTGATAGGGAATTTCTGAGTTCTGCTAAGCTTAATTATAATTTTTGACCACTTTATGAACAAGAATTAGAAAATAGAAATCATTAAGAATTACTATTTGCTGCATTGTATACCCTCTGAGTACTTGAATATTTTAAGGTGCCTGACTATTTTTAGAGAGAGATAATACCAGCATGTGATGCAGGCAAAGATTGAAAGCAAGAATTCTATAGAACGTGTAAATGTCACAGGTGTTATTGGAATGCAAATGCACTTTTCTATACGTTTTATAGGTGTTATATATAGCAAGTGTTCGGCACCATACTTTTGCACTTTATTTTTTGACTTTTTCACCTATTACCTTTCCCCAGATTACTAGAAACTAAAAATACCTGCCTGAAAGACAGTGTGAGTTTTCTGCTGTCATTAAGATATATGCTATATATCATTTCTCAGTGGGCTGAACTAACTACTCACCGTGAGAAATCTTCCTGAGATGAGATTTCTGTCTGTCAACATAGGATAAATTTGACTTTGGAGACAAGGAATTTGCACAATCTCATTATTAAAAAAAAAGAAAAAAAGGAGTAGAGAAAAGAGAAATAAAAGCATTATAAAAAATTAAAAGCAGAGTCAAAAGTTAGAAAACACATATAATTAATGAAAGGATTCATTTTATTTGATATTTGAACCACAAAATTGAAGTCTTCCCAGTCTTTCATGGACAAAACTTGGGCTTTGTGGAAATTAAGTGAAATTAAGAAATGATTTCCTTTCAGAACAAAATGAGATAGTACATTTTGAGTTAAACACATTGTATAAAAATGTAATGAAAAGAAAACCTGTCACTTATGTCATTCTGCATATTTTTAAGTCAAACTTCTCATCAATGAGCTACTAAGTAATATGTAAGAGAAATGCTATGTTTAAATAAATAATATCACTCTCTTACTGGATATTACATCAATGGATATAAAAATATGAATGCCTTAGCACAAATGCTACTTAAACCTTTCAGAGTTGTCAATATCCAAACTGTGTCTTGTCTGATATCATCATAGCCTCATTTGTAGCCAAATGTGTATTTTTATAAGTACTGTAAGTCATAAATGCAATGGGTTCTCTTTTTTAGCATCACATTTTTGGTGTTAGTTACTTGAGTAATTTTCATTGCAAACACTTTCAGAGTAATTTTGCAGAAATAAAACAACTCTTGAAGGAACACAACTGCTTTCTTACTAGGGACGGAAATATTTCAGAAAGAAAAGAGCATCTGTTCCTTTTCCTCACCAATGATTTTATTGTCTTCTGGATGGTGTGAATTTGCTCTGGGAAAATAAGAGAGGTGTACTGCAATTCAGGATCATTTTGCCCACTTAGGAATCTGAGTTTCCAATTCAGAATATGACCTGGCTTATTCGGGTGACACCAGTTCCGCATATTCTTCTATTATCATTTAAATTTCTGTT
The DNA here is from genome assembly GCF_001704415.2 of Capra hircus. Lineage (NCBI taxonomy): Eukaryota > Metazoa > Chordata > Mammalia > Artiodactyla > Bovidae > Capra > Capra hircus. Next base: position 33,163,904 of record NC_030834.1, on the reverse strand, counting down.
CATGTTTTGACAATCTTCTTTAGTAGAAAGCGCAGAAAACATCCAGCTGCACCCCTTGAATCTTCATTCTTAAGCTGGGATCCGTTATTCTAGAATTAATATTTCCATAATATGTGATGTCACGAAGAAGAATGAAAATCTCACTTTGGAGATGCCACTGTAATAATTCTCACTTATAGTATATAATTAATATGAATAATGGCAAGAAAAGAAACACTTGAGAAAAGTAATTCTAGGCTTTAGTTAAAGAAGCTTAATGAAAGCAGCATTCTTCCACTTAGCAAATATTTATGTGCCAGAGACTCAGTTGCTAGGTGCTGGGGATCATGAAACTTACACCTACGCTGTGCTATCATTACAAGTTTTTCTGATTGATGGAAAAAATAGAGCACACAATTTTACCTGGATTTCCATGTAATAGACCAGACTGCCCTTGTCATAGAGGGTGAAGGAAGGTGTAGAGGAATTTCAGACTTGAAGGTAGAGGCAAGGAGGGGGGCAGGATAATAGGCAGTAGAAAGAACAGTTACGATGAAGAACTACTTCACATACTTGTTGCCCTGGGAGGGGCCCAGTGTGTCTAGATCAAGGAGAGCAGAGAAGAGAGAGGAGAGAGTTCACACTGGAGCAGTCAGTGAAGAACAGGTTATTCAGGGCCGTGCAGGCCCGATTAAAGAAATTTGATCTTAATTCTAGGTGCAGTGAGAAACCACGGGGGAATCGGTAGGCCAAGGGTGTGATGACGTCAGATTTCTATTAAAATTCATCACTGATTAATGTGTGAAGAACAGACATGAGGAGAGGATATAGGAAGACCAATTTGGAAAATTTTACACCAGTTCAGGAAAGAGAAAGGGCTGATGTTGTAGGAGTCCACTGGGAAGATAGAGATGTAAGTCCTTGGATGTCATGGCTGGTTAAGGAAGAGAATGGACCAGATGGGTCAGAGATCACAAGGCCCACAATGACTGTCATGTTTCTGACTGGAGAAACACGAGGATGTTTTTGAGTGTCATGTTCAGTTTGGAGTAGTCACGATGTATCAGAGGGGTGTTTCAAAAAGAAAGTTCTGGATGTAGTTCTGGAGCTCAGAAATCTGAACTGAAGGTTTGAGTTTGGAGCCACTGGCTTTCAAATGTTAGTTGAAATCATGATAGAGGATGAGGTTGCTGGAAGAGAGAACACAGGAAGATAAAGAAGAAAAGTCCTAAACAGAAAGAATCTGAAAGACTCTGAGTTTTAGTAATTAGGTAGAGGAGGAGCAGTTGGGAAAAGAAGCTGGTGAGGAAGAAGTATCATAGAAGCCAAGGGAAAGAGAGTGTTTCCACAAATGGCTGTAAGGTCAATGATAAAAAGATTATGACGCATCCCCTTCAGTTAAACACCAAGAATATCACAGGTAAACTTTGCAACAGAGTTTTCATAGAGGAGTGGGGCAAAATCCAGATCAAAGAAGGTGAGTCTATGAAAGAGAAAGGAAGAAAAAAGATCTACAAATGCAGACAGCTCTTTCCAAATTTAGCTGTGAAACTGAGAAGATAACTAGAAATGTACAACAGGAAAGATGTGAAATAAACAGAGTGTTTTTGTTTGTTTGTTTTTAGTGATGGTATAAAATTCCTGAAAAAATAGGCACAGATGGGATCTGGCAATTCAGTGTAGAAAATGTTTATTTTTTTCCTTGAACAAGAACATTTTTATTAATATCTCAATAATAAAATTCATGTTTTGGTTTAACTCACATCTTCATCTTTTTTTTTTTGCTAAGAAAATTTCCAAGTTAGCTTGAAGCCTCATCGTGTATTCAGGTCGTCCTCAGTGGTCTTCATCCGTCTCCATAGGACAATCACTTGGGATGCTGTATAAAATACAAATGCCTGGTTTCTGCTCCTGGAGAGACTAGTTTAATTGGACTGGGTTTTACCCAATGTACTGATATTTTTAACAGTCCCAAATGATACTGGAGATCAGACAAAAGAGAGAATTACTGGTACAAGGAACTGTTTTGTTCAACCGCTAAACATTTTTAAGACGTTTTAAACATGCAAGCCTATTATATTAGAAAATGGTTTTTAAAAGAAAAAAGAGTATCTCTCCCCCTGTATTAGGAGAGAAAGAGGAAAGGATGGCTACATGCATTAAAAGGCTTTATTGGTTTGGTGGCAGAAGACTGAATTATTTGCTGTACCGTGTTGAGGTGATGGGCAAAGACAGTCATGGTTGAAGCTAGTAAACAGTGTTTGAAATAATCACTGCATTGAGTGGAAAAGAATAACACCTAGAGAAATGCAGGGAGATTACCCACTGTTGCTGGGAGGTTATTAAGGTTTATGACTATGAATATTCAGAAGGCTGCCTGATTTTCTCCAGAAACTTCCCAGCAGGAAAGCTCACAGATGGTATTAATCCAGGATGAAATTTTCCAAATAATATGTAAAGAACAAAGAGTACGAGAATGCAAGAGGGCAGTTAGAGAATGATTCCTCAATGGGGCGGTAGGTAGTAACCAGGATCTGTAAGGGAAGTGAAGACAGGAAATCCTGGGGTAATGGTCCTACTGGAGTCAAATATAAATTCAAGGTGAGCAACTGAACGAACAGGTAGGTGCGGAGAGACTGGGGGTGAGAGAGAGGATATCTGCTTTAACATTTCCAAGCAGGCTGACAGTAAAGGATACCCTGTTCTGTGACACTGCAAGTGGGTGGTTGAGGTGGAGATGAGAAGGAAGTGGTCACTGAAAATGTGAATATCAAGAAACAGAGCGGTCAGATCATGTCATCCCAGGCTGGTAATGCTTGGATGGGGAGAGACGGTAGACAAAATCCTCAAGTAACGAAGAGCCATAGCCGGAGCTTTAGCAGTTGACAGCAGAGTATAGAGGGTTAGGGAGGCATCACTAGGACTCAAAGATAACATGGACTCAGGGAGTGGCTCCCCCCATGAGGACAGAAGGGATGAGGTCCTGAGAATGGTGCGGATCAGGCAGAGAACTTGTCAATACTGTTCAGCCACTAATTCGTGCCCGAGTCTTTGTGACCCCATGGGCGCCAGCATGCCACGCTTCCCAGTCCTTTGCCATCTCCCAGAGTTCACTCAGATTCATGTCCATTGGGTCAGTGGTGCTGTCTGCTCTTTCATAAACGATGCCATCCTGTCTTTACTGCATATATATCTGCCTACGTTGCTATGGTTTGAGAGGAAACAGTAAAACTTGGGTCCAGCTAACTAACTGGTTAGTCCCATAGTGATGCCTTAGTATATTGTGAGAGTCTGGTCCTTCCCTATCTTTCCTGAGCCAGGAACATTCAAAGTCTTAAGAATTGTACAGGAGACTCCTCTGGCACAGTGACACTGAGGATCCTGGCTTTGAACTATGGCTGTACCACTTTGCTGCTTTCTAGCTTGTGGTCCTGGGTGTGTGGCTTAACCTTTATCTCTGCACTTCATCCATGAAATGGGAATAAGAATAAGTTCCCATATGGAATTGTAAAGATTAAGGGAAGTAATGTACACAGCTGGCATTATTTGTCACATAGGAAGCATTTAAAAGGTAGAAGTCAATCACATTATTAATATTTTAATGTCTCACCCATTGCATGTGCTACTGTTTAAGCTCAAATAATTGTAAAAGGCTTCTGAAAGCTCCCCCCACCTCTCTAACATTACACATTTTGAAACGCTCCTCCAAGCGCCCATGATCTACATCTAACTGGCGCATTTATTTCAAACTGGTTCCAGCCCCAAATGTATTCTCACTTCAACTTCTAGATAGTGAATAGATAACCTTATCTAATGAATCGCATATCTATAACCCCTGAAACAGAACTTGGATCAAAGTAGGTGCTAAATATTACCTTAATGTAAAACAAGAGGAAAAAGGAACCTAGTATGCATTGCTAAAAGACATGTTGTTATTTGTCTTCTGGAAGCAGTGTTGGGGTGGAAAGCAGGTGCAGGATGGAGACAGCCTGTTAATCTAAGCTGAGTGAGGAGAGAGAACACCCTTTGCTTCATCCATTGCAAGTGATGTGTTCCGGTGCACTTGGCTGGGAGAAAGGATAATTACGAATTACAAGCATCCGTCTTAGAAATGATGAAAGTTCCAGCATCCCCACATCATGCCCGCTGAGCAGAGGTCTTAATCTGGCAATATTTCAAATATGATAAAAAGATGTTTGAATAACATTTTGGCAAAGGTTTATAAAACATTAAATCCCATAGAAACATATTTGAAAGACCTAGTTTTTCAAAGTTTAATCATTGGATTATTTTTTAAATGAATCACTTTTTAAGATGTCATGCCCAACAGGAAGCCAACCATGTGAGCAAAACTTCAGTCTTATGAAATTATAATCAAATTAAATCGTATCTGCTAGCTTACATGCAATATGGATTACAGTGGTGCTGATCATATGGAACAAAACATTATCAGCTACAAAGAGGTATAATTAGCTTATTCTTGCAATATATAGTCACTTAAATTTAAAAATATATAAACAGGCAAGAAAAGCTAAAAAATCTGAAGTACCAAATTTAATTTAATTTTTTATATTAATGGCCAGGTTGTCCTAACAAGCTGGTTTACTATTGAAATTATCAAATGACTATTCTTATATAAGGATGGCCAGGAGAAAGGCAAGTGGCATTGACTGAGCACTTCTCTTCTGAAAAATCCTATAGATGCTGCGCGTGTCATATCTCATTTAACTGTCATTCACTATTGTCCTCAGTTTTCATACGGTTTAAAAATATGATACCAAGGAAGAATGGCCTGGTGCAAAACAGCTATTAAGTGGCAGATCTGAGGTCTGAATGCTGTCAGATGCCAAAGCCAATATTTTGATCACTGACATACAAAGTGTCAATTCATCCTTGGATTGTCTAGAAAGTCCTGAATGAATTAGCTTATTCATTGCAAGTTCTTAACCAATTTGTTCTGATCTTGACATAACACAGATAAGCCAGTTAAGAGTTTAAAACCAAGGAGTGAACAAATGATTTATGAGGTCTTAGAAAACGTGGCAGAACAACTTGAACAAGTTTTGTCAAAATTTGTCATTTTCCTTTGATAGTTTTTAGACTGACAAAGCAGGAGTCAGAATTCTAAGCTAGAATAGCAAAGCTTCTATCATAATAAACTCATGAGCAAGATGGCGAAATGGGAGCAAGATGGCGGAACAGATAGGCAATACTGGTGCTGAGATTATATTATCATCAAATAATTATTTTGACAAATGAAGGCTATAGATTGTGTGAATGATGGATTTTAGAGTGGGACTTCAAATGCATTGTTCAAAATTTTCTGTTTAAAATATCTTGGAAAATATTTTGAATAAATAATATATTTGAGATATTTAAGTCTAGAAAATAAATTAAAAGGCTTTAATCACAGACTATGCTTTTTATGAATAATTAAGAAATTTAATTTAGAACTCCTTGCAGCATGGTATAGACGTTTTGCTAAGAATACAAGTCTGTATAGCTCACTTCTTGCGTTCAGTTCAGTTCAGTTGCTCAGTCGTGTCTGATTCTTTGTGACCCCATGAATTACAGTACGCCAGGCCGCCCTGTCCATCACCAACTCCCGGAGTTCACTTAAACTCATGTCTATTGAGTTGGTGATGCCATCCAGCCATCTCATCCTCTGTCGTCCCCTTCTCCTCCTGCCCCCAACCCCTCCCAGCATCAGAGTCTTTTCCAATAAGTCAACTCTTCGCATGAAGTGGCCAAAGTATGTAGGCATAATTTATTTCTGGTTTAAATATTCACTGGAGCTTCCCTGGTGGCTCAGATGGTAAAGAATATGCCTGCAGTCCAGGAGACCTGGATTAGATCCCTGGGTCAGGAAGGTCCCCTGGGGAAGGGAATGGCTCCCCACTCCAGTATTCTTGCCTAGAGAATTCCATAGACAGCAGAGCCTGGCAGGCTACAGTCCATGGGGTTGCAAAGAGTTGAACACGACTGAGCGACTAACACTTTCACTTTTGAACATTCAGTAAAGAAATGATATCATCCCATTTAATAGTCAACATTAGTACAGGCTGCCTCTCGGACTGTTGGCTAAGAACAAGCATACTATGTGGCCTCCCCAAGCGCCACTGTGGTAAAGAATCTGCCTGCCAATGCAGGAGATGCAAGAGACGTGGGTTTGATTTCTGGGTTGGGAAGATCCCCTGGAGTAGGAAATGGCAACCCACTCCAGTATTCTTGCGTGGGGAATTCCGCGGAGAGAGGAGCCTGGAGGGCTACCGTCCATGAGGTCATAAAGAGTCAGACACAACTGAGCAACTCGATACACACGCGCACTTGCTCTTTAGAGCAAGTCGTTACGTGTTGGGAGTTCTTTGGTCACTTAATCGGTGATGAAACAGAACAGAAGGAGAGGAATTAAACCCAATAGGGGAAAGTTTATTCAAGGTTTATATTATATAATGTTATATAATAGAAAGATGATTTGAAATAGTAAAAGTGGCATTTTAAGATGCCACTAGTTTTAAATTTCTTAATATTGAATACCTGATAGAAAGGATGGTAAATGTTGATGGGCTTTATAGGAGCTTAAACTTGGTGAGGTAATAATCCCTCTGGTAAGCAGCTTATTATGAAAGATACAAGTCAGAAAAAGGCAGAGCAGAGACATCAATATGTTTGCCTCAAGTTTAGAATTAGTATTTATTTTAGAAGTCTGAGTCAATTTCATTATTCTGTCTCCTTCTTGGTAGTCAATTTATTGTTTAGGGCTCTCTCAATTAAACCCTGTCACTTCAGGGGAAGTTCAAGAGAATAGTGCATTATTGATATTACAGAAACAGTTGTCACTAATCGATACATTTTGAACCACATACAAGGTATATCTTTAAGGACATAATTCATCAAAAACAGGCTTACTGGGGCTCTTCATGCTATTTTCATTGATTTTTCCCGTTCTAGGAACACATGGTAGATATTCTATATGTGACATGAGTTATATTCAAATAAAGAAGCCAGCTACTCAAAAAATGCTCAGTTACAGGGGAAAAAATTAAGGATAAGGATTCTAAAGAAGAAATAAAATGTAATTTAAGTTATTTTCACATTTTAATATATCTTTCAGAAGGAGTTAATTAGATAACTTACAATGTTTTAAAAGATTACACGTAAGGAATACCAAATTCTAAGTGTGAATCCTGTTCTTTACTTACTTTGTAAAACAGAGGTAGAAAGGTACTTTCATTTAGTTATTATATTGCTGCTGCATAACTTCCTTTGAAATGAAGCGTAAATATGCATTACTTTATGCTGCATGTATTCCACATATTTGTCTGTTACTGTAAATTTTATAACTATTGGAGTCCACACTATGAAAGTATCCTAAATGAACCCTTGTGTACACCAAGTGATTGACAAAGGGAATAATAACCTTCTAATCTTGCAAATCTGTACTTTCCTTTATAATGTGAGCTTCAAAAATCAAGATAATATATTCTTTTCCATAATTACAAAGAATCTGAAATGAGGGATAGATGAAAGTAACATCTTAAATTATTTTATGAGATAGAATATTACTGTTCTTCAGAGTAAGGAAGAAAGAGTTGATCTAAAAGTGAGGCTTTTTACACTTACAGCAGTGGCTTGTTTCCTGAAATCCAGATGTTTTCTTTCAGTCTAACCCAAATCTAACCCTGATACCTGCTCAGGTAGCCTATTATTCTCATTTTTGTATTAAAAGGGCATTGTTTCAAGCTACTTGAGTGAAAGTGCCGTGAAGGCATCCCATTTGTGAAAAAAACAACCAGTCTATACACAACTATGTGTGACAATTGACTCAAACAGCCATTGAGTGCACAGACACTGTGTATGTTGTTTCAATGCGGGTCCAAGACTAATTTGGGACCTTACTTACAACTTGACCTCTCCACTCTTTCCACATAACATTTCACCAGTCCAACCCATCTGATGCATTGCTCTTGGTAATATTCAGAAAGATTCTCCTTTCTTTTTGTATGTGTCAGTGATTCAATACATTTTATTGCTGACCAGTGTTGTCTATCAATTAATAAATGAAAGGGTATTTAAGCCGTAACCCACATGTATTTTAAATAATTTGACATGAGAACTAGAGAGTGAGTATTTGTGTGGATATATATTTTTATTTTCCATGGGTGAATAGCTAGAAAATGGCATTTCTGTATCTTGTTATATATATATCAGTTCAGTTCAGTCACTCAGTCGTGTCTGACTCTTTGCGACCCCGTGAATTGCAGCATGACAGGCCCCCCTGTCCATCACCAACTCCTGGAGTTCACCCAAAGTCATGTCCATCGAGTCGGTGATGCCATCCAACCATCTCATCCTTGGTCGTCCCCTTCTCCGCCTGCCCCCAATCCCTCCCAGCATCAGAGTCTTTTCCAGTGAGTCACCTCTTCACATGAGGTGGCCAAAGTATTGGAGTTTCAGCTTTAGCATCAGTCCTTCCAAAGAACACCCAGGACTGATCTCCTTTAGAATGGATTGGTTGAATCTCCTTGTAGGCCAAGGGACTCTCAAGAGTCTTCTCCAACACCACAGTTCAAAAGCATAAATTCTTAAGCACTCAGCTTTCTTCACAGTCCAGCTCTCTCTCACATCCATGCATGACTACTGGAAAAACCATACCTTGACTAGATGGACTTTGTTGGCAAAGTAATGTCTCTGCTTTTGAATATGCTATCTAGGTTGGTAATAATTTTCCAAGGAGTATGTGTCTTTTAATTTCATGGCTGCAGTCACCATCTGCAGTGATTTTGGAGCCCCCCAAAATAAACTCTGCCACTATTTCCACTGTTTCCCCATCTATTTCCCATGAAGTGATGGGACCGGATGCCATGATCTTCATTTTCTGAATGTTGAGCTTTAAGCCACTTTTCACTCTCCTTTCACTTTCCTCAAGAGGCCTTTTAGTTCTTCACTCTCTGCCAAAAGGGTGGTGTCATCTGCATAAGTGCGGTTATTGATATTTCTCCCAGCAATCTTGATTCCAGCTTGTGTTTCTTCCAGTCCAGCATTTCTCATGATGTACTCTGCATAAAAGTTAAATAAGCAGGGTGACAATATACAGCCTTGATGTACTCCTTTTCCTTTTTGGAACCAGTCTGTTGTTCCATGTCCAGTTCTAACTGTTGCTTCCTGACTGGCATATAGGTTTCTCAAGAGGCAGGTCAGGTGGTCTGATATTCCCATCTCTCTCAGAATTTTCCACAGTTGATTGTGATCCACACAGTCAAAGGCTTTGGCATAGTCAATAAAGCAGAAATAGAGGTTTTTCTGGAACTCTCTTGCTTTTTTGATGATCCAGCAGATGTTGGCAATTTGACCTCTGGTTCCTCTGCCTTTTCTAAAACCAGCTTGAACATCTGGAAGTTCACGGTTCATATATTGCTGAAGCCTGGCTTGGAGAATTTTGAGCATTACTTTACTAGCGTGTGAGATGAGTGCAAATGTGCAGTAGTTTGAGCATTCTTTGGCATTGCCCTTCTTTAGGATTGGAATGAAAACGGACTTTTCCAGTCCTGTGGCCCCTGCTGAATTTTTCCAAATTTTCTGGCATATTGAGTGCAGCACTTTCACAGCATCATCTTCCAGGATTTGAAATAGCTCAACTGGAATTCCATCACCTCCACTAGCTTTGTTTGTAGTGATGCTTTCTAAGGCCGACTTGACTTCACATTCCAGGATGTCTGGGTCTAGGTGAGTGATCACACCATCATGATTATCTTGGTCATGAAGATCTTTTTTGTACAGTTCTTCTGTGTATTCTTGTGACCTCTTCTTAATATCTTCTGCTTCTGTTAGGTCCATACCATTTCTGTCCTTTATTGAGCCCATCTTTGCATGAAATGTTCCCTTGGTATTTGTAATTTTCTTGAAGAGATCTCTAGTCTTTCCCATTCTGTTGTATACATTTACTTTTAATTGCCAAATCTGTTGTTGTTGAGTCACTCAGTTGTTTCTGACTCTTTGCAGCCCCATGGACTGCAATATGCCAGGCATGCCTGTCCTTCACCATCTCCTGGAGTTTGTTCACATTCATGTCCATTGTGTCAGTAATGATATAAAAGCATCTCATCCTCTGTTGTCCCCTCCTCCTCCTGCCTTCAATCTTGGCCAGCATCAGAGTCTTTTCTAATGAGGCAGCTCTTCACATCAGATGACCAAAGTATTGGAGTTTCAGTCCTTCCAATGAATATTCAGGGATGATGTCCTTTAGGATTGATCAGTTTGATCCCCTTACTGTCCAAAGGACTCTCAAGAGTCTTCTCCAACACCGCAGTTCAAAGCATTAATTCTTTGGCATTCAGCCTTCTTTATGGTCCAGCTCTCACATTCATACATGACTACTAGCAAAACCATAGATTTTGACTAGATTGACTAGATGGATGTTTGTTGGCAAAGAAATGTCTCTGCTTTTTAATACTCTGTTGGTCATAGCTTTTCTTTCAAGGAGCAAGCTTCTTTTAATTTCATGGCTGCAGCCACTGTCTGCAGTGATTTTGGAGTCCAAGAAAATAAAGTCTGTCACTGTTTGCATTGTTTCCCCATCTATTTGCCATGAAGTGATGGGACTGGATGCCATGATCTTCATTTTTTAGTGCTGAGTTTTGAGCCAGAATTTTCACTTTCCTCTTTCACCTTCATCAAGAGTCTCTTTAATTCCCCTTCACTTTCTGCCAGAAAGGTAGTGCCATCTGTGTATCTGAGGTTATTGATATTTCTCTCCACAATTTGGATTCCAGCTTGTGCTTCATCTAGCCCAGCATCCCCTATGAGATATTCTGCCTATAAGTTAAATAAGCAGGATGACAATTTATATACAGCCTTGATGTCCTCCTTTCCCAATTTTGAACCAGTCCGTTGTTCCATGTCTGATTCTGATTGTTGCTTCTTGACCTGCATACAGATCTTTCAGGAGGCAGGTAAGGTGGTTTGGTATTCCCATCTCTTTCAGAATTTTCCACAGTTTGTTGTGATCCACACAGTCAAAGGCTTTAGAGTAGTCAGTGAAGCAGAAGTAGATGTTTTTCTGGAATTATCTTGCTTTTTCTATGGTCCAACAGATGTTGGCAGTTTGAACTCTGGTTCCTCTGCCTTTTCTAAATCCAGCTTATATATCTGGAAGTTCATGGTTCATGTACTGTTGAAGCCTGGCTTGGGGAATTTTGAGCATTACTTTACTAGCATGTGAGATGAGTGCAATTGTGCAGTAGTTTGAGCATTTTTGGCATTGCCTTTCTTTAGGATTGGAATGAAAACTGACCTTTTCGTCCTGTGGCCACTGCTGAGTTTTCTAAATTTGCTGGCATATTGAGTCCAGCACTTGGACAGCATAATCTTCCAGGATTTGAAATAGCTCAGCTGGAATTCCATCACCTCCACTAGCTTTGTTCATAGTAATGCTTCCGAAGACCCACTTGACTTTTCACTCCAGGATGGCTGGCTCTAGGTGACTGATTACATCGTCATTGTTATCTAGGCTTTTAAGACCTTTTCTGTATAGTTCTTCTGTGTATTCTTGTCACCTCTTTAATATCTTCTGCTGTGTTAGGTCCATACCGTTTCTGTCCTTTATTGAGCCCATCTTTGCATGAAGTGTTCCCTTGGTATCTGTAATTTTCTTGAAGAGATCTCTAATCTTTCCCATAATACTTTTTTCCTCTGTTTCTCTGCATTGTTCACTTTGGAAGGCGTTCTTATCTCTCCTTGCTATTCTATGGAACTCTGTGTTCAGATGAATGTATCTTTTCTCCCTTGCCTTTTGCATCTCTTCTTTTCTCAGCTCTTTGTAAGGCCTCACACAGCCATTTTGTCTTTTCGCATTTCTTTTCCTTGGAGATGGTTTTGATCACTGCCTCCTGTACAATGTTATGGATCTCCATCCATAGTTCTTCAGGCACTCTATTAGATCTAGTTGCCATACAATTTTTCAAATGTTGTTGTTGTCTAGTCAGTCATTCGTGTCCAACTCTTAAGTGACACCATGGACTGTAGCCAGCCAGGCTGTACTGTCCAGGGGATTTCCCAGGCACGAATACTGGAGTGGGTTGTCATTTCCTCACATAGTGGATCTTCCCTACCCAGGGATCAAATGAGCATCTCCTGCATTGGCAAGTAGATTCTTAACACTGAGCCACCAGGGAAGCCCTTTCCAAATACAGTACTTTGCATTTGCAAGAGCAATGTAAGAGACTTTCATCCACCCCACCTTTGCACCAAAACTTGGTATGTCATTTCTCTTAACTTTAGCCACTCTCTAAAATGAGTACTAATAGCGCATGGTGATCTTAATTTGCATATTTTGAATAACTAATTACATGTAATATTTTTATGTGCTATATTGGTTATTGGAATATCTTATTTTGTCACCCACCAGAGCCCTTGGCCTTTCTTAATCAATAGAAATTGATGAAACCAGGCAAGAAATTCAGGCAAGACTTTATTGGGGCCCCTACTGCAGCCCAGTAGGTGGTTCAGATGGTAAAGTATCTGCCTGCGATGCAGGAGACCTGGGTTTGATCCCCGTGTCTGGAGGGTCCCCTGGAAAAGGGGATGGCACCTCACTCTAGTTTTCCTGCCTGGGAAATCCCAGGGGCAGAAGGGCCTTGCAGGCTGCAGGCCGCATTCCATGGGGTTGCAAAGATCGGATACAACTGAGCAACTGATACACAAAACTGAAGCAGGGGTGAGCGAAAACAAGTAACAGGTTCTCTTGCTTGCTCCCCAAGTGGGGAGCTGAACTGGTTCCTTATATGGGGTGATGGTAGGGGTGTGCCCAGGAGTCAGGCTAGAGGGGTGGCTGAGGTGCTTTGCCCACTTCTTTGGTGGTAGTAAGTGCAGGGGCAGGCAGAGTACCTTGCTTTTGCTTCTGACCTGTAGTTTTTGCTCCCAGCTCTTCAGAGGTGGCATTTGGCTTTTTGATCTTTTTGTGTGTTGTTATCTACAGTTTGTCCCAACTGTACACACACACACACACACACACACACACACACACAATTAGCTTTAGTTCTTTATTTGTTATTGTTGAGTTACTCAGGTGTGTCTGACTCTTTGCAACCCCATGGACTGCAGTATGCCAGACTTCCCTGTCTTTCACCATCTCCCGGAGTTTGCTCAAACTCTTGTCCATTATGGAGAAGGAAATGGCAACCCACTCCAGTATTCTTGCCTGGAGAATCCCATGGACAGAGGAGCCTGGCAGGCTACAGTCCATGGGGTCTCAAAGAGTCACACATGACTGAGAGACTCTCACTCACTCACTCATGCCATTAAGTCAGTGATGCCATCCAACCATCTCATCCTCTGTCCCCCACTTCTCCTCCTGCCCTCAAACTTTCCCAGCATCAGAGGTCTTTTCTAATGAGTCAGGTCTTCACCAAATCAGGTAGCCAAAGAATTGGAGCTTCAGCATTAGTCCTTCCAATGAATATTCAGGGTTGATTTCCTTTAGGATTGACTGGCTTGTTCTCCTTGCTGTGCAAGGAAGTTTCTTTGCATTTTGTTGGTCGAGGAGACATTTGTCAGGTACAAGCACTGCTACCAAGGATTTGAGGTCCCAGCCTGTCTCGATTTTATAAAATTTCTCTCTGTTCAAATCTTTTGTCCCTTTAAAAATAGTTGTCTTATTATGGGTACCTTGTGCATTCTGAATAAATTTATCAGATGTCTGTTCTGTGAATATTTTTCCCACTGCTGCCGCTGCTAAGTCGCTTCAGTCGTGTCCGATTCTGTGCAACCCCATAGACGGCAGCCCACCAGGCTCCCCCATCCCTGCTAGCCTTGCCTTTATATTTTCTCAATGGTATCTTTTGAAGTACACAAGTTTTAAGTTTTGGTTAGGTATAGTTTATCATTTTGTCTGTGTGTCCTGTTTAAGAAATCTTTGTCTAATCTAAGGTAAAAATGTTTTCACTTGTGCTTTCTTTTAGAAGTTACATAATTTGGGGGCTTTTATTCAGATTTCTGATTCAAGTTACTTGATTTATATGGTACAGGATAAGAGTCAGTATTTTTACCTATGGATACCCAGTTGTTCCTATACCATGTGTTGAAAAATACTTCCATTCCTCACTGAATTACCTGAGACTCCACCAAAAATCAATTGGCTGTATAAGAATGGGTCTATCTGTAGACTGTCTATTCTGTTCCATCGATCTTTGTATCTGTTTTTATGCCAATGTTACATATTGTCTTAATTACTGTAGCTTTATAGTATGTCTTGAAGTCAGGTCATATAGATCTTCCATATTTGTTTGTGTGTGTGTTTTTTGGTTTTTTTTTGGAAAATGATTTTGGTCATTTGTAGTACCTTTCCATTTGCCCTATAAATTTTAAAATCAAACTTTAAACCTAAAAGCCTATTAGAATGTTGTTTGGAGTCACACTGTAAACATAAATCAATATGGACAGAATTGACTCCTCAACAATATGATGTCTCCTAATTCCTATTCATTTATTTGGGGCTTCTATTAGCAGTGTTTTGTAGTTTCAGTGTAAAGATCTTGGACATATTATTTTTTAATTTATCTCTGCATATTAGTTGATACCAATGTTATTTTAAATGATGCAATAATAAAGTTCCATTTATATTTGTTGCTAATATGTAGAAATACAATTGATATATTTGTGTTCTGTGACATTGAAAACCTCATATATTGGTTTTGGGAACTATTTTGTATATTCCATGTGAGTGTGCGCTCAGTTATGTCTAACTCTTTGCAACCCCATGGACTGTAACCCACCAGGTTCTTCTATACATGGAATTTTCTAGGCAAGAATACCAGAGTGGGTTGCCATTTCCTACTCCAGGGGATCTTCCTGATCCAGGGATCAAACCCACGACTCTTGTGTCTCCAGCATTGGCAGGCAGTTTCTTTACCAACTGCGCTACTTGGGAAGTATATTCCATAGGATAATTAAATAGATAATCATTCCATCTGTGAGTTGAGTGAGTTTTAGTTCCTGGTTCATATCTTGGACGTTCAGTACAAATTTGAATAGAGATGGAGAAGTAGACAATGTTACTTGTTACTGAACTTAGAAAACTCTCTCTCATTCACCATTAAAGTAATTGATATGTAGGTTGTTATAACAGCACATATTTGGGTGTTGCTTTTCTGTACAATCTGACAACCACTGGCTTTTAATCAGTATATGTATATACAGTTTATGTATATATTGTATTTATATTTTTATAGTTTTAAAAATATATCTTTTTTATTTTTTAATTTTTTTAGTTTTTTATTTATTAAATTTTAAAATCTTTAATTCTTACATGCGTTCCCAAACATGAACCCCCCTCCCACCTCCCTCCCCATAACATCTCTCTGGGTCATCCCCATGCACCAGCCCCAAGCATGCTGTATCCTGCGTCAGACATAGACTGGCAATTCAATTCTTACATGATAGTATACATGTTAGAATGCCATTCTCCCAAATCATCCCACCCTCTCCCTCTCCCTCTGAGTCCAAAATATATATTTCTATATTTATATTTAATGTCATTGTTGAAATGATAGGTGAAAAAGCCCCACTTTGCTATATTTTCCCAATTAGCCAGATGTTTTTGCTTCCTTTTATCTTTTTTCCCTGCCTTACTTTAGTTTAAGTGAGTATTTTCAGTATAATATTTTATCTCTGCCATTGGCTTATTAGCTGTAGTCTGTTCTTATTCTGTTTTGTTGTTGTTGTTGTTGTTGTTGTTTGTTTAGAAGTTGCTCTAGGGCTTACAGTACACACCTCTGCATTATCACAGAAAGCTTTCAGCCGCATTCTACCAGTCCGCGTATTACGCGAGAAACTTACAGCATTGCTCCTCATCCCCTCCCTCTTGTCCTTTGCGCTAACGCCATTGTGCATTTTACTTCTGCATGTGTTATAAACTCTGCAATATATCATTACTATTTTATTTTGAAGAGGCAGCTATCTTCTAGTTTTATTTTCCCATGTGCCTTCACCTCTCTGTACATCCAAATTTCTGGCATTTACCCTTTTCCATTAGTTTGATAAGCATCCCTTACTATAATTTGCGGTGCATATCTGCTGGTGATGAATCTTCTTGGGCTTTATTTGGAGAAAAGGCTTTATTTTATCAATGCTTGAAAAATATTTTCACTAAATATAGAAGTCTATGTTGGCTTTTACCCTACTCCTCTGTAATTTAAAAATACTGCTCTTTTTTTTTTTTCTTTTATCATTTGTGTTACAAAGTCTACTACCGTTCTTATCTTTCTTACTCTACATCTATTATGTTTTTTATTCTGGGTACTTTTAAGCTTTTTTTTTTTTTTTTTTAAATAATTGTTGATGTTTAGCAGTTTGGATATAGTGTTCCTTGGTGTGGTTTTATTTGCATTTGTTTTGTTTGAAACTTATCGAACTTTGATTTGAAGTCTTATTTATTTATTTAAAATTTTTCTTATTTTATTCTCTTTCTTATTTAGAACTTCATTACACCTGCGTTAAACAGCTTGTTGTCATTTTGCAGTTACTGGTCCTCTGTTGATTTTTTTTCCTCCCTGTCTTTTTTTGCTGCTTTCTTTTGTGGGATATTTTCTTTCTTTTTTTTTTTTTTTTCTTTTTGTCCCCATTTCCTTTTGGAGTATTTCTATGTCTGTGTTTTCAGTTAATGACTTTTCTTCTATTTGGCATACTACAATCTTCTCTATTTTATGTTCCATGTCAGTCTCTTATCTTTCATTTTTGTAAGTTCCATTTCAATTTCTTTTTTATATCTTTTCATATTTTCCCTCATCATGTCTGCCTGCTTCTCAACATCCTTAAGTATATGGAGCATATTCATTGCTGCTTCAATGCTTCTTCTGCCTGATCCTACCTTCTCACTTATCTTTGTTAATTCAATTGCTTGATTTTTCTTCTAATCATGACTCACAAATTCCTGCTTATTTGTCTGCCAACTAATCATGGATTGGATGTAAGACATGAAGATTACAATTTTGAATTCTAGATTTTGTTGTATTCCTTTATAGCAAAAGTATTAGATGGACTTTGTTCTGGAACACAGTTATATTACTTGGAGTCAGTTTGATCCTTTTCTGTATTTGCTTTTAAGGTTTGTTAGGGAGGGTCCAAAGCAACCTTAAATAGGACTAATAGCCACAGTATTAAAATGATGTCCCATTTGAGAAGTCTACAGAATTCTCCATGTATCATACTGTCTTTTCACTCTGCTGCCGCTGCTGCTGCTAAGTCGCTTCAGTTGTGTCCAACTCTGTGCGACCCCACAGATGACAGCCCACCAGGCTGGTGGGTTGCCATTGCTTTCCACTCTAGCTGATGGTAACACAAGCTCTTCTTAGCCCCGAGTGATCTCTAGGAATTTCTGTTGCTAGTGCTTCAGCTTCCCCGTGGTTTCTCCACCTTTGTCTAGTTTTCTCTCATGAACAAATTAAAGATTCAAGGGGGTGGGGCCCATCTGCAGTTGATTTTTTTTTTAAATTGTAGCCATTCAAGTGAGTTTGAAGTTGTATCTAATCTAAGGTGATATCTAGTAGGTATCTGAAAAGTGAAGTGTTGGTTGCTCCGTTGTGTTTGACGCTTTGTGACCCCATGGTCTGTCCATGGAATTCTCCAGGCAAGAATACTGGAGCAGGTTGCCATTCCCTTCTATGGGGGATCTTCTGGATCCAGGGATCTTTCTAGTGATCTTTCTTTTTGGATTTGCTTGACTATAGACAGTGTTTTCTAATGAGTTTATTGGACATCTATACACACACACACACATAAATATTTGCACACTTTTGAAAACAGTTTATTCAAATTATTTGCCCAATATTTACCTTTTTTCCCCCCATCATCAAGTTGTAAGAGTTCTTTCCAAACTAGGTAAAATTCCCTTAACAGATACATAATTTGCAAATATTTAATCTTAATCTGTAGGTTGTCTTTTCATTTTCTTGATGGTTTTCTTTGACGACCCTGTATGCAAGACAGGAAAAAAGACACAGATGTGTATACCGGACTTTTGGACCCAGAGGGAGAGGGAGAGGGTGGGATGATTTGGGAGAATGGGAATTCTAACATGTATACTGTCATGTAAGAATTGAATCGCCAGTCCATGTCTGACGTAGGGTGCAGCTTGCTTGGGGCTGGTGCATGGGGATGACCCAGAGAGATGTTGTGGGGAGGGAGGTGGGAGGGGGGTTCATGTTTGGGAATGCATGTAAGAATTAAAGATGTTAAAATTAAAAAAAAATAAAAAATTAAAAAAAAAAAAGAAACATAAATGTTTTTAATTTTGACAAATCCAATCTATTTTTTTAGTCTCTTGTGGTTTTGGTGTCATATCTAAGAAATTATTGTCTAATCCAAGGCTAAGCAAATTTTCTCCTATGTTTACTTGTGGAAGTTTTATAGCTTTAACCCTTATGTTGGTGACTATAATCTATTTTGTATAAATTTCCATATATGGTCTAAAGTAAGGGCCCAACTCTTTAAAGATACTTTTCTAAAAAATGACTTGCACCCATCTCTTTTAAACATTATTTTCCATTATCGTATTCTTTAATCAAATAAACACATAGATGTGTTGAGAGAAAAAGAAAACTGAAGATAAGCTGGTTCAATTCATATACTTATTGCAAGTTAGTTTTTCACTTAGGTGCATAAACTGACTAAGGCATTCCTCAGATGGTGATCAGCTGAGCATTTTGTTGCCCAGGATTGTAAAAAAGCAAAGAGCACCTCTACTTAGACATTTCGCTGTCCATTCACTAAGTTGTGTCTGACTGCAATCCCATGGACGGCAGCGCTCAGGCTTCCCTGTTCTTCACTGTCTCCTGGAGTTGCTCAGACTCATGTCCACTGAGTCGGTGATGCCATCCAACTATCTCATCCCCCTCTTCTCCTCCTGCCATCAATCTTTCCCAGCATCAGGGTCTTTTCCAATGAGTCAGTTCTTTGCATCTGGTGGCCAAAGTGTTGGAGCTTCCGCTTCAGCTTCAGCATCAGTCCTTCCAGTGAATAATTAGGGTTGGTTTCCTTTTGGATTGATTGGTTTGATCTCCCTGCAGTCCAAGGGATTCTCAAGGGCTTCTCCATCGCCCCAATTTAAGAGTATCAATTCTTCGGCGCTCAGCCTTCTTTATGATTCCAGTTAGACATTATCTTTAATCAGCTCTTCTTAAGCTTCTCTTATCTAAAAATATCATTCCAAGGAGATAACACAGATGAATCCACACCCCCTCAAATAAATAATTTTAAGGTGTATGAATACATACATTTATATATGCTATATTTATTTTCCAACAAAATTGTACACTCTATAAAATCTATGCTTTAAAAAATAAGATTTTATAGATAAGTATTTCAATGGCCAGCAGGATTGACACATCCAAGACCTCAGAATACTCAGAATAGTCCTGAAGCTTCACTTTCCTCTGCCATGGGCATTTTCACTGGGCACCAAAAGGAGGCAGGTTTAGATGAGAAATAACTAGATATACACTCACATCACAGAGTGGAAGACTGAGCCGCAGAAGATGGACTTAAGTCCTCCTGTGGCACTGGGCCTCTTGCTTTTTGTGGGGAATGACATTTTTCCCTTCTAAAATGCCTTGTTATAAGCTCCTCAACTGATTCCATACTTGACTTTTAAATGGTGAATCAGAGACAGCCTATGTGCCATGACTTATTCCAAGCAGTCATGTTCTTGACATCCACTCAGCCAGTGGGAGGACCATGCCATGGAAGAAGGCTGAGTCTCATGGAATTTAAGGGCACTGTTGTTGTAAGCAAACTGTATGCTCCAGTGCAATTGGATCATGCTGCTGGTGCTGCTAAGTCGCTTCAGTCGTGTCCGACTCTTGCGACTCCATAGACGGCAACTGCATGAGCCGCCTATACTTTTCAGGAACTGATTGTGCGTATGCAATTTATTCCTGGAGAATCCATTATTTTAACACTAGAAATTCTTGGGAAGGTGGAAGAAAGAACACATTGCAGTCAGATTGCAATAACTATTTAAGCTGTTTAAAGTCATTTCACTTGTTTTATATGAGAAAAACAAACCCTACAAAGAAAAACAAAACTACAATTATGCAGTTTATGCATTTGATGTGGCTTTCTGATTTCATGCTTGAGACTGAACATGATATTATACATTTTAACATTGATGTTTAGGGAAACAACTGCTTGAAATGTGAAATAACAGCCCCAAAATCTTTACAGGTTGAAGTGTAATATTCCTCTCAAATTTTTGTCTAGGTTTTACTCATGGAAACGTTGAGCATGTTAGCACAGTGCCTTTATTCTATGCAAGTCCATTGTGATATCCTTACTCACGTGGTAGGAGCCCCTTGCTGCCTCTCTCAAAGTATTTAATTGGTATAGTCTTAGGAAAAGATAATAATTTCCCTGTATCTGAATAAACTAGATATGGTCGGAGTTTCCTCCAGCCTGCTTTAGTTAAAAATTTAGAACTTTATTCTACTTGACAATCGGCCATATTGTTAACGGTATACAGTTACGTTTGCATCTTTTTGTTGTTCCATCACTCAGTCATGTCCGACTCTCTGTGACCCCGTGAACAGCACCATGCCAGGTTTCCCTGTCCTTCACTACCTCTGAGTTTGCTCAGTCCCGTCTTACACAAGCTATACATTTCTAGAATCACAAATGTACTATGATAGATGTCTATTACATTTATCATCTCCTTTCAATAGATAAAATTAAAGTAGTGGAGTATGAAAAATAATTTAACTGGATTAAAAAAACACTCCAAGGTGCAAAGTATCTTCCTACTAAAAAATATTTAAGAGTGGATGAGTGAAGGATTGTGGGAATATTCTTCAGGTGACACTTGTAAGAGAAATTGTAAATCCAGGACCTGAATCATAATGAGCAGGATGGTACAGTAAGAAATAAATAAGAGTTGACGACTCATTGACATTGATCTTTATTTTTCAAATATTTGTGACACAGTGAGATTTTTTTTTAGAACAGAAAAAAGGAAAAGTTAGTAATATGTGTGTCACTGAATGATAATACTCTTATTTTTGAAAGTATTATCTTATTTTTGAGAGTATTATACTCTTATGCCATTACCATATTCAAGGAACAGGATCAATCCTACATTATGTACTTTAAAGATTTGCTAGAGTAAATAACTTGAAGTTTACAAATAATAACACTATTTGGCTCTATTCCATTACACTTAGTTAAGCAACTTTAATGTGAAATTAAGAAAAAATAAAAAGACAAAGTACTTCCTTTGTAAATCCACTAATTTTATCCCCTCCTTCCCTTGATTTCATTTTTACGTCTTGTCTGTATTCACTGCATATGTGCTCAGATTTTCTGCATTTTATTTCACACAGTCAAGGACACACAGAGCAATTTCTATTTCAGTATGAATCATCCTCATCTGGGAATTCCGGTCAGTTTGAACCACAACTGATCTTGCGTGGTTGGTCACCACCTGTGTAGGGCTCTCTTCAACCTCTCCCATTTTGGTTCTTTTGCTCGCTTTAGCAACTACATTTGTGTAGTTTGACACAATTCTAATGTGGAAACTAGAATTTTTCTTGGGCTACTATGTCTAGGATCTATTGCAGACAAATGAAGCCTTTAGCTCTCTTTCTCATTCTATATTGCTGCCAAGCCCCTGATGTGAATGCCTATCTTTTTATCCTTCCAACCTAAATTTCAGCTTCTTATATGCATTTTGTTTTTGCCAGCATTTTGCCTTTGCACTCGCTGATTTAACGTGCATTTCACATGATATCCTTAGCTTTCCTTACAAATACAGCTTTTGGAAATATTGCTATTTTACTAACCTCTCTTGATTACATCACACCTATTTGTCCCCTATGTAAATTTGCCTTTTATTTCTTTTTGGTAGATCAGTTTTTAAGTCTCAGATGTTAAATGGGATGTCAGAATTTCTTTCAGTCTGTATATCAGCTGGTCACTATTTTTATAAAATTAATGAACGATAGATTTATGGGTTTTGGATTCAAAGAACTAAAATGTTTTGTTTTGTTTTGTTTTGTCAAATGGTTCTATTGTAATTCTAAACTGTCATGCAAACTTTTTTCATTGGTTTGCTCTGGTTGTATCATAAATTTAGGCTTGCAGTGATGTTATACTTGGTTGCATAGTAGTACTATATGATTTTGCTTGTATTTGAACTGAAATATGTAACATTCTAGCCTCATACATATAATTACTCAATCCTCTTTTTTTCCTCCATACGTATATAATATAACTTATGATCACTTCTACATTAAAAATTTTTTATGGCCACTAGGAAACAATACTCTAACTTTGGCCCAAATATCTTGTAATGTTGTTATTTGGAAAGAAATGTAGCTTATTTATAATCAGTCAGCTTTCAACATATTTGTTCATTGAAATTTTATTTTTAAAAATGCTTGTATATCTTTATCCTCAGAAATTAGATCCAGATACAGTTTTGAATAGCATTAGAGTTAAGAGTAGTAAGTCTCAGCTCATGGCTGGAACAGTAAAGCTGACAGAAAAATTGTGAACCATTTCTAAATGTCTGTGCTCTCACATGAATATCACGAAATACCAATTCAAGAATGCTGTTGTGAATAACTAAGTGAAAAACTAATTAGTCTGTTTTTTTTTCTGCTATTTAAAATTATAGCATTTTACATATTTTCTATTAATTGTATTAGTTCTCAGCCAAACATGAACAAGTTCTTAAAAATATACTTTGTTTAAATTTTATGCCTGGGACTCACTATCTTTACAGTCATACTCTTATAATAATATTTAATCACAGCCCCAGAGTCACAAGTATAATAAAAAACCTCCATGATATTTTATCATTAAGTCTAATTATCGTACACAGCACACGGTATCACCCAAGGACATCTGATTCATCTCAGAAC
Source organism: Capra hircus (assembly GCF_001704415.2). Lineage (NCBI taxonomy): Eukaryota > Metazoa > Chordata > Mammalia > Artiodactyla > Bovidae > Capra > Capra hircus. The sequence continues at coordinate 33,141,018 of NC_030834.1, read as the reverse complement.
ATAGCACATGGGGTAGTGAAATGTTTCTCTTCTCAACATGTGACTGTGTTTTCTTTCTGCCAATTCATAGTGCCAGATTTACTAACTGATAAAAATGAAAAGTGGCTTACACTGTGAATGATTACAAAGTATTCAGGAGGAAGTATCCTATTTACTAATGATAAATAAATTGTTTCAAGATCAAGGCAGGAGTTTGAAACTTATATAGAAGGAAACTATTTTAAAGTATGACTGGTCATTTTCAATTTGCAGGATCTTTCCAGAGGATGAATTTTGAAGAAGAGGTATTTTTAAACTTTTTTTCCCCTAAAGTTCTCTTTAAAAATTTTTTTTTCAGCCTTTATAACAAACGAAAATATATAACTGGTATATTTGTTTCATATCAGAAACTTGATGATAAGCTGCTTTTAATCTTGAAGCACGGTTTTTTTGTTGTTGTTTTTTTTTGTTTTTTTGTTTTTGTTTCGGTCAGTATAAGAAGGGGACCTAGGTGTTCAAATTGGCCTTATAAGGTTCCTCAATGGCAAGCTTCCCTCCGCACCTCAAATAATGTGTTCCCTAAATCCATTCTCTCCTAGAGCAATGGAAGTATATGAGCTCGCAGTAATGGAAGTCTAGTGAAGCTCTCTGTCCCTCAATTTCCATTTTAAGGTTAAATACCAAGTATTTTCTCTGTCAAAGATCTTGAATTGAAACTTGCTTTACCTTGCTTTCTTTAGAAATACATCAAAATTAATCAGTTCAGAGTAATACTATTTCCTAAAAGTATTTCCTAGAGCTTTTAACCTTCTTTAATTCCTTACAATAATTGGCTTAGAAAACCAAACTTTAGAACCGGAATGATTTCCAAGTATCAACAATACAGGTTAGACGGTGAAAAGTTTTATTAAATACTACTAATTTTACATCTTGACGTGAAATAATGAATTTATTTTCATTTTCCCCAGTTCTAATCATACATTTTGACATAATTGAGTTTTTTATTTATTTTATAATTTGCTTAGTTAAAAGCAAAACAAAACTGTGTATAATTTTATAAAAATTCCCTTAGCCCTGACTACTGAGAAATACAGTGGAAGCGCTGGATATTGATTTTTCCATATGTCTTCAACTTGTCTGGCATGAGAAATTGTCTCATTAGCTTCTGTTGGTTAATATTAAGGTATGCAAAGCAATGTATCTTTTTAACTTGTTTTTAAATTAGAGGATAATTACTTTACAATGTTGTGATGGTTTTTGCCAAACATCAACATGAATCAGCATTCAGTTCAGTTCAGTTCAATCGCTCAGTTGTGTCTGACTCTTTGCGACCCCATGAATCACAGCACGCCAGGCCTCCCTGTCCTTCACCAACTCCCGGAGTTCACTCAGACTCACATCCATCGAGTCCGTGATGCCATCCAGCCATCTTATCCTCTGTCGTCCCCTTCTCCTCCTGCCCCCAGTCCCTCCCAGCATCAGAGTCTTTTCCAATGAGTCAACTCTTCTCATGAGGTGGCCAGAGTTTCAGCTTTAGCATCATTCCTTCCTAAGAAATCCCAGGGCTGATCTCCTTCAGGTCCAAGGGACTCTCAAGAGTCTTCTCCAACACCACAGTTCAAAAGCATCAATTCTTCGGCACTCAGCCTTCTTCACAGTCCAACTCTCACATCCATACATGACCACAGGAAAAACATAGCCTTGCCTAGACGGACCTTAGTTGGCAAAGTAATGTCTCTGCTTTTGAATATGCTATCTAGGTCGGTCATAACTTTTCTTCCAAGGAGTCAGCGTCTTTTAATTTCATGGCTGCAGTCACCATCTGCAGTGATTTTGGAGGCCCCCCCCAAAAAAAAGTCTGACACTTTCCACTGTTTCCCCATCTATTTCCCATGAAGTGATGGGACCGGATGCCATGATCTTCTTTTTCTGAATGTTGAGCTTTAAGCCAACTTTTTCACTCTCCACTTTCACTTTCATCAAGAGTCTTTTTAGCTCCTCTTCACTTTCTGCCATAAGGGTGGTGTCATCTGCATATCTGAGGTTATTGATATTTCTCCCAGCAATCTTGATTCCAGCTTGTGTTTCTTCCAGTCCAGTGTTTCTCATGATGTACTCTGCATATAAGTTAAATAAGCAGGGTGACAATATACAGCCTTTAGGTATACATATATCTTCTTCCTCTTGAACCTCCCTCCCATTGCTTCCCATCCCACCCCTCTGGGTTGTCATAGAGTACTGGCTTTTGGGTTCCCTGTATCATGTATCAAACTCCCACTGGCTATGTATTTTCCATGTGGTGATATGTATGTTTCAATATGGTTCTTTCATATCATCTGACCCTGTCCTTCTCCCACTGTGTCCATAATGTCTGTATCTCCTTTGCTGCCCTACAAGTAGAATCATCAGTACTGTCTTTCTAGGTTCCACATATATGTATGTGTGTATGTTTGTGTTAATATATAATATTTGTCTTTATCTTTCTTCAGTATATTTACTTCACTCTGTATAATAGGCTCTAGCTTCATCGACCTCATTAGAACTGACTCAAATGCATTCCTTTTTATAGCTAAGTAATATTCCATTGTGTATAAATACCACAACCTCCTTATCCATTCACCCATTGAATGACATCTAGCCATTGTAAATAGTGCTGCAATGAACACTGGGATATCTTTTTTCAGTTCTGGTTTCTTCAGGGTATAAACCCAGTAGTGGGATTACTAGGTCATATGGTAGTTTTATTCCTAGTTTTTAAAGGAATCTCCACACTGTTCTCCATAGTGACTGTATAAATTTATATTCCTACCAACAGTATTTGAGGGTTCCCTTTTCCCCACATCCTGTCCAGCATTTATCGTTTGTAGACCTTTTGGTGACGGCCATTCTGACTGGTGTGAATTGATACCTCATTATATTTTAGATTTGCGTTTCTCTCATAATGAGCGATGTTGAGCATCTTTTCATGTTTTTTTTTTTTTAATTTTAAAATCTTTAATTCTTGGGGAAATCTCTGTTTAGGTCTTCTGCCCACTTTTTGATTGGGTTGTTTGTTTTTCTGGTATTGAGCTGCATGAGCTGCTTGTATATTTTGGAGATTAATTCCTTGTCAGTTGTTTTGTCGTTATTAATTTCTTCCATTCTGAGGGTTGCCTTTTCATCTTGCTTATAGTTTCTTTCATTGTGCAAAAGCTTTTAAATTTAATTCAGTCACATTTGTTTATTTTTATTTCCATTATTTTAAGAAACGTGTCATAGAAAGATCTTGCTGTGGTTATGTCAGAGAGTGTTCTATCTATGTTTTCCTCTAAGAGTTTTATAGTTTCTAGTCCTATATTTAGGTCTTTAATCCATTTTGAGTCTATTTTTGTGTATGGTGTTAGGAGGTGTTCTAATTTCATTCTTCTGATCAATGATAGTAAAATCAAAGGATATAAAATTAATATATAGAAACTCCTTGCATTCCTATACACTAACAATGAAAAATCAAAAAGAGAAAATAAGGAAACAATCCCATTCACCATTACAACAAAAAGAATAAAATACTTAAGAATAAATTTACCTAAAGAGACAAAAGATTTGTATGCAGAAATCAAATCTTTGATGACACAAACTGATGGAGAGAGATACCATGTTCTTGGATTGGAAGAATCAATATAGTGAAAATGACTATACTACCCAAAGCAATCTAGAGATTCAATGCAATCCCTATCAAACTGACTATGGTATTTTCCCCAGAACTAGACCAAATAATTTCACAATTTGTATGGAATCACAGAAGACCCAAGTTGCCAAAGCAATCTTGTGAAAGAAGAATGGAACTGAAGGAATATACCTTCCTGACTTCAGACTACACTACAAAGCTACAGTCATAAAGATCATATGGTATTGACACAAAAACAGAAATATAGATCAATGGAACAAGATAGCCTGAAGATATATTCACAACATATGGTCGCCTTATCTTTGACAAAGGAGGCAAAAACATACAATGGAGAAAAAAATGTCTCTTCAACAAGTTGTGCTGGGAAAACTGGTCAACTATGTGTAAAGGAATGAAATTAGAACACCTCCTAACACCATCCACAAAAATAAACTCAAAATGCATTAAAGAACTAAATGTGTCTTTGCCTGGAGAATCCCAGGGATGGGGGAGCCTTGTGGGCTGCTGTCTATTGGGTCGCACAGAGTTGGACACAACTGAAGCGACTTAACAGCAGCAGCAGGTTTCTCATAGTTTAAGTACATAAATTCAAGCAATACAGGAAGCCACTATCGATAAATGGATAATTCAATTCAAAATTCAAATCGTATATCTGCTATGTCTGAGAATATCACATTGTTTATTTTTCATTTTATTATTGATTGATTTATTGACATTTGTTAACATGACTCTTTTAATATTTTCATTAGAGCGTTATTTTGTCACAGTCTCTAGGAAGATTTGGGTACTGCAGAAATCCACCCGTCCCTTCAGCTGCAGAACTGATCATTGTAAGGGCTGCTGGGTGGCACTTCAGTGCAGCTCTGGTGATGTTAGGACCTTCCCATGTGCCTCAGTGGTAAAGAATCTGCCTGCCAATGCAGGAGCTCCAGGAGACATGGGTTCAGTCCCTGGGTCAGGAAGATCCCCCAGAGGAGGAAATGGCAACCCACTTCAGTATTCTTCCATGGGAAATCCCACAGGCGGAGGAACCTGGTGGGCTACAGTCCACAGTTGAAAAGAGTCGAACTTGACTGAGAACACATGTGGATGGTTAAGACCACAAAGAAAGAATGAAACCCACCAAACTTTGAATTTGGGTTCAAAGTTTGCAAAAGTGGGTTTGTGGAATCCTAGATGCTAGGGTTGTTTTTTAAAGCCCCTTAATCTCACTCCCCTTCAAGCCTTTATAGGGGGACATATCCTATAAACCCTAAATGATTTTGGATATAGGAGGCCCTTGGCCACCTGCCCAGGCATCTATCCAAAATGTGATATGCTCTAGGGTTGGTTCATTTACTTACATACTTACTGAATCATAAGAGGAGGTGGAAAGCTGGGGTACAAGTGCTTTAGACATGAAGGTGGAGTTGGGCACTGGAGACCTGATGGGGTAATAGCATTATGGCAGAAGGTGGAAGGGAGCACCTAACAAAGTCGACTGACTGGAAAACGTGGGACCCTGGTTTTCCAGTATGCAAGGAATGACACCCACAGCAGAAAGGATGTTTTCCTTTGTTCAACATGCAACACAGAGTCAGTTTAACAGAGAAGAGAGAGCAGGATAGAGGGGTGCCAGAGGGTACCCTTGCCACAGAACCTATTTCCAGGCCCCTGCATAGATGAGAAGGCCAGCACAGCTACTGATGAGGGTGTAGTTCCTACACATAGAGGAGAGATGACCACTAGAGTCTGGGGGTGGAGGACTGGGAATTCTCCAGATAGTGGATGCAAATGGATAAGTGTAGGTATATTCTTGCTCTTGGAGGTTTTGGCTTGGGGCAGTTATTTTCTTGTTTTTGTTGGCTGTTTCATTGTGTTTTGAGTAGCAGTGTAGCCTAATGGCTAACAGCATGGGCCCTGGAATAGCCTGCCTGGGTTGAATCTGGGCGCTCAAGCCTGTTTATCATTACATCCTAAGACGTTACCTACACTGTGTGTGCCTCAGTTTCCCTGCAGAAAAATGAAGATAATAATACCTCTTTCACAGACTTTTAGGAGAATTAAATGAGTTAATACATTTTAGAATAGTGCCCACACAAACCCTGGTTACTGGATTTTGATTTTGGATTTTGCCTATCTACACATAGTTTTTGGAGACGGCAATGGCACCCCACTCCAGTACTCTTGCCTCGAAAATCCCATGGACAGAGAAGCCTGGAAGGCTGCAGTCCATGGGATCGCTGAGGGTCAGACACGACTGAGTGACTTCACTTTCACTTTTCACTTTCATGCATTGGAGAAGGAAATAGCAACCCACTCCAGTGTTCTTGCCTGGAGAATCCCAGAGACAGGGGAGCCTGGTGGGCTGCCATCTATGGGGTCGCACAGAGTCAGACACGACTGAAGTGACTTAGCAACACACATAATTTTGCTTAATCCTGCTTATAATTGAGGCTCTTGAATCAGGCATGAAACATAAAGGGCAGGTACCAAATATTCAGGGATTGAGATCAACAATATTTTATTGAAGTGATTTTTAAAATCAAAATTAATGCAGAAAAGCCTGTAACGAATAAAACTTCACATAAATGCAAAGATCCATCAGCTTATGAATATAGATATTTCCCACAGTCATGGATCGGGCCTGGGTACTTGAGTAACAAAAACAGTATTCCTGAATAGATTTGGACCATCATGGCTGAGATTCACTAATGGGATAAGACATGCTTACTCATTCATTTTCAACTTAACTTTCTTACCATTTAGGCATTATTGCAACTGTAATTATATAGTTATGGGTATCTATACAAACACTTACCCTACTGTCCCTTCAGTCATGTTCAACTCTTTGCGACTCTATGGACTATAACCTGCCAGACTCCTCTTCCATGGGAGTTCTCCAGGCAAGAATACTATAGTGGGCTGCCATGCCCTCCTCCAGGGGATCTTCCCACCCAGGAATTAAACCTGAGTTTCTTATGTCTCCTGCATTGGCAGGAGGGTTCTTTACCTAGTGCCACCTGGGAAGACCACATATGTGTATAGGTATATATAATAGCAGTATATTGATAGGTTCAACTTTTAAAGTATAGCACATAAATACATTTTGCCAATTAATACTCATATACTGTGAAAGACTAGAAGATGATTCTATGACAAAGATCCCATAGACACACCACAGAGTTGTATTCATCTGTCCTGTGCATATATATATTGAGTGGCTCCTCCTTGCCAGACTCCAAATACAATCATGAAAGTTTCCATCTTTCTGTCTAGTGTTCTTCAGCTGTTTCTTCCTTACGTGGAACTCCACGGTGCAAAACAGATAGATTTGGAGTTACTCTATGTGGATCAGAAACAGCATGTCCTGTGGCCCCTGCCTTACTGTGAAATCTTCCACATACAGCCCTGCCCATAGAATTCAAGTTTGAAAAACACAGTTTCAAAACAAATGATTGTGTAATAAATTTCTTGAAATGAACCCCAATGTAATCATCAAAAGATAAGAAATAATACACCTATTTCTATTTTTATATGAGGTTTATATGATTTGTTTAGATGTAAATGTGTCTAGGTACCAAAGCCTAATCTACTCTCTGGGAGTTTGGCAATGAAACGGGCACCTGAGCATCTCTGAATAAGCTCTAATATCAGTGGTGGCAGCCTCTATCCTGCCTGTTGTTAGAGCGTTTAGAATTTTTGTTTGGTGTCTTTATTTGGTTTCTGTAGAACTCTAGGATCTAACAAGGTAACAAAGGCATGCAGATGAATTCTGTGTTTATTAGCTGATGCTCTTCCACAAGAAAATGTGTGAAGAAAGGAACAAAGTTCCAGGGTTTTTTATTGAGCGATTGCTTTTAATTGGCTGAAAGGATGAAAATCAGAAATTCCTAACCCTGTTCTTTTGCTCTCGGAAAACACTGGAGATGTCTATGGAATATTTTTGCCTCTGTGGCATATTTGAGATGTGAGACACATTAACAATGAGAGGGGTTTTAGGTCAGAATCACTCTGCATCAGAGATGCCATTATCTGCTGATTTAGCTGGGCTGAAAACTGCTGAAAAATAATCCTTTTTGTGCCCTTGTCTCTGGCTTCAGCCTAGAGTTATAGAAAATCGGCTCTACCTGAGTCAGATAATCATTACAAAATGAATTTTGCTCCTGACTCAATGGAAGTAATTGGGGGGACATATTTGATGGGTATGATGACAATTATCTTATGTTAAAGCTTTCTAGTACATAAAAAAAAGAGACTAAGTGCCACTAATAATCAAGCCAGTGGAGGCATCGGCAAATTATCCTTCACTCTGAATGTAGGTGATCACCTGAAATGTATTTCGCCCCCAAAGCTTGATATTCTCCTTTTCCTGGGCTCTGGCATGGTGCACAGGTTTCATCCAGCTGAGGTCCCCCCCTGCAGCCCATGACGCTGATTACCCAGCAGGCGTGTGGTTCCAGCGGGGAAGGCAAGATGGTGCAGCCTGTTCCCTGGGGAGGGACATCCTGTGAAAACACCAAGGTTGAGAACTGTCATATTCACAGCAGTAGGTGCATTTTCCTCAGAAATTAATGGAGCAAGCTGGGCAAAAATGTTTTCAAGCTACATCTTCCCTAGAGTAAGATGCAAATTCAAAGCTCTTTTGAAGCCCTGGAATGAAAGTTAAAGATAAGACTTTTTAGTTTTTTGACATTGATAATATAGGCAACCCTAGCACAACGAATATTAAATTGAAATGCTAGATAAGTGGGCTGGATGTTATTCAGGCTGACTCGGAGTGCAGTCACAGCCCACTCTAGAGCCTGTTTTCCAGGGACACTTGGCAGTAAAGGATTATTGGGAATTTCCTGTATATTTCTTCTTCCCGTGAGCTATAGACAAGCAATTGAGATCAAATTATGACTGGTAAATTTTAGGATGTGATAAATATATTCAGTGAGTGACTTTAACCCTCAAAATAACATCTGGAAGAGAAATAGTCACAGCTTTTGGAAGTTCCCTGATCCCTGTTCTGCCGGGTTGAGGCCCTGAGGGGTGGAAAACTGTTACTTTCCCCCTGCACAGCATATAATTTTAAGTATGCATTCAAGAGAGGTAAGAGAGAATTATGTGCTAAACCTAAAAGAATATGGAATTCATTTTAGAGAACTATCTGTTACACTTTCTCAAAGAATGCACCAGTAAATATTTTGAATGTGCTGGTGATGGCGACGGTCAAGGTTTCTGCCGCATCAAAATTACCTCTTCTCTTCACGTAGTTAAGTAGAAGCAAGCCCTTTCTATCTTAGATGTATATGTCTCTGGCTGGGACTTTGATACTCATTTCCACAAAAAAGAACAATAATTTTAAGAGCTTATATGTGTACAGTCATCATAATAGCTCATGTGCCTACAACACCTGAAAAGGCACACACATGGGATTCTTGCCTTATCACATTGATCTGAAGAGCTGCAGAGCCTTCTGTGTTATTTTCCTCATTTTACCAACCAGGAAACCGCGGCTGGCAGAGGTTTAGGTAATTTTCCCAAGAGAAAACACGAAGACTTAACTAATTTGGTAATTCATTCATTCATCCATTGAATTACTTAAATATTAATTAAATTCTGTTTCATGTGTCATTGTATTTTCTTCCACCACTCACTAGTTCTGGGCTGTCAACAAATCCCCAAATTCTTCAGCGATCTAGTTACTTCAGGTAAGAACTTGATTAGAGGAAAAGGCCTGAAATTTGGGGATTTGAATAAGTGAACTTTTGAGATGCCTTTCTGTTTCAATATTTATACTTCCATTATTATTTTTCTCTTCTTTAAATTTTCTTCTTCTCGCTGACTTACTAACAGACACTTGCAAGATCTGTTTCTATCTCACTTGTGTATTTTATACCTGAAAGTTCAGGAAACATTCAAAATAAATTGGGTGACTTTTGTGTGTATTTTTTATGATAAAATATTTGGGATACAAACAGAAAGACCCATATATATCATAGCTATCTAAAAAAATTTTGTTGTCAAATATTCAAGGCCACCCAAAATATGACCTGAGATTTGTTCCCAGCTAAAGCCTTTGTTTTAAAAAGAGTTGTCTTCTATGTGTAAAATAATTTTCTTAGAGCTTGAAACCTTCAGTCACCAAATTGCTGGCAGCAACAACAAAAAATTCGGCTCCAACTAATTGGAAAGCATTGGAGCCTAAGTATCTGGGTGTGATTCATTGTCGCTAATGACATTTCCAATTATTCAAATGTATTTATTCATTCTGAATGCTGTGAGTACACACAAGGAGGAAAACAGGAGTCCACAAGTTTGGTTTTACATATTTTGAGTGTCGGCTGAGGGATTTTTTTTACCAGCCTAATCATTCCTCTGCCCTTCGCAGAAAAGAGGATAGTCTAAATCATTAATGATGGAAAAATATTTGCAGTTCACTCTTGCACATGAGAAATGAACTGGATTATATTAAAAGTTGTCTTCAAACATTCCATAAAAATTATAATCATATCAATTAAATGCTAGTGGCAAATATTTCAATTATCCTTAATGGAACAGAGCTTATAAATGAGCATACTGGGAGACTATAGGGACTTTATGTATAGCCATTCTCTTCGAAAAGCAACAATTATAGTTTTGCTCATGAAAATCAGTCCATAAAATGCAAATGTGCTACAAGCTTGGAGTTTATTCTAATGTAACATTATCATAGGATATGATAATACCCTTACTAGTTCCTTCTGAAAAAGCTATAAACACAAAAATTTAAAGACATGTATTAGTATGGTCTCTCATTAAAATGTCATCTTGAAGTGGATTCAAAATTTCTTTTGTAATTGTACTACTTCTCTTTGCTGCGTAATAGATACACAACATGATTACACCCCTACTGTCACATGCTGTTTGGGCAACAAAAAAAGACCCAAAATCCCCAAACTTCCATGCTCTCCACTCCCTATGCAAACTTCAGGTTATAATAGTTTTTTGTTTTTTGTTTTTTTTTTAATTTAATCATTGCTTTCAAATATGCACTAGCCATTTCCAGAAGACAGATGGGTTTATTCATTCTGGCTGTAAAAGAGCATCCTTTCTCTTCCACATACTTCCTTAAATATATCAAGAGATTTAAATTTAGATATCTGAAGCTCCCACTTGATGGCACATTATTAAAACATCTGCCTTTCCAGAAGCCATTCTGTTCCCTGCCATTCCACATGCCCTTTTCTACTTCACCAGACAAAATTGCCCAATCTAAATTTCAGCTCAAGTGTTTGATGGTTTTCACGCTGAGCTCAAACTGTTAATGCTTCCCTGAGAGAATAGAATTGAAACGGGATTTAATCTAAAATAACAAAATAGAATAAAGGTTTTACATATAAATAAGTAATGTCCTGTACATCCTTATGCAAGTTTTTCTTTTCTGGATTTTGCATGTAGGAGAGGGAAATGACAAAATGGGAGGGATTCAGAATCTGACCCCATGGCAGAGACCATTCTTAATAAATGAACACTGTGTTGTCTGCTATCCAATTAATGAGGTCAATTTTAAAATTGTTTTAAAAATCTACTCCTAATATTAACTTTTAATTTCACATGGTTATTTTCAAAAGTGACATTTTCAAATATCATGTGAGATAACCATTATGAACACCTTGCAAAATGCTAATTGGAAAGGTAGATAATTCCCTCCTTGGTAAAAGCATCACAGAAGGCTTAGACTTAATACTGAGCGTTTCTTGTAGAACCTAATGCTTCAGTGGACTTCACATCACAAAGCAAATAACAAATTACTTGTATGCTTTGGAGCCGGATTCTAGAGCAAAACCCTGTAGTCTTTGCCAGAAGGAATTAAAAAACCTTTGTTTCAACAAAATGAGTTTAGTACCAGAGCTGTCTGTCTGTCTACCCCTCCTGTCTTCCTTTCTCTTGTAAACATGGCCCTCTGTTCCACTCTCAAAAATGTCATCTCTCTCACTTATGAAACAGGCATTATGGTGCTGTGTGGAAAAATGTAATAGGACCTATTTAACATAAAATCATGATTTATCCTACTTTGTTGACACTTAGTAGATATTTTCTGACCTGTTTTCTGTATATACTATACGCATTTTTCCCCTTTTCTGAACAGACTTAAAATGGTAAAAAAAACATTGCCATTTCAGGGTGTAAGTTCAGTTCATTCAGCTCTAAACTGAGAATAATAAAACTTCTGTAACTCACCTCCTAGCATAGGTGTGAAGTTAAAGGGGAGAGAGAATATTTTGAAAATCCTGTGTAAGATGTTAACCTCTGTATCATTGCACCCAGTTTCAACTATTACCTAGAAATCACAGTGACCAATAATATTTATTTACATTTCACCAACATCACTTTGTATGATCATTTTGTGATCATACAAATAAAATTAAGTTGCAGCTAATTCCAGTATTCTTACAGGGCTAATTATTTATCCATGATTATTCTACACAGAAACTCAGATCAATTTTTAATAACTGAATTACTAAGAAACCTAACACATTTATTTAAACTGTTTTTGTTGCCCTCTCTAGTATCCATACAAAATAAAAACACATAGCATGGTTTGTTTATTCAGATTGGGACCTGGAAAAGCTGCTTGTGTAGCAAGTCATAAAAAGTGTGAGGTTGGGAGCACAAGGCTCATATATGTGTCTCTTTATCAATAATGGAAACAATGTGTGTTTAATAAACTCTATTTAAATTGGGGAATATTAAAATCAACCATTAAATTGAGAGATAGATTCATATTTTATGGATACTTACTATCAATATTGAACATTAACCGAATGTAAAATTCAGTGTTAATTTAAGTGTATAGGGACATTTTCATGCAGGCCATATCATTATAATATACATAAAAAGGACATTTTATTTGTGAATGAGTTGGTGATGTTATTCTAAAATAAATGTCCACTGTTAATGAGTTGGTTGTCTGACTTAGATGGCCCCTACTGCCAAAATTAATAAGTTCCCAAAATTTGGGGTTTAAAAGTTAAATGAGAGGTTTGTGCAAATATTAATGACCAAGATTGATAAATGTCAGCAACATTATCTCAAGGATAAAAGATAAGGGGAATAAGGATTCAAAACTGAGAAAAAATATTTAGTACTGGAGATTTTTTTTTAAAGCTATTTGTCATTAAGCTAATGGAATAAAACCATCTCAACAATTCTCCATAAGAAATCTACATTAAATAGTTCAATGAAAATATGGCTAATTCAGGATAAAGTTGAAGAATTTGGCAGTTAAGAGTTTTACGGGAGAAAAATAAAAATCAAGACTATTTTTACCTTTTTCTTCATTTAAAACATAAAGCTACATTTATGCTTTAAACTTAAATAAATTGTATTTATTTAACACATAAGCATTGCTTTATTTATGTTAAAGCAATAAAGATGGCTTCTTAAATCATCGTTATTGCTTTAACATAAATATCAGCGGTAGCACAATCTACCTATAACACATTAACACAATACAGAAATGTACCAAATAAAATATCAAACTTCCCACCACCAGCATCTCCCCTCATCAGTTGATAACATCTATAAACAGCCAGTGCTCCTCCTCCAGGCTCTTTTTCCTAGAAATATATCGCTTAATGTGAAAGTCCATATAAATCTCTCTTTTTTAAGGTTTCATACTTTCCATTCATATGGACATCCACACTGGAGGGTATTTGAGTTGTTTATAATACCCTCTCCATCCCAGCTATGTTTGGATAAATATATATTATGCTTTGAGGGAAGGAATTGGTGTGAATATTTGCTGTCACCTGTTCTTATCTTCAACAAGCCCATGGAGTATTTATTATTATCTCAGCTTTTACAGAGATGAGGCTAAAGGCACAGAGAGGTTAATTAACTTGAATAAAGTAACATAAGCAGAAAGCAGCAAATCCAGGCCATCTGGCTCTAGAATTTGCACTCATAGTGACTAATTTATTCCAGCAGCCTACACAGAACCCCAGCTGTACTCCCAACTCTCTGTGAGGTGTTGGGCATATTTCTCCTCTTTTAAACCTCAGTCTGTTCATGTACGAAAAGAGAGATCATCATTTTATATGTCTAGTACAGTGGAAGCGCTCAATAAAGGTTAGCGATCATCATTCTTATAATGAATTTGATCTTTATGTTCATACCTTCTTCCCGAAATTTCTAAAATACAGATCTCTAGAAGCCGTGCTGCCGGGTCACAGTGTTTCAGATTTGGTTCTTTATTAGGATGTTAGTTAGCAGTGAAAAGCTATCAGGCCTGCTCGGATAGAGTTGAACATCAAAGCAACTGGGAAGTATTGATTGATAATCAGTGCTCAGGAAAGTCAAGTTGACTGCCTTCTCATTAGAGGGAAAACTTGTAATGGATTCCTTTCAAAAAGCAAGCATGTTCCTCCTTTCTACATCTAGCCCGAAAATTGTTCTATGCGTGTTTCCTCCCTCCTGTCACTTAATTCGCCAGCATTAAGCACTGTTTGCTTTAACTTCCATATCCTGTATTTTGTCATTTATGTAAACTTGGTTTCCACTGTTGTTTCATTGTAGTCCAAGTGCTTATTTTGTTCATCCTCATCGTTAAACTCATAAAAAAATGAGTATGTATGGTTGCAGTTTCCAAATGCATAGGTATTGGCAATAGACTTGCTGGGAAGAAAGTGTGTTTGTTTCATGGTGTGCATTCATAAGTGTGAGGCATTGGTCTGTTTTCTTTTTTTTATATATATTCACTGAAGATGAAGCATCAAATAGATACTTTTTTGATGACTGCAGAAAAAGTTTCTTTCACCTTGCCAAAAAAAGGCTCCCTTACGAACATGAAAGATAGTCTCTTTGTTTTTTTTTTTTTTTGTTACCTGAGCTTTTACCAAGTAGTTTCTGTAAGATCTGTTGGACGTTTTGTGTCTCTGTATTTTAACCAACCTTTTATTTTATATGTCTGTAAAACTTACCATTCTTTAATTATATTTCCATCTATTGACTAAAATCTCAAAGAAGCAGACATAAATAAAATGGAAGAAAGGCAAAGGCCATTCAAAAGCAATGATTCTTCCTGACATATGATGTCCAAATAGCTAGAATATAAACAATCTACTTTTTGTACCAAAGACAGAGTAATTTGAAAATTTTGAGTAATTTGAGTAATTGCTAAAAATAATTGTCACTATTTTGGGTGTATAAAATTGCTCTTTTCAGGCACAGAAACATAAGAATTTTATAAAAATACGACTGTGAGTGACTAAGTCTGAATTTCTTCTTTGACATAGTATAAAGAGAATTTGGGGGCTTATACTAGAAAGACTTAATATGAACTGTCAGGTTGAGTCTGGACAAATATTCCCTGCTAATTTCAGAGTGAATGGTCCAGAAACTGTATCTGTCTTGCCAGTTAATATTGCTTTCGGAAAGGTATATATACTTTTTTTTAATTACTATTTTTACAGCTTGAGACCGCTGTGACACTTATCTGCAGTGAGAAGTATAATTTTACCATTTGTTGTCACAAATAGGACTTCATTCACACTATGATGCTAATTGAGAGAACCTCATCAGAAAGGAAAGCAGAAACAATCATAATCACTCCGTGGATTAAATCCTTGGCTGTAATAATGTGGAACTCTTTCAAACCCACCTGCAGGTCTTAGAATTAATTCTGGGAGAAAGTCTTCCCAAAATACATGTTAAGAATTAAAACAGAAGATGTGGAATATCCTGGGCTTTATCTCCACCACAGGTACTTTTTAAGAAGATTTTGATTTAAAGTTTAATTGCAAGTGAATTGTTTTTCTGGTTATAGATTGTTTTTTCTTAAACTTTCTTAGGTGTGGTTGTATGACATATGTCGTGTTGATGTTTTATATTTGATTGGCTTCTTTTTGCCAAGTCAAGAGAAAGGTTGATACAAGTTGATCAGCACCAGTCTGGGCTGTGTAATTCATCTGATTACAAAAATCTTTCCAACTTTTCCTTTAAAAGGCTGTGCAGAAATTGTTAGGTGTTTTGAGCAGTTCTTTAGCAGCAAACGTACCCCCTCCTACCCCTGATCAGTACTGAGCTCTGCTTTCCGTGTTGTCAAAGCTTGTTTTCGGTGCCTTAATTTTCTAGTTTATTTCTTGTGCATAGAATACTTATTTAAGGCAAAATGAAAGATTCAGAAACTTTCAACTGTTTTCTTTTTTTTTTTTTTTCACTTAGAGCTTAGTGTCTATACGTTTTTAGTTTTGTGTTTTCTTTTTCTTTTCTGACTTTGAAGGATCTGACGTAGGCTCAGAACGCGGCTTGTTTCGTTACTTCCCAGGTCTTGTGTGCATTCCTGCGAGTGCGTATTTTATCCCAGCTAGTTATAACCTGATAACCTGATTTCATACTGTGCTTTAGCACAACAATACAGTCATCAAACTAAAGCAACACAGTAAGCGGCCACATTAACCATCATTTTGCTTGATCACTCGGGAGAGATTAAATTTATTCATTTTTACTATAGATAATCAAATATTAAAACATGTTAAAGGGAGGTAGAACTATTGAGCTGTGACATGCTCATTGCCAAAACAATATCCTATATGTGATGTGTAATGCTTCTTGGCAAGACGTTTGGAAGAAATTTCATCAAGTCTTTTTTTTTTTTCTCATTTGCATTTGGTTTATCTAAAGTGAAATCCATTCAATTTTATTGAACTGTAATTCTAGTAATTTACAATATTTACATGCTGCGGTTAGATTGAAATCAGTCCTTAATTCAAATTCAATCTAAATTTACTGCATAGTAATTAGGGCTTTGTAACTGACACGAGGGGCCTATTGATTTAATGAAAAACTTAACCTTACAGTAAGTGTTTAATTAGTTGCTGCAGTAGATTCTGTTCTGTCCTAAATTGTGGACTTTAGAGAATCAGGTACTAATTTAAATTACACAACTATATAAAGATCAGAACTTTTTTTTTTTTTTACATGTAGCCTAACAGATGAATTAATTTCTTCCTCTTTGAAAGGAGAGGGGAAAGAGGCAGTAATGAAAGTAATTTCCTACCCTGCCTAATTTTATGTAAGGCCAGGCTAGCTATCCTGGAAATGATTACCTACCTCTGTTAAATATTGATACAAAGAGTTATGAAAATTAAAAGTCAATGAGATTTCTTCCAGGATTATTTTGTAAATGGAAAGCTGAAACAATATGCATACATACTGAGAGCAGAAAGACTCTTGATACAGAAAGAAAAATAAAAGATTACCCAAAATAACACTAAAGTTGTTTTTCTTTAGGTAATGTGAATCGGCAGCCTCAAGCTTCCTTTTTAGCAGTTATATTAATTTATTTTCTAGATGAGAATTTAAAGGATAAGTTGAGATGTACTGTAGGATTTTAAATTGCAATCACTGATGATCTCCTTTGAAATAAACCTAAAGCAACACAAATTATTAATATTTTAATTGTAGTCATTAATTTTTTCCTAATTTATTTGGAGAATTACAATAGAGTATTGCAAAAAGGACACTTTTAAACTGAATTTTAACCTGTCTATAATCTGACAGGTCTATAATTCATTTCTCTTAGTACATATTTGTGTTCTTGAAGCTAGAAATAGCAATGCTTCTATCTAAAACTAAGAGATTAATGCCAAAGGAAAGAAGATTCCTGCTGGCACATTA
This sequence comes from Capra hircus, assembly GCF_001704415.2. Taxonomy (NCBI): domain Eukaryota; kingdom Metazoa; phylum Chordata; class Mammalia; order Artiodactyla; family Bovidae; genus Capra; species Capra hircus. The sequence goes on along the minus strand of NC_030834.1, from coordinate 33,123,746 downwards.
TTCATTACTTGTCTAATTTATATTAGATGTACTAAAGGTAGAGTGAAAGGAGACAAAAAAAATAAAAAAACGTATTTCTTTGATTTTCTATTTTATGTGAAAAACTTAAAGCATCATTCGATGGCAACAAATAATTTCTCAAGTGAAATCTTTAAGTATGTTAAAATCTGTTTTCAAACAGTAAAGTTTTAAACATACCATGTAGAGAACATGAACAATATACTTAATATATGAAATTGGAAAGGGTTGATAATGATACGGCTAATTCATTAATGCTACACGGCTGTGTAGTATCATAGTGGGTGAACAAAGCATTTCAGTTTTGATCAACAAGGAGTTAGTCTTAAAACACAGGAGCTATAACCGTAAGTAATGTAAAATAAAACTAACTGATGCCTTAAATGTTTGGAACACCTGTTTCAAATGAATTCATTAATAGTGAAATTAAAAATATTGATTTCAAAGATATCTCATTTTAAACCCTTCAATTTTTATATAAAGTTATAAGTGAATAGTATTATTATAAAATGTAAAACTCCTAACATAAATAGAGAAACTAGAATGACACTCAAAAATTTGCTGTGGGGAGGTGGGGAACCTGTAATATGTGTTGGTGTGTCTAAGACTGTATTTGTGAAAGCACTTTGCAAAACTATTTTTCTTTTCTTGACAATGCATCGGATCTAGACTTCACCACCTTGACAATACACCAGCTTTAGCCCTCACTCCCCCAGTGCACCTCAGCGTGGAAGCAATACACACCAGGTACAGAAGGTTGAACACCGCACACTCTTCCTCTCCTTTTAATGTGTGCTCTGATGAATGGCACACACACAAGCCATATTGCCCATCTCTCAGAGTGGCCTTCGCTGCCAGCACAGCTGAAATCTGGAAGCTTGCCGCATTCACATTGTCAGCTTAAATACCCAGTAAGGACTCAAACTGGGAATAAGACAAAGTACCATTGCATGTTGATCCACTTCACTGGCCCCACCAATTAGCTGTGAAGAATATGGCTCATTTAGAAGTGTATATGATAATGCTGAAGCATAACTGAAAATTAGATATATAAAAAAGGAGGTCATTAGCTTGCACTTGTCTTATCTTCAGCTAAATGAATCGCAGATAAAATCAAATAGGGGAAGTTAAGTCTTCTTAAGCTTTTGAGCCCTTTCTTATGTACTTACATTAGATGCATCTCGATAAAGTTTATAGCACTGCTATTTACAACACCACAGTTAATGTTGTGTTACAGTTTTCATTACCAACCTCTATTTTCTGAGGTGCAGAGCCTTCACATAAAAATGTGTTCCAGGTTAGAGAGAGAAGCAGTGTAGTAGATTACAACCAGAAAATAAACCTAAAGACAGTATCTATGCAAGTTTCAAAGTATTAGAATGCTAAGATAGCTCACAATTACATTAGCACCTGCTATGAGTTAATGAATTCTTATAGATTAAAAATATAATCTTCTAATAGAAAATTAAATGCAATTTATCCAAAATATATACTCTAGGGACGGGTTTGTTTGTGAGTGAGAAATTGAAATGTGACTCATTATTGATGGGATTTCACTAAATAAAATAATGAAGTGTCTGAGACTGTTGAAAATCATAATTATAAGTTGCCTTCAGTTTATGGATTATGCACTTACCATTAAAACATTATTAGGGATATAAAAATGTGTAATGCTATGTCTTTCTCCAGGAAAATGATTCTAATTTTAGATGTAAAAATTAGACAGTGCAAAACATTTTCAATGAGAAGAGAGCAGAAGAGCTGTAATGGGATTCCAATTTATAATCTTCGTTGGCGAGGGTCGTAGATCAGCAGTATGGGTTTTGTTTTGTTACTGTTTAGTTTTTAATTCTTAATATTGATACCAATACAACCACATCTGACAGTTACCTGAAACATAACATCTGGAGACATCTCACCTTCTAGCAATCTAGCTCATCAGGGGAAAGGCCTAGGTCCAGAAGATCAAATCCGGGAGCCCTCTTTCAACATCTGTCTACCTCAGTTAGTTCTGGTCCCATTGAGTCCAGATCCTTCTAGGTCCCTGAAGGATGTTAGAAAAAGGGTAATATGGTGTCTGAGCTTTGATGAACACCTCTTGCTGGCAAGACTTGCCTCTGGAGAATAATAGGGACATGAAAAAATTCCCCATTCTGATAGTCTGGCTCCTGAAATTCTAAAGATAATATTGACTCCTAAAAATCATGAAAGTTTCTGACTCTGTCAAAGAGAATTGAACTGCATGCTGAAGCTGGTCTCCTTAAGATGATCACGGACAGTCATCGCAGAGTGTTTGGAGAGGAGGCTTGGAACAGACCTGAACTTTGCAGTCAGGCATCTAGGTGGATTTTTGGCTTCACCATTGAGCTTCTCCGTGGCTTTTCTAAAGTCTGTTTCTTCTAAATGGAAAGATGATATTTAACTTGCATGGTAATTTGAGGGACTGAATCAAATTTCATACACACACCACATACTTAGTACTGTATAGGCAGACATGAGGCTGGTTATCATTATGCTCACCATCTATACAACCAGCGAGTGTTGGACAGTAAGTCTTTATGTTTCCATTGGGTTTTCTTCTAGGTTCTTCACCTCTGAACCCCCTGAATGCTCACTCTGTGGGATTTTCAAGATTACTAGGTGGCAAAATCAGGATAAGCCACTGGGTAAATATCACCTCATTCTCTCTAAGAGTTCCATTTTTTCATTCAGCCAGCAAAATCAGAAATTTGATTTTAGGTTGGAAAACAAAACTGTAAGAAATGTTTATTAATTAACCATGCTATAGACTGAGCTCCAAACCTTTTCAAACCTCTGTTGACATTTAACCATCTACGTAATCATTTAAAAATAACTGGGTTTTGGCAATCTTGAATATGTAAGAGATTAAAATGGGTTCATTACAAGTTTACTGGTACACTGACAGAAGGCATTGGCTTGACCATTGTCTTGTTTGTGTGTGTTTGTGGTTTTGTATAAATGCGTATTATAATAAATTTAAACAAATTTCAAAGTTCAGTGTCTTTAATCCTCAGATTGAGTGCACATAGTAGGCAGTGTTTGAGCCACCAGATCTCACTTAATTTTAAATTTGTCATGAGGAACCATTGCGGAATTTCCAAAGGCAAGGGTGCTTGCCTCATCAGTAACCAGGCAGTTTCCAGTGTAGGATCACATACAGTGTGAAGATCACCCAGCAGCGATGACTTCTTTCTGTAGCTGTTGTTGCCTAGATTGAGGTCCTCTAAGTCTTACAATAATCTCCTCTAAAGGACGCTGGGAGATGGAGTGGCACATGAGCAGAGGGTACCCTCATAGCAAATCGCTGGAGTGCTAAGAGGCCCATTCATTCATTTGCAGGCAACAGCCTTGAGACTCTGAAAAGGACCCATGTTCCTTCCCAAGGCAGTCAGTGGCCAGAAATCTTGTCTTCTGCTCCATGGACAATATTGGGTGTTAGGCCTCCACTCTCTCCCGAGAAGAATCACAACTGTCTGCTTCATGTTTCTGCTCTTAACAAAACTTCTCCTTAGCAGTGGCTGTTAGAAAATTCCAGAAAAAGCTACTGAAGCAACATCAAAAATAGCTGGAGAAATCAGAATGGGCTTAAAAAGTACTGCCATATGTGTGCCTCTGTGTGTGTATATGTGTGTGGACAGAGAGATGGATCGATTCAGATAAGGCTGAGATTAGTTTAAATTATAATCACGTGAGATTGTTGTTGTTTTCGTATTTTACTTTCAGTAATTTATTTACAGTCATAATCCTAATTCAGGAATTTCATCATTTGATTTAGGCTCTCTTTATATCATCCAGGAGGCTCACTGTTTATTTCTTAAAGCTATATAAAATATTTGATGACACATATAGAATTGTATAGCAGGCAAAACAATCTTATATATATATGTGTGCTTGGAGGTGTGCATATAACTAGAAATTCCAGATATAGGAAGCTATCATTTGCTAAGTTTCTCCAAATAACTATTTCTACCTTTTTTCAATCCTGATTTTAAACAAAGTTCATGAAAAAGTTTAGTTTCAGCTCACCATAGTACACATTTGTAATTATCGTCCAATTGTAAAGTATCCATCGGGGTATTCTTCTGGGTTCAGTAATGCCATTTGTAGTATTTCAGAAACAATTGATCTGAGATGAGGTTCGATAAAATTCTTTCTCTTAATTTAGCTATTTGCACTGTAGTATGCCTGCTCCAAGTTAAGATTGTAATTTATTTTCAGATAACCTCTTTTCTGTCTGTACTTTGATGTGGGAATATTTTTATTGCATATCTGGGGGTGAGTCAGCTCAGCAGATGGTAGGTTGCCATCCACAGGTTGCCCTTTGCCTGTTTTGCAAGTTTGTGACAGCCTGCAGGGACATGCTGAGTCACCCGTCCAGTCAATAATGTGTCTGGGACAGCATTAATTCAGCAAACATCTTGATGAGTTCAAACTCATCCATTTGTCTGACTCCGATAAAATTGGTCAATACAGTAAGGCATGGCATTCCGTTCAGAAAGAAGGTACTGTGTTAATTGCCCTCATCTGGGCAAGAGGAAAGAATTAATTGTAGTCATTTTTATGGAGTTTTCACATAGTACTATAGAAAATCTTCCCTTCTTTGTGCTGATACATAGAAGGAGTCCAGAAAATCATTTTGGTAGAAACACCTTGCATATGGGTAAGCATTAGAATAACAACAATGGTGGCTATTGTTAGCAGCAGTGATCACCTCTGTTATTATCATCAGCCATGTTATTTTTAAAAATAAGAATCTATTGTGTGGTGTATGCTGTGTAGAACTTTCACCCTTTGATGAGTCTCTAGAGTCTTGTGCTATGGAGCAAATAATTTTCCATCTGTCTTCAGATTTTTCAAGTATCATGCTCTCTGATGACTTGAAACTGTCAAGGCATGCCTCCTCCCATCCTCCGCCACAATGTAATTTTACATTTTGCATATAAAACAAACCTGCCATGTAACACATTTTAAAATTAAAATTATTTGTTAATGTCTTGCAAATTAATTTTGATTCTCTCTGTAAGTTTCTTTAAAATGCCTTCCAAGATTTTATGGTTTAGGAATGCAATTTATGGTCTTTCTGACAAAAGTTGGATTTTTGAATTTTCTAATAAATCAGACACGTATTTGTTTACTTCGTCAAGATGGAGTGGAATGGTACATGCCCGGATAAACAGGAAAGGGTATATTAAGATTCAAGCTTTCAGTTTTATTTGGTTATTGCTCTTAGGCTTTTCTTTTTTACAAAATTGAAATTAAAGTTGAATTCACTATTACAAAACCAGAAAATTCATGTTCACATTATGAAGTATAAGTATAAAATCACTGTAAAATAAATATATGTGGATTATTCCAAATAAAATAGGAATTTATTTTATCTTTTTTCTCATATACTTCTACACAGTTTCTGTCTGCTCCATGTACCTCAGTTCTCAGAAAAAAAAGAAAAAAGTTTTAAAAACCCTCAGAATAGATGATGATAGATGGGTTATTTCTCACATTTCGGAACTGTATTATATAAATATACATATATTTTAAGATTATGCCTTGATAAAGTAAGTAACAGGTAGAATTTCCCATTATGTGAGAGATGTATTTCAAGACTTCTTTAAAAAGTAGATACAGAGATAGTACTGCCAATTAATCATTTTTGAAGGCTGTTGAATGGTACTAAGTAATGATTCTCTTAAAACTCATTGTTGGAAGTTCACACAGATGAGTGCCATTAAAATATATTATTTTAGGTATGACTTTGCTTTTAAGTCAGAAAAGTGGACATTAATTTGTAGTTTTCTACGTTAGTAATTTATCTACTTATGTAAATCAATTCATTCAATGTATTCTGACAGTTTGGTCTTAACGAAGAAAAAGTGAATACCACTTCCTTAACATATTGTATGAATTTTTAAAAATTGAAAATCATATGATAATGTTTCTTTCATCATTTCTCCTTATCTAGTGAATGTCATTTTGGAAGCAAAAGCATATTTGGCTGAATAAACCTAGGTAATAGTTAGTCTTTCTCCTTTGTGATGTTAAAGTAACTTCCTTGTAGGTTTATTATTTGTCACTTTCTATTACACAAACACAGCTGCACCTATAATGTTTGGACAGTCATTAATAATACCTTTTAAATGCTTGTAGTCAGACAAACAGGTGTGTCTCTGTGTAAGAAAATATGTCACAATTATTAAAAAAGATGTATTTAACTAGAGAATTCTTTAAAGGTGGTAAAATTAAGCTTGTACACAATTTTGGGGAAAATATAAATACTGTTTCTACTTTTTCACAAAATACCATGTGTTTTAACAAATCCCAAAAGAACAGTTTGTAGAAATTCATTTCATCCCTCTTAAATAACAGAGGCACTCTAAAAATGAAATGAGATAATATGTGTAGATATATTGACAGTATAAAAACAAACATAATATTGAGTTGGCCAAAATGTTCATTCAGGTTTTTCCATAGGATGTTACAAAAAAGCTCAAACAAACGTTTTGGTAGCCCAATATATTGGTTGCCTTATTGATAAAGCTTTTATGAGTGTAAATAGTAACTCTGGGCACTAGTGGGATCTAGTTCTGGCAAGTTTGTCTTATATTAGCATAGAAGTGTCTTTTATTCAGTTCAGTCACTCTGTCGTGTCCGACTCTTTGCGACCCCATGAATCGCAGCACGCCAGGCCTCCCTGTCTATCACCAACTCCCGGAGTTTACTCAGACCGGCGTCCATCGAGTCCGTGATGCCATCCAGCCATCTCATCCTCGGTTGTCCCCTTCTCCTCCTGCCTCCAATCCCTCCCAGCATCAGAGTCTTTTCCAATGAGTCAACTCTTCGCATGAGGTGGCCAAAGTATTGGAGTTTCAGCTTTAGCATCATTCCTTCCAAAGAAATCCCAGGGCTGATCTCCTTCAGAATGGACTGGTTGGATCTCCTTGCAGTCCAAGGGACTCTCAAGAGTCTTCTCCAACACCACAGTTCAAAAGCATCAATTCTTCGGCACTCAGCCTTCTTTACAGTCCAGCTCTCGCATCCATACATGACCACAGGAAAAACCATAGCCTTGACTAGACGGACCTTAGTCGGCAAAGTAATGTCACTGCTTTTGAATGTACTATCTAGGTTGGTCATAAGTTTTCTTCCAAGGAGTAAGCATCTTTTAATTTCTTGGCTGCAGTCACCATCTGCAGTGATTTTGCAGCCCAAAACAATAAAGTCTGACACTGTTTCCACTATTTCCCCAACTATTTCCCATGAAGTGATGGGACCGGATGCCATGATCTTCATTTTCTGAATGTTGAGCTTTAAGCAAACTTTTTCACTCTCCTCTTTCACTTTCATCAAGAGGCTTTTTAGCTCCTCTTCACTTTCTGCCATAAGGGTGGTGTCATCTGCATATCTGAAGTTATTGATATTTCTCCTGGCAATCTTGATTCCAGCTTGTGTTTCTTCCAGTCCAGTGTTTCTCATGATGTACTCTGCATATAAGTTAAATAAGCAGGGTGACAATATACAGCCTTGACGTCCACCTTTTCCTATTTGGAACCAGTCTGTTGTTCCATGTCCAGTTCTAACTGTTGCTTCCTGACCTGTATACAGATTTCTCAAGAGGCAGGTTAGGTGGTCTGGTATTCCCATCTCTTTCAGAATTTTCCACAGTTTCTTGTGATCCACACAGTCAAAGGCTTTGGCATAGTCAATAAAGCAGAAATAGATGTTTTTCTGAACTCTCTTGCTTTTTCCATGATCCAGCGGATGTTGGCAATTTGATCTCTGGTTCCTCTGCCTTTTCTAAAACCAGCTTGAACATCAGGGAGTTCACGGTTCACATATTGCTGAAGCCTGGCTTGGAGAATTTTAAGCATTACTTTACTAGTGTGTGAGATGAGTGTGCTTGTGCGGTAGTTTGAGCATTCTTTGGCATTGCCTTTCTTTGGGATTGGAATGAAGACTGACCTTTTCCAGTCCTGTGGCCCCTGCTGAGTTTTCCAAATTTGCTGGCATCTTGAGTGCAGCACTTGGACAGCATAACCTTCCAGGATTTGAAAGAGCTCCACTGGAATTCCGTCACCTCCACTAGCTTTGTTCATAGTGATGCTTTCTAAGGCCCACTTGACTTCACATTCCAAGATGTCTGGCTCTAGATTAGTGATCACATCATCATGATTATCTGGGTCATGAAGATCTTTTTTGTACAGTTCTTCCGTGTATTCTTGCCACCTCTTCTTGATATCTTCTGCTTCTGTTAGGTCCATACCATTTCTGTCCTTTATTGAGCTCATCTTTGCATGAAATGTTCCCTTGGTATCTCTAATTTTCTTGAAGAGATCTCTAGTCTTTCCCATTCTGTTGTTTTCCTCTATTTCTTTACACTGATCTCTGAAGAAGGCTTTCTTATCTCTTCTTGCTCTTCTTTGGAACTCTGCATTCAGATGCTTATATCTTTCCTTTTCTCCTTTGCTTTTTGCCTCTATTCTTTTCACGGCTATTTGTAAGGCCTCCCCAGACAGCCATTTTGCTTTTTTGCATTTCTTTTCTATGGGAATGGTCTTGATCCCTGTCTCCTGTACAGTGTCACGAACCTGCATCCATACTTCATCAGGCATTCTATCTATCAGATCTAGTCCCTTAAATCTATTTCTCACTTCCACTGTATAATCATGAGGGATTTGATTTAGGTCATACCTGAATGGTCTAGTGGTTTTCCCTACTTTCTTCAATTTGAGTCTGAATTTGGTAATAAGGAGTTCATGATCTGAGCCACAGTCAGCTCCTGGTCTTGTTTTTGTTGATTGTATAGAGCTTCTCCATCTTTGGCTGCAAAGAATATAATCAATCTGATTTTGGTGTTGACCATCTGGTGATGTCCATGTGTAGAGTCTTCTCTTGTGTTGTTGGAAGAGGGTGTTTGCTATGACCAGTGCATTTTCTTGGCAAAGCTCTATTAGTCTTTGCCCAGCTTCATTCTGCATTCATAGGCCAAATTTGCCTGTTACTTCAGGTGTTTCTTGACTTCCTACTTTTGCATTCCAGTCCCCTAGAATGAAAAGGACATCTTTTTTGGGTGTTAGTTCTAAAAGGTCTTGTAGGTCTTCATAAAACTGTTCAACTTCAGTTGAATGTTTGAACTCTGAATAGTGAGGATAATGCTTAATGAAAAACAGACACCAGGGAGGTTTTGGTGTAAATGTGTAAAAAGTCTTTCCAAATCAGAACTCATACATCGTAGATGAGATCTGCAATTGCAAGCATCCCAGAAGAGGAAGGTAGCCAAGAGAAGATGATGTTACTGGTTACTTGACACACGGAGCTTTGCTATCCCGGAAGAAAAGGGTTGGGTTAGAGTGAAAGAGATAGGCTGTTTTTTGCATGTTTTGATCTATTTCACCTCTAAACATTGACATTTACATATTTGTCAATACTACAAAATTTACATATCCGCCCCAGATTTTTCTACAGAGCTCAGTATCTCTATAGAACACCAATGGCAATAACAATATCAGATATTTATATAGAGCTTACTCTGTGCCAGGCAGTATTCAAGAGGCTTTACCTACACAAGTGAAGTATTTAATCCTCACAGAAGCCCTGTGAAGTAGATGCTATTATTTCTTGCATTTTGTGAATGAGACGGCTGAGACACAAAACAGTTAAGTAACTTGTTCGAGCTTACACACATCGTAAGTGGTGGAATCAGTGTTTGAACCCAACAGCCTGGTGTGCTACTTATGACTGTGTTATATTCCTTCTCAGCTGTCCATAAGCTATCTCCACTTAAATGCCATGAATACCACCTAGAAGTTCAACAATTGAAAATCCGAACCTGCCGAAGTCTGCTTCCATTTTTTTCATTGTTCTTACAATCGTGTTCTATTTGTGGTCTTGTACAGAATTTCATCTGTTTTCTTTATCCTCAGTATTTAATGAGGCACTGAGGAGTTTCCCTCTGCCAAAATTTCCTTATCTGTCTTGTCTTCTTTTTGTCTTGCCTTTTCATTAAAAGTTTCATAATTTTTCAGCGAAACTGGTAAAATAGACTTTGATTTGTCATCAGACTGTTACTCATTACATTACAATCTATCTTCCAAGCCTGTGCTTAGAGGTATCTTTATAAAATACACGTATACTCATGTCATTTCTCTATTAAAGTGCTCTAATTGTTCTTCTTAATCTTCAAGATGCTGAAACTTCCTGCATCTTTACCAAATTAATTAATAAGCTCTAGTATTTTTATGTTAGCATCTTTAGGATTTTCTATATAGAGTATCATGTCATCTGCAAATACTGACAATTTTTTCTTTTCTTTTCCAATTTGGATTCCTTTCATTTCTTTTTCTTCTCTGATTTTTCTTCTCTTCTCTTCCAAATCTATGTTGAATAAAAGGGGCAAGAGTGAATAAAAATGGTGAGTGTGGACATCCTTGTTCCTGATCTTAGAGGAAATGATGAGAAACTCTCACTTGTCACACCAGTGCCATCTTTCCAGATTATCCCCAACTCTCATCCCCTTCCTCAATGTCAACTTCACATACCTTCTTGTTCTAAACAATTTTCTTCTGTTCCAGCACCCCCCGCCCCCGCCTTGGATGTTCAACTCAAATGCCATCTCTATTTTATTCATCCATTGAAAATGACTTGTTGAGAATGTGTTAAGTGTTCAGGCACTGAGAAACCTATGTTAGAAACCCAAGTATTATCAACATGGATATAGTTTGTTTCTTCCTTAGTTTATGGTTTAGTTAGCTATCAAGACAGACAAGTCTTCAGAGAATAAGAACTACAAGACAGAGGAACTATGTTCTTTAAACATGGACTCGGGAGAAGAAATTGAAGACTTTCAGGAATAAGTTATGTCTAGGTTGCAAACTCAAGGAGTAATAGAAATTCATCACAGAGTCATAAATATGGTTGCTCTGGCACCAGTAACAGTGCCTATAATATCCTGGAGGTCTTTGGTATCTCAGAGGAGAAACAATATGTTAAAAAGTGAAATTTCTCTAGAATTCCCTTGCGCTCCCCTTTTCCCTGCTTCAATGAGGTCTCAAAGCATCTATCCCTGTTTCACTCCATCATGATACAGGATCACCAGATACAGTCATGGTTTATTTGCACACTAGACCCAAAGTCCCTTCATGGCAGGTCCTTTGCAAACATTTAGCATATACTTCAGAGATATATGGATTGATTTTAGAAGATGCTGAGATCTCAGCACCATTGTATGATGATGAGGCTTTGTGCATAAAGTTGATGTAGAACAACAAAAAAAACAGACTCTATAGATTTAAGGAGATTGAGGAGGTACAAGAGATTTTGTGTTTTCCTTATGTGCATGTAAAATGAGAAAGGGGAAAGATCTGTGAAAAGGAGCAAGATCACAGCAAAGAGAATTCTCATAAAAAGCAAGTGTAGTTGAGAGATTTTAAAAAATGAAATCCACGTAGCTATCACACAAGTCATGTGGAACTAGTATAAAGCTAGGAAATGTCCAGCAATGCACCAAGTGCTGCGGAAGGGTACTGCTATGTGTAGCCGCTCAGTCGTGTCCAACTCTTTGCAGCCCCATGGACTGCAGCCCGCCAGGCTCCTCTGTCCATGGGATTCTCCAGGAAAAAATATTGGAGTGGGTTGCCATGCCCTCCTCCAGGGGATCTTCCCAACCCAGGGACTGAACCCAGGTTTCCTGCATTGCATGAGGATTCTTTACCGTCTAAGCCACCAGGGAAGCATGGAAGGGTAGGACAAGACAAATAAATAAACAAATATGAAATGTTGCTCACCTAGTTTATTTGAGGCACTTACTATTTACTTTTGAAGATATTATATCCCCCCAATAAATGTAGTGACTAAAAATAAAATGTCAGCAAGCTGCCAGGGCAAATGACCAGAAAATGACCAAACCTGGATACTAAGTCCTGGGCATTAGCGAGCAGGAATTGAATTTTGTTTTATCACCTAGAGCTCTCACAAAAATGAACACCGAACCTCAAAGAAATCTGAACAGGCCCAAGAGAAAAACATAACAGGGTAGAAGACTGTAAACTTGGGGAAAGAACAGAGACCGGTGTTGGCAGATGTGGCATCTGGGTTCTGGAGCCAACATTCAGTCTGTGAATATGCAGTATTTGAAAACTAGTCAATACTCATGCATTTCCCGTCAGTGTTGGCCATGCTTATGTCTTTATGATTAAAATTCCTCACTATTCACCCATGTATTCATGTTGTTTTCCCCCTGAATGTTCTGGTGTACACGTATCTACTTAAGTGTTCTTCAGAAACCACATGCCATTAAAGATTTAGTAAAATATATCTTTAAGATGAGACAAAGTTATTTCACTGCTCTCCATGTACACTAATTCTTGCCATAGAAATACAATATCAATCTGTAGCTTTTCATTGTATGATTCTAAAGGCTCCTGGGTTTTTCTTTAAATATAAAAAGTCACAGTTTTTCTGTTTTCAACACATTCATTAGTACTGATTTACAATGGATCAAGTTAGAAAGTACAGATAATATGCACATGCCAAATGAATTCATTAAGACCCGTGTGATCACAGTGAATGTCAAATGAATTAATAATAATGGGACCTCTATGTGTTACCATTATTTTCACAGTGTGTTACTGTTTTTGTACATATGAGTCCTGAGGATAAATGACACATACATATTACCCTTGTATGTTAATTGTTTCTTGATAATTGGAGGTTGGTCTAATAATCTCATGGGCAGTAAAAGTTTCTACCCCCTATACATGGAGAAATTACTATTATTTATATGTTTCACTGAAGAGTAATTCAATATTTTAGATTCCAATTAGAAATGGCATTTATATTAGACCTCCCACACATCCACTGAAATGTTACAGCCTTTTAGACATATGTTTTCTGTGAGTAATATTTTAAAAGAATTTAAATTGCTCTAAACTTTTTCTAGGAGTTCGTATTTTATTTACTTGACAATTGACAGCTCATTATACATATACATAAGCACATATATTCATGTTGATTCTCCATCCTGATAAACATATACAGAGGAACCCAGAGTCATTTTGTCACATACTTGATCTTGGAATAATTTTATCTGGAACAGTGGTTCCCTTGTCAGCAAAATTATAAGGAAACTACCTATTATATAATTTTTAGTGAATTTTGAAACGTATGGCTTTTAGTATGTAGTGCCACTGAGCTTGGTGACTCAGCAGTAAGGGATCCTGCCTGCAGTGCAGAATATGCGGGTTCGATCCCTGGGTCAGAAAAATCCCCTGGAGAAGGAAATGGTAACCCACTCCAGTATCCTTGCCTGGGAAATCCTATGGACCGAGGAGCCTGGTGGGCTATACAGTCCACGGGGTCTCAAAAGAGTCAGACATGACTTTGCAACTAAACAACAACATATATAGTGCATAATACTGCTCTTTCCTCCCATTCCTAACCCAGCTTTTTATTTTTCATTCTAGTGATGACTGGTTGGACTTGCAGGTGTTAGGATGGATGAAGAGGAAAGGGTTGAAGTTTAAGGTTGTTGCAGCTGCAGCAAGAAGTAATGGATAAATCTTACTTTAATTCCTAAAGAAATCATGAGGTTCAGACCTTCCATATACAAAGGAAGAAAAAAATGAAGGCAAGGTCTTCAAATTGTATAAGGTAGAAACCAGTAAACTGTAGTACTCTCACGTTCTTTTGCCTTGAAGCATCGATATCTCGTTTCTTCTATGCTTCAATAAATAGCAGACTTGCTTGCGAATTTTAATGGTCAGTCTGAGTAAACCTGCAGGTTCCTTCCACACTTCTTCCTCTCTGCTCATTACTCTTTCATGCTGCTTGTTTCTGACCAAAAGGAAGTCCACTAAGTGTTGTTTCTACCTCAATGGTAAGTACTCCTCTAAAGAGAACTGAATGTTTTGGAAATCCATCATTTGGAATAGGTTTTCTAATAGAAAAAAATATGAATTTCAAATAGTCAACTCACAAGCCTTCTTTAGCAATATAGCATTTCAAAGATGGATGCTGTCCTTTCTGGTCAAGATTTCAGTTACTTCCTTCAATGTCATGAATGATATGCATCTCAGGTTTTCAGAGAATAGGGAACTGTGACAAGTGATTTAAAAGAAGGCAGCATGTAGGTTCAGAAAGATTTGCACAATCTTGAACAATAGGTATACACTTCAACAAGAATAGATGTAATCCTAAACCTACATTCCCTCTCTCCACCAAAAATATTTAAGCACATATCAGTGAGACTTGGCAGAAAGCGCCATGGAAATTATATTTTAGTTGACTATAGATTTGATAATAGTCAACTGTATGTTAATATTATTTGGGGCCAGATTAATAGAGGTATAATATCAAAATCAAGGAGTTGATAACTCCTAAATACCCTGGTTTGGCAGGTCAAACATGAAGAACTGTACTCAACTCTAAATATCCTGGCTCAGGAAGACACTGCCATACTTGCTGCTTCCAGACAAGGGGTATGATATACTTAAGAGGCTTTTATAAGATGCCGTAAGAGAAACTACTGAAGAAAATATAACTAACAAAACTCAGTGGGAAAATTATAACATCATCAAATACGGAAAGGACAGACATGTGGAAGGGGTAAAAAATTAGTCTGTGGTACTCCAAAGATTAATATCGCACCTAATCAGATACAGATTTTTGACTCACTGCAAGAAAGAAATGTAACAATTAGAGCTGAACATAGAATCACCTATTACATGAGTAGATAAATTCATCATTGCTGGTAGGATTCAAGTGGATATTTAAAAACCATTCTATCAGGAGGAGGGAGGGGCATCACCCAGAGGGATGGACTTGATCATGACTTTCAGTTTTTTTTTTTTGTTTTTTTTTTTTAAGCTGTAACTCACAGTAAGTAAGATATTTTACATTATGAGTATTCACACACATCAGTATGTATAACTTAAAAAATATATTCTCAGAGTAATACTTACCCTTATTATACATAACTCACTCATGCAGTCTTTCTGGTCTGGCTGGACCACTTTCATTTTTTTTTTTTAAACACAGTTGCATCTTGCTAGATTGACCTCATATCTCAATAATGGAACGTGGTCCAAAATTTGAAGAACACTGAACTAAATGACCGCTTTCATCTCCAAGGGTCTCTCATTCAGGTAGATGTGATGGAAAAGGCTGACCGTCCCAATGGTCAGAAATAGATGCTCCCTCCGACAGTCAAAAGGAAATGGACAACATGATAATGAATTTCTTGGGATTCTCTCACAATTTTGACTTCATTTACATTTAGAAATGCAGTAATAAAATAGTACTTTGGAGCACTTTATTAGGTACACATACAGAACCTATTTTGATTTCATGATAATGTTCAGCAACAGAACCTCGCATCTAAAGAGAGGGGTGCAACTGAGGTTCTTTCCTGCTTCTTGACAAATCCATGTAACTCTTCTTACCATCGTTGAGGAAAATGTACCGTAGTGAGAGAATGTGGCTAGGGACACGAAGGGGCAGAGCTGGAAGAGGATTCGTGCCCATGAACACCGTATTACCAGAATGAGAGAGGAAATTCGGGAGAGAGAACTGGAAGGCAAGGCTTGAAAATCTACCTCTGACTGCTGCTAGCTACCAACAGGGTTCTGTGAGTATATTTTATTCAATTGTAACAGTCCTCCAAGGAATATTTTATACAAGTGGCTTAGTGAAGTAGAGGGACTTGCCCAGAACTTGGTATAATTTTTGTACCATTAAGAACATTATTTTTAAAAAAAGGAAAAAAAAAGTAGTGGCTTGGTTGGATTCTTTAAGTGCCTCATTTTTTTTTTATTGGGATATAGAATAAGTCTTTTTTCAGATGGGAGATTTTTTTCAGGAGAGATATGAAAAAAAAATTGCCAGAAGTGATGTGGTATTAAAAAAAAAAAATCAGACCCATCTTATTACTTAAACACATCTTTCCAAATGCTTTCTGTATTGGGAATTAGTGATTTTGACTTATGTTTCTTTTAAGAGATCATTTTTCACTGAAACTTCTGAAGAAACAAAATCCACTCCTTATAGGAAAAAATTATGCAGATTCTCTGAGGCAGATAGCTCTTAAAAAACAAACACACTCCCCAGTCACACTCCCAAACTCCCAGGTGGTTCGTGGCCATGGTTGAAAAGACTGCAAATCCGGACAGGTTGGTCTGTCTGTATCATCAATCAGATGTTCATACACTTGAGATGTTTATACCCCGTAAATTTCCGTTGCTTCTCTTTTGTAAATCAAATGTTTATTGTATATTACCGAGATGTCTATGTAGACAGGAAACATAAAATAGTCTTCCTTGCTGGTTTACTTTGTATCATCAAATTGGAATGCACAGAGATCTTATCTGTGGTATATACCCTCTGTTTGCCCTCACATGCATTTACCTTGATGTAGAATAGTCAAAGCTACTCTACTCTGAAGTGCAATATTTTTTTTATTCTCTCAGAGAAGGTTAGAACTCATTTGCTCTGGGAATCTTCCAGAGACTGCTGGTTTGTTCTGTTAAGTTCATACAACCCTGGCAGGACATGACCCTTCTTCAGTCATTGCAAGATTTATTTTCAGAGAGAGACCCAAACATGCAGGGCTGAGAGGACTCTCTACCCCACCTCTCAGTGACCCCTCATTTCTGGGCATTTGTTACTGGGGGCGCTTCCCAGCCCATGACCTGACTGTCTACCTGCCCCTGCCTGGCTCCTGGCCCACCTCAGAGTCGCCACCTCGCCTCTCTGGGCCAATCAAAGGAAAGAAATGAGAACAGTGGAGAATGACTTAGGGACTTGGCTGCAAGTGGGGACTTAAAGATTTGGCACCATGTCTGGGCCTTGCTGGTGGTGGTGGGTGGTAAGAGAAGGCAGCTGTGTCAGACCTCCCTCAGTGATGGCTTTGGGACACAGAGGCAGGCAAGATCTGGGAGATGTCCCAATCCTTTGAAGTCAATTTTCTTGCTGCGGCTCCAAGCCCTACAAACATTCTCTCGGTGATGGTACAGGTATTAATTACCCTGTCTATACATGGGACCACTCATGATCATGAGCACCTCAAACTATTTCCCTGAAAATTGTAAATTCCAAGGGGAAAACAGCAGTTTAATGAATTGATCAAACAATCCATTCAACTCAACATTAAAATAAATTGAGCCTGTGATGCTGAGCTCCGCCACTGCAGGTCCGTGCTAGGGGATATGAAGACACAAATGCCGTACTCAGTTGTTTTAGGACCCCATGGAGTGTAACCCTCCAGGCCTCTGTCCTTGGGATTCTCCAGGCAAGAATACTGGACTGGGTTGGCGTGCCCTCCTCCAGGGGATCTTCCTGACCCAGGGATCGAACCCACCTCTCTTTCCCTCTCCTGTATTGGCAGGTGGATTCTTTATCACTAGTGCCTCCTGGGAAGCCTAAATAAGTCAGAAGAGAAATAAACCAAGATGAGCTGCAGGTTCAGCTGCAGGACTAGTCCTGAATAATTGCAGGCATCCAGAGTAATAGACCTGCATATGTTTCAAGCTCAGAACATTAAGTGGAATTCATGATAGTGAGGCATAGCAGGCAGGGTCTCAGGGCCAGTTGAGTCTCAGAGTAGGGGGCAACAGTATTGATATTCTGGAGGACTCAGCTTTTCCTTTTTTTATTTTGAAGCTGTTTTTATTTTTTATTTTTTTTAATTTTTATTTTTACTTTATTTTACTTTACAATACTGTATTGGTTTTGCCATACATTGACATGAATCCGCCACGGTGTACATGAGTTCCCAATCCTGAACCCACCTCCCACCTCCCACCCCATATCATCTCTCTGGATCATCCCTGTGCACCAGCCCCAAGCATCCTGTATCCTGCATCGGACATAGACTGGCGATTCGTTTCTTACATGATAGTATACATGTTTCAGTGCCATTCTCCCAAATCATCCCACCCTCTCCCTCTCCCTCAGAGTCCAAAAGTCCATTCTATACATCTGTGTCTCTTTTGCTGTCTCTCATACAGGGTTATCATTACCATCTTTCTAAATTTCCATATATATGTGTTAGTATACTGTATTGGTGTTTTTCTTTCTGGCTTACTTCACTCTGTATAATTGGCTCCAGTTTCATCCATCTTATTAGAACTGATTCAAATGTATTCTTTTTAATGGCTGAGTAATACTCCATTGTGTATATGCACAGCTTGCTCATCCATTCATCTGCTGATGGACATCTAGGTTGCTTCCATGTCCTGGCTATTATAAACAGTGCTGCAATGAACACTGGGGTACATGTGTCTCTTTCAATTCTGGTTTCCTCAGTGTGTATGCCCAGAAGTGGGATAGCTGGATCATATGGCTCTACTACAAAGCCACAGTCATCAAGACAGTATGGTACTGGCACAAAGACAGAAATATAGATCAATGGAACAAAATAGAGAGCCCAGAGATAAATCCACCCCTATGGACACCTTATCTTCGACAAAGGAGGCAAGAATATACAGTGGAGTAAAGACAATCTCTTTAACAAGTGGTGCTGGGAAAACTGGTCAGCTTTTTCTTTAAATTATTTTTATTGGAGTATACTTACTTTACGATGTGCTAGTTTCTTGTTGTTGTTCAGTTGCCCAGTCGTATCCTACTCTTCATGACCCCATGGACTGCAGCGTGCCAGGCTTCCCTATCCTTCACCATCTCCGGGAGCTTGCTGAAACTCATATTCATTGAGTCGGTGATGCCATCCAACCATCTCGTCCTCTGACATCCCCTTCTCCTGCCTTCAATCTTTCCCAGCATCAGGGTCCTTTCTAACAAGATGGCCAAAGTATTGGAACTTCAGCATCAGTCCTTCCAATGAATATTCAGGATTGATTTCCTTTAGAATTGACTGGTTTGATCTCCTTGCTGTCCAAGAAGGGCCTCTCAAGAGCCTTCTCGAACACCACAGTTCAAAATCATCAGTTCTTTGATGCTCAACCTCTTTATAGTCCAACTCTCACATCCATACATGACTACTGGAAAAACCATAGCTTTGACTAGACACTTTGTTGGCAAAGTAATGTCTCTGTTTTTTAATGTGCTGACTAGGTTGGCCATAGCTTTTCTTCCAAGGATAAGCGTCTTTTAATTTCATGGCTACAGTTACCATACGCAGTGATTGTGGAGCCCATGAAAATAAAGTCTGTCACTGTTTCCATTGTTCTCTCATCTATTTGCCATGAAGTGATGCCACTGGATGCCATGATCTTTGTTTTTTGAATGTTGAGTTTTAAGCCAGCGTTTTTGACTCTCCTCTTTCACTTTCATCAAGAGGCTCTTTAATTCCTCTTTGCTTCCTGCCATAGGGGTGGTGTCATCTGCATGTCTGAGGTTATTGATGTTTCTCCCGGCAATCTTGATTCCAGCTTGTACTTTATCCAGCCTAGCATTTTGCATGAAATACTCTGCATCTAAGGTAAATATACAGGGTGACAATATACAGCCTTGAAGTACTCTTTTCCCAATTTGGAACTAGTCTGTTGTTCAATGTCAGTTTCTCACTGTTGCTTCTGGACCTGCATACAGGTTTCTCAGGAGGCAGGTAAGGTGGACTATTATTCCCTTATCTTTAAGAATTTTCCACACTTTGTTGTGATCCACACAGTGAAAGGCTTTAGTGTAGTTAATGAAACAGATGTTTCTCTAGATTTCTCGTTTTTTCTATGGTCCAATAGATGTTGATATTTTGATCTCTGGTTCCTCTGCCTTTTCTAAACGCAGGTTAAACATCTGGAAGTTGTTGATTCACGTACTGTTGAACCCTCGCTTGGAGAATTTTGAGCATTACTTTGTTAGTGTTAGTTTCTACTGGACAGCAAAATCAATCAGCCATAACATATGCATATCCATGTTTTCTTTGGATTTCCTTCCCATTTAGGTCACCACAGAGCACTGAGTAGAGTTCCCTGTGCTGTGCAGAAGGCTCTCCTTAGTGATCGGTCTCATACATAGTATCAATAGTATACGTACATACAGACACTCACTCACAGTAAACATTAGAGTGCATGTGTTTTTTTGAAGAACGGTTTTCTCTGGGTATATGCCCAGGAGTTGGATTTCTGGGTCATAAGATAGTTCTAATTTTAGTTTCTTAGAGGACCTCCAAACTTTTCTCCATACTGACTATATCAGTTTACTTTTCCACCAACAGTACAAGAAGGGTTCCTTTTCTGCACACCCTCTCCAGCATCTACTCTTTGTAGATTTTTTGATGATGTCCATTCTGACTGGTGTAAAGTAATACCTCATTGTACTTTCTATTTGCATTTCTCTCATACTTAATGATGCTGAGCATCTTTCATACGTTTTTGGTCATCTGTATTGGATAAATGTCAATTTAGGTCTTCTGCCCATTATTATTTTTTTCATTGGGTTGCTTGATTTTTTCTTTCTTTCTTTTCTTTTTCTTTTTTTTTTTTCTGTTTGAGCTTCATGCACTGTCTCAGGGACTCAGTTTGAAGCAAAACCTCATTTAGTAGGTGGAACACAGGGGATTTTTAGGGAGTGAAGCTATTCTGTTTGATACTAGAATGGTTGATACATGTCAGGATACATTTGTCAAAACTCATTGAATATATAAGAGGAAGTAAACCCTATGGACTCCGGTTGATGACAGTGTGTCAATGTTGGTTCATCCATTGTAATAGACTGCAGTGGTGCAGGATGTGGATGGGGGAGAGGCTATATGTGTGGGAAATGGTATAGGAGAGCCTTCTATACTTTGTGCTTAGTTTAGTGACAGTCCTGAAACTGCTCTAAGCGATTAAATATAATAATAATTTAAAAAGCTAAATTTTGTCATCTAGGTCCAGGGACCAGACAGAAAGCTGTATGGGTCACAATCAAGCTGTGCCCCTTTCCTAGTATAAGAGATTCTGGAGTAAAAGAAAAAAGGTCAAGAAAGTTAGATAACTAAAGGGAATAGATGTTTAGGTCCCCAAGGATCCTGGGGACAGTGGACCCGAGGTTGTGGGGATTCCCCACAACTGTGTCCTAGTTTGTGGGCCAATGGCCAAGATGAGCCCAGCTTGGTTTGATGGCGGAGACTGGGTTTCATTGATTGATGTAAGCCTGACTCTAACTTAAGGCTGGGTTGGGATTCAGGTTCAAGAAAACTCAGTTCTTTCAGAAACTCCTCCAGGGTAGAGTCAGGGGGTAACATCTCAGGCATGCTGCCCTGATAGAAGGGGCATCATTAGGGAACAGAGCCCCAGCCACTGATCTTCACAAAGCAGTGTGTCCGCTATAATCAGTAGTGAACGTCGATTACATTTGTGGAATGAGGTCTGAGGCCACCTCTGGGTCTGGACCACTTGTGGGCTGTCACAACTTATAGCTTCCCTTCTCTGACATCCAGTGACTTCTTTAAAATGTGAGGGCACTTTAGAAACTCTAACACCAAGATGAAACATGATCATTTGTACAATAAAATATATTTTACAGGTATACATTTTCTTTCTGCTTCTCTCCATTTTTATCTGCACACAGCAAAAGGAAAGGACTCAAATTACCCTCAGAAAGAATTATCTGCCAAGATGAAAGGGATCAGGTCCTGTCTTTAAAGCCAATCTAGTGAGAGGCAGATAATCAACCTGTTTTCTTTTCTTTCTTTTTTTTTTTTTTCAACAAATTCTTCCAGCCCAAAGGCAAAGTGGGCTTCCCTCCAGCTGAAGACAGAGGGCATCTGATATTGGGTCCCCCTGTTATCTTGTTTCATCCCGAACTTTGTCCACTCAGAATCCATGACCCCCAAATAATCTGTTTATCCCAGTGGGGACAGAAATGTCCTCCCTACCAGTTCTCAGCTGCTATTTTAGCATCTGAATCTTTCCACCCCTTCCATTCTGAGGGTAGGATTTGCTTCACAGTCCCTGCCTGAAAAAAGGCTGTCAGGCTTCTTAGAAACCAACCCTTCCTTGGCTGAAAATGTTCTCAAATGGAGCAGTACACTGTGTATTTCCTCTTCTTCCTAAAGTGCCAGCAGCTTTCCCACTCATCCTGCTGTTTAATCCACAGCTTTAGTGACAAGGCAGGCTTGAGTCCAGCACTGCGCCTTCAGCACGCTCTAGCTTACTTACCTGGTTCACTCTTGAGCTGCACTCGAGCGTGGATGGAACTTGTTAACTAGGCGTTTTCACTGTGTGACCTTGTGGCCTCCAGTGTCAAGTCCAGTGAAACCCAGGCAGCCATTCTGAGTGAAAGCAAGCCCTTGACTTGGAGGCACCCAAGTTTCAGATGAGCCTCATCTGGCCGCCATCGGCTCCCAGCTGTAGATGGTGGAAAGTCGCGTCATGTTCGTGTTCAGGCTTGATTCCCCTTTCTTCCTTCGTCTGCATATTTTCCCACCCTCTTCTGCTTTCTCCTCTCCTTCACTTCTTCCTTATCTTCATCCTGTTCTTCCACTCCTACTACATGACTATGTGACCACCCCCCCACCCCCCATTCTCAAGACCCAGAATTCAGGATAATTCTAGTAGTTGTAGAGTTCAGCCAATGGAATAAATCAGCTTCTTGGGGAGAGACTAGGGATAAAGCCACCCTTTCTACACTTTAAATTCTAAACAACCCACTGAACATGTTAGGACCTCGACCCAGCCTTAAACAGGGGATAGTCTGTGTATATTTGGGACCTCTGTCTCTTGGAGTTGAGAAATCAAGATAATCCCCAAGTATGAAAGTCACAAATAGTTGTATATTTTGCTAAATCCTATTAATCCCTAATAACATCATAAATTTGTTTATTCAGCCCTGCCAGCCCAAGTGATGACATGCAATTGATCTTTGTCTAACAGAGCCTGAAACACTGGCTCAAGACAACACACTGATTCGACTCCGGAGAAAGCATTTGGGGTTAACTGCGCCAGGTGTGGGCCGGGCAGATGGCATAGCAGCGGTGCCTTGTGTTGTCATGCACGTAATCTGATTTTCTGAAATGACCTCGAGACACCAATTTGCTCTGCTCACTATCAGGTGTGCGGTAAGGGGCCCAGCCTCTGGGGACCGCCAGCCCCACTTCTGAGCCCTTCTCATCTGTGCGCTAATGGACAGCACTCTCATTGGAAATGGCGCTGCTTGCTCTTCGAACAGGAATAAATTGTTAAAATGCTGGTAGCATTAGCAGGCAGCAGGTGTGGCAGTACATCCTGAATAGATAATTGAAGAGGTTTTTTTTTGTTTGTTTTTTTTGTAGTTGCAACTTTGGCACCCAACAGCAAATAAACAGTGCCATTTGGAGTGCCTACAGTGTGCAGGGATTGAGCTTAATATTTACTCAAACTGTTGATACCCATCTTTCCTCCCTTCCTTTCATCCTCCCTCTCTTTTTTTCTGTTTTCTTTCAAAAAAAAAAAAAAAACTGCTTCTCACTGTTAAACCTTGAAAAAAACTTAAGTACATTTTGTAGAGATATGCCACACCATTATTATCTGATGAATGAATAATGATAATGATTACCTTTGCATTTATTTCTAGTGAATCTTCTGTGACTTCTAGTAGGATAGGCTATATGGGAAAGGTGTATGCTTTTCTTTTAGTCAGAAAATTGGGGGAACCAGAGGCTTGAGCTTTCTAAGGTTAATGACCCAATGACAATGTGTTTTGCAAAGTACCAGGCATTTACTTAGGAAACTCTTCTAACTTTCTGAAGTTGATTTTAGTACATTTCTATATTTTGCTGAAAAAAATCAGATATTATCAGCCAAAATTACACTCTAATATGCTAAACCTAACAAGTAGAGAACCTCATTTCTCTGCTTGTATGTATAAGATATTAAAATCACATTTTCTATTGGTTGTTAAGCACTTCTTTAATAAGTCAACCAATTATTTCCAATCTTGAGAACTGAACTGTTGATGAATTGGTAAAGATTTTTTTTTCCTTTTTAATGACTTGGGTTGATAATATAAAGATAAGATTTTATCATCAGCAGAAAATTACAGTATTAAAGACAAATATATTATGACTGAATAGGATAAAAAATTTGATCAGCTTTTTCCATAAGATGTTATGGAAAACCCGAACCAACACTTTGGCCAACCCAATAAGTAATGACCTAACAATAATAGTTTTAAATTAATGGTGGGATCCATGGAGGGCCATATTTCTCCTGCTAACTTTGAGTTCTGAGCATGCCATAAATGGTTAGGAACTTCTGTGTACAAAAAACTGTTTTGATTTATCACAAAATTATTCTTATTTCCTATAACAGTCCATTTTCAATCTTTGACACTTTGTTATTACTTGGTAACATGCACAGGGAAGCCCTGCTCTGCCCACATGTGAACTATGTGAATTATAGTTCATTTCTGTCTCTTAATTTCTGCATCTTAGTTGGAAAATTGACACCCTGGGATGTATCGATGAAAAAGACTGGGGTCTTGAAAAAGCTGGGGAAAATATTATTATCTGAAGACTGCCTGCAGGAAGTAGGTATTCAGCATGGAGAATGCAAGGGGCTAGGGCAACACAGACTTGCTTTCAGGACTGAAAGACCAGACAGGAAGATTCTTATCTCAGACTGGGACTCTGCAATTCACACTCCTCACCACAGATTAGAATGAAGAGAAAGGCAGTCTTTAATCTACTAAAGGAATGAAGTTTCTAATTCTTAGAACAATTGTAAGTGGGTGTGTGCGCCAGCATTCCATAGTCATGGTCACAGTTATAGGAATTTCTGAAGTAGCAACGGGAACCGTTTGATGGTGTAGAAGCAGGTGAGAACTTGGACCCAATCACCTTGAAGTTCCCTTCCAAAAGGCTGAGTTCTGTTTTTCTAGGTGATCTATGCACATTCTTTCTCTCTGTGAAAAAACACGCTTTGGTCCCCACTCCTGATTGAGTGGCTTCTGGTCCAGCCTTACCTTCTTCCAAGATAGACTCGCTCTTAAATCCTCTGCCTCCAACCTTGGTTCCACATGCTGGCTTATCTACGTCCCACAGAAGTATTTTTTCTCACATCTCTAAAGTTTGGGGAGAGAACAAGCTAAAGTCAAGAAGAGGCTGGGGGGAGCATTTTCCTTTTGCAAAACTGAGACAGCTATCAAGAGTAGAGAAGCTCACATGTGTCATCTACAATTACATCACAGCAGCCAATGGCATGCTCTTAAATGCATCTAAATTCCCTGCCTTCCTTTTCAGAATCTGTTTACAGAATTATTCCTAAACACAGATGGAGTCTTTTCTGCCTGCACATATTAATTTGTGTTTTTATTTATGCACTTCTGATCTTTGTGACGTTTGGTCCTGTAGCCCAACACGAGTCATTTTTTATACATGTCCTGTGGAAAGGTGGTGCTTGCCCTGCAGTCAGCCTCACAAATCCCTGACACAAACACACACACACACATGCATTTTTTTATTGTTCTCACATGTTGCTTTACAGCCTGCGTGATTACTGCTTACAGCACAGCAGATGGGGTTCTTGCATAGCGGTGAAACAGATGAGATGCTCAAATCGATTGTTTTATCAACAATCAGTTGCAGATAAAAATCATTTTAATGAGAGAAATTAATGGTGTTTGCAAACATGATGTTAATTAAAGAACATTGCTTACGCGTGTTTTTTTTTCTCCTCTCCTTTTTTTTTCCTCTGCACACAATTTTTTGTTACCCCTGACATCTTTCATTATTGACTCATGCCCCAAAGAAAAGGCGATTAAAATCTGCTTTTGTTTGATGTAGCTTTTATTGAAGAAAGAAATAGATCTTTCTGAAGCTTCCTGGTGAGATGAAAGTCTAATTATCTCCACAAATGAAAGGAAAAGCTTTAATTAGGCCTGTGCTGAATCCGCGCGCTGCGAATTTGTGCATTGTGATGGATGAAGCCGGCATCTCCTCCGTGACTGCCTCTGAAATAATGAAGGAACAGCGCAGTAGCCTGCTCCCAGGATTCAGCTGGCAGAGTGGAGTCGGGGCACACCTGGGTTGCGAGCCGGCGCCCGGAGCAGCTGCCACGGGCCGTGTTTCAGTCCTGGGCGTTCGGCTGTTTTACAGCCTCCCTCTGAGCTTTGATCTCCTTTCAGACAGCAGGGGTCCTAACAAATCAAGCTTTTCATGTTTCACTCACTTTCCCTCTCTTTTGCTTCCCCATTCACACTCGAACTCCAAAGAGGATGGGTAAAATATTGTCTTTTTCTGAAGCAATTAATGATCAGCAGCTGACATGATTGAAGTGGGTGTTATGCCTTACGAGCAATATTTTAAGGCTGGCTGGCGGGAGGATGCCGGGGCAAGGGAGGAATTCTCGAGCTTTTTCATTGTTTGCTGTGATGTTCACGATGTGGCCAGTTTTGCTAATTGTGCAGAAGGCTTCATCTGTGCGTCCACTCTTGAAAAAAAAAAGGTGACACATCCATCCAAGGATGAAGGGTGACATTGCGAATTATTTTAAACCGCTAATTGTCCCACGAGAGAAAGCTGAAAACACCAAGGATGGCCCAGTCCCTTATCTTGCCCCACTTTCCCCATGTTGCATGCGGTTTGGTCTATTTTTGTGTCATCTGTCCCATTGATGCCAGGAAGGTCAAATTTGTCTGGCACTGTCATTACTGCTGCTAATCAACTCTTTTCAATGACTCCAAAAGCACTTCGGACATAGAGAGTGATAGTTGGGATTATTTCACTTCTTTTGGCCAGGCTTACAAAAGAAATCAGGAAGGGAGAAATGATAACAAAAATTGAACAGCATCTATAGAGACTCTAACCTCCCCCTGCCACTTGCCCTTCTTTGAGTAGCAATTTCCTGCCATGGAAGAATGTTACATTTGTTTCAAAGGTATTAAAATCAATAATAATAATAGTTAATTAAACTGTCCACCCAAAAACAGGGGAGAGAAGAAATTTTACATGGAACACAGAACTTTCACATACTCTTGAGTGAGGGGGTAAACTGAAAGGCGATTTTTGTGATCTGAAGAAATCCTAGGTCTTGACAACCTTCTGTTTTATAGAGGTCAAGATCAGGCAATAAAGTCGTGCAGTGAGCGGAATACACTCAAATTAACTGAGACAGTTACTGAGGAGGGGTCTGACTTGTTCTGTGGGATGGAAAATTTGAAATGAGTGCTTTCTTGAGTGGAGTTTGAAGTTTATGAAATTTGGCCTTTAAAGCATCATTCCTGTTTAAAAAAATAAAAAACATGTTTGGTAATTCTTAGATCTCTCGACAATGCTTTGGACCTCCCTCCCACTCTGTTCCCTTCTTGTCTCTAAATGTTTCCCTTGTTTAGAGAAAGCTTGCTTTACAGTCTGTGCATTTCATTTTAGGGCAGTACCACTGCCATTTACAGATTTCCCCACAGGACTGACCTTCTTGCAGGTGGTTGTCACCCAGCAGGAGAGTCTTACGAAGGTCACAGTACAAAATCAGAAGGTCTGAAATGGAACTTGACAGCTGCCCTGCTCTCAGTCCGTATGGAAATGATGTCAGTTTTGGCCAAAACAGTGCAGAGCAGGGGAAGGAATTAACCGAGGTGCTAAGGGTGAGCGATCTCTAGACAAAGTAGACACAAATTAGGAAAGAGTGGGTGCAATCAAGTAGTTCATGTGACTTCTCAGTTCTAGTCCTTCTCCTGAAATCATGAGTATTGGAAGGCTGGGGACTTTGGTAAGTCTATAATTTATTTTGTTGGAATAGATCATCAGAGTGAGGTGGGAAAATTAAGGCAAATGCCGGAGAACAGATGCCAGCATACCCCCCAATTACGTGCTCACTTTCCTCCTTTCAAGCTTTATCTACGTCAACAGACAAGTTTACTCTTTGGAGCTCAGCACCCTCTCCTCCATACGCAAGTCCAGTGTTGCTGAAAGTGTCTTATGTGGGAGTGTATACAGTGCTTATCACAGGAAGTGGAAATAGTGACACGGAGGCGTCACTGTTTATTGGTAGTTAACTTTCACAGCTGAAAATATCTTAAATTACATTTTCTTTCCTTTTAAACATTGGTATGATATTTAAGGCCACTTTATGCCAAAGTCAAGGCTTAAAACCCTTTAAACACGTAGGAAAAATAATCTGAGGTACGAACAGGAGGAGAAAAAGCCTTTGAGAGAGTCCCACACTGCCCCCAGAGCTTTGTACAACTTTCTGCTTCGTCCACCCACCAGTTCTCCAGAGAAATGAAAGTATTTTGTGATGGTAACTTCAAAATATATAAACTTTTACCAAACAAGTAAAGTCTATTAAAGATAGATAAATTACAATTACTTGGAAAATGTTATTATTTATTTTTTTAAGCATATGCCCAGAAGTGGTTTTATTTAAACAGCAGTTGTCTAAAATATGATTCTTTGGGGAATTTTCTCTCCATGACCCACACTCCCATTTCCCTTGACCAAAATGTTATTTTTAAAAACTGTTATTTTTTAAATACTTATTGAGTATTCCAATGACTAATCAATAAATTAACATTTAAAGAAACAAGTACATAAATAAGTAAATGTATGTATAAATAGCTTCAGAATGCAAAAAATAAAAAAATCTGAGTGAATAACCCAGAGTAAGATGCATATAACAGTCTGGAAGTGAGGGGAGAGAATTTCTGTTTTTAAAGAGCTCCTTAACCCCTTAAAAGGTATCTCAGATGAGAGGGTGAAGAGCAGACGTGAGGGAATGCATTCACCGGAGCTCCCAGTCTATACAGTGACCACAGCCCTTCCGGGGCCAGGGAGGGTGTTACGACCTCAGAGACCAGCGTGCCTGACCCTCATATGGGCCACTTCTTTGTATCTTTATCATCTAGGATGTAGGGATTCCAAAACACCTCCCATCATGGCTATTATTGTGATGCTTTAAAACCATTAACCACTTACAATGGTTAAGTGTAAGTTTCTTGATTACACTGATTATGATGGTTGTTGTTGTTATAACTGAAGTTGAGTTGGTGCCGTAGGACGGCCCCATCCCAGGAGCTCATCTCCTCGACAAAGGCATTATTTTCGTTTTCATTCTGGGATGAGGGGTAATGAGTGAGTACAAGCCATTTGCAGGGAGTCAAATGCTGTGGGCAGGGGTGAGTCAAGGGGTTCTGAAGTGGAGGACTTTGGGCAGCCTCTTGGTCAGAACATGAAGGGGTGGTGTCCAGCCATGGAGAGGAGCGCTAAGCAAGACTAGAGACACAATTGGCCTAAAGTCCATTATTGCCCAGACCTGGCTGAGCAGTGACCCACTGCCTCTGGGAGTCTGCTCTGGGCACCAAGGGGCCCACCTGGGTTCACGGCTGTTAAGTGGACTCTCCATTGGCTTCGGGACAGAGCGCTCGCCGTGCAGCCCAGCCCTATAACGTCCTGATGATGTACTGCTCAAAGTCATCCTCTGAATCCAATGTCCCAGCCACGACAACTCCTTTTGGTACATGGTGGCCCCTGCTGGGTTCTGTTGGGGAGGAAGACATTTTCATCCTTCCTTCTAGGTGCTTCTGTCCAGGTGAAGAATTAAACTAACAGGAGACAGATTAACAGGAGAAAAATCAAAAGAAGTTTGTGTGTGTGTAGGTGAGACCTAGGAAAACTGAGTAAGTCACCAAAACGGCATAAACTCTCACCTTAAAAACCACCCTCAGCTAAAGACAAAGGACATTGAGGGTAGAGGTTTGGGACTTTGAAGGCGAGGAAGACAGTCGACACAGAAAAGGAAAAGCGAATGTTTGGTAAACATGTGTTTGCTGGGCCGGGCAGAAACAGTGAGACCCAGAGAGAAATTTTAACAGGCTTTGAGGGGTTCCTACATGTTCACACACCCTGTTCCTCCAGGTATTGAGTGATCCATAGTGATGACTTCCTTTCTGAACAGGTCCCCTGTCTACATTCTTTAAGCAGTCGGTGTGTGTGTGTACGGGTTAAGTCCTTCAGTTGTGTCCAACTCTCTGCAACCCCAAGAACTGTAGCCCGCCAGCTCCTCTGTCTATGGGATATTACAGGCAAGAATACTGGAGTGGGTTGCCATACCCGTCTCCATAGGCAGCTGGGGGAAAATTGAAGATTCTTCCAAGTCTTTGGGGCCTTGACTGTTTTCAGTTGGAAATAACCCACATGGCAGAGATTTGGGGGTGACAACTTTACTCCCCCATCTATACTTGGCTCCTTCAAGCAGTCAGCCCGAGTCACTCTCTCCCCACCGTTTCTACTGTAGCCTCTATTCTGTATTGTTGTCCTCTGCTTGCCTAATGTTTCTCTTGGAGAAGAATCTCCCACATTCCCCTAAGGCTAAGGATGGTATTATTACCTCTGTGTCCCCTAGAGGAAGTATGTGCAGTAGTTGAGAAGTGCCAGCAGCGGAAACCGATGCCTTTTGCTTTTCTTAAGGAGCAAATGGCATGCGAGAGTGAAGGAAGGCGTGGAACTGATGCATCTTTATAACATAAAGTATGCGTTTATGAATTTATTATGACTCAGACCTTTGTACTGTCTGGTGGTTCAGCCATAGTTTCCTCCCTTACATTTCAATACGAAAGTTTATTTCTTTATAGGAAAAGTTCAATGCTTATCAAC
This sequence comes from Capra hircus, assembly GCF_001704415.2. NCBI lineage: Eukaryota > Metazoa > Chordata > Mammalia > Artiodactyla > Bovidae > Capra > Capra hircus. The sequence continues at coordinate 33,093,214 of NC_030834.1, read as the reverse complement.
ACCTAAACTTGACTTTTTGGCTAAACCCTTTATCACACAGGCTCCTAGACTTCCACCTACATTTGAAACCAGGATGTATCTCTGCTTCAGAGTCTGTGAGCCTGCTTATCTATTGCACTTAAAAGTGTTTTCATAGGAAACAATCAAACATAAATAATAAATAGTGAAGTACATTTTATTCCTCCATCACAGTGTTAATTTGCCCTCTGGTTCCTATATAATGTATCAGGTGCCTGAGTCCAGACTCATTTAGATTAGAAATAGCCCAAAATGTGGGTGATACATATATTTATCATGTTGATTTATTAAGGAGCAGCTGTAGAATGATGCTAATTAAGTGACTATGCTTTCTTTTTGAGACTATAATTGTTTTTGGAACAGGCAGAAATGGAAGGAAACAAGTACTAGGGGTGTTTGATTACATTAAATCTCTATTATAAAGGTAAAAAATTGTCCACTTATATTTTTTCCTGCAACTTACATATTTCAGGAGGACATTACCATGGTTTACAAAAAGTTGCATAGCATCAGTATTCCTCTAAAACATCTCTGCAGCATTCTTAATCCCGGTTTGAATCACTTAGTCAGTTGTTGTTGGTTGTCTTCAGCTTGCTGAGCTGAGCTTGGTTTACAGGGTTCCTATGGCCAAATTCTCAATCATACATCATTTTTTTTAAATTGAGTGGGATAAAATTACATGCAAGGCAAATATAAGCATATAGTATAGGCTTTAAAAATATTATTATTCTTCAGAATTTCTGGAGAAACTACATATTCTACCTTCTGTTGAGAAGCAGAGTACTATAAGTAAATTTTAGACAAAACAAACAAACATTAGCCAGAGCCCTCAGAGTTTAAAGTCAGTTTCTTTACTAACACAACCTAGAAAATTCAAATAAAAGCAAATGTTATTCCTTTGGGTTGGTCATGATAAAAAATGTATCAGTGAAATAAAAGAAATAGTTTCAAGAAGTTTTCAGTGGGTAAATCTCATAAACCTAATAAGAATAGGAGAGCTTTTCATGGGAAACTCCTGGCCTAATAAAAGAAAAATGCAATCAATAACCCGAAATCTCAGTTTCCACACTACCTACAAAATGAAATACCAAAAAAAAAAAAAAAGCTTACATACAAAGTAAAACTTCATATAAGTACAGAATAGACAAGTTTTAATAGAATGTTCTCCCCGCATATTATTCATATCATCACATTGCATACTTTCTTGTTCTTGTAATTGTTTCCACTTAAATTTCATCTTCTTTAAATATAAGTCCAACAACCTTCAAACTGGCCATATGAGTGGGTATTTCAGAGTGTAGCATTAAACAAGTTTTCTTCCCCTTTATTTTTAGAAAATTTTGCAAAAAACAAAAAAAGACTTTTTAGTTTACTAGAAAATTATTTTCAGAATCAGCTAGGAGATTTATAGCAACATTTAAAAACAAGCGTAATCAGGAAAAACCACCAGTACACCAGCGGTAATCCTGCCAACCCTTAGTAAGTAATACACCCTTCAGCTGCAACATGAAACAAGAAATCAGATTTGGGAAAACGGTAAACACTCTTACTACTTTAAAAACTTGACCCAGATAAGGTTCTTGAAAATGAAGGTTTGACTCTCATTTTCAACTCAGACCATTTCTGGAGCAGTGGTGTATGTTCCTAGGAGGATATAGGAATCGTAATTCCATTTTTGAAACTGTAGTAGCAGAGTTTTTTTTAGAGCTCTGGTTCACTGACTTACTCTGTGCCTACCTTATTATCATCATATTAAAAGTTCCAGATTTGGAGGAAAGGTCGTATATTCAAAGCTTTCACTTCTTTCTTCAGCTTAGTTGAATCTGTACTTTTGCTGTGAATTCTCTCACAGAAAAAAATGAAACACACTTAGTTGCAAACAGTTATACTGTTCTCCCGAATTAAAAAAAAAAAAAATTTCTATCTATGGAATAGGTTTGCATTAGATTATTTACTTTGCAGAAATTTGTGATTAGACAATGGCTTTGAAGTTGCACAAAGTGTAATATGTTAGCAGGCAATGAGTCATCTTGGGTGGCACGTGTACTTGTATTGGGGGCAAGGTAGGGCATCCGGCCAGATGTGTCTCCTCTGGATTGTCAGGCATGACTGCCATTGATGGCTCAGTCTTGTCACTGTAATGAAATCTAAGAAAGCAATGATAGTCTATTTAGAAAGGCTAAAACACACTTCAGAGTATGAATTAAGGGACTGAATATACATTCTCACATTTACTAATGCAAAGCCCATTGCCTGGTAGACACTATGGAGATGAGGATTTGATATTGAATAAAAGTTCCAGGCAACTTAATTTCCTACATATTATGACACTACTTGGAAGAGACTGGGGAGACAGATCTTGGGTATTCCCATTTCATAGATCAGGTAAAGTTGCACTAGTGGTAAAGAACCCTCCTACCAATGCAGAAGGCATAAGATGTGCAGGTTCGATCCCGGGGTTGGGAAGATCCCCTGGAGGAGGAAATGGCAACCCACTCCAGTATTCTTGCCTGGAGAATCCCGTGAACAGAGAAGCCTGGCAGGCTATGGTCCGTATGGTCACAAAGAGAGCACAAGACTTAGCACACACGCACAGCTGAAGCCAAGAGGTAAAGGGAGCTCCCCAAGGACCCAGACCATTAATAAGCGGCAGAGCCAAGGCTGAAACCCAAGTCAGCTTTGCAAAACCAGCGCTTGTTTAATGGTCTGACCCTATCATAAGCATGGCTGTATACAAGCAACTACATATAATATGTGGTAGGGGCTGAGACATAAAGTCCCACTGCATGAGAATTCTTAATTTTCATTTAATATTATAGTTGATTTACAACTTTTTTTTTTTTTAGTTTCAAGTGTACAGCAAAGTGATTCAGTTATCCATACACACATATCCATTCTTTTTCAGACTCTTTTCCCTTATAGGTTATTACAGAATACTGAGCAGAGTTCCCTATGCTATACAGCAGGTACTTGCTGATTATCTGTTTTATTTATAGAAATGTGCATATGTTAGTCCGAAACTCCTGATTTATACCCCACCCCACCCCCAACCTTTCCCCTTTGGCAACCATAAGTTTGTTTTTGAAGTCTGTGAACCAGTTTCCCTTTTGTAAATAAGTTCATTTCTATCAAGTTTGTTTTTAGATTCCACATATAACGGATATCACAGAGTATTTGTCTTTCTCTAACTTACTTATATGGTAATGTCTAGGTCCATGCATGTTGCTGCAGATGCCGTTATTTCATTCTTCCTTTTATGGCTGAGTAATATTCTATTCTATATACGTACCACATCTTCTTTATCCGTTCCTCTCTTGATGGACATTTAGGCCACTTCTATGTCTTAGATATTTATGTAGTGCTGCAGTCAACACTGGGGTGGATGTACCTTTTCTAATTATGGTTTTCTCTGAGTGTATGTTCAGGAGAGGGATTGCTGGATCATATGGTTATCTGACAGTGATGAGGGAATTCCTTCTCTTCTCTCTGGCCGGTATTTTTATACTTGCCTGGCCAACATTCCTTTGTGGTTTTGTGTTTGTCCTTGCCATGGCAACTGGTTTGGGCTGGACTTGTCCCTCCTTGCATTACAGTTTATATCGATAACTGCACACCACTGTTTTTCTTATTTGCTCAATCCCCCCCCCGCCCCCCGCCCCGGGGTGGCTCAGAGGGTAAAGCATCTGCCTGTGATGCAGGAGACTCAGGTTCGATCCCTGGGTCGGGAAGATCCCCTGGAGAAGGAAATGGCAGCCCATTTCCAGTATTCCTGCCTGGAGAATCCCATGGACAAAGGAGCCTGGTGGGCTACAGTCCGCAAGGTTGCAAAGAGTCAGATATGACTCAGCGACTACACTTTATTTCACTTTCTTTTCTTTCCACACTTAAAGCAGGAAATTCCTAGCAGTTGTACTTCTAGGGGTCTTCTCCAATAAGCTTTGGAAATATTTGCCACTAAGAAGCTAGGAATGACCCATCTGTTCTCTGTTTCTTTTTCCTTATTTTCTGTTTTCTGCCTCTCATGTTCTGTCCCTACAGAAATGGTAAACAGGGACTATTTTCCTTAGATTTATTGAGACATGTAATTAACATATACAATGTATTAGTTTCAGGTGTACATCATGATTTGATATGTTTATATTGAAAAATGATGACCACATAAGGTTAGTTAACACCCAACACCTAATGAAAAAATTTTCTTATGATGAGAACTTTTAAGATCTTCTATACAGTATTATGAACTTTAGTCACCCAGCTGTACATCACAGTCCCTTAACCTTTGTTTTATACCTGGAAGTTTGTGCCTTTTGACTGCCTTCATCCATTTTGCCCACCTTCTTATCTCCTAACTCTGGCAACCAGTGATCTGTATTCATGAGCTCGGTTTTTTAGATTCCACATGTAAGTGAGAATATAATGAATTTGTTATTTGTCTTTTTCCGTCTGGTTTGTATCATTTAGAATAATGCACCCACATTTCGTCAATGTCTTTGCAAATGGCTGAATAATATTCCAGTATGGAGACATTTATATAATATTTTCTTTAATCCATTGAAGGACACTTAGTTTATTTCCATGTCTTGGCTGTCATAAACAATGCTGCAACAAGCAAGGGAATGCAGATCTTACTTTGAGATGATGATTTCATTTCTTTCAGATAAATACCCAGAAATAGAAATCCTGGCTCATACGATAGTTGTATTTTTAATATTTTGGGAAACCTCTGTTTCGTTTTCTGTAGTGGTTGCACCAGTTTACATTTCCACTAATAATGCATGAGGAGTCCCTTTTCTCCACACTCTCACCAGCACATGTTATCTCTCCTCTTTTTGGTGATAGCCATTCTGACAGGAGTGAGAGGATATCTCCTGGTGGTTTGTGATTTGCATTTCCCTAATGATGAGTGATATGGAGCATCTCTTCATATGCTTGTTGACAATCTCTTTCTTTTCTGGAAAAAAAATGTCTGTTCAGTTTCTCTGCCCCAAAAGGAGACTTTAAAACGTACTCACAGATTGTGGTTGAGATTGAAAATAGCTGTCTCCGATTACCATTTAAATACACATGGCATGGTACTCCTTCTGTAGCACCGTCCAGTACCCCTTTCTCTGCAGTGAATCAGTGGATTTAGACATCTCCATGTCCTTATCATGGTCTGTTAGCATAAATTGTAATGAGAAATTATTCTGAACCTTGTAAAGAAAGAGTTAAGTTTAAGGCAATCGTTACACAGTTACAAAGAGCCTTTCCAGCTCTTTCTCTACACTGTTGAAGGCTTCATCTGTCCTCGGTCAATGCTCACAGACCTTAAGGAGATCTGCAACTCTGAAAGTAGATCAATTCTACAGTATTCTGAGGACGATTTATCAGGTCCTAGGGCAAACAAGGCAGGCTGGGCACCAGGCAACAGGAGCCTCAGGGTCTCTGCTTATAGCTTAGAGAAATCTTGCTTGCTCCTTGGTGCCAAGTATAACCAACCATCCTTAAACTGGATATGCCCCCTGCTGTCTCTGAGTGTGTGCAGCCTCTCCAGGCTTCTTCGGGGCTTCTCAGATTGCACTAGTGGTAAAGAATTCACCTGTGATGCAGGAGATGCAGGTTAGATCCCTGGGTGAGGAAGATCCCCTGGAGAAGGAAATGACAAGCCACTCCAGTATTCTTGCTTGGGAAGTCCCATGGACAGAGGAGACTGATGGGCTGCAGTCCATGGGGTCTCAAAAGAGTCAGACATGACTAAGCACGTGTGCACACACGTGCGCATGCACACACAGGTTTCTTCAAGCTCATAAAACTCTCTTAAAAGCATATGCTTGGGGCCTCCACATGTGCTTTTAAGGACTAGGGTGAAGCAAGTAAGTGTTCATTTCAGGCACAAAATTTAAGAGGCACCTCACCAAGTCATCAAACTATATATTAAAACAGTGGTTTTTTTTTTTAATTCAAAATTAATGCCCCAAATGCCTAGTAAATAGAACTCAAAGATTTTAAGCACAAAATCAGTATTACTGATTTTTTCCTAAGAAGGACTTTAGCACAGCGCTGCTCCAGATCAACGTAGGCCTGGAATCCAATCTCACCTGGGAACAAGGACATTGGCTGGACAGGTAGTTGATCAGTCCCATAAAAATTAATATGATTTATGAGGCTTTAACTATGGTCCACTTTATGTGGATTATTTAAAGAGGATCATTTCCTTATCTTCAAAACAGAGATAACATAAGACCCAGAGATAACATAAGACAGAGACCCACTTAATAAGTGACAGAGTAGGGATTCCAGTCCCACAGCTGAGGTCCTGCACTCAACCACCTGTTTTGTACTGAGTCCCCAGTCATTTTAAGCATCCTTAAAATCCGGGGCATATCCTCTGCTTTGTATGCTCCAATGTATTCAGCAGCCACAGAGCTATAATTATATTCTTAACAAGTGTAACTGGATGGAAACTAGGAAATTGGAGAGAACTAGAAAATAAAATTGTCATAGGGTCAGTACAAGATAGAGGGAAAGATTGTTCTCAAACCAGATGATGAGGCATTTCAACTCATGACCAACCCACTTTCGAGTTGAGGATTTTGTATTCTCTTACTTAGTTTTCAGCACCTGAAATTGTAGATACACTATCTATGTATTTCTGAGTCATTAATCTTTTCTAACATCAAAGAAAACTCCTATCATGGAAGGAGATGCCCCCAGAGTATGGAGAATAGGTACCCATCTATGCACATCTATGGTAGGCACACAGAGATTGTGTCAGGCATAAAAGGAGAGCATAAATGTTAGCATCGGCCCCGCAGAGCAAGGCTGCCTCTCTGCAAAATCCTTTTGTTACCTATTATCACAGAAATGCTACTGGACCCAGGATATTAACCAAAAAGGCTTTCTTTGCACACATATATCTCTGGCAGGGTTTCGCCCCCTAGTATCTTCCCACTGTCTTACAATCAGCTTGTTCATTTGTTTGCTGGTAACCAGAATGCTTTTTTCCACTTCACAACTATTTCATAATAACGCTGATGTTTGAACCATAGGGAGAACGCTGAATGGTTTACATACACTATCCCGGGTACATTTTCTACCTCATGAGATTTGCAAGTGCTATAGAATAATTCCCTGTTTTTATAAAACACGCCCTTTCCTTTTGATTTATTTTGGTCCAGTTTGAGTATTATTTTGGTGTAGATTTCATGCATTACCTAAGGAACAGGCATTGACGATTTTGCTGGTTTTAATTAAGCCCTTTTCAGCACGCTCAGGTGCTCTCATTCAAAGCTATCCATCACATCCAAGTGAATCAGAGGCGAGCTTAACATGTGTTGAGTAGTGATCTTATATTTGTGTTCATCTGCTCATCAAGGAGAAAAAAAAAGTCAATTTAAAGCAACAAGGGAGTGGTGATCTTTGTCTTTAAGGCAACAGTTGTATAATTGACCTCTTTTAGCATTTAATTTCTCAAGCCTCTAGGAAGCTTAATTTTGAACATCAAAGAGGTACCTGTGGAAAAAAATACTGTTCCAGGCTAGTGAGTAAACAAATTACAGTTAATAGGGTCGTTAGCTTTCATGGTAAAAATTTAGACTGGGTATTCCTTACTAACAGATATGGAAACTGTCAGGATGTGGGGTTTTTTGAAGCCTCTAAAAAATAAAATTAGACTTGAGAATTTGACAAAACATTCTATATTCTTTGCTGATGGCATTTCCTAGGTTTAGACAGGGCTCGGGTTTTATAATGCTGATGTGTTTATGAAAATCCCTTCCTAGCCACAGATAATCCATGCTGATAAATGTATTCCTGTACATCCATGAATTATAGTGCTCTGTGGTTCTTGCCACACAGTAGCATCTCTCTCTCCCATCCAGGGTGCCAGCTGTGTAACAAAGTGCCGGGCTTCTAATTGCCCACAGCACAGTGTCCATAGCAATCTACTTAAACACATGGAGTAATTCATGAAGATACAATGTGGGGGGTGGCAGGGAGAATTAATAAAAGAGTTTGTTTTGCATTAAACCTCAAGACGGGGTGAGCAAAAATGATGTTTAACATGGAGGAAAAGCAAATATTTGCTAGCATTGACAAAAGAGATTTGCGGCAGCGATTTAGACTTGAAATCTGCAGCTGGTCAAGCACATCAGTGGTAAACCACCTTCTGACTGTGAGAGCTTATTGTACCAGCAGGATGCAGGAAGAGAGAACAACAATGAAAGCAAAAGCTCAAAGTCAAAACTGAGTGAGAACTGACTGTTCGGGTTTTTAAAATGTGTGCTTGCTTGCAGGCGTCGGGGTCGGCGGGGGGGGGGGGGAGTGCTGCACCTTGTAACTTAATTATGAATGCATTTTTAAATGCATACTTAGTCTTTCTTCTCTGAAAATGAAGCACATTAAGGTGCCATTGTAGCTTTGCTTATAATTGGTACCCATCAGTTTTACACTAGCATTAGTCTCCTTCAATCCCTTTGTTCATCTTGTTGCCTCTCATAGAAGCAAAATGTCTTATTTCCACCTTATTGCTTGCTCCAAAACAAAGGACACAAATATACGTAAAAATAAAACTTCGATAATTACTATTTAAACTTTTTACAGAGAAGTAATTATCGCACTAGGTTAGATCAGCAGTTCTCTTTCATGACTTTATGCCTACAGGTGATTGTGTCCCATCATTTTTCTTCAGTGCCTGACTGTTTTTGTACTCATGGAAATTAAGATCATCAAGTAATATTAACATATATTAATATATTAATAGCTTTCCTGAATAATTTGAATAGTTTTGTTTTGTTTCTGCAAAGAGGAGGAAATATTAGCCATTGAACTCCCTGGATCCATACCTCTTTGTCATCATGGTATAAAAACTAAAAATATCACAAGGAGCAGAGGCTGCTGGAGCACAAACCTTGGTGGGAGGAGTTTAGCAAAACTTCCAGGATTCAAACCCAGATAGCACCCACCTGACTCATTTGGCACATGGAGGCATCAGAATTGCTCAGGTCAGAATTTATGTCTTAGTTCCTAATACATGTAATAAATACTCACCTGGAACTCGGGACCATGAGGCTGCCTGATTTCTGAAGTTCTTTGTAGGTCTGGGTCAGCAAATGAAGCTTTAAGCTCTTCTACAATACACTTGCAAAACCCTCAACCTCCATTCTCTTCAAGCTCTGCCATCCTGAGGGAGATAAACTCTGGGGAACCGTAAGTGCCTTAAATTTGCCACTTGTAAACAGCCTTGTCATTGACTGGTACTGACACGCCACTTCTGCACAATACAGCAAGGACTAGTGTCTGGAGATGCTGTGCTGTGTTGGCAAAAGGGAGAAAGTGCTGATGTGCCTCCTGCTGCTGGATTTATGGCCTGGATTTTGGAATATTTCTGCCCACCCAATTCTGCTGTCACTTTTTTCACTTTTGCCACTGTCAAAGGGTACGTGCTTATGTGACATCTCAAGAGTTGTGAAAAAGATTATTTTGTAATAGCAGCAAATAACTACATGTAAACACAAAAAAGCCATACTTCTCTAAGAAAACCAAAAGCGATAGTTGCTTAAGTAGCTTTGTCCAAGAAAGCAGCAAAGACTTTCAGCAAAGAGTGGCAGAGATTTAAAAATAAAGAAAGAAAGTCGGGAAAGTATTTTTCTAACAGATGGAGCTTTCTCTTTCAATATTCACCCGGTGAAACTTACTTTATGGATAATATCGCCCCTACCCACCCATGCAGGTGGAGACGTCCGGCGGTCCACGTTGAACGCTAAACAATTTCACGACCCCAGAAGTTTCAAGCATCTGTGTGCTTTACCTGAATTAATGGTGGGGCTTAAATTAAAAGTAAATCATCAATCATCATTAATTATCCCTTCCACTGATGAATGCCCTTTCTTACACTTTAATCTTCATTAATGTGGAGGAAACGGAAAAATCCCAGAGGGCGTGCCCCATGTGTTTCTGCGCTGCGAGTCTGTCTCTCCAGCACACTCAGCTGCTTCGGAAAAAGAGCGCTGAGAAATGGGAAGCCGATACCACCAGGGCTTTTTCTCTGAATGCTTCAGATGAAATCAAAGGGCTCCACCCGTGCAGCCCGGGGCCCAAAGCAACGTTCAGCGCTTTATGTCTGAGACCCTGGTGCTCTGTCACTGGAACATCTCGGGCTGCACTTGAACTTGTCCCGTAAGACGCGTGCCTCCTGGACGGAGCTGCACGTAAGCGTCTCCATGCCAGACGTGTCTCTCTCACGCTTTGTTATGAGCTGTTCTGAGCAAAAATAACTCTTAAGAATGCCATGAGCTTCTTGCCGGTCTCGTTAAATATATACGCTATGTAAGCGCTGTCTCGTGTATGAAATTTGCTTGCAGTTAGGTTACCTGAAATAGTTTTCCTCGCACAGGGAAAGAGAAAATGTGAAGCTCTCTTGATGAGCCCTGCAATGAACAGTGGATTTGGTGCGGAAGCTTCCCGCATTGCTTTGTGTGACATTCCCTCTACTGCAGGATGCAGGCGTTTGGCATGTGTGATTCTAACTCAATAGCAAATGATTTTACTGTATACAGCAACATCCTTAAACATTGGAGACACTTGGACTCAGCCTGTCCCGGTGGCGAAAGGAATCTCCAGCTAAATGCGAAGCAGTGCTGTCCCTTTCTCAACATTTGACGGCTTCACTTGCTGTTTTCCTCTGCTTATTCCCCCACCAGCTATTATCAAGCAAGTATGAAAGGGTCCATCCGACCCCATGTGTGCTGAAAGTAACGTTAAGTAACGAATGTGAGGAGAGTATAGTGCGGGCTTGGTGTTATTTCCAAGGGGAAAGAAAATACATCATTATACTTAACATAGCAGTGTGCCTCTTACCTCACTGAGAGGGTCTTGCAAAAATCTAATAGTATTCCTTAAAGCCTGAAGACCTTCTGTGCTTCTGCACATAGCCCAAGAAGGAGATTACTTTTATTATCCATTCTTGAGCTTTTTAAATGTTCTGACGTGATTAGAGTAATCTGAGGAAAATTATTCTGTTGCACCCTGATTAGTGGAGCTAATCTTCCAGAAAGAGCCTCCAACCTTTTCGCTCAACATCTTTTTTATAAAAAAAATGGTAATTATTAGGAGAACAGTTTCAGTTTATCTTTCATTAGTAACAGAAAGGAGGAGAACCAATCTCTCAGAACACTGAGCTTATGTATTAAAAAACCCGTACCTTTGAAGACATGGAGAAACAAGTTCGCTGTCTGTTCTTCCGTCCAGTCTGTGGTCATCTCAGACTACAGTGGAGGGGTGGTTTTCAGAACTGTTTTCCAGAAGCAAGAGGGAGAGAGAGGGAACGGACCAGAAATCAGAAGTGTCTCTGATGCAGTCGTCAGTGCTCTCCTAGCGATGAATAATCCGGCATCTCTGGGAGATGGGATTGTACATTATCTGCATATTCTTCTTCAGTTAATTCTGGAACTTGGTTCACGTGCTCCCAAATGTCCTGGCCCCGCCATGTCTATGATAAATGGATAAATTGGCATCCAGCATGTGTCTGTAAAGCAAGCTCTAACTGAGAGGAGAGTATGGTGCTCTTCTCCCAGGGATCGGGTGTCTTCACAGACATCCCTTGAGCACCACAAAGTGGTTTCAACCTTCAAAAGTATCAGATGCTTTGGTGTACTTAGAGCAAAGCCACACGGAGTCACATCCTACAGGATTCAAACGGTGACAGACAAGAGCCCAGTCATCTCTGAAGAGCTTTCATTTGACAAAAGGGGAAAGGAAACAGGTCTTTGTTGGTGTCCCTCTTCTTTTCTTTAAGAAACAAAAGAAGGTTCGATTTTTCTCTTTCTTTTTTCCTCTCCATTCTACACTCCCAGAATTCCACGTGGTTTGACCGCCGTGGAAGACAAAGGCTGCTGGGTCCCTTGTCATTCACAACATAGGCCTTCTTAACACCATGCACACTTTTCTTTGTAAAGATTCACCTGGGACAGTGTGAGGGGACAGTACGGGAAGGCATTTCCACAGTGTTATTCATTTTAAGAGTATGGAATTTTTTCATTCCTAACTTTACAAATAGGGATATCAATGGGTCAGTGAATCACCATTTTATCACAGGACAAGTAGAAAATATGTCAAATCGGTGACTCATTTCCTACTGTGTTTACTAGGAAACACTTCCATACCAAGCACACCTGTTTAACAAATACATAAGTTATTGGAAAGATTTAAAAGGAGCAAAAATAAACTCACAATTCCTTTCCTCTTCTTTGGGATGAAACCACAGGTTTGCAGGCGGCTGTAGTCTATGCCTTGCTTTAACTAGGAGTGCAAAGAGGCTATTTGATTAATCAGTTCCTAGCAGGTTTTATGCATTAAATTTACTTTTACAAATCCAAAAGTTATTCTTATCCATATCTCTCAGTTTGACTGATTAATTATCTATGGTTCCCCAGCACATACCATGATCACAGTAATGTTCTTTGGAGATATAATCATCAAAGAGCATCCTTTGGTTAGTGTGGTACATGAGAAGGGCATAAATAATGAAACAGAACAGGGGCCATTAATTCGTTCTGTTTTGTTTTCAGCGCTTGGAGGTTGGTTTACCAGGTAGGGGGTATGGAGCAGTTGGGGAGCGGATGGGAGGAGGCAGGCCATGGAACTGTGTATCAGGATTTTGCACTGTTCCCTTCAGCCAGCCCTGCTCTTTGGACCAGGAGCCCTGAAGCTCTGGCAAGCCTGGAGGGCTTAGAAGTTCTCATTTTGACTTGCCAAGCTTTGGGTATTCCCAGAGCATAGAACTCTCATTTGGAACTGACTACGTGTTTCTCCAACATCAGATAACTGGAAGAAACTGCTTGCCTGTGATTTAGATGGTTTACATTTTAACCCACTGTTTAAGGCCGATCTCTAGGCAGTTTTCCTTTTAATTGAAAAGTTTGACATGTTGGATTGCTAATCAAGAATGCAGAAAAACAGGGCACAGAGCAAAGCTTGCAAAACCTCTGTGCGTGCCCCCGACTTTTGTTGAGGTGGGAGAGTTACTAGCTGAGTTTACAGGGCCTACTTGTTGTGTCTCATTCTTGGGAAGCCCTCACTCACATTCTGTCACATTTCTGTCAAGAAACTGACCGGTTGAGTCTTTGTAATATCCTTCTGCCTGTTTACCTGTGTTTCCATTTTTCCAAGACTTAAGTATTTCCATTGTAGAGACATTTTAGAACCAAATTACTGTTGACCAGCTTGTTGAATAGCGGTCTCCTTGTCTCCGAAGGCTGGGGCCTGGCGGGTTGTTTCTGCCACGTACTCGCAGGAGCAGCTGGGTTAGGCCCTCAGGCAGAGCTGAACTGTGCACAGGCCCTCTCCTCACATCTCCCAGTGGGTAATTAAGTGCTATATTGCTCCAGCCTGCTAAGGAAATGTCAGCCCTACTCCTGGGTTGTTTATTATTTCTTTTTTCTCTAGTGGAAGAGAGAATAGCACAACAGGTCTTAACCAAACAATGTTAAGTCCAGGGCACTTGAGAGCAAACCTGTTTTCCAGAATCTCTGAATTTAGCCTTCCCAAACAGTCCTAAACCAAAATCCTCGAAGGGAGCATTACTATAACAAGCTCAAGGAAACCCAGGTCAGAGAGTGGAGTGACTATCATTTACCTTTGGCACAGTCTTGAATTTACAGGATTGGTTCCTTTCCCTGGTTGCAGGAAATCACTCTTTTTAACCTTCGGAGAAAATGATTTCTGTGGAATCTAATCCATTTGGCTTGATAATTGTAAAGCCACCTAAAAGCAAGGAGGAAAAGAAAGAAATCACTTAAACGAGAAACCAAATAGAAAATTGGTGAGTCTGTCTTAAAGCCCCGTAGGGCTCCCCATATGAGATCTGCCAGTCCTACATCTTTTGACCCTGTCACGGTTTTATTCGACAGGTAAAGCAACATGCCTTTTTTTTTCCTTCAGGTGTAAATTCCACTTCACTGGATGTGCTCAACCTGTAGCCTGAAGAAGTTAGGAAGTTTTACAGTGTGATTCAGAAGTAAAGCTCAGCCCAGGTTTTGTCTGATCACCATGTATTTAAAGGGCTTTTCCTACTCACCCATTGCATGCCATCTTAGTGGCCGCACAGCTGCCTCTTTCTCTGTGCAAGGACTTCTAACCAACAGCATTTTGAGACTCTCTCTGTTGTTAAGGTGGTGGTATGTAGCTGTTCTTTGTATTGTTACAGTAGGGGTGGTGTGTAGTTGTAAAGTCCCAGTGACAGAGGATTAGTTGCAAGGGACTGAACGAGTATAGCGGAGAAAGTTCTTTGAGTTAAGTCATTTTCCTCCTGTTTCCTTTGGATGTTCTTTCTCACCTTCTCTTCCGTGTGTTTCTCTCTATCAGGTTCAGAGTCAGTTTGTTCATCTCTGTCTTTCCAGTAGTAGTAAAAGCATGCCACTCTGATGAGAGTCTGGTTCTGAAAGAAGCACCAAAATTAAGTCCTTGGCCAACTGCTGCTTCCGTTGTGGTCCCGGGACCCTCCCCCTTGGTCATCCTGGCTCGGGGACAGAGCCCCTGGATTCCCTTTCCGAGAATACCGTTGCTGAAACATATCCCCTTGACCCCTTTCTACCACCAGCACTCTTGATTTTGCAGGGGAAGCTTTTGTGTTTGGGAAATGTTAAATGTGATTTTCCAAGTGAAAATTTTAGAAGTATCTGACCAGCTGCTGATGGCTTACTGCGAATGGATTCCCAAGTAAGCACTTTATCTGTCTCAACATGTAATGGGCTAAAACATTGAGATACACTTTTAAAATTCAGAAAAAAAAAAAAAAAACAACTGCTGTTAAATAACAAATTGAGAAGTTGGAAAACATAAATATATATGTTTGTTTATACATATTCAGAATAAAATAAAAACATTCAGAATTCTACCATCAGGGATATTACATTTTATATGGTATGTGACATGTGAAGTCACTCTGTTGTGTCCAACTCGTTGTGACCCCATGGACTGTAGCCCACCAGGCTCCTCTGTCCATGGGATTCTCCAGGCAAGAACTGGAATGGGTTGGTATATTTGCTTGCAATATTTTTAATGTGATATATGTACATACACTTGACATTTTCAACTATAAAGTAATTTGTAGATTACCTTACTTTTTATTTAGCCTTATATTAAGCCTTATATTTCTGAGTTATTTTCTTCAAAAGTATGATTTTAAAAGCTGAATAATATTCTATTGTGTAACTATACTATAATGTATTGAAAAAATTATTTTTGTATAGAGAGGTAGGTTTAAAATGAAGAACCTAATACTTTATAGATATCTTTTTTTAGGAAAAATTAGTTATAGGAATAAAATAAATATTAGGAATAATTATTAGGAAAAAAATTAAAATAGAATTCTGTCAGATGAAAACAACCTGTGATTTCAAATATAATTTTGCAGTATAGGTATGTAACATATGCTCTGTTATGTCAAACTTTCCTTTTTCCATATATATCTTGCCTAATACGGTAATTAAAAATAAAGTCACTTAATTTCTACAAAGTACAGCATTTTTTAACAATAGAATCTCATTTACATTTATTGAATTTAGAAGAAAATATGGGAGAATATAAAGCAAACTGCTAATAATTATTAGGTTAATGAGGTAACTATGAACTTTCATTTTCTATTTTATGCAGTCTATACTATTTGAGTTTTATTGGGAGAAGCATTACAAATTAAAAAGATATTTTTACTTTGAACAATAAAATTTATAAGCCTACTTCCTTTTGAAATATTTAGTTTTTTAATTTTGGAAGTTATATATAAATACATACTTTGTGTTAAAATTTCAGAAAATATGGACAAAGTTTTTCTTCTTAACCAACCCAAGATAACCACTGCTATGAGTTGATAAGTTTACCTCCAGGCTTATTTCCATGCATTTATCCTCATTTACAAAGGATTTATTATAATAAACAACTTTCAGTCCAAGTATTGTTTTAAAATCATTCTTCTTAATCCTGAAGAAATAACAGTCTTGTCTTTATTAAAAATAAGTGCTACTTTGATAACTAGAAAAGGTAACCTCTAGCATAGTGCTAGACTTTTGACAAACAAAATTTAAAATACTTGCAGGAGGGAGTCATGACTTTTTTGTATAAACGTGGCTCACAAAGCACAGGAAAGCCTAAACACCTGGATTTTTCACCATGAAACAACACTAATAACAGCTAATATTTATTGAATTCTTATGAGCATCAGGCACTGTTTGAAGTGTTGTGAATGTATTAAGCCATCAGATCCTCATAATCCGATGAGGAAGATTAAATTACTGAGCCTATTTTGCAAATAAGGAAGGTGGGGCTCAGGGAGGTTAAGTAACTTTCACAAGGACACCCAACAATGTTTGAAGGAGTGGTTTTCGACCCCAGAAAGTCTAGGTTCACAGCCTGTGCTTTTAACACCCCACAGTGTTGTGCCCCAGTGTAAGAGTGTGTGAGTGTGTGTGTGTGTGTTTGTGTGTATGTGTGCGACAAATGTTCATAGGATCAGAGGCTGCTGTTCTGAAAGATGTGAAAGGGTCTTATATTTCATAATATATGTAGCCAAACACACATGCACACACATGTATATAGGTATGTGTATATATAATGTACATATTATTATGTATATGTAATATAGGTATACATTTAATTACGTGTAAGTAGTATAAACATATAAGAACTATTGTACATCTATAATCATTCCATTTGATATGTTTAAGGAGTTTTACTCACATTGCCCCATCTATGGGGAAGGCACAGTAGAGAGTATTGAACCCATTGTACAGGTGAGAAAAGCAAGCCCATGGAGAGTAAACTACCTTACCCAGCACCTGAGAGCTGGGGAGGCAGAGTGGGAATTAGAGCCCACATCTTCTGACTTTAAATCCGTAGCTGCTTCTACCCATCTCTTCTAAAGTATCCAAAGACATGGCTACAGACTAATGAGCAGCAGTAAGGAGAAAGGCTCTGCCTCTGTTTAGACCTAGACATTTTTAGAGAAGCGGAGGGAACGGCAGAACTGCTTTCCTGAAGATGAACAGAAAGCACAGGAGGAAGAACTCACTTCAAGTTTTGCTTGATTCTCTCCCGTAAGAAGGCTCAACTTCACACAAAAACTGAGAGAAAATTGAAGTGGGAAGTCTGAAGTCCTTTTGAGAAACAAGAGAACTTACAACTGACAGCCTAAGATAAATATAGTCACATTTGGTGGCGATGGGGTAACTGTGATTAATCACAGTATAATATAAATTATTTCTAATGACACTAGATAAACAGATGCTCTGATAATACCTCACCTGGAAATGAAGATACTGCTTACTGATCAGATAACATAAGGCTGCAGTGGTAACCACTGGTTACAGTGAGTGGTTCCTTGGGGCATTTACCCACCCCTGTGGCCAGAGGCAAACATTGATAAGCCCAATATTTGGGACCAGAGCTCAGCTGTCACAGTGCTGTGGACATAGTAGGAAAAATGTTTGCTGAATTAAGTTCAATTGGACTGATACTTTGATGAGGTTGTCCATGCACAGAAGTTCTTTTCCTCCAAAAGGCAACCTTTCTACACAGTCTTTAGACCAAAGTTAACACTAATCTGTTTTGAAACAAAAAATAATAATTAGAAATAAGACACACACACAGAAACATATTTATACCATAAAGATGTGCTCTTCTCTTAATACTGTGATCTTTATAAACTAGAACAACAACTGTATACAATTACATTTTAATTTATGCTGCAAATGAAAAAGTACTTTTTTAAAAGTAGCATTTTAAGTGTCAGAGGAAAGGGATATTAAACTATTATTTCTTTCTCGATGATCATAAAAACATGCATTCTGAAATCAGGACAGCTAGATGCTTAAAAGTCCTACATATAGGGTAATAAATAAGATAAATGAATAATTGAAATTTTGCATTATGCAGAACCAATAGATTAATTTTTGCAAGGAAACTTATTTCCAGTAATGATGTTAGGAAGTGATCCCTCATTAGTAGCTGTCAGTAAAGAAAGGTGGCCAGCCTTTACCACATACATAAAGTGGCAAAGCTGAATTCTCACTAATTTCTCCTAAGACTATTTTACAGATAATTCATCCACTTTAACAAACCAAGCTGATCCTAAGGTTGATCTTGCTGACAGAACATAAAAAGCCGTTTTTTTTCCCTCATTGCTACTAAGCATAGAAGTTATTAATTCAAACAACTGATAATGAGTTTTAAGGAGACACTTAATGTGTAACATGGAAAATAATGCATCATTTTTGTCAAATTCTGTGAAAAATTTAACCTACAAAACAGACAGAACCATTGAAGTGAAACTGATCATTAATGGATGCTGATTTAACAACAAAGTTATTGCCTATTCACATGTTATATCCTTTGGAGGGGTGACTTTGTGTATATCCCCATATATGTGTGCTACACATTTATAAAAATTCAACTAGTCTCAAAAGTTAATTCTCCTAAGGCCTATAGTCACCATACCAGTTCTGTGTTTCACAAATTAGTAGTTTTTAGAAGTAGCTTTTGCTATTTTTTTTTTTTTTAATGGTAGGTCTACTGTTCAGGTCTTATGCAGATACCATCCCGATGACTTTTAGAATGTATCATGTCTTTTTATCCGTAATGAATGACTATTAGCATCAATTTTTATTACATTCAAAATAACCATCAATTTCTCCTTCAATTACATGTTTAAATGTCATGTGGTTATGTACTGCCTCATGAATTAGATAGCAATCAGAACCAGAGTGACTTTAAATTGAACTGACCCATACAAGATAAGTGGTCTGAATTACAGAGAAAAAAAAGGAGGGGGACAGATTTAAGGGAGCATCTGAGAAGAGAAAGAAAGGGTGGGTACAGGAGGAACTTTCAAAGACAAGTGCCAGGGGAAATTTCTGCCTTCCTCAATTTTGGGCTTAGCCTTGGTGCCAATACATGTCAAGAGATGCACGCATACACATCCCCGAGTCCACCTCTGCCGACGTGGTTGGCTCTCTGCTCTTTCCGTTGCACACACAATGTCTCTTAGAGGGAGCACATGAAAGGCCCTGTGACATTACATTTTAAACCGCAAGTTTACACGTAGGGTATGAACTTTAGCCAGTTATTTACTGAGCACCCACCAGTTCCAGATATTGTCTTCAGCTCTGGGAATCCAGCAAACAAGACATCTGGGATTCTGACTTTATGGGGCTTTCAGTATAATGGGGAGGAAAGGCATTAAACAAATAATTGTGGATGTTAAGTGCTATAGAGGAGAAGCCAGGCTGCTGTGGAGAAGTGAAACAGACAGGTGAGCATGAAAGGGACTGGGGAGAAAGCTTCTCCAGGCACTGCCACTGAGGCAGAAACCTGAAGGATGAAGCAGAGTTCTGGGTAATGGCTCCACCGCTATTTAGCTCTCAACTCCAAAAGGTGCCATTAACTTAAACCATGATACAAATACATGGATCCCCAGCAGCAATTGCACCCTGACTGCCCACTATTGCCTCTGAGGATGCATAGGCGTTAGTTAACTGATTATCAGAAGAGATGGGGAGAAAATTGTTACATCAAGAAGAGCATTACATCCCTGGGGTAAGAAGAAGCAGAGTGGCTGCAAGAGAAAGTAGGAAACCCAAAGGCTGAGTTTTGCATACAATGTTATAGATGCATCTTTTTCTTCTAAAATAAACTGAAAGTCCATTTGCATGAAGTACACTGAAAATGTTACTTAGAATTAAGATCTAATTTCAGGAGGACAAAATTGGATGTGGAGGCTAAGGTTTAGACTTTTCTAGCAGTAATGCTGAGAACTGGTTGTTGACCAGGATTATTACCATAACAAAATTCTAGGCAAAACTACAATGTACACTACTTGGGTATGGGAAGTAATAAATAGCAATGAATCAAGAATGACGCTGAACACCTATGGTCAATTAATCTTTGACAAGAGAGGCCAGAATATATAAAACGAGGGAAACATAGTACCTTCGGCAAGTTATATTGGGAAAGCTGGATAACCAAATGTACATCAAAAGAGTTAGAACACACCCTTATACCCTACACAAAAATAAATTTGAAATGGCATAAAAGCTTAAAGATAAGACATAAAACTCCTAGAAGAGAACATAGGCATAATATTCTCTGGCATAAATTGTACCAATGTTTTCTAAGGTCAGTCTACCAAGCAATAAAAATAAAAGCAAAAATAAACAAATGAGACTTAAACTAATAAGCTTTTTCACAGCAAAGGAAACCATACACAAAACAAAAAGACAGTCTGCAGAACAAGAGAAGATATTTGTGAATGATGTGACCAGCAAAGGTTTAACCCCCAAAATATACAAATGGGGGCTTTCCTGGTGCTCTAGCAGTTAAGACTTCCCTTTCAACTCAGGGATTGTGTCTGACCCCTAGTTGGGGAGCTAAGATCCTATGTGCCTTGTAACCAAAAACCCAAAACCCAAAACAGAAACTATACTGTAACAAATACAACAAAGAATTTAAAGAAAATGGTAAACAAAATCTCTTAAATATATATGTATTTATTAACATCTCATAAATGCTAATGAAAAAAAAACAGGCAGAATACCTAAATAGATATTTCTCAAGAGACAACATACAGATGACCAATAGACGAATGAAAAGATGTATTTCTCACAATAATTAGCTAATTAATGATGTTGGACAAGTCAAAGCTACAGTGAGGTACCACTTCACACTAGTCAGAAAGGCCATCAAGTAAAAGTCTACAAACAGTAAAAGTCTACAAACTGGAGAGCGTGTAGAGAAAAGGAAACCTTCCTATACTGTTGGTGGGAATATAAATTGATGCAGTCACTATGAAAAATGGTATGGAGGTTCCTCAGAAAACTAAAAATAGTGTCGCCACATGACACAGCAATCCCGCTTCTGGGAGTATACTTGGAGAAAATTCTAATTTGAAAAGATGCATGCATCCCTACATTCAAAGCCCGCTATTTACAATAGCCAAAACATGGTAGCAGTCTAAGTGTCCTTCAATAGATTATAAGATAAAGAAGGTGTATGTATAATATACATATTCTATGGTGTATCTCACATATACATATGTAGAATATTAGCCATAAAAAAGAATGAAATGAAGTCATTTGCAAAAACATGGATAGACCTAGAGATTATCATACTAAGGGATGTGAGTCAGGAATACAAAGAGCAATGTCATGATATCATTTATATGTGGAATCTACAATATAAACTTATCTACATAATAGAAATAAACTCATGCATAGAGACAGACTTGTAGTTGTCAAGGAAGAGGGAGATAAAGGGAAGGATGGAATGGGGATTTGGGACTAGCAGGTGTGAACTATTATATATAGAATGGATAAGCATCAAGGTTTTATTGTCTAGCACAGGAAACTATGTTCCATATCCTGTAAAAATCATACTAGGATAAATATATAAATAAATGTGGAGATTCTGGTCTTGAAAGCGAAATAAAGCATAATGTTTTTAATACATACAGTTTTTAATACATACAGTTATAGTCATGGATGGAATGCACAAATTGAAATATTAAATAGGAAGTGATATGTGGTTTTGGAGGGAAGAAGTGGAATTGTTGTCAGAGATATAAACTTTGGAATAAAATACCCTATTTCAGCATATTTAAATCAACTTATTTGCAAAAGTAGAGATTACAAATCAATACTACTAAAATACTTTATGAAACCACCTTAGTCAACAAGAAACTTTTATATTCAGGTAGCCTTTTCCCCCCGCAGATAGCTATGAATAGCTATAAAGCTTCTTGAATGCTACAATTTTTAAATCTAATATGCTATCATTTAATTCATAGCATATACTTTGTTTTCATATTGAAAATACTGTATACCAATCTCTGAGTTTTGATTATTTCTATTATATTATTTTTAGGCATTAGAAGCATTTGTTAAAGACTTGTGTATATTTCCAAAGTTCTCTCCATCGCTACTAGCTGAAAGTACCAATGACATTTTGCAATCAGCTGAAGCAAAGACTTTTTAGCCCAGGATATTAGAGGAGAGGGACTGTGCCCAGTTTTTAGACGAGAGATCATTTCTACTTGTAAAGTTCTGAAGAACTCACAGTGATCGGAGTAGGATCCCAGGGAAAAGAAGCAAGGATGTGGCTACTCGAAACCTGTTCTGGGTTCCAAAGGGATAGAATGAATGTGGCCCTTGAGGTTTAGTGCAGAATACTAGGTCAGACAGAGTACTGGACTGGCTAAAATGTTTGTTGAGGCTTTCCATAAGATGCCATAGAAAAACCAGAATATTTTGGCCAACCCATATCCCAGTACTCAAATGCCAGGAAACCTGCTCAGGGTTAAAGAATATTCATGCCACTGGTTTATTTGGTAGCGGTACTCCTCACCCCTCCACCTCCCAAATATACTATGGACACAAGACTCTGGTTTCTAAAAAATACGTATCACAAACAATACACAAAGTTCACTCGCTCACGCACAGATGCTTTTTCATGGGCACAGTGGGAATCAGTCCCCTCTGGGGGAAGACAGGTAGATAAAAGGTTCACATTCTCCCTCATGCTCTCAATATCAACACTTGTTTCCAACCCTACATTGGCCCTTTAAAGATTCTCTGGTTTTCTAGCTAATAGACCCTAAGAAGAGAAGGAATTGCCCCCCCCAGCACTCATTGTCTGGTATAAAATTTCTTTGAGGGGTCCCCTCTATCCTCATATCCTTTATCTCTTCTCCAAGTAGCCCCTCAACATTAAGCACTCATTCAGTTCAGTTCAGTCGCTCAGTCATGTCCGACTTTTTGAGACCCCATGGTCTGCAGCACGTCAGGCCTCCCTGCCCATCAGCAACTCCCAGAGTTCACTCAAACTCATGTCCATTGAGTCAGTGATGCCATCCAGCCATCTCATCCTCTGTCATCCCCTTCTCCTCCCACCTTCAATCTTTCCCAGCACCAGGGTTTTTCCAGTGGGTCAGTTCTTCACATCAGGTGGCCAGAAGTATTAGACTTTCAGCTTCCACATCAGTCCTTCCAATGAATATTCAGGCCTGATCTGCTTTAGGATGGACTGGTTTGCTCTCCTTGTAGTCCAAGGGACTCTCAGGAGTCTTCTCCAACACCACAGTTCAAAAGCATCAACTCTTCGGCGCTCAGCTTTCTTTATAGCCCAACTCTCACATCCATACATGACTACTGGAAATACCATAGCTTTGCCTAGACAGATCTTTGTTGGCAAAGTAATGTCTCACAGCCTTAAACCACTGCCAAATCTGCAGTGTCATCTCTGAAATATTGTCCAAACATATTAATATTAATCTTTCTGCAATTAATGTTTTTAAAATCTTCTCTAAATTTTCTGGGGATAGGCAGACCTTTATTCAAGCACATTCTTTCTCATTTTTTACCTACACACTTTCCTGTTGCACCCACTGGCAGAAACTCCTATCTTAAGTTCACCATCACCACTAACAACTTTAAGCACCATTACAATCGACAGAAGAAAACCCAGTGTTAAATCCAAAATAACCTAGACCCCTGGAACATAATTCAGATAGATCAAAGTGGATTTAGTGAATACTCTAAATCATGCTGGGATTCATGCCAATATAGAGAACTAAAATGTTAACTTAGAAACAATATTATATACATGCAACAGTTTTCAAGGGTTGTGTTCTTCTTAAAGAAGAAGCTCTCGAAATAGTATAAAAATATTAAACAAGGAGTCTTGAACTTCTTGTGTAAAGAGGTCAAAATATTTACCAGCCTCTTTTTAAGCCCTAAGAGGAAAAGGACTTAAAAAAAAAATTAACACTAACCCTCTTCATTTTCATTTAACTTTCTAAACATCACAGTGGCTAAGATTTTACTTGAAAATTAAACATATCATGTAAGAAATGAATTGCCAGTCCAGGTTTGATGCAGGAGACAGGATGCTTGGGGCTGGTGCACTGGGATGACCCAGAGGGATGGTACGGGGAGGGAAGTGAGACGAGGGTGTTCAAGATGGGGAACACGTGTATACCCATGGCGGATTCATGTTGATGTATGGCAAAACAAATACAATATTGTAAAGTAATTAGTCTCCAATTAAAATAAATAAATTTAAATTTAAAAAATAATAAATAAGCATATATTTGAAGAGTGAACTGATACCAAGTCAGGTTACAGCACATTAGAGGGTGAAAAGCACAATTTAGTTCTTGTAAGACAGGCTCCAACTTAAGCTAAAACAGATAAGGGGATCCCAATGTCAGAACATACCTTGGCTTCTACTCCAAAACCATCAGGAATCAGGAGGGGGGCTTTTTGAAAATTATAAACAAATTCAACTTTTTACTTCTTAAAACAAAAATAAATCTTCTCATGGTTTTCGAGGCTGAGACATGTGAAAGCAAGGTGTTGACAGGGTCATGCTGCTTTGGACGACTGACCTTGTCCCGCTTCTGCTGGTTGCTGACAGTCCTCAGTGTTCTTGGATTGTAGCTGTATCACTCCGGCCTCTTCCTCTGTCATTTTGTGGCCTGCTTCACTCTGGTGTGTCTATGTGTACCCAAATCTCTCTCTCCTCATAAGGATACCAGTCACCGGAGTTAGTGCCCAGCTAATCCAGTATGACCTCATCTAAATATAGTTACGTAGCAAAGACCATATTTCCACAAGGTCACAGTCATAGGTATTGGGGGATTAGGACTTAAATACATCTTTTGTGGAGACAAAATTCAACTCACAGCTTTGGAAATTTATATGGGTCAGAAACTCTGGTCCATATAAAGAAAAGGAGAGATTTGGTAAGGAATGAATGAAATACACCAGGAGCCACACTCACACAGAAGATGCGGAGGACCACAAGGCCAAAGTCACCTGCCGATCAGAGCTCTGTGAATGCAGGTCACACTCTGCCACAGTGTTTCCTGGACCTGCTCAACCTCAAAATCTTCATCAGAAGTAGATAAAAAAAAAAAAAAAAAAGGAAATTGACTAAAGAGAGGAGAGCCCTTTCAGTTACCTATAAATAATTAAAAATGTCGATCCCTTTGGCTACTTAGACTAAATCTCACAATGATTAAACCTCCATATAATAAGGATAGTAGCAATCCTGTGCATCCACTTCCCTTGCAATTATTGCAGTTAAGATGAAGGTATCCTAACCCTCTTCCCCAAAAGAGATGTAAAATCCTATCTATCACCACATCCATATCTGGGAGATATTAATTCCCCTTCCAGTTTGGCCACAATGCCACCTGAATATTTTCTAACCTAATGATTAAATTGCA
The DNA here is from genome assembly GCF_001704415.2 of Capra hircus. Classification (NCBI taxonomy): domain Eukaryota; kingdom Metazoa; phylum Chordata; class Mammalia; order Artiodactyla; family Bovidae; genus Capra; species Capra hircus. The sequence continues at coordinate 33,067,947 of NC_030834.1, read as the reverse complement.
AAACAATACCAACAAAACTGACAGACAAGTAGCTAAACTGACCAATAGAGAGAGAGTTAGAAACGAGGGAGGAAGAGAAAGAGATGGCAACCACCCACATTCTGTATATGAGATAGGAAAATAAGAAAGAAGGAAGATGACTTTTTAAAGTAAGACTATTTAAAGCGTTACTTAGAATTAAGATCTAATTTCAGAAGAGCAAAACTGGATGTTGGAACGAAGGTTTAGACTTTTCTAGCAGTAATGCTGAAGACTGGTTGTTGGCCAAGATTATGACTGTAGCAAAATTCTAGCCAGAAATAGAATGCACACTACATCAGTGGGGGTAGTAAGAAAGACCAGTGATCAAGAATGACCAGGAACACTTATGGCTAACTGATCTTTGCCAAGGAAAGCAAGAATATGTAAGACAAGGAAAACACAGTCCCTTCAGCAGGAGGTGTTGGAAAAGATGGATAGCTACATGCACATCAATAAAGTTAGAACACACCCTCACCACACGCAAAAATAAACTCAAAATAGCTTAAAGGCTTCAGTATAAGACATGACACCATGAAACTCAAAGAAGAGAACATGGGCAAAACATTCTCTGACACGTAACTTGTCGTTGTTTTCTAAGGTCAGTCCACCAAGTCAGTAGAAATAGAAAAAATGTACAAACAAGACCTGATCAAACTAATACAGTTTTGCACAGCTAATGAAAACATAAATAAACCACAGAGACAATCTACACAATGAGGGAAACTATTTGCAAACTGTGAGACCAACAAGGGCTTATTATCCAAAATATGTAACCGGCTTCTACAAATCAGTAACAACAACTATAACAAATAACCCTATCAAAAAAACAGCTAGAATACCTAAATAGACTTTGTTTCAAAGAGGACACACAGATGGCCATTAAGCACATGAAAAGATGTTCAAAATCTCTAATTTTCAGAGACATGCAAGTAAAAACTAAAATGAGGTACCACCTCACACTAATCAGAATGGCCATCATTAAAAACTCTATAAATAACACATGCTAGAGAGGGTTTGGAGTAAAGAGAACCCTCTGAAACTGTGGGTGGGAATGTAAATTGGTGTAGACCCTATACAAAATAAAATGGAGTTTCCTCAAAAAACTAAAAACAGACATGCCATATGATCCAGCAATCCCACACCTGGGCATATATCCAGAGAAAACTCTAATTCAAAAAACTCTAATTCATCCATAAGGATGTCAGTTCCCTTGTTTGGGACCTCATCCTACGTATCACTTTATCTGGCTATTTATATGTATCTTTTGATAGCCTTTTATATATAATAAATTGGTGAACTAGCAAGGAAAAAAGATGAAAAACATACCAAAAAAATTCAAAAAGACTCATGCACCCCTATGTTCATAGCAGCACTATTTCAATAGCCAAGACATGAAACAACCTAAATGTCCATTAACAGATGAATGCATAAAGATACACAAAATAAAGAAAGAATAGAATAGTGCCATTTGCAGCAATCAGATGGATCTATAGATATATCATACTAAGTGAAGTATGTCAGAAATAGAAAATATCATATAATATCACTTATATGTGTAATCTAAAATATGACACAAATGAACTTATCTAGTAACATAAAAAAAAACAGACATAGAGAACAGACTTGTGGTTGTCAAGGAGGAGGGAAAACAGAGGAGGGATGGATTAGGAATTTGGGACTAGCAGATATGAAGTGTCATACTATTATATATGTGTGTGCTTAGTTGCTCAGTCATGTCTGACTATGTCACCTCATGAACTGTAGCCCGGCAGGCTCCTCTGTCCATGGGATTCTCCAGGCAAGAATACTGGAGGGGGTTGCCATTTCCTTCTCCAAGAAGTCTTCCCAATCTAGGGATCAAACCCATGTCTCTTGCATTGCAGGAGGACTCTTTATACTCTGAGCCATCAGGGATATAGAATGGATAAAAAAATGAGGTCCTGTTTTATAGCACAGGAAACTATATTAAGTATTCTTCAACACATCACTAGGAAAAATAAATAAGAACATAAATGAAGAAAGAATAAATAAATCAAGATTCCTGTATTGAAAGGGAAGGATTATACCATCTTGAAGCATAATGGCGATCAGTTTTTAAATTGCATGTTAGATATGGATCTAACATAGCACCTGAAACATTGAATAGGAAGTGGCGTGTGGTTTTGAAGGGAAGAATAAAGATCAGGTGTAAATTTTGGAATAAAATAACCAATTTGAGTATATTTAAGTCTACATATTAGCAAAAGTAAAGGGATTAGACAGCAATAATATTAAAATACTTCAGTGCTTTATAAAGCCACCTACATGATGAAGAAACCTCTATTTTACATTTTAGTAGTTTTTTTTTCCCACAAAAATGACTATGTATAACTATAGAGTTTCCTGAGTGCTGCAATTTTAATATCTATATGCTGTCATTTAATTTAGAGCATATACTTTGTTTTCATTTTGAAAATGCTGTGTATAAATCTCTACATCTTTGATTTTCTCTATTAAATTATTTTTTGTAAGTATTTGATAAAGACTTATATGTATAGTTCCAAAACTCTCTCCATAACTACTTTACTGACCAAAACTACCAGTGGCATTTCACAAACACATGCAGCAAATACTTTCCAGCGCAAGATTTCAGAGAAGACCACTCATGACAAAAATTTTAGATGAGTGGTCACCTCTGCTTATAAAGTTCCTTTGTTCCTGCAGAATTCACAATGATCAGAATAGAAGCACAGGAATAAGGAGCGAGGATATGGCCACTCAAAACCTGGCTGGGCTTCTAAAGGGATAAAATGAATGTGTTACTTCAGGTTTAGTCCAGAACACTGAGTCAGAAAAGAATTGACCAAAAAGTTCCTTTGAGGTTTTTCATAAAATTCTGCAGCAAGCATGAATAAACTTATTGGCCAACCCATATCTTAAGGCCAGGATCCCTGCTCAGGAAGAATGTTCATGGCTGTGGTTTATTTTGTGACAGTACCAAGCCTTCCTCCACCTCCCAGCTGTACTGTGGACACAGGACTCTGATTTTACAAAAACACATCACAAAATATACAAAGTACCCTCACCCATGCACAGATGCTTTCTCGTGGGCACAATGGGTGATCAGTCCCCTCTGGGGAAAGACAGGTGGACAGAAAGCTCACATTCTCCCTCATGTCCTCAATACCGACACGTGATTCCAACCTTGCCTTGATCCCTAAAGACTGTCTGGTATTCTAGTTAACAGGCCCCCAGAATAGAGGTGCTGACCCAGCATTCATTCCCTGGTATAATCTCCCCCTGGAGCCCCCTCTGTCCTCACATCCTTTCTCTCTTCTCCAAGCAGCCCCTAGACAGCAGGATAAGACAACCTTAAAATACTGCTACATCTGCAATGTTCTCTTTGAAAAATTGCAAAACATTAATTTTAATCCTTCTGCATTTAACCTTTTTACAAATTTCCCTTTGTTTTCCTGGGATAGGCAGACCTTTCTTCAGACCCATTTTTTTCTCATTGTTCGCCTGCACACTCTTAACTTGTTGGACACACGGGTGTAAACTCCCATCTTAAGTTCACCATCAGCACTGATAAGTTTACCTACCAATGGCACACACAAAACTAGTGTGAAATTGTAAACGTAACCCAGAAGCCTGGAACACAATCCTACTGGATCAAAGTGGATTCAGTAAATATTACAAATCATTTTGAAAGTTATGCATATATAGGGAAAGAAAGAAAGTGAAGTCGCTCAGTCATCTCTAACTCTTTGAGACCCCATGGACAGTAGCCCACCAGGCTCCTCTGTCCATAGAATTTTCCAGGCAAGAATACTGGAGTGGGTTGCCATTTCCTTCTCCAGGAGATCTTTCGACCCAGGGACTGAACTTGTGTCTCCCGCATTGTAGGCAGACACTTTACCATCTAAGCCACCAGGGAAGTCCCCTATATAGGGAACTAGGTGGTTAATTTTAGCTTAGAAACCACAGTATACGTATACGTAAGAGACTTTTTAAAAAGGAGTATCTTGAAGGTTTTTGGAGCTATAAGGAAGATTCACCCAGAAAGGCTGCAAAATTTAAATAAGGAGGTTGAAATTCTTGTCTGAAATGGTCAAATATATTTACCAGCCAACTGTGAAGCCTGATAATGAAGATGACTCTTTTTTTAAACTCTTGACTATCTTAGTCTTTTTATTTAAATTTCTAAACACCACATGAGATACGCATTTATTTGAAATATGAAACACATATTTGAAATATGAAACACATATTTGATGAGTGATCTGATTACAGCATGTTAGAGGGTGAAAAGCACAAAAAACAGACTCAATGCTAAACCAGATAAAGGGATCCAAATGTCTGAGTATAATCCAACTTCTACTCCAAAACTATTTGGGGATCAGGAGGGGAACGTCTTACAAATTATAAAGTAAATTCAACTTTTATTATCCCAAGGCAGAAATTATGTCTTTCTATAAATGTAAAATCAAGGTGTTAGCAGGAGCATGCTCTCTTTCTCGTCTATCACCTACTGATGACCTGCAGTCCAGCTTTCCTTGGCTTGTAGCTGCATCACCTCTATCTCTGCCTTTGTCATCTCATGGCCTCCTTCACTCTGGTATATCTATGTGTCTTCAAATCTCTCTCTCCTTATAAGCACACCGGTCATTGGAGTTCGTGTCCACCTAATCCAATCTGACTTCACCTAAATTTGGTTATATGTGCAAAAAACACCCCTTTCTTTTTTAAAAATTTATTTATTTTAATTGGAGGTTAATTACTGTACAGTATTGTATTGGTTTTGCCATACATCAAATGAATCCGCCACAGGTATACACATGTTCCCCATCCTAAATCCACCTCCCTCCTCCCTCCCCGTACCATCCCTCTGGGTCGTCCCAGTGCACCAGCCCCAAGCATCCAGTATCATGCATCAAACCTGGACTGGCGATTCATTTCATATATGATATTATACATGTTTCAACGCCATTCTCCCAAATCATCCAATAACGTGACATTCCTGTGTATTGGGAGATTAGAACTTAAGTACATCTTTTGTGGGGACATAATTCAACTCACACATTTGGAAAATTACATAGATCAAAATCTCAGGTCTATATCAAGAAAGGAAGAGTGTAGACAAGGAATAAATACAGTAAGTCAGGAACCACAGTTGCACAGAAGATGCAGGAGACTGTGAACCCAAAGTTACCTGCTAGGCAGAGCTCCATGATGGCAGGACAACCTTTGCCACATTTGCTAAAAGGGCCTGCCCAATGGCAACCCACTCCAGTACTCTCGCCTGGAAAGCCTCATGGATGGAGTAGCCTGGAAGGCTGCAGTCCATGGGGTTGTTGAGGGTCGGACACGACTCAGCGACTTCACATTCACTTTTCACTTTCCTGCCTTGGAGAAGGAAATGGCAACCCACTCCAGTGTTCTTGCCTGGAGAATCCCAGGGATGGGGGAGCCTGGTGGGCTGCTGTGTATGGGGTTGTACAGAGTCGGACACGACTGAAGCGACTTAGCAGCAGCAGGAGAAGCTCCATCAGAAGCAGGAAGGTTAAAAAAATAGAAGAAGAAATGTATTCTCCTTTCTTTAGTCACGTTCCTCCCATAAATAACAAAAATAGTCTACCCCTTTAGCTACTTAGCACCATTCTCACCATGATTAAGAAAATAACTTTCATATGATAAGAATAGTAACAACATCATCTCCAGCATCAACTATTGTGGATAAGAGGAAGATATCCTCACCCTCTTCCTCAAAAGAGAAGGTGCAAACTCCTACCCATTACCACATCCTTATCTGAGATTATTAATTACTCTTCTAGTTCAGCCACAATCTGACCTAATTATTTTGGAATCTAGAGATTAAATTGAAATGTTAACAATTGCCAAGAAAATTGACAGATGTGTAACTAGATTGGTCAATAAAAAGAGCATCAGAGAAAGAGGGAGGAATCAACCATCCACCAACATTCCTTATATAAAATTAGAAGGAAAAAGCAGGAAGATGACTTTTAAAGTAAAATTATTGAATATGTTGCATAGAATTCAGATCTAATTTCACAAGGACAAAACTGGATTCAGAGACTAGGGTTTATTGGGGCTGGTGCATGGGGATGACCCAGAGAGATGTTATGGGCAGGGAGGTGGGAGGGGGGTCCATGTTTGGGAACGCATGTAAGAATTAAAGATTTTAAAATTTAAAAAATAAAAAACTATAAACAAAAAAAAAAGAGACTAGGGTTTAGACTTTTCTAGCAGAAATGATGAGAACAGGTGTTGGCCAAGCTTATGATTGTAGCAAAATTCTATCCAAAGGCAGAATGTGTATGGCTTAGGTGTAGAAAGTAAGAAATACCAAGGAATCAAGAATCACACTGAAAACCTAATGGTCAATTAATCTTTGACAAGTGATGCCAGAATATATAAAACAGGAAAACACAGTCTCTTTAGCAAGTGGTGTTGGGAAAGCTGGACAGCCACATGGAAATCAATGAAGTTAGATTGATTTCCAGCACACCACACACAAAAATAAACTCAAAATGGCATAAAGGTTTAAATATAAGAAACAACACAATGAAATTCCGAGAAGTGAATGTAGGCAAAGAATTCTTTGACATAAGTCATACCAATGTTTTCTAAGGTCAGTTGATCAAGGCAATAGAAATGAAAGTAAAAATAAACAAATGTGACACTTGATGAAAATAATAAGCCCCTGTACAGCAAAGGAGAGCATAAGCAAAATGAAAAGACAGTCTTCAGAATGAAAGCAAATATTTGCAAACTATGCGACCAACAAAGACTTAAAATCCAAAATATACAACCAGCTTATACAGATCAATCACAGACACACTGTCAAAAATAGGTAGAATACCTAAGTAGAATTTTCTCCAAAGAAGACTTACTGCTGACCATTAGACATATGAGAAGATGCTCCACGTCACTAATTGTTAGGGCCATGCAAGTCAAAAGTACAATGAGGTACCACCTGGCACTAGTCAGAATGGCTATCGTTTAAAACTACAAATAGCAAATGCTGGAGAGGGTTTGGAGTAAAGAAAACTCTCTTACACTGTTGATGGGAATATAAACTGGTGTAGCCACTATACAAAAATAGTATGGAAGTTCCTCCAAAAACTAAAAATAGACTTGCCATATGACCCATTAATCCCACTCCTAGGCAAATATCTGGGGAAATTCTCCATCAAAAAAGATTTATGAAGACATCTGATCCTTAGTTGGAGACCCTGTCCTAGGTATCTCTTTATCTGGTTGTTGATTTATATCCTTTGATAGTCTTTTATATATAATAAATTGGTAAGCTAACAGAAAAAAACAATACAAACCCCCAAAGATACACATACCCCTATGTTCAAGGAGCACTATTTACAATAGCCAAGACATGGATACAACCTAAGTGTCAATAGCAGATGAATGTATAAAGATGTGTACACACACACACAACAGACTATTATTTATCAATTAAAAAATAATGAAATAATGCCATTAGCAGAATATGGATCAACCTAGAGATGTATCATACTAAGCAAAGTGATTCGGAAATAGACAAATATCATATATCACTTATGCTGCTGCTGCTGCTAAGTTGCTTCACTCGTGTCCGACTCTCTGCGACCCCATAGGTGGCAGCCCACCAGGCTCCGCTGTCCCTGGGATTCTCCAGGCAAGGATACTGGAGTGGGTTGCCATTTCCTTCTCCAATGCATGAAAGTGAAAAGTGAAAGTGAAGTCTCTCAGTCCTGTCCAACTCGTAGCGACCCCATGGACTGCAGCCCACCAGGCTCCTCCATCCATGGGATTTTCCAGGCAAGAGAACTGGAGTAGGGTGCCATAGGTGGTATCTAAAACACGACACAAATGAACTTATCTATGAAACAGAAACAAACTCACATGCATAGAGTTCAGACTTGTGGTAGTGACGGGAGAAGGAGGGCCTAGGGGATGGATTGGGATTTAGGACTAGAGATGTGAACTATTACAGCATGGATAAACAACAACGTCGTATTGTGTAGCATAGGTAACTATATTCAATACCCCGTGATAAGTCATAGTGAATGAAAGTCACTCAGTCATGTCTGACTCTGCAACTCCATGGATTATAGCCCACTGGGCTCCTCTGTCCATAGAATTCTCCAGGCAAGAATACTGGAGTGGGTAGCCATTCCTTTTTCCAGGGGATCTTCCCAACCCAGGGATCAAACGTAGGTCTCCCACATTGCAAGCAGATTCTTTACCATCTGAACCAGCAGGGGAGTGGAGTGGGTAACTTATCCCTTCTTCAGGGAATCCTCCTGATCCGGGATTCAAACCAGGGTCTCCTGCATTGCAGGCAGATTCTTTACCAGCTGAGCTACTAGGGAAGCCCTACTAAGGAAGAAATAAAAAATATAGATGTTGAGATTCTGTCTGGAAAAATCAATGATTGTATCTTGAAATAAATCATAATGATGGTTAATTTTTAACAACTGAGTTTTAGGTGTAGGTGGAAAATACAAATTGAACTATTAAATAGGAAGCGATATATGGTTTTTGGAGGGTAGAATCAGCATCATGGTTGGAGATATAAATTTTGGAATAATAAAAAAAAACCTTTTTGAGTGTATATAAATCTACATATTAGGAAATGTAAAGGAATTAGATATAAACACTATTGGAATACTTACTTTTCCTATGCAGCTACCTCAGTGAAGTGGAAACTTCCTTTTTATATTCCTGTAGCTTTTTTTCCCCCACAAGAATGACTATGAATAGTGTATAGTTCCCTCGCTGCTATAACTTTTAAATCTAATATGCTATCACTTAATTTATAGTGTATAAACTGTTCTCATTTTGAAAACAAAATATATAAATCTCTGCATCTTTGATTATTTCCATTACATTTTTCTTAGGTCTTAAAACAATTTGTTAAGACTTGGGCATATTTCCAAAGTTCCCTTGATACCTCCTTTACTAACTGAAAATATCAATGGCATTTCAAAAACACACGAAGCAAAGACTTATCATCCCTGGATTTTAGAGGGCATCTCTGTAATGTTCCTTTGTTCTTGGAGAATTCCCAGTGAGCAGAGTAGGACCCCTGGGAGAAGAAGCGAGGATGTAACCTCAAAACCTGTTCTGGGTTCTAAAGGGATGGAATAAATATGTCCCCTGAGGTTTACTCCAAAACAATGGGTAAGAGAAAGAGTATTGGGTTGGTCAAAAACTTTGGGGTTTTCTGTACAATGCTATAGAAAAACTAGAAACAACTTTTTAGCCCACCCATATCCTAGTATTTAAAGGCCAGGAAACCTACTCACACTTGAAAAATATTCATGTGATTGGCTGATTTTGTAGCAGTTCTCTTTACCCCTAAATCTCCCAAATATTGTATGGACCCAAGACTTGGATTTTGGGGGAAAAAATACCTATAACAAACAGTAATACATAAAGGTCACTCACTTCTTCACAGATGCTGTATCAGGGGCATAATGTGTGATCAGTCCCCTCATGGGAAAGACAGGTGGAAACAGGTTCACATCCTCCCTCAGTCCTCAGCACCAACACTTGTTCCAACCTTTTCTTGGTCCCTTAGAGACTGTCTGGTTTTCTAGTTACTAGGAGCCTAGAAGAGACAGAGCTACTCATTGTCTGGCATAAAATTCCTCTGGGGTCTCACTCCCTTCTCATATCCTTTCTCTCTTCTCCAAGTAGCCCCTCAACAGTAGGCACCAGGCAGACGTAAACCAGTGCTGATTCCACAGTGTCCTCTCTGAAATCTTGTCCAAACCTTTAATGTTAATCCTTAGCATTTATCCTTTTTAAATCCTTCCCTTAGTTTTCCTGGGATAGGCAGACCCATCTTCAGACCCATTTGTTCTCATTTTTCACCTACACACTCTTTCTTGTCAGAGGCACTGGAATAAACTTCCATCTTAAGTTCACTATCATCACTGACAACTTTAACCACCATTATCAAGATTGCCAGGAAAAATATCAATAACCTCAGATATGCAGATGACTTCACCCTTATGGCAGAAAGTGAAGAGGAACTAAAGAGCCTCTCAATGAAGGCAAAAGAGGCTAGTGAAAAAGCTGGCTTAAAACTCAGCATTCAGAAAACTAAGATCATGGCATCTGGTCCCATCATTTCATGGCAAATTGATGTGTAACCACAGAAACAGTGACAGACTTCATTTTCTTGGCCTCCAAAATCACTGAAGATGGTGACTGCAGCCATGACATTTAAAAGATGCTTGCCCCTTGGAAGAAAAGCTATGACCAACCTAGACAGCATATTAAAAAGCAGAGACATTACTTTACCGACAAAGGTCCATCTAATCAAAGCTATGTTTTTTTCAGTAGTCATGAATGGATGTAAGAGTTGGACTATAGAGAAAGCTGAGTGCCAAAGAACTGATGCTTTTGAACTATGGTATTGGAGAAGGCTCTGGAGAGTCCCTTGAACTGCAGGAAAATCCAACCAGTCCATCCTATAGGAAATCAGTCCTGAATATTCATTGGAAGGACTGATGCTGAAGCTGAAACTCTAATACTTTGGCCACCTGATGTGAAGAGCTGACTCATTTGAAAAAACCCTGATGCTGGGAAAGATTGAGGGTGGGAGGAGAAGGGGATGCCAGAGGATGAAATGGTTGGATGCATCACCAACTCAATGGACATGAGTCTGAGTAATCTCCAGGAGTTGTTTATGGACAGAGAGGCCTGGTATGCTGCAGTCCATGGGGCTGCAAAGAGTCAGACACAACAGAGCGACTGAACTGAACCAATGTATGGATGTGAGAGTTGGATCATAAAGCAAGCTGAGCGCTGAAGAATTGATGCTTTTGAGCTGTGGTATTGGACTGATGCTGAAGCTGAAGCTCTAATACTTTAGCCACCTGATGGCGAGAGCTGACTCACAAGAAAAGACACTGATGCTGAGAAAGGTTGAAGGCAGGAGGAGAAGAGAATGATGGAAGATGAGATGGCTGGATGGCATCATTACTTGATGGACATGAGTTTGAGCAAGCTCTGGGAGATGTGGAGAACAGGGCAGCCTGGTGTGCGGAGTCCATAGGGTCACAAAGAGTGGGACACAACTGAGTGATTGAACGACAACTATTGACAAAGATAAAATCTATCTTAACCTATACAAAATCCAGTTGGATCAAAGTGGATTTAGTGAGTATTCAAAAATCATGCTGAGATTCATGCAAATGCAGAGAATTATGAGTTTAACTTAGAAACAACATTATATTTATGCCACAGATTTTTTTAAAGGGTTGTGTTCAGAGTGTTTGGAGTCATAAGGAAGATGCTCTGAATTGGTTCATATGTTAAACAAGGAAACTTGCATTTTGGGTCCAAAGAGATCAATATATTTGCCAAGCAGTTAAGCCCTAAGATAAAGATGCCTTAAAAAAATTTTTTTTTCTCAAAACCGTCTTAATCTTTACATTTAAATTTCTAAACATCACCGTGGCTAAGCATTTATTTGAACAATAAACATATTTAAAGAGTGAACTGATACCAAGTCAGGTTACACTAGGTTAGAGGGTGAAAAGCACAATTTAGTTCTTGTAACACAGGCTCCAACTAAGTTCAATCATGTAATGGGATCCCGATATCTAAGTATATCCTGGCTTCCCCTACAAAACTGCTTGGGGGTCAGGGGAAGGGCTTTTTAAAAATTATAAAGAAAAATAAAAATTATAAAGAAAAATTCAATCATTTTTTCATAAGATATATATGTAATCTTTCTGTAATGTTCAAAGGCTAGAAATTTGCACTCAAGATGTCAGGATCATGGTCTCTTTGAAGGCCCTTATCTTGTGCAACGTCTGCTGGTTGTCTGACGGTCCTCAGCTTTCCCTGGCTTGTAGCATCATCACTCCTGCCTCTGCCTTTGGCATCACACGACCTCCTTCATTCTGGTGTGTCTATGTGTCTCCAGATTTCTCTCTCCTTATAAGGACACAAGTCATTGGGGTTATGCCTGCCTAATCCAGTAAGACCTCATCTCAATTAGGTTACATCTGCAAAGAAGACATTTCCAAATAAGGTCACATTCCTAGGTATTGGGAGATTAGGACTTAAGTACATCTTTTAGAGGGAAACAGTTGAAGTCACAACATTGGAAAACTATAGAAGCCAGGAACTCAGATCTCTATGAAGAAAGGAAGAGATTAGAGAAGGAATAAATGAATACAGCCAGGAGTCACACTCACACAGAACATGCAAGAGACCACAAGCCTAGTCACCTGTCAGTCAGCTCCAGGAACACAGGACACGCTCTGCCACAGCAGTTCCACAGTGGTGGAACTGCCCTCCATCAGAAGCCCCATTAGAAGAGGAAAAGAAAATCTACTTCGCTTTACTCAATTTCCTACCAGGTTTTCCTATAAATAACCAAAATAATCTCCCCCTTTGGCCAATTAGTAGCATTCTTAGCATCATTAAACGTCCATATAATAAAAATACCAACAACATCATGCAACCACCTCTAGCATGCAACTATTGCAGTTAACAGGAAGATATCCTCACCTTCGTCCCCAAAAAAGAAGGTGCAAAACCCTATCCATCCCCACATCCATATCTGAGAGATATTGATTCTGCTTCTAGTTCAGCTACAATCCCATCTGGCTATTTTGTAATCTAAAGATTAAATTGTAAAGTTAACAGTTGCCAACAAAACTGACAGGCATGTAACTATACTAACCAATAAAAGCAGTGGTGGGAGAGTGGGGAAGAGCAACTCAGCCACCCACCCACATTCCTTACAGAAAATAGAAGGAGAAAGCAGGAAGATGACTTTTAAAGATTATTGAAAATGTTTCTTAGAATTAAGATCTAATTTCAAACAGGCAATACTGAATGTTGGGAGCAGGATTTAAACTTTTCTAACCATAATGCCAAGGACTGGTTGTTGGCCAGGATTAGCTAAAATTAGAATGAACATTACTTGGGTGTGGGAAGTAAGAAATCAAGAACAACACTGAACACCTGTAGAGGGAGGCCAGACTATGAAACGAGAAAAACACAGTCTCTTCAGCAAGTGCAGTTGGGAAAGCTGAAGAGTCACATGTAAATCAGTAAATTAGATCACATCCTTACACCACACACAAAAATCAACTCATGAAGGCTTAAAGACGTCAATATAAGACATTATACCACTAAAACTCCTAGAAGAGAACACAAGCAAAACATTCTCTGGCATAAATCACGCCAGTGTTTTCTACGGTCACACTTCCAAGACAATAGAAATAAAAGCAATAATAACGAAAGACATATAATGAAATTAATAAGAATTTGCACAAGAAAGGAAGCCATAAACAAAGCAAAAAGCCAGTATACAGAATGAGACAATATTTGCAAACCATGCATCCAACTAAGGTTTAATATGCACAGTATACAAACAGGGACTTGATCCAGTGGTCAAGACTTCACCTTCCAACACGGAGGGTGTATGTTTGATTCCTGGTTGGGAGCTAAGATCCCACATGCTTTGCAGCCAAAAACCTAAAACAGAAATAATATTGTAGCGAATTCAATAAAGAATTTAAGGGAAATAGCACACATACAAAATCTTATATATGGCTCATACAATTCTATAATGAAAATTTAAAAAAAAATAGGCAGAATACCTAAAAAGACATTTCTCCAAAAATGACATGAATATAGTCAATAGGCACATGAAAAATGCATTTCTCTAATAATTACCTAATTAGTGATGTTGAGCAAGTCAAAACTACAGTGAGGTGCCACTTCATATTGTCAGAATGTTCTTAGTTGATCAGTTATGTCCGTCTCTTTGTGACCCTTTGGACTGTAGCCTGCCAGGCTCCTCTGTCCATGAGATTTTCCAAGCAAAATTACTGGAGTAGGTTGCCTTTCCCTTCTCCAGGGGATCTTCCCAACCCAGGTCTACACAGTGCAGGCTGAGTGTTTACCATCTGAGCCACCAGACTGGTCAGAATAGCCATCATTGAAAAGTATGGGGAGGGAGGTGGGAAGGGGGTACATGTTTGGGAACGCATGTGCACACGTGGTGGATTCATGTCGATGTATGGCAAAACCAATACAGTATTGTAAAGTAAAATAAAGTAAAAATAAAAATTAAAAAATAAATAAATAAAAAAGAAAAGTCTACATATAACAAATACTGGACAAGTTGTAAAGGAAAGGAAACCTTCCTATACTGTTGGGAATATAAATTGGTTCAGTCACTAATATGAACACCTATTGTCAATTAATCTTTGACAAGTGAGGCCAGAATATATAAAAAGAGGAAAACACAGTCTCTTTAGAAATATAGTATGGAGATTCCTTAAAGAACTAAAGCTAGAGTTGCCATATGATAAAGCAACCCCACTTCTGCATGTATATCTGGAGAAAACTCTAATTCCAAAAGATACATGCACTCCTATGTTCAGAGCACCCTATTTACAATAGCCCAGGCATAGAAGCAACCTAAGTGTCCATCAACAAATGAAAAGATAAAGGTGTTTGTATATACATTATATTGTGTATTTATTAATAAATGCACACATAATAGACTAGTACTCTGCCATAAACAGAATGAAATAGTGTCACTTGCAACAACATGGATAGACATAGAGATTGTCATACTAAGGTAAGTAAGTCAGAAATAGACAAATATCATATGATATCACTTATATGCGGAATGTAAAGTATGTCACAAATGAACTTATCAACAAAACAGAAATAAACTTACAAGCATAGAGAACAGGCTTGTAGTTGACAAGGGGGAGGGGGAGAAGGCAAGGGATGAAATGGGAATTTGGGATTAGAAGATGAGAGCTATTGCATGTAGAATGGACAAACTTCAAAGTCCTATTCTATAGCACAGGAAACTATATTCCATATCCTGCAAGAAATCATACTAAGACAAATAAACACATATTGAGATTCCGGTCTTAAAAGTGGATGATTGTACTGTATCTTGAAATAAAGCTTCAATGTTGGTCTGTTTTTAACACATAAAGTTTCAGGTGTGGATGGAACATACAAATTGAAATATTAAGTTGGGTTGATATGCAGTTTTGAAGGAAAGAAATAGAATTACGGATGGAGATATAAATTTTGGAATAAAATTCCTATTTGAGTATATTTAAATCAACATATTTATAAAAGTAAGGGTATTACAAATCAATACTATTAAAATACTGTCACTAAAGTGAAAAAGAAACATTTATTTTATATTCTAGTAGCTTTTTTCCCCCAACACAGATGACTATGAATAGCTATGTAGTTTCCTGAGTGCTATAATTTCCAAATCTAACATGCTATTATTTAATGCATATTATATACTTTGTTTTCATTTTGAAATTGCAGTACATTAATTCCTACATCTTTGATTTTTTACATCAATTTTTAAGTGTTATAAGCATTTGTTGGAGGCTGAAACTCTAATACTTTGGCCACCTGATGAGAAGAACTGAAAAGACTGTGATTCTGGGAAAGATTGAAAGTGTGAGGAGAAGCAGACAACAGAGGATGAGATGGTTGATGGCATCACCGACTCCATGGACATGAGTTTGAGTAAACTCTGGGAGTTAGTGATGGACAGGGATGCCTGGCGTGCTGCAGTCCATGGAGTTGCAAAAAGTCAGACACGACTGAGCGACTGAACTGAACTAAACCATTTGTTAAAGACTTATCGCTACAAAGTTCTCTCAATAACTTTTACTAACTAAAACTACCATTGGCATTTACAAATGAAGCATAGATTTCCAACCCAGAATTATAGAGAAGGGGTCTTATGACCACTGTCTTTATAGTAGAGATTGCATCTGCTTCTAAGTTTCCTTTGTTATTGCAGAACTCACAATGAACAGAGTAGGACCTCAGAGAGAAGAAGCGAGGATGTGGATACTCAAAACTTGCTCTGGGTTCTAAAGGGACAGAATGAAGGGCCCTTGAGGTTTAGTCCAGAACACTAGGTTGGAAAGAGTACTGGGTTGGCCAAAATATTTATTCAGTGTTTTCCGTAAGATGCTATAGAAAAACAAGAGCAAACTTTTTGGCCAACCCATACATCAGTATTTCAAGGCTAGGAAACTTGCTTAGGATTAAAGAATATTCATGCCATTGCCTTACTCTGTAACAGTCCTCCACCTCCCAACTAATACTATGGACACAAGACTCTGATTTTGAAAAAATGCATATCAAAAACAATACACAAAATTCACTCACTCATGCACAGATACTTTCTCATGGGCCAAATGGGAGATCAGTCACTTCTGGGGAAAGACAGGTGGACAGAAGTTTCACTTTCTCCCCCATGTTCTCAATAACCCCATCTCTTTCCAACCTTCTCTTGATCCCTTTAAGACTGTCTGGGTGTCTAGTTTACAGATCCCCACAAATAGAGGGAGCTGCCTCAATACTCTTTCTTGGGCATAAAAATTCCTCTGGGTCCCCTCCCTCTTCATATCTTTTTGCTCTTCAAGTAGCCCCTCAACAGCAAGCATACGACAGCCTGAAACCACTGTCAAAATCTACAGTGTTATCTCTGAAATATTGTCATACCATATTAATGTTAATTCTTCTGCAATTAACCTTTTTATAATTTTCCCTTAATTTTCTAGGGAGAGACAGATCCTTTTTCAGACCCATTCTTTCTCATTTCTCATTTTTCACCTACACACTCTTTCTTATTAGATCCACTGGTATATCCTCCCATCTAAACTTCACTATTACCATGGACAACTATAACAACTATTACCATCAATAGAGGTAAAACTTGTGCTAAGTCTAAAACATAACCCAGATCACCGGAACACAATCCAATTGGATCAAAGTGGACTTAGTGAATACTCCAAGTAATTCTGAGATTCATGCAAATATAGAGAACTAAATGGTTAACTTAAAACAAACATGATACACATGCAACAGCTTTGTTTCCAAAGGGCTGTGTTCAGAGTGTTTGGAGTCATAAGGAAGGTGCTCTCTGAATTGTTATAAAATTTTATACAGTGAGACTTGAACTTCTTGTCTAAAGAGGTGAAATATATTCACCAGTCTCGCCTTAAGCCCCATGAAGAAGATGACTTTTTACACTCTTAACCCTCTTCATCTTTTCATTTAAATTTCTAAACACCACAGTGGTTAAGCATTTACTTTAAATTAAACATACCTTTGAAGAGTGAACTGATACCAAGTCAGGCTACAGCTCACTAGAGGGTGAAGAAAACAATTCAGTTCTTGTAAAACATACTCCAACTTAAGCTAAACCAGATAGGGGGTCTAATATGTCCAAGTACATCCTGGCTTCTACTACAAAACCACTTGGTGATCAGGTGGGAGAGTTTTAAATATATATATATATATACAAAATTCAACTTTTTACTTCTGAGGAAAAAAAATATTTTCATGGTTTTCAAAGCTAGAAATCTGAAATCAAAGTGTTGGTAGGGTCATGTCTCTTTGAAGACTCTTCTCGTGTCCAGCTTCTGCTGGCTGTTGACGACCATCAGCCTTCCTTAGCTCACAGAGGCATCACTCCTCTCTGCTTTTGTTGGCACACGGGCCCCTCACTCTAGAATTGTCCATATGTTTCAAATCCCTCTCTACTTACACAGACAATAGTCCTTGGAGCTAGTGCCCACCTAATCCAGTATGATCATCTATTTTGGTTACACATGCAAAGACCGTATTTCCAAATATGGCTCTATTCGAAGATATTCTGAGATTAGGACTGAATACATCTTTTGCAGGGACACAGTTCAGCTCACAACATTTGAAATTTATATGGATCAGACACTCGGGTCTGTGTAAAAAAGAGATCTGAGAAGGAATAAATGAAGCCAAGAGCCGTACTCACACAGAAGATGCAGGAGACAATGAGGCCAAAGTCACCTGCCATGCAGAGCTCTGTGAGTGCAGGACACACTCTGCCTCAGCATTTCCTGGACCTGCTCAGCCTCAAAATCTCCCTCAGAAGCAGAAAAAATAGGAAATTGAGGAAAGAGGAGAAGCCTTCCAGTTACCCATAATTAACTAAATTAGTCTACCCCTCCAGCTACTTAGCACAATTCTCTATTCCATATAATAGGAACAGTAGGAATAATGGAATGCATCTGCTTCCATTGTGAAATTATTCCAATTAAAATGAAGATATCCTAACCCTCTTTCCAAAAGCGAAGGTATAAAATCCTATCAATTACTACATCCCTACCTTGGCGATAGTAATTCCTCTTCTAGTTCGGCCACAATCCCACCGGGATATTTTGTAGTCTACAGATTACAGATTAAATTCTAAATCTAACAATTATAACACTAACAAAACTGATTATAACTCTAACAACACTAGCATGTAGCTAGGCTGACCAATAAAGAGAGATAAAGGAGGCAGGGAGCAAGAGAAATGACTTAACAACCACCAATATCCCTTATATAAAATAGGAGACTAAGAAAGGAAGAAAATGACTTTTTAAAGTAAGATTATTGAAAATTTTACTTAGAATTAAGGTCTAATTTCAGAAGGACAAAATTGGATGTGGAGACTAAGTGTATACTTTTCTAGCAATAATGCTGAGAACTAGTTGTTGGCCAAGATGACCACCGTAGCAAAATTCTAGCCAAATTAGAATGTACACGACTTGGGTGAAAGGAGGAAGAAATAGCAGTGAATCAAGAAAGACTCTGAATATGTATGGTTAACTGATTTTTTACAATTGAGACCATCATGTATAAAATGAGCTATACACTATCCCTTCAGCAAGTGGTTCAGAAAGCTGGACACCCATATGTATATCAATGAAGTTAGAACACAACCTCATACCACACACAAAAATAAACTCATGAATGCTTAAGGCTTCAACGTAGCACATGATACCATGAAACTCCTAGAAGGGTACATAGGCAAAACATTCTCTGATATATAACCTACCAATGTTTTCTAAGGTCAGTGTACCAAGTCAATACATATAAAGGCAAAATATGCAAATGAGACCTAATCAAACTAAGTTTTTGCACAACAAGGAAACCGTAAGTAAAACAAAGAGACAATCTACTGAATAGAAAAAATATTTGCAAGCCATGGAAACAACAAGAGCTTAATATCCAAAATATGCAACCAGTTTATACAAATCAATACCAGCAACAACAACAAACCCCTAACAAGCCTATCAAAAATAGGTAGACTGTCTAAGTAGACTTTTGTCCAAAGAGGGCATACAGATGGCAAAATGGCTCATGAAAAGATCACTAGTTATTAGAGAACTGTAAGTCAAAACTAGTGAGATATCACCTCACAGTGGGCAGAATCCATCATTAAAAACTCTACACATAAATGCTGGAGAGTCTGAGGAAAGAGAACTCTCCTCCACAGTCAGTGGAAATGTTAATTGGTATAACCACTATAAAAATTAATATGGAGGTTCCTCAAAAAAAACTAACAATAGACTTGCTGTATGATCCAGCAATCCCACTCCTGATCATATCTAGAGAAAACACTAACTCAAAAAGATCCACGAGGGCATCAAATTCCTCGTTTGAATTTCATCCTACACATCTCCTCATCTGGTTGATGATTTGTATCCTTTCATAACATTTCATATATAATAAATAGGTATGCTAGCATGAAAAAAGCCAAAAAACTCAAAAAGGTTCATGCACCCCTATGTTCATAGCAGCAGCATTTCAATAGCCAAGACATGGAAACAAAGTGCCCATTGACAGATGAATGCATAAATATATTTATATATACAAAAAAAAACCAGAATATTACTCAGCATAAAAAGAATGTAATACTTCCAGTTGCAGCACTATGGATGGAGCTAGAGATTATCATAGTAGGCAAAGTATAGCAGAAGTAGACAAATATGATATCATTTACATGTGGAATCTAAAATACGACACAGATGAATTTAGCTACAAACAGAAAAAAACTCACATACATAGAGAACAAATATGTGGTTGTCAAGGGGGAGGGATGGTAGACGAGATATTGATTGGGAATTGGGGACTAGCAGGTATGAACTATTAAACATGAGGTCCCATTATATAGCACAAGAAACTATATTAAATACTCTGCAATAAATCATTCTAGGAAAAATAGATAAATAAAATAAATAAAAGACACTAAGATCCTTGTCTTGAAAGAGAATGATTTTACTGTTATCTTAAAGCATAATGGTGGTCAGTTTCTAAATATTGAGTCTTAGGAGTAGATATAACATACCAATTGAAATATTAAATAGGAAGTGATATGTGGTTTTGAAGGGATGAAGAAGGACCATGGTTGGAAATATAAATGTCAGAATAAAATACCTTATTGGAGTATGTCTGAGTCTATATATTAGCAAAAGTAAAGAGATTCAAAATCAATACTATTAAAATACTTCAATGCTTTATGAAGCCACCTAAGTGAAGAGGAAACATTTATTTTGTATTCTAGTAGTTTTTTATTCCCACAACAAAGACTATATATAGCTATAAAGAGTTGTGAGTCCTGCGATTTTGACATCTAATATGCTGTCATTTAATACACAGCATATAATTTGTTTGCATTTTGAAAATGTATGTATTTTAATATTTCCATTGTTATTTTAAGTGTTATATGCATTCGTTAAAGACTTGGATATATTTCCAAAATTCTCTCCATAACTAATTCACTGGCTGAAAGTACCAATGACATTTCACAATCACATGAAGCAAAGACCTTTCAGCCCAGAATTTCAGAGGAGAGGACCTGTCACCAGTGTCTTTCCTCTAGAGATCACCTCTCCTTGTAAAGATCCTTTGTTCCTGGAGAACTCACAGTGATCAGAGTAGGACCCCAGGGAGAAGAAATGAGCATGTGGCTACTAAAAACCGGTTCTGGCTTTGAAGGGGTGGAATGAATGCGGCACTTGATGTTTAGTCCAGAACGCTGGGTGAGACAGAAGTGGCCAAAAACTTCCTGTGAGGTTTTCCGTAAGATGCTGCAACAAACCCAAATGAACTCTTTGGCCAATCCATGTCTCAGTATTTCAAGGCCAGGAATCCTGTTCAGAATTAAATAACTTCCATGTCTCTGGCTTATTTTATAACAGTACTCCTCCTTCCTCTACTTCTCAGCCATATTGTGGACGCAGGACTCTGATTTTACAAAAATGCACATCAGAAACTGTAATACACAGAGTTCACTCACTCGTGCACAGATGCTTTCTCATGGGCACAATGGGAGATCAGTCACCTCTGGGGAAAGAGAAGTGGACAGAAGGTTCACATTCTCCCTCATGTTCTCAATACCAACACTTGTTTCTAACCTTGTCTTGGTCCCTGAAGACTATCTGGTTTTCTAGGTAATAGGGCCCCAGAAGAGAGGGAGCTGCCCCACATTCATTCTCTGGCAGAAAAATTTCTTTGGAATCCCCTGCATTGTCATATCGTTTCTGTCTTCCCCAGGTAGCCCTGCAACAGTAGGCACAAGACAGCCTTCAACCACTACGAGTTCCACAGTGTTGTCTCTGAAATATTGTCCAAGCACACTAATGTTAATCCTTCTGCATTTAATCCTTTCTGAAATCTTCCCTGAATTTTTCTGGAAGAGGCAGTCCTTTTCAGACCCCTTCTTTCTCATTTTCCATGTACATACTCTTTCTTGTTGGATGCACTGGTATAAACTCCTTTCTTAAGGTCATCATTGCCACTGACAACTTGAATCACTTTTACCATTGACAGGGGCTTCCCTGGTGGCCCATTGCTAAAGAATACGCCTGCAATATAGGAACTGCAGGAGACGTGGTTTTGATCCCTAGGTTGCTAAGATCCCTTGGAGGTGGGCAAGGCAACCAACTCAAGTATTCATGCCTGGAGAATCCCATGGACAGCGGAGCCTGGTGGGCTACAGTTGGACATGACTGAACTGACTTAACAAGCACACATGCACCATTGACAGATGTAGAATCTGTGTTAAATTGAAAACTTAACCCAGTCTTCTGGAACACAATCCAACTGGATCAAAGTAGATTTAGTGAAATAATTCTGAGATTCATGCAAATATAGAGAACTAGATGGTTAATTTTAACTTAGAAACAACATTATATACATGCAATATATTTGTTAAGGGGTATCTTCAAAGTTTATAAGGAAGATGCTCTCTGAATTGGTGCAAATCTTAAGGAAACTTGAACTTCTTGTCTGAAGTGGTCAAATATATGTATTAGCCAATTGTTAAGCCCTATAATGAAGATCCTTTTTTAAAAAATTTTGACCACCTTAATCTTTTTTTTTTTAACTTTCTAAACATCACAGTGGCTTGGAAATTAAACACATATTTGAAGAGTAAACTTAAGTCAGATTATAGCACATTTGAGGATAAAAAGCACAATTCAGTTCTTAATAAGACAGGCTCCAGCTTTAGCTGAACCAGGTAATGGGATCCAGATGACCAACTACATCCTGGCTTCTACTGCAAAGTCATCTGGGGATTAGGAGGGGGGCTCTTTTTGCATTATAAACAAAATCAACTTTTTACTTCTTAGAAATTTAATCTTTTCATAGTGTTTCAAGGCTAGAAATGTGATATCACAGGGTTGACAGGGCTGAGCTTCCGGCGAAGGCAATTGTCTTGCCAGCTGCTCCTGGTTACCTGCGGTCCTCGGCTTTCTCGGTTTGTAGGTCCATCACTCTTATCTCTTCCTTTGTCATCATGTGGCCTCCTTCAACCTGGTGTGTCCAAATCTCTCTCCTTATAAGGACACCAGACATTGGAGTTAGAGCCTACCTAATTCAGTTTGACCTCATCTAAATTGTGTTACATCTGCATAGACCATATTTCCAAATATGGTCACATTCACTGGTAATGGGATTTTATGATTTACATACATCTTTGTGGGGACACAATTCAACTCACAACACTTGGAAAATGATATAGATCAGAACTAAGGTATATCTAAAGAAAGGGAGAGCATCAGAGAAGGAATAAATGAAGTAAGCCAGGAACCACACTCGCCCAGAAAATGCAGGAGACCCATCAGCCCAAAGTCACCTGACAATCTGAGTTCCATGAATGCAGGACACACTCTGCCACAGCACTTGTTGGGCCTGCCCTGCCTCAGAAGCTCTATCAGAAGCAGGACAAAAAAGAAAGGCTTTTCATATCTTAGTCAATTTTCTATCTGTTCCCCATAAACAATCAAAACAGTATACTGTTTGACTACTTAGCACTATTCTCACATTTAATCATATGGTTAAATTTCCATATAATAACAGTAGCAACATCATGCATCTGCCTCAAGTGTGCAACTACTGCAGTTAACATGAAGATACTCTCACCTTCTTCCCCAGAAGAGAAGGTGTAAAATTCTCTCTGTTGCTACTTCCATATCTGGGAAGTATTCATTTCCCTTGCAGTTCAGCCACAAACTGACTTCAATATTTTGGATTCTAAAGATTAAATTGCAAATTTAACAACTGCCCAGAAAACTGACAAACATAACTAGACTGACCAATAAAAGGAGAATCAGAAACAGAGAGAGATTATTGAAAACGTTACATAGAATTCAGATCTAATTTCACGAGGACAAAATTGGGTATGGGGACTATGGTTTAGACTTTTCTAGCAGTAATGTTGAGAAATAGTTATTGA
Source organism: Capra hircus (assembly GCF_001704415.2). Lineage (NCBI taxonomy): Eukaryota > Metazoa > Chordata > Mammalia > Artiodactyla > Bovidae > Capra > Capra hircus. The sequence continues at coordinate 33,044,339 of NC_030834.1, read as the reverse complement.
CCAAGATTATGACTGTAGGAAAATTCTAACCAGAAATGGAATGCATACTATTTGGATATGTTAAGTAAGAAACAGCAAGGAGTCAAGATTGATAGTGAACACCTATGGATAATGAATCTTCGACTAGAGAGGTCAAAATATATAAAACCAGGAAAACATATTGTCTTGAGCAAGTGGTATTGGGAAAGCTGGACAGCCACATATAAATCAATAAAGCTGGAATATACCTTCACACCATATACAAAAAATAAACTCAAAATGTCCTTAAGACTTAAATACCAGATAGCATAAATCTCCTAGGAAAGAACATAGGCAAAACGGTCTTTGACATATAACATACCAACATTTTCTAAGGTCGGTCCACCAAGGCAATAGAAATAAAAGCAAAAATATACAAATGAGACCTAATCAAACTAAGACGCTTTTGCAAAACACAGGAAAGCATAAATAAAACAAAGAGAAAATCTACAGAATGAGAGAAAATATTTGCAAATGATATGATCAACAAAGACTTACTATCTAAAATATATAATCAGCTCAATAACAAAAGAAACAACCCAATTAAAAAAAATAGGTAGAATACCAAAATAGACATTTCTCCAAAGATACATACAGATGGCCATTAGGTACATAAAAAGATGTTCAACATCACAAAATATTACAGAAATGCAAGTCAAAACTACGATGAGGTAACACTTCACATTGGTCAGAATGGCCACCATTAAAGTCTGCAAATGAATGCTCGAGAGGGTGTGAATGAAAGAGAACCCTCCTACGATGTTGTTGGGAAAGTAATTTGGTGCTGCCACTATGAAAAACAGTATGGGAGTTTCTTCAAAAACGTAAAATGGAGTTCTCATATAATACAGTAATCCCAATCTTGGGCATATATCCAAAGAAACTTCTAATTCAAAAAGGGACATCTGATTCCTTGTTTGGGACCTTGTCCTACGTGTCTCTTCATCTGGATGTTGATTTGTACCCTTAATAACCTTGTATATGTAATAAATTGGCAAGCACATGAAAAAACAAAACACAAACAAAACAACCCAAAGATACATGCACCTCTATGTGAATAGTAGCTCTATTTACAAGAGCCAAGATATGGAAACAACCAAAGTATCCATGGACAGATGAATGCCTGAAGATTTAAACACACACTCACATACACACGAAGAATATTACTCAGCCATAAAAAGAATGAAACAATGCAATTTTCAACAACATGGATGGTCCTAGAGATTATCATTTTAAGCAAAACAGAAAGACAAATATTACATGTTGTCACGTATATGTGGAATCTAAAATACAACGCACGTAAACTTTTGTATGAAACAGAAACAAACTCACATACATAGAGAACACACTCGTGGTTGTCAAGGGGGAGGGAGGGAGGCGGAGGGATATAATGGGAATCTGGTACTACCAAACGTGGACTATTATTATGTACACTGGAGAAACAACAAGATCCTATTGTATAGTACAGGAAACTACATTCAAGATCCTGTGATAAATCATACTAGGAAAAAGTTAATAAATGTGTTGAGATTACTGTTTTGAAAGTGAATGAATGTACTGTATCTTCAAATGAAGCACAATGGCGGTCAGTGTTTAACACTTTGCGTTCTCGGTGTGGATTGAACATTCAAATTGAAATGTTAAGAAAGTGATATATGGTTTTGGAGGGAAAAAAGGTTGTGGTTGGAGATAAGAATTTTGGAGAATAAAATACCTATTTTAGTATACTTAAATCTATCTATTAGCAAAAGTAAAGGGATTATACATAGATACTATTAAAATACTTCAGCGCTCTATGAAGCCACCTAAATAAAGAGAAAACCCCTATTTTATATTCTAGTAACTTTCCTTCCTCCACAAGAATGATGGTAAATAGCTATATAGTTCCCTAGATGCTAGAATTTTTACATCTAATATGCTGCCATTTCATTTATAGCAAATAACTTGTTTTCCTTTTGAAAACGCTGCATAAAAATTTCTGCATCTTTGATTATTTCCATTAAGTTATTTTTAGGAGTTACAAGCATTAGGTAAAGTGCTCATGGGCTCAGTCATGTCCAACCTCTTTACGACCCCATGGAAATTAGCCCACCAAGCTCCTCTGTCCATGGGGTTTCCCAAGCAAGAATACCAGATCAGGTTGCCATTCCCTATTCCAGATTTGTTAACGACTTTGATATAATTCCAAAATTCTCTCTGTAGCTACTTTACTAACTGAAACTACCAATGGCATTTCACAAACACATGAAGCAAAGACTTTTCAGCCTAGGATTTTAGAGGACAGGACCTCTGACCATCGCCTTTAGACTAGCGGTCCCCTCTGCTTGTAAAGTTCTTTGTTCCTAGAGAACTCAGTGATCAGGAACTCAGGGAGAGCAAGCGAGCATGTAGCTACTCAAAACCTACTCTGGGTTCTAATGGGATGGAATACACATATCTCTTAATGTCTAATCAGTGAAGAGTATTGGGCCACAGAGGTCATTTGGTATTTTCCATAAAATGTTACAGAGAATATGAATGGACATTTTGGCCAACAGATATGCCATTATTTCAAGGCCATGAACCCTGCTCAGGATTAAAGAATTTCCATGCCTCTGGCTTACTTTGGAACAGTATCCCTTGCCCCTCCACCTCCCAAATGAACTATAGACACAAGACTCTAATGTTGCAAAAATGCATATTACAAACTAAATCACAAAGTTCACTCACTCGTGTATAGATAATTTCTCATGGGCATAATGGTTGATGTAGTTCACATTCTCCCTCAGTTCTCAATACCAACACTTTTTTCAAACATTTTTTCATTCCTTAAATACTGGTTTTCTAGTTACTAGGCCCCCACAAGAGAGGCAACTGTCCTCAACACTCATCCTCTGGCACACAAATTCCTTTGAGGTCCCCCTCCCACCTCATATCCTTTCTCTCTTCTCCAAGTAGCCCCTCGACAGTAGGTACAAGACAGCCTTAAACCACTGCCAAATCCACAGTGCTATCTCTGAAATATTGTCCAAACATATTAATGTTAATGCTTCTGCTTATCCTTTGTAAAACCTTCCCTTCATTTTCCGTGAATAGTCAGACCTTCCTTCAGACCCATTCTTTCCCATTTTTCACCTATACACTCTTTCCTGTCAGATGCGCTGGTATAAAAATCCCATCCTAATTTCACCATCACCACTGACAACTTTAACCACAGTTACCACTGACAGAGACAAAACCCATCTTAGACTATACAAAAACCAGTTGGATCATAGTGGATTTAGTGAATATTCCGGATCATTCTGAGATTCATGCAAACTCAGAGAACTAAATGGTGACTTTAGAAACAACATTACATACATGCCACAGATTTATTTAAAAGGGTTGTGTTCATAGTGTTTGGAGTCATAAGGAAGATACTCTCTGAATTGGTACAAATCTTAAACAAGGAGACTTGAACTTCTTGCCTAAAGAGGTGAAACATATTTACTCGACATTTGTTAAGCCCTGTGATGTAATGACTTTTTTATAACAAATTCTCTTAATCTTTTCTTTTAAATTGCTATACATCACAGTGGTTAAGTCTTTATTTCAAAATTAAACATACCTTTAAAGAGTGAACTGATGCCAAGTCAGGTTACAGCTCATTAGAGTGTGAAACACACAGGTCAGTTCTTGTAAAATAGGCTCCAACTTATTGTCCAAGCATATCCTGGCTTCTATTACAAAATCACTTGGTGATCAAGTGGGGGATTTTAAAAAATTATAAACAAATTAAGCTTTTTATTTCTTAAGACAAAAACAAAATCTTTTCATGGTTTTCGAAGCCTAGAAATCTGAAACCAAGGTGCTGGCAGGCCCATGCTCTCTTGGAAGGCTCTTGTCTCATCCGGCTTCTGCTGGTTACTAGAATCCTCAGTTTTCATTGGCTTGTAGCTGCTTCTGTTGTCACATGACCCCCTCACTCTAGATTTGTCTGTATGTCTCCAAATCTCTCTCTACTTACACAGAAAACAGTCATTGGAGTTAATGCCCACTGAATCCAGTATGACCATCTACATTTTGTTATATGTGCAAATACCGTATTTCCACATAAGGTTCCATGCAAAGATATTCAGAGATTAGGACTTTGCATCTTTTGTGGGGACATAGTTCAGCTCACAACATTGGAAAGATATACGGGTCAGAAACTCAGGTCTATATAAAAAAGGAAGCGATTTGAAGGAATAATTTCACAGAGAAAATGCAGGAGACAATGAGGCCAAAGTCACCTGCCATTCAGAGCTCTGTGAGTGCAGGACACACTCAGCCACAGCATGTCCTTGGACCTGCTCAGCCTCAAAATCTCCACCAGATGCAGAAGAAAGGAAATTGACTAACGAGAGGAGAAGTCTTTCAGTTACCCATACATAACTAAACTAGTCTACCCCTTTGGCTATTTAGTACTATTTTGACAATGATTAAACTTCCAATGTAGCAACAGCATGCATCTGCTTCCAGTGTGCGATTAAGATGAAGGTATCCTAACACTCTTCCCAAAAATACAAGATGTAAACGTCTATCCATCATCGCATCCATATCTGGGAGATAGTAATTCCCCTTCTAGTTCAGCAACAATCCCACCAGGATATTTTGTAATCTACAGATTAAATTATAAAGCTAATAACTATAATACTAACAAAACTGGTAGACATGTAGCTAGGTGGACCAATAAAGAGAGAGAAAGGGGGGAAGAGGGGGATGGGGGAAAGGGAGAGAGAGAGATGACTCTAACAACCACTCACATTCCTTATATCAAATAGAAGTATAAGAAAGCAGGAAGATGACTTTATAAAGTAAGATGATTGAAAATGTTACTTAGAATTAAGATCTAATTTCAAGAGGACAAAATTGGATGTGAGGACTAGGGTTTATAGTTTTCCAGCAGAAATGTGAAGAACTGGTTTTTGGCCAAGATTATACCATAGCCAAATTTTAGCCAACAATAGAGTAGACACCACTTGGGTGTGGGAGGGAAAAATAGCAGTGAGTCAAGAATGACCCTGAGCACGTATGGTTAATTGATTTTTTGACAATGAAGGCAAGGATATGTAAAACGAGGAAACACAGTCCCTTCAGCAAGTGGTGTTGGGAAAGCTGGACAGCCACATGTACATCAGTAAAGTTGGAACACACTCTCACACCATACATAAAATAAACTCAAAATGCCTTAAAGTCTTCAATATAAGACATGACACCATGAAGCTCCTGGAAAAGAACAAAGGCAAAGAATTCTCTGACATAAACATACCTATGTTTCCTAAGGACAGTCCATCAAAGCAATAGAAATCAAAGCAAAAATATAAAAATGAGGCCTAATCAAACTAATAAGCTTTTGCACAACAAAGGAAAGCATAATTAAAACAGAGACAATCTACACAGTGAGAGAAAACATTTGCAAACAATGTGACCAAGGACCTAATATGCAAAATATGGCAATCAGCTTATACAGATCAATAGCAACAACAACAACAAAACCCAATCAGCCCTACCAAAAAGGGTAGAATATCTAAGTAGACATTTCTCCAAAGATATATACAGATGCTCATTAGGCACATGAAAACATGTTCAACGTCACAAATTATTAGATAAATGCAAGTTAAAACTATAATGCGGTACCACCTCACACTGATCAGAATGGCCATCATTAAAACCTCTACAAATAACACATACTGGAGAGGGTCTGGAGTAAAGAGAACTTCCTACACTGTTGGTAGAAATGTAAATTAGTGCAGCCACTATAAAAAATAATATGGAGGTATCTCAAAAATCTAAAAGTAGATATGACACATGATTCCTCACCCGGGTGTATAGCCAGAGAAAACTAATTCAAAAAGATCCATGAGGACATCAGATCCCTTGTTCGGGACCTCATCCTACATATCTCTTTATCTGGTTGTTGATTGGCATCCTTCTGCAGTCTTTTATATATAATAAATTGGTAAGGTACCATGGAAAAAAAAAAGGAAAAACAAAACTCAAAATGATTCATGAACCCCTATGTTCATAACAGCACTATTTCAATACCCAAGACATCAAACAACCTAAGTGTCCATCGACAGATGAATGCATAAAAATGCATACACACACATACAGTAGACTATTAGCAATAAAAAGTAATGTAATACTTCCATTTGCAGCAATATGGGTGGACCTAGAGATCTGTCATCCTAAGTATGTCAGAAATAAACAAATATCATATGATATTACTGATATGTGGAATCTAATACAGGACACAAATGAACTTATCTACAAAGAGAAACAAACTCACATACATAGAGGCCAGACTGATGGTTGTCAAGGGAGGGTGAGGACAGAGGAGGGATGGATTGGGAATTTGGGACTAGTAGATGTGAAATATTTACTATTAGATGTGGAATGGATAAACAACAAGGTCCTATTTTATAGCATAAGAAAGTATATTAAATATTCTGCAATAAATCATACTAGGAAAAATAAAGAAAGAAATTGAGATTCCTGTCTGAAAGTTTATACTATCTAAAAGCATAATGGAGGTGAGTTTTTAAATACTGAGTTTTAGATGTGGATTTAACATACAAATTAAAATATTATATAGGAAGTGCTATGTGGTTGTGGAGGGAAGAAGAGGGATCATTGTGAGTGATATAAAGTTTGGAATAAAATGCCCTATTTGGTTATATTTAAGAGTACATATAAGCAAAAGTACAGGGATTAGACATCATACTATTAAAATACTTCAGTGCTGTGAGAAGCAACTTAAGTGAAGATGATAACTGTTTTATATTCTAGTAGCTTTTTTTCTTACGCCAATAACTATGCATAGCTATAGAGTTTGCTGAGTGCTGCAATTCTGACATCTATTATGCTGTCATTTAATCTAGCACATATAATTTGTTTTCATTTTTAAAATGCTGTAAATAAATCCCTACATCTTTGATTATTTCCATTAAACTAAATGTTATAAGTATTTGCTAAAGACATGGATATATTTCCAAATTTTGTATTTGTGAAATACAAACACATGGAGCAAAGATTTTCCAGCCCAGTGTTGTAGAGGAGAGGACGCGTGACCACTCTCTTTCAACCAGAAGTCCCCTCTGCTTGTAAAGTTCCTTTGTTCCTGGAGAACTCAGTGATCAGAGTAGGGCCCCTGGGAGAAGAAGTGAGGATGTGGCCACTCAAAACCTTTTCTGGTTTCTCCAGGGATGGAATGAATGTATTCCTTGAGGTTTAGTCCAGAATACTGGGTCGAAAAAGAACTGTCCAAGAAGTTCCTTTGAGGTTTTCCAAAAGATGCTACAGCAAACATGAATGAACTTTTTGGCCAACCTGTACCTCAGAATTTCAAGGCCAGGAACTTTGCTCAAGATTAAAGAACCTTCATGCCTCTGGCTTATTTTGTGACAATATCCCTCCTTTAACTTCCACCTCCCAGCTCTATTGTGGACCCAGGATTCTGGTTTTGCAAAAATGCATATCACAAATTGTAATACATCAAGTTCACTCACTCCTTCACAGGTGCTTTCTCAAGGGCATAATGGGTGATCGATTTCCTCTGGGGAAAGAGCAGAAGACAGAACATTCTCCCTCATACCCTCAATACCAACACTTGTTTCCAACGTTCCCCTGGTCCCTTAAAGACTGTCTGGTTTTGTAGTTACCAGGCCCCCATTCTCTGGTATGAAATTCCCTTGGGGCTCCCTCTGGTCTCATATCCGTTTTCTCTTTTCCAAGTAGCCCCTCACAAGTGGCTTAAGACAACCTTAAACTACTGCCAAACCCATAGCGTTCTCTCTGAAATGTTGTCAAAACATATTAATGTCAGTCCTTCTGCATTTAATCATTTTTAAAATCTCCTCTTAATTGTCTTGGATTAGGCAGAATTTTCCTCAGACCCATTCTTTCTCGTTTTACACCTACACACTCTTTCTTGTTGGATACACTGGTATAGACTCCCATCTTAATTTCACCATCGACAAGTTTAACCACGATTACCATCAATAGAAGTAAAACCTGTGGTTTGTCTAAAACATAACCCAGTCTCCTTGAACACAATCCAGTTGGATCAAAATGAATTTAGTAAATACTCCAAATCATTCTGAAATCCACACACATATATATAGAACTAGGTGGTTAATTTTAACTTAGAAACAACATTATATGCATGCAACAGATTTTTAAGGGATATCTTCAAGGTTTTGGAGTTATAAGGAAGATATTCTCAAAAGTGGTACATCTTAAACAAGGAAACTTGTCTGAAGTGGTCAAATATATTTACCAGCCAAGTGTGAAGCCTGATAATGAAGATAACTTTTTTTTTTAAATCCTGACCATCTTAATCTTTTCATTTAAATATCTAAGCATTACAGTGGCTAAGGATTTACTTGAAAATTAACCACATATTGAAGAGTGAACTGACACCAAGTCAGGTTACAGCATATTATAGAGTGAAGAGCACAATTCAGTTATGTTAGACATGCTCCAACTTAAGCTAAACCAGATAAGGGAATCCAGGTAACCAAGTACATCTCGGCTTCTACTGAAAAACTACCTGGGGATCAGGAGGAGGGCTTTATATAAATTATAAATAAATTCAACTTTTTACTTCTTAAGACAAAAATAAATCTCTTCATGGTTTTCAAAGCCCAGAAATCTAAAAAATTAGTTCCGGGAAGGGCCATGCTCTCTTTGAAGGCTCTTGTCCAGTATTAGCTGCTTACCTGCAATTCTAGCTTTTCTTGGCTTTTGTAGCTGCATCACACCAATCTCTGCCTTTATCATCACATGGCCTCCTTCATTCTGGCCTGTCTATGTGTCTCCAAAGCTCTCTCTCTTTACAAGGACATAAGTCATTGGAATTATGCCTGCCTAATCCCGAATGACCTCATCTAAATTTAGTCACTTATCAAAGACTTTATTTCCAAATATGGCCACAATCATAGGTCCTGGGAGATTAGGACTTAAGTGCATCTTTCTTTTGTGGGGACACAATTCAATGCAAAACACTGAGACTATTACATGGGTCAGAAACTCAGGTCTATTTTAAAAGGGAAGAGATTGAAGAAGGAATAATGTAGTAAGCCAGGAGCAAATTCACAAAGAAGACGCAGGAGACCAGAAGCCTAAAATCATGTGCTAATCTGAGCTCTATGAATGCAGGACACACTCTGCACAGCACTCGCTGGAACTGTCCTGCTTCAGAAGCTCCATCAGCAGCAAGAAGGAAGAAAAGGTTCTCCTCTCTTTAGTCAATTTCCTATCAACCTCCCATTAATAACTAAAATAGCCTACCTCTTCTGTTACGTAGCATCATTCTCACCATGATTGAACATCCATATAATAAGATAGTAGTGACATTGTGCATCTGCCTACTAACCATCAACTATTGCAGTTAACATGAAGGGAAAGATCCTCTGGGGAAGGAGATCTGGCTACCCACTCCAGTATTCATGCCTGAAGAATCCCATGGACAGAGGAGCCTGCTGGGCTACATTCCATGGTATCACAGAGTTGGATATGACTTAGTGACTAAACCACAGCCTCACCGTCTTTCCTAAAAGAGAGGGTGTAAAACCCCATCCATTCCCAAGTACACATCTAGAAGGTATTAATTCACTTCTGGTTCAGTCATTAATTCACTTTCTAGTTTTGTAATCTCAAGGTTAAATTGTTAGCAACTGTCAACAATACAGACAGATGTGTAGAGAGATTGAATGATAGAGAGAGAAAGAGGGCACTCCAACAGCCACCAACGTTCCTTATATAGAATAGGAGAGGGAGAAAGCAGGGAGATGACCTTTTTAAGGAAGATTATTGAAAATGATACTTAGAAACAGGACCTAATTTCAGGAGGACAGCATGGAATGTGGGGACTAGGCTTTAGACTTTTCTAACGGTAATGGTAAGAACTGGCTGCTGTCCAAGATTATGACAATAAGTAAATTATATCCAAAATACAATGTACTCTACTTGGTGGCTGGAAGTAAGAAATAGCAATGGATCAAGAATGACACTCAATGCTTATGACCCATTATTCTTTAACATGTGAGGCCAGAATATACAAAAAGAGGAATATACAAAAAGTGTTTCTCTTCACTAAGTGGTGTTTAGAAAGCTAGACAGTCCGGTGTACATCAATAAAGTTAGAACACACCCTCACCATACACAAAAAAATTTTCAAAATGTCTTAAAGACTAAAATATAAAACATGTCATCATGACACTGCTAGATAGGAAGATAGATAATACATTCTCTGACATATTTCATACAATGGTATTGTATTTGGTATTGTATTTCTATCACCTTGGTCAGTGTACCAAGGTAATAGAAATTTTTTAAAAAAATTAAAAATGAGACAAACAAACTAAAAGCTTTTGCATAACAAAGGATGCCATAAACAAAATAAAACGACCATCTACAGAACGAGAGAAAATATTTGTAAATGATATAACCAACAAGGGCTTGATATGGAAAATATATAAACAGTTCATACAACTCAATAACAAAAAATCAAATAACCCAATCAAAAATAGGCAGAATACTTAGATAGATAGCCATTTCTCCAAATAGAGATGACCAATAGCACATTAAAAGATGCATTTTTCTAATAATTAAACTGAGCAAGTCAGAACAACAGTGAGGTAACATCTCACACTCAGAAAGGCCATCATTAGAAAGTATACCAATATCAAATGCTGGAGAGGGTGAAAAGAAAAAGAAACCCTCATAGATGTTCATGGGAATATAAATTAGCATGAAAATGAAGTCGCTCAGTCATGTCCGACTCTTTGCGGCCCCATGGACTGTACCTTACCAGGCTCCTCCATTCATGGGATTTTCCAGGCAAGAATACTGGAGTGGGTTGCCATTTCCTTCGCCACTATGAAAAATAGTATGGAGGTTCCTCTAAAAACTAGAGTTCCCATATAATGCAGCAATCCCATTTCTGGGCATATATCTTGAGGAAACACTATTTCAAAAAGATCCAAATAACCATGTATTCATGGCAGTACTATTTACAATAGCCAAGACACAGAAACACCCTAACTGTCCACTGATAGATGAGTGCATGAAGAAGATTCGTCTGTATACATCATATGTGTATCTCTTATACACACACACACACACACACACTAGAATATTATTTAGCCATTAAAAAGAATGAAGTAATGCTGCTTGCAGTAGCATAGACAGACTTAGAGATTATCATGTTAAGCAAAATAAATCTGAAATAGAAAGACAAATATCATGTGATGTCACTTACATATGGTATCTAAAATATCACACAGATGAACTTATCTATGACAGAAACAAACATGCAGAAACAGACCTGTAGTTGTCAAGAGGGAGGGAAGACGAAGGAGGGATGGATTGGGAATTTGGAACTACAAGTTGTGAACTATTATATATAGAATGGATAAACGAAAAGGTCCTATTGTATAGCACAGGAAATCATATTCAATACCCTGTATCAAAACATACTAGGAAAAATATATAAAGCTATAAATAAGTAAAAATGATGAATATATTGATATTCCTGTCTTCAAAGTGAGTGATTCAACTGTATCTTAAAATAGATCATAATGGTGGTAGATTTTAACACAGTGACTTTTAGGTGTGAGTGAAACATATATTGAAATAGTGATACATAGTTTTGCAGGAAAGAAGCAGACCATGGGTGGAGAAATAAATTTTGGGAAAAAAAACTTCTCTGAGTATATTTATATTGACATATTAGTACAAGTAAAGGGATTAGACATAAATACTATTTAAATAATGAGGTACTTGTGAAGCAACCTAAGTGAACAGGATACTTCTATTTTATATTCGAGAAGCTTTTATTCTCATAACAATGATTATGAGTAGCTGTAAAATTTCATGAGGGCTACATTTAAAAAATATAACATGCTTTACTTAATTTATAGTACATATTTTCATTTTGTAAATACTGTATATAAATCTCTTGTGTCTTTGATTCTTTCCATTAAATTATTTTTAGGCGCTATAGGCATTTGTTATTGACTTGGGTATATTTCCGAAGTTCTCTCCAAAACTACTTTACTAACTGAGACTAACAGTGGTAGTTCACAAGCACATACAACAAAGACTTTCCAGCCCAGGATTTTAGAGGTGAGGACTTGTGACCACTCTTGACTAGAGTTCACCTCTGCTTGTAAAGATACTTTGTTCCTGGAGAACTCACAGGGACCATAGTAGGACCCCAGGGAGAAGTGAAGATGTGGCTTCTCAAAACCTGTTCTGGTTCCTAAAGGGATAGAATAAAGGTGGTTATTGAAGTTTAGTCCAGAACGCTGGATCAGAAAAATATACTTGTTTGGCCAAAATGTCCATCACAGAAAACGCTGGATGAACTTTTTTGGCCAACCAATATCCCACTATTTCAAAGCCAGGAAACCTGATCAGGACTGAAGAATTTTCATGCCTCTCATTCATTCCATAACAGTATAACTTGCCCCTCTACCTCCCAACTGTATTGTGGAAACAGAACTCTGATTTGCTAAATTACTTGTCACAAACTGTAATGCACAAAGTTTACTCACTCGTGCACAGATGCTTTCTCATGGGCACAATGGGCGATCAGTCCCCTCTAGGGAAACACAAGTGGACAGAAGGTTCACACTCTGCCTCATAGTCTCAATACCAGTGCTTGTTTTCAACATTTCCTTGGTTCCTTAAAGATTCTCTGGTTTTCTAGTGAATTTGCCCAAAGAAGAGAGGGTGCTGCCCCCAACAATCATTTCTGGTATAAAATTCCTTTGGGGTCCCCTCCTCTTCATATCCTTGCTCTCTTTTCCAAGTAGCTCCTCAACAGTAGGCACAAGACAGCCTTAAACCACTGTTAAATCCAGAGTTAATTCTTAAATATTGTCAAAACATATTAATGTTAATCCTTTTACATTTAATATCCTTAAAAATCTTCCCTTTATTTTCCTGAGATAATCAGGCCTTTCTTCAGACCCATTCTTTCTCATTTTTCACCTATACACTCTTTCTTGTTAGATGCACTGTTATGAACTCTCTTCTTAAGTTCACCATTGCCAGTGACAACTTTAACCACCATTACCATCAATAGAGGTAAACTCTGTGCTAAATCTAAATTATAACCCAGACCTCTGGAACACAATCCAGTTGAATCAAAGTAGATTTAATGATTCATGCAAATATACAGAGCTAAATGGATAAATGAGAAGCCACATTATATAAGGGCAACATATTTTTAAATGGTTGTAATCAGAATGTTTGGAGTTATAAGGAATATATTCTATTAATGGGTAAAAATCTTAAACAAGAAGACCTTAATTTCTTATCTGAAGAGGTCATATTTCCCAGACACTTTTTTAAGCCCTATGCTATAGACAACTTTTTTCACTCTTATCAACTTTAATCTTTTCTTTTAAATTTCTATACATCACAGTGGCTAAGTATTTACTTAAAAAATGATGGGGAACATGGGTATACCTGTGGTGGATTCATGTTGATGTATGGCAAAACCAATACAATATTGTAAAGTAATTAACCTCCAATTAAAATAAATAGATTTATATTAAAAAAAATTAAATATCTAGTTGAAGAGTGTGTACCTGCATGTATGGTAGTTCAGTTGTGTCCAACCCTTTGTAGCCCCATGGACTGTATGTAGCCTCCCAGACTCCGCTGTCCATGGGATTTTTTCAGGCAAAAGTGGGTTGCCATTTCCTCCTCCAGGGGATCTTCCTAACCCAGGGATGGAAGCCATGCCTCCTGTGTTTCCTGCATTCCAGGCAAATTCTTAACCCTCTGAAATAGCAGGGAAGCCCTGCAGAAGAGTGAACTGATAACAACTCAGGTTACCGAACATTAGAGGGTGAAAAGCACAATTCAGTTCTTGTAAGACAGGCTCTCAGTTCAGTTCAGTTCAGTCGCTCAGTCGTGTCCGACTCTTTGTGACCCCATGAATCGCAGCACGCCAGGCCTCCCTGTCCATCACCAACTCCCGGAGTTCACTTGACAGGCTCTAGCTTACGTTAAATCAGGTAAGGTGATATAGATGTCAGAGCACACCCTGACTTCTACTACAAAGAAACATGGGGGTTAGGAGAGGGGCTTTTTAATATTATAAACAAATTCAGCATTTTTCTTAAAACATAAATTAAATCTTTCCATAGGTTTCAAAGGCTAGAAATGTGAAATCAGGATGTTGGCAGGGCCATGCTCTCATTGCAGGCCCTTGCCTTGTCCAGCTCCTACTGGCTACTGGCGAACCTCCACTTCCCTTGGCTTGCAGCTGCATCACTCCTGTCTCTCCCTTCATCATCACGTGGCCTCCTTTGCTCTGGTGTGTCCATGTGTCTCCACATCTCTCTCTCCTTATAAGGACATAAGTAATTGGAGTCAGTGCCCTCCTAATCCAGTATGACCATTTAAATTTGGTTCTATGTGAAAAGACCATATTTCCAAATAAGATCACATTCACTGGTATTGGCACTTTATGATTCACATACAAGTTTGACGGGATATAATTCAACTCACAACACTTGGAAAATTACATAGGTCAGAAACTCAGGAATACATAAAGAAAGGAAGTGCATTGGAGAAGGAATAAATGGCATCAGCCAGGAGCCATAACTCGCCCAGAAGATGCAGGAGACCTCGAGGCCAAAGTCAGCCGCCAATCAGCTCCATGAAGGCAGAACACAACATCAGCTGCCAATCAGCTCCATGAAGGCAGAACTCAACATCAGCTGCCAATCAGCTCCATGAAGGCAGAACACAACATCAGCTGCCAATCAGCTCCATGAAGGCAGAACACAACATTTGTTGGACCTGCGCTGCCTCAGAAGCTCCTCAGGAGCAAGGGAAAAAATGCTTTTCATCTCGTTAGTCAATCTCCTATCAGTTTTCCATAAATCACTGAAACAGTCTACCCCTTTGGCTAATTTGCACCATTTGCAACATGAGGGCTTCCTTGTGGCTCAGCTGGTAAAGAATCCACCTGCAATGTGGAAGACCTGAGTTCGATCCCTGGGTTGGGAAGATCCCCTAGATAAGGGCAAGGCTACCCACTCCAGTATTCTGGCCCTGGAGAATTTCATGGACCATATGGTCCATGGGCTCACAAAGAGTCGGACATGACTGAGTGACCTTCAGTTTCACTTTCAACATGATTAAACTTCTATATAATAAGAACCGTATCAACATCAAGCATCTGCCTCCAGCATGCAGCTATTGCACTTAAGATGAAGATATCCTCACACTCTTCCCAAAAAGAGAAAGTGCCAAAGTCCCTGCATTACTATTTCCATGTCTGAGAGATATTAATTTCCCTTGTAGTTCAGCCACAAACCAAATTGCAAATTTAACAATGGACAAAAAACTAGCAAGACTAGACTGACCAATAAAAGGAGTAACAGAAAAAGAGAGAAGGGGCATTGGGGGAACTCAAACAGTCACCAACATTTCTTCTGTAAAGCAGAAGAAGGGAAAAGCAGGAAGATGACTTTTAAAGTAAGATTATTGAAAATGTTACACAGAATTCAGATCTGATTTTAGAAGGACAAAATTGTATATAGTGACTAGGGTTTAGACTTTTCTAGCAGTAATGTTGAGAAATTATTGTTGGCCAAGATTATGGCTATGGCAAAACTCCAGCCAAGAGTGGAATGTACGCTGCTTATGTGTGTGAAGTAAGTAATAGTAAGTAATCAAAAGTGATACTGGACACCTCTGGATAATAAATCACTGACAAGGGAGGCCAGAATATAGAAAACTAGGAAAATACATTGTTTTCTGCAAGTGATGTTGGGAAAACTGGACAGCCACATGTAAATCAATAAAGTTAGAACACACTCTCACACCATACACAAAAATAAACTCAAAATTGCTTAAATACTTCAATATAAGACATGACACCATAAATTTCCTAGAAGAGAATTTGGGCAAAATATTATTTGACTTAAACTACAGTGTTTTCTAAGGCCAGTCTACCAAGGCAATATATCAACAAAGCAAATATCAACAAATGAGACTTGATCAAAATAATAAGCTTTTGCACAGCAAAGAAAAGCATACACAAAACAAAGAGAACCTCAGAACAAGAGAAAATATTTGCAAACAATGTGACCAACAAGGGGTTTTCATCTAAAATATACAAACAGCTTTATAACATAGACACAAACAACCCAATCAAAAAAGGTAGAATACCTAAACAGACATTATCCAAAGATACATAAAAATGGCTATAAGGCACATGAAAAGCTGCTCAACATCACAAATAATTAGAGACATGCAAGGCAAAGCTACAATGAGGTAGCACCTCACACTCAGAATGGCCATCATTAGAAAGTCTACAAGTAACAAATGCTGGAGAGGGCGCGGAGGAAAGAGAACCTACTACACTGTTGCTGAGAAGGTAAATTGCTGCAGTCACTATGGAAAATGAAAAATAGTATGGGTTTTCCTCAAAAAACTTAAAATGGAATGCCCATATAATCCAATAATCCCAGTCTTGCACATATATCCAAAGAAAATTCTAATTCAAAAAGATCCATGAGGTCATCCGATCCCTTGTTTGGGAACTTGTCCTGCATATCTCTTCATCTGGAGGTTGATTGTATCCTTTTTTTTTTTGTATTAAAAGATTTGTATCCTTTAATAACTTTGTATAGATAATAAATTGGTAAGCTAGCATGTAAAAAATGCAAAAACGACAAAAAAAACATCCAACCAACCTAAAAAGATACATGCACCTCTATGTGAACAGTGGTGCTGTGTTCAATACCCAAGACAAGGAAACAGCCTAAATGTAAATGGTCAGATGAATGATTAAAGATTTACACACACACACACACAATATTACTCAGCCATAAAGAAGAATGAAATAATGCAACTTGCAGCAATATAGATAGATCTAGAGATTATAATATCAAATGAAATAGACAAATATCATACGATATCACTTATATTTAGAGTCTAAAATGCAACACACATGGAGTTACATATGAAACAGAAACAAACTCACATGCATAGAAAACAGACTTGCGGTTGTCAAAGGAGAGGGATGGTGGGAGGGATGTAATGGGAATATGGGATTATCAAACGTGAACTACTATGTCATATATATAATCGATAAACGAGGTCTTATTCTATAGTACAGGAAGCTATCTTCAATATTCTGTGATATACTAGAAAACTGTTAATTAATAAAGATGTTGAGATTTCTGTTTTGAAAATAAATGATCATACTTATCATCAAATAAAGCATCATGGTGGTGTGTTTAACACATTGAGTTCTAGGTGTGGTGGGCACACAAAAATTGAAATGTTAAATACGAAGCAATACACGGCTTTGAAGGGAAGGCACAGGTTTGTGGATGGAGATATAAATTTTGGACTAAACTACCAGATTTTAATATATTTAAATCTATTAGCAAAAGTAAAGGATTATACATGAATACAAGAAAATACTTTAGTGCTCTATGAAGCCACCTAAGTGATGAGGAAACCTCTGTTTTATATTCTATTAGCTTCCCCACCTCATGCAAAGAGTTGACTCATTGGAAAAGACTCTGATGCTGAGAGGGATTGGGGGCAGGAGGAGAAGGGGACGATAGAGGATGAGGTGGCTGGATGGCATCTCTGACTCGATGGACGCTAGTGTGAGTGAACTCCAGGAGCTGGTGATAGACAGGGAAGCCTGACGTGCTGCGATTCATGGGGTCGCAAAGAGTCGGACACAACTGAGCGATTGAACTGAACTGAGCTTCCCCACCCAAGAAGACAATGAATAGCTATATAGTTCCCTGAGTGCTTTAATTTTTAAATCTAGTAAGTTGTCATTTCATTTATAGCACATAGGTTATTTTAATTTTGAGAATACAGCATATAAATCTCTGCATCTTTGATTATTTCCATTAAGTTATTTTTAGGTATTATAAGCATTAGCTAAAAAGTCCTCAAGTATTCAGTCTTGTGCAGCACCTTGCCACCTCCTGGACTCTAGCAGAGCAGGCTTCACTGTCCATGGGATTTCAGTCAACAGTACTGGAGTGGGTTGCCATTTCCTACACCAGATATGTTAACCTTGGATATAATTCCAAAGTTCTCTCCATAACTACTTTACTATCTGAAAGTACCAATGGCATTTTGCAAACAAATGAAGCAAAGACTTTTCAGCCTGGGACTTTAGAGGAGAGGACCTCTGACCATTGCCTTTAGACTAGAGGTCGCCTCTGCTTGTAAAATTCTTTGTTCCTGGAAAATTCACAGTGATCAGGGTATAAACCCAGGGAGAAAAAGCGAGGATATGGCGACTCAAAACCTGTTCTGGGTTCTAAAGGGATGGAATAAATGGGTCCCCTGAGGTTTAGTCAACAAATATTGGGTTAGCCAAAGAGGTAATTCAGGTTTTCCGTAAGATGCTATAGAAAATGTGAATGGACTTTTTATCTAGCCCATATACCATTATTTCAAGGCTGGGAACCCTGCTCAGGACTAGAGCATTTTCACATCTCTGACTTATTTTGGACCAGTACCCCTTGCCCTTCTACTTCCCAGATGTGTTGTGGACACAGGACTCTAATTTTGCAAAAATATATCACAAACTAATGTACAAAGTTAACTCCATCATGTACAGAGGCTTTCTCATGGGCTTAATGGGGAAGGCAAGTGGACAGAAGGTTCACATTCTCCCTCAATCCTCAATACCAATACTTCTTTCCAACCCTTTTATCCCTTGAAGACTGTCTGGATTTCTAGTTAATGTCAGTCCCTAGAAGAGAGGGAGCTGCCCCAACATTCATTCTGTGGCATAAAAATTATTTAGGGGTCTTCCTCCCTCCTCATGTTCTTTCTCTCCTCTCCATGTAGCCCCTCAACTGTAGGCACAAGACAGCCTTAAACCACTGCCAAATCCAAAGTGTTCTCTCTGAAATTTTGTCCAAGCATACTAATGTAAATCCCTCTGCATTTAATCTTCTGAAAATCTTCCCTTAATTTTCCTGGGATAGGAACCCTTTTCTTCAGACCCGTTCTTCCTCCCTTTTCACCTACACACTCTTTCTTGTCAGATGCACTGGTATAAACTCTCATCCTAAGTTCACCATCACCACTGACAACTCTAACTGCTATTACCATTGACAGAAGTAAAACCTGTCTTAGCCAATACAAAATCTAATCGAATCAAAGTGAATTTGGTGACTATTCCAAATCATTCTGAGATTCATGCAAATACAGAGGACTGAATGGTTAACTTAGAAACAACAATATATATATGCCACAGAGTTTTTTAAAGGGTTGTGTTCATAGTGTTTGGTTCAAATCTTAAACAAGGAGACTTGAATTTCATGTCTAAAGAGGTCAAATATTTGCCAACCAGTTAAGCCCTATGATAAGATGGTTTTTAAACTCTTAAAACCACTTTAATCTTTTCATTTAAATGTTTAAACATCACAGTGGCCAGGCGTTTATTTGAGCAATAAACAGTTTAAGAGTGAACCAATTCAGGTTACAACATATTACAGCAATTGTGAAAAGCACAATTCAGTTCTTGTGTTCGCGGGGTGATGCTCTCTTTGAAGGCTTTATCTTCTCCAGTTTCTGCTGGTTGTCTGACAGCCCTCAGCTTTCCCTGGCTTGTCGCCTCGTCACTCCTCTCTCTGCCTTTGTCATCTCATGGCCGCCTTCACTCTGGTGTGTCCATGTGTCTCCACAGCTCTCTCTCCTTATAAGGAGGCCAGTCATTGGAGTTTTGGTCACCTAACCCAGTATGACTGCCTTGGTTATATGTGCAAAGACCATATTTCCAAATAATGTGGCATTCACAGGTACTGGGAGATTAGGACTTAAATACATCTTTTAGAAAGACACAGTTCAAGTCACAATATTGGAAAACTGTGTCAGCCAGAAACTTAGGTCTATATAAATAAAGGAGGAGCACTGAGAAGGAATAAGTGAAGTCAGCCAGGAGCCACACTCACACAGAAGCCCAAGAGACCACAGGGCCCGAGTCAGCTGCCAACCAGAGCTCCATGAACTCAGAACACACTCTGCCACAGCAATTGCTGAAACTCCCTGCACTCAGAAGCTCCATCAGTAGGAAAAAAAAAGGAAAAAGACTTCTCTTTATTCCATTTTCTACCAGGTTTTCCTATAAGTGACCAAAATAGTCTTCCCCTTGGCTACTTAGCAACACTCCCATCATCATTAATTTTCCATATAAGAATACCACCAACATCATGCATCCACCTTTCACATATAACTATTGCAATTAACATGAAGATACCTTCATTTTATTCCCCAAAAAGAAGATGCATCCCTACCTTTCCCCACATCCATATCTGAGAGATATTAATTCTGTTTCTAGTTCAACTACAATCCACCTGGCTGTTTTGTAATCTAAAGATTAAATTGTAAAGTTAACAATGGACAAAACAATTTCAGTCATATAGCTGGACTGACCAATAAAGAGAGGGAGAGAGATAACTCAACCACCCACCCACATTTCTTATACAAGTAGAAGGAGAAAACAGAAAGAGCTTTTAAAAGATTATTAAAAATGCTTCTTAGAATTAATATCTAATTTCAAATGGGCAACACTGAATGTGGGGAGTAAGATTTAAACTTTTCTAACCATAGTGCCAGGAACTGGTTGTTGGTCAAGATTATGACTGTGGCAAAATTCTCGCCAAAATTAGAATGAACATGTCTTGGCTGTAGGAGGTAAGAAATAGCAAGGAATCAAGAATGACACTGAACACCTATGGTCAATTAGTCTTTGACAGAAGAGGCTTGGATATATAAAATGAGGATAACACACTCTCTTCAGCAACTGCTGCTGTGAAAGCTGGACAGCCACTTGCAAATTTAAAAAGTTAGAATGCACCCTCACACCACACACAAAAATAAACTCATGAAGGCTTAAAGACTTCAACATAAGACATGACACCATAAAACTCCTAGAAGAGAACACAGGCAGAACATTCTCTGACATAAATCATGCCAGTGTTTTCTAAGGTCAGTTTCCAAGGTGATAGATACAAAAGCAAAAATAACCAGAGGGATCTAATCAAATTAACAAGCTTTTGCACAACAAAGGAAACCATAAACAAAGCAAAAAGCCAATATACAGAATGAAAGACAATATCTGCAAACCATGCAACCAACTAAGATTTAATACGCAAAATACACAAACAAGGACTTCCCTGTCAGTCTAGCGGTCAAGATTTCACCTTCCCATGCAGAAGGTACATGTTTAATTCCTGGTTTGGGAGCTTAAATCCCACATGCCTTGTGGTCAAAACATGAAACAGAAACAATATTGTAATAAATTCAATATAGAATTTAAAGAGAAGAGTACACACACAAAATCTTATATATATATATATATATATATATATAGTGCATAGAACTCACAAAAAAAATTGGCAGAATACCTAAATAGACATTTCTCCAAAGACAACATGCATATGGCCTATAGGCACATGAAAAGATGCATTTCTCTAATAATTAGCTAATTAGCAATGTTCAGCAAGTCAAAACTACAGTGTGGTACCACTTCACACAAATAGCCATCGTTAAGAAGCCTACAGATAAGAAATAGTGCAGAAGGTGTAGAGAAAAGGAAAGCTTCCTATACTGCTGGTGGGAATATAAATTGGTGCAATCACTATAAAAAAATAGTACGGAAGTTCCTCAAACAACTAAAAATAGAGTCACCGTATGATCCAGCAATCTCATTTCTGGGCATATATCTGGAGAAAAGTCTAATTGAAAAAGATACATGCAACCCTATGTTCAAAATAC
Source organism: Capra hircus (assembly GCF_001704415.2). Classification (NCBI taxonomy): domain Eukaryota; kingdom Metazoa; phylum Chordata; class Mammalia; order Artiodactyla; family Bovidae; genus Capra; species Capra hircus. Next base: position 33,022,523 of record NC_030834.1, on the reverse strand, counting down.
CCTATTTACAATAGACAAGGCAAGCAATGTAAGTGTTCATCAGCAGATCAAAACATAAAGGGGTATGTGTATATTTATTATATATATTATGCATTTACTATTAATGTATATACCTCAGATATGCAGATGACACCACACTTAGGGCAGAAAGCAAAGAAGAACTAAAGAGCCTCTTGATGAAAGTGAAAGAGGAGAAGTGAAAAAGTTGGCTTAAAACTCAACATTCAAAAAACTAATTTCATGGCATCCAGTCCCATCACTTCATGGCAAATAGATGGGTAGATGATGGAAACAATGGCAGACTTCATTTTGGGGGTTTCCAAAATCACTGCAGACGGGGACTGCAGCCATGAAATTAAAAGACACTTACTCCTTGGAAGCAAAGCTATGACTAACGTAGACAGCATATTAAAAAGCAGAGACATTACTTTGCTGACAAAGGTTCATCTAGACAAAGCAATGATTTTTCCAGTAGTCACCTATGGATTTGAAAGTTGGACCATAAAGAAAGCTGAGCACTGAAGAATTGATGCTTTTGAACTGTGGTGTTGGAGAAGACTCTTGAGAGTCCCTTGGACTGCAAGGAGATCAAACCATTCAATCCTAAAGGAAATCAGTCCTGAATATTCTTTGGAAGGGCTAATGGTGAAGTGGAAACTCCAATACTTTGGCAACCTGATATGAAGAACTGACTCATTGAAAAAGCCCCTGATTCTGAAAGATTGAAGGTGGGAAGAGAAGGGGATGACAGAGGACGAGATGGTTGGATGGTATCACCGACTCAATGGCCATGAATTTGAGTAGGTTCTGGGAGTTGGTGATGGACAGGGAGGCCTGGCATGCTCCATCCACGGGGTCTCAGAGAGTCAGAAATGACTGAATGACTGAATGGACACAAAGTAGAATAGTACTCAGACATAAAAAGAATGAAATAATGCCATTTGCAACAACATGGATAGACCTAGAGATTATCATACTAAGGAAAGTTAAGTCAGAAATAGACAAACATTGTATGATATCACTTATGTGGAATGTGAAATATGGAACAAATGAACTCATTGATGAAACAGAAATAAACTCACATGCATAGAGAACAGGCTGGTAGTTGACAAGGGAGAGGAAGAGGAGAAGAGGGGTGGAATGGGAATTTGAGATTAGCAGATGTGAACTGTTACGTGTAGAATGGATAGACTACAAGTGTCTATTGTATAGCATAAGAAACCATATTCCATTTCCTATGACAAATCATACGAGGATAAATGAATGAGTAAGCATTGAGATCCTGCTCTTGAAAGTGAACGACTGTACTGTTTCTTGAAATAAAGTGTAATATTGTTCTGTTTTTAGCACATACATTTTCAGTTGTGGATGGAACATACAAATTGAAATATTAAATAGGGAGTGATATGTGGTTTTGGAGGGAAGAAGAGGGATTATGGTTGAAGATGTAAATTTCTGAATAAAATGTCCTATTTGAGTATATTTAACTTTATATATTAGTAAAAGTAAAGGGATTAGACATCAGTTCAGCTGAGTTCAGTCACTCTGTCGTGTCCGACTCTTTGTGAACCTCATGCACTATAGGACGCCAGGCCTCTCTGTTCATCATTAACTCCCGGAGTTCACTCAAACTCATGTCCATCGAGTCAGTGATGTCATCCAACCATCTTCTCCTCCTGCCTTCAATCTTCCCCAGCATCAGGGTCTTTTCCAATGAGTCAGTTCTTCGCATCAGGTGGCCAAAGTATTGGAGTTTCAGCTTCAGCATCAGTCCTTCCAATGAACACCCAGGAATGATCTCCTTTAGGATGGACTGGTTGGATCTCCTTGCAGTCCAAGGGACTCTCAAGAATCTTCTCCAACATCACTGTTCAGAAGCATCAATTTTCCAGCACTCAGCTTTATTTATAGCCCAACTCTCACATCCATACATGACCACAGGAAAAACCATAGCCTTGACTAGATGGACCTTTGTTGGCAAAGTAATGTCTCTGCTTTTTAATATGCTGTCTACGTTAGTCATAGCTTTTCTTCCAAGGAGTAAGCGTCTTTTAGTTTCACGGCTGCAATCACTATCTCTTATTTTGGAGCCCCCAAAAATAAAGTGACACTGTTTCCACTTTTTCCCCATCTATTTCCCATGAAGTGATGGGACCGGATGCCATGATCTTCGTTTCCTGAATGTTGAGTTTTAAGCCAACTTCTTCACTCTCTTCTTTCACTTTCATCAAGAGGCTTTTTAGTTCCTCTTCACTTTCCGCCATAAGGGTGGTGTCATCTGCATATCTGAGGTTATTGATATTTCTCCCAGCAATCTTGATTCCAGCTTGTGTTTCCTCAGCCCAGCGTTTCTCATGATGTTCTCTGCATATAAGTTAAATAAGTAGGGTGACAAAATACAGCCTTGACGTCCTCCTTTTCCTATTTGGAACCAGTCTGTTGTTCCATGTCCAGTTCTAACTGTTGCTTCCTGACCTGCATACAGATTTCTCCAGATGCAGGTCAGGTGGTCTGGTATTCCCATCTCTTTCAGAATAGTCCACAGTTTATTGTGATCCACACAGTCAAAGGCTTTAGCATAGTCAATAAAGCAGAAATAGATGATTTTTTGGAACTCTCTTGCTTTTTCCATGATCCAGCGGATGTTGGCAATTTGATCTCTGGTTCCTCTGCCTTTACTAAAACCAGCTTGAACATCTGGAAGTTCATGGTTCACGTATTGCTGAAGCCTGGTTTGGAGAATTTTGAGCATTACTTTACTAGCGTGTGAGATGAGTGCAATTGTGCGGTAGTTTGAGCATTCCTTGTCATTGCCTTTCTTTGGGATTGGAATGAAAGCTTACCTTTTCCAGTCCTGTGGCCCCTGCTGAGTTTTCCAAATTTGCTGGCATATTGAGTGCAGCATTACTCAGCCATAAAAAAGAATAAAATAATGCCATTTGCAGCCACATGGGTCAACCAAGAGATTATTATACTAAGTAAAATAAATCTGAAATGGAAATACAAATATCATGTGGTGTCATTTATATATGGAATCTAAAATATGATGCAAGGAACTTTTCTATGAAACAGAATCAAACATGCACGGAGAGTAGACTTGCGGTTGTCAAGGGGAGGGAGGCAGGGAGAGGGATAGATTGGGAATCCTGGACTAGAAGCTGTGAAGTGTCACGCATAGGATGGTTAGGCTACAAGGTCCTAATGCATAGCAAAGGGGACTATATTCAACATCCTGTAATACCGAATACTGGGAACATATACACACACACACACACACACACACACATATATAACTGCAAATAAGTAAAAATGATGACTATATTGAGATTCCTGTCTTAAAAGTAAGTGATTCTACTATATCTTAAAATAAATCATAATGGTGGTCAAATTTTAACACAGTGAGTTTTAGGTGAGAGTGGAACGCAGATTGAAATGATATATAGTTTTGGAGGAAAGAAGCAGGACTATAAATTTTGGAATAAAATCCCCTCTACGAGTATGTTTATATCAACATATTAGTACAATTAAAGGCATTAGGCATCAGTAGTATTTAAATACTGCTTTACAAAGCAATCTACATGAATAAAAAACTTCTATTTTACATTTGAGAATCTTTTTTCCCCACAGCAATGAGTATAAATAGCTACAGAATTTTGTGAGTTCTACATTTTTAAAACCTAATGTGCTATAATTACATTTATAGCATATATATAGCATATAGATGTAATGTTTACATTTTGTAAATAGTATATATGAATCTCTGCATCTTTGATTTTTCCATTAAATTATGTTTAGGTGTTATAAGCATTTGTTAATGACTTGGATATATTTCCAAAGTTCTCTTCTTAACTACTTTAGTAACTGAAACTACTGATGGCATTTCAGAAACACATGAAACAAAGACTTTCTAGTCCAGGATTATAGAGGAGAGTGACCGCTGTGTTTTGTCTAGAGGGCACTGCTGCTTATAAATTCACCTGCTTCCTAGAGAACTCATAGTGATCAATGTAGGACCCCAGGGAGAAGAAGCGAGGATGTGGCCACTCAAAACCTGTCCTGGGTTTTATTGGGATAGGATAAATGTGGTTCTTGAGGTTTAGTCCAGAATACTGGATCAGAAAACAGTATTGGGTTGGCGAAAATGTTCATTAACAGAAAGTTCTGAAAGAACTTTTTGGCCAACCAATATCCCAGTATTTCAAGGCCAGGAACCCTGTACAGGATTGAAGAATTTTCATGCTTGCTGCTCATTCTGTAACAATACACCTCACGTCTCCATCTCCCAACTGTATTGTGGAACCAGGACTCTGATTTGCAAAATACATATAAAAAATTGTAATACACAAGTTCACTCACTCATGCACAAATGCTTTCTCATGGGCACAGTGGGTGATCAGTCCCCTCCGGGAAAGACACTTGGATAGAGGTTCACATTCTCCCTCATGTTCTCAATACCAATACTTGTTTCCAACCTTCTCTTGGTCCCTTAACAATTCTCTGATTTTCTACTTAATAGGCCCCCAGAATACAGGGAGCTGCTCCCAACACTCATTTCCTTGTATAAAATTCCTTTGAGTTCCCCTCCTCCTCATATCCTTTCTCTCTTTTCCAAGTAGCCCCTTGACAGTAGGCAAAAAAAAGCCTTAGTTCAGTTCAGGTCAGTTGTTCAGTACTGTCTGATTCTATGTGACCCCATGGACTGCAGCACACCAGGCCTCCCTGTCCATCACCAACTCCTAGAATTCTTCAGACTTATGTCCACTGAGTTGGTGATGCCATCCAACCATCTCATCCTCTATTATCCCTTTCTCCTCCCACGTTCAATCTTTCCCAGCATCAAGGTCTTTTCACATGGGTCAGTTCTTCACATCAGGTGGCCAAAGTACTGGAGTTTCAGCTTCAGTATCAGTTCTTCCAAAGAATATTCAGGACTGATTTCCTTTAAGATAGACTGGTTGTGTCTCCTTGCAGTCCAAGGGACTCCCAAGAGTCTTCTCCAGCACCACAGTTCAAAAGCATCAATTCTTCGGTGCTCAGCTCTCTTTATAGTACAAATCTCACATCCATACATGACCACTGGAAAAAAAAACATAGATTTGACTAGTTGGACCTTTGTTGGCAAAGTAATGTCTCTGCTTTTTATATGCTGTCTAGGTTGGTCATAAATTTTCTTCCAAGGGGCAAGTGTCTTTTAATTTCATGGCTGCAGTCACCATCTGCAGTGATTTTGGAGCCCCCAAAAATAAAGTCTGGCACTCTTTCCCCATCTATTTGCCATGAAGTGATGGGACCAGATGCCATGATCTTAGTTTTCTGAATGTTGTGTTTTAAGCCAACACTTTTTCACTCTCCTCTTTCACTTTCATCAGGAGACTCTTTAGTTCCTCTTAGCCTTCTGCCATAAGGGTGGTGTCATCTGCATACCTCCCAGCAATCTTGATTCCAGCTTGTATTTCATCCTTAAACTACTGTTAAATCCACTGTTAATTCTGCAATATTGTCCAAACATATTAAGGTTAATCTTTCCATATTTCATCTTTTAAAAAATCTTCCCTGATTATTCCTAGGACAGGGAGACCTTTCTATAGACCCATTCTTTCTTATTTTTCACCTACACAGTCTTTCTTGTAGGATGCAGTGGTGTGAACTGTCATTTTAAGTTCATCATTACCACTAACAACTTTAACCACCATTATCATCAATAAATATTGTGCTGTATCTCAAACATAACCCAGGCCCCTGGAACACAATCCAACTAGATCATAGTGTACTTACTGATTGATGAAAATATACAGAACTAAGTGGATAACTTAGAAGCCACATGATATAAGTGCAACAGATTTTGGTTATAATCAGAATGTTTGGAGTCATAAGGAAGACATTCTATAAACTGGTGCAAATCTTAAACAAGGAGACTTGAACTTCTTGTCTGAAGAACTCAAACATATTTCCCAGTTGCTTAAGTCCTATGATGACACTTTTTTTTCACTCTTAACAATTTTAATCTGTTTTACTTAAATTTCAAAACATCACAGTTGCTAACGATTTAATTAAAAATTAAATATCTATTTGAAGAGCGAACTGATACCCACCCAGGTTGCAGCACATTAGAATATGAAAAGCACAATTCAGGTCTCCTAAGACAGGCCCCAATTTAACCAGATAAGGGGATCCAGATGTCAAAGTACATCCTGGCTTCTACTACAAAACCACTTGTGGATTGGGGGCGGGGTGGTTAAAAATTATATACAAATTCTACTTATTTTTTAAGACAGAAATTTAATTTTTGCATAGCTTTCGAAGGCTAAAAATCTGAAATCGGGTGTTGGCAGTGCCATGCTCTCCTTATCTGAAATCAGGTGTCGGCAGTGCCATGCTCTCCTTATCTGAAATCAGGTGTCGGCAGTGCCATGCTCTCCTTATCTGAAATCAGGTGTTGGCAGTGCCATGCTCTCCTTGTCTGAGATCATGTGTCGGCAGTGCCATGCTCTCCTTGTCTGAGATCAGGTGTTGGCAGTGCCATGCTCTCCTTATCTGAGATCAGGTGTTGGCAGTGCCATGCTCTCCTTATCTGAAATCAGGTGTCGGCAGTGCCATGCTCTCCTTATCTGAAATCAGGTGTTGGCAGTGCCATGCTCTCCTTATCTGAAATCAGGTGTTGGCAGTGCCATGCTCTCCTTGTCTGAGATCATGTGTCGGCAGTGCCATGCTCTCCTTGTCTGAGATCAGGTGTTGGCAGTGCCATGCTCTCCTTATCTGAGATCAGGTGTCGGCAGTGCCATGCTCTCCTTGTCTGAGATCAGGTGTCGGCAGTGCCATGCTCTCCTTATCTGAAATCACGTGTCGGCAGTGCCATGCTCTCCTTGTCTGAGATCATGTGTCGGCAGTGCCATGCTCTCCTTGTCTGAGATCAGGTGTTGGCAGTGCCATACTCTCCTTATCTGAGATCAGGTGTTGGCAGTGCCATGCTCTCCTTGTCTGAGATCAGGTGTCAGCAGTGCCATGCTCTCCTTGTCTGAGATCAGGTGTCGGCAGTGCCATGCTCTCCTTGTCTGAGATCAGGTGTTGGCAGTGCCATGCTCTCCTTATCTGAAATCACGTGTTGGCAGTGCCATGCTCTCCTTGTCTGAGATCAGGTGTCGGCAGTGCCATGCTCTCCTTATCTGAAATCACGTGTTGGCAGTGCCATGCTCTCCTTATCTGAAATCAGGTGTTGGCAGTGCCATGCTCTCCTTGTCTGAGATCAGGTGTTGGCAGTGCCATGCTCTCCTTGTCTGAGATCAGGTGTTGGCAGTGCCATGCTCTCCTTGTCTGAGACCACGTGTTGGCAGTGCCATGCTCTCCTTGTCTGAGATCACGTGTTGGCAGTGCCATGCTCTCCTTGTCTGAGATCACGTGTTGGCAGTGCCATGCTCGCCTTGAAGACTCACTTCGTCCAGCTTTCCTTGGCTGCACCTGCGTCTCTCCTGCCTCTGCCTTCATCATCACATGGACCCCTTCACTCAGATGTGTCCTGTGTCTCCAAACCTCTCTCTCCTTATGAGGACACAAGTCATTGGAGTTAGTGCCCACCTAATCCAGGATGACCATCTAAATTTGGTTATATAGGCAAAGACCATATTTCCAAATGAAGTAGTATTCAAAGATATTAGGAGTTTACAATCTACATACATCTTTGAGGGGACACAATTCAACTCATAACACTTGGAAAATTTTATAGGTCAGAAAGTCAGGTGTATGTGAAGAAAGGAAGAGCACTAGAGAAGGAATAAATGAAGTAAGCCAGGACCCGCACTTGCCCAAAAGATGCAGAGGTCCAGGAGGCCTAAGTCACCTGCCAGTCAGAGCTTTATTAATGCAGGACACACTCTGCCACAGCATTAGCTGGACTCTCCCTGCCTCAGAAGCCCTATCAGAAGCAGGGGAAAAGAAGGCTTTTCATCTCTTCAGTCAATCAGTTTCCCATAAATAACAAATAGTCTACCCCTTTAACTATGTAGCACCATTTTCACCATGACTAAACCTCCATATAACAAGCACAGCAGCAGCATCATGCAGCTGCCTCCAGTGTGCACCTATGACCCTTACAATAAAGACAGTCTCACTCTCTTCCCAAAAACAGAAGGTGTCAAATTATTTCCATTACTACTTCCATATCTGCAGTATATTAATTTCCATTGTAGTTTCAGCTACAAACTGACCTCGATATTTTGGAATTTAAAGTTTAAATTGTAAATTTAGCAATTGCAAAAAAAACAAACAAACAAACAAACAAAAAAAACCTGACAAGACAGGTAACTAGATTGACCAAAAAAAAGGAGAAACAGAGAAGAAAGATAGAGTGGGGTAAAGAGAACTCAGATAACCACCAACATTTTTTATATAAAACAGGAGAAGGAAAAAGCAGGAAGCTGACTTTTAAAGTAAGATGTTTGAAAATGTTACATAGAATTCAAATCTGATTTCATAAGGACAAAACTGGATATAGGAACTACAGTTTAGACTTTTCTAACACTACTGTCCATAACTGATTGTTGCCCAAGAAAATGGCTACAGCAAAATTCTAGCCAAATGTAGAAAGCATTCTACTGTGTGTGTGAAATAAGAAATAGCAAGGAATCAAGAATGACACTAAACACCTATGGATAATCAGTCTTTGACGAGGGAGACCAGAATATATAAAATGAGGAAAACACACTGTCTTCAGCAAGTGACGTTGGGAAAGCTGGACTGCTGCTGCTGCTAAGTCGCTTCAGTTGTGTCCAACTCTGTGTGACCCCATAAATGGCAGCCCACCAGGCTCCTCCACCCATGGGATTCTCCACGCAAGAACACCAGAGTGGGTTGCCATTTCCTTCTCCAATGCAAGTTACAACATACCCATACACCATACACAAAATAAATGCTGAATGGCTTAAAGACTTATATATAAGACACGACAGCATAAATCTCCTAGAAGAAAACATAGGAAAAACATTGAGATAAACCATACCAGTGTTCTCTAAGGTCAGTCTACCAAGGCAATAGAAATAAAAGCAAATACCAACAAATGATACTTATTCAAAATAATAAGCTTTTGCATGGCAAAGAAAACCATACACAAAGCAAAAAGAGCATATAAAACAAAAGAAAATATTTGGAAATAATGCAACCAACAAGGGCTTACCATCTAAAACACACAAACAGCTCAATCACATGAAGACAAACAACTCAGTCAAAAAATATGTAAAATACCTAAACAGACATTTCTCCAATGATACATTCAGATGGCCATTAGGGACATAAAAACATGTTCAACCTCACAAATTATTAGAGAAATACAAGTCAAAACTACAGTAAGGTAACAACTCACACTGGTCTGAATGGTCATTATTAGAAAGGCTACAAATACAAGAGACTCTTCCTACACTATTGTTAGAAAGGTAAACTGCTGCAGCCACTATAAAAAATAATATGGAGTTTTCTCAAAAAACTTAAAAATTCCTGTTTCTTCAGTCACTCAGTCATGTCCGACTCTGCCACCTCATGGACTGCAGCATGCCAGGCTTCCCTGTCCTTCACCATTTCTAGGAGTTGTTCAAACTCATGTCCACTGAGTCAGTGAAGCCTTCCAACCATTTCATCCTCTGTTGTCCCCTTCTCCTCCTGCCTTCAGTGTTTCCCAGCATCAGGGTCTTTTCTAATGAGTTGGCTTTTTGTATCAGGTGGCCAAATTATTGGAGCTTCAGCTTCAGCATCAGTCCTTCCAGTGAATATTCAGGACTGATTCCCTTTAGGATGGACTGGCTTGATCTCCTTGCAGTCCAAGGAACTCTCAAGAGTCTTCTACAACACCACAGTTCAAAAGCATCAGTTCTTCAATGTTCAGCCTTCTTTATGGTCTGACTCTCACATCCATACATGACTACTGGTAAAACTATAGCTTTGACTATACAGACCTTTGTTGGCAAAATAATGTCATTGCTTTTTAATACACTGTCCAGGTTTGTCATAGCTTTTCTACCAAGGAGCAAGCATCTTTTAATTTCATGGCTTCAGTTGCCATCTGCAGTGACTTTGGAGCCCAAGAAAATAAAGTCTGTCACTGGATAGTCAATATCCTGTGATACATCATACTAGTAAAAAGTGTATTAATAAAGATGTGCAGATTCCTGTTTGAAAGTGAGTGATTGTACTGTATCTTTAAATGAAGCATAATGGTGGTCAGTGTTTAACACATTGAGTTCTAAGTGTGGTGGGAACATACAAATTGGAATATTTAATAGAAAGTGATATGTGGTTTTGGAGAAAGATGCAGGTTCATGGTAAGATATATAAATTTTGGAATAAAATACCAGATATTAATATCTTTAAATATACATATTAGCAAAATAAAGGGATTATACATCAATACTATTAAAATACTTCAGTGCTCTAGGAAGCCACCTAAGAGGAAGCCTTTCTTTAATATTCTAGTAGTTTCCCCCACCAAGAATGACACCAAGTAGCTATATAGTTTGTGAATGCTTTAATTTTTAAACTAATATGCTACCATTTTATTCATAGCATGTCATTTTATTTTCCTTTTGAAAACACAGCATATACATCTCTAAATCTTTGATTATTTCCATTAAGTTATTTTTAGTTGTGATAAACGTTTGTTAATATCCTCTTGTACTCAGTCGTGTCCAACTCTTTGTGACCCCACGGACTGTAGCCCACCAGGCTCCTCTGTCCACGGGATTTCCTAGGCAAGAATACTTGAGTGGGTTGCTATTTCCTATTCCAGATTTGTTAATGACTTGGATATATTTCTGGGATTCCCTGATGGCTCAGTTGGTAGAGAATCTGTCTACAATGCAGGAGACTTGGGTTTGATCCTTTGGTGGGGAAAATCCTCTGGAGAAGAGATATGGCAACCCATTCCAGTATTCTTGACTGGAGAATTCCAGGGACAGAGCATCCTGGTGGGCTACTGTCCACGTGGTCACAAACAGTCAAACACAACTGAGCGACTAAAGCTTTCTTCTCTCTTTCTGGATATATTGCCAAAGTTCTCTTCATAACTACCTTACTGACTGAAATTACCAATGGCATTTTACAAATGAAGAAAATACTTTTCAGCCCAGGATTTTAGAAAAGAGGACTTGTGACCACTGTTCTTAGACTAGAGGACACCTCTGCTTGTAAAGTTCTTTGTTCCTAGAAAACTCAGGAGTGATCAGGATAGGACCCCAAGTGGAAGAAACGAGGATGTGGCTACTCAGACCTGTTCTGGCTTCTAAAGGGGTGAATTAAATGTGTTCCTTGAGGTTTAGTCAACAAAGAATATTGGGTAGGCCAGAGAGCTCATTCAGGGTTTTGCATAAGATGTACCAGAAAATGCGAATGAACATTTTGCCCAACACCTATGCTATTATTTCAAAGCCAGGAACCCTGCTCAGGATTAAAGAATTTTCATGCCTCCGACTTATTTTGAAATAGTACAATTTGCCCCTCCCCCTCCCAAATGTGGTGTAGACAAGGAACTCTAATTATGTAAAAACGCATATCACAAGCTAATACACAGCATTCACCCCTCTAAAGAGGCTGTCTCATGGGCATAACTGGAGATCAGTCATCTCCGGGGAAGACAGATGGACAGAAGATTCACACTCTCCCACAGTTCTCAGTACCAACACTTCTTTCCAACCTTTTCTTGGTCCCTTAAAGACTGTCTAGTTTTCAGGTTACGAAAGTCCCCACAAGAGAGAGAGCTGCCCTAAGCCCTCGTTCTCTGGCATAAAAATTCCACTAGGGTCTCCCTCCCTCCTCAAATCATTTCTCTCTTCTTCAAGTAGCCCCTCAACAATAGGCACAAGACAGCCTTAAACCACTGCCTAATCCACAATGTTCTGTCTGAAATATTGTCAAAACATTGTACTGTTAATCCTTCTGCAGTCAACATTTTTAAAATCTTCCCTTAATTTTCCTGGGAAAAACATACCTTTCTTTCGACCCATTCTTTGTCATTTTTCACCTACACACTCTTTCTTGTTGGATATACTGGTATAGATGCCCATCTTAAAGTTCACCATCACCAAGGAAACTTTAACCACCATTACCATCAATAGAGGGGAAACCTGTGTTAAGTCTAAAACATAACCAAATATCCTGGAGCACAATCCAATTAGATCAAAGTGGATTTAGCAAATATCCTAAATCATTCTGAGATTCATGTAAATACAGAGAACTAAGTGGTTAACTATTATATACATGACACAGATATTTTAAAGAGTTGTGTTCAGAGTTTTTTGGAGTGGTAAGGAAGATATTCTGAATTGGTCCAAATCTTAAACAAGGAGACTTGAATTTCATGTCTAAAGAGGTCAAACATTTGTCAACCAGTTGAGCCCTTTGATAAAAAAGACTTTTTAAAAATTGTTAAAACCATCTTAATATTTTCATTTATATTTCTAAACATCACAGGGGATAAGAATTTGTTTTAAAAATAAACATATTTGAAGAGTCAGCCGATATCACATCAGATTACAGTATGTTAAAAGGTGAAAAGCACAGTTAAGTTGCAAAACAGGCTTGAATATAAGCTAAACCAGATAAGGAAATTCAGGTGACCAAACCACCTAGGGATCAGTAGAAGAGGTTCTAAAAAATTATAAAGAAAAATTCAGCTTGTTTTTTCCTAAGACATATATTTAATCTTTCCATAGTGTTTGAAGGCTAGAAATCTGAAATCAAGGTGTTGGCAGGACCATGCTCTCTTTGAAGGCTTAAAGATCTTCATGACCAAGATAATCATGATGGTGTGATCACTAACCTAGAGCCAGACATCCTGGAATGTGAAGTCAAGTGGGCCTTAGAAAGCATCACTATTAACAAAGCTAGTGGAGGTCATAGAATTCCAGTTGAGCTATTTCAAATCCTGAAAGATGATGCTGTGATAGTGTTGCACTCAATATGCCAGCAAATTTGGAAAACTCAGCAGTGGCCAGGTTAGTTTTCATTCCGATCCCAAAGAAAGGCAATGACAAGGAATGCTCAAACTACCGCACAATTGCACTCATTTCACACACTAGTAAAGTAATGCTTAAAATTCTCCAAGCCAATCTTCAGCAATATGTGAACCGTGAACTTCCAGACATTCACGCTGGTTTTAGAAAAGGTAGAGGAACCAGAGATCAAATTGCCAACATTCGCTGGATCATGGAAAAAGCAAGAGAGTTCCAGAAAAACCTCTATTTCTGCTTTATTGACTATGCCAAAGCCTTTGACTGTGTGGATCACAATAAACTGTGGAAAATTCTGAAAGAGATGGGAATACCAGACCACCTGACCTGCCTCTTGAGAAACCTATATGCAGGTCAGGAAGCAACAGTTAGAACTGGACATGGAACAACAGACTGGTTCCAAATAGGAAAGGGAGTATGTCAAGGCTGTGTATTGTCACCCTGCTTATTTAACTTATATGCAGAGTACATCATGAGAAACGCTGGGCTGGAAGAAACATAAGCTGGAATCAAGGTTGCTGGGAGAAATATCAATAACCTCAGATCTGCAGATGACACCACCCTTATGGCAGAAAGTGAAGAGGAGCTAAAATGCCTCTTGATGAAAGTGAAAGAAGAGAGTGAAAAAGTTGGCTTAAAGCTCAACATTCAGAAAACTAAGATCATGGCATCTGATCCCATCACTTCTTGGGAAATAGGTGGGGAAACAGTGGAAACAGTATCAGGCTTTATTTTGGGGGGCTCCAAAATCACTGCAGATGGTGACTGAAGCCATGAAATTAAAAGACGCTTACTCCTTGGAAGAAAAGTTATGACCAGCCTAGACAGCATATTGAAAAGCAGAGACATTGCTTTGCCAACAAAGGTCCGTCTAGTCAAGGCTATGGTTTTTCCAGTGGTCATGTATGGATGTGAGAGTTGGACTGTGAAGAAAGCTGAGCGCTGAAGAATTGATGCTTTTGAACGTCACTGGGCTGCACTGCCTCTTGGCATTGTCACTAGCCCTTCTGGTCAAAAGGTACTGAAGATATTCTCCATAGTGGGTGGGGCTATGATTCAGCTGTTTGCCTGGGAGTCGTGTTGGAGAAGACTCTTGAGAGTCCCTTGGACTGCAAGGAGATCCAACCAGTCCATTCTGAAGGAGATCAGCGCTGGGATTTCTTTGGAAGGAATGATGCTAAAGCTGAAACTCCAGTACTTTGGCCACCTCATGCGAAGTGTTGACTTATTGGAAAAGACTCTGATGCTGGGAGGGATTGTGGGCAGGAGGAGAAGGGGATGACCGAGGATGAGATGGCTGGATGGCATCACCGACTCGATGGACGTGAGTTTGAATGAACTCCGGGAGTTGGTGATGGACAGGGAGGCCTGGCGTGTTGCAATTCATGGGGTCACAAAGAGTCGGACACGACCGAGTGACTGAACTGAACTGAACGGTGAGAACTGATTGTTGGGCAAGAGTATGACCATATTAAATTCTAGTCAAAGTAGGCTGTTTGCTACCTGGGAACAGGAAGTAAGAAACACCAACAAGTCAAGAACCATGCTGAAAATCTATGGTCAATTGATCTTCAACAAGGGAGGCCAGAATATAGAAAGCAGTGAAAACACATTCTGTCCAGTAAGTGGTGTTGTGAATACTGGACAGCCACATGGGAATCAATAAAGTTATAACTCACCCTCATACCACACACAAATTTAAACTAGAAATGGCTTAAAGACTTAAATATAAAACTTGACACCATGAAACTCCTCGAAGAGGACGTAAGGAAAACATTTTCTCATATAAGTCACAGCAATTTTTCTCAGGTCAGTCTTCCAAGGAAAAGGAAAAGAAAAAATAAATGAGATTGAATCAAACTAAAAATCTTTTGCACAGCAAAGGACACGATAAACAATCTATAGAATGAGAGAAAATATTTGCAAACCGTACTACAAACAAGGGTTTATATCCAAGTACATAAACAGCTTATACAAATCAATAACAAAATCCAAACAACCCAATAAAAAAAAGGTAGAATACCTAAATAGACAAGGTGTTGGCAGAAGCATGCTCTCTTTGAAGGCTCTTACCTTGCCCAGCTTCTGCTGGTTACTGGCAATCCTCAGCTTTCCTCGGCTTGCAGCTTCATCACTCCTGTCTCTGACTTTGTCATCACAGGTACTCCTTCACTCTGATGTGTACATGTCTCTAAATCTTTCTCCTTTAAGGAGACCATTGGAGTTATGCCCGCCTAATCCAGTGTGACATCATCTACCTGATGCAAAGAACTGACTCATTTGAAAAGACCCTGATGCTGGGAAAGATTGAAGGCAGGAGGAGAAGAGAACGACAGAGGATGAGATGGTTGAATGACATCACCAACTTAATGGACATGAGTTTGAGTAAACACTGGGAGCTGGTGATGGACAGGAAGGCTTGGCGTGCTGTAGTCCACGAGGTCACAAAGAGTCAGACGCGACTGAGTGACTGAACTGAACTGAACTGTAGTTATATGGAAAAGACCCTATTTCCACATAAGGACACATTCATAGGTATTGGGAGATTAAGACTTAAATACAACTTTCAGAGGGACACAATTCAACTCACAACACTTGGAAAATAATATGTTAGAGACTCAGGTCTCTGTAAAGTAAATGCATTAGAGAAGGAATAAATGAAATAAGCCAGGAGCCACACTCACACAAAAGATGGAGGAGACCTCTGACCCTGCAAGTTACCTGTCAGTCAGAGCTCCAGAAATCAGGACACACTCTGCCACAGTATTTGCTGGACCTGTCCTGCCTCAGAAGGCCCATCAGAAGCAGATAAAAGGAAAAGAAATTGACTACAGAGAGAAGAGTATCATAAATAACATGAGTTTTCATATCGTAAGAGTTTTCCATAAATAACGAAAAATAGTCTACCCCTTTGCCTAGTTTTAGCAGCATTCTTACCATGATTAAACTTCAATATAATAATAATCATCACAACATTATGCATCCCCCTTCCAGCACGCAACCACTGCAATTACGATGAAGATATCCTCACTGCCTTCCCCAAAAGAGAAGGTGCAAATCCTATCCATTCCCACATCCATATCTAAAATATATTAATTCAGCTTCTAGTTTAGGCACAGTCTGGATATTCTGTAATCTAAAGAATACATTCCAAAGTTAATAACTGCTAACAAAAATGACAGATGTATAGCTAGACTGACCAATAAAAAGAGAGACAGAGAGGGGAGAGAGGGGGGACTCAAACAACCACCAACATTTCTTATATAAAACAGAAGGGAAAAAAAAAAGCTGGAATGTGACACTTTAAAATAAGATGATTTTTAGTTCCTTTGGTGGTCATGCAGTCTTCGTAGGTGATCGTGACTTGCCCGAGGTCTTCTTTCCTCCAATTCCTTGACCTAGACTCTTCCTGAAATGGTCCTGTATATCCTTTTCTTGAGCAATGTTTATTATGTTTTCTGATCATCAGTGCCAATTCTCAAGAAAGTTCCTCCAAATGCTGAGAGTGGGAAGGATTACTTGCGCTATACCCTCAGAGCACCTAGGATTTCTTTCATCATGTTTATTACCAGATTAGACCAGAAGCTCTGTCCACATGTGTAAATAGTGTTTTCCCACCTGACTCTGTTGAATCTCCTCTCTAGTCTAAGAATGGTCTCCTCGACAGGTCCCAGACCAGTTCTCCATGGCATGTCTCATCTTGGATCAGATTCCACACTTTCCTTCTCTCTCCCATGGGAGCCAGCTCTTCCTGAGATGTGGACACAGCACAGAGTGAGTCTTTACGCAGCAGTCACAGCTTTGACATTATCCTTGCTGGTAATCTCTACCTCTCTGACTCATGCTAAGTGGCTGCCCATATCTTCTGTGTGGTCTGACTTGAAATGCCAGCTCTCTCATGGAGTACCTATTTGGATATCTTAAGTGGCCAGAGACAGCTTCCCAGCTACACTGCCCAAAAATGTCAACTCTGGTCTTCTGTCAGCAGAGTTGCTTGTAGTGGCCAGTGTTTACCTCCAGCCAACGACTTCTGAGGCTTCTTGACCCACCAGTTGATCTTTCTTGGAGCAGAGGTTAGTGGTATTTGGTCTCACCTACGCTTTGCTGTGTCCATGTCAGGGAAACATACAGCTCTAAGACACCACCAAATATCAGGCATGCAGTCTGCTCTCCTCCCACCGACCCTTTATTTCTCTTGTTTTCTGTTCAGGTAGGCCCCAACTTTAAAAAGACTGTAGTAGAAAAGGATTTGGGGGTAGCAGCGAGGGGGCCCAGAAGTGCCAGGCAAATGGATTTCCAGATTAATGGACTTGTCTTATGTTATGGTACTTCTGGGGAGAGAAGCTTAAAATCTGGATGCATATTATTTTTGTAAAAGAGACAACTTAAAAGAATTATAGGGTTATTGTTACCATCTTTCTAAATTCCATATATATGCATTAGTACACTGTATTGGTGTTTTCCTTTCTGGCTTACTTCACTCTGTATAATAGTCTCCAGTTTCATCCAACCCTGTATGCGAGATAGCAAAAGAGACACAGATGTATAGAACAGTCTTTTGGACACTGTGGGAGAGGGAGAGAGTGGGATGATTTGGGAGAAAGGCATTGAAACATGTATAATATCATATATGAAACGAATCACCAGTCCAGGTTTGATGCAGGATACAGGATGCTTTGGGGCTGGTGCACTGGGATGACCCAAAGGGATGATACGGGGAGGGACGAGGGAGGGGGGTTCAGGAGGGGGAACATGTGTACACCCGTGGTGGATTCATGGTGATGTATGGCAAAACCAATACAATATTATAAAGTAATTAGCCTCCAATTAAAAAAAAAGAATTATAGGGTTCTTGGACAAGATGGCAGAGTTGAAGGACCTTGAGCTCACCTCCTCTCATGAGCACACCAAAATCACAACTAGCTATTGAACAACCATCAATGAGAAAGACTAGATCCTACCAAAAAAAAAAAAAAACAAGATATTCTACTCCAAAGACATAGAGAAGAATCCACAAGATGGTAGGAGGGGTGAACTTGAGATATACTCAAATCTCATATTCCCCTGGATGGGCAATGCACAAACTAGAGAATAATTCTGTCACAGAGATTCTCCCAGAGGAGTGAGAGTTCTGAGAACCACGTTAAGCTCCCCCACCTTGGGGTCTGGCATTAGCAGGAAGAGTCCCCAGAGCATTTAGCTTTGAAGACCAGCAGGGCTTGATTGCAGAAGCTCCACAGAGCTAGATAAAACAGAGACTCCGTTTTTGGTGGGCCCACACAAGGTCTCATATGCGCTGGGACCAAGGGCCAAAGCATTGACTTCACTGAATCCTGGCCAGAACTGCCTGCTGGCTTTGGAGGGTCTCCTGAGGAGGTGGGGCACAACTGTGGCTCTCTCTAGCCACAAGGACACTGGTGGCAGAAATATCAGGGAGTTTCAATCAGTGTGAGACCTCCTAGATGCCAATTTTGGTCACCAAATCCTTGCCTCACCCGATAGCCTATAGTTTCCAGTCTGTGACATCTCAGGCCAAACAACCAATAGGGCAGGAACAAAGTTCCACCCATCTGCAGACAGAAACCATAAAGACTTTCTGAGTCCCCAGCTGCCTTTTGACATGCCTCTTGACACAGCCCTGCTCACCAGAGGACCAAGACACAGTTCCACCCACCAGTGGGCAAGCATCTGCCCCTCACATCAGGAAGCCTGCATAAGCCTCTAGAGCAGCCTCATCTACTAGGAGGATGGACACCAGAAGCAAGAAAACTATGATCTGGCAGCTGCCTGAAATGAGTCCACACTCACAGATCAGAACCTACCCTGGAATCATCAGGTCCCTGGCCCTTGGGTAAACATGAAATCCCTTATAGAGGGTCATTTCTCCAAGGCTGAGAAATATAACTAACATTCCACATGCATAAAAATTACAAATATAAATTTAGACAGAATTGGACAGCAGAGGAATATGTTCCAGATGAAGGAATAAGATAAAACCCCAGGAGAACAAATAAGTGAAGTGAAGATGGACAGTCTACCCAGGAAAAAGTTCAGATTCATGATCACAAAGATGATCTAAGAATTCAGGAAAAGAATGGATGCAGAGTGGAAAGCTACAAGTTGGTTTTTTTTTTTTTTTAAGAGTTAGAAAATACAAAAACCAACCAACCAGAGGTGAAGAATACAATAACTGAAACAGATACATAGTGATCAAATTGACCAAAAAAAAGTTAAATAGAAAGAGAAAATATTAAAAGCAACATACAAGGGAACATTGTTTGATAAGCCTAAAGTTATCAGATGATTCTTCAGAATGAAATCTGCAGGCCAGAAGGGAGTGGCAGGAAATATTTAAAATAATGAAAGGGGAAAACCTACAACCATGATTACTCTACCTCCAAAGATCTCATTCAGATTCAATGGAGAAATAAAAACATAACAGCCAACAAAAACTAGGAGAATTCAGCACCACCAAACCAGCTTTACAACAAATACTAAAGGAATTTATATAGGCAGGAAATACACAAGAAGAAAATGACCAACAAAAACTAACCCCAAACAATTAAGAAAGTAGTACTAGGAACAGGCATATTGATAATTACCTTAAATGTAAATGGACAAAATACTCCAACTAAAAGACACAGACTGGCTGAATGGATACAAAAACAAGACCGATAAAGATACTATATACAAGAGAACCACTTCAGATCTAGGGACACAAAAAGACTGAAAGTGAGGAGTTGAAAAAATATATTCCATGTGAATTGAAATGAAAAGAAAATTGGAGTAACAATACTCAAATCAGGCAAAATCTTAAAAGACTTTAAGATAAAGATTATAAGAGACAAGGAAGGGAAGCATATAATGATCAAAGGATCAATCCAAGAAGATATAACAACTCCAGAAGATAGTGAATGACAGGGAAGCCTGGTGTGCTGGAGTCCATGAAGTCGCTAAGAATCAGACACGACTTAGCAACTGAATAACAAGGCCCTATAAAAATACTCCTAGAGGAAAACATAGGCAGAGTACTCTTTGACATAAATCACAGCAAGAGTTGGTTTGACCCACCTCCTAGAGTAATGCAAATAAAAAAGTAAATTAAATAAACAAATGGGACCTAATTGAACTTAAAGCTTTTCAGAGCAAAGGGAATCATAAATAAGAGGAAAAGACAGCCATTAGGATGGGTGAACATATTTGCAAACAAAGCAACGGACAAGTGATTAAACTCCAAAATATATAGACAGTCCATGTAGCACAATATAAAAATAAATGAAAAAGTGGGCAGAGTACCTAATTAGACAATTCTCCAAAGAAGACATACAGACAGCATTCACATGAAAAGATGCTTACCATCACTAATCATTACAGAAATGAAACTCAAAACTGCAATGAAGTATCACCTCACACCTCACAGTCATTATCAAAAATCTACAAACAATAAATCATGGAGAGGGTATAGAGAAAAGGTAACCTTCTTATACTTAGTGGGAATGCAGATTGATATGGTCACTATGGGTAACAGTATGGAGGTTTCTTAAAAAACTAAAAATAAAACTACCATATGACCCAACAGTCTACTCTTTGGCATTTACACAGAGAAAACTATAATTCAAAAAGAAATTTGAAGGTACCTTAGTGTTCATTGCAGCACTATTTACAATAGCCAAGACATGGAAGTGACTAAATGTTCATCAACAGAGGAATGGATAAAGAAGATATGGTATATGCATGTATGTATGTAAACACACACACACAATGGAATATTATTCAGTCATTCAAAAAGCACAGAATTGTACAGAGTTATAGTTACAGTTGTACAGTTACAACTATACAGATGATATGGATAAATTGTCATATGGAGTAAAGTAAGTCAGAAAGAAAATAAATATCATGTTAATGTATATATGTGAAATCTAGAAAAATGGTATAGATGACCATACTTGCAAAGCAGAAATAGAAACACAGATTTAAAGAAGAAATGTATATATACAAAGGGGGAAGTGGGTGGGAATGAATGGGAGATTGCATTGGACATATGTATATTACTGATTCTATGTATAAAACACATCATTAATGAGAATCCATTGTATAGCATAGAGAATTCTACTCAATGCTCTGTGGGAAGCTGAAAAGGAAGAACCTCCCCCTCAAAAGAGAGGGGATATATGTAAACATAACTGATTCACATTTCTATACAGCAGACACTAACACAACATTGTAAAGCAACTATACTCCAATAAAATTAAGAAAAAATTTTAAGGAATGACAGTAAGAACATACATATTGATAATTACCTTAAGATTAAATGCACCAATCAAAGGATACATACTGACTGAATAAATATAGAAATAAGACTCATATATGTGCTATCTACAAGAGAGCCACTTTAGATCTATACACTGAAATTAAGCGGATAAAAAAAGGTATTCCATGCAAATGGAAATCAAAAGGAAGCTAGAGTAGCATTACTCATATGAAACAAAATATGTTTAAAATAAAGACTTCCAAGAAATGAAGTTAACTACATAATGATAATGGGATCAATCCAAGAAAAAGATATATCAATTGTAAATATATATATATATATATATATTTACCCAACATGGAAGCACCTCAATATATAAAGCAGATGATTAACATTCCTAAAAGGAGAAACTGACAGTAACACAGTAATAGTGGGGGAAGTTAAAACTCCACTTTTATATCAATGGACAGACTATTCAGACAGAAAATTGATAAGGAAACACAGACCTTAAATGAAATATGAGGCCAGATGGACTTAATTGATATCTATAGGACATTCCTCTCAGCTGCCCCTGACCTCCAGTGTGGGGTAGCTCCTCTCGGCCGCTCCTGTGTTAGAAAACCCGTAAACCTTGCTGTTTCCAAGATAATAGAATCTTTGGCAAATGGACCCTTTCTCAGGAATCCTGCTCTGACCTGGCCCAGGTCCTCTTATTAGAGTCTGCCCACTAATTAAGGTTAAATGAGGTCATAGATAAGGGCCTCTTTTAGTCAGGGTTCCCCAGAGAAACAGAAGCAATAGGATCCATGTCTGTAGAAAGAGATTTGTTTTAAGACATGGTTCATGTGATTGTGGAGGCTTGGAAAGTAAAAGGGAGGTTTGCAGTCCGGAGGCTCAGGAAAGAGTTGCAGTTTGAGATTGAAGGCAGAGCGCTGGCAAACCAGGAGGAGCAGATGCTGCAGATGGAGACTGCTGGCATCACCGACTCGATGGACATGAGTTTGAGTGAACTCTGGGAGTTGGTGATGGACAGGGAGGCCTGGCGTGCTGTGATTCATGGGGTCGCAGAGTCGGACACAACTGAGCGACTGAACTGAACTGATAGGACATTCCATCCAAAAGCAGAAAAATACACATTTTTCTTTCAAGTGCACATGAAACATTCTCCAAGAGAGAACCTGTATTGGGCCACAAAGCAAACCTTGCTAGATTTAAGAAAACTGAAATCAAATCAAGCATCTTTTCTGACCACAACACTATGAGATTAGAAATCAACTAAAAGGAAAAAAAAAAAAAAAAACACTGAAAAAAAATACAAACAAACAGAGGCTAAACAATATGCTGCTGAGCAACCAAAGGATCACTGAAGAAGTAAAAGAGGAAGTGAAAAAACACCTAGAGACAGATGAAAACGAAAATACGCCAATCCAAACCCCATGGGACACAGCAATCAAAGTTCTGAGAGAAGTTTATAGCAATACAAGCTCACATCAGGAAACAAGGAAAATCTCAAGTAAATAACCTAAACTTACACCTAAAATAACTATAGAAAGAAAAATTAAAACAAAGGAAGAAAGGAGAGGGAAAGAAACTATGATGATCAGAGCATAAATAAATGAGGTACATAAGATCACTGAAACTAAAAGCTAGTTCTTTGGGCTTCCCTGGTGACTCAGCAGGAGCCACAGGTTCAATCCCTGATCCGGGAAGATCCCACATGCCGTGCAACAACTGACGTGGTGTGCCGAAACTATTGAGCCTGTGCTCTAGAGCCTGGAAGCCACAGCTACTGAAGTCCATGTACCCCAGAGGCCGTGCTCTGCAACGAGAGAAGCCTCCACAGTCAGAAGCCTGCACAGTGCTACTATAGAAAAGCCCCAGGCAGCAGTGAAGACCCTGAAAACAGTAAACACGCAGAGGAAAATTAAAAAAATAAAGTCCTTTGAAAAGATAAATAAAATTGATAAAACCTTAGACCGAGGAAGAAAAAAAGAGTGATCCCAAATCAATAAAATCAGAAACCAAAAAGAACTCACCACTGACACCACAGAAACGGAAAGGACCATATGAGACTGCTACAAGCAACTATACACCAGTAAAATTGACAACCCAGACAAAATAGTTCTTCTCTAAGAATTTGGACATCTCCCAAGACTGAACCAGGAAGAAATAAAAATTATGAAAAGACTAATTACAAATTCTGAAATTGAATATTTAAACACCTCCCAGCTAACCAAAGTCCAGGACCAGATGGCTTCACTAGTGAATTCTATCAAACATTTAAAGAAGAGTTAATATCCATCGCTCTGAAACTCTTCCCAAAAAAATTGCAGAGGAAGGAGCACTTCCAAGCTCATTCTATGCAGCCACCCTAAATCAAAACCAGAAAAAGCTACCACAAGAAGAGTTAGGCACCAATGCTGGTCAACGTCGTGGCCAAGCTATTATCTCTCTCCTAGACTCTTTCCCTTCTAACAGGCTTACAACGGTAGCCATTGGCCACTATAGACCATCTTCACAAAATAAGCAGGATAATCCTGTGATAATGGGAGTTCGATCACATCACACCTGTGCTCAAAAGCCTCACGTGGCTGTTTCCCTTCTTCCAAGCAGAAGGAGTCTTTGCAGAGGCTTACGGGATGGAGTGATTCAGCCTCATCAGTTCTACAACCAGCTCACCCCCCACCCCCACCCCACCCCCACCTCGCTCCAGCCACACTGGCCTTTTCATTATTCTGTGAGCTCCTCAAACACACCCAGCCCGGCCCTGCCTCAGGCCCTTCCTGCATCTGCCCCATGCTCTCCCAGCACCTGCAGGGCTCTTAGGCGTACTTCCTTAGATTCTGTGCCAATTTCATCTCATCGGGATGTCTTCCCCAGCCACGCCCATTAGATGCCAATCATCCCCCTTTCTCACCTTGCTCTGGTTTTCTTTACAGCACTGGTCACCCCCTGAGATAGTATCTAAGTGTTTCTTTTCCATCTCCAGAAAACACACACACCCTAAAATGAGGCGTATTTGCCCCTCCAGTTCTCAAACTTGGATGCTAGCCAGATTTCTCGAATAAGAAAAAACTCTTCCACACAGCATCTCATCACAGACTTGTAACTCCTGGCAGTCTGTCCACCTTAACTAGAATGTATGAAATATGAGCGAAAAGAATCATATCCAAACTTGTTTTCTACTGAATCCCATGTGCCAGCACAAATCCTGATATAATAAGTGCTTTATAAATATAATCTCAACTTCCCTCCTAAACACCCATATCTTTCAGCATCCTTAAATTAGATGTCCTCTTTTCCCCCTTTTGAAAATCACTGCTGCCTTTTGGAAGGCCTCTCCCTTTCTTGTTCCAGCATTAGGGGTAATTGCAGTGCTCAGCATTATGAAGGTCAGAAATAATTTATATATCCTGAGCAAGCTTCTCCCTCCTCATCTTAAGTGGCAAATTCTGCCCAAGCTCTCTGAAACGACATTCCTGCAGTGCCTCCAAAGGAAGAGCATTCTAGAATTTCATCACTTCAGATTTACCTCTTCAAAAAATATGTACATGTGAGTCAGAGATTATCATCACATCGAATATCAAAGGCATTCCAGCCTATGGCACCATTGACTGCCCTTTGGGTGATAGGTTAGATGAGAAAACTGGCAAATTAGAAATAAATCTTCATCTTTCCAATGAGGAAGTGGTCAATTTCTGTATTTCTGCCATGTCGTTAGTTCTTTAGACAATTGGGCCACTGAATTATTTGATTCTTCTAGGACATTCCACAGCATTAGTAGTTAATACATCTTTGAAATAGCTTTCATTATTCTGTCCTACCGGTAGGTTCTGGTGTGCAAAATTATTCAAAAATGGATGTCTTCACAGAGTAGGCATGTGGATTTTTTTCCATTGGATTAAAAAGGGCAGTGTTTCCTGAGAGTACTGAATTAATTTGCAATAAGAAATATGGAATGAGGAAATAGGAAGGGACCCTAGTGAACTCTGCTCGAGGTTACAGATTGCCTCATAAAACAGTAATCAGAGCTTCATCAACTTCCTAACTCCAGACAGGTCAACTGGTACTGATAAAGCAAGACCTCCCTTTAACAAGTACAGAGAATTGTTTTTAAGGATAATAAAATTTTATATGTTTATATTTGTCTTCCTTAAGTGAGTTCAAAGTCCTTTATAAACCTCAATCTCCTCCAAAAGACTCAGAGAAAGATGACCTTTTCCAAAAATACAAAGGCACAGCAAGGCTGAGCTTTGATTAGAAACGGAGTCATCAGCAAAGTTAGAAATCACCTTGAGGTTTCTGAATCCTAGTTCAGTAGTCAAGTCAGAATTCTATATGGCTCTCATGACTACAGTTTACCCAGGGAATCTGGCCAAGTATTTTCTGAGAAGAGCATCTATGTTGAGACATTCTGCCACTATACATGTGTTGTAATTCACAAATGTCAAATAAGCTAGAGGTGAAGAAATTGCTGAGCCTCTGGGTTCTTGTAAAAACATGAACAAGTCAGTAAATCTCACCAGTTCAAGCCCATTGAAAAAAAAAAAAGGGCTAGTCCCAATGAATAAAAAAAAGACTGAATTTTAAAAGGAATGGGAAGGAAATTGTATTATTGCTTCCAAATACACCAAGAGAAGAGGAGGTAGGAGATGGTTAAGAGTCACTGTGTGTATTTTATATTCCAAGCGCTAGGTTAGCATCTTTGCCTTCAGTAGTCACCTGCAAACTCCATGTATTATAGACATCATCATCTTCATTTTAAAGTTAAGGAAACAAAAGGTCAGAGAAGCTAAGTGATTCCCCCAAGGTCACACAGCTTAAAAGAGATGGTGACTGGGAAAATCTTATCTTCTACCACCCCATACGGTAGCCCTCCTACTTATAGTAATACAAAAACTAAACTTAATTAATGCAGCCAACACAAAACCCTATCTTTGTCTACATTAATTCACCAACTATAGTAACACAAATATAATTAGATTTTTATATATACTATACAGTATAGGACCATAGACAGTCCCCAAATTATGATTCAACTTATAATTTTTTTTGACTTGATAATAGTGTGAAAGTGAGACACAATCAGTAGAAACTGCGCTTAGAATTTTGATCTTTTCCTGAGCTAAAAATACATAGGAGGATCTTCTCTAATGATGCTGAGCAGCGGCAGCTACATGATCACAAATATAAATGATAGATACAATTATAAGAATTCTTTGTCCAGACAACCATTCAGTATTCAGTAAATTACATGAGCTATTCGGCTTTACTATAAAATAGACTTTGTTCAGATGATTTTGCCCAGCTGCAGAATAACACTTTAGTGCCCAACACTAAAGTGTTCTGAGTACATTTAAAGCAGGTGATTCTAAGTTGTTACTGTTGTCGTTTAGTTGCTAAGTCACGTCCAACTCTTTTGCGACCCCATGGACTATAGCCTGCCAGGCTCCTCTGTCCTGAGGGGTAAGGATGTTGGCAAGAATGTTGGAGTGGGTTGCCATTTCCTTCTCCAGGGGAACTTCCTGACCCAGGGATTGAACCAGCATCTGCATTGGCAGGCAGATTCTTTACCGCTGAACCACCAGGGAAGCCGATAATATTCAGTAGGTTAGGTGTATTAATTGCATTTTCACTTTAGTGACTTTTTACAGTGGATTTATTGGGACATAACCTCATTGCATGTTAAGGAAGATCTCCAGTTGAAATATGCCTTACTTTAGGAATATGAAATATACTCTTTGTATATGTAAAGTATTGCAGCGGAGCCTTTGGCATTGATATCCCTGTTGATTTTTTTGGTTTGTTTTAGCCCAGGCTGTGGCATAATTAGAAGAGTCAAAAATCGTAAAGCATCATTTTCAATTTTATAACTGTTAGATCTTCTAAGAAATGGACAAGAATGCAAAAGAGAAAATACTAATATTATTCACGACTATATGTGAAATGTTAAAGATGTGTTTTAAATCTGTTGTCCATCCAATTGTTCTTCGTTACTGGATTAAACTGACCTACTGTCGCAACACCCCTGCTGCCTGACTTGCAGCAAGCTTGGTAGGAATAAGCTTCAATCCTGCATTCTTTCCTTCAGTCATTCATATGTTTAAGCAAATACCCATCTCATCAAAGCTCTGGTAGGCACTTGAATACAAAGACACATGAGTTAAGTATTGGGGTTTACCGCAAGGGTTTAGAGTGGTGGTGGAGGACACAGTGGTAAATCAAGTGAAAGGCAATCCGTGTGTTGTAGAAAAGTAGAGCAAGCAGGTGACGTTGGGTGGGGCGGGGGGACAGCAAGGACGATGTGGCACGTGTCCGGAACACCTATCACACTGGGCTTCTTAAAGGCCTCCTGGAAGCAGTGACATCTACGCTGAGTTAGCAAACTGAATACACATGTACAGTGTGTGTAGAAACCACAGGATAACTTAAAACCTAACAACTCAATCCAAGAGCTATAGCTAATTTAGTACCCAGTGCTCACCAAGGCAGAAGCCTGCATTTCCCATTTGTCTTCCTCGATTCAAATAGTCATACTCTTTTCTCTCTTTCGCAGGAGAATCTGAAGGAGTTTTTCTTACCATTAGCATCATTTTGAATCTTGACCTCAAATAATTGTCCTTGTTCTAAATAAATCTAGAGTGAACACAATAGCAGGTGTAATCTAATAGGTTCAGCTGTTTAATTATTAAGATTATGCAAAGCCAACTGCCTTCTTTATTTAACTATTGTGGGGGGGAGTGATTAGTAACTAAAATGTTTTATGTATGACCATATTTAGGGCAGATTAAATCTTTTATAATGTCCCACGAATAGGCTAAAATCAAACACCTAT
The DNA here is from genome assembly GCF_001704415.2 of Capra hircus. Taxonomy (NCBI): domain Eukaryota; kingdom Metazoa; phylum Chordata; class Mammalia; order Artiodactyla; family Bovidae; genus Capra; species Capra hircus. The sequence goes on along the minus strand of NC_030834.1, from coordinate 32,994,451 downwards.
CCTCTCCTTCACACTTTTTGTACCCAGCAAATAATCCTGGCAGGCTATGTCCTATCTAGGTGACTTGCTTATCACCAAATCCCCAGCAGCATGTTGTCAACTGCCTTTAAAGTTTTTCTTCATAATTGGAAGAACCAACCAACTGGGGAACAAGAGATAGACGGGAATTGATGTTTCCTATGTAATAAAGTTTAAATTACCCAAAGTTCTTCACTCTATTTAAATGATTTAAATTATTTTATATAAAATGTAGAATTAAATTTCCTTGATGTGGTTAAAATTTGTTACATTACCAATAATTAAAGGAAGATTGATGGTAGGAGATAAGTTATTATTCTTAAAATTAATTTTGGAAAGGAAGATCTTGTTTTGTAAATAACGAGTGACCAAAGCAATAAAATAAGATTGTCTCTTCTTATTGATATGGGTATCTCCATTCAGTAAAACAATGTTTATATCATTAAAAACCCATGTTAGTGATACTGAACCTTTTTTGTTTGTTTTTCTCATTCATTTGACATAGGGAATAAAAAAGGACATATCCCAGATCTCCAGATCTTAGAAGTAGAAAAATAATGGCTGTGTTTGGTTAATACAGATGGACAAGAAAACTAAATTAACCCCTTTTTTATGTCACTATTTTTTTCCCACAAGCCTAAATTTCTATCTCAAAAATGGATATAGGTCATTTGCTATGTAATATGTGATGAAATTATGCTTGTTTACATAGTTGACCTAAAAATAAGTTAATAACATTTATATGATAGTTCACAGTAGATTTATCTTTTTTATTAAATTTTACAAATACAGCTATTTATACAACATAATATGTACAACATATTATAAATTATCAGGATTTTTGTTTGAAATGCCAAGGACCCAGATCTTAGTTTCTAATACCACTTTACAACAAAAGGAACCAGGGCTCCTTGGATAAATGGCTACTTCCAGGGCCAAGACAAGATATATATAAGATGAGCCTGGAGCATCTTATTGTTCCAGAAAGTAAGTGAGTGAGTAAAGTCGCTCAGTCGTGTCTGACTCTTTGCGACCCCATGGACTGTAGCCCACCAGGCTCCTCTGTCCATGGGATTCGCCAGACCAGAATACTGGAGTGGGTTGCCATTTCCTTCTCCAGGGGATCTTCCCGACCCAGGGATCGAACCCAGGTCTCCCGCATTGTGTGTAGATGCTTTAACCTATGAGCCACCTGGGAAGCCAGAAAGTAAAGAGATGTTAAAAACAAAACTCTATGGTCAGCAGATGTCAAATACCCACAGGAGCCAACTGAGAGAGTCCTTGGTAGCCGAAACTGAAACAATTTGAGTGACAAAATAGTAGAATAAAGTAGTATTGGCTTATATAACCCTAAGTATAAAATAAATATCCATGAGTCATGTAAGTAAATGAAGAACAGAGACAAAAATTCTAATTTATGTTGTTGCTACCTTTAAGGAGATGGAATATAATGCACCACTCCTTAAGTGGAGTTGTTCATTGAGACATGCTTCAGAAGAAAAAGAATGACTTAGCAGTGAAGAAGCCTAGCAAACCTAACTCAAGCCAGGCAATCAAGGTCAACATCATTGGTGTTATGTTGATAGTAGGCACCCTTGAAATGATGGGATGAGAATGACACTTTACCCATGTGGTCTTCCTCTCCAAAACCCAGCATCCCAGTCTAGTAATGAGAAAGGTGGTGGTGGTTTAGTCACTAAGTCATGTCGGACTCTTTGCAACCCCGTGGACTGTAACCCACCAGGCTCCCCTGTCCATGGGATTTCCCAGGCATGAATACTGGAGTGGGTTGCCACTTCCTTCTCCAGGGGACCTTCCTGACCCAGCCAAGACAAATCCCAATGGAAGGATCTTCCCCAAACATCTTGTATTCCTCATATTAGTATTCCTCAAATTGTCAAAAGTATCAGAACAAAGAAAGTCTGAGAAATGGTTGTAACCAAGAGAAGTCTAAGGAGATATGATGACTAAATGTAATGTAGTATTCTGGATGGGATCTTGGAACAGAAAAAAGGATATGAAAGAAAACTGGAAAAATCTAAATTAAATAAGTTATTAGGAATGTATCAATATTTGTTAATCCACCATGACAGATACACTATATAATATAGGAAACTCTATACAGGCTTTATAGTAACTCTAGGAAAGTAGATATGGGCTTTACAGTAACTCTCTGTACTGTCTTTACAGTAATTCTTTAATTCTGAAACTGTTTATTTTTCTATTATGTTTATTTTAATATTACTTTTTGATAATGCTTATAAAAGAGAGATCTATTTAAAAATGTATAATCTTAAAGTTCAAAATCTAGAACAACTGAGCAGCTACTCCAAATTCACTATTTAAATACAAACATAATAACTAACTTATTCTTGGGTTGTTTCTTGTGCATTGATTTAGTCCATGAGACTCAGTAAACTCTGCTTTGGTGAATGACTTGGCAACTTCAAGCCCTCTGTTAAGTGAATTGAATAGTGATAATCAACCCCAATGCACTCTTCAACAAAGAACTTGGTACAAGTCTTGAGACAAAGAAGGAAACATCAGATAATGATGCTGACCCTCCCACAGCTGGCCTGTTCCCCTTATTCTTGACTGCTGTCTTTCCATGAACCCAAGTGACTGCACTGGTAACTACTGGGATCCATCATTGAGACAAAGTTACTCTAGACAGTCAGAGGGGCTTCTCCAATGACTCAGTAGGTAAAGAATCCATCTGCAATGCAAGACACCCAGGAGACATGGGTTCGATCCCTGGGTGGGGAAGATTCCTTGGAGGAAGAAAAGGCAACCCACTCCAGTATTCTTGCCTGGAAAATCCCATGGACAGACGAGCCTGGTGTCCATGGGGCTGCACAGAGTCAGACATGACTGAGTACATGGCACACACGGTCAGAACGGGAGCATCTCGCACCATGCAGCACGCTTGCTTTAAGGATTTCTTTGGCTGATTATACTTTTACCAATAGAAAGAATTTTAAAGCTGCAGTTCTAGGACAAAATCTAGGTCTCCTAACTGCTCCCTAATTGCCTCAGACTGACTGCTTGAATTCATAAATTAGAACTCTGAAATTCAGTGTAAAAGGTGGGTCCTTATGGAAAGATGCCACTTTCCATGCATTTATTGAACAAATGTTTGTTGGGTATGAACTCCATGGCAGGCTTTTTTTTTTTTTTTTTTTTTTTTGGCATACCATGCAGCTCATGGGATATTAGTTCCCTGATTGGGGATCGAACCCATGCCCTCTACAGTGAAAGCTCAGAATCTAACCACTGGACTTCAAGGAATTCCCATAGTGGGCATTTTAATAGGAGCTGAGTGAAGAGGACTTGTTAGTCCCTCTCTTAAATTTTAGTGTGATAAGCTCTGTTATACAAATAATAATGTAAAGCAAAATGTCATTTTGTACTATGGCAGACATAATAAAGGAAGTATTGGATTCCCCAAAAAGTTTGTTTGGGTTTTTCCAAAACATCTTACAGAAAAATCTGATGGCCAACCCAATAAAATGCAAAGTAACTTGGAGCAGTTACTCTGGGGCCCTAGAAAAGTGGTCCCCACCTTTTTGGCACCAGGGACCGGTTTTGTGGAAGAGCAGGGTGTGGGAGACTGTTTGGGGATGAATCAAGAGCATTACATCTATTGTGCACTTTATTTCTCTCATCACATCAGCTCCACCTCAGATCATTAGACATTATATCCCAGAGGTTGTGGAGCCCTGATTTAGAGAATGAGAACGAGCCATCCAAACAAAGATCTGAGTGAAGAGTATTCAAGACAGAGGGAAAAACAAGTGCAAACCCCCCTGAGATGGGCCTCCCTTGACCTGGAGAGTAGAGGGATAATTGTCTGAGGTGGGCTTGCAGAAGCAGCTCCAAATTCCAAGGAGGAGCGTCTAGTAGGCTAGTGAAGGTTTTGAGTACCAGACCTGATCTCTACTAGTGAAGGAACCCTGGCGGCTCTATGAGAAGGGGGTCTAAGGAAGCAAGGCAGGCAGTGAAGCTATGCAGTTGCTCCGAAAAGAGCGAGTGATATAATTTAGGCCCATGGACAGAGCAGCCTGGTGGGCTACAGTCCATAATGTCACACAGAGTCAGACACAACTAAAGCAACTTAACAGACACACAACAGGAAAGCAGAGGTATGGCTGGAGAGAAGTGTGTGTGCTTAAGGCTAGTGGGACTGCAGATGGATTTGCTGTGCTGAGTGATGGCATAAAGAGCTCCCAGGTTTTTAAGTTCACCTGGAAAAATCTAGATTAACTGGCCTGGCCTAGATTTAGAGGACTGAAGCCAATAAGAGCAGAAGAATTGATTCATTGAAGAGCACATCTAAGGTCCTCGGCTTTTGATCTCCTACCAAAAGTATATTCTCTTTTCAGAGCATATTTCAAATCTCTCTGCATGGGAGAGTTGGGGTGAAATGATCTGTGTGTTATTTTGTATAATCCATGATTCAAAACTACCCAGAGCCTTTCATCATGAAGGGCATCAAGGGTGCCACCATCTCCAACATCCGCCTACCTGTCCAGCTGGACCATCTGCAGACCATATATAAATACCTCTTCATCTCCCTCTCACTCCATCCCAGCCAACACTCAACTACAGTCAAATCCATTTGAGAAATTGTGAGTACAAACTCCAGAAGATTATTTACAATCAAATTTGAACACAGCAACTGCAAAATTTGATATACCTAAAGAGCTAGAACCACCACTATTTTTTCCTAGATTCTGTCTTGTAAAATATGTGCCTGTCATCTCTTTCCTTCCTGTCTCTCCACATTTGGTCCAGAAATTTCTCCATGAGTATCCACTCAAAGTCTAGCTCTCTTCTACTTAAGATCGGATATATTGGATCACCAGCAGCACAGAGCTTTCTGGATATGACTGGGGCTCTCAGAAACCCACAGAGAAGTGGGGTGGGGAGGAAATGAGAGAGGAGGAAGAGAACCAGAAGATACAGAAATGGGAGACAGAAGAGCGAGAATGCCTTAAGACAGGGATTTAGGCTCATCCATGTCTCTACAAATGACCTTCCTTTATTCCTCTTGTGGCTGAGTAATATTCCATTGCATATATGTACCACGTCTTCTTTATTCTGTCCTTGGTCATTGGACATTTATAGAGATGAACCTAGAGTCTGTTATACAGAGTGAAGCAAGTCAGAAAGAGAAAGATATTGCATATTAATGCATATATGCGTAATCTATAAAAATGGTACAGATGAACCTATTTCCAAGGCAGGAATAGAGGTGGAGACATAGAGAATGGACGTGGAGATGCAGCGGTGGAAAGGGAGAGTGGGACAAATTGGGAGAGTAGTCTTGACAAATATACACCACCACGTGTGAAATAGATGGCTGGTGGGAAGCTGCTGTGTAACGCAGGGAGCTCAGCTCAGTGTCCTGTGATGACCTAAAAGGGCAGGATGGTGGGGGCTGGGAGGGTTCGAGACAGAGGGGATATATGTATACATATAGTTGATTCACTTCATTGTACAGCAGAAACTAACACAACATTATAAAGCAATTACATTTTTTTAAAAATAATGGGGATTTAGGAATTGTCTGAACAGATTTTTGCTCAAGGAGCTCTCAGAAGTATGGATTTCTCAGCTCAGCGCTCTTTCTGACTTAATTTCTGAGAGTTTTCTTCCTGTGTGATGATCATGTCTCAGCTTGCCTTGTTCTATGTTTTTCAATATCCATGAGGCTAATCCACAGTTTGCCTTTCCCTGCTCAGCTCAGGGGCCAGCCACCCGCTGTCTCTCAGGCCTCAGCTACCACCAGGTCTTAACACATCCAACAGGTATTAACACCCCAAATTTTTAACCTGGTTCCCAGGGCTTCCCTAGAGGCTCAGGCAGTCAAAAATCTGCCTGCAGTGTGGGAGGCCTGGGTTCAGTCCTTGGGTCAGGAAGATCCCCTGGAGAAGGTAATGGCTATCCACTCCAGTTTTCTTGCCTGAAAATCCCATGGTTCCCAGGAGAATGAGAGAAATTATTTCTTGAGCTAATTTTAATCTTATGCTGATAAACCACAAGTGCCAATTTTAGCCATAGCTCATTACTTTAACAGTGTATGCTCTTTCTTAACTAAAGGCATATCAACAATGAATGAACAGCATAATATTTAAGTACTTACTATAATTATATAGTCTTCCTGAATAATAAAAGAACAAATATGATCTTCTCTTACTGAAATTGAAGTTTTAGAATGGCAGGAAAGAATGTAAGTCCAATCATTAAACTGAATGTTTACACAGTTTGTGAGTGCGGTGAGAACAGAAATGAGAAAAGAGAATAGTCAATGAAGTGATTTAATTTTTCAAAATAGAGCTAATTATTTTATTACTGCCTTTTGTTCTAATTCTGATACTTCAGGACACAAAATAATCCTTAAGAAATTGGCTGTTAATAACCAATTGCAGAGTCATTTCTTACTATCAAGTTAAAAATGATATATATCTATCTATTCTATAATAATAAATTTGTAACTATAAATAGCTACTTTCAAGAATGTTCCCTGTTTTTTTAAAATGAATTTGTGATTCATAGCTAAATAGTTAAGCTAAAATGAAAACCTGACTTTACTTAGTATTTTAAAATATGGTCTTTTCCATTAAAATACTTCAAAGAGACTTTTTTTCCTCCAGGATTTAAAAAAAGGAACTAATATCTTATGTAACCACCTCACAATTACCCGCATTTGGAAAGCCCATGTTGACAATCCTTCATAGAAACATTTAATCCCAGGCTAACTTACCCCTGCCACCCACCACTGGGCTGCTCCCTACTGCTCCCAGTTGGTATGAGCTCAAGGAATGCAAACACCTTTCAATATTAGTTCTAGCAAAGCATTAGCAGGAATGTAAACCTCCCAGGGAAAATGCACATAATGTATTTGAAAATCAAATATAAAATGATTTTGGATAATCGGAACCACCGTAGGTTTCCATTCGGACAGATAATTGAGAATTGACTGAACTACTGTGTTCATAAGCTATGCATCACATGTAGTCCATGGTAGGGGGGAAGATCTCTGAAACACAAATTAAAATAAGGAAGCCAGAAGGTGCTGTGGAAACAGTGGGTCTTCATAAAGAGGAAGCTAGGGCTGACGAATGTTTTTACTTTTCCTTTCTTCCCGAGATTATGAAGTTTTAAATGATATGCAGCTAGAAGTAGATGAAATTATAGCTCTCAGACACTTTATAATTCTGAAAAAGAGATGTGATTGATTGCAAGGTGGCATCGCTGCTGGCAGTTTCGGTTGGCACATTTTGATGATACAGTTTCTTAGGTGAACTTCAAGTACATCAGTGACACTGTGTTGCAGACACGTTGAATGATTTTGAAGCTAATAATTTATGAGAGCTTTTGGAGCACATTATTAGGTTCGAGTCAGGAGAGATTTATTTTGTTTAATCCTAGACTCCTTGCTGTGTGTTCTGTTTATCTCATCTTATTCTGCTAGTAAACAAATGTGTAAAACTGTAATGCCGACGGAGCCCCTTTATAACAGTGCGTCATCCCCCAAACGAGGTTTCCCATTGGAAACCCTTTCTCTAGTCAGTGGTTTTGTTGCCATCGCATGTCTTGAAAAAGAGGGCAAACAAAACAAGGCTTCCCGAGTTGGGATTCCATCAAGGAGAAACTGATAGGGGAAATTCAAAGAATTGTCCTTAATTAGACAATGAAATCATCATTGACCCCAGAATCTATGATTCCTAATATTTCTAATTTAAGTTGAAGATAAAAGAATTTTTTTAAATGCAGAGTTCCTATAAGCTTCATAGAAGCAGTGACTGTCAAATCGAAAGGAAATACTAAAGTGTTTTGAGACAAGGTCTAAATCCAATTTTTTTAAACAGAGTTCTTTGGGTAACGTTTTATTCTCAGTACCTGCTGAATGCTGCATATGCCACGTTGTGTTTAAATTAAAAAAACGTTATATCACAGCTGATTTACAATGAAAAGAATTTCAGGCTGTATAAATCATTTTCTGCTTATAGTTTCTTAATCCTGCTCTACTTATTTTTTGTATTGTACTGATTTGAAGAAATAAGTAGCACTGTGTGTGTGCCTGTTATCTTTCAGGTCATTTTTCTTGGCGGATTCATGTTGATGTATGGCAAAACCAATACGGTATTGTAAAGTAATTAACCTCCAATTAAAATAACTAAATTTATATTAAAAAAAAGAAGGCCCATTGAGAAGCAGCATTATTCTTCAGGAAAAGTGCACATACGCAGAGTGTATAAATATGGCGATGGACCAGTTCTCACTGCCTCGTCTTCAGAGTACACACGGAAAGGCTTCACCTGTGGCCTGCTGTTACCCTGCTTTGCCTCTGACATTTCCTCTCTAGTGGCCACCACGAGGTCCGATTGTTCTTACATGCTGAGCGCAGGCCTGCTTCTCAGGCCGTGGTGGTTGGCATGGGTGGGCATGGCCTCTGGGCTCTGGTCCACTCACATTGGCCCTTTCAAGCCATTCTTATCCCCTCTCTTCATAAAACTGTTGGGTTCCTTTCTTACACCCTTTGATCAGTCCAAAATGTACTATGTGTAAGAAATTTGTGCACACAATAAAACTGCATTGAAATGTAGCACCCTTGCAAATAATCTACTATCAAAAACATTTAGTACACTAAGATTATTTTCCTAAAGCTGTTCTTTATAGCAGGTCCCTGCTGGTTATCCCTCCTGTACAGCACAGGGAACTCTGTTCAATGTTATGTGGCAGGCTTGATGGGAGGGGAGTATACATGGGTACATGTATACCTATGGCTGAGTTGCCCCACTCTGCCCCTGAAGCTATTACAACATTGTTAATCACCAATACATCATTCTAATATAAATAAAGGGTTAAAAAACAGAGGCAATATTGTAACAAATTAAATGAAGATTTCAAGTTAAAAAATAACTAAATAAAAATAAATTTAAAAAAATTATATTGAAATGGCACCTAAGGAATGTTTACATGAGTATGGACAAAGGCTAGATTCTATGCTTCAGTTCAGTTCAGTTCAGTTGCTCAGTTGTGTCCAACTCTTTGAGACCCCATGAATCACAGCACGCCAGGCCTCCCTGTCCATCACCAACTCCCAGAGTTCACTCAGACTCACGTCCATCGAGTCGGTGATGCCATGCAGCCATCTCATCCTCTAATAGATTCTATGCTATTTCTTTTTAAAATCTCCAGCTTGCATTTTGGGCTTCCCCAGCTGTCACAGTGGTAACAAATCCACCTGCCAATGCAGGAGATGCAAGAGAGTCAGGTTCAGCCCCTGGGTTGGGAAGATCCCCTAGAGTAGGAAATGCTGGCTTGCTCCACATTGCCTGAAAAATGCCACGCACAGAGGAGCCTGGAGGGTTAGAGTCCATGGGGGCAAAGGGTTGGACACAGGAGCGCACACGCGAACCTGCCTTTTAGTGGGGTTTGGTGTGTGTGAGGTAGGGTGGGTTCTGTTGCTCTCGCCACCTCTCATTGCATTTCTCCTGAACATTCTCAGTGGCAGCAACACTCTTTAAAACTTCAGAATTCTAGACCTTAATCATCTGTTGGTCCCTCCTCCCCTTTGCCGCACTTACTGAAGTACTATTGTCAGTTCTTTCCTCAACGTCCTCTTCCAAATCATCCTTTCCTTTCCACTGACAATGGAGCCCTTCAGTTGATGACATGTCTAATGTGCAGCATCGGTAGTCTTCATTTGAGTAGACAAAAACAAGTGTGTTCAATCACGTGTTCCTTCTTCGTTTACTTTAAGCAGACTAACATGGTGAGATTTTGCTTTTGCTCCTTGTTTTGCTTTATTTCAAAGACAGCAATGTCGGGGCCTAGAAGAGCAGAGTCTTGAGGATGAAATGATCTGAGACTTAATTCTGATTCTCTGTTTGTTATCAACATGCTTTAGCTCAAACTCAATTTCCGTAAACCTAATCATGTTTATCTGTAAAGAGGCTGAATGAGTTTTTCAAAGGATCGTTCTTTGAGTTGTGACTATTAAATAAGATCTTTTTATAGTGAACACTTATCTACCACCCAACTCAGAGATATTGCTTAATACATGATAAATCTTATCACTTGAAGATTATTTTGTAGAAACAGCTCATATAACTCAACAACAAAAAAAACCAACCCAAACAAAAAATGGGCAAAAAATGTAAATACACATTTCTCCAAGGAACACATAGAGATAGCCAATAGGCATGTGAAAAGATGGCCAACATTGCTAATTATCAGAGAAATGCAAATCAAAAGTATAACAGTGAACCACCTCACATTGGTCAGAATGGCCATCATTATAAACTCTAAAACAACAGATGCAGGAGAGGGTGTAGAGAAAAGGGAACCCTCCTGAACTGTTGGTGGGAACGTAGATTGGTGCAGCTACTATGAAAAACAGTATGGAGGTTACTCAGAAAACTAAAAATAGAGTTGCCATATGATCTAGAGATTCCACTCCTGGGTATATGTCCAGAAAAGCTCTAATTCAAATAAACACATGCATACCACAAAGAAGAGCCGTCCCTGCTCGCTGCAACTAGAGAAAGTCCGTGTGCAGAAACAGAGACACAGAACAACCAAACATAATAAGTAAGTTTTAAAAAGTTATATGCACAGCGATGTTCATCGCAGCATTATTCACAACAGCCAAGACAGGGAAGCAACCTAAGTGTCCATCAGCAGTTGAATGAATAAAGAAGATGTGGTATACATGCGCACACATGGTGGAATACTACTCAGCCATAAAAACAAAACAAAACAAAATAATGTTATTGGGTTACAGTCCTTGGGGTCACAGAGTCAAACACAACTGAGTGACTAAGCACAGCAGAGCACACGTCATCTGCAGCATAACGGATAGACCCAGAGATTGCCGTAATGAGTGAAGTCAGAACGAAAATGGCAAATACCACAGGATGTCATTTGTAGGTAGAATCCAAAATATGACACAAACGAACTTACGTACAAAACAGAAACAGACTCACAGAGAGAATAGACGTGGTTGCCAAGTGGGATGGGGGAAGTTTGGATTGGGAGTTTAAGACTAGTGGATACCAATTATTATGTATATTATAGAATGGATAAACAATAAGGTCCTACTGTATAGCACAGGGAACTATATTCAATATCCTATAAAAATCCATTGTAGGAAAGAATATGAAAAAGAATATGTGTGTGTGTGTATATAACAGGCACCGTGCTGTACAGCAGAAATTGACATGTTATAAATCAGCTATATGCCAACAAAATAAGTTTTTTAAAAGATTCTTTTGTAGAAAGATATGTTCTGATAGTAACCCTTCCACATTATAAATGTCTTACTATCTCTGATTCCTTTCACTCTTATCTCTTGCTAGTATGATTGTAGTACAAATAAACATATGTGGAACATTTAATTTAAAAAAAAAAAAGCACCATCATAGATGCTGCAAAAAAACAGAACAGTTGAGAAACAAACTCTGCTTCAGGAAATTTGTAATACTGACTGAGAGTGTAAGGAGGCCTACATGCAAGTTAACAATAGCATTTATTTTAAATGCCCTTGCCTTATGATTGAAGTAAAAACAACATGGAACCGGAACCCCAAGGAGAGTGGATCTCCATGCCAGCTGCGGAAATCATCCTGGAGCAGTGGACCTCCCTGTGATGAATGGGCTGAAAGTCACACAAGAATGTTCACAAGCTTCCATCTTTTCCCAAAGTGATGATGAGAATCATGGATCTTCAGCCTCAATCTTCTCCCGCAATGCACTTCTTTCATCTCCCCTCTCCCCCACCCACCTGCACAAGGCTGCTCTACTGGAGGTTACCAAACGTGTCCGGCCAGTGAAAGCTGATGCTGGAGACAAGTCACCTGGCCTCTAGGATCCAGGATCAACCCCTGAAGAGACAAAGGACTGATGGAAATACTGCTGGGAGGAATGACCCATCCTCCTTATCTTCTCCAGCTTAAAGGCAGCAATGGAGAACGGTGATGTGTTTTTGTTTTAAAGATTTTTCTAAGACGTGGACCATTTTTTTTAAGTCATATTGTAGAATCTTAGCTCCCAGACCAGGGATTGAACCCACAAATCCTGCATTGGAAAGCAAAGTCCCAACCATGGGTCTCCAGAGAAGTCCCAGGTAGTGTTTTTATTGATGATCATTATTCATGGAGTGTCCCTGATGGCTCCATGGTTAAGAATCTGCCTATAACGCAAGAGATGCAGGAGACACAGCTTCAGTCCTTATGTTGGGAAGATCCCCTGGAGGAGGAAATGGCAACCCCCTCCAAAATTCTTGCCTGGAGAATTCCATGAACAGCGGAGGCTGGCGGGCTACAGTACCTGTGGTTGCAAAGAGTGCAGCATGACCAAACACGCACACATCATTATTACTATTTTGTATTGCCTACACAATGGCACCCCACTCCAGTACTCTTGCCTGGAAACTCCCATGGACGGAGGAGCCTGGAAGGCTGCAGTCCATGGGGTCGCTGAGGGTCGGACACGACTGAGCGACTTCACTTTCACTTTCATGCATTGGAGAAGGAAATGGCAACCCCCTCCAGTGTTCTTGCCTGGAGAATCCCTGGGACGGGGGAGCCTGGTGGGCTGCCGTCTCTGGGGTCGCACAGAGTTGGACACGACTGAAGCAGCTTAGCAGCAGCAGCAGCAGCAGCACACAAGCTTTTGGGGGCTGGGCAGGATGCATCAGTTCTTTCTCATGACTACTGCCCTCCCTCTCCTCCTGCTCTGATTCTTTGAATACTTGTCATGTGTCACAGTGTGCTCAGCCCTTTCAAGGCTTATGGATATAGATATGTTTGTTTTTGTGGTTATAATTTTTTTCCCTAAAATAGATTGTATGGTATATTCACCATTTGAATTCTTTCACTATACTCTATACTTTAAGTTCCCAAAGAATGACTTGTTCCAGGAAAACACATAGCAATCTCTAAGAATTGTCCCTTTCTCTTCTGGGTTCTCAGGAGCTATATTTTGTTTTAAAGAGTTAAGAGTTTAAAATTCATTACAAAATGAATTTAATGAATCAGTGAATCTTTTTGAAATGTATTTTAATTGTAGAACAATTGCCATACACTAATTAATCCAGTTTAAAGTCTTCCCTACACTGGGTGGACAGATTCACAGACTTAGTGGTGTAACCTTGGGCAACATCATTTTGCCCTGGCTTTGTCAGTCTATAAAATATGGGAGCTGGATTAGATGATCCATAAATACCTTTTCAGCATTGAATTCCTTTCATCCTGGTGCACCTAATACCCAAATGTGTGTGTGTGTGTGTGAGTGTGTGTTTTAAATCACACTTTTTTTTTTCTTTTAACAACTTAAAGATATAATGCCTATAATGTGTCTCGTCAGCATTTCCCATGCTGACAAGAGTGCTCGGGGTTCATTTTGCACTTCTGGTTTTCCAATAAAGTGTTAGGTAACACTTGCAATTGACTAAGAAATGTGGTAACCTAAACAAAAGAGTGCAGTGTGTGTGAGACAGAATGTTTTAACTGAAGTCACAAAATCATAAAGTCCATAGAAGGGCTGCAGCAATGTTTGCCAAAAACAGTTTATTTTTTCCTTCCTTATGGGACTTGGATTCTAAGAACACTAATGCCCTGAATTTAAATAATCTCCTTTTGAAGGATCTTTTCGTTTATGACGAATTTCTAGTTTGATCACAGCAAACAACTAGCAGCAACTACCTGCAGCAAAATAATAATGTCTCAGTTAAAGGTGACATTGAATTGGAAATCAACTTCTACTGGGTTGGTTAAAAAATCCATTTGGGTTTTTCCATAAGATGTTACAGAGAAATCCAAATGAACGTTTGGCTAACCTAGTAACATCTCTGGATTAGAATCCTATGTCAGAGAATTACTGAAAATTCTCCACCAAAAGAACTAAATGAGAAAACACTGCACCTTCATTTTTCATTAACTTGACAATGGTGAATTTTTGACTCTAAGTTTTGTATCAGTGTGTGTGGGGCATGCTCAGACTTGTAGAGGGATATATACTGATACCCACAGAGCAGAAGAACCTGCAAACTTTATATTAAAAATATGCCTTAATGCTACCAGAAGCTTATGGAAGGAAGAAGAGGATGGATAGTTAAGGGCAACCTGGCTCATGTCCAAGCCTTTCCTATGTTAAACACTCTGCAGTGTTTCTTTAAGCAATTTCGTAGACAAATACAAATAGAGAGAGACTAAGTAATGGTTTCCATATCATTCGTGGTTAGTGACCAGTAGTCATGGGCTTTTTTTTTTTTTTTTTGCATATAGCTGATTTATAATGTTGCATTATCTTTAGATGTACAGCAAAGTAAATCAGATACACACATATACCTCCATTAGTAAATAAGTTCATGTGTATCTGAGGTATCACCTACACCAGTCTGAATGGCCATTTTCAAAAAATCTACAGACAATAAGTGATGTAAAAGGTGCGGGAATGTAAATTGATACAACCACTAGGGAGATCAGTATGGTGTGTTAGCCACTCAGTCTTGTCCAACTCTTGCAACTCCATGGACTGTAGCCCACGAGTCCATGGCATTCTCCAGGCCATACTAGAGTGGCTTGCCACTGCTTCTCCAGGGGATCTTCCCGACCCAGCAATCGAACGTGGGTCTCCTGCATTCAGGCAGATTCTTCACTAACTGAGCCACCAGGGAAACCCAATCAGTACAGACATTCTTCTTAAAACTAAGTACAAAACTAGCCTATTATCTAGCAATCCCACTTCTAGGCATATGGAGAAAACCTCAATCTGGAAAAGATGCATGAACCCCAAGTTCATAGCAATGGTAGGATTTAAATTCAAGTCTATGAAACATCCAGGCTTTGCCAAAAGTTCCCTATACTTTGATAATGACTATGTTTTGCACACAACGTCCCTTCTCCTGTAAGCCTGTGAGCTCCCTCCCCAGGAGCATTCTCAAGATTAGTGCTAATAAGCATCCCAGAATCACAAGGTTATTGGCAGAGGAACTCTCTATGCATTGTTACTATGAAGAGTCTTGATTGATTTTATGAGCTTATTGAACAAAAATGAGTGGTTTTCCTCTCCCTTCTCCCCACCAGTAACACAAAATGATAGCTTCTGTTCCCTCCCAACAGAAGCACAAACGAATTCTTAAAAGTACATACCGAGTTATCTCAACTCAATTATCCCTGGACAGGGTAAGCCTGAATTTTGTTCCTGCTCTGTCTGGAAAACCTAACAAGAACTCCCAAGGAGGGAAAAATGCCTCTTGAGAAGAAGCGCTTGTTTTTGTCACTGTCATTAATAAAGGTCTTACTTGAAATGAATGTGATACAATTTACAGCATGTATGCGCTCCGGAGCTGAAGACTCCATGTGGCACGTTCACACGACAGTGCTGAACGTGGGCTGGTGCGCAGGCCTTCCTGGAAACATGTTTTGATCCTCTTTGATCACACTAATAATACACTATGAGGCGTTGCTCTGTGGGATGTAGTTAAAGCTTATTTGAGCTTTGGAAACCACTGGCACTTTCCTGGGGGAAAAATATCAGAACATTTTTATTTTTATCTGAATCACTCCAGCAAACTTCATGGAGAATAGTCTCTGTCAATGATACAGGGCAATTGCTGTCACAAATAGTATTTGAAAAGAGATGCCCTAAATAGTCAATACACTGCGTGGGGAAATGGTGAATACAAAGACGCAGTGGTAAATGGATCAACTTCCCTTGAGCTGGAGTTGCTGGTTTTATTTTTTTTTCTACAAATTAGGATGTTAATATACATGTTTTCTATAGTCTTTCCAGCAAACATTAGAAAAAGTCTTTTAAAAATATTCAAGATGGTTTTTCTGACTCTTGGTTTAAATGCTGCAGCTGTGAATTATGTGTATGTGTGTGAATGAGTGTGTGTGTATAAAGAGAGCAAGAGAGAGAGCATGTATTACATGGAAAGAACTTTAATACGTAACTTAAAGTGTAAAAAGAGCAATTTTATTCCTTTTGCCCAACACCAGACAGTAAATATATTCTGGCAAATATGGGATAAAATAAGGCAAGATTTTCTGTTTATACAAACATGCTTATGACCTGAATCATACTAGATCTTTCAAACAGTCAAATGGGTAAAGGTGTTCTTAACAGAAAACTACACTTAATTTTCCCCTGGTTTAGAATGGCGTAATTAAGTATGTTGAAGAGAACAGATTAAACTATATTTCAGCGTATCATGTGGCAAGCATTTCCTGTGTCATTATTGTTAGCGGTTTCTTTCCAATACCTTTCTTGATTGTTTTGAAAGTGCATGTGCCATGGAAAGCTGATTTGCTCATGATGCCAGGCTCTAATCCCTGATTCTGAGGCATCATTAGTTCCTCCCATAAGAGCTTCCTCAAAGGCACTCGCCAAAGTCCTGTCAGAGCTTGTAATGATTTTCTGTAAACCAAAAGCCTCTTTGAGTTATTATTTTGAGAATGTTCCGTATCACAGGCTGTAGCTCTTGCGTTGTATGTTTTCTGCATTCTTAATCACTGGGGGAAAAATCAGATTTCATTATATTCTTCTCAATAGTTGAGAATAGAAAGATTTACCATGGAAGAGATTAAGGGAGAGAAATTGTACGAGCAGGAAAGAAAATGGCAGCAAAACCCCTTCCTTAAAGCAAACTTCCAAGGTCCTGGAAGTATTTCCATATTCATATTTGGGCTTGTTTACACCCAGTTTGCTAGATCATTGGATTTCATAATTTTGGATTTCTTTGGCTATGTGCACGTGTGTGGA
Organism: Capra hircus; assembly: GCF_001704415.2. Taxonomy (NCBI): domain Eukaryota; kingdom Metazoa; phylum Chordata; class Mammalia; order Artiodactyla; family Bovidae; genus Capra; species Capra hircus. The sequence continues at coordinate 32,977,655 of NC_030834.1, read as the reverse complement.
CACACACATTCGCGTACTCTCCTATTCTTGCACCTTAGGGATCCAGGATAAGGCTGAATGAACTGTGATGATCATGTTCATCCCAGTTTTCTTCTCTCTTCCTGATGAGTGTACTGTCCTCATGTAAATCATGTGTAATTTTTGCATTCCTGAGACTACTTGATTTAGGACTTGAATTTATTGGTTTGGAGTCACGTGGTTTCTTTCACCTTCAAAGAGACAGGTTTTCCATGACCAGCCTTGCGACCACTAGCCTGGCATCTAGATCCTAGGTCCTGAAGATCTGCAGACTTCAGGAGCACATGTAGGCTCTTCCTCCTGGGCGTTTTCAATCCTGCATTGTATGTGTTAGTCGCTCAGTCATGTCTGATTCTTTCCAGTTCCATGGACTGCAGTTCACCAGGCTCTTCTGTCCATGGAGTTCTCCAGGGAAGAATACTGGAGTCGACAGCCCCATTCCCTTCTCCAGGGGATCTTCCCAACCCAGGGATCAAACCTGGGTCTCCTGCATTGCAGGCAGATTCTTTACTGCCTGAGCCACCAGGGAATGCTGCGTCAGGCAGTATAATATATGTATGTGTGTATATATATACACACATATGTACATATACTCTGTTCAGGTGAGGTTCTAGGCTGCGACAATCCATTGGTGAATGAGATGGATATGGACTTTGTCTCAATGTAGTTTATAGCTCAGTGGGATTTGTAAAGTAATGAAAGAAGAAATCAATGCAGCAGGAGAAAAAATCATAACTGACTGGAGTTAAATTCGTGCCTTGTCTCTTCAAGTGGAGCTCTTGTGTCACCCAGCACTCCTACCACATCTCCCCTTCTTAGATGACGATTTGTTATCTTCAGTTTCTTCCACCTTCTCCCTTTGCCTTTAGCTAATGACTTGACTTCTGTTTTCCATCTTTCCATGCCCTTGATTCAAACAGACAACTCATTGGAAAAGACTCTGATACTGTGAAAGACTGAGAGCAGGAGGAAAGGGGGCAACAGAGGATGAGATGGTTGGATGGCATCAACAACTCACTGGACATGAGTTCGAGCAAACTCCAGGAGAGAGTGAAGGACAGGGAAGCCTGGCATGCTGCAGTCTCAAAGAGAGTTAGCCATGACTGAATGACTCAAAAACAACAACAAATGCTCTTGTTGCTCCAAATATGTAAAAACCCATAAAGGTCTGTATTTGGGAGGAGAGGAAGTGCAGGCACATCCTGAAGCCAGCCCAGGATAAGGACAAGTACAAGCTTAAAACTGGATAGATATTTGGACTTCACATGATAATCAGAGTAGAGTAAAATCCAAAGCATTCTAATACGGAATTTTATTATCTAAGGGTCACCTGAAAAGATGTGGGGATTTACCTGCTATGTTGATTGTGTAATGGGGGAAGAGAAAAGGGACAGAGTAAATTTCATGCAGAGGGCTGAGAAAGAATAAACTTGTTTCCTGCTTCTAACTCAGTTGAGTTTCTTCTGTAATGGTCTATATTGCCATGAACAATTCCATGCATAATAGTAATTTGAAGCCACAGCTTGCAAAGAAAAATAAAAGGAATTCAAATTGGAAAAGAAGTAAAACATCACTGAAAATGACATGATACTGTACATAGAAAATCCTGAAGATGCTACTGGAGAACTACTAGAGCTCATCAGTGAATCTGGTAAAGTTGCAGAGTCAGACACGACTGAAGCAACATAGCAGCAGCAGCAGCAGCAGCAGCAGCAGCAGCAGGATATAAATACACAGAAGTCTGTTGCATTCCTATATACTAACAAAATCAGAAGGAAATTAAGGAAATAATCTCATTTATTATCACATTAGAAAGATAAAATCAGTAAGAATAAACCTGTGTAAGGAGGCAAAATAACTATACTCCAAAAACTATAAGATGGGATATGAGAAATTGAAGACACAAAAAATTGTGATCATGGATTAGAAGAATCAATATTGTAACAATGACCATACTACCCAAAATAATCTACAGAGTCAATGTAATCCCTATAAAATTACCAATGACATTTTTCACAGAGCTGAAAAAAAAAAACATTTTAAAACTTCTATGGAAACACAAAAGACACTAAACACCCAAAATAATCTTGGGAAGAATGAAGCCAGAGAAGCCATATTCTTTGACTTCATGCTTCAGTGCAAAGCTGTGAAGTAAAGCAGATTACTACAAGCTACAGTAATCAAAAGAGCATAATAATGGCACATAAACAGATTGTAGATCAGTGGAACAGAATAGAGAGCTCAGAAATAAACTCACACAGTTAGAGTCAGTTAATCTATGATAAAGGAAGTAAAAGTATACAATGGAGAAAAGACAGTCTGTTCAATATGTACTGCTGGGAAAACTGGACAGCTACAAGTAAAAGAATGAAAGGAGAGCATTATCTAACACTGTATACAAAAATCAACAAATAAACTTGAAATTGATTAAAGAATTAAATTTAAGAAGAGATCATGTAAAACATGTATAGGAAAATATAGCCAGTTTACACTGACATAAATGGAGGCAATAATTTTTTAGTTTATTTCCTAAAGTAATGGAAACAAAAGCAAAACTAGACAAATGGGACCTAGTAAAACTTGAACACTTTTCTACAGCAAAGGAAATCATAATCAAAATGAAAAAAAAAGCAATCTAAGTAATGGGAGAAAATATTTGCAAACAATATGTACAAGGGAATAATTTCCAAAATATACAAATGGCTCATATGACTTAAGAGAAAAAAAAATTAAAAATAGGCTTAAGACCTAAATAGACATTACTCCAAAAATGACATAAAGATGAGCAACAGGCAGGTTAAAAGATGTTCAATATCAGATCAGTATAACTAATTATTCAGTTCAGTTCAGTTCAGTCACTGAGTCATGTCCAACTATTTGGGACCCCATGAATCGCAGCATGCCAGGCCTCCCTGTCCATCACCATCTCCTGGAGTTCACTCAAACTCACGTTCATCGAGTCGGTGATGCCATCCAGCCATCTCATCCTCTGTCATCCCCTTTTTCTCCTGCCCCCAGTCCTCCCCAGCATCAGTCTTTTCCAATGAGTCAACTCTTAGCATGAAGTGGCCAAAGTACTGGAGTTTCAGCTTTAGCATCATTCCTTCCAAAGAACACCCAGGGCAGATCTCCTTTAGAATGGACTGGTTGGATCTCCTTGCAGTCCAAGGGACTCTCAAGAGTCTTCACACCACAGTTCAAAAGCATCAGTTCTTCCACGCTCAGCTTTCTTCACAGTCCAACTCTTGCATCCATACATGACCACTGGAAAAACCATAGCCTTGACTAGATAGACCTTTGTGGGCAAAGTAATGTCTCTACTTTTGAATATGCTATCTAGGTTGGTCATAACTTTTCTTCCAAGGAGTAAGCGTCTTTTAATTTTCATGGCTGCAGTCACCATCTCCAGTGATTTTGGAGCCCAGAAAAATAGACTCTGACATCTATTTCCCATGAAGTGATGGGACCAGATGCCATGATCTTAGTTTTCTGAATGTTGAGCTTTAAGCCAACTTTTTCACTCTCCATTTTCACTTTCATCAAGAGGCTTTTTAGTTCCTCTTCACTTTCTGCCATAAGGGTGGTGTCATCTGCATATCTGAGGTTATTGATATTTCTCCCAGCAATCTTGATTCCAGCTTGTCCTTCTTCCAGCCCAGTGTGTTTCATGATGTACTCTGCATAGAAGTTAAATAAGCAGGGTGACAATATACAGCCTTGACGTACTCCTTTTCCTAATTGGAACCAGTCTGTTGTTCCATGTCCAGTTCTAACTGTTGCTTCCTGACCTGCATATAGGTTTCTCAAGAGGCAGGTCAGGTGGTCTGATATTCCCATCTCTTTCAGAATTTTCCACAGTTGATTGTGATCCACACAGTCAAAGGCTTTGGCATAGTCAATAAAGCAGAAATAGAGGTTTTTCTGGAACTCTCTTGCTTTTTCCATGATCCAGCGAATGTTGGCAATTTGATCTCTGGTTCCTCTACCTTTTCTAAAACCAGCTTGAGCATCAGGGAGTTCACAGTTCACGTATTGCTGAAGCCTGGCTTGGAGAATTTTAAGCATTACTTTACTAGCGTGTGAGATGAGTGCAATTGTGCAGCAGTTTGAGCATTCTTTGGCATTGCCTTTCTTTGGGATTGGAATGAAAACTGACCTTTTCCAGTCCTGTGGCCCCTGCTGAGTTTTCCAAATTTGCTGGCATATTGAGTGCAGCATTTTCACAGCAACGTCTTTCAGAATTTGAAATAGCTCAACTGGAATGCCATCACCTCCACTTGCTTTGTTCGTAGTGATGCTTTCTAAGGCCCACTTGACTTCACATTCCAGGATGTCTGGCTCTAGGTGAGTGATCACTCCATCATGATTATCTTGGTCATGAAGATCTTTTTTGTACAGTTCTTCTGTGTATTCTTGCCACCTCTTAATATCTTCTGCTTCTGTTAGGTCCATACCATTTCTGTCCTTTATTGAGCCCATCTTTGCATGAAATGTTCCCTTGGTATCTCTAATTTTCCTGAAGAGATCTCTAGTCTTTCTTATTCTATTGTTTTCCTCGATTTCTTTGCATTGATCGCTGAGGATGGCTTTCTTATCTCTTCTTGCTGTTCTTTGGAACTCTGCATTCAGATGCTTATGTCTTTCCTTTTCTCCTTTCCTTTTTGCCTCTCTTCTTTTCACAGCTATTTGTAAGGCCTCCCCAGACAGCCATTTTGCTTTTTGCATTTCTTTTCCATCTGCATGGTCTTGATCCCTGTCTCCTGTACAATGTCATGAACCTCCGTCCATAGTTCATCAGGCACTCTATCTATCAGATCTAGTCCCTTAAATCTATTTCTCACTTCCACTGTATAATCATAAGGGATTTGATTTATGTCATACCTGAATGGTCTAGTGGTTTTCCCTACCTTCTTCAATTTAAGTCTGAATTTGGCAATAAGGAGCTCATGATCTGAGCCGCAGTCAGCTCCCGGTCTTGTTTTTGCTAACTGTATAGAGCTTTTCCATCTTTGGCTGCAAAGAATATAATCAATCTGATTTTGGTGTTATTCTATGAAGATATACAAGACCTTTTAGAACTAACACCAAAAAAAGATTTCCTTTTCATTATAGGGGACTGGAATGCAAAAGTAGGAAGTCAAGAAACACCTGGGGTAACAGGCAAATTTGGCCTTGAAATATGGAATGAAGCAGGGCAAAGGTTAATAGAATTTTGCCCAGAGAATGCACTGGTCATAGCAAATACCCTCTTCCAACAACACAAGAGAAAACTCTACACATGGACATCACCATATGGTCAACATCGAAATCACTAATCATTAGAGAAATGCAAATCAAAACTTCAATTAAGTGACCTTGTGCTTTGAGCATGGATACTTTTTTTTTTGCTCAGATCATGAACAACATAGCACCTTAGCTATACTATCCTCCAACCCACAAGGTTAGAAATCGAAGAACCTATAACAGACCCTAGGCCCATAGGCTCATGGGAGGATAGGATTCCTTCTATGATAAACACAATAGGAACTATCTTTGGATTAAGCACTTACAATTTGAGTCCTCTGTTAGACCCTGGACATGGATTTTCATTTGTCTAGGAAGAACCTCTGAAGATAAAGTTACTCAGTGTCATGCAAACCCATCTTGGAATCTAGAACTTCTGTTCTTTCTATGGCACTGTTTGTTAATAAGGACCTGTCAAACTGGGTGCCAAGTCAATGGGGCTATCTCCACGTTTGCCTACACCTGGAGAGGGTGCAGAAAAAGGGGAACTCCCTTTCACTATCTATGGGAATGAAAACTAGTACAGCCACTATGGAGAAGTGTACAGATGTTCCTTAAAAAATTAAAAATGGAACTACCCTTTGACCCAGCAATCCTATTCTTGAGCATATATCTGGAGAAAACCATAATTAGGAAATGTACATGCAAACCAACAATCATGGAAGCACAATTTATTGAGTTGGCTCCAAAATTTGATTTTTCTATCACATGTTACAGAAAAATCCAAATATACTTTTTGCCCAGTGTACTGTAGCCAGGACATGAGAGCAACCTAAATGCCCATCAGCAGAGGAATGGATAAAGATATGGTACATATGGCCAATGGAATATTACTCAGCCATAGACGATGAACTAATGTCATTTGCAGCAACATGGGTGGACCTAGAGATTTTCAAATTAAGTGAAGTAAGTCAGACAAAGAACATGTCTTATGATATCCCTTATACATGGATTCTAAAAATTGTACAAATGCATTTGTTTGCAAAACTGAAATAGAGTTACAGGCTTGGAAAACAAGTGGGGAGGAATAAATTGGAAGATTGGAATTGACACATATATACTTCTAACTAGGGCTTCCCTGATGGCTCAGCTGGTAAAGAATCTACCGGCAATGAGGGAGACCTGGGTTTGATCCCTGGGTTGGGAAGATCCCCTGGAGAAGGGAAAAGCTACCCACTCCAGTATTCTGGTCTGGAGAATCCCATGGACAATATAGTCCATGGGGTCACAGAGATTTTGACATGACTGAGTGACTTTTACCTCACTTCACTTCACACTACTGTATATAAAATAGGTAACTAATAAGGACCTACTGTATAGCACAGAGATCTCTATTTAATACTTTGTAAAGACTTACATGGGGGAGGGGAACAACTGAAAAAGAGTGGATATATGTGTAACTGATTCACTTTGCTGTACACCTGAAACTAACACAGCATCATAAATCAAATATGTCCCAACATTTTTTTTTTTAATGAAGAGCTAGTGAAGACTAATGGAGAAGGAAATGGCAACCCACTCCAGTGTTCTTGCCTGGAGAATCCCAGGGATGGGGGAGCCTGGTGGGAGGCCGTCTATGGGGTTGCACAGAGTCGGACACGACTGAAGTGACTTAGCAGCAGCAGCAGTGAAGACTAAAGACTGTTTCCAAGGAGAAGAATACCCAGTAGAGATAATATAAAATAATAATAATAATAAAATGTTGGGCAATGATCTCCATGATAGAATTTTATCAGTGTTGAGGAATCATCGGGCCACATGAAGAACAGGAATGACTTGGTGCTGATAATGAGAGACATCATGAGAACCAAGAGGGGTCAGCTCACACCATGTGCCTGCAACATCTCTGAGGATATATTTTTAAGAAACTCACCACAAATAAGTGCTGTGCTTGGGAAGAGATCTTTTCCAAGGAGAAAATCAAACTTGAGAAAAACACGGTGTCTAATGGGACCTGTTTGACAAAAATATTGAGAAAGAATTGTTTTCAATTTAAAAACAAGTGTAAGATATGAAACCCCCCCAAACACGCAGGGGTGTTATGACAATCACAACTGGTTCTGTTGTGCTCCGCTTTATTGTGCTTCACAGCTACTGCATTTTTAAACAAATTAAACATTTGTGGCAATGCCGCATTGAGCGTCTGTTGGCACCATTTTTCCGACAGCATTTGCTCATTTTTTATCTCTGTGTCAAATTTAGCAATTCTCACACTTTCAAGTTTTTCATTATGATGATATTTGTTATGGTGATTAGTGGTCTTTAATGTTCCTATTGCACAAAAGAGAGCTACTTGCTGAAGACTCAGATGTTGGTGAGCATTTTTCAGTAATAAAGTAGTTTTTATTAAATTTATATAATATTATATAGGTTACTGGGGCACAAAGTAGTGATTCAAATTTCAAGGTTATATTCCATTTATAGGTATTATAAAACATTGGCTGTATCGATCATGCTTTATAATATATCCTTGTAACTGATTTTATACCTAATCGTTTGTCCCCTCCTTCCCTCTCCCCACTGGTAGCCACGAGTTGATTCTCTGTATCTGTTAGTTGGCCTCTTTCTTTTATTATATTCCCTAGTTTGTTGTATTTTTTTAGACTCCACAAGTAAATGATATCATACAGTATTTATCTTTGTCTGACATTTCACTAAGCTTAGTGGGTATGGAATATATATTAAATTGGAGTATAATTGCTTCACAATCGTATGTTAGTTTCTGCTGCACAATGAAGTGAATCAGCTGTAGGTACATATACAGGCCCCTCCCTTTTGTGCCTCCCCGCCACCTCCCCACCATCCCACCCCTCGAAGCCCAGCACAGCGCACAAGCTGAGCTCCCTGTGCTCCACAGTAGCTCCCCAAATGGCAACCCACCCCCAGTGTTCTTGCCTGGAGAATCCCAGGGATGGGGGAGCCTGGTGGGCTGCCATCTATGGGGTTGCACAGAGTCAGACACGACTGAAGCGACTTAGCAGAAGCAGCAGCGGCTAGCTATTTCACACAAGGCTGTACACATACGTCAGTGCTACCATCCCAACTCACCCTCCCCTCCCCTGCCCCACTGTGTCCGCAAGTCCATTCTCTCTGTGTCTCTATCCTTGCCCTGCAAAAAGGTTGATCTGTACCATTTTTTTTAGATTTCACATATATGTATTAATATACAATACTTGTTTTTCCCTTTCTGACTTCACTTTACATGACAGATTCTAGGTCCATCCACATTGCCACAAATGACCCAGTTTTGTTCCTTTTTATGGCTGAGGAATATTGTATTATGCGTAGGTACCATATTTTTAGTTTTTAATGCAGGCATATACATTGTTTTTTAGGCATAATGCTAGTGCACACTCAGTAGACTACAGTCCAATGTAACGGTTCTCTGAAGGCCTACAAGACCTTCAAGAACTAACACCCCCAAAAGATATCCTTTTCATCATAGGGGACTGGAGTGCAAAAGTAGGAGGTCAAGCAATACCTAGAATAACGGGCAAATTTGGCCTTGGAGTACAAAATGAAGCAGGTCAAAAGCTAATAGAGTTTTGTCAAGAAAATGCACTGGTCATAGCAAACATCCTCTTCCAACAGCACAAGAGAAGACTCTACCCAAGGACATTGCCACATGGTCAATAGCGAAATCAGATTGATTATATTCTTTGCAGCCAAAGATGGAGAAGCTCTATACAGTCAGCAAAAACAAGACCGGGAGCTGACTGTGGCTTAGATCATGAACTCCTTATTGCCAAATTCAGACTTAAATTGAAGAAGGTAGGGAAAACCACTAGACCATTCAGGTATGACCTTAAAAAATCCCTTACAATTAAAAATGGAAGCGACAAATAGGTTCAAGGGATTAGATCTGACAGACGGAGTGCTTGAAGAACTATGGACAGAGGTCCATAACATTGCACAGGGGGCAGTGATCAAGATCATCCCCAAGAAAAAGAAATGCAAAAGGCAAAATGGTTGTGTGAGGAGGCCTTACAAATAGCTGAGAAAAGAAGAGAAGCAAAAGGCAAAGGAGAAAAGGAAAGATATACCCCCTCTGAATGCAGAGTTCCAAAGAATAGAAAGGAAAGAAAAGAAAGCCTCTCTCAGTGATCAATAAATGCACTAGGAAACCTAAAGATTTCTATGAGTCACATTTATTGAGACATTGCTTTCTTTGGCTGGTCTGGAACCAACTTCACAAAAACTCCAAGGTCTCCCTGTGTGCTGATTGTTTCAACCAGTATGAGCTGGACATCTATTCAGACACTTAAGAGGCAAGACAAGTAAAGCAATCTCTTCCAAAATACTTTAGTCTAGCGCAGAGTGGGACAGAGAAGATGACGGTGCCTCAGCTGACAGACCTGGATTAGAAGTTCACCCAAGGAGCTCTGGGAACATAGGGCATCCAAAAAGGACCAAACGACTCTTTTCAAAAGGGAGTAACACTTGGTTGACTCTGAAGAACTATCCACTGAAAGAATATCTAGCAGAGGGAATGACGTGTGTGGGAAGATGTGGCAGCAGGAAAGGTCATCCAGGAAAAGCTGGAGACTTGGAGCGGCTGCAGGGAGAGGGTGTGAGGCCGAAGGACTGGTGGGCACTCACGGGCAGGTGTTCACGACAGCCAGGCCCTGAAAGCAGGCTGAATAACCATCCGCATATCAACTGATAAGGAGGATGCACGGCATGTATGCCCACAGACAGGCGTGCACAGACACACACACAGAGTGGAATACTACTACTCAGCCAAAACGAGTGAAATGAGCATGTTTACAGGAACACGGATGGCCCTAAGAGACTATCATACTACGTGAAGTAAGCCAGACACAGAAAGGCCAACATCATAAACTGCTTGCATGTGAAATCTGAAAAAGAAAGTACAAATGGTCTTATTTACAAAGCAGACATAAATCCGTGGATATAGAAAACAGACTTATGGTTACTAAAGAGGAAAGGGGTGAAAGGGATAAATTAGGAGTTTGGGATTTACATATATGCTATACATACAATAGACAAACTGCAAGGACCTATTTTATAGCACAGGGAACGATAGTAAATATTTTGTCATAATTTGTCAGGGGAAATAATCTGAGAAATTACATATGTAAATTGTGTGTATATGTATATATTTATATAATATGAGTGAATCACTGTGCTGTACACCTGAAACTAACACAACATTATAAATCAACTATACTTCAATAAAAAATAATTTGATTAGGCAGAGAATAAGTATAATATTATTTTTGAAGAGAGCATAAACAGAATCTAGTCCTTCCTGAACCTGATATATTTTCCCTAAAATTAAGAAAAAAAACTAAACTATTCCTTGATAACTATAGTCCCAAACTAGACATTATACCATTATCAGTGTCTACTCTCTCTCAGTGAATATCTTATTCTTCTACTAATCTAATCTTCTGGACTTTTTGAAAGCAATATCTCAATAGGAGAATGCTTGATGTACAATAATGAATGTCAGGGGTTTTTTTTGTTTTAATGTAAAGTGTTCTTATAGAAGTTAACAACCTGTTGAGTAGTCACTTTGAAGTATTAGTCTGTATGAATATAAGTGGTCTTAAGAAAAAAGATCTACATAGGTAGTCTAGCTCTAAGAACTTCATATCCTTGTATTGTTATCTGTTAAAAAATATATTTGTTTGAACCATCTCTACATTTGTTGTTTACTTTAGCCAGATTAAATGTCATCACTTGAAATTGCTAAAACTCAATGTAACTAGAAGTTATTTTTTATCACTTTACATGGCAAAATGTTTTCTTAAAGCATGAGCCTTTTCTAGCACATTAGCTTTTATTAGTAATAACAGTAATAAGCACTAACACTTATTGAATGATTTCAACATGACAGGCAGAGCAAGTGCTTTAAATGCGTTGCCACATTTAATCCTCATAACCGTGAAGCAGGTGCTATTATTTTGCTCACTTTACAGATGAGAAAATTAAGAGTTGTTGAGGTTCGGAAACTGGATGAAGGTCATTTAGCTAGTAACTGCTTGAGCTCAGATACCAATCACATGCTATCTCATTCCAGAATACATTATCTTCGCCCTAAATTAGTTGCTTCTCATTCTAAGTGGACAGAAAAGTGCTCTCCTTGAGATCCTGCTTCAACTGTCTTAATTCCTGTGATCAGTTTATTTAAGGTATAATCAGTATAGAGAAATTTGGAATCAAATTTAAGTAATGAGCAACTGTATTTAATTAATAAAACAGAATGATTCACTGTGAGTCAATTTATTTAGTTTCATATAGAAAGTGACCTCTGTTTGTCATCTGGCCTTTTCCTTGTGTGTCAACTGGGTTAATCCAGCTTTGTAACAGACGTCCCTAACATCTTCTCAATGTGAGGAAAATTCCCTCCTCTCCCTCTTGAGTTCCTGTGGCTGGAAAAACAATAAAATAGACACAAGATAGAGTAACAGGAGAGAAAGAAACAAATTTTAATTTGCACACATGGAGTTTTCATAGAAATGGGACCTAAGGAGTGGCCAAGGTAGGGAGCTTTTAACCTCTTTAGGCAAAGAAACAGCAAATTTATAAGGAATTGACAAGACAATTGTTGGCTTGCTTGATTAGCAAAGGATCTAAATAGAGTTTGGGGTCGGGGGAATGAATGAAAGAAGTCACAAGATGTGTTTATATAGATTTCTTAGCCTGAATTCACCATCTTCGGTGAAAAGGGTATCCCCCTCCTTTCATATAGAAGTGTACCTTTCACATGTGAGACTTATTTCCTGCTTTCAGGAGTACAGAAACGAGGTTCAGAGTGTTTCTGAACCTCTTCTTTGGCCATATCTTAAGTAACTTTAATTAAAAATCATCGCTATGCCATTGTGGTATATTTAAGGGCAGTTGTTCCTGAGCCCCAAAAATTCCAATGGCTAAACATGCAGTCCATGGGGTTGCAAAGAGTCAGACACGACTGACCAACTGAACTGAACTGAAACATAAGGATTAGTCCTAGTTCAGGTCCAGTGCAAATTGGCGCATTCTCTGTTCCATGAGTTAGTAGATGCTTGCTACCCCTGTTTGTATGTCTGCCATCTCACAAGCCCTTGGAATCCTCCCCTGCGTCCTATGGCATTTGGCTAGATATTGAATGAAAGAAAGAATGTGGAGAGTCAGGTTGGAAGAGATCCAGAATTGGCATACATCACTTTCATCCACATGCTACTGGCCAGAATTCAGATCTAAGCACATACCAGGTAGTGTAGTTTGGCAGTGAGGCTGGCAGGAAGGTCATGGACATTAGTGAATAATTAGCCAACCAGTGCCAGGAATGCCTTTATGGACCTTCAGGTATACTGACTGACAAATTCAGAAAGTATTCAGATTTTCACGTGTTTACTGTTACCAAGAGTCCCTTGGGATTGGGGGCAGGAGGAGAAGGGGACGACAGAGGATGAGATGGCTGGATGGCATCACTGACTCGATGGACGTGAGTCTGAGTGAACTCTGCAAGTTGGTGATGGACAGGGAGGCCTGGCGTGCTGCGATTCATGGGGTCGCAAAGAGTCGGACACGACTGAGTGACTAAACTGAACTGAACTTAACTGAACTGAGAGTCCCTTGGACTGCAAGGAGATCCAACCAGTCCATTCTAAAGGAGATCTGCCCTGGGTGTTCTTTGGAAGGAATGATACTAAAGCTGAAGCTCCAATACTTTGGCCACCTCATGTGAAGAGTTGACTCATTGGAAAAGACTCTGATGCTCGGAGGGATTGAGGGCAGGAGGAGAAGGGGACGATAGAGGATGAGATGGCTGGATGGCATCACCAACTTGATGGACCTGAGTTTGAGTGAACTCCGGGAGTTGGTGATGGACAGGGAGGCCTGGTGTGCTGCGATTCATGGAGTTGCAAAGAGTCGAACATGACTCAGTGACTGAACTGAACTGAACTGAGCTGAACTGAACTAGGGATGATTTCAGCCTCTAAGTCTGTGATCCATATTGTCGATAGTTCAGCTGATGATAATTAAATAGTGCTTTATACATTTATTTTTATTTTCTTCCTTAAAATTGTAGAACTTCCCATGCACTGTATTCTTACACTACCTGAGATTTTTTTTTTAATATTATAAGAGGCTGATGTATAGAATTTCATGCCTGATGGCTTACTAATGGGGATTTTTGCAAATTCTAATTTGTGATTATTTTCCAAATTGAATAATGTTTAGTATATCAATTTTACAACATAGTTTTATGAAGATTTGACAGTTTATACACTGAATACCATTCACATACAAACATAATTGTTCTAATAGAGAGATAAAAAAGTAGATGTTATTTTACTGTTTCAAGATTTACATAATTCTTTTGGATTGTATACTCTGGGCACTTTTCTCTCAACTGATTTTTAATATGTTTTCCTAGTGAAAGTTATTGATTTGTGTATAAGGAGAGCTGATATGAATACATCTATTGCTTGCTTCAACCTTTTATCCCCCCACCTCAAGTCTTTACTTTGTTTTCATGGATTATTTGTCTTGAAGTGTTGATTCGTTTTTTTATAAAATTAATATGTTATTCTTTTCTCAGTAGGTCATTACCTTGAGACTTCATAGCATTTTTCATTTGTTCTTCTTTCAAATTGTACATCATCTTCAATTTTAAGTTGAGACTTTATAACTTGCAACATCTCAAGTGCATAGTGTACCAAATTCAGTATAATGAGAAAACATAACCTTTTTTACCCTATGAAAACTCTCCAAAACTCTTTGATTTCATATAATATTACCTGTTTCCCCTACAGCCTTGATATAAAAATTCTCATTATTAATGATGATTTAATAATAGGTCTATCTCTATTTTTAAAAATTTCACATTCCGGACTCTTTGCCCATTAACCCTTTTCATGGATATTTAAAATATGTATGTGGCCAAAATAATAATATTGGGAAAAAATAGTGTCATATCTTACATAGACCATGATAGACACGTATTATTATCTGCTTAATAAATAAATAAGAATTAGGAGATGTTGCTCTTTTCAACTCTATTATTTTCTTCCTGGATTAAAAAAAAAAAAAAAAGGTCAGTGAACCCAAAACTCAGTATTTAAAAGTGACTTACAGATTAATTCCTTGGTTGATGTTTTGTTATGCCACCAGATCAAAAGTAAATAGACCTCTTTTTTGGCTTTTATACACCAGATTGTACTTAAATATAAGAGCAACCATAGGCTGAAAAGATATTAAAATTCTTAAAGTAATTTAAAAATTTTGAAGGTACTCCATAAAAATTGAATGTGATGTGCAAAATACACACCTCTTTAAATATTTAAATTAGAATTAAATTTTTGAAGCTAAAATTAAAGGAAAAATTCTCACTGGCTCTGCAGAAGTAACAATATTAAAAGAGGGCAAAGGAACTTTTACTCTGTTGAAGCTAGTGGTGTGTATATTCCTCCAGCGATTGCTAAGGCCACCAGTACCATTCTTCAAACAAGTCTGTGAATTTGTTCTCTTTAATGATTTCCAAAGCACCTGGGAGATGTGATTCTCCAGAGATTTTGAAGGGATTTGATTTTTCATGCCGGAGTACTATGGAGAAAGTTCAGGTATTGAAAGAGTGTATGAGAAAATCTATATGGGAGATCAATTTCACAAGTGCTTTGTAAAAGCATCAGACAAGAATCTCACTTGACACAGAATACAGAAGTTCTATGCTCAAAATTTTTCAACACACTCGATCTTGTGGACAAAAATATAGATTTGAACTTACAAAATATGATGTCCTGTCAAAGGACTGATCGTTCCACAATTGAGTTCAACAATAAATTCCAAGAGGCTTGTAAAACCCACCACGGATGTGATCCCTGAACAAGAATAAACAGTTCGTCCACAGCTCTGCCAAGATATGAATTTGGAGCGTGACATGGGTAATAAATTAGTATATGAACGATTCAGTACAGGATTATAAACTATTATCCAAGCACTTATGAATACTCTCTTTCATAAACCGTTCTATAATCCAAGCAGACAGTTCTCTGTCAGCCTAAATGGATGCATTTAGGGTATAATAGGTATGCGTGGGAGGGCCCCTCTAGATCATCTGTGGTGGCATGGATGCCTGTGTGATGAGGAAATAACATTTATCAATAGTTAGTGTTCTGCAAAGAGCATGGAAACACTTGGCCACTTTCCAAATGCATAGAAAGCAGATCTCGACAGCCAAGTGTATTATGCTGTGGGTCAGGCAGAGAATATTTGGGTTAATCAAATTTTATGGTTAAGTGATAACTTGCCTTCATGGACAATTTTTAAGAAATTAAAATACAATAAAATACAATTTATGAAAAAATAGTCTAACCATGACTTAAGAGTTGATCATTCAAAGCATTTGGGGAACGTACAAAGCATTAGGGATATAATGATGAATCCTGACTATCATTTCACTGAAACTGTACAGGCTACTTGAACTTTCTGGTAGATGGCACAGTGAATCACCCAACCTTTGTTCCCCTTCTGTCACTCATATTTCAGAGGGTCGAAGTGAAGGCTCTACTCTAAGCATTTGGTTACTTTTCACATTAAAGAAGTAATCTATTTCAGTTGTTCAGTCGCTGAATCATGTCCAACTATTTGCAACCCCAGGGACTGCAGCATGCCTGCTTCACCTGTCCTTCACTATCTCCCAGGGTTTGCTCAAATTCATGTCCACTGAGTTGGTGATGCTCTCTAACCATCTCATCCTCAGCGGCCCCTTTCTCCTTTTACTTTCAATCTTTCCCAACATCAGGGTCTTGTCCAATGAGTTGGCTCTTCACATCAAGTTGCCAAAGTATTGGACCTTCAGCTGCAGCATCAATCCTTCCAATGAAAATCAGGGTTTATTTCTTTTGGGATTTTCTGGTTTGATATCCTTGCAGTCCAAAGGATTCTCGAGAGTCTTCTCCAGCACCACAATTCAAAAGCATCAATTTTTCGGTGCTTTCTTTATGGTCTAACTCTCACATCTGCACGTGACATATACTTTTTTACATATACATATATTTATATACAGAAAATAGTAAATATTTTTCTATTAGATTTTAACATAGGTGACAGCATGTAGTAACGATTGAAAGTGTCACTAGACTCAGAAAACCTTGGTTCAAATACCAACTCTACCAAGTACTATTTTTGTGACTCTGGGCGATATAATCAAAACTCTCCCAGTCTATGGTTTTTCACTCAAAAAATTATATTATGATAATAAGCATCCATAATAATTTGAAGATGGAATGAGTTAGCACCATGTAAAACATTTAGAGAAGTATCTGGCAACATTATTAATAAGTATTTCATAAATGTTAGCTAGTATATTTCATATTGGACTATCATGGAATTGATTCGTAAATGGCAGCTTCATGCCTGCTTCATTCTATTTTGTACCTCCGTGCCCTTGTACCTGCTGTTCCTCCGCCTGGGAGCCCCATTCTCAACAATCTTCCAACCATCTTCTACTGCATTTTCAAGATGCATCTTTGTTAATTCTTGGTTAATCTGTCACTCTTGTCAGAGTTAATGACTAATACTCATGATAGTAGAATGTTAGTCACTTTGTGCCTAAATTCTCCCTAATATAATTTTTTATTATTTTAAAAGTAAAAGGCGAAAGATTTATACGATCTGAAGAGAAACCAGAGTATAGTAACTTTGTGCATGAAATATTTATTTATACAGCCATATCTCAAACTGGACCGTGAGCTTCTTGTAGACCATGAGCCTGTATCACATACAGAAGGCATTTACTAACCATGAGCTTCTTTGCTTGCTTAAAGGAGGATTAGACAAATATTGTGACCTCCCATTTAATGAACTGAAGATTTTGAATCTTAAAAGCATGAATATATTTTTTAATGTCTTGACCTTCACTTTTAAAGATAACAATGATATATGTTATATTTCAGTTTTAGCGGGGATAGGATTGTTGTTCGCTTTACTTTAGTTAATTTTAAAATTATATATACACGTGGAGGAAATTCAAACATATGGGATGATGTACAGTGAAAGCAGAATGTTTCCCTCACCCATGTGCCTGCCTATAGTCCCCCTTCCCAGACTTATTCTCCATGTTCAAGTTCATATGTGCATGTGCGTCTGTCTTTATACAGATGGAAACTAGGGAACATATTATGTTTGACCTTTACGTTTTTGGTGTTTAATGCGGCATAGTAGATCCATATCAGTTTGGTAACAGCTGCCTGATATTCTATCCCATGAGGATCCATGTCACAGAGGGAGGGTCCTCTGATACAGGAGCCGCTGGGGAAGGCACTGTATTTCCATTCTGGCTGCTTCGCTCAGTAGCATCCACAGAGATGTCAGGATTTGGGGGTGGGGGGTGGGGAGGAATGAGGGGGGCTTGAAGGCTCAGCATGGTAACAAGGGAGGGAGGAGGAAATTGTCATTTCCTATAACTTAGTAATTGTTTTCCTTCATAAAAAATGTTAGTATGTATTTTATGCAATCTATAAACATATAGTTCAAAGAGGATTTTGCACATCCTGGGTAATCCAAAAGCTTTCATGGGTATGATATGCAAATTGAAATGAGTAGCTATCACATTTTTTGGGGTGAACAGTGAGATTTTTCTTTTCTGATTATATGATTTGAACATATGAAAGTCAAAAGCCAAAAAAAATTATTAAGTAAAGTTAATGATATAGGCAACAGAGAAAACCAAAATTAACCTTTTAACACACATTCTTGCTTCACCTAGTATAATGCCATAAATTATCTCTATGGTATTATATACATATATGTAAAGAAATTATATATATATATATTTTTAACAGCATCAATTGGGCATTCGAGAAATGTGCTGTAATTCCCTTAGGCATTTTGCACATAACCAACTTTACAGCCAACCACTGGACTTTTTATTTCTGATTTTTGCTATTATTAGTAACAGTGTCATGAATATGTATCTTTTATTACTCTCAGATAAATTCTTTAAAAGTGGAATTTCTGGTTCCAAGAGTATGAGCAGGGTTCATCTTTTTGATACATATTGTCAAACAACCACCTAAGGAGAGGACAGGTATGAGAGAAGATAAGCGTTTCCCTGAATTCCTTCTAATTGTGGATATTTTGCTTTTGTTTTTTCACTTCGCCTACTTGATATGTGATTTTTAACTTTTGTGATGCTGACCACATTTTTAAGAGTATTTATATGGTGCTTATACTAACATTTACTGTATCAAACATTTAAAATATTTGGTCAGTTTCTTCTTACTTAATTAGTTTCTTTGTTTTGATATACAGAATTTTAAATTTTCTTTGTAGACATATAGAGAAAACTTGCTTTTATGATTTTTACTTTGGTTTTTCTGTTTAAAATGTCATCCTACCCAGAAGTTTTTAGCTCTGAAGTTGTATGTACATATAGGCCTTCCCTGGTGGCTCAGCGGTAATGAATCTGCCTGCTGATGCGGGATACACGGGTTCGATCCCTGGGTGGGGAAGATCCCCTGGAGAAGGAAATGGCAACCCACTCCTGTATTCTTGCCTGAGAAATCCAGTGGACAGAGGTGTCTGGTGGGCTACAGTCCATGGGGTCACAAAGAGTCAGACACCATTTAGCAACTGAACAACAACAAATATAGTCAGATAAACACTAAGTTAGCTTCATTTTTCACATTTTATCTTTTCTAATACACTGTATTAGCAAGGGAGTAGAATACAACAAGCCCCTAAATTGTAGTTGCTTTAAAGTAATAGAAACTAATTCTTTCTCACATAATATTCTAGATGTAGACCAGTGATCTAAATCAGGTTAGCCATTTGGTATAGGCAGTCTCCCAGGGACCTTGTCCATCAAGTTGCTTCTCCATTTTAACTTTTTTCTCCCTTACCTGCAGACTCAAAGCTGGGTCACCAGTAAAACGGTTACTTTTCTAATCCACGCAAAAGAGACAGGGAGAGAAGAGGACATGTTTCTTCTTCTCCTTCCTTTTCGTTTTCCCCTTCCTTCTCCTTCTTCTAGAAAGCCATCTAGGAGTTGCACACAATATTTCACTCATGCCCTTTGGGCTGGTACTTCTTTGCATGACCACATCTGCAATGGAACCTGGGTATGCTAATCTGCTAGGGCTGCCCTAACAAAGCACCACAAATTGGGTGACTTCAACAACAGAGATGTATTGTCTCACAGTTTGGGATGCTTGAAGTCTGAGATGAAGGTTGTTGCCTGGAACGATTGCATCTGAGGCTGTGAGGGAGAACCTGTTCCCAGTCCCTCCTCTAGCCTCTTGGTGGCCTGACAGCAGTCGTAGGCATTCCTTTCCTTGGCTTGTAGAAGTGTCATCCTAATCTCAACCTCTGTCATCAGGTGGTGTTCTCCCTGTGTGCCTGTCTCCAGGCCCTAACTTCCCTTTCCTGTAAGGACAGGGATCATATTGGATTTGGACCCACCCTAATCACCTCATCTTAACTGAATGTATCTTCATTGATCCTATTTCCAAGTAAGGTCACATTCCAAGGCATTAAGGTGAGGACTTCAATGTATAAATTTGAGGGTTCATAATTCAACCAAAAATACTTGGTAATATTCTCTCTGCCTTGGCAAGGGGAAAGTTAGGGCAATGTAGAGCTAGGAGCCACCATCTTAAACTGATTTTAACCTCAGTTCAGTTCAGTCACTCAGTCGTGTCTGACTCTTGCAACCCCATGAATCGCAGCACGCCAGGCCTCCCTGTCCATCACCATCTCCCGGAGTTCACTCAAACTCACATCCATCGAGTCAGTGATGCCATCCAGCCATCTCCTATGTCGTCCCCTTTTCCTCCTGCCCCCAGTCTTTCCCAGCATCAGAGTCTTTTCCAGTGAGTCAACTCTTCTCATGAGGTGGCCAAAATACTGGAGTTTCAGCATTAGCATCATTTCTTCCAAAGAAATCCCAGGGCAGATCTCCTTTAGAATGGACTGGTTGGACCTCTTTGCAGTCCAAGAGACTTTCAAGAGTCTTCTCCAACACCACAGTTCAAAAGCATCAATTCTTCGGCACTCAGCTTTCTTCACAGTCCAACTCTCACATCCATACATGACCACAGGAAAAACCATAGCCTTGACTAGATGGACCTTTGTTGGCAAAGTAATGTCTCTGCTTTTGAATATGCTATCTAGGTTGGTCAAAACTTTTCTTCCAAGGAGTAAGCATCTTTTAATTTCATGGCTGCAGTCACCATCTGCACTGATTTTGGAGCCCAGAAAAATAAAGCCTGACAGTGTTTCCACTGTTTCCCCATCTATTTCCCATGAAGTGATGGGACCAGATGCCATGATCTTCATTTCCTGAATATTGAGCTTTAAGTCAACTTTTTCACTCTCCTCTTTCACTTTCATCAAGAGGCTTTTGAGTTCCTCTTCACTTTCTGCCATAAGGGTGGTGTCATCTGCATATCTGAGGTTATTGATATTTCTCCCGGTAATCTTGATTCCAGCTTATACTTCTTCCAGCCCAGCATTTCTCATGATGTACTCTGCATAGAAGTTAAATAAGCAGGGTGACAATATACAGCCTTGATGTACTCCTTTTCCTATTTGGAACCAGTCTGTTCCATGTCCAGTTCAAACTGTTGCTTCCTGACCTGCATATAGGTTTCTCAAGAGGCAGGTCAGGTGGTCTGGTATTCCCATCTCTCTCAGAATTTTCCACAGTTTATTGTGATCCACACAGTCAAAGGATTTGGCATAGCCAATAAAGCAGAAATAGATGTTTTTTTTTTCTGGAACTCTCTTCCTTTTTCAATGATCCAGCGAATGTTGGCAATTTGATTTCTTGTTCCTCTGCCTTTTCTAAATCCAGCTTGAACATCTGGAGGTTCATGGTTCACATATTGCTGAAGCCTGGCTTGGAGAATTTTGAGCATTACTTTACTAGCGTGTGAGATGAGTGCAATTGTGCGGTAGTTTGAGCATTCTTTGGCATTGCCTTTCTTTGGGATTGGAATGGAAACTGACCTTTTCCAGTCCTGTGGCCACTGCTGAATTTTCCAGATTTGCTGGCATCTTGAGTGCAGCACTTTGACAGCATCATCTTTCAGGTTTGAATGAGCTCCACTGGAATTCCATCACCTCCACTAGCTTTGTTCGTAGTGATGCTTCCTAAGGCCCACTTGACTTCACATTCCAGGATGTCTGGCTCTAGGCGAGTGATCACACCATCATGATTATCTTGGTCATGAAGATCTTTTTTGTATAGTTCTTCTGTGTATTCTTGCCACCTCTTCTTAATATCTTCTGCTTCTGTTAGGTCCATACCATTTCTGTCCTTTATCAAGCCCATCTTTGCATGACATGTTCCCTCAGTATCTCTAATTTTCTTGAAGAGATCTCTAGTCTTTCCCATAAATTCATTTTTATTCAAGGCTTAAACCAATTTCCCAGTATCATTTAATAGCCCCCAGTTTTCTCACTATAGCATCTTTGCTATATTCAAAGCAAGACCCAAGGTCTTACATACCATGTGATCTCCTTTATGTCTAATATTTCAACTCTGGGCTTCCCAGATAGCGCTAGTGGTCAAGAACCCACCTGTGAATGCTGGAGACAGAAAGAGTTTGGTTCCTTGGTTGGGACGATCCCCTGGAGGAGGGCATGACAACCCACTCCAGTATTCTTGCCTGGAGAATCCCCATGGACAGAGGAGCCTGGCAGGCTACAGTCCGCAGGGTAGCAAAGTCCACACGACTAAAGCAACTGAGCATGCATGCACACATGCTCAACTATAAAACTAGACCAACTGTAGAGTATGGTGACTACAGCTAACCACACTTTATTGTATAATTGAAAATTGCGAAGAGAGTAGATCTTAAAATTTCTTATCATAGGCAAATAAATCTGAGGTGATGGAGGTTTTTAACTCACTCTATTGTGGTAATAATTTTGCAATATGCACCTATATCAAATCGTGATGTTGTATACCTAACACTAATACACTTCTTATATTATCAATTCTGTCTCGATAAAACTGGGGGAAAATGAGACTAACCCTATCTTACTTCCTGTAGTTGATATTCTGGGCTGTTGATATTTTCTTATAGGCATTGGCACCACACAATTTTTATATACTGTAACTTTACAACATAGATAAAATATTTTAAATAGTTTAGGATAAATTGGGTCATTCATTATATTATTGCTAACACAATATTTAGGAGTTGCTAAACTCACTGCTGCGGAGAAGGTGATGGCACCCCACTCCAGTACTCTTGCCCAGAAAATCCCATGGACGGAGGAGCCTGGTGGACTGCAGCCCATGGGGTTGCGAATAGTCTGACATGACTAAACGACTTTACTTTCACTTTTCACTTTCATGCACTGGAGAAGGAAATGGCAACCCACTCCAGTGTTCTTGCCTGGAGAATCTCAGGGACGGGGGAGCCTGTTGGCTGCTATCTAAGGGGTCACACAGAGTCGGACACAACTGAAGTGACTTAGCAGCAGCAAACTCACTGCTGACTTGCAAAGTGGACATCATTTTTTTCCCTATTTAAAGCATGAAGATAATGAAACACAGAAAGAGGTTGAGAGACTTGCCTAAAGTCACAGAACTATTAAACAAGTAGCAGATTGAAATCTAGGTTCGTGAAATTTCAGGATCTGAGATTTTAAATGCCATGTGATATACTCACATCTAGTGGACTCAAGTATAAAAAGAGATTGACACTATGTATGTACAAGATTTTTATTAAACAATTTGTGTGTGTGTGTGTGTATGCACATATATATACAATGTGTATACATTAAGTATATACTTATTATTATAAGTATATAATATATAAATATACAACATTATATAATTTATTATTCATGCAAGATACTGGGTGATCTTTCACTATTCTTGCATGACTAGGAATCTTCATGAAAATATCATTCTGTCCTTCTCAGTGGTCAGATTGATTCTCTGGTATGAAGGTATAGAATCTTAATGAAAAAGTTCATAGGTAAACCCAGTCAATCATCATCTCTGACCTCCCATAATTTGCAAAATATTTTTGTATCCTTAATGAAGGCATCATTTACATAAGCCCAAGTCTCCTGCTGTGTGAGTCATCAGCATGAGGCAAGTTCACCTTTAAAGTATTAATGAATCTCC